>NC_133453.1:139366956-140616956 GCF_048565385.1 Saimiri boliviensis | reverse complement strand
TTTGAAAAAGAAGCTGTAACCCTATACTGGCCAGCCACCTGCAGAGAGAATCCTACACCACACAGGAAACCCTAAGTCAAAGGCAGCCAGGGGTCTTCTCAAACAGGTTCCCTTCCATTCAGGGGACATATATTTTTTATTTTCTGCAGGAAGAGTTGGAAAGTGTTTCACCCTAGATGGGAATTTTCTGCAACCAGAATAGAGGAGGAAAATCAAAATGCATGCCAGCAAAAATTGTACACAAATTTTGCTAAAGGTTGGAAAGTTACGCATAAATTTTGGTGGCAGTGTTCCTGATAGTTCCCATGTAGATTAATACTGACATTTGTTGGCATTCCCTAAGCACCCACTTATTGGCGGGGTTAGGGGATGAACCAGGAGCATAACACAGCAACAGAAAAATAGCCTGAAAGGAGCATCGGTGGAAATTTTGTTGCTAATTAACAAGGAGCTAGGTGGAAAAGGGACCTAGAACACATCAGCAAGATTAGCACACCGTTGTATAAGACACACTTTGTTGTGTAATGGTCCCGTTTATCTCAAAATCATCAGAATCCTGAGGTCTGCATTCAAATTTGTATTGTAACATTTTTCATTCTGGATGGTATACTAAGTGACTGTTTGTAAATAAGCCTTTTAAAACAGGGGGTCTTCATAGTCTTTGGGTCATGGATGTGTTTGAAAATAGAATAAAACGTGAGCTGAACACACATGATTTCGTTGGGCTCCTTGGAAACAAAGTCTGTGGTTACTAATAAAGAACGTGATTCCTGAAGATCAAAACCACATCTTACCTCTAAGACTGGGCTTCCCTCAGAGGATGGAAGAGTCGCCAAACAGTGTCCACATAGACTCCAGCCTCCAGAGATGTCACAGCTGAAAGAGAAATCGTGTGAGAGGGCTCAGAGGTCAGCTGTTCTGGGGAGCAAAGAATCACAGTAAACTGAGGTCCCTGCCCAGGGAACAAGCACAAGGTCATGTATCTCGGAAAATATATTTGGCAAAAAAAGAGTAACTCTTCAGCATCTCAAATCCCTAAAATAACTCTGACCAAATTGATAGCTATTTCTTTCCTAAATTAAAAAAGTATTATTATAAAAGAGGTATGTTGCTATTAATTTTATGTTACTGATGAATATGAAATGTAGTTTTTAAGTCGTCAATATTTTTGGAGTTCTAATGATCCTCCTGTTTTTCTTATGCAAATTGGCATTCCAGTTTGCAGATAGGTGATAATCAGATGACTGTCCGAAGATCTCCATGGTTTAAACAAGTTCATTGCCATTCTTGTCTCTCTTTAGATCAGATGTATAATTTTTGTGATTGCTATGCAATCTAGAATTTAAAAGTGTTCCCAGCATCATGGGAGAATCCATCTGAGTTTTTTCTTTTCCTTTTTCAAACTTTGTACAGATTTAAGAAGTTCAAGCAATTTTGTACTCTCTGGGATATATTGTGTAGTGACAAAGGTGGAGCTTTTAGTGTAGTCATCACCGAAAATAATGTCTATTATACAAAGTAAGTATGAAATTTCACATCATCCACTCCCCTACCACTTCCCACTGTGTCTCTCATGCCACACTCAATCTCCGTGTGTACATATTATTTTGTCCACACTTACAGTGAGGGTATGTTGTATTTGTCTTTCTGTTTCTAAGTTATTCCAGTTAAGTGGATGGCCTCCAGTTCCATCCCAGTTTCTGCAAAAGACATGATCTCATTTTTTATGACTGAATAATATTTCATTATGTGTGTATAATATTCCATTGTGTGTGTATGTGTATATGTGAGTATATATACACACTAGTATTCCATTATATGTAAAGGAATAGTATTCATTTTCTTTATCCAATCCTCCATTGATGGGCAATTCATCTGTTTTTCTTGTTTGTTTGTTTGTTTTTGTTTTTTGAGATGGAGTCTCACTCTGTTGCCCAGGGTGGAGTGCAATGGCATGCAATCTTGGCTCACTGCAACCTTCACCTCCTGGGTTCAAGTAATTCTTCTGCCTCAGCCTCTCGAGTAGCTGGGATTACAGGCACGCACCACCACACCCAGCTATCTTTTATATATATAAGATATCTTTAGTAGAAATGGGGCTTCACTATGTTGGCCAGGCTGGTCTGGAACTCCTGACCTTGTGATCCGCCCTCCTTGGCCTCCCAAAGTGCTGGAATTACAGGCATGAGCCACCATGCCCAGCCAATTCATCTCTTTTAAAGACAGTGAAAAATTGCCAATTTTTCTGTAACTAGATTCTGTTTTGATGGTTTTACCCTATTCATTTTTACAGCCCATTGTTTTCTAGATAGAGTCCCAAATTTGACTCTGAAAGTCACTTAACTTTATTGTCAAAGAAAAGATTTCAAAACTGATCATTTCTGATACATTCATCCAAGTTCCATCCAATGCAAAAAAGCCAGACACATATAACCTAATCTTGCTCCAGATTATATGATGAGCTCCGTGACAGTGGCAATGAGGAACTCATGCCAAATCTGGTGGTTGCCACACAGAATCCCATGGTGGAAGCTTCACTTAGGAAGGGAACCCTGTCAGGTTCCCTGGCTTTCCAGCTATCTGTCTCTCTGGTAATGTCCTGATTGGTTTAACAAGCATGTAAAGCAGATGCTGTATTTGCCTTCATGTTTTTTCTGTGGGGGAAAAAAATCCAGTTGACTTTTTCTTCAGTTCTAAACCTTTTTTTTTTTTTTTTTTTTAACAATGCAGGTACAGAGCTCCTCTTAAAGGCAAACAGTATTTTCAACTAACTAAATATTTAGTCAGTTTACTTCTCTAGTGAAAAAGGAGGTGGCTGTATTCTATATAAACTCATTCCTGTGTAGATCTCAAAGGTATGTCTACTGTAGCTGGGTCATTTTGCTGTGCTGGAGGATACATCTTTCTAGCCTCTGCAGCAGGATAAAATGCTTTTCATCTCAGAATAGTTTCTATCACCAAAACAAAACATGTTTAATATTAGGAAACTGGCCAGGCACAGTGGCTCACAACTGTAATCCCAGCAATTTGGAAGGCTAAGGAGGGTGGTTCACAAGGTCAGGAGTTCAAGACCAGCCTGACCAAGATGGTGAAACCTTGTCTCTACTAAAAGAAATACAAAAATTAGCCGGGCATGGTGACGGGCACCTGTAATCCCAGCTACTTGGGAGGCTGAGACACAGAATTGCTTGAACTCAGGAGGCAGAGGTTGCAGAGACCCAAGATCCTGCCACTGCCACTGCACTCTAGCCTGGGTGACAGAGTCAGACTCTGTCTCAAAAAAAAAAAAAAAAAAAAAAAGGAAGAAAGAAAATTAAGCACCTAAGCATCACGCATTGATAGGCACTGGTTTATGCTCAGAAATAGCTTAATGGGAAATTACAGCCTACCCCAAAACACAAACAAATCATAAAAATAAAGTGGTGGAATGAGTGTCACACTTAAAAAGTCAGCTCTCACAATATGAGACTTCTCCCCATTGTGTAGAACTGTTGTGTTCTCTCTCCAACTGAGAAAGATTCTAAGGCAATTTATCTAATTGATTGAATTTTGTATGTCTAGAATCAGACCTAAGCAGTCTGGACATAGGATAAAATACGATATGTAATTGTCTGTGCTCAGATCATGACTCTTCCACTTTCCAACTGCATAACTTTGGCCAAGCAATTTCACTTCTCTGTGACTCAATTTTCATACCTGTAAAATGGGACTCAATAGCACCTACCTCACAAGGGTGGTTGTAAAGATCAGTATCTCTGAAGGGTTTAGACAAGTGCCTAGCACATGACAAGTGCTGTTAAGCATTAGATATTGTTTTTCTACAAAATGAATGTTTGTTTGGTGAATGAATGAATAAACTGATTCGGTCTTTTCTTGTGATCCAAGTAGGATTAACTGTAGTGAATCACATTTTATAAACAGATAAAGTGAGTCAAGGTGTCCTTTGGGGTGTTTATTGGTTCCTCTACAAAGAGACTTTGCTCCTCCTGGGTGGAAATACCTTGGAGTGATTTCACAGAGATAAATTAGAAGCACAGTCAGGACTGGAAATCTCTGCAGTGCCAGGGCTTAGACCATGGCACTGTGGCTCCCCCAAGTCCAAGCATTCTGTTTTACTACCCCAGCTTCACCTTCTCTACTTGTAAATAACCCTGATCAAACTGCTGATCAAGCGATCATTTCTCTCTATGATTCAACCAGGAAAATCTGAATTCGATTCATTTCTGAATTCATGAATTTGATTAATTTCTAGAAACATACAGTCAGGAATAGATTGCAATCTCATTGACTCTCATGCTTGCTTTTCAAGTTTGGCTTTTCAAAATCAGATTATGTTATAGCTTTAAATTAAATGCTTCCTGATTAAGAATAGATTGTTTTCTGCCTGTACCGTGGCTTCAAGGAAATCATGATGGATGTGATCCATAATGGAATACATGATAATTAGAATTTTTTTAAGTGAGAAACTCCTGATATATGAAAAGATATAAGTACCTGTATAGTTATTGGGGTTATTTCTTTACATATAATATTATTTAGAAGCCAAATAGAAACTTTTAATCTAAGCATGGTGGTTTATTATTTGGCTGTAGTTTCTTCTCCACTTAGGAATGGAGGTGTACAACTGTTTGTTTTGGAAGGTATGTTAAGACAATGTGCCATTCACTTGGATTCTCAGCCAAAAAGTATATTCTGATCACATCCATATTTCCAGGCTGCCCAGAGCAGAAAATGAATTTCAAGAAGTTGTGAAAGTTAAGAATCACCCATGGGTGATTTTCCTTTCAAGTCTGCACATCTAGACTAATATCCTGGAAAACAATAGGAATTCTAGAAATGTATATTAATGAGTATGTAAATGAAGTGACAACTTCAAGATCAAGGAATTAACCCAGAATTTGACATGGACAATCTTAGCACGTGTTGTGATTTGATCTTACCTCCAAACATGTTTTAAAATTTTGCTATCACCTAATTAGTGGATTACCCTTAGAAAGAAGAAAGGAAACATATACCTATAAGCTTTCTCTACAGTTATTTCTCTAAGGCTACAAGTATTAACACAGTATATGAAGTAAATTAATTACAGCTTTTCAATCATAAAATAAATTCATGAAAGATAGTTTAAAAGTTGATACTATTTTGGCATCTCAAATTTTGGAGCACTCTGGTTATTCCTCTATTTAGGTGAATGAATGAAGAAATCTACTCACACATGGGGCCAGTGTTTCGAAAGAGAGCATTTCTAACGGCATGTGAGATTTTGCACCTGTAATTATTTTGGGATACAAAACTGGCTACACCAATAATTGCTCCTATAAACAGCTAATTGTAGCTGCCGTTAGCCACTTGTGGATGTAATTAGCTACTTGCCCTTAATCTTCATGGAAGGCCCAATTCTCTCTGTAATTAGTCAATTGTAGATGCTGTTTCTTTCTCAAGAGAGGAAAGACTGTGGGTTACCTCCTTTAAAATATTGTAGAGTAAATCTTTAAATTTGAATATCAATTTATGGCAAATGTGAATAGAAATAATTCCACTTATAAAATGAATTGGAAGTAGTTTTACTTTCCCTACCTGTGTCTTAGGAACTACATGCTGAACACTGTTCCAGGGACATATTTACAACAAAATGAATTATTACTGCCTATGTATTATTAACCAGTGTTATCATTTTTATTTTTTTTAATTTTCCTCCTTCTGGAAATATCTATAAAATGTTCGAGGTGTCTCAGGGTAATTACATAACAGGATCCTGCTTCAAAGGGCTTCAACCTTTAGAAAGTTTGTTTATACAATGAACTTCTAAAGCTTACTAAAATTGAAGGCAGAATTTATGAAAATGTGTATAAAAACTATGTTAGTTGCATGGCTTTGGGCATGCTGTTTAACTTCTCTAGTCTCAGTATTCTCTTCTGTAAAGTGGAAACAATGATACTTCCACTTCTCCAGGAGGCTGTGAAAATTGAAGGAACAACTGTTGATCTTAAGGTAGCAAGCAAAATTTAGTGCTTCAGAGTCACTGTAAAGCATAGCATCTTTCTCACTCTAATGTTAAAATGTGGCTTTGATATTTGTTCCTCAAATAGGAGGCTACCGTAAGAAATAAAATTTTTTTCCTATCCATTTTCTGCTTTCTTGCCTATGAATCTTTGGATCTGCATCTTTTTTCAAAATAAAAAAGCATAAATCTTTGAAAGAGGCAAATTTCAGTAGTGGATAATTAATTTTAAGATGCTATGTTGATACGGTTGCATATATGTTATATTGTAGCATAATGTATATATAAATATAAATTAGTACTATGTCAGTAGCATCAGTCTCTAAAAAGTTGCAAGTGACCAGGCAGGGTAGCTCACGCCTGTAATCCTAACACTTTGGGAGGCCAAGGAGGGTGGATAACCTGAGGTCAGGAGTTTGAGACCAGCTTGGCCGACATGGCGAAACCCAGTCTGTACTAAAAATGCAAAAATTTACCGGGTATGGTGGCACGTGCCTGTAGTCCCAGCTACTCAGGCAGCTGAGGCAGAAGAATCGTTTGAACCCGGGAGGCAGAGGTTGCAGTGAGCCAAGATCACGCCACTGCATTCCAGCCCGGGTGATAAAGTGAAACTCAAAAAAAAAAATTGCAAATAATTCTTATAATCCTTAGAGCATCTTATGAGACCCAATTAAAGGGTAAGATAGCATATGGCAAACTCACCAGGACATCGGTTGTGGGGCTGCCAACAGAAACCCAGTCCTTAGCCCAAATCTAGCCTGTTGGTGTCATAGCAGCAGCATTTTCTCACTATTTAACTACAGAAGAAAAACTCTAAAGTATTTTACTACTCCTGGGGTGATTTCAAACATAGCTTTAAATGATAATGATTTTGGCATCAATCATTTTGTGCACAAAAGATGGTATATATTCTGATTATCATGTGAGCTCTCGTGCGTGTGTTCATGTGTGAGTGTGTGTATGTGTTTCTGTGTGGATATATGAGTGAATAATGTTGTCATAAAATAGACTGGAAGCTTTGGGAGCTTGAAGCAATATCTTTCTTCACTAAACTGCTTTATTACTGCTATTCCCTCCCTCCTGGGCATGCAGTCAGCTGAGACTAGGCCAAATTGGCAGTCATTTTCAGAGAGCCTGGCAGCCCCGTGATCTCTGGGAGCTCCCAGGCCGCATTTCCCTCTCAACCAACCCTTCCAAGGGTCAGTAGCCACCCTGACTCCTGGGCTCCAGCTCGCCTGCACTGGGACATGAGTCAGGACCAATATAAATTTATATCTTAAAGTCATACTGTGAAGGCATGCTCTGCCCCCTGAGGTATTTTCATAGTGACAGTTCTCTTTCTGACTGCTTTCCTAATCCTCTAACTTCATAGCACATCATGCCAGAAATGCTTATGAGTGGCCAAAAGGAAGAGGGCTCTTTGGTGACCAAGGGGTTAACTTGATAATATAGTTTTTCTCTAAAAAAAAAAAAATATAATAATTTGGGGAGATGTGTTGACTGTTGATAAGCAGACCTGAAATAATAATGGCAGAGGCTGCTTATCATGAGCAGGCAATAGTTCTATGACAATGTTCCAGCTGATGAAAAAAATGGGAACAAAAATTAATAGTGACAGGACTGGGAGAAACAAGCCATAAATTCGATACTAAGTCATAAAATACGGACTAACCCAATAAACACATGCTACTGTTATTATATTAATATTGTTAAAAATATCATAACATTTTAAAAATGGAATAGAGGTGGAAGAACACTTTTTTTAGAGGTAATTTTCACTCAATGTGGCCTAGGGGCAGAGGAATGTCTTTTTTTTTTTCTTTTACTAAAAATACTAAAACTGTAACTTGAGTAGCATAGTCAAGAACCTGACTTGGGAAAAGAACAAACACAGGATGATCACATTTCTTCTCCAAAGAAGGGAAGGAAGCTGGAACTAACATTTACTGAGGGTTTTTTTAACGAGGCAAGCACTTTGCATTTGCAACGTCAACTCATCATACAAATAATATTTGAGGCAGGATTTATTTTTCACATTTTAGAACTAAGAACAGTTAAGTACATTGTCCAAAGCAACACAACTAGTAGGTGGCAGGGTTGAAATCTGTAAATCAGATGTTACAAGGACCAGAGCCTTAGGTATAGAGGAGGCAAAATAGGTGGTAGGCTGTGGCTCCCCAGATAAGGTTGGGCTCATATAACCAACAATGCCGGTGCGTAGTGCCAGCTGACTGTTATCAATTCTAGAATGGCTAATTTTTCCAAATAAGCCAAAAATCTAGATTCTAATGTGAAACCTCACTTTTTAAGCATGAGCATAAATGAATCAGTCTGGGTCCCATGAATTGCCCAATGGTTGATTTTTAAGCGATTGTACTCTCATGTCTTTATTCTTACCTCCACTGCACACTTTTCCCACAAAAAACAAAACAAATAAACAAACAAAACCGGCAAGGTGATTTTGGAGGTCTTTTTGAGAATTTGCGATTAATGCCTGTTTCACTTTAGATATTTACCCTTCAAGAAGTACTTTCATTCTAGATGCTCTTGGCATAATATGTCTTTCCCTTATAGAAATCCCTAATCATGTCACGAATATTAATTGCAGGCCAGTGAGAAGTGCATTGTCATGTAGAGAAGGAGAACACCAGTTATTGAGAAAGTTTCAAATCTGGTCCTCATCACTGGAGTTTCATTGACTTATGAGAAGCTTGTGCCAATTGCTTGACTTGTAAAGTTTGAAAGATGAATAACGAAAAGATGCTCTTCTTAAAAAGCATAAAGGACTTTAGCATCCTTATTTCCAATTGGTGATATAGACACAATGAGGTCATTTGACTAGACCAAGAGTGTGCAACTTAATAGACATATACACAAAATTTAGTGTGCTGCACTCTTGCTCAGATTTCTGGAAGCAAATTTGATGATGGTGGCCCTCAGATGAATGTGCCAACCCTGGCTAAATAAAAGGCCTTCAGTATCCAGAGTCCCCTATATGCTCAGCTTGAATATGACCAACATGACATATCAAATTAGATATCTGTATGTTTCAGAAAATCACACAGGATTTATGAAGAATAATTTGCTGATGTTTTTAATCTCCTGATGGCCAGTCTTGCAAATAACAGAAATGAGTTCACTGCCTGCTACACATTTTATTTCCATTTCTGTTTGTTTTCTTCCCCCTTTATTTCAGCCCTCTGTGTGAGATAGGCTTTCATTCTCGACAAGACATCAGAACTTGACTTAACAGGCAGCAGGGGTAAAATCGCCAGCTCTTTACATGTAGGGAATCCTGAGGTACATACAAGCCTCACTCTAAGATGTGATAACGTAATCTAAAGCCAGGCCCAGCCTGTCAGTTCAGGTCTAAAGGGATTTGATTCAGTGTCAGAACCTTTGGCTCACGAGGTCACTTTCTGTTCTTGCTTTTCTTATAACAAAAGCAGGAAGAGGGGGTGGTGATTCTGGGGGGTGTGTGTGTGTGTGTGTGTGTGTGTGTGCATGCGTGTGTGTGCATGCATACGTGTTTTTTCAAGCCTGGTGAATTTCTCAGCTGCTGTTTGTGGAGCACACGGCCTTTATTTCGGCCTCCTGAAACATTTTCATTAGACAGAAGCCTCTGAAGTATGCTCCAGACGTGGATAGTGCAACTAAAAATCGTAGGCCTCTCTAGAAACAGCCTGATTGAAATCAGCACTGTGTCAGGGCCTGTCATATCTCAGAAAAGACATAAAACACACGGAAACATCAATAAGCAACAAGCTTCTGACAGCTCTGAGACATTCCAGCTGACAAGAAGAGAAAGGGGGTGAGGTTAGGGCTCAGGGGGGATATTTAAAATGCCTAACAGCCAGCCGAAGTGTTGGCAGGCTTCAGGGAGGCCGAGAGAAGACAAGATAAAGTCTATCAGGTTATCACCTGGTTCGAGGTGGACTCCTTCCAAGGCTACTGGGATGAGACGACGATACAACCGCTCGCACCCCATTCCACCCCCCTTTATTTTTAAATGTTTCTGAGAATCAAGCTGCATTTACAGTGTTGCCCAGACAACGTTTGTGCAAGAAAAGATTTTTTTAATGTTAAAAAGAAGAAAAAAAGGAGAAATATGTGAATTAAAGAATTCTGCTCCTAGCTGCAATGTACAGAAATCAAAAAGGATTAACAAGGTTTTTTTTTTTTTTTTCATTTAATTTCCTGTACACCAGAAGCTTTTGTTAAGAGATCAGAGATATTGCTATTTATTGAATTTTTAATATGATCTTTATTAAAAGGCAGCACACATGTTTGGTTTTCCTTCTCTCTCCCTCTCTCTTTTTTTTAACATGCATGGATATAAAAATCAAAGGCCAGGAATGAACCAGAATTGTCTGATTTCAGTGCTTTTGTCATATGGGTGAAAATTTGGATATAGTACATATTTAAAATTGTTAAAGAAAAACAGATAAATGGCCCTCTACTTTTTAAAATGGTTTTTGGTCTTCAGAAAAAGGATTGGTTACTAGGTGTTAACCCTTCAAGTATTTCAGCCAGCTAGGAGAATTTTCAAAAATGCCTTCTAGCCCAGTATGATCCATTACAGGAAGGTCAATGAAAGAGAAAATAACTTAGGTTCTGGTTTTTATTCTGTTTCATAGGCTATGTAGGGCACTATTCTTACCACGTGCAGACCCTGGCTGATAGTCAAAGAAATCTCTCTTCATTAAAAAGATTGAGATGCATCCTTGGGGGATGCAAATTGGTAAATCTGGATTCTAGACTCATAGATTATAGATTCAAAAGGAGGGCCTGTTAATACCTTACGAACTTTAAGGCTGAGTTCATTCTTAGGTGCTAGGGGTTATTTCTGGAGACCCCAATTGTGTGTGCACATTCTGCTTTTTCATACTCATATCTTATCCATTTTATGTCAATTATTCCATGCTCATTTGTGCTTTCATGTAAAAGTAACCAACTTTATATAAATGGAAAAGATGGTGTGGTAGAAAACCAAGTAGTCCAGCACCATTGCCTGAATTGCCTAGGGCAATTTTCCCCTTATCACTCTTCCAGTTTCTCATCTATGAAATGAGAGTAATGATACCAGAGGTTGTTGATAGGGTGAAATTAGATACTGTGTGTGAAACTGCCTTATAACTTACACAGTGCTACTCATTTTTGTCATCTTTTTAATAAAAGCAAGAGGAAGAGAAAAGTGTTCAATAATGAAGGAGAGGAAATTAATAGCATAAAAACTCAGGCTACAGTTAGCAACTGCTACTGAACAAAAATGTACCTCCTAGCCTACCACCCAGTTTGCTGGGCTAGAGGCACACTGAGATTCCCTTCCAGCCATCAGAATGCAGTGCAGGTAACAGTTGAAGGGGAAAGCAGGTCCACATTATAATATAATTATAATAATCCAAGGAATATGATCTCATTGCCGGTGCCTTATGGTTCCCTTGTATTACATCCTCTGTCTCTTACAACAGTCTTATCAGAAAAGAAGTGTCTTTAGTCCCATGTTCACTCTCTCTCTCTCTCTCTCTCTCTCTCTCTCTCTCTCACACACACACACACACACACACACACACAACATACAGAAAATGTAAGTTGTTCCCCCAACATCCTATTAGAGAGTTGTTGTTTTTTTTGTTTGTTTTCATTAGAAGCACATCTTCTTCTTTGCAATTTTTCTTGTTCTTTTCATCAAAGGAACCCTGGTGGTATTAGAAGCCTGGGAAGAAGCCATGCTTAGGCCTAATGACAGAGGAAGGAAAGAAAACAGAACAGAACAAAGAGCCATTAATTTCCATGTCTGGTAGTGAGTAGAGTCTTCAATACTGATATGGCCCTGGCCCTGGCAGGGGCTGAGAGTCCTTGCTTTCCTGGTCCTTCTAACCTGGAAAGTTCCTCATTATTTCATGACTGCACTACAACCAAACTTCAGCCTGTATCCCTGAAAGAAAAGGGGATTGCAAGAAATGGTGGTCGCTCATGTTTTGTGATGTTCCCCTGTCCCTTTTGCATGCCCTCTTGGTTGGTTAGGTAGAAAACCCAAATTAAAAGCCACCTTGAACCTGTAGGTGTTGGCATTCTGGACAGTTTGGAAGCTAAGTCAACGCTTTGTATACTGGCTTAGTGAAACTTCCCAGGTTAATAACTGCTCAAGCTTGGATTTTAAAAATATCTAGAAAGCATTTTTAGCCACACAAATCTACACTATGAATTCCTGCTATCTTACTTAACTAGCTACAGGGAAAAGCCCAACGTTAAAAGCTCCTTTTAATGTCCTACCAAACAGTTTGACTGGAAGTTTCTTGAGTCCAGCTCTGTGAATATTTATCCACAAACTTCTATTCCCTAGAACAACATCCAGAACAAAATTAAAGCTGAAGTAAAGCATTTTCTGTTTTTGCAGCTCTCTGGCTCTTTTAACATGTAAATTGTAACAAAATAAGAAAGTTTTAAAGTAATATATGTGACTTACTATAAATGTGATGATGTGTGCTTCAGCACTTTTTTGGTGTTTATTATGCATTCTTTCATTAAAAAACTACCTAGTATGGAAAGCCAAATATCATATGTTCTCACTTGTAAGTGGGAGCTAAGCTATGAGGATACAAAGATAAAAGAATGATATAATGGACTTTGCGGACTTGAAAGTTAAGGTTGGGAGGGGGCTGAGGGATAAAAGACAACACATTGGATGCAGCGTACACTGCTCAGGTGATGGATGCTCTAAAATCTCAGAAATCACTACTAAAGAACTTAGCCATGTAACCAAAACACCTGTACTCCAAAAACTATTGAAAGAAAAATTAAAATTAAAAAAATTAAAATCCTATTTATAAACCCAGTGCTATTTTGCATTAGATATTATATAAATCTTATATAATAATATACAATTTTATATTATAAACAAAATAAATTTTGATAAAACCTATTTTCTCATCTTTATCACAATATGTATTTACTGTTGTGTTATTTTATGAATGATACTATTTTAACAAAGTTATTTGCATTCTGCCAACAAAAACTACTTAGTGAACAACTTCTATATGTTAAGTGCATGCTGGATGTCAGGATTTATTCAACTCTCTTTGGGTCCATTGTATTTTCTGGCATAGAATTTATATTAAGTTAAACTATGAGGCAAGTAAGACACTGATTTGATGCAGATGGTTTTTCCATAATGATATCTATCCTGATAATCCCCAATGTTCAGATTTTAGGCTTGTGGGCAAATACTCAGTTTTCTGGGCTCCATCAAGAGATTTATTTTTAGGTTGGAGAAAATGAGGAATTTTTGTAGGCATAAAAGTTGTAGAGAGCTTTGTTTTTATTTGTGGAGAAAATATGCTAAAAAAAATATATAGTGGCCAATACTTATCAAAAGAAAGAGAACTGATGAGAAAAAATAATCTATAAAGAAGCTGAATTTTCATATTATCCAAGCAATAATTTAAGATAGAGAACATATTAAGTGCTTCTCATGATTTTTCATTTTCCTATAAAGTTTAATGATATTTTTTCTCATCTTAAATGTTGATTATAACATTTAACACCTTTTTCTTTGAATTTTGACAGATATACAATTGTACCTCATCGTGCTGAAACAGTATTTTAATGTCCAGCTATTCAGACTTCATTTAATGGCTAAAGAAATAAAATCTAGAAATTTTACAGATAAACAAGTATTACAAGTCCAATAATTCACTCACAATGGATATTCAAGACAGAGTGATGCAAAATGAACATTATACGCTATCTTATCTTTATTTATATTTGTCAATTTTGCTGTGCACAAGACCTGGACACTTTTTGCTCCTAAGAAGCATGTGTTACCTTCTCACTTGGAAGATCAGTGACTTTTGCATCTTCTGACCATCACCCTTTCCCCACAAAAGGAAATTGAACTTGGAAATTCGCCTTTCTAATTAATTTTGCATGGTCTTTTTTTTCTTTTTCTTATACTTTAAGTTCTAGGGTACATGTGCAGATCAAGCAGGATTGTTTCATAGGTATACACATGCCATGGTGGTTTGCTAGTCTTAATAATAGTCTTCACATCTCTCTACTTGTCTGGAAGCCTCCAGAGGACAGAACATAATAGTTATGGTCTCTACTCTCCCTGTTTTCATTGCACTGGGTGGTGCTTAGTAGAAGCTCCATGACCACTTTCAAGAATTCAATATATTTTATAAAACATTTTATATTAAATTGAGCTGAACTTTTAAAAGCATGGGAGTTGCTATGACGTAGGAACCAGAGACTTGGGCTTACAGAACAGACCTGCTTTCAAATCCACGAAATATCTAATCCTAGCTGTGAGACCCAGAACTAGGAGACACGACGTCAATCTCACTAAGCTTCAGTTTCCTCATCTGCAAGCAGGGAATAATATGAGTCGCTGTGAGGATCAAATTAACTCTGGTAAAGTGCTTAGCATAAAAGTTACTTACTTACTTAACTCTTACTGTTATCATGATTAAATCACATTTTCAATGTTGTTTTAGATAATTGCATTTTAATGAATGTTCTTGGCTTTGAATATCTTTGTAAAACATTTTCAAATCCAAATTCTGGAAATAATATGTCACCCTTTTTTCCCTCTCCCAGATTATATTTAGTAGTAGCAAAAGAAAAGAACTGATCAGCTACTTGACTCATGACTTATATAGCAATTCATATAATCCAAGAATCTCTTATTCTAGGAATTAAATATAATATTTATTTTCTGAAATCTTTGCTTTTTAAACCATTTCTTATATTTTAGTTGTTAATTGCATTAAACATTAAAATTTTTGAATCATTACAGTGATGGCTAAAACTACACAAGTAAGATTTGTTCTTCTAGTCAGAATATTTATTTGTAGAAATCTGATGATTAACTTCCTGGAAGATATTTCCACAGAAAAAAAATTATGTGTTTTATTCTAAAAGAAAACAGAACAGCAAATGAAAATTCTTTAATGGGATGAATTTACATGCTTTTTTTTTCCTGTTTTTTCAAAACAAATGTCCCTATTATATGAATTAGCCCATCAACATTACGTTAGGCAGATAAATAAAATGTATCCAAATATCCAATGGAATGATGACAAGCAAAGATGGGTTGGGGGGTCCTTTGGACTGCTTTTCTATTATGAAACCTCTCAAAAGGCCCATTCATCTAAACTGCCTCATACACAATATTCTCAATGACAGGACAGAACAATACCATCCTAGTGCTCACTGAAGCTAATAGTTTGACAGTACTCACATTTTATTGATTTCCTGGATCCTTCTGTTTGGGGAATGAAATGCTACTGACCTAGGTAGGTATTTTCCATCCAGGCATATGACAGACAACTATTATAGAAAAAGTCTCAAAAGAGGACTCAGAAAATACACCCACCTGAAAAGTATAGATCACCAAGTGTATTTCAACTGTACGTTCTTTGACAAATGTACATTTTAAAATGTCTTCCCCTCCAAAAACCACATTTTAGCTTTTCTATCTTTTGTATCAGATGTAAATCCTTAAAGGATTTTTGTGAGACTTTAATCCTTGGAAAGTACTTATTCCAGAGGCTGGACTGTTGTAAGCATTCTGTAAATATTTTCTATTTTTAAATGCTACTATTTTATAATAAATCTAAATATCCATTTTCAGAATAGTAATACATTTGTTTGAATAAATGAATTATAAACAATAACACTGATAGAGATTTTTGTTACTTTTTAAAAGATTATAAAATTTTGAAATAGAATTAAAGCTCGTGTCTAGCTAGAATTACATGGTACACAGTTAATATTTTTAAAAACCGTCTTGGTTTTCCCTAGAAAAAAATTACTTGAATTTTTATATAAATATATGAAATTCGGTGAATAAATAATATGTGAAAATCAAAGAGACTAAGGAAATTATTGACATCCGGATTACTAACCCATTTTCATCATAACTTTGGAATGATTCTCAGAGATATAACACAGGAGAGCAGCTTATAACTTTCTAGAGAAATTAGAACAGTGAAAATGATCTCAAATTATTACAATAGATTTGCATATATTTGTGCTGACCCCTTATCAAATGCATTATCTGAAAACAAAGCAAACCACTAGAAATTGAATCTTCCATTTCTCTCTTTCTCACTAAATGATACTATGAGCAAGAATTTGTATTCATTTACACAATACTGAAAGCAAGAGATGGGGAATAAGTGTTGGAATAAACTCTCTTTTTAATATATGTGTTAAAATGAGGAATGTTTATGATTTTACCAAAAGGAGTTCCAAGTAAGTGATGCAACAGTTCTGCGAAAAGTTTAACTCAGATTTCTGACCATTTCATTAGCTATTGTGGTTACTATTTGAATTTATAATTTATTCTCTAAACAAGACTTAGCTAAAAAATAAGAAAAACAGGACATCCAAGTAAAAGAATGGTGTTATGATGGTTAAAAAAGAGCAGAGTTAGAATCAAGGCAACAAGTCGAAAGAGTGGGACATTCTTTAGGCATGCTAGTCGGTTCTCTTGAACAAGTAAGTCATGGTCATGGGAAAGGAGATGTGTTGAAAGAGACTCTCAGGCATAGCAGACAATTTCAAGGTGTCTGTGATGCAGCTTGTAAAAGATATTTAGGTTTAATAATGGAAGCCAAGCACAGCCTGAGTATCAATATGCGAACATTTATTGAAATGGATACATGTTGATCATTGGCTTGAAAAAGCTGATTACAAGAACTGTGTGTATAGTATAATCTCATTTCACTAAAAATATATGCACAGAGGAAGATCCAGCAGATGTATACACTGATAACTGTAGTATTGTCTGAAATTTTTTAAAAAGAACTCTATTTATTTTCTATTTACCCTTCTAAAAGAGCACTGGGAATTGTTTTGGGGGTGTGTATGTGTGTGTATATATATATATATATAAATAAAGGAAAGAATTGGCTCACATTTCAGCATGGCAGGGGAAACCTCAGGAAACTTAATTGGCAGAAGGTGAAAGGGAAGTGAGGCACCTTCTTCACAAGGCAGCAGGAAGGAGAAGAGTGAACGAACAAAAGGGGAAGAGCCCCTTATAAAACCATCGGGTATCATGAGAATTCACTCACTATCACAAGAAAAGCATGGCGGAGCTCCCACCAAGATTCAGCTACCTGCACCTGGTCTCTCCCTTGACACGTGGACATTATGGGGATTATCGGGATTACAATTAAAAATGAGACTCTGGGTGAGGACACAGTCAAACCGTATCACCAGCCAAACATGATGCCAGAGCATGCTTGAAGAGGCGCAGCCTTCTGTGACAGTAAAATGCGCAAAGGACAAGAATGATCTTCTCATTGTCTAGTCTGTGGCCACTTTCAGCTCCTGCCTTTCTTGACGTTGCTGAAGATATGACACTCTTTTTGTTTGTTTGTCTGTTTATTTTTGAGACAAGGTATTACTCTGTTGCCTAGGCTGGAGTGCAGCTCACTGTAGCCTCAAACTCCTGGGCTCAAGGGATTCTCCTGCCTCAGCCTCCTGAGTAGCTAGAACTGTGCCACGAAATCCAGCTAATTTTCTAATTTTTTGTAGAGATGGAGTCTAATTTTCTTGCCCAGGCTGGTCTTGAAGTCCTGGCCTCAAGTGATCTTCCCACCTAGGCCTCCCAAAGTACCAGGATTATAGGTGTGAGCCATAGCACCTGGCTAAGAAATGACACTCTTGACCCTGTTCTCTTCTTGATTCTCTCCCCTCTCTTCACCCTATGAAGATACTCTGTTCTCCTGCTCCCCATCTGTACTCCACTCTTGGCCACTGCCTCTCCTCCCTGGCACTCTCCGTGTATTTTATAACTAAACACACCCAAATACCAATGGGAAAAATGTTCCATTGAAGCAGACGCAACCAGGCTACCATGTAATCATTTTTACACATTATATTTAAGAGCCTTTTGTATTTTTCAAAGTCAAGCTGACTGATCACTTCCTTTGACATTTACCTGACAATCAGTACTATTTTTATGAATTAAAAGAAAATGAACTGATTTTTCCTTTGCCTATAGTTATTAGAAGATGCACTTAAAACCCCTGATTTGAAACTGTGTCATAAGATACTGAATGAGTCCTAAGTGAACTAATGAAAGCCTCTTTGGAGACACTTGATTCTTAGAATTTCAAGTAATACTGTGCTGGAATGTTACACTGCGGCCCATGACTTTAGCATGCAGTCAATAAATTCTAAGCCTCAGTGAGCAAGGCTCCCTCTGTGTGACTTCACTCATAAAGACAATTACTGTGCTGAAAACGCGTCTGCATTTACAAACAACACTCAAATGCTCCTGTGCCCCTTCTGCTTCTGATTAAGAACTATTATTTATAAAAGGTTATCAAATTCTAAGTAAAGTTCATTCTCTTGTTGTTTTTATTATATCACATGTACCATTTTAATTAAAGCACCCTGCATTGTAATGAGTTTACAATTTATTTGCATTCAATTAATGAGCTTTGGAAAAGAAACATATCCACATACCCTCCTCTACTCTTTCCCTTTTAAAATGTTACAAAGATAATTATTTGGGAAATGGAAACTCTGAAATCGGGAGTTTCAAAACCGTTTGAATCACATTAAAACCATTACCTAGGTCTAAGAAGTTATTTTTCTGACAGGGACATACTTGAACCCAAGCCAAGGTTTCTGATAAGCTAATGTGATAATTTCTCTTCAGCAACGCATAAAGGCACAACCAAGATTTGTAGACATTTAACAGGTTTCTCATGAAGAGAGGCACAACCTATAGAAAACGAGGATATCATTGTCATTTGGGGATGGTGTAGGTTGGAAAGCTGAGGTCGTTTAGAAAATTCAAATGTTTCTAATCACCTTTCTCTGATAATTGGCATTAATCCTACCTCATTATATTTTTCCTTCTTTTAGTGGAAGAAATAAATGCTCATTCCATATTTCTTGGGTTTTTTTTTTTTTTTTTGCACTGAATAAAGTTAACTGAAGTTTCTTTCATTTTAGAGAAGGTACCTGGGATTTTAAATACAAGCTGCCTTTAGCTTTCTCTTGTATAAATTTGAAATATTTCACATTATCTGAGTTACTTTTTTTAATCCCTCTTGAGAAGTGAAATCATCTCAATGTTTCCTTGCTCATTTCAATTCTTTGATGTAGCATTATCTTTTTCCCCCCATCATGAACATCCTCTATGGCAATAATCCCTTTCCTCTGCAACAAAAGAATCTGGAGTTTTTCATTAAAGTCCAGTTCAGCAAAATACAGCCATCTGTTTGACTCTGTGTCTTAAATGTCAGATTGCTTTGATGAGAGAACAGATGTCCAGCCGACAACTGTACAGATATAATTGGTTGGGTACCGAATATCTAACTTCAGGGCCACTTTATAGGTACATATTTGGCCCTCAACCAGTTTTCTCCTTAATAGATGAAAACAAGGGGAGTATTTGAGTCATGTTAATATCTTTATTAAGTTGTACCACAGTTTTCTCTTTTTGAAGATTAATTCTAGTATTTGTCTTCCTTTGTAGCTACCATTCAATCCTGGTGGAAAAATGTCTACTCCTCCCTCTCCACCATGTCCCTTATGAAGAAACTAGCCCTCGAAGCTCCCTCTGTTCTCCCCAAACCAAACGTCTTGGTGTTTGATTTTCCCACTCCTGATTTTACACTTTCTCCACCCAGGCTCTGAGACCTGGACTAATGCTTCCCTTTCAAGTCTGCCCGTCCTCCGTCCCCTTGCTTTGCCCACCTCTTCACAAAGCACTCTTTATGTGTTTTGTGGCACTGGGGAGTGGTTTTGGGAAGTGGGTAATAAATGTGTTCGCATATGTAGTGGAGGGTGAGAAAATAGAATGGATAATTGGATTTTCAACAAACAGGCTCATTATCCAAACTCAAGACACCAAAACATGAAATTAAAGTAAATGGTTTATGCATCACTTAATTTTGTAATATATTTCAAATTCTACAATGGCAGGGGTCAGATATTTTGTTTCTTTTGTGTTCAATCTCTTTCACCAAGGACTTAACAGGTAACTCTGAAAGCAATCCATGACTTTTCAGCAGGAGAATGATGCAAAAAAGACCATGTTTTTTAGTTAGGTGAAACCTTTGAGAGCACTGGAAAAGCCTCTGGTTGGTTCATAGGTGGTAACTGAAAAAGGCCTGGGAACTTTTCCATACTCACTTAAGGTCAAAGACTCATTTGCACCAGAACTGGGATCAGCATTCCATCCCTTCAGCCCCTGATTCAGTCAGGACCATTGTACTTTACAGAAATAATTGTAAACTTAGATTTGTATGATAACTCATTTTGGCATCCATGCCGGCAATCCTAGGGTTAACCACTAGAAGTCTGGTCAATATTTAAGCTTTTATTAAGCTATGTAGGAGCCTAAACCATGTGCCTGGCAGGGAGAAGGCAACTGTATAGAATATTTTAAATGCTTTAGCATGGTATAACTGATTAGAGAGTTAATAGACAACATATAGGCATTTTATAGTATTTGTCTCCACCACATTTCCATGTGGTGAGGAAAGGGCCATGAAATTTGGGGTAAAAAGAATATCTGTGCCATCAACTTAACATATTTGCCTTCAAAGTATATTTCACTAGACACAATACGGACAGCTGTTAGATGCAAGGACATTTTGGGGGGCTACTTAGGAAAATCAGAGTCTGGAAGATAATTTAAACTACAAAACAACAAGCATTTATCTAAAAGGGAAAGAAGCCAGAGGAGGTCTCCAGAAGGAAATGGTCTCTGCTATAAGCCTAAGTAATTGAAAGAAAGAGTTTGGAAAGGGAGAAAGGGACAGAAAGAAATTATAGATCACTAAAGTAAAGAGATACCATACTACAAAAGTAACAAAGGAACCAGATTCTCAAACCACATTTAGGAACCCAGATCTGTTTTGTGGGCATTGTGAAGAAAGTCAGGGCATACTGAAGGGCAATGCTCTGATGAGATCTGCATTTTGGGGAGGACTTGATTTAGAGGGGGGCCAGTTGTAGGGAGATCACAGGCTGGGAGGCAAGGGAAAATTCTATGGCAGCCTCTGATTGAGACTCTGCAGAGTCCTATAAAGGCAGCATCCAGATTACTTATCATGTTTGACTGACTCTTACTAAATCCCATTCTCTTTTTCTTCTCCCTTTTCCTTGCCTTATCTGTCTGGAAGCCTCCAAAGGTCCCAGCATCACATACCTGACCAAACCCATTCCTTGTAACCTCATCCCAGTCACAAAGCTGAAGGACAAATGGGGAGTTCAGTGTGTGCCTGGACCATGTACCCTACATTAGATCTCAAAGCATGTCTTCATGGAACTTAATAATACTAGCTGATGTTTATTGAATATTTATTATATGTCTGGCATGAATGTGTACAACAACTCGATGAAGGAGGTACTATTATCATCCCACTTTACATGCAAAAAATGACTAGAGAAAGAGAAGAAGGTAATGTGCTGAAAGTCACACAGCTCAGAAGAGGTGGGATAGTGACACAGACCCAGATCATTGAACTTTTGTGCCCAGCCCTGACCACTTAGCTCCTTTCCTGCCTCTTCTATGTGTCTGTAATAGGTGGGATTAACCAGCATCTATTATTATATCCTGTCAATAGAAAATCAAATTCCAGGTTTAAGGAACTGGCAATCAAGTGTATAGTTCAAACAGGTCACACTGAGGAAATTTGCAAAACCTATGTGAAGAAATTCACAAAAGGTAATACAGGGCCATAAAAGAAGACTCAAAAGAATAAGGAAATATTTCGTGCTCCTTGACGGCAACACTGAAGACTCTGAGAACAGCAATACCCTACCTACCAAATTATTCTGATCGAATACAACCCCAAGCAAAATGGCAACAGGAATCTTTGGAACTTGAAAAACAAATCATATTATTTATCTCTAAGAAAAATAACATACAAAAATAGCCAAGAAATTTTAAAAATAAAAACAAAGGACAACAAACAATAGTGGGAACTGGGATTGCCATGCAAGCAGCAAAATATATTACAAAGCTGTAATAATTAAGAGCATGTATTAGTGTTGCCTTAGAATAGTAAATCACTGAAGAGAATAGAAACACAGAACATATTTGTATATACATATAGATGGAACATATATATATATATATATATACACACACACACACACACATAGATCTATATACATATAGATAGATGGAAGGACGATATAGATATATATAGGTATAGACATACTGTATATATTGGAATTTAACATGTAAAAATGGAGTGATTTTGAAATAGTGGAGAAATGGAAGGATATCCAGTAAATGTTTTTTTTTTTAAAAATTGCTCAATTGAGAAAAAAGCAAAAAATCTATAGCATTATGCAGAATATTCAGAACAAACTGTAGATACATTTAAAAACCAAAGAAAGAAATTAAAATCATCAAAAGAAATTCTTGAAGAACTTTGTTTCATTTTCAAAACCTTTTTACTTAAATACCGATGCCAAAACAAGAGAACTCAGTACATTCGGTTTTATCAAATGTGTAATTTGGTGTGAAAAATATCATAAATTTTTGGAACTAAAAGCCAAATGATAGTCTAGAAGAGGAAATATTTGTTACTGCAAACAAAGAAGTATTATTTACAAGATATAAGAACTCCTCTAGGTCAATAAGTTGAAGACAATCTATCCAATAGAAAAATTGGCACCTAGATTAACCAAAGCAATCTTAAAAAAAAAAAAATGTGGCCAGCTTCTACTTCCCAACCTCAAAACATACTACAAAGCTACAACAATCAAGACAGTGTGGTACTGGCATAAAGATAGACAAATGGATAGAATTGAGACTTTAGGAGAGAAAAACTTTCCATTTATGGTCAACTGATTTTTGACAAGGGTGCTAAGGCGACTCTTGGAGAAAAAATACTCTTTCAACAAACTGATCTGGAACAACAGGATATTCACATGCAAAAGAATGAAAGGACATTCAACTCATATCATATGGAGAAATGAACTCAAAATTGATCAAACACCTAAAAGTAAGAGTTTAAAACAGGTTGCGTGTGTTGGCTCATGTCTATAATCCCAGCAATTTGGGAGACCAAGGCAGGCAAATGGCTTGAGTTCAGGAGTTTGAGATCAGCCTGAGAAACATGGCAAAACCCCATCTTTACAAAAATACAATTAGTCGGCTATGATGGCATGCATCTGTAGTCCCATATATTTGGGGAGACTAAGGCAGGAGGATCACTTCAGCCCAGGAAGTCAAGGCTACAGAGAGCCAGAATTGTGCCACTGCAATCCAGTCTGGCTGACAAACTGAGACTCTATCTGAATAACAGCAACAACAACAACAACAACAGAGTTTAAAAAAAAAAATAAACACTTAAAAGAAACAAAGGAGCAAAACTTTGTGATTTTGGATTAGGCAATTATCACATATGACAATAAATCAAAAGTGTCCCCAAAATTAGGTAAATTTGACCTCATCAAAATTGGAAACGTTCATGCTTTGAAGGACACCATCCAGAAAGTAAAAAAGATAATCCACAGAATGAGATAAAATATTTGCAAATAATGTATTTGATAAGGCACTTGTATCCAGAATGCAAAATTCTTCCAACTCAATAATAAAAAGGCAAATAACCCAATTTAAACATGGGCAAAAAATGTGAATAGACATTTTTCCAATGAAGAAATACCAGTGACTAATAAACACCTGAAAAGATGCTCAGCATCACTATTCATCAGGAAAACACAAAGCAAAAGCCAAATGTGACAACTTCACACTCCCAGGGAAAGCTGTAACAAAATGCACAGATAATAGTAAGTGTTAGCAATGATGTGGAAGAATCTGGAATCTTCCATGATTGTTGGTGGAAATGTAAAATGATTCTTTGAAAAACAATCTAACAATTCTTCAAAGGGTTAAGCTTAATTGTTACATAACCCAGCAATTTCACTCCTAGGTGTACACCAAAGACAATTAAAAACATATGTTCCTATGGACACAGGGAGGGGAGCACTACACACTGGGGTCCATTGGGGGGAAATGGGGGAGGGGCTGGGGGGTGGGGAGGTGGGAAGAGATAGCATGGGGAGAAATGACAGATACAGGTGAGGGGACGGAAGGCAGCAAACCACACTGCTATGTGTGTACCTATGCAACAATCTTGCATGTTCATCACATGTACCCCAAAACCTAAAATGCAATAAAAAAAAAAATAAATAAATAAATAAAAAACATATGTTCCAGAGTTCGCTCATGAATGTTCATAGTGACCTTAAAATAGCCAAAAAGGGCAAACACCCTCGAAGTCCATCAGCTAATAAGTAGATAGACAAAATACAGTAAATCCATACTATGAAATGTTATTCAGCCCCAGAAAACAATGAACTACTGGTAAATACTACGACACGGGAGAAACATGGAAAACATCATGCAAAGCCAAAGAAGTCAGGCACAAAAGGCCATATATTGTATGATTGCACTTATATGAAACATCCAGAAGAGGACAATTCATAGGGACAGAAAGTAGATTAGTGATTGCCAGGGAAGGACTTAGAGGAGAAAATGCTAATGGACGTGAGGTTTCTTTTGGGGATGATCAATGCGTAACTTTGCAAATACACAAAACCCACTGAATCGTACACTTTGCCTGGATAAACTTCAAAGTGTGTGAGCTATATTTCAAATAAGTTGCTATTGTTTTCAAGGACAGAGATTGAACAGAAAATTCACCAAAAGTCAACACACAATGAAGATAGGTGACAATTAGTAAAACGCAATTAAAATCATGAGGAGGTATTATTTCTCATCCATCAGATTTGCAAAATCAACACATCTAATAATCTCAAGACCTGCAGAAGATGTAATGTAATGTAATCAGAAATATCATAGAGACTGGTGAAACTTGAATTGGTACAGCTCCCTTGGAAAGCAACATGGCAACACCAAATAAAACTACAAGTGTATTCATTACCTTAGTGATTTTATTTCTGGTTTAAACTCTAGAGAAATATTTGCATGTGCACAAGGTGAGAAAGATATTCATTACAGCATTATCGTTGACAGCATATTATTGGAAACAATTTAATTTATTCTTTTATCAAGGAAAGAATATTCAAAGAAACCGACATATTTGTATTATGGAATATTATGCAGCATATTAAAGGAATTAGGCAAATCTTTAAGGACTGATATATAACATTGTTTTCAATTCACATCAAGGTTTTGAAATTGCAAACAATACATACACTTTGACCTCATTAGTGATTTAAAACATGCAAGTTATTTGTGTATATGCACACGTATATATTTATATTTTGCACCACAAAGATGCAAAACACACTGTTTACAATGGTTACCTCTGAGAAAGGAGTGTCAAGGAGGGCTTTAATTTTACACATGTTGTTTGTATGTTTATTGTTACTGACAATTATTTATCTCATGTAATTAAGAAGGAAGTTTGAAAGGATCACAGGAGGGGAATTAGGAAAGATAAGTAAGGAAGAAGGGAGAAAAGACAGAAGACAGGGAAACCGCGGCTTATAAGGCTGAGGGGAGGCTGTTGATTGTTTGGCTTCCTGCAGAGAACCCCAGAGAGCCAACAGTTTTGTGACTATTAAACTCACAGTTACGGCTTTTACTGACTGAATTCTCATTTATAAAGTCTCTACAGCAAAAATTTTCATGTAGTATTCACAGAAATAACTATTAAAATATACTCTGTTCTTGAAAATTATCAATAACACTACCCCATCATCAACTGAGCAAACCTGTTGGATTAAAGCTATCAAAGATTGTTCACCAAGCAGTGGGGCTGCCTAATACATATGCTCTGCTCATGGTTCTTGGTTCCCTCTGCTACTTTGATTTAAGAGCATTAGGAAACTGTGTAATTTTTTTGGTCCTCTTTTTATTTCCATGGTAATTTATGTCTGTGGGTAAGCATTTTATTTTATCAGAGACATGGGGCTAGAGTTATTTTCCAAGGCGCTTGAGTTTTCCTTTGATGCCACTGAAATTAAAGGCAGAGCTGCAGAGAGTACCCATGCTGTTTGTCAAAGAGTCAGAGGTTAGAATTACATTTGCTGCCATTTATTGTGACTATTCCATGCCAGTAGTTAGGGTAGCACTTCTCATAGGCAATGCAGTATTATTAATATTGCAGACATCAAAACATTTGTGAATGGGATATAATTGACTTGTCAGTCACATTAACAATATCCCCTGTGGAATACCCTTCCAACAATGGACGAGCAGAAAATTCTTAGGTTATTTACATCAGAATCTTTAAGTCTTAAACCTTTGAAAAAAATGCTAAAGATTTATTTTAGCTTTAACACAGTATGAAGATATAATTTTGTATACATGACGTATATGAAAGTTGATAGAGTTTATAGTCAAGATTACTAAGCAATAGTTTTGAAAAAACAAAGGATTGATTTTAATGAATAACAAATATGGTCCAAATTTAGTTTTTTAATTAGGGTCTTCTCATGTTATAAGATTATGACAAAGTTCCAGAAATGTTTAATTAAGCTTTGAGTAGACAAAATAAATACTTAGAACTCTAAGCTAAGGCTTAAAAGTTTCTATAAAGTGGAAATACATAAAAGTCCCATGTTATATAGAGAGAGAGGAGGAAATAAAGAAATCATTAGCTAAAACATAAAATTTAAATGTGATTTAAAATTATATCTTTCTATCAATAGGTTAAAATTAATTTTATCTTGAAATGGATCCAGGAGCAGAAGCAATTCTCTAGCTAAAAACGAAAGTTAAGGCCTCCTCTGATTGCAATGTAAAATTAATAGGGGTTAGTAATGTATACCGTAAATACTTAAATATCCAGGACACAGAAATATTCAGAGGCATTATTAAAAAGTCAGTTTCTACATGATATATAACATTTGTTTCAGAAGGAAATTGCCTATTTTAAATTGGAATTACACTGATGTTTTAGGAAAATAGAAAAACATTCGATAGAGTTCATGTGGTCTTCCCATTAATTTACCTGTGAATTTTGTTTTTTACAATGAGACAGATATGCTGTTCTGTCATTTGAATTTTTACAGGAATATCCAGTAAGGAATTAATAACAAGCCATTTTATTTACATGAGAGCCTTCTGCTTTTTATTTCACCCATATTATTGGCCCAGCTCAGAAAGGATTCTCGAATTTCATGGACTGAGTCCTTTTATGCACATAAATAAATACACCGAGTGAACTGTTTGATGGAAACATTAGGGAGTTTTCTGAAGATTCCTTCCCCTTTCATTGAAGTCAATGTCATAAGCAAAATAAATTTTTAAAAATCCTTTAAAACATTCCACAATATTGAAGTATTGTCGGTACTTTATAATTAACAAATTTACCCCTAAAGAGGACTTTCATTTTGAGCAACCCCCTGGTTTGAATGTCTAGATAGGAGACAACGCTTGAACTGTTTGACAGATCCTTTCATTCACATAACGAACATTTATCGAGCACCTACTATATGGCAGGTGCCAAGGATACAGAGGTGAGTGATACTAGTTGGGGAAAAAAGATTTTTATTGTATTATTATGTAGATGTATATTTACACATCTTATGAAAACATGAGAAAGCAGCTATGAGGCTGGGCACAGTGGCTCACGCCTTTAATCCCAGCTACTGGGAAGGCAGAGACAGGAGCATCACTTCAACCCTGGAGGTGCAGGTTGCAGTGAGCCAAGATTGCACCATTGTACTCCAGCCTGGTGACAGAGGAAGTATCTGTCTCAAAGAAAAAAAAAGAGAGAAAGAAGAAAGAAAAAGAAAGGAGGTGGGGGGAGGGAGGGAAGGAAGGGAAGGAAAAGACTGGAGGGTAAAGGAAGGGAGGGGAGGGGAGAGAAGGGAAGGGGAGGTGAGGGAAGATGGGAGGGAGAAGAAAGGAAAAGAGATAGGAGAGGAGGGGAGAAAAAGGAAATGGGGGAAGGAGAGGGGAGGGGAGGGGAGGAGGCAGCTCTGAGACTGTAACAGAAGGACTTTACTAGTCTGGGCTTCAGTGAAGTGAAGTTTGAAACCAGAAAATGAGATTTCCAGACCTTAACAAACTCTACCAATATACTTGTCGTTTTATGAGCCCCTAACTTGCTTTATTGCTTATAACTACTCTTACATAGCCTTTGTACAATGAGTCAATTAAAAAAAAAAAGAATGTTCAAGAGGTACTTAGCTAAGCTTTGAACTCTGTTGTTTGCAAGATTAGCTTCGTGTAACATGTGTCTCTCGGGAGTACCAGTCTCCACATTTGGGGTGACTAGACCAAGCTGTGAGATAACAATGCTTTTTTAAATTTTTTTTTAACTTTCATCTTATTTTTTGTAGAGATGGAGTCTTGCTTTGTTGCCCAGGCTGGTCTTAAACTTGCATACTCAAGTAATCCTCCTACCTTGACCTCCCAAAATACGGGTTTTATAGGTGTGGGCCACCACACTTGGCCAGATGACAACTCTTAAATTTTCTAGTTGTGCAATGTAATAATCTAATAGCCAAGGTCCACACTTGAGATCAAGAAACATTGCCATATAATTTCTTGGTTTTTTTCCCCTCAGTAGAAAAATCTAAAAATCTTGATTTTCGTAACTGTCATATATTATGTCTAATCAGGTTGCCAAAAGCACAAATTATAATAGCACCTGGCTTACCTTCCCAGGTATTCATCTAAAAATTGTGACAAAACCACCTTTCCTGTGTCACCTAGATTATTCCAATTTTGAACAGTGTAAGTAATTGGGAAAATGTCAGTAGAAAGGAAAATAATAACCAATAATATTTTTTGCTGAAATTTGCTAATAGTGAAACTAGATTCTCTCTCAATTAAATATATATATTATATAGTATATATACATATATATGCTATATATTATCAGTGTAATTAACATGTATTATGTATGACTGACTATAAAACCAGTGTTACATAAAACCTTTAAAATAACCTGTGGTTATCTATCGATCATTTTTCACTAGATCCAGACTGCTTTTTACCCCCTTGGCAACTCTTTAAATTTTTGAATTAACTTTCTGAAACTTCTAGTATGCTAACCTGCCTGTCTAATGACCCTTCATATACCCATCTCTGAAAAAAAATAATTCCTAGTAAAAATAAATGTGCAAAAAATGTTCAAAGGTGGACAAAGTTAATTTTGCAAAGAATCATGCTTCCAAGTTTGACCCTGTGATATTTTTAAGTAGGTTGAGATTGATAACTCCAATAATACCTACATCTTGAAGCTAGATCTTTTCATGTTCCTTAATAAAGGAAATGCCTAAAAATTATAAGGCACATTTTGGGCAGACTTGGCCAACAACCTGTGTCGAAATGAATAATACCATAGCATCAAGCTAATACGATTTCCTTTAGCCAGACTTGCCACCACCAAATAGTCACCTTTTGTAGGGTTATTATAATGGCTTAATTTAATCTTACCATATGCACAACACGGATATGGTTACTGACAGATAACAAAACTAGTTGCATTCATTAAATACTGCTATAAATCTCTCTTCCGAAATAGCTATAATACAGCCTTCCAGCAATAACAATAATGCAATTCTTAATCTTTTTTCTGTGATATTATATAACTGTAGCCTGCAGCTAACTCTCACTGTAGGTGTTGGGGGTGGTGTGAGATCTTTGCAGTCCTCTGAGAAGGTGGTGCGGTTAGAGGGCTGGAGGTATTTGAGTAGAATGATGGAGACTGGAAAAACTCAGAAGTGAGCAAATTCCTCCTTCACCATGGATGGAGGAAAGAAACACATCTTATTTCTGAAGTCCTTCTGTGAAGCCGTTCCTTTATATTTTCATCAATGTACTCTTTTCTGAGAGCAATTCCAGGCATTTTCACTTCATGGGGAGTAAGTTGTTAATTATCGAAATGTGCAAGTATGTGGTTCTTAGAACACTGGTTTTATAACGTTTAAATGTGAAGGAGAAAGTCCATTCTTGTGGCATTTGCAAACCCATTTAAAGCTTCATTCTGCTGAAACCTGTATGATTTTTATAATATACACATCAAAATAGATTTTAACAAAACTAGCATTCTTTTAGGAAATTTTTCAGTGTTCTAATCTTTGGGAGCACAGAAAGGTTTCAGATAATCAAGTTACATTTTTTTATTTGGGAGGGCCTGCCCTGCTTATTTTAAAGCTCTCTTTTGCACAAACCATCTGTATATTGAGAATTAAAAGAAAAAGAAAGGAAATAACCTGTTCCAAAGATCTCAAGCGTAGACAGAGGGTGCTTTATTCTTCTGCACTGGCAGTTTTAAGATTAAGTGCCTCTGTAGGCTTCTCAGAATTATCAACCTTGTCCAGTGGCTGAATATTCTCTACAGAATTTGTTCTACAGAAATTTTCTCAGTATAGATCTGTCTTTGCTCTGATTTTTATGGCCCTGAGCGTTTTTGAAGCCTCCCAGAATTACCGCCCTTCTGATTATTTTCTTCTTTTGGCTGAAGACCATGAAAGCATCCAGCTTAGGTACGCTTATATGCGCATGAGATTTCTAAGCCAATCACAGGGAAGTGGTTTCATTGAACTGAACCCAGGATGCCAGTGTGACTGAGTCTGTAGAGTTTAGAAACTAATAACCGTGTTTATTGTTTCCTTTCATTTCATTTAATTTGTGAGAGATAGAGCAACAACAAGAAGCAGCAAGTTCCCTCTGTCCCTTCGACTAAAAGCAGATTCTACCACTAAAGTCAAATTGCATCTTCATGAAAAGAAAACGAGTTTATGATGCTTAAGACTGACCTAAAGGGCTTAGATTCACTACAGCCAACCAGAAATCAATCAATGCTGGCTCACACTCACACAGTGAACGCTCATGTCAGGCAAAAGGGCTATGTTTAAGTGGAATGTCATCAACAAAGACTGTGAATACCTCTCAAGTGGCTTCACCTTCCCTGAACTTCTCAGGAGGAAGTGAAACTATCCTCATCGTTGCTTGTTAATATCCTTTAGAGGGGACTTGGTTTTAGAAAATCCGATATGCAAACATACCAAATTATAAAATTACAGAGAGGATGCAAATTTGCATAGCTTTGTACCACACCACTGCGGGACATGACTGTCTTCCTGGGCTGGATGGAGTCCATCCTACTGATGACCTAAGCCTAGAAGCATTGTGACAGCGCCTTCCCACAAATGCACTCAATATGTAATTTATCATCATCAACAACAGAAAGACCTCTTTGTTAATCTTAAATGGTGCAAATGCTATATGTTTGCTAGACTATGTTCCTGGATTCCAGTTACAAATTTCTGGATAGCACTAACGAGTCTAAACTTCGCTATTGCTTGTTGAGTATGTCTGTATACATGGGGGAATGTAGAGGTGGTGATTAGATCTTAACCTGATCTTCCTCACAGGTTTCCCAGGACTGGTGCAGGCTTATGTCGAGTTGCAGAATCTAAATTTGATTATGCTCTGGCCTGAGTCTTAGACTGAGCCTCCACATGCACTGATAGCACACAAGTTGGCAGCCACGAGTCACTTCCTGGAACTTTCCAAACCTGTCCAGAGCCCAGCCACCCAACTCCTTCCAGAGAGTTTCTTTGTCCATCAATGAACCAATACTTCCTCAGAAATGCAATTATCCAGGCCTAATAGATTCATTCAAGTCCTGAAAATCCCTCCCACCTGTTCCCTTCCACCTGCCAGCAAAAGACTGCTTGGAATAATTCTCATGGAAATCTTGAAGCCATAGTTATTAATTCATGGTGCCTCAAAGCCTTGCCATCCTTGTCCACACTGCTCAAGATGGGAAGCTCCCTGCTCAGTGCCTTCATTACCACCTGATTCTGTGCTTCCTGACCCCTTCCCCAAACTCCCACTCTGCCTCCCAGCCAAATGTTTCACCGTGCCTTCTGGGACCCTGTTCTAGAATCTGCAAGCCATCCTCAACTTCAGTGGAGACCTCCTTCACTATATGGTCTCCACTAACAGTTGACTTCCCCCAAAGGACACTGTTCCTTTACCATCTTCTCAGGTGGAGATTGCCTCATACTCCAGACCTTCACGAACCTTAGAATTATGATGCCCTCGCTGATCCTTCTCACTAAATCCAGACACCTTCTCCTCCAACCCACTGAGGCTCGGGTGACTGAGCCAGACCATGCCCTGCCCTCCTATCCATCATCCATCTTATTTACCCATCACTCATCCAAGACCTGAGTGTCTGGTTCACAGTCCCTTCCCTTCCAAGTGATGCCATCATCCTAGGTGCTTTCAGCACTTCATGAACACACAGCTGGTTCACTGGCTGCTCAGCCCTTCAAACTATTTCCATTGATTGCTCATACATCCCTGTCACCCACTCTGATTACCATACTCCTGACTATGTCATCACTAATAACTGCTCCATTCCTAAAGTCATGAAAATCCCAACACAGTAGAAGAGTTGAATGGTGGTCACATAAAACTACTGTTTTAGCTTCACTGAGACCTCCATTTTCCTGACTCTACTCTACCCTTCATCCTCCAGCTCCTCCTGGCTTCACTTCCTTCTCTATCAAGCTGAGATTCAGTGACAGTTATGATAGGCAAGGTTTATTGTTTCCTCAGCCCCCATGTTCTTGAGCTCTTCCATCCCATCTGCCTAGAAAAACTCAGCGCTGGACCCACTCCACTGTTGACTTGCTCAGTGTCTTCTCCCAGGGTGCTGAGCAATGCTAGAGCAAATCACACAACTCTAGACACTGGGGCCATGAGAAACTGAAGAGCTCCAATTTCATCCAAGTTCTCAGTTCTGCCAGCCAGTCTGTATCTTTTATTCAGCCTATTCTCCTCCCAATAGCAATTCCCAACATTTGCTTAAAGTTTTAACTCAGCTAACTCTTGCTCACTTTGCAAAGATATAAATTCAAACACCATTGTGAAAGTCCTCACACGACATCCTGCCACCTCCCTAATGTACTTATGCCTACAATCCTTCCTTCCTCTGCTTTTCCATTAGGAGAAGTATCCTTCCTTCTGCTCAAGACTTCACCCACAGCATGTTTTCTGCAGTAACAAGAAGCAGCTAGTTTCCTCTTTGGGAACTCGCTTCAACCCATCAGCATTTAGATATGTATTAACACCTTCTTCCTAAAATAAAAAATAAAAAAAAATTAAAAAAAAAATTCCCTCAACTATATGTCTCTTTTCTTTGCAAGTGCAACTTCTTGAAAAAGTGCTAAATCCCTCTCTTTTCTTCTTCCCTCCCCTTTGCCCTACAGTCACCTTCAATCAGTCTTCTTTCCCAACAATCCCACAAAATTAATTTCACATCACTCACATCTTTTTTAAGTTATGGACACTTTTTCAGCATGCATCTAATTTCAGTGTCACGGTACATAAATCCTTGCATCCACCACCAAGAATTAACAAAGGCTTATCATTATTTCTCCAAAAAAATAAAAATATTATAAACATAATGAAACTACCTCTATATCTCACTCCATCTCTTTTCCAAGCACATTATCCTCTTTCTCCTTCACTCTCCAGATTCAGCCACTAATAAATGCTTACCCAATACTGTGTATATCAAATACTGGCTGAGTCTAGTATGAATTGACAAGATAAATATTTGGCCTGTGTCTTTTCAGTCCATGCCTCCACAGTTCTATTACACATGTATTTTATATATATATATATATATATATATATATATACACACATACATACACACACACACACATACACACACACACACACACACACACACACACACACACACACAATACATACTACATACTCAATATATCATCTTCTGTTACATCTTTTAGAATGTTAACCAAATGGTGTCTTACTGGCATAATACTATTGTTGGGTCTTTTCTCAACTCAACATTATTTGAGTGCTATTCATGTTGGAACACAAGTATTTGAATCATTAATTTTAGTTGCTGTGTGATATTCCATCATATGAATAAGCATTATGTGATTATCCATTCTAGCACCAAGAGATGTTGACATCTACAATTTTACAATACAATTACACATACAAGTCACCTATACTCTACAATACTAGAATGAGCATATGTTTATGCATTTTCTCTTGCATAAGAGTAAGATTTTTTTCCAGCATACACACCTAGAAGTGGATTTTCTGAATGGAACACATACATATTTTCAAATGTACTGGATTATGTCAAATTGGTCTCCAAAGTGATGCCAATTTCTACTCCCAGCAGCTATGAATGCCTGTTGCTGTTTACTCACACCTTCACTGATATGTGGCATTGTCAGATTTTTATTGTTTGCCCAAATGGTACAAATGGTACCTCATTTTGGTGTTAGCTTACAGTTCTACCATTGAAAGTGGGGCTGAGGTTGCATTCATATGTTTTTTGGTCCCTCATATTTCCTCTAATATGAGTTCCTTAATTCCTCTCTCTTTCCTATTTTTCTTCTGGGTTATATTTCTACTATTGGTATGCAGGAGTTTGCCATTATCTTTCAGTCTTTATGTTAACCCTTCTTGCCCCTACATACCAATTTATCACCAAGTCCTGAATATCTGTCAAAAATCTCTCTACTTTCACCATCTCCAAAACCAGGACCACCCCAGTGGAACACTGCCATGTCATATCTGAATTGCTGCAGACAGCTTCCTAACCATCTACCCTGCCTCCTGTCTGGTAGCCTCTAACATGCACAGCAATCAGGGAATATTCCCATTACACCATTCTTCTACTCAAAGTGCCTTAAAGGTCTCTAATTGTCCTCCTGAACATGACATGGAGGACAGGTATAACATGGCCTCTGCTGTTTTCTTCAACCTCATCTCAGTTTCTGCCCTCTAGTTCACACACCCGGTGCTCTAGCTGTGTTTACTACTTTGGGTTCTGGTATTGGGCCATGCTCTCTGCTGACATCTTGGCCCTTGCACGTGCTGCTTGCTCAGCTTTGAGTCCTGGTGTTGAGGTTGCCTCAGCACCACCACCTCCATCATCTGAATAATTGGTTCTCAGTCTCCAGATCTCAGCAGAGAAAGCACTACTTTATAGATTTCACAGTTCCAGGTGAGTTATCTCTTTTAGAGGCTCCCATGACACCTCCTGTTTATTTCCAGTGTTGCGTGTGCCATATTATATCATAATAGCTGCCTCTTTGTCTGTATTCACCAGTAAAGAGAGAGAGAGAGAAATGATGAGAACAGGAGCTATAGCCAACTTCTTTTCAGATATAATTCCAGTACCTCAGGAGATGCTTGGCTTAGAGAAGCTGTGATTCATAAAACAGAAAGAGATTTGATCCCCATTGTTCCAAAACTAAAGCGGTAAATATCACAGTGCACTCACTGAGTTACTGCAAGCTCAATCCACTTAGGCAAAAAATAAAAATAAAATGAAAAAAAAAAGTCAGCACACAAAAAAAGTTTTTGAAAGGACACTTCTTGTGCAAATACAAGATCTTAACAACAACAACAAAAATATTTGATTGAAGTGAGTCCTGAGTGTACAGGACTCTCTGGAGTGTGTGTTTATCAAATCTTATAGAGGCTTAAGATTCATGAATCTGGCCTTGTTCATAAAGGAACATGAAGGATGTAAATAAGAATATGCATAAGAGGCATTTCCCCCTTAAACATCTTTTTTTTCCAGAGTTTAACTGAAACTTACAGCTTGTCCACTCTGCTTGTCTATACAACTATACATTTATGATAATATGAATACATATTATCTTAAGAGAAGTCTTAAGAACTTGTAAAAATGAGATAAGAATTACTTCCAGCCCTCCATTATATAGAGCTCCACATATTTGATGAATATGTTTAGAATAGTTTGATGCTAGCATAATCCCTGACACCAGTTCAATGACATCACTTTTTAATAGAAAGAAAATGTGATGGAGTTAGACAGATGTTCGTCAGAACCCTGGTTACCTACCCTCCCAGAGTTTTAGCCTAAATATCTATAAAATGGTCATTTTAAGAATAGTACCTTTGTCTCAGGGCTATTGGGAAGATTAAATAAGATGTTAAATCAATGCAAAATACCCTTAAAGAATCCACATAGTAGGCTCAGAATACTACTGTCCTCTCCTTCTTAAGCAAGAATCTTCCTGAAAAGTATGCCTAGTGTTGACCCTCTGCTTAGATCCTTGTTTTGAGCTCATAGCAACATTTCTGAAAAGATAGTGGCAACCATTCATTGAAGCTTGCTAGAGACCAGACACTGCAAGTGCTTTGAAATCTGACCTCTTTTAATATACAAAACAAAAACAAAAACCCACTTGAGGTCATGTGTATTAGAATGTCCATTTTCAGAGGTAGAAACAAGGTACAAGGAGGTGAGAATTGATGCAATGAAATGAATGACCAAATTTTCAGGTGAATGTTTTGTAATCACTTAAAAGCACCGAAATCTTACCACTTGGGAGCGCTTTCGAAGCACTTCATCTTTTTCACAGGGCTACTATTTTGGAAGACAGTAGGAAAACATCTAGACATTAGCAAAGCATTTTACAAAATGAAGGGCACAAACAAGAAAGAGAATATTAAAAAGGCAGCGATTACAAAGCATTGATCCTGACATGCAGTAGGTGCTTAATAAATATGATAGAGTCCAGAGCTGCTTTTCAATCTATGCCAAATGCCATAGCTATGCCAGCTATTTACAGCTAGCATCTCTCCTTAATAATCAGTGCCCAAATTCCCAATTGTTAAAAACTTTGAACATCTCACCAGTTGACTAAGAGTTGTACATAAATGTCTTTCTATGCATAAAATTTGATGGGAACTTGAACATTTAAACATTTTTATTTCTAGCTTTAGGAAGTAAAACTGATTCAAATCCATGTACTTTAATCTGAATGAAGATAGAAATTTGAATTTCCAACTATAGCTACATGATCAATTAAAATCCATGATTTGGAATTTTCCTTGGTTGTTTCTTATTAATCATTCATAAAATGGAAACAAAACCACTCATTTTTGTCTAATTAGTGCCACTTCTGAAACTCTATCAGATCATTTGGTTAAAAGGATTTGGCGTGTATCAAGCCTGGATAATACAAATTATCAATCTTTAGCCAATACTTTTCCAGGGTGAAACTTATTTCAAATAAAAATATTATTTACAAAAAGCATTTTTTAGAAAGTTGAGTACAAGGATGAAGAAAAAAGCTCATTGAGGAAATGTTCTGTACCTAGATTGAGTCTATCTTTGGTTTCATCTCCTTTCCTTTGGGGTTACTTATCCTGGGTATGTTTCTTTCCCACAGCACCTTCAATGGAAAGCTAACAACTGGGCAAAGAAAACCAGGGCAGCTTGAGTCCGTCTTCACAGCTGTGCAACAGGAGTTCTGGTTAGAGGCTCAGGGGAGAAATGAGACCTGGGCATTACTTTGGTTTGGAAGTAATATGTGGTCTCCTGGTGCCTCCATGAAATTTGGTTACAAAGGAAATGAAAAGTAGTGTTTCTAGGCTTTATCTTCATAAGGCTTTCTTTCCCCTATGATTTCTGTGCAGCAGAAAAACTTTTTGAACCTTAACTATGTCTTACAGTACAGATAATGGCAACTACTTAAACTGCATTTAAAAAGTGCTAAGTAGTTGATCACAGTACCTAATGATGTTACTTATCTCCTCAGAGTCTGATTGACACTAAAAATAATAAATTAGAACAGAAAATGATTTTACCAGATCTATGGGCTGACAGGCAGCCTAAGCATAATACCTTCCATTATGCTTGTCATTGAATTCTATATGTATGGTTCAGATCCAAACAAGGAAGACAGGATTGTACTGTGATTTCATGATTTTTATCTTCAATCACCTCTCACTTGATCATATAAAATTAATTTGCCCACTTAAAAAATTCAGGCAATATGAAGTCAGGGCAAACACTTTCTGTGGCTATATAAACATTATATTCGACAGCCTATTGCACAAGTAGGAGTGAAATAATAAATTAAAAACTGTCACTCCTGGGTTATCTAGGATATAGCCTCTGAGACACCTATTTTCTTCATCAGATCTAGTATATTTATAAATTCGGAATCAATAGCTATACTTGCTGAACCACCGGGATCCATTTGGAAAATAATTTCTAAAGTGGTCAGACTTGAAACTATCACATATTACACAATGAAGCAATAGATTTGTTTTAAGGAGTAAATCAAAATTAATTTTTACAATTATTTAAAAGACAGTTGAGTGGTTTAATTTATACCACAGTGATTGTGGTTGTTTTGAATTTCAGTAAATGATGGTAGATTTGTTCTTTGCATTTGGAAGGAGAGAAAAAAAAATAAAGTTCAGGAAAAAAAGTTTAAAATATTCCTACTTTTTATTTTAGGTAAGATCAGCAAATCATTGAGGATGATTTTTAATTTTAATTCATTCAATGAGCTCTCCTAATGCAATCATTTTCTCCATGGAAGTCCTTAACCACAGTGGCCATTTGCAGCTGATGATTTTTTTTATATAAATAATTTATAAAGCCACTATACACTTATACTTTTACACTGAAAGAGAAAGAGAGAGAGAGAACAGAATTGCATCTTAAACTCTATTTACAAATTTACCTTGGCAGGCCCTCTTACTGCCAATAGGAAACGATGTTGCATATTTAATTTGCTCTTTTGTTACAACGGGGCTTAGGTTAGTTAATTTCAATTTTCGATTTCAAAAGCTATCAAATATGGCTCAGATGAGAAATCAATTTTTCTCAGCTGCCTCTGTTTTTGTGATGGGAGGCATCTCATTGGCTGAAGGTGAGCCATGTGACATGGCAAGAGATTAGTTCACCAGACCCTGTGTTGCTGCCACCTCAATTACTGCCTGCCTCTTGTAATTTAGCCTTATAACACCTAATTTCAAGACAGAACTCATATTTAATTCATGAAAGCTTCCACAAGAGTAATTGTGAAATAAATTGCCATAGAAGATATCCATTTGTGACTCATTTTAATTTTGTATGCTAGTAGCATGCTATTTATTCTACTTGTTTAACACTTTAGCACAAACATTTTTTTTTTAATATTGAACTTTATGCACTGATAGCTGCATACTTTGCACCATTTTCCCACATTACATCATCTCCTTTACCGGGATTTCCTTACACAAAACTTTCACCCAGTGGTATTTCCAAAGGTTGTTAAAATCAAGAACTTATAATCTCCTAATTATTGAATACTGTTGTTATGATCTGATAGAACTTTAAAAGCAGCAACTAAAAATCACAAATGACAGCAGATAAATGGTAGTTAGATGACAAGGATCATTCAAAGGGCTGAGAAATAAATAGAGTTTAATTTAAATAATATTTTAAACAAAGGCATTCATTACACATATTGACATTTTCATTTCAACATTGGTATATATTTTTAAATTCTTGAACCAAAACATGTATATTTCCTGTGTATACACACCATTTTGTCCTTTTCCTCCCTGTTGCTATGCCAACAAGGTGGGTGAGGCCTTCTCAACTGCCAAACTCAGCTGTCATCCCTTCACCCTAAAAGCCTTATAATTGCTTTTATTTGCATACGACAATTAGGCAGGATGGCTCACAGCGAGAAAAACCAACCTTTCTCTCCCCAAGTGCACACAACGCCAGCCTGTAATTTATAAAAGATACGCGCCATGTGGTGGAGCACTAAAATAGAGTGATGAGTCCTTTCATCTGATTGTAAGCCATTAACAAAAGAAAACATCCCCTTTCAGGCTATAAAAAATGCCTATCTGGTGTGAACCTGCAAAATCACAAAGTGCCCCCCTCCCCAACTCCCCCCACATAGACCCTTCACATTCATTATCACATTGAACTCAAAAGGAGCTCTAGTAAAAGAGTTACATTTGGGTGTTTATGAGTAATGGGGTGCAAATAAAATCCACACTGGGCTAAAATTGCATCCAGTGTAGTTGGTGTTTGGGGGGTAGATTTCATTTTCTTCTTAAAAAAAAAAATACCTTGTTTTGCATCACATTGCATGTTGAAATGTCATATTCATAAAGTCATTAGTACTTTTTTTCTTCAGGGAAACCATGGCAAGATTTTCCAATCAGCATTCACATCTGTGAAAGCTCAAGTCAGGAGGAATGTGGATGGTTTAAATCATCCTCTGTTTCGGTTTTCAAAAGATATTCAAAAATTAGTGTCCAGTGTAAAAGGTCAAAACATGCTTGGAAATCATTTCAGTGATTTATTGTCATTTTTTCTCACGACATTAATTCTGATTATTAAGATTTTTAATTTTATTCTTATATGCTGCATCGGAACTAAGATCAAATTTTAAACAGGTTTCTTTTTTCTTTAAGCAACATTTTAAGTGACCAGTTAGGCTGTAAGGCTTTTTCAGACTTCTCTTAGAGTTTGTGCCATTGGAGATCTTTACTACACAGAATGAGTATCAAATGTGAACTTCATTTCTTCTAAATTATCCCATCTTTAAAACCATTATTCAGAACATGAAAATTGTGACCTATTTATTTATCTACGAATCTTTTAAAAAGCAGTCAGCACTCCATTTTTATTCACTAGATACTGAATAAATATTGATCACACAGGCAATTTGGGCCCAGGATCTGTCAATGGACATAACTAAGCAGAAAACACACAGATATGTGTCTATTTCTATGATTTTAGAGGGAACTATAATTACAACATATTGAAATATTTTATCTAGATTAAGAACTACAACTTTTTGTTCCAACATACACAATTATAATAAAAAAGAATTTGCTAAAACAACAACATGTAAAAGTAAATAAAAACACAGCAGTCACTTCAAAAAACAACAATAACATTAAACCAAAACATTGGCTATCTAATTTTTAAAAGTCAAATTCCTTTGGAAAATTATGAAAATGAGAATACAAATAAAGTTGACATACACCACAAGTTTGCAGAAAGGTAATAAAACCCCCCAAAATAATAAAATACCAATAAGCATATGAAAAATGCTGAACCTCACCAATAAGGGGAAAAATTCAAGTTTTAGAAAACACACAGTCCACCCACTGTTACAGTTACTACTTTTCTAGAGGACAATTTGAAAACATGCAATGCCATTTTAAATAAGCATAATGCTTGACCCAAAAATTCTACTTTTAAAGTTCATCTAAGGTAAAGATTAGAGAAGAATGAATAGACCTATGCAAGGATGCCTTTGCATATGTGCTATTTTATTAATATCGAAATTTTACAACAAGCTAAATGTGTGTTAAATAAGTTGTACTATACTCCTGTGCTGGAATATCATGCAACCATTAAAAAGTTAATATAGACCTCTTTGTTTCACATGAATACCTACCTAGCTATATCTACATTTATGTATATATACACATACATATATATATATATATATATATATATATATATATATATAAAAGAATATACTATTTCACCCAGGTAAATATATATTTATATACATAAACATGTAGGTACACATATATGTATATAGACTACACACATACACACACACACACACACACACACACACACACAAAGAATCTGAAAAAGTATACCAGACCTATAGGTATGTAATACCACAACTATTAGGAACAGTTTTGCGGTGAGTTGGGTAGACCTCAGAAAGAGCCCATAAATTTCTCTGTGTTGCTTTAATTCATATCACACACAGCTTTTAGAGAAAAGGTACACTCTGAAGGAGAACTTCAACAAGTAGTTTTTTTTTTTTCAGGGCAACATGTATTAAAACTTTCCCAACATTACTATCTCATTTTTCTTTTTGTCTCTTCTAGAGCATTATTTAGTTTCTTGACCTTTTCCCAAACCTTATCTCTAGTCTTCTGTTTCAGTACCAAAATTTTTGTTTGGATAAAATTTATCAGTATGTGAAGGATTCATTCAGAAAGGGTAAGGCGGTATCATAAGGGTCTAGAAACTTGGCACTTTCTGTCCAGGATTATTAATATTAATTACGGAATGAGGAAATATATATCTATTTCCTGGGTGGTATGTCCATTTCTTCTTCCTACATAAGGAAGAAACACGCCAGTCCAAAGGACTGCAACCTTGCTTGAAAGTCTGGCTCTACCTCGATCTTCTTGAGTAACACAGCTTGTTTACTCCAAGGTTTCCAGCATGGTTGTAGCAAATGCTGAATAAATAGCTGTGAATCAATGGGATGAAACTGAAAGCATTACAGTCAAGCAGGAAACTTCACAGTATACATTACTTTATGCTAGACTCTAGTTGGGGTAGGTATGGGTAACCTTTAACAATTACACTGCTGATTTCCTCTCATTGGCAAAGTGAAGAGGAAAACTCAACTATTTTTCTGGATAAGTTGGCATAGAACTCAACCTTTTACACAGGAATACCTGGATGTGGAAAACAAATATATTTTACAGATGATTTTGTTGTCTTTTGCTGCGCTTAATTAAATAATTTCTTCATTCTCTATTTCAGTTTCCTAGCTAATACTTGCTCTGGGGTCACAAAATTTTAGGACCCTGAAATAAAAGATTCCAGAGAAAATTATAGTCAAGAATTCACTCTTATTGGAAACATGAAATAAAAATTTCAATAATATTTATCCTTGAAAATATATTCAGCATTTCATTAACATAATATTATAGAGAGATGAAATTCCTTAAAGTTAAAGAACTCTGATATCCTAATTGATTAAAAATGTATGTGATTTTAAGATCTCTTTCCAAACAGAAAAGGTGAATTTCTCTATCCTCTTCATTTGTTAGGATAGAGAATTTGATAAATTGTTGGAAATATAAGACCAGATAAAAAGTTGTTTTGAAGACAGTTCTAATGTGTAACATAAGCACATTTATTGAAGGAAAATATAAAACATAAGAAACTGGATAAAAACAAAATATGTAGGATGAAGTTTTTCAAGATTATCCTTAACTTATACTTTGCCAATGCAATAGTTTTATGCCACTTTGGGCTCTATTGCAGTATTTTAAAAAATAACACACATAACTTAAGGACAGTGTTGTGTCACTGTGGTTTTATCATGCAACTCAGAGACAATGCAAATACTCTTCTTGAAATATAAGAAGAAATATAATAAATTTTGAATGTATAATATTTGAAGAAAAGGAGAGTTCTTTATCTGCATTCCATATAAATTTTCTTTTTTAAAAAAGTTTTCAAAATTAGGGCTATTATTTTAAGAAACCATGTGAATTTTGTGATTTTCTCTTATCTACAGAGTATCCTTCTTGAGATGAAAATACACATGGGATAGTATCATGAGAAAAACGTTTTATGGGGAAGCTGAATTTTGTCTATTGTCTGTTTCTTCTAAGCTGCCTTTCATTAGTGGCTGGAGCACTGGAAGGTGGGCGTAGTGACTAAGTGAATATTGACTGCCTTGGAAATTTAAAAATCTTCTCACTTCTCATCCACAGAGTTGTAGATACCCATTTCATCTTATTATGTGTGCTATTTCTAGAAAAGATGCATCAAATTTATTCCACGACAGCAAGTGTACAATTATGAGGAACCATTATGCATTATTATTGTTCATTATTACTGTGGTTCAGATCAGATCATCTCAATGGAGAAAGAGCTTACACTTTTCTTTTTCAAGGATAGACTTCAGTTCATTGTCTGATGAGATGTGTGTGGCAGTATTGGTTGGGAGAATACCCTATTAAAATCAGGATTCCTTTGGAAAAACTGTCCAGGCAGAGTGTTGTACCTTTTGGCTGTAGTCTCTTTACAGAACTTTCTTTCTTATCTCTTTATTTTCTCCCCAGAGTTGCAATTAAAGGGTATCCATGGCTAAGAACTCGAAGTCTCATATGAAACCTCATGTGGAGTGAATATTTGTGAGACGTTAATAATAAATTAGGAGATGGGCATGCAGAGACTGGTTTCTGCTCTTTTTTGCCCTTGGTCCGTGAGCTGCAGAGTTGACTCTGACACTTTTAGGGAACAAAGTGTCTCCAGCACTGCTTCTCCCCCTTCAATTCAAACCTCATCTGAGAACTCCTGAAATGAAGCTGTCACTCAGGGCTGCTTGGGGACCTGTCAGCACAACATTGAGCCTTTTCATTTTGATGGGTCAGCCTGCAATCCCCTTGAAAGAGAAGTCCCTGCCACCGTGTTTTCTCTTTCCACAGGAATTCTGAATTCTAATGAAACTCCAAATCGCTCAATAAAGGCAGGGGCACGAGGAAGTAATCCAACGCAGATCTGAGTGAAATTTGTATTTTATCTTTTTTTCCCAGCCCATTATTCTAATCGCTTAGGTGGTTCACAAAGGGTTGGTTCGCAGGGCAGGCGCAAGAGGAATGAGGTGTCCTTTGTCCTGATGCTACACTGAGATTAGGTAGCAGCTCTCTGAAAATGAAAGGCCGTGGCTCAAATTTCCTTGGGTAAATATCCATCCACCTATTGGAGTTTGCACCTACAGTGCTACACATACATTTCTAATGTGTGCTGAGCTGATAGAGAAGACAGAAACTTACATTAATATATATATTTTTTATTTTTTGTGTGCCCATGACACTGTCTTTTAAAAACCTCATGTGAACCTTTTGCCACAAAATGAAGAAAATAGCATTGTTACTCTCTATTTCATAATCAGAAAGCGGGCATGCCTCAGATATATTATCGGGACAGCATCCTACAAATTATTATTTTCATTACGTTCTTTCAACAACGTTCATGTTTGTGCGATGCTCGTGTTGAGTGCATACACTGTTCAACTCCTGTCTTTTCTCTCTTTTTCTTTGGAAAATAATTGCTAAAACTTTAACAAGGAAGGCATTAAAGCAATTGCCTATTAAACTCTATTTCTTAATGTATTTATTTACTATGTGCTAGAATTCTACATGTTAATTCACATAAAAAGGTAATTTCCCCAAAATCTCACCAAGGTATTTTTTATCCCATTCCAAATATATTTAGACAGAGGATTATTGTATTCGTAGCCCATTTAGAAAGACACTAAAAGGTATATAAACAGATATATGTATCTAGGTACATATTATCTACCTATAGATACAGATGTAATGAAGTTGACTTTATTGCTTTGCAGCAAGCTGAACCCCCATTAACCTTTGTTTTTATTATTTAACCTGCATGAGGAGCTAACAAGCAATGTTTAAAATGCTACCATGTCCTTCCAACCTTTACAACTCTACAATCATATTTGTGTTACTTAAAACCTAAGATCCACCAATCCATATTGTCTTCTTCCACTATGACACATCACCCTAAATATGTCAACTGCCTGTTCTTTAACTGTCCAAAGAACATCTGTTATAACTCCAGGTGCTTCGCTGTCCAGACGTTCATGGTAATTTTCTCCCAGTTGATACAGAGAACGCAACAGACCATTGCATATAAAACAATTCCTCCTCTCCCAGTCTGCTTGTGTTTGGTATATATCAAGAGGAGTATCTTTAAAAAAAAAAAAAAAAAAAAAAAAAACCACAAATATTAAATTGCGATTTCTTTAGATTTTTCCACATTGCATTTTATTCCATATTCTGTATGCATGTGGTACTAGAAAACAGTGATATAACCTATATAAAATTAAAATCTACTCTAAAGGAGGGAGAAAGAAAACAAGAGTAAAAAGAAAGAGAAAGAAAATTGTAAGTTACAGCTTATCTTTCTTACCCATTCTTAGTCTTATCTATGGAAATACTAGGATGAACTACAAACCCAGGGCAGTTGGAATGATAAATCTCCATTTTTTGGATCAGATTGATCTGCACCATTGAATCAGACTTTACCATGTCCTTTTTATGGTTAATTACTTCTTCTATTTGATTTTCATTTGAGTGTGAAATGTTTATATACATATACTCTCCCATGTATACAAAATGTCCCTTTTTTTTTTTTTCTTGATTTAGATTAAATTGAGTATCAACTGTTTACACCGACAACCCTCTAACCCTGCACACTGAGGCTTGGGGAGAACTTTTAAATTAAACACTGTGGAGCTTTCAAAACTCTCTGGAACAACAGATATTTTTCTTTTTTTCTAAAACTGCAGAAGCCACTAATATTGCCTGAGGCTTTATTTTATTATTTTGTGGTATTTTCTAAATATGAAGTATAAGGACCCAGTGGGAAAGTTTGTATTGGATTTTAGTTATTTTATTTGTGTGGTTCAAAGGCAGACTTAGAATGTCCATGCTCCTCAATCCCTTCTAACACTCTACGTTTTCTCTTAGAGATATTATAGACTATTTTCCTTTACTTAGGGCATAAATGTCCAAGTTTGAAAGCTAAATAGTCACACATAACTAGCAATGGCTGCTTAGCTATTACTAACTCACAAAGTAATTCCACTATCCCTCTTCAGATATGAGGTAAACTGGAGTGTCCATTTTAATTTTTTATTTCTTGAGGTAGAGACAGACAAAATATGGAAAAAATATACTCTGACATAAGTTACAGGGAAAAAAAAACACAATTTACTTGAAACACTGACCAATTACCTCTGTGTTTATGTATCCAGGAGAGTGTGTCAGCAGCTCAACTTTCACTGCTCGTTGAGAAAAGTCATTGTCTACCACCTGGGAATTCACCTCTGAAGCTTTTCAAACATTTCAAATGCAGATAAACATTGCTAGTTACTGGTGCAAAATTATAGCAACTCATAAGACAATACCCACGTATATTAGCCATGTAAAACATACAACCATATTTGCGCTCAGCTGGGGTAATTTCTCAAATCAATATTTTAGTGGACTCTCACATTATCCAAATACAAACTAGCCTAAAAAGAGACTTTCATCAAAAAAGCTTAAAATGTGACAAACCCACTTACCCCTGAATGTTTACATATAATCACAGGACTGAAATTATGTACCTCCCTCTTTCCTATTAATATTAGTAGCTCCTGTTATATGGATGGAGTTAGACTACCAGGTCAACTTTTCAGCCAGAAAACCTGGATGCATGCTTGAATTTCACTTATTCTATTAGCATAAGTCACTTATTCCACAGAAGTAAGTTGTGGGTTTTGGGAAATGACCATTGCAACAAATTCATTGAGGCAGAACTATGCCTGCACACACGTGGCTAACGGAGAAGCCCATGTTACTTGTGAACGTGCCTGTCACTATCAGAGGTGTTTTTCTCTAGGAAAAGATGTGCCCCAGGTTCTGAACATGTTATGCTACCTGTTGTCAAGAGGTTCATTTCTTTAATTACTGCCTGGCGCTATTCATTCTCCCACTTTGCTTCCCCACTCCATCTCTCTCTGCTCAATCAGTGAAAACTCCTGTGCCTTTTGATTGAGTGTTTCAATTGAAGGTCAGAATTCCAGATGAGCACGGGACTCTGGTCCGGCAGTACACCCTGCCCGGAGCAGAAACTCTTTGAGGATGTTCTGCCCAACACACACTTAGGAACCAGCCAGGCAGGGCTCCATGCCTCCGTTTCTTTACTCACGAAATAAGATAAGCACACCCATCTCCCACCCAATGTACCCCCTAGCAAGAAGAAATGAGAAAGTGCTGGGGGAGTGTTTTAAATCTGGAGGCAGAAGATGCCATGTAAGTAAACAGTAATTTTATTAATTGCCTCGAAATAGAAAATGTTGAGTTTAAATCAATGCTACTTTCTACAGAGTAAACACTAAATATAACATCCAAAACGATATGGTTAAAATTAACTTGCAGTTTCTTTTCAAGCTGGTGAGATACAATTAAAAATGGGGGATATTGCCAAATCTCATTTACTGCTTTCTTTCTTGTGAATAATATCTGTACATTCAGGTCTTCATTATACTTCTCAATGGCATAGGAATACCATTGTATCTGCTTATTCTTGATTTTTATCAATGGGAAAAATTATTAAATTCCCAGGCAGCATTTAACTACCATGATAATACACACTAGGGCTGCTGCACCCACCCATAGCTCTGCCGCAATCCTCCTCCCTTACCCTTCCTCCCTCCCTCCCTCCCTCCAATCCTAACCATGTGTGTGCATGTGCACATGTGTGTGCTTGTGTATGTCTATGTCTTTCTCTAGGACGACAGCGTGCAATATGGCTGTCACTGACTGCTCACAGTATGCCAAACAGCACTGAATGGGTTAATTGGCATTTTAAAAAGGTAATTGTGAAGTGTAACCGGCAGGGTTATCACCAGAATTGGGAGGTGGAATGTAGGTCTCCCACCCACTGGAGACTCTTACATCTTGAAGAGCAGGCTGAAGACAAAAGCGATGCTACCGCTGTTTCTTGATTTTCCCTTTCAGCCGCAACTGCTAACCCCCAATGCTCCCTTTTGAATATACTGTATCAAGCCAGTAGTTACAGCAGAGTAGTATGTGCTCTGTCCTGACTACAGAATTACCTTGGGATTTGATTGTAGCATAAATATGCAGCAAATCATTGTATGTGTGGGGTTTTTAAATCATGCATAGTGTATATACACAGAATTTGTTTGGAAAAGAACTAGGAAATGACTGGAGTCAACGAAACCAACATATTTTAAGACGTAGCCATGACTTTTAGTGTGGAATCTAACATTTTTAAATGCGCTTTTAAACAGGTAATTGCAAAGCACACATAAACGCCATTTACTGCAGCTCATGATTATCACAAAATACAGATTCAGCTGCCACGCATGTCTGCCACTCGCACCCAGGGTAACTTCTTGATTTAACTTTGAAAAGAAAGTGTTTTATTTGGTAGCTAGAACCTCTTTCATTACATTTGAGTAAACAAAAGGTAAGGAAAGGGAACTATTAAAAAGGGATTTCTAAATAGTATGGCAAGCTAAAGGGGCAAATCATATTTTACCTTATACCAGGATTAAATGCTCACTTGTACAGGCTCACACAAAAATATGCACAGACACAGTGCAGTCTCTGAAGTCAAGAGACTATATCTTCTTTAACTTTCCATCCCTTGCCATTCTCAGCACACTGCTATCAACATAATAGGTGTGCAAGATACATTGTCAAAATCAATGGCTTTGTGTAATGAAACAGAATTAGAAGAGAATCATTTACTTAAAATATTAAGGATTGTGAACTTTGGCCACACTAAAATAGGCCAGTGGATGACTACGTAACTACTAAAACTCTGCAGTAATTCCAACTCAAGAGAAATAAAATTAAGTATAGAATAAGAATATATTTTCTTATGATAATAGTTTTCTGGCAGTGGCCTTAATCTTCCCTTGATGTGGAAGAAAGCATTATTATAAGGATATAAAAATCTCCCAAACACATGAAGGATCTTTTCTATAAAAAATTAAAAAAAGAGATGATATCAATCTGCTCCACACCCCTCACTCCTTTCAAACACGCCCCATTCAATTATCCTATCTGCCCTTTGCTTGGCAGCCCAACTCTAAGATTCTTGGCTTGAGAACAACCCATCACCTTCACCTTTGCTTGAATAGCAGAGTCAGTCTTGGCAGAAGGTGAGTGTAGCCCAGTGGTCTTTCAGTCAGAACCTGAAGTCTGCGCCATGCCGCATACTCCCAAACACACGCATGCATGCGTGCCCACATGCCATCCCACCAGGAAACTCTGAATTGGCTTTCCCCCTCTGCAGCAGCCTGCAACAGTGCAGGAATCCATACCAGCCCCAGTCTTCTCTCCTGCAGGCAGCTTCTCTCTCAGGAGAAACAAAGTGGGGGGATTGCAAAGGATCAATACCTCTTCTGGTGCAAACAGAAGGGTGAACAGAACTGTATTCATTTTGGATGATGAAAATTGCTCCTTTTTACCTCACCTCCTTGCTATTTATGAAGGAAATCTCAATTAATACTCAATTAGTATAATTAGCACCAATTTACTGTGACTTTAATAACTTGGGATAATTTCATTTAATCTCGTTCATATCCATAGCCAATATTACAACAATAAACAGTTGCATTCTTTTTTTTTTTTTTTTTGGACTAATGTAGACTTATTTGCCCACTTTCCTTAATGGGAATTCATTTACAAGTACTGCCAATGTCCTCCTAACAGGTATGCATTTAAATGGTTTCCAGTAGAATTCTACTGTCAGCATCCAAAAACACGTGGACTGTGGGTTCCCCTTTTGCCTTCTGCATCTTTACTTACTTGTGCCCAAGCCTAATGCAGTATAATTGAAACAATTTTATTGTCTGGAGCTATTCATTGTAATGTTTCAATGACAGAAAATACTGGTCAATTTGACAAGTTAATATGACTTCCGTGGTCATTTGAACTCCTTTCAGCCACTGGGTGCTAAAATTGCTTGTCACCTCTTTTCACCTGCAAACGAAATTCAACCAGTATGTGAAGTTGGTGGGGGGAGGGGAGGGGAGTGGAGAAAGTTTTCCACTGAAAAGCAGCTCTGTCAGGAGTAATTGCAAGTTCTGATAATTGATAGGACACTGCCCCTTTTTCAATGCCAAGATCTCTCGAAGCCGCACTTGACTCTCCTGTGTGCCACATTTACTAAAAGCTCCTAAACTTTGTGTTATGCCTCATATGCTAAAGACTTGACCAGTCTCCTCTCTCTCCTTCCAAATACATAAAATGCTGTCCTTAAAAAAATACTGTCTTAGTCACTAAAGAAGCAAATCATATGAATCATTTTCAGGATGACTTGTAAAGGTCATTTCCTAAAATGTGAGCAGGCCCATGTGTCCCAGCAGTAACCAAAGATGCTGGTCCTAAACCTCCTACTATTAATACGATCTCACACGAGGAGGTTTCTACAGTAACTGCTTTGCAAGTAGGCTACTAGAAAAAAATGGAATTATCTTTTTTATCCATATTTCTGGACCATTCCTCGGTGATCTTATAATAGATTGCATTAAATATAATGTTTTAAATAAGTTTACATCTAATATAAAATCCACTTTTTCAACTAAATAGCTTATGGAGTTATTTCACCTAAAGTGAGTTCAGATTGCATGGTGGGACCTAATATTACTCTTTCTATATTTTTTCCAAGGAAACCCTAGATTCTAATGACATCCAGGAGGTCCTCAGTGTATGCCGCCTATTCCTACAATGACAACAGCTTTCTCTACAGTTGTGCGTATAGTTTCTTCTTGAAAGATAACTTTTAAAATATTCTATTCTCCTGTGTGTGTGGGTGGGTGGGGGGGAATTTAACTTTGCTTCCTTGCTTGCTGGCTCCCCTTGGTTCTGTAAATTCACCCTGGCTCTGCTTCTAGGATAGCATGACTACAGACATACACAACCTGTTTCCACTTCCCATATTCCACTGTGCAGAGTCCTGGGTTGACTGCGGCTCCACGCTTTGCCTTTAATGTTACCATTTTGTTTTTTAAGACTTCTAACTCTTTTGCACTGGAAATGTGCCCTACCTCACAGAATCCACATACATCCTTCTGCTCACTCCGAACAAAAGCCTGATATGTCAACTAGAAAAGTCAAACAATTTGTAGATTTTTTTAGAATGCTTTTACTGCACCTCTGAGGTTGTTCTGAAAGGGCAAAATCCGATTTAAATTTGTACCAAGAAATAAGTAGAATAGATTTATAACTTCCTCCACCTCCGCCCCAAACAGCTGCAATCTGGTCTGTGGATGAATATTTTAGACGAAGATTCAAGATTTTCAATTAAAAACAATTACATGGGATACATGGGACTCTTATTATATAGATCATGATGTTATCTTTGCTTGGATAGAGGCTAATGTTTTGCTCTTTAACATTTTTTGCTTTTTCTTGGTGCTTTTCAGACCTTCAACATGGGACCATGTATGCCAAAAAAGGTTCCCCAGAACAGAAAGTGGCCTAATTATTAAAAGGAAGGGTCTTCCTGCATGTGATGATCTATTTGTGCATAAGATTCTACAACTGTGAAAGGCCTCATGTACTATAGAAGGGAAAAATAGATGTAAAAAAGGAGGAAAATCAAAGTCCTCAGACAAGATACATCAGAGAGATTGCATAAGAAGGGAGGCATAGCTTTAGAGCCTCCAGAATTCTCGACCAAAGAAGTATTAGTCCAAGGTCTAAATCAAAAGAAAGTGGTGTCTGTGTCATCACTAGCCTTCACTGTGATATTTTGCCCTTAGTCTCAGAGTAATCAAAAGTTATGCTCAAAAAAAAAAAAAAAAAGGCTATCTCTTTAAAATTAGATCATCACTCTGTATTAACATGCAGAATGAGTTGTCAGTTGACCAAGCAACAAATGTACTTCCTCATATCCTCATTTTCACTTCTATCTATGAATATTTTAAAACCCTAATGTGTGCTTGGCCATTTGGGTTTTAAGCGAAGACTTATCACAGTGTAAAACCCTTCATTTTTATCCCTTAGCTGAGGGCTTCTTTTTCCCTTTTCCAGGGTGTCATTAAAAATCTGATGCCAAGAGCTGGGACTTGGCAAGGTTTGCAATATAATTTGCAATCTGCAGTGTTTGCTGGCTAGCCCCCACCACCCCCCCTCCCTTTATTTTATTTTTTTCCCCTTACCAGCCTGCCTGCTAGAGTCAATAGGGGGCATCGCTCATCTGTCTAAAAGAAAAATAGCAGCATACTAATTAGAATTCTATTTGCCAGAAGCCTCGGAGTTGCTGTGCTTATAGATTTCAAGCTTCTTTTGTTTGAATTAAATTGCCAACTTTTTTTTCTTCCTTCTTTGCAGTAGCATGAGAGAGCGGATGCCTTATTTGATTGAAGGGGAGTAGGGGGAAGGTTGCATGCGGGAAGAGTCTTAGCTATGGAAATGCTGAGGAAATGTCAGAGTTGTGTTTTAAAATGCCTGGTATGCTTTTCAGGGGCTGACTCCTATCTTTTGCAGAGTTGTTTTGGGGGAACTGGTGGGAAGGTGGAGAAGTTCAAAGGGTGGAGGCTAGCTCTGGAGCAGAGGCCCCCAGCCTGATGCTAAAATTCTGGGAGCAAGCTGACACACTCACCCCGCAAAGCCAGATTGTTCATGCTCAGATGAAAACCTTGAGCTGGGATCACAAAGTAGGTTCATAATGGAACACACAGTCTCTCTTGCTCTGTTGAATATTCCTCTCATGGGTGGGGAGAGGAAACTGGCAAGACCAAGATGCAAAGAATCCACCATCTTTAATAGTAGCCTGTTTTTACGACCCTTTAATAAACTTCTCGTGGTCTCTTTTAAAAATGTCAAGGTTTCCCATGAAGAATTTGAAGGCAATGTTCATGTTCTATTTCAAAAATTACATACAGCAGAAATTGTGGCGTTCCAGAAAAGTACCAAAATGTCTTGATGAAGAGCATAAAATGATTCAGCATAATCCCATTGTCAGGAATTGCCATGTAAGTCCCAATGTATCCCTCAATCCGATAAAGTCCTGGAACTAACCAAATGGAAGGCTAGACCTATGATTCCAACCCCACAGATACTTAGCAATTTGGCTCTGAACTAAGCTAATATAAAGGCTCACAGCAGCTCATTATAGAGTTAATTATCCTTTGAAACTCAAGAAACAAGAAACACAGACCCTACTGGATATTTAAGGACTTGGCAGTGAAATTTACGGTCCAAATGCAATTGTCTATAAAATAATGAGACATATTATATGTGAATGTGTGAAGACAACATAGTATTACATATCATAAAACTGTACTGAGTGATACAACATAGGGACTGTGGTTCCTACTTTTAAGTAATTTTCTCATGAGGGAAATATTTCATCATAAAGCACTCCAGTGCCAGGCACAATGTCTATGGTGCAAAAATCATTCATTTTTGCACCACAGACATTGAGCATCATCTATGGAGTACTCATCTACCCCCATCTTCCAAAGAAATGTGTCTCTTCCTGAATGTGTAAAGAGTATGATCACCTGGCAAAGTGTGAAAAACTCATGAATTTTTTAAAAATGAACCATAATCTCTATTGTTAGTGCCAACTTCTTAGCTACTTGGAGTATTTCTGTTTTTCTTTATTAGACCATCCAAGTCAAGAGAAAAAGGATGAAATCTTATATTGGTGGACCTGTGAATTACACGGGAGACAGTTCAAAGTAATTATCTCAAAGAAATTTGCTGACCAGAATATCTGCCTGAACTCAAAATGCTTACAGATGTTAGAAACACATTCCTTAGAACTGACACATTTTAATTGAAGTAGTTTTGGGATGCATCTTGCCCAAGCAAGAACTTACTTTACACATGTCTCTCAAGAAGCAAACATTTTAAGATGTTTAGAAATGATTATATACTGTGCTTGAAATAGACATTTTTTGTTACACATCTATTTTTTTTTCTCCCTCTATATACTCCTTTAAATTTTGTAATAGCACTCAAAGCAAAATATTGATGCTTACAATATCAGGTAAAGCTGGGAGCCAACTTCACTCACATCTTCTTGAATTACTTTTCCAATTCTAAGGCTCTCAGCATCCAGTTCTCCTTTATCTGTTCTTGCTATAAAAAGTGGCAGGAGGCAGAGTGGCAGAATGACCCACAAGATGGCACCTGTCACCAGGGGATTTTTCCTGCATTCTGTAGGCCAAATTTTGTTTGAACTCACTGTGGCCTCTGTCATATCCTCAATTTCCCTCCACTCTTAGCCTTACCTCTTAATCCCCTTGGTGCAGGCTGAGGCTGTTTACCCAGCTCCTGAAACCTTTTCCTTCAAGAAGCCAAAGTCAAACTTGAATTTGAAATCTGGTCTCAGAATGAAGGAGCAGCAACCGTGACCAGGTACTGGATGTTGGGGTGCCATAGCCACCTTCTTGTGCTAAGAGCCAGTGATGGAAATGATTGCTTTTTAACACTGATTTTCCCTGTTGCATGACCCCCAAGCCATACAGACTCTAAGCCTCCAGATAAAGGAAGCTGATTGCAACACTAATGAAACTAAAGGATTTTGGTTTCTTTTAAGGCAGATGCATGACAAATGGATGAAATAAAGTGTCTTGAGATGGGCCTGCTGCTTTTAACCATGGCTAGAATTAAGCACACATCTATGTATGTTACATCCAAGTTCTTCCTTTGAAAAGGAGTTAAAAATCTAATAAAGGAAAAGGATAATGCTTTTGAAGAACCAAGAGGTTTTTTTTAAAAAAAAAAAAAAAAACAACTTTTCTCACACAAAACAAGTATAAAAATAATTTTATGATGTGTTTGGCAACTTAGAAACAGTTGCTCTTTCTCCAGCCACTAAAACTGTGTGATTTGGAGGAATCTGAGGGGATTCGTTAAGCAAGTGGCTATATGTCAGTGTATTAAGTCAGTCAGTATGTGCAGAAAGACTCCGTAACTATGCTGGCCAAAGGTTAGTTTTATGTTCAGAACCATGAAACGTCTTTAAATGTTAAAGCCATTAACTTAGTAACATGAGGAAGAGGAGAAATATTACTTTATCAATATTCTTTGAAATAAACTCAATTCGAATAACAAGAATTTTTGTTTCATATTCATTAACTAGACTATTAGAAATAATTACAAGCCAGGCTGGAAAAGGAGGGACAGTGCAGGCAGGAGCTGGTGAGGAGGCCACTCATTCACACTGGACCAGAGGCTTCATCTTATTCTGGTGGTGTCCAGGAAAACTGACAACTTCTCTGGACCAGCAGCCCGACACCTCTGCCTCTTTCTTTAACCCTGCCTCACCAAGGCAGAGAAGGCAATAGAGGAAGCCTACCACTGGCAGAGCACAGTGACCCATTGTGTGACAAGCCCCCGCCTCTTCCCTCAGCCCCTCAGGCAGGCGGGGACTGTGGCTGTCCACAGTTCCACTGAGTTCTCTCAGCATCTCAGCAATGGCGCTGAAAAGGGTCTTGAAGCATCGTAATTAAACTCATCTACAGCTGCTGTAATGAACCAAATCAGAGAAATGCATTGCATGTCAAGGAGAGCTAACGTTTTTGCCTTTTCATAATCTTTTTTTTTTTTAATCATTGTTATTTCTCTGTTTCCTGTGTGAACACCATTACTTCTGCTTCTTTTAACTACCTTCCTGCTCACTTGGGAGTCATTTTTAAGGTCAGCCAGTATACATTAATCCTGCCTCAAGTAAAACTATACTCCTCATGATAGAAACGACAGGCCTATACAATAACACATGAAAAAGTCATTTATTATTTATTTTTAAAAAGCAAAAGGAATAGGCTGTCATTTTGCACATTACACAAGTGCTATATGAACACTGCAGAGGTAGGGGTGTGTGTGTGTGTGTGTGTGTTTATTACAGAAATACTATCCCCTATAATATCTCCTTGCTTTTCTGATTATTTTAGACTTTCTGCAATGGAGGAATAAACAATCACATTTTCACAGCACTCAAATGGAGTATCATTGATATCTTTCCTTTAAATTTGTCACCCATTTGCTTCTAGTGTTTGATGCTCTGCCTCTCCCGACAGATAAGTCATGTCTTTTCTTCCCTGAGAGACTGAACCTCGAAAAGAAAGGGAGGGGTCATGGCAGGAAGAGGAGCAAGAAGGAGAAGCTGAGATCTTTACTGTGTGTGCGTTTATCTGTCTCTAAGTAGGACTTGAATATAATTCAGCAAGACCCTCCTCTCCCTTTTGAGCCGGGCACAAAAACAAGCTCATGAAATCAAACAAGAGGGCAAGAGCTTATCTTCCCCCCAACAAATTTATCAAGAGAGAGTTTGTGGTGGGCTTATGAAACTGTCACGGAGGGACAAGGTAGAGATCAAATGTACTGTTGAGTAAGGAAACGCAGCACAAACTTTGCCCAGAGCTTGGGGACAATGATGCTCAAAGATTAACCCACCCTCTCAATTAACACCTCACATGAAAATCCCCGCAAGGTCATGGGATCTGTGCTTCCGTGCGGTCAATCAGCGCCGCCCGCCTCCATACAAACTGAGATCGAATGCAGAATTAACACCGGTCCCCAAGCCCTCGCTCACAGACTCACGTCAGATTAAGCCCTTGCACAGAGAAGATATGAAAAGCATTTCTAATTAGGGTCTGAGGTTACTGGTTAAAATGCAGTCGAGCAGTCTACCAACCATTCTTCTCTTTTTTTATAATTTTAATTAAACTCAGATACTATTTAATTCCTACCTGCATAGATTTAGTGCTACTTGAATGCAAACCTGATAAAGAATACTCCTGATCCCCACTTAGCTGCCACAAGGACTTATTAAAGAGGGGGTGACTGTCTCCAAGATCTTCCAGGAGTCCCTTTGCAATAATTACTTTTCTATCAAATGAAAAGCATAATATTTTTCCGTAAATAGGTTTTTTTTCCCTGTGAATCTTTGACTTTCCTACTCTCTTGACAAAATTGTAATTATAACTTCACTGTAGGGGTTACTTTACATCAGGCTAGCCTTAGAATGCTTTTTCTTGCACACCAAAGCTCTGTTTCCTCGTGGCTTACCGTAACTCGAGATAGACACTAGAGAATTTCTCCTACAAATGCATCACTAATTAGATGTGGATGTGTTGCTTCTGTATTTAAAAAATGCCGTTGACCAGATCCTATTTGAATTATTAGGAATTCTGCAGTGTGTCTGAGTCCTTCTGCCATAGTCTGATTAGTAGTCTAGAGCCTTGGTACCAATTTTTAATATCTGCAGTGACCCCAGAAGCCTTAAACAACATCTTCGGCATACTAAAGCCTCGTTACTCCAAAGCACAGGTCTGAATAATTCAGGATCTGTGACGGCAGTTCTGCCCTTATGAAACCATTTGGGAGACTTTGGGATTCTAGAATCTGTAATGCTGATTTCTTTTCCATGGCCTTTCTATTTCTCTCCCAGTGGTGGCTTCAAATAGCCACAGCTTCAAAAATATTTTTCTAAAATCTTGCTGGAATAATAACAATATCTGAATGTATCCAAATAAGTTTCTATTTAAAGTAATTGTAGCAGAACTCCTGCTTAATTATGTAGGCCTAAAACCTCCCTTCAACTGGGTGGCAGTTAAAAAATACTCTCATGTTTGACTTCTTAAAAGTGTTATTTGCCATTTTTAAGATTAAATAATGTGAAAACAGGATGTGCTATCATTAGACAATCTATTTTACATTTAAGGAATGACACTTTGAATAAATGATATGTGAAGAAATGTGCTTTAGATTTCTACTGATTGGATACCAATCTAAACACAAGATTTGGAAAAGTTTGGAAACTTAGAATAAACCAGAGCTTTAGGGACCAGAAAGTACAAAATTTTAAAGGACTAGACTCAAACTTTTTTCCTCTCCCCCTTTTTTTTTTCTCCATAAGCCACTAGCTGTAACTCAGAAGTACCCAAAAAGAGTCAGACTCTCAAGCAGTCAATGGGTAAACTGGGACCAGGGCATTAGTGGTGGGCTGTGCTCAGTGCTCTTTACAGAAGTGCTCTCTGGAAGTTGCTTGAGACTCTGCTACAAAGGACCAAGTCTTAGACCAAGCATTTTGCCTGAGTCTCAGAGCATGAAGCTGGTGATTTGGCACATACATTTCATCAACAACAGGTTCTACCCGCCTCCAGACAGCAAGTGCAAGAACATGTTATAGGGCAAGAAGACCTTGCCAAGGTTACTGTAACACTCTGGCTTCTCAAAGTTTCTTTCCTAGGCCCCTTTTTCTGTCCTCACTACCACGAGTCCATATCCTTCTTTACCAGTCTGTCACCTGGATTATTGCAAGAGATTAATAATTGCCCTCTCTTCTCCTAATATATTCCTCTTCTACTATAATCCATATTCATCCAATGATGCATAATTCTCCTGGTTCCCATTTTTTTGCAGAATACCTTCACATCTGTCACCTACCTAGTTGGCAAACCGTGTGGATTATACATCTACCATGAAGCTACCATCCAACTCTACCAATATATGCACAGAAACTTGAAAACATTTTTTTTTTCTGAACTATAAAAGATCAGGAGAAAGCGCGAATGCAGTCCTCCACTACCACAAATTACACAGTCGGGTTTCCCAGATTTGGGGAAATTACGGAGTGCAATGGATAAGCCTCGCCCTGGGAAAATCACATTCACGATCGTGGTATCTCCCCTGCCAGGTAAGTATAACTTGAACACATTTTGAATTTTCCTGTCTCAAGGTTTGGAAGGACAGCTCAGCAACATGATAAAGAACAGACTGAGGCTGTATGTGGTGGCTCATGCCTGGAATCCCAGGACTTTGGGAACAAAGGCAGGCAGATCTCCCTGAGGTCAGGAGTTCAAGATCAACCTGGTCAACATGGTGAAACCCTGTCTCTACTAAAAATATAAAAATTAGCTGGGTGTGATGGTGTGTGCCTGTAATCCCAGTTACTTGGGAAGCTGAGGCAGGAGAATAGCTTGAACCTGGGAATAGGAGGTTACAGTGAGCCAAGATCATGCCACTGCACTCCAGCCTGGGTGACAGAGTGAGACTCGCTCTAAAAAAGAAAAAAAGAAAAAAAAGAAAAAAAAACAGATTTGCATCCTCATTCCCCAATTCTTAGCTGGGTGGCCGTGGGAAAGTTACTTAACCTCTTGGTACCTCAATTTCCTCATCTGTAAACTGTTAAGTATTCCTACCTACTTACAGAATGGATGTGAGAAAAAGTGAGTTAGAGCTTATAAAGGGTTTAGAACAATGCCTGGCACAGAGTAAGCACTTCATTATTGCTCTTTTTAAAAATATCATTTAAGCTCCTCCTCCCTTGCCTAGAAAGCCTTTTTCTCTAGTATCTGCCTGTTGAATACCCAGTGTTCTTTTAAGGCCTCCTGGTGCTGTCAGTGAAAACGGGGGAACTCTTTCTTTTCCATGGGCTCCTTCCAGCACCTAAGACACCCTGGCATTTATTACAGTTGTCTAAGCAGGTTGGCGGTTCTCCGGCTGTATGCCATGAAACAAGACCAGTTGGCCTCAGTTTTGACCAGAGTGTAAAATGTTCTCAAGCTGCAGCTGAGGATGCATGCTGTCCTGGGATGTCAGACAGGCCAGAGCATGAGCTCCTGGAGGGCAGCCTGGGTCTGCTTCATCTTTGCATCTCCCATCGCTCCAAGCACAGTGCTGTGAGCGGAGCAGATGCTTAGTAAATGTTTGTTAAATTAAATCTTAGGCAATTTGCTTCGATTTACTTAGAACTCCCTGGGTAAGTAATCAGTTTCTATACCATTCAATGAGTTTTTAATAGCGTTTACATTGGACTCACTGTATAGGTTAATCAAAACCAGCTCTCCTAGTCCCTGGTTTAGACTGAGGGATTTCAACACAAAAAGACTCAGGTCAGTGCCTTTGCCCATCTTAACAGAGACTGAAACTGAGTGGGAGAAGCCCTAACTCTCTGTAAATTTCTCTCCCATTTGCTAAACAGGCAATATAGAAAAGGACCCATTTGAAAGGCCAATGGAATCAAAGATTTGTTTTCCATGCGACCATGTTCCAATGAATGACCAGTTGTCTAAATTGTTTAAATGAATTGATTGCTTTTAAAAGGCTTCACATTTTCAGAAATCATGGAACATCATTTCAGGGTTTGTTGAAAATGTTCAAGTACTTGAAATTCAGAAAAAGACAAAAAGAGGGCCCAAAATTTAAACCCAAAAATTACTACAAATATTTCTAACTACATCTGCTCCATGCACATATCTGATTTGAAAATGAGTGAAATTGATTTGAATTTTAACGACTTTGCTGGGTTTTGTTTTTTTTTTTTTCCTGTTTAAATTTCTACTAAGTTCCACAGTAGTCAAATATAAAAAAGAAGAAAATTGGAGGTATAGGCTTACAGGTAAACAGAAAGATGAATGAAAACTTAGATGACTGAACATAGAGAAGATATTTTTTGAGGATCAAATGCTGTCAGTGAGATTGTGAAAGTCATTAGATGTATGAATCTTTTGCCAGTTTTCTTGTTTAAGAAGAGATTTCTAGGCTTCCTTGATTGAAATAAATATTGATTTGATTAGCACATATTGATTACATATAATGTAGAAAACATCAACATTATATTAACAAAATAAATTCCTCCAATGGTAACACTTGGAAATTAAAAGCAGTGTTTGAGAAACACCGTGTGCCAAGGTCTTGGTTATGTTATTTCCTTTCATTCTCACATGGCTTCCAAAATTTCCCAATTACCCAATTGTGTAATATACCTTCAGATAATTAAATGGGTTGACTTTCTACATGAGCTCATAACTACAAATACTGAAACTTTAAAAGAGCTCTTCCAATTCTGTATGACAGTTAAGATTTCCATTGTACAGATAAGAAAACTGAGGTTTAAAGAGCAGTAATGTGTACTGTTGCACAAGCAGAAAACAAGAGATGTTTAAATCTCAGCATCTCTAATCTGAAATCCAAGTGCTTTCCCCTACACTAGTATGATTCTTTCCTCAAGAATAGTCCCATTTATTAATCTACTCATTCATTGAGGAAATATTTATTGGAAGCCATCAGTATGATACTCATTTTTTACAGGCTTTGGGAACACAGTAAATAACAAAACAAAATTCCACCTTTTCTTTCCCCCCCAGGACACGGGAGATATTGGTGGTGGAGACAGACTGGACTTCCTTCCCCACGCATCACTGTCATTCTGCTTCCTTTCAGTATCTTTGGTGTTTAATCTTTACTTCATAATAAAAAGCCTGCTTTGCCTTTTACTAGACTAGAAGTGGGGAACTAGACATCAGGATATTATCTTTTATGAATAAAGATATTTTCCATAATATTGTCCACTATGATTTTCCCTTTGGTTATAATAGTTTCGAAGACAGAAGAATTATGGCAGAAATAAGTGAGTATGAGAGACATGTGAAACCTATGTCTACAGTACTTTCTACCTTTATGCAAATGTCTACCAATGATAAACTTAGCCAAGTGCATATGCCTAAAAGGGATGTTCCACATGTTTTCCTTCCAGGCCTCTGTCTGACCCAAAGACACATACTCCAGGCACAACATTTCAGATTAATGAGTGAAGGCACACAGCAAGGCCAGGTTAATATATTTCCTTGTTGCTGAATCTGATAATTTCCAACTGCTATATCATGCATTAATGTCCAAGAGCTTTTAAGTTGCTTAAAAAAAGTAAATATGAAAATCACAAAAGATTTTATTTCTCCTAAAGGCCCTATAAAGCAAAAGTTGCAAAAGCAATGTTCAACAACAGAACATCAACAATGACAATATAATAATGATAGGCAATGCTCTATCAAATACATAATTAATATTTTAATTATTTTTCTCTGTAATATCTGCATCCTACTGTGCAAAGTAACTGGGTCTCGTAATTTTCAAAGATGACAAGATTATCATTATTAATGTTCTAGGACACATGTATTTATTTTTAGTATTTTTAATGTTACTAATGATGGAGAATACAAAAGTCATTATGAGATAAGGAGGTGGTTCTTTCTGTTGAGTCCAATTGGGTCTCAGAATTTAACATTCCATATTGATTAATAATTTATCTGTGGCTTAAACCAACTTTTTCTGTATCCCAGTTGTATATCCACATGTATATTTGTCTACTAAATTCAAAGAGCTCTAAAAATAATTGGCCTATTATCTCACAAATCGTTTTGATTGAGATGTTTAGAATTTTAGAAATTATAAACATCAGAGTGCTTGTTTTATGCTTTTCTTTTTTCTCCGAATTTTTTTTTTTTTTCTGGCAGAGGAAAATCTTTGCCTTCTCAGCCTTAGATCTCAGCAATATATGATCGGTTAAATCTGTGGAATATTTAAAATAGTTTGTTTCCAAAAATTCAAGGCTGTTCATAAACAGCACTACGCTTTTGTGCCCTAGAGATTTGAGGTTCAATACGTAGCTACTCCCTTCACATGGTTACTGAGCACTTGAAATGTGGCTATTGAGTTTACTTTTGCCATAACTGAAAATTGATCTCTGGTTTTTGAAGACTTAGTATTAAAAAAAAACCCAATCTAATTAATAATGTCTTCATATTTATGATACATTTATGTAAGAATATTTTGGACATATTATTATTCTATATAATGTCTTCATATTTATGATACAATTATGTAACAATACTTTGGACATATTATTACTCTATATAAAATATTATTCTTTTTACTTTTAAAATGTGGCTACAAGAAATTACATATGTAGGTCAAATAACATTTCTATTGGGCAGTGCTCCTCTACAGGTCAATCTTTGGAATTGGTTATTAGCCCATTTTACAGATGAGAAAATTCAGGTCACAGACCATGAGCAATGGACTGGAGATATGAATTCAGACAATTTGGCTCTAGAAACCATGCTCAGACCCCTATACAATATTCCCTCAGAAGCAGGCTAAGACTCCAGAGACTCAATTCCTTCCCCATGGATAGCCTGAACTCAGTAGCTTATGAGAGAAGTCCAGAACCATCAATGCTCTAGCACCTGAAAAAAACATTCCAAAGAAGACAAACAACTCCAAGATGGCAACAACCGTGGCTATGTAAAAATATTCTCAAACAAGACGTGGACATTGTCTATAAATGAAAACAAGGAGCAATGTTTGCTGAGTTAATTCTGCAGGAAAGGCAGGGACTATCAGCATGCTTCTCGGCCCCGTATTTGCATTGGTGACTGGCACTCTATTAGGATTGGTATCAAGGGGGTGGGATCCTGGTTTCCCTGGATTTGGGCCTTTCATGCCTTCTGATTGATAGCTTCTACTTGTAAAGCGGTCACCCGCGCAGCTGTCTCGTGCTCCTGTCCGCCTTTCCACTGCAGTTGATGCAATTCTGGTTTCATTCATCAGCCCCCTTGAATAGCAACATCCTCCAGTTGGAGGAAAACCTGCTGTCGCCATGCATGGCCCACATTTGCATGCATGCACTGTCCTGCCAAGCACTCGGTGGCACTGCGCCTGCCAACTGACAGGCAGCTCGTGGATCCCATCCCTGATAAGTTTTCTAGTTTCTCAAATTATCTGTGTTTTACTTCGCTTTCATGCTCAAAGCATAACAAATGTCTTTGATATGTTTCTGTGTGCTGTGGAATGCCAATGGCATCAATTGAACTGTATCACACCGTGGAAAAAGCTGTTTTGCAGAGCCTCAATTGGCCATAAGCTATAAATATCTGCTGTTTCATGATGCCTTTGATTGCTACATAAACTCTGATCATTAAACATTGAGCAAAGATAGCTTGTGATCAAATGGCATTATGCTATGACGATATAGATGCAATAGGCAAGAGTCAGGATCAGGTGTTCTGTATATACCCATGCACTCACTGTGGGCAGGCTACCCCTAGGCTCAGATGTGTCTGTTTTTTGGTCTTTCTGGGTAATTTTAATGCATTATCCTAGAATTGTTATGGCTTATAATATGTTTCTTTGGAAACATAAAATGTTTCTACCTTTTAGGAACACTTGCAAACATACGAAGATGAAGAGTTGTGAAGAAATAAACAAATTGCAAAACAGACAAGGCACACAAATATAGATGGAGAGTTAGACAGACAGGCAGATGAGGAGCCTTCTACAATTTAAATAACTTTCTATTTCTTTCTCATATTGGCAAGTAATAGCTGTTGGTCGTAGAAAATTTGAAAAATACAGAAAAAAAATTATGCCAGGCCTAGGAAACAGAAAGAATTCACTCTATTAACATTTTGGTTTGTATCCTTTCATTTTTTGCTATTCACAAATACAGGTTTTTCAGGCATTGGAATATGCTTTGTCTCTGACCGTTACACATAAGAGTGCCCTTAGAACTTTTTTTTTTTCCACTTACATACTTATCCTGAACATTTCTCTGTGGCATTATTCTTTAAGAATACATGTTGTAATATCTCCATTGTAAATCATGTATATGTTCCATAATGAATTTAACTCCCCTACAGTTGGATATAAATGCCTTTTTTTCTTTATCTCTGTAGGCTATCTAGCACATTGAGATCACTAAATAGAATACAGGTTGAAATGGACTGATATAGATTAAATAAGTAGTCAAAAGAGCAACTTTCCTACAAAACAACATTTATATTCACATCCAACATTACAAATGAAACCAAAATTTCTAAGTGAATTAGTTACTGGGGATTTTTTTAAATATGCATTTTTTTCTTGCTCAGTTGTATCTCAATGGAGAATTATCTCTCCCACTTACAGTTGATATATGCTTTTCCATTTCCTCAGAAGACTCCCACAGACATCAAATTTATCCTGATTGTTTGCCTCTAAAATCTGAGTTTTGTTTGTAGTAATTACAATTTAGATGTAAGATAATTAGCAAAATTCCAAAGCAGTGATCAGATTGTGAATGTGCTACCTGATTAGGTCATTACAATCATTTACTGTTCAATTTCTATGATGTCAGAACAACTAAATAAATGTAAAATGGTTGCCTAGTATTGTCAGGAAAAGAGAGTAAATGGCATTTGGCCTAATGGAGATAGTGCTGAGTAACAAATTAGTTCTCTCATCTTAAAGAATGAAGCTTAACTAGAAGATCTCTAACTTCTTTTCCTCTGAAATGTTATGAACTGTTCATACTTCAATTCTCCATTCTCGGATAAAATCAAGTCTCAAATATTGAGCAAATTGAATAGGCCTGTCTTAAAAAAATAAAGACCACATTTAAGTGTGTGAAGTGTATGGAGATACAGACATAGAGAAATCAATAGATATAGACAGAGGTACAGATGTAGAAATAGATACTGATAAATATTTGTATATATTTGCTTCAGTGCCCTGCCGCAGTAGACCCCATCACCCAATATTTATGACTTCCTTTAAAACTGGGCTGAGCCCTGTAAACTACTTTAACCAATAAAATGTGGCATAAGTAATGCTGTCTGAAGTGCTGTCTCATACTCAATGCTTGTTACATTCTGGATGCATCTGCTTTGCACTCTTCGAAGCCAGCTGCCATGTAAGCTGTCTAGGTACCCTTAGACTATCATGTTATGAGGAAGCCCAAGCAGCCTATTTCTATGCCTAGAGAATGATGGTCTCAGTCAGCTTCCCCCAGTGGAGCTCCTAGTTAGCACTTACTGCCAGCCAGGTGAATTAGATCATTTTGGACCTTTCAGCCACCTCACCGCCCAAGTGACACCATGCAAACAAGAAATGCCTGGTCAACTTAAATAATCATGAAAAATAAGTGTTGTTTTAAGCCCCCAAGTCCTGTGATAATTTATTATGCAGCAATAGAAAATGACATACAGTATTCACAAACTACACATCCAACAAAGGACTAATATCCAGAATCTCTACTAAAAATACAAAATTAGCCGGGCGTGGTGGTGCATGCCTGTAATCCCAGCTACTCAAGAGACTAAGGCAGAAGAATCACTTGAACCCGGGATGCGGTGAGCCAGGATCACGCCACTGCACTCCAGTCTAGGCAACAAGAGCGAAACTATCATCTCAAAAAGGTAAAAAAAGAAAGAAAAAGAAAACTCAGATGTCCTCTGCACATGTGGTTGCATTAAACCTAGAAATCTGGGAGGAAAAGGAGCAAAAAGGAATAAAATGGGCATGTCAGCATCAATTTTGCCTAGCCACCGTTTAGCTGGAGGATGCTACCCTCAGAAAAACAGCACAGTAGAACAGGCTCTCCTCAATTCCTGTCACCCAGTTTTCAGAGTGTTATTGTCAGTACCAGGCCCAGGAACATCATCTCCATCTAAAGTACTGTTTTCCTGGGAGGGTTTATCCAACATCAACTGACTAGCTTACTAACTTTGGAACATAATACATATTAAAATTAGGACTGCCCATGACTGATATGATTTGTTACACAAATTACTATGCATAAAATATATAAATAAATATAACTGGAAAAAACAAAAATGTGAACAGAGGATAATTTCCACAGTATTCAATAAGGTTAGCGTTTTTTTTTCTGATTTGTACTTTTCTGTGCTTTTAAAGTTTGCTAAAATATATCTGTAATGCTTAGGTCATCAAAACACATTAAGGTTTGATTTCTAATAATTATATATACAGATGTTAGATGGATTAATTTATTGTAATGACAGTCTGACCTGCCTAATTATTTCAAGTTAAGCTTCGCAAGCTTCAAAGTTTAGGCTCTAGTTCAAATATTTTATTGTATTTTAAATATAAGAATTTGATTTTCAAAAATTGGTCAGGCATGGTGGCGGGTGCCTACAGTCTCAGCTCCTCTAGAGGCTGAGGTAGGAGAATCGCTTGAACCCAGGAGACAGAGGTTTCATTGAGATGAGATTACGCCACTGCACTCCAGCCTGGGTGACGAAGTGAGACTCTGTCTCAAAAAAAAAAAAAAAAAAAAAAAAAAAAAAAAAAAAAAAAAAACCCACAGATTTTATCAATGAATTCATTAGTAAGAGCCTGAAGAAGTAATTAACTTTCACCAAACCCTTAAGACACAGACTTTTAAACTGCAGCCTGATATGCTAACTAACCTGTGGTGAGAGTTCTGGGTGTGAGGTCCAGACAGGAATATACTTGGAGTTAGTGAGGATTAAGTTTAGTCACATGCTACAGAAATCCCAGACTAAGAGTGTCTTGAACCCCAAGGCTTTATTCTCTGGCACACAAATTCAGCAGTGTACGTTCCAATAGAGCAGGATCACAAAATCATCAGGACTCCATGTAGCTCGCTGCTTCCCAGTGTCTAAAGTGAGGCTTCCACCAACATGGAGTTCCAGCCACTGATTTACATCACGACCGGAGGAAGGAGGAAAGGGAAGGAGAAAGTACAGTCCTCCCTTTAATGACACTTCCAAAAGCTGCACATGTCACTGTGCTTAAGGCCCATTGGCCAAAATTCAACCACATGGCCTTACCCAGCCCAAGAGGGGCTGGGACGTGAAGTCTTTATTCTAGACGGTATGTGCCCTTCACAGTGGGCTATGGGGAAAACAGATAGTGGACAAGTAGCAACCTCTGCCACAGGTGATGAAAAAAATAAACAGGCAACATAAAACCCATACAATGGGAAGGTATTCACATCAAACTTGCTTCATCTTGTCAATTTTTTTGCTTCATTTTGTCAATTTTTTTTTTTTTAAGACAGTCTCTGTCACCAGGCTGGAGTACAGTGGCGAAATCTCGGCTCACTGCAACCTCTGCCTCCAGGGTTCAGATGATTCTCCTGCCTTAGCCTCCCAAGTAGCTGGGACTACAGGCATGCGCCACCCCGGCTAATATTTTTATTTTTAGTAAAGACAGGGTTTCACCATGTTGCCTAGGATAGTCTGGATCTCCTGACTTTGTGATCCTCCCACTGTGGCCTGCCAAAGTACTGGGATTATAGGCATGAGCCACCATGCCCAACCCATCTTCTCTATTTTTATGAGCAATTCCATCTTAGAAACAAACACCAATTGTGTGGAACTAAAAGCACCTCTTCTCCTAGTCAATGCAGAGATAATTCTCACAGATTATACCTACAGAGGCTCTTCTCTCTCTACTTTGTTTGCCACTTACTAGAAACTTCCATCAGTTAAACCTCACCTGTTGACTTGCTGTAATTCCCAAGATAACAACTTATCTGTTGTTAGTTTTACTTCTGACAGCTTTTTACAGATGCATCTTTATCCTAACTAGTAGTCTGCTTTGAAATCACATTGAAGGTTGAATTAAAGTTCATCCCATGAGCAGATTTTAACATCAGATATGAAGTTGACTATGTGTGTAAAATTGGGGGCAGGAGAGCGTGGAGCTCATGAGCTGTTTAAGCCCTGTTGTTCCTGCCTGACTGCTGCATCTGTGAGTTCTGTATAGAAGGTTCTGCTCTGCTGCCTTTCCCTTGCCCTGCCATTTTTCTGAAGTGGTTGAGCTTCAGTACATCGTTCCTTCATTTCCTTGGATAAATGAACTTTATCTCACAGACACCAGAGCAGGGTATCCCCAACTGAACTCAGAGTCTCAACACATCTGGCCAGCTCAGATTGACCCTTCCAGTTGATTCACAGTCTGTAAGATTCCTCATTCTCCAAGCCTGATAAATAGCCAAATGTTCCCTCATGGTACCAATCCAAGTTGTCAACTTATCCATGAAGAGCACAGAACTGAAATCCAGTATCCCACAATCAGTCGTCTAATGATTTGTCCTAACCTCTGTTTCCTATTTGGGATTACTACCTCAGTGGGAAGCAGGAACATTGAGGAGAGAGTGGAGCGGAGGAGAAAGAATAGGAATTGGCAAATGAACAAAGACAGACAATGTGGGGATGTTCAGTGATCAGGATGTGAACGTGAACACATCAAGCCATCTTGAAACTTTATTTTCTGTGCATCCATGATCCTGTACTACTGCTCAATATCTTTTTGTTGTTATTCTTATTGCTTGAGCCCTATGATTGGCTTATAAGAAAATAAAATTCTATAGATCTAGGACTGAGGTAAGCCTAGTTCACTGCTGAAGGCCCATTGTCTAAAATAGTATCTAGCATTTAGTAATACCCAGTGAGATATTGGTTGATTGATGAACTAATGGTTTATATATTTTAAGCATATATGCTTAAAATTAAATTTAAGAGTAATGTACACAAACTTCTCATAATGAAGTGAGTTCTCATCCCACTGGGTGAGTGACAGTGCACCAATGGCTGCAGAGCTCCTCTTCTGATTCGTGGCTGTTTACACCAGCTCGGTAGGAAAATCTTTTATTTCCCTGCAGAATTTTGTGTGAACAAACCGCGTGTCTACAAAATTATCTGTGGGTAGGTGTGTGCCTGTAAGGTGTTAAGAAGTTATTTATAGAAGAAAGATTCTTCACCCTCAGTTCTAGGGGATCAAAAAGTCAAGAAACAGCACAGTCTGACGCTGTGTATGTTCCCAGGAGTTGTCAATAAGTTTTTATAAAACAAAGAGATTGAAAAATATTAACTCCTTAGAGGGGAGGAAAAAAAAACCTGACGATGAATGCTGTTAGAATGGTAGTGGATACCCCTCTTCCTAAAACTGAATTTTTTTAATATCAAGAATTCTTAAATGGGGTTATTCTACTTTCATGACTAAGTATAAGAGCATTTGCTTTTATTGTAAATAGGCACTATTTATAAATCGCACCATATAAGACCATTTTAAAATCATGGAACAGTTGTTCTCAAAGTTAGGCATCATATAACTTAAGGGTATGTACATATTTTAAGCACTGCATTGTATTTCTAAATTTTGCTAGGCCTGAGGAGATTGAGGAAAACATCCACTTACATTGTCATTAACTATAATAATATTTTTTAATTATTTTTTTCATAAGTAGCTTTAAAAAAAAGGGAAAATTTTGCTTGTAATTAGTCAACAAAGATGAAGACTAAGCAAAAAACCTTAAGAGTTACTATGTATCTTAAAACATATGTATCCCTTTTGAAACCCCAGTGGGGAAGGGATTAAGACAACGCCAATCACGTAGGAACAGGAAACAGCAGCTCTGGACACTCTATCTGGAGAGACACCATCAGGGTCCAGTGGAATCTAAGCCTTTCTCCATCTGGTCTGCCGTATTTTCCTAAAAATCCTCACTGTAAAGAGGCCAATGTTAGAATCCACCAGTTTTCCCAGGAGGAGCAGACACACATTAGTAAAGGGTTATCAGAAAAGTTGACTTGCAAGACTAGGGCTAACCCTTAGAGAATCGCTCATGGAACACATAGGTATCCAGTCTTGGATGCCATGACTATTCCCAGAGCAGAATATGGTGTCTGAAACATAATTTAAACTTAACCATTTTTAAATGAATGCCTTACCAAAAGTATAGACCTACGGAAGGGCACTACAGTGGAATGAGAAGATACTAAAGGGCTCTGGGCATGAGGGAAGGCTAACAGCTAAGCTGTGAAGACAAGGAGATGCTAAACCATAGTAACTAAACAACACAGAAGTTTTTCTCCCCATATGGCTCTAGTGATGGGAAGTTTAGATGGTGGAACAGTGTTTCCCTTCAAAAGTCATCAGTGGCTCATGTCTGTAATCCCAGCACTTGGAGAGGCCAAGGTGGATGGATCACGAGGTCAAGAGATTGAGACCATTTTTGTCAACATGGTGAAACCGTCTCTACTGAAAATACAAAAATTCGCTGGATGTGGTGGTGCACATCTGTAGTACCAGCCACTCAGGAGGCTGGGATAGGAGATTCACTGGAACCAGGGAGGTAGATGTTGCAGTGAGCTGAGATCACACCACTGCACTCCAGCCTGGCAACAGAGCGAGAGTGTCTCACACACACACACACAAAAATAGTCATCTGTGGCCTCAGATTCCTTCCATCTTATTGAACTACTCTCTCCGGATGCCATCTTCATCTGTTTGGCAGGTGCTGGGTCGCTGCTATGAACACAGTCCACATCTTACCCTGACAGTGGGGAAGAGAGAGAAAGGAGGAGCACATCTCCCTGCTTTCAGGTCAAGACCTGGAAGTGGCACACAAAATTCTTACTTCTATTCATTGACTATGTCTAGTCATCAAAGAGTGTGAGAAATCTCATCTCAAGTGGGAGGTCATGGGCCAGGAAAAAGTCCATTTCTGTAGAAGAATAGGGGGACTGGATGAGGGCAAAGAGCGGGGGATGGATATCTAGCAGTTAACCGAGACTCGGAATAGGCTATGGGAGGCCAGGCAGTCTTGGCTCTGGAGTCAAGTTTTACCCTCTTATCTCTCAGGCCCATCTCCAGCATGACAACCAGGTGCCCGTGTGGCCATCACCTTGGTCATGAGCTGTGGGGTCCAAGGACTGACAATTCTACCTGTTCCTGAGAAAATCTCCTGTAGGACAGCATCCATTTAATTGAAGCTGATGACTCCTGAGAAGTAAATGCATTGTTTAAAACTTCAGCACTGCTTCTGCTTTTTCTTTTTTTTTTTTTTTTTTTGGCCTTTTGAGGAAACAGTCTTGACATTAGAATTCTGAAAATGAAGTAAACACTCTAGTCAGTTCTTTCCCATTCACTTACATTTGAGAGAGTTGGCTGCCAAACTGAAAGGCGCTAATGTATTCTCCTCACTCCAAATACATCAAAGAAAGAATGAAAAGATACTGCAAGTTTTCAAAGCTTTTTCCTTTTTTTCTTTTTTTTTCAAGGTGGCTATTTAATGGAAATGACTACTCTGTAGCCTATAGATTATCCTTATTAAAAAAAATAAGGGAAATCCATTTGATGCTTTGTGAAGAGTAACTTTTCAACTTCCAAGTACTTTTAATCCAGGTGCTTCATAGAGGTGATACTCCAGGTTACTGCTTTTAAGACAGGAAGTCCTTACTTGAACGTGGGGGCTGCCTTAATGCCAGGTAAATGCAAGTCGGCCCAGGCTTTGCTGAGAAAATGTCTTAACCTTCTTAGCAGCCAGGATTGGTTACTATTACTATTCACACTTTCATCTTCTTAATGTATTCTTTCTTTAAACTTGCATATTTGAATTTTTGGGAAAAAAGTGCCTCACCACATTGGGACTGCCATCCATACAGACAGATTTTTATCCATGAAGAAGATTTTCTTCTGCTGTTTCCAAGGCCTGGCCCTCACCCCCACCTCAGCAATGCATTTGCGCATTGTCCACAGGTTAATCGACATCTGCTGTCTTCCTTATGAGCTGCTGAGAGCTTGACATGTCCAGGTGGATGGTGGTGAGTCAGTGCAGTTCCAGCTAGCTTATGAGCCACCTCAGGCTTTCTTTGTTTGCTTCATCTTACAGACTCTACCCACAGAGTCCCTGAGAATAATTTCAACTTGGCTCCCACTGGGTGAGAAAGGTTGCACAGAACCATCTCCTATTCCTCACTCTTATGGGCTTTTTAAGCCCTGTCAGGAAAAAAAAAAAATTGTGTGTTTTTGTTTGTTTGTTTTTTGAGAAGGAGTTTTACTCTGTCACCCAGGCTGGAGTGCAGTGGTGCCATCTCGGCTCATTGCAGCCTCTACCTCCCAGTTCAAGTGATTCTCCTGCATCTGCCTTCGAAGTAGCTGAAACCACAGGCAGGTGCCACCATACCTGGCTGATTTTTGTTTTTTACAAAAGGTTCACCATGTCAGCCAGGCTGGTCTCGAACTCCTGACCTCAAGTGATCTCCCATCTTGGCCTCCCAGAATGCTGGGATTACAGGCATGAGCCACCGTGCCTGAAACTGGCATTCAGTTCTCTATTGCTGCCATAACAAATTTCTATGATTTTAGCACCTTTGAAAGAAATATTTATTATCTCACAGTTTTGCAGGCCAGAGGTCCACATGGACTCAGCTGGTTTCTTGACTATAGGTCTTTCAGGCCACAATCAAGATGGCTACTGGCTAAATACTTATCCAGAGGCTCTGGAAATCAGCTTCTAAGCTGACTCATGTTGTTGGCAGAATCCAGCTCCCTGCAGTTCTCAGCCAGGTCCTCGCTTCCTTGCTGGTTGTCAACTGAGGGCTGAAACCTCTCTCCCATCACTTCAGTCTCTGAATCAGCAATGGTCTTCCGCTTGCCATCTTTCCGACCTCTCATTCTGCAGTATCTCTCTGTCTCCAGCTAGAGAAAGTTCTCTGCTCTGAAGGACTCATGTAGTAAAATTGGGCTCATCCAGATAATCCAGGATAATATTCCTATTTTAAGGTTCATAACCTTAATTACATCTACCAAGTCCCTTTGGCCATGTAGGGAAGCATAGTTTCAGGCTCTATAGATTAGAGTATGAATCTTTGGGGCAGTTCTACCTATCACAGGAGCTGGACTGTAAGTAATAGAACGCAGATTACATTCTCCTCTAAACCGAGAAGGTACATCCAGTCATGGCAAGAATTGGGGGTATTGGCAGAGTGATGACAGTCAGACCATCTACCTGAATCCTAGGGCAAAAGGACACCTAGAATGAACAGGAATGGCTGTTGACCCCTGCTCAGTTATTGTTGGAAAATGAACAAGATCATAAATGGATGTGGTCAAATCTTGGCCAGAACTTAAATTTTTACATGTGTTTTGTTTTTTCATTTACTTATTTACTATATGATTAGTGAGTTATTCTGTTAGTGAGGTTCCAGTTGGTTATTAGCACTCTCATTTATTTATCATCCTACATTATTACAAAGAATTGAGTTGCCTGCAATAAATAGATACAGTAAAACAAACATTATAGAAACAATAGTACATTAAGAGAAACCTTCCCTAGGGATATACAAATATCAGTGGAGCATTGCATATCAAGTAGCTTATAAATGATCTTTAGCATTTGGAGACTGAGTTGAATGGAACATGATGATGGTCCTCTGTGGCATTTTGTTGATATACAATGACACATGAATATGATTTTGTTGGAAAAAACAAAGCAGTTTTCTAAGAAGTGCCTGAAATATATACCCTGAAACAATCATTCATAACTGTGGTCTCATCCTTTCTCAGACTCCAGGACAACATCTATGCCAAGGCCTGCAGAAGATATATCATGACAGTCACAAGTCCAGTAGTGAGACACAGAAGGACTAAAGTCAATGCAGAGAATTCCCTCTTCTGTCTGAAACTCCCTTCTGGGGCTCTCTTTGTATTCAGGGACAATCCCCTTTGGGAGTGACTCCTTGGCAGGAAGCACATCCAGCCCTCTGGGGCTAGAGGGGCCAGATGTATCTTCTGGCTGTCAGCTGGTAACTAGAGAATGCATTTCCAAAGCTTGGCCAAGCAATGCTCTTACCTGGGATTCTAGTGTGTAGGGCATTATTCATGCAGGAGCAGCAGGAATGTGGTTGTAGTTGACCTTGCTGCCAGCGGTGTGGAAGGTCCAGTCAGGAGGGCCCAAATACATGTTTTTCCTGCTGAGCTGATTGCTCCTACCTCAGTTCCTGCCTATTTCCCAAGCCTGGCTCTCCCACCTTCACACTGGTTTGTGAGCTGCCTGAGAGCACTGCAATGCATTCCCTTCCTGCCTAAGTTAGCCAGCATTTGTTTGTTATGCTTGCCACCAAGGACTCCACCTGATACACCATTTGTTCCCTTTCAGTGCTTGCTAAACCTGGCTCTTATTGTCAGAGATGTATGAGAAAGTGAAGAACGTCCAAAAATTTTTGATGCTAAATACTAAAGAATGCCAAATAAAGGACTTCAGGAGGAACTAACAACAGCCACTTTGCAAACATCTCATCATCTTTAGCAGGGAGAGTAACAGTAACAGAGCAATGTCCCAGGCAAAAAACGAAACGGTAATCCAATATCCTGTAGAAATCACCAGCCAGAGAGGGGACTCCACAAAGAAAGAGGCACAAAGTCACAAGTCAGGGACTTAAGAAGTAAGTGGTCATTTGGGCTTCAAAAGTTCATCGGGTAAAGGAAAATGGCAACCTTACAAATATAGGCTAGTCCTAGATCCCTTGAATCATGTAGTTTGGGGTTTCCTACTGGCACAGCCCTTTGTGCTCCATAAAGTAGAGTGACATGAATTACCAAGTGCAAACCTTCTTTAGATGTCAACAATTCAATTCTGATGCTGTGTATTATTGCTGCATAATTCTAGATACAGAGATTTTTGGTATGGCTGTAAATAATCAGCTATGTTTAGCCTTAAGGAAATGAAAGAGCCATACAAAAGGGAGTGTTGGTATTCCAGCCTGAGCAACACCATTTTGTCTCTTTCCTTTCCCCACAATTAAGGACACTAGATGTCTCCTTTAAAGAATAAACAAACAAACAAATTCAGTTTCTCTATTTTCAGACTACTTCAGGATGCAAAAAGCCTCCCATATTGCTCATTTTAGAGGCTGCATATCCAGTAATGCAGGCTAAATTGATATCTGCCTTTTTGGTAAGACAATCCCAAAGCTGCAGGATATTAAGATTTTTATAAAACGTGAGGCTCAACCATCATATTCTTGTGCATTTGACTCTCCTATCTGTAGGACCCATCCTTCTCAAATTTTAACAACTTTGCTATAGACTAAGGCTGCCTTTAGTACCTGAGTTTACCATCTACTTTTCCTCTAGGTTTATGATTTTCGATAGTTGCTAAATGTCAATAATTTTATTTAGTCACTGTCAGATTTGCTGTTAAGTGAGCCTGAGACATTGGTCCAGGTTCCAGCTTCTTTGGGTAGAGAAGTATTGGAATGGCAGTATTCTCAATTACAAATCCAGCCCATTGTCCTGGTATCCTATTCTAACAAGGGGTCCTTGTAGCAACAGAATCAGGAGTGCTGCTCCCCATTAGAGCAGGTAAGGGACATGCCCAGCTAATGCCTGATCAAACAGAATTAACTCCTAAGAAAACAGAGTTGCTGGTTAGTCCTACCATAGAGACCTTACAGACTGCCCCAGACAAGTTGAGTAAGATCATAGGGGAAATTAGGTAAGGTCAGATGGGAAATGACATCTGATCTTACCTAATGTTAGTTTTCACAATATCCAACGGCCAAACCATCAAGGAAGGAAACCCCCAAAGTAGACTGGCAATCCCAAAAAATACCCCTTATTAACTGAACATCTGTCCTTTCACCAAATTACCCATCTGGACCTCTGTCATTCTCCTCTGAGCCAGTTCTCCTCTATGTTGACCCAATATTTGCTCTTTCCTTTTCTCTTCCATCCCTATCTCTATTTTAGGGACATATCTCCCTTGACTTCAGTTCAGACTAGCCTCTTTGAGTGATTCCATTTAAACCCCCAAGGCAAAGCACCTTTCAGCTTTCACTACCTCCTCCTAAGGCTCTGGCCCATGCAGCTGGTCCCCTGTCTACTGGACCAGCTCCCCAGCACTGTAATAAAAATCAAGAGAGGCAGTAGAGCATTCTGTTAAAATTTTGACCTGGAGTTACACTCTCCTGGATTTGCAACATGGGTCTGATTAATATTACCTGTGACCTTGAGCAGACTATTCATATCTGTACCTCTCAGTTTGTTATCTGTGAAATGAGAATAACAATAATCCTACCACATGGGATTGTCACATGGCTTCAATTAAGTTATGTACTTAAAATAAGTGCTCAATAAATATCAGCAAACTTTAATAGCTATTACTTATACTCACAGTGACCTCTGAAATGCCTTCCCACAGCACCATAACCTCTCGGAGGAGGTCTCCCTTATTTCCCTACCCTAAGGAAGAGGACATTTCAAAGACTAAGAAATGTGTTTCTCTAGTTGCCCCCCATCAGAGAAAAAAAAAAAAGTCTCTACAGTGAGCTTGTAGCCCACGGGCTGAATCCTTTGAGAGTGATGGTGGTGGTCCAAGGGGTATTTGGTCAGGCTTGTGTTATGATATATTGTTTTAAAACTGCATTATTCTGCCTACCTCTGAAGCCAGATATTACAGAGTATAGAGAGTCAGAAAGAGAATAGCTGGGGATAGCTCATGCAGGATGTTATCAATTACTTATCTCTATCCCAAGAATAAGAAGACACCAGTGAAAGCTTTTAAGCTGGAGAGTGACATGATGAAATCTGTACTTTCATCACTAGTACTACAAAATGAAAAACAGATTGCAGGAGGCAAGAATGGATGCCAGGCCCCTTGGACTAGGGTAGTGGCAATAAAGATAAAGACATGTGAGTGGATTCCAGAGATATTTAGAGGTTGAAACCAACAGAATTTGGTTATAGTTTACATATGAGAAAGTGAGAAAGGAGTTATCGAGGATGACGATCTGGATTAACAAACTGGAAGGGTCATGATGTGTCATCTTCTGTAGGAGGATGAGGGTTTTTTTTAGCTTTGTTTTGTGAGCAAGACGGATTATAGGCTATGTCTTGAATGTGTTGAATTTTAGACTTCTTGAGGCACACCCAGGTGAAGATGGAATCCAGGAGTTAGTCATAACTAGTTTGGAATAATAGACGTTGGTAGAGGTAGTATAATATTTCTCATGGTGACACATGAGACTGCTGGTTGTCCCATAAACGTTCATTTTTTTCTTATTCTATTGCGCAGCAAATGTCAATAGATGTCCATGAATTCTTCCCTTCCTATCCAGAGGTGGAGTGTATTTCTCCACCTTCTGAATCAGAGTTAACTGTTTTGGCCAATGGAACATCGACAAATGTGACTCAAGCAAAGGTTTGAAAATATTGACAAATTGGAGCTTGTCCCTTCAGACTGTATAGCAGGTTCTTAGATAACATCATTTTGTTCAACCTTATCTCATTACAATGTTGATGAGAAAATAAAATCAATTCCCGGCTGGGGCCACTGTCTATGTTGAGTTTACACATTCTCCCCATGTCTGCATGAGTTTTCTCCAGATACTCCAGTTTCCTCCACATCCCCAAGGACATGCAGGGTAGCTTCATTGGCATTTCTACGCAGTCCCAGTCTGAGTGAGCATGGGTATGTGCGAATGTGCCCCGTGACAGAATGGCATCCTGTGTGGGGTGGAATCTCACTTTGCTCCCTGAACCGCCAGGACCCTGAACTTGAATAATTGGGTAAATAATTAACTTACTCATACTTATTAGTCTTTCTTAAATGCTTGTATAGTTCACATTAATTCTAATGTTTAATATTAGAACTGTTTTGGTCTTTAGCAGTTTGGTGATGTTTCTGTGATCAGAAATATGCTGTAGGAACTTAACTCTTGTTTATATCAATTAGCCTATGGTAATAGCCTAAGATCAATTATCATGGGCTAATGGTAACTGGCATAAACAAGAGTTAAATTCCTATAGTATATTGCTACACCATGGTAAATCAGGTTTCCTTGTACATTGTTTCACTTGAAGTTACTGTTCTCCAGAACCTATTAAGGACAATGTTAAAATGTTAAGTGAGGACTTGCTGTACCTGCAGCCCTGAAAGCACCATGTAGTGAATCCCAGGCAGCCCACTGGAGGATGAGAACCCACATGGAGGTGAGCCAAGCCAACAAACAGCCTTCCACCACCACACTTGTATGTGAAGCTACCATTCCAGCTGACTGTGACCCATGAGCAGGGCCAACTGAAGTTGGGCACCCTGAGCCAAAGCAAATAATTGCCTCCCTGACCCAGAGAGCTATGTGCTAAATAAGATGATTGTGATTTGCACCATTGAATTTTGGGTGCTTTGTTTAATAGAAAAAGCTAACTTATGTACAGAGCAATAAAATCTCTAGTTTCAAGCTGGCCACTTTTTCCGGGCTCCCTTGCAGCTAGACTTGGCCAAGGAGATATGAGGAACTTGGAATCGAGGAACTTGGATGCAAGGAACTTGGCAGCTGCTGGGAAATTTTCTGAAAAGTTGGCTGGTACAACCTTTGCTATATGATCTCTCTCCTTTCACCTCCTTCATCTGTCACCTGAGCTACAGCTGTGATAACTGAAACTCTAGTCATCATTCGAAACCAAAAGAATGAGGGCACATTCTAGGCATATGGTCTTGTGAGCCAGAAGCCTGTATCACTGAATATGTCATGGAAGAGTATTCCATTTAGTGCTAGGCTGCCTGCCTCCATACCTTGACCTGAGGAAGAAATCATTAACTCCTATCTTCTTTAAGTCACTGTTATTTGGGGCCCATTTTACTTACAAGTGAACCCTAAGCCTAAGAGTTATACCTATTATCAAACCACTAGACACACAAAGTTAGAACGTATAATAGCCCTTGGTCTTGTCATGAGTCTGAGTTTTCTAAACTCATTTTTATGCCTGTGGGTTACAAGTCTCTGTAATAAACCATTAGTTTTTCTGGCCTGGTTGTTCCTGCCTTGTCCAATTTGTAGCAGATGTCTGATTATCTAGGAAGGTTTGTAGTTGGTCAAATTAGCTCTTGTTTGCCTGTTTTTGAACTGCAGTTCCTTAAGCATGCCAACAGTGCTTTGGTCAATCCAGACATCCTTCCCTTGGCTACTCCCCAAGGCATCAGCAATTTTTAGTTTCAACTCGGTCATGCTTGCATCTTCTTATATTCTCTTTGCAAAAATAATATGGCCTTGACCCTCTATGAACACTGATACACATTGTTATGTGAACATTTGAATAGTGCTTTACTATTTTATGGTGCTCTTTTACCATGTTTCTTGGAAAGAAGTGTCTTCTAAACTGCTGATTAAAACCTGTTTGTGAGTTGTAAAATAAAATCACTGGATAACAATTTTACATTTAATGAAATAAAAGAGGATAGAACAGAAGAGAATGGGAGGGAATAAAAAATATCAGAGTCAATCAGATGTAGTAGGCTTGGTTTTCTGTCTTGAAATTGTTTCATTCATATATATGTGTATACCAGGTTCTCCTGTAAAATGTGTGAGAGTGTGTGTGTGTTTTTTAACCTAGGTGGTAATCAAAAGACATGAAAAACAGTGCTCCAGAGAGCATCTGCTATTTTCCTCTATGTGCTACCTATCCCTTTTGTATTAGTCCATTTTTATGCTGCTGATAAAGACATACCCAAGGCTGAGTAATTTATAAAGAAAAAGAGTTTTAACGGACTCACAGTTCTACGTGGCTAGGGAGGCCTCACAGTCCTGGTGAAAGGCAAAAGGCATGTCTTACATAGCAGCAAACTAAAGAGAATATGAGAGCCAAGCAAAAAAGGAAACCCTTCACAAAAACATCAGATCTTGTGAGCTGTATTCACCACGACAAGAATGAGATGGGGAACCATTCCCACTATTAAATTATCTCCCATTGGGTCTGGGTCTCTCCCACAACACATGGAAATTATGGGAGCTACAATTCAAGATGAGATTTGGGTGAGGACACAGCCAAACTGTTATCACCTCCTTTTCAGGAATGTCACCCAAAATTTCCATGGGGGAACCACCCTCCCTCATTTGTACTTCACTGAGAGAGGTGAGAACATGGCTTTGGCCTGAGCAGTAGCTTGTCATATTCCTTTGGCCAAAAAATTGGCTTAAGAAGAAAGAGTCCCTGTAATTTCCACTAGGTTCAAACTTTGCTAGATAAAGGAATGTATTTCTTTCCAGGGTTTCTGAGGCATGGAAAATGGAGTGTCTTCCTGCCCTCCCTTTACCCTGCTCCCCAGGGGCAGTTGTTAAGAATTAAAATGTGAACCTGCAGTGGTTGCTGGCACCAATGTACTACCACCAAGGCAGAGCCTGCCTGTGGATGAGGCCAACCCAGAGGAAAGTGTGGCTGAGGGATGGACATAGTGAGTATGAGCCCTGGCACTGCAATTTGAGCTCCTGTAACCAGCCATGCCTCAGGACTACCTGTCTCTAGAATTTTAGTTCCATCAGCCAAAGAATCCCTTTTGTACTCCATCCAATTTGATTTGGATTTCTGTCACTTGCAATCAAGAGTCCTCACTACTATACTGTCTCATTTGACAGCAGGAGGATATAAATCATGTATTATTTTAAAGGGGGAAACTGAAGCTTACAATAATAAAATAACCCTACCAATCTTACCCAGATAATAGAAACAGAACTTGAATTCATGTCTTCCCACTCCAGAGCTCGTGTACTCTGCTACATATGACCCTGATATAGACACAGTATTAATAGGCATCTTTGACAGATGAAACAATTGAGCCTTCGTGACTAAAACATGGAATAGCATTTCTGGAGGCAAAGCATTAGTGTCATCTGGCCTTGTGAAGCAACACAGGCACCTAATAAACCCATGTCAAGCCTTGTTTCTTTCCTGGGACTTTGAAGTATCTTAAGGAGATAAGCTTTACAGACTTCATAGAAGGAGGAGACAAAACTCTCATCATTTTGTTCTTTCAGACTCCTGCAAATCTTTGACACAGTCTTCTAACACACCTCCCTGCTCCAAAGCTGCATTTTCAAATGGCCAAACAATTACAACTGTCACCACTAACTTTTAAAAATTTAGTTGTAATTTACATGCCATACACCTCACTTTTCAAAATGTACATGTTAATGGTCTTAATATAATCACAAGGTTATGTAACTAAGTCCAGAACATTTTTATCAGCCCCCAAAATAAATTCATACCCATTAGCAGTCACTTTCCTCCTTCCCCTATTCCTTAGTAGGATGGCCATCAGCTTCAGGCCAAGGCAGGGATTTAAGACCTAACCCTTCATCAGGTCCTGCGCCTAGCAAATGTTCTTCCATCTTACGGTCTCCAACACTCTCAGAACCCAGAAACCTTGTTTGCTTCAGGAAACCCACATGCCATCAAAGACTCCTCATCTACCATTTGCCACTCAAAGTACCAAGCATCCATGCGTTCCCCTCTTTGCTACCTACTCAGTCCGTATAGATCAGAAAATACAAGTTGGTAACCTGTAAGTGAAACCTATGGGAATGTGCTTTTAGCTTGCACAATATAATGGGTTGGTTTTTTTTTTCATGGACTTAACATTTTAAAATTAGAAATTTTCATGTAAAAATCTAGATTCCCATTTGTATTAAAAACTGGAAGGATCTGGGATCCCATCTATACCCCTTTAGAATGGGAGACTCCAACCTGGTCCTCCACAGTCCCCCTCACTCTCTTCTGCAGTGCACTGGCCCTGCATCGCTCATGGAAATATTTGTGCTTTTGATTGTAGTCGATGTTTGCAATGACAGATGCTGCTATGTGTTCACTACACCAATTCCCTTTCCTTTCTGGGCATGAAGCTAGGCTACAGGTTTCCAGACTCCCTTGTAGTTAGATGAGAGCCATGGGACTAAATTCTAGATAACAGAATGAGGACAAGTGTGATGTTCACCCCATGCAGCCTTGGTCCATAAAGACCTGTGAAATCTTCTATGCCCTCTTTCATCTGCTGGCTAGAATATAAAGGGCCCTGGGCAGGCAGAAATGGTGGGGATTCAAGACAAAATAAACCCAAGCCTTGTGCAGCACTGTGTATCTCTGGCTGCACTGCTTGGAAGGCTGAGGTAGGAGAATCCAGGAGTTTAAGTTCAGTCTGGACCACATAATTAGGCCCTGTCTCTTAAAAGAAACCAAGAAGGAGAAGAGGAAGAAGAAGAAAAGGAAGAGGAAGGAGAAGAGAAGGATGAGGAGGAGGAGGAGGAGGAGGACAAAGAAGAAGAAAAAGGGGGGAGGAGGAGGAAGACGACGATGATGAGGGGGAGGAGGAAGAGGAGGAAGAACGAGAAGAGAAGGAAGGAGGAGGAAAAGAAGGAGGAGGAGGAAGGAAGGGAGGGAGGGAGGGAGGGAAAGAGAGGAAGGAAGGAAGAGGAAGAGGAAGAAGAGAAAGGAGTAATGAAGAAGGAAGAAGGAGGAGGAGGGAGGAAGAGGAAGGAAAACGGAAAGAGTAGGAGAAGGAGGAAGAAGGGAAGAAGGAAGGAAGGAGTGGAAGTGGAAGCAGCTAAGCCTGGCGGAGCAGAGCAGCGCTCCCCTGCTGACTGTATTTGAATTGTGAGGTGAGGAGAATAACCTGGCTTTATGATAAGCCACCACAACCTTTGAGGTGCTTGCTACAGCCTTTAACCTATGTAACAAATACACCTTCCAAACCACAATTCTACATGGGGAGTCATCTTTTGGGTGGGGTGATTCTCCAGTTTTCCTCTGCCATGCCCAAAATCTATTTTCAAAGTCCACCCAAAGTCTGAAAACAGAAGCTATGCCCTCAGGAGAGAGATAGAAAAAAATTAACTTCATTCTTTTTTCATGAGATGATTGCAATATAAGGTGGAGGGTGAGCAGATCAATATTGCATCGTCCTGCTACCCCTTATCAACATGTGTTCATCCCAGCTGGCACATAATGAGTGCTTATGACGCGATGGGCAGTCTGTGTTAGCTTGTTTGATTCTGACGAGAGTCCTTTTAGGAAGGGACTACCCCCAATTTCAAAGGTAAGAATAATAAAGCTCAGAAAGGTTTTATGACTTGTCCAAAATCATACATCCAGCTGGTCATTTGCAGAGCCTGGTCTACCTGTGCTCCCCTGCCTGTCCTCAGCATCCTTACAATGTGGTTATGAAACAGCTGCTGCTATACAAGGTGCTGCTGCCACTTCAGACCAAATAATGGGATTTTTAAAATGGGATCTATTTTTCCACTTCATTAGAAAAATAACTAATAATTATTATTGCATGACTAGAGCAAGACAGCATTGCAGAGAGCCATATTGTGGCAGAGAAGTCTGTTGGGACTCTTCTTTGTGTCCTGCTTAGGCCCTCTGGGGGCACCCCTTGCCCATGACACCAATGCACCTCACCAGGGATTAGTGTCAGCATTCAGATCCTATCACAGGCTCACTCCAGGGAATTTCTAAACATAGCCCTCTAAGTGTTCTAATTTTAAATACCATGTGATCTGCCTTCAAAATTATTTCCTTATCTCTAAAATGGAGACACACGACTGCAGTGAGGAACAAACTGAAAGTAACAGTGCATTAGTTATTGATTGAGGCATAACAAGTCCCTCCAAAACTTAGTGGCCTAAAATATTTATTTCTTCTTTTAGTGTTTCAGTGAGTCAAGACTCCAGGTGTGGTTTAGCTGAGTCCTCTGGCTCTGGGGGTTTCATAAAGCTGCAATCAAGACATGGGCTGAAGCTACCATTCTTTCTTGGGAAGACCCTATTTCCCAGCTCATTCCCAGGGTTAGGAAGAATTCAGTTCCTCCCAATCTGTGCGACAGAGGCCTTAGTTGCTCATGAGCTAATGCCTGGAGCACTTGCTCAGTTCCTTGCCACCTCACCCCATGCACAGAGCATGATACCCTGTTCCAATTAGATTCATCAGAGCAAAAAAGCTGGAAAGAGCCAGAGAGAAGACAGAAGTTACAGTTTTTTGTAACCCAGTCTCACAAGTGATGTTCTATCACTTTTGGCATATTCTAGTTGTTAGAGGCAAGTCACTAGGTCTAGCCCACATTCAACGGGAGATTACACAAGGGTATGAATACCAGTGGGTGGGGATCCCTCTTAGAAACTGCCTACCACACTGTGCAAAGTACCTAGCCCAATTCATGATTCTCAAGCACTCAATAAATGGTAACAGCAATTACTATTACTGTTTTAATTATTATTGTTATTGATGATGATGATAATAAAAAGATTATAAAACCATAGGTATTTTTAAACTCAGCCAGATTACCTGGGTTAAAATCTCTCCTTAGCATCTCACGTGCTATGTGACTTAGCGCAAGTTACATAACCTCTCTCTCCCTCAGGTCTTGATTGGCAAAATTGAGGTAATAATAGGCTTTATCTCATAGGGTTCTTTTGAAGATTAAATGACAAGATACAAGTAAAGTGCCATAGCTTAAAACTATATTATGGTAAACATTTAATATTTATCAGTGAACACTGAGATTATTAATTTCATTATATCTCTGCCTCTTGCTTAGGGCAACTTGATTGGTCAACCATTGCCACAATAATGCTGGAGAACAAACACCCTCAAAATCTCAGGACATAACACATTTCTTGCTCATGGGTTTGTGGGGCATCCCGGGTCCTGTGTCTCTCATCCTCCTATGGGAACCTGCAGTCAGCCCTTTTCTCATGTCAATGGTAGAAGCCCATGAGGCAAACCCCACTGGAAAGGTTCACTTCAAGCCCTTGTTGGGGTCACATCTGCTAACAACTCAAAATAAGTCACATGGCCAAATCCCAAACCAAGTGTGAAATATATGCTTTCTGTTGGAGAAACTATGAAGTTATGTGGGTTTTAGGGAGTGGAATATGGATAGGAAGGATGCAAAAAATTGGGGACAGTAGTTCAATCTTCTGTATATCCCCATCTTACACTTTTGGGGCAGAACGGTAGAAGTAATAACATCTGAAGCATGGTAGTGGAGAATAGAGTGATAGACAGAGGGAAATAAACATAGAGCAACTATTTATTAAGCTGAACACAATCTGGGTTTATTTCAGCATCACAACTCCTTACCTATGTATACAGTCAATCCTTGATCAATTTTTTTTTTAAATGCAGCATACAAACTTTATTGAACAAAAGTAACAGGTAAAGTCAAAAAGGCACTTGTATGAAGAGAAAAACTGACTGGAAGAACTTTTATCTTAAACGTTTTACAGTAACCTACTTGCAGTTGTATTTGACTAAGCTCTGTTACTGTGAAGAATACAGCTCATGCACAGGTATAGGTGAAAGATTTGTACATTTCTCTGGCATTCATTGAATACTACCTCATATACACATAAACACTGAATTTAAAAAAGAATTGATGGTTCTCAGATAACCTTCATTTTTGTTGATCTTTTGGAAGAGGTCATCTAAAGAGACGAATACATGGTTGTGGCTCATGAATCATGTAATGAACTCAGCCTAGACTCTGTTGGACACCAGGTCTCCTCCACTCCTCTCCAGACATAAGATGAGTCAGATTAGTCATCAGATGAGTCGACCCGTGATCGACTGTATACACAGATAAGGAGTTGTGATGCTGAAATGATCCCATCCACAGGGAAAGGGATCTAAGACCTCCAAGGATACCAATCCACAGATGCTCAAGACTCATATAAAAAAATTGTAGTATTTGCACACAACCTACACACAACAGCCCTATACTTTATCATCTCTGGATTACTTATAATACCTAATACAGCATAAACACTGTGTAAACCATTGTTATACTGTACTGATTTTTATTTGTATCTTTTTTGTTTGTTTCTTTTTTGAATATTTTTGATCTGTGGTTGAATCTAGGGACATAGAACCCACAGATATGGAAGGTCGACTGTACTATATTCATTGTTTAATTCAAGAAACTAAGGTATAGAACCTTGCCTGAATCTAGTGTTCTTCTTACCACCCCACCCACTGCTATGAGACGCTTGACCATGTATGGATATGGTCACTGGGGAGGGAACTTGTGGCTGGGACTGGCCTTCACAAGGCAACTGGTCTTGATCTCCACTACACAAGAAGATCTTTATTTCTAGATGGCCACAGTTCTAACAGTCAAAGGGAAGATCAGAGATTACTGTCCACCCTTCTCATTAGCTAAAGAAACTGAATTTCAGAGAACAGAAGGCACCAGATGAATGGATGGTAAAACCAGGATTGGAAACTCATTTGATCCTCAAGAATCATCTCTGGAGTTCTAGGGCTTTTTCCAGTTTCTCCAACTACTCCTCAGCATAGGGCTCTGATCCCTGTCTAAATGCAAATTTCCCTGGGAAGAAGGCTTCATCGGACCTTGTACTGAATGTGATTAACAGTGGAAAGCAGAGTCTGCAAGTATTTAAGTACCTGAGGAATAAAGATTGGCCCCAGGTAAGATATGACTCTGCCCACCTCCTGCTGAATCTGATTGCTACCCAGACCTTCATCAATGCTCAGATACGGATGTGACCACGGTTTCGTCTAAGTTAACTATAGAAGGGGAGCTCTGGAGATACCATAGTCATACTCTCCTCGGGAACAGAGGTTTAAAATGCTTGTCTGGAGACATACCACTAATTACAGACAAAGGAAAGACTAACCCTCATTTCTGTGATCTTCACGGTAATGTCACGTCTCTACACCCGTTCAGGCAGTATTTGAACCACTCTTGTGGCTCAAAATGCGCAAGACAGTTGCTGTCCTACTTGTTGAACCTGTAGACCATGTTTATCTCCAAATGAGCCTTTAAAAGCAGCCACACGTGTTCTTAACAAGTGAGTGGATGAAAGGATCTATGTAAAATGCATAACCCTATCAGTCACTGATTTTTTTTCCTCCCAATTTTATTACATTGCAGGCAATATTTGGCTAAGACATGACTACTTATGATGTCTACATTAATAAAAAGATCAGGTAGGTTTCGGTTCACTCTTCCTCTTGATTCCACTTTTACTTCTAGAATAATATTACTTTTCAGCCAGGAGCAGTGGCTCATGCCTGTAATCCCAGCACTCTGGGAGGCTGAGGAGGGTGGATCACTTGAAGCTGGGAGCTCAAGACCAGCCTGGCCAACATGGCAAAACCTCATCTCTACTGAAAATACAAAAATTGCCAGACATGGTGGCACACACCCGTAATCCAAGCTACTTCGGAGGATGAGGCAGGAGAATCATTTGAACCCAGGGAGGCAGAGATGGCAGTGAGCCAAGATCATGCCACTGCACTCCAGCCTAGGCAACAGAGTGAAAAAAGAAAAAAGAATAATATCAACTTTCCTGTCTCATTTGTAATGTGATAGCAAAATAAGTGACAAGGTTTAATTGTCTCTGGAAGAAAAGCTTTTAAAAAATGTATTCTGTAATATGCAATATATTTAGAGCTTACGATAAGCAATTTCTCTCAGGAGGAAGTTTTTCAAGGAAAAAAAAAGTGACTCTAAAAGTAATTTCAGCAGCAAAGTAGATTAAATATCCACCATATTAGTCACAGAGCATTAGATGGAATTGAATTGACTGAGCAGAGGTCAAAGAGTGGCTGAAGTTTTTAGCCCACCAGAGGAGCAATAAAATCCAACCATACTTAAAATCATTAACTTTAAACCCTTTGATATGAGATCCAAAACCTCACTGCTCATACTAGGAACTTCCAAATGCCATGCCTGGTAAAAGAATAAATCCCTTCGAAAGATCTACATTTCATGAAATACTTTAAGGGGAGTAGAAAGCAACAGAAAGAAACCAGAGTTTCCAGGTTTCTCCAAAGAAAACACATTTCTGCAAGGCTTATTAAACAAACAAACTTCTGCTCCACCCTCCAAAACATTCTCAGGCCAGTGTGCTCCAGCTGAATGTAATCTGTCAAAGACTTCAAGTTGATTTCTGGAAAGAAAGGCAAACTTCATGGGTGTGACTTTTCTCCTTTCCCTTCCCATCTCTCAGCCCCGGCAAAGGTCTGAACCCTAATGGCCATCTCCTGGCAGGTCCTGAACTCATACCTGAGAGGCAGTGGCTTCAGGGTTGTTTGGTTTTGTTGTATTGTTTTATTTGTAACAACGTCAAACTGCCTACAAATCACCTAAAAAGAAATACTATGGGAGAAATCTAACACATGCAGCGCCCTTGCACAGTCAGAAGGAAAGTGGCTTGAAGCAAGTCTCTGAACTTAGAAGCTGGTCAGCAGAGACAACTCAAAATTGAAGCAATGGCTGGCAAGTAATTAAACATACTGGAGAAAGGGTCTCATATTGTTAAGCTAATTCCTAAAAGACAGACAATGAAGAACAAATGATAAATGCACCTTTCCTAACTGTTCAACAGCATCTCTATTCTTTCCTGCATTTGGAACCAGTTTGCTCGTCGCTGCTAAGTGCACTGAGTTCTATATCCATCAGTTAACAAAATCAGTTTCTGAATATCTATTAAGGGTGCAAGCAGTGTGTCAGTAAATAATGTGATGTCCTCTTCACAGGCGGTTGGTTATAGGAAAGAATGAAATACTAATTTTAAGGGGAAATTTTACTTTTAGTTACCATTGCATTTATAACTAAACTAAAATTGTTTGTTTCTGAGAAAGCATATAGTTGATAGAATTTTCTGGGTGCTCAGACTAATATACATTTGGAATAATGTTTTAGAAAAAAATGTATCCAGTCACGCACAGTCGCTGACACCTATAATCCCAGCCCTTTGAGGGCTGAGGCAGGTGAATCACTTGAGGCCAAGAGCTTGAGATCTGCCTGGCCCTCATGGCAAAACCCCATCTCTACTGAAACTACAAAAAAAAAAAAAAAAAAATTAGCCAAGCATGGTAGCACGTACCTGTAGTCCCAGCTCCTCTGGAGGCTGAGGCAGGAGAATTGCTTAAACCCAGGAGGCGGAGGTTGCAGTGAGCCAAGATTGTGCCACTACACCTCTTCCTGAGCAACAGAACAAGACTCTGTCTCAGAGAAAGAAAAAGAAAAAAGAAAAAATGTGTCCAATAAAGACAAATGTATGTGAATTTGAGTAATGAGAACTATAGCATTTTAAAAGATTGTGGCTATTACATTGCTGAGCGGGCAGTAAAAGTTCAACTTTTGGCAACATGAGGAGAAATAGGGTCTGCAAACACTAAGAGTTGGATCAGGAACAGACACATCCCCATGTGGGTTCGGCTGCTCTTGCATGGGCCAAAGAACCACCAGTAAGCCTTGAGGTTGGGCAGAACCAGGTACAATTAGGAAGCTACCCCGGAATGTGAGAAACCCACTATTATTATAATGTAATTGAGCAGCATTTATATTGAGAAAGGATAGTCCTATGAAAAATCAAGAGATCTAATAAGGATGTATGTATAAACAAGCCTGTGTGTGTGTGTGTGTGTGTGTGTGCGCGCGCACGCGCGCGCATATTTATGACATATATGGCATCTGTGAGGGTGTTTCTAAAACTTTAGTAGGAGGACAAGCTCAGTGGCTCACACCTGTAATTCCAGTACTTTGGGAGGCCAAGGCAGGTGGATCACCTGAGGTCAGGAGTTCAAGACCACTCTGGCCAACACCATGAAACCCTGTCTCTACTATAAATACAAAAATTGGCCAGGTGTGGTGGCTGTAGTCCCACCTACTCGGGAGGCTGAGGCAGGAGAATTGCTTGAACCTGGAAGGTAGGGACTACAGTGAGCTGAGATCATGCCACTGCACTCCAGCTTGGGCAGCAGAGTGAGACTCTGTCTCAAAAAAGTAAATAAAATAAAATTTTAGTAGGAGAGCTTTAGGAAGGGGATTGCATAGATTATTTCACCACTCATTGTCTGTGTGAGTTAGGACAACCGGCTAAACTTTCTGCTGCCTCATTTTAAGCATCTGCTAGATACCTGTCATAGTAAAAGTTCTAATCTTACATGGTTATTGCAAAGATTCACTCAATTAATACATGCAGGCATTAGAGTAATACTTGGCACATACTAAGCACTTAAATATTTGCTTTTAAAAAAACAAGTGGTGAATGCACATGGTACAAAATTTAAAAGGTGTAAATCAATACACAGTGAAAAATAAGTTGGCCTTCTATCACTATCCCCTTGACACTCAATTCTCTTCCCTCAGGCAGTCATGCTTACCAGATTTTTATGTAAACCGTTAGAGATATTATATATGTGTAATATATGCATATCTATACTTTTAAGAAAATCAGTGGTGGAATACTTTGCACATCATTCTGCACTTTGCTTATTTCACTTAATATCCATTTTGAGGACATTTTCATATCAGTTCTTATAGGAAAGGCCTGCTCATTTCCATAGCAATACATGATATTTGATTAAATATAAGTGCCCTGCTTTACTAAGCAGTTCCCCTTGGATGTACACATAGACTGTTCCAATCTTTTGCTGTCATAAACAATGTTTCAATGTGCACATGTAAACAGACATCTTTGTGCATATGTACGTTTATATCTGTAGGAAGAATGCCTACAGGTGAAATTACTGGGTCAAATAATACGTACATGCCTGATCTTGACAAAATTGCTCACTGTCTGAAAGGAGATCTACAGATGTGCATGGTACTTTGTCCAGTTAAATTACATTGCAAACAAAAGATATTTCATGCCATAACTGTTTTTAGAGTTGGGATCTTTTTCTGTCACCCAGGCTGGAGTACAGTAGCACAAACATAGCTCACTGCATCCTCGACCTTCTTGACTTAAGCCATCCTTCCCCTTCAGCCTCCTAAGTAGCTGGGACTGAAGTCATGTACCACCATGAATAACTAATTTTAAATTTTTGGTAGAGATAGGAGTCTTACTTTGTTGCCTAGACTGGTCTCAAACTCACAGCCTCAAGCAATCCTCCTGCCTTAACCTTTAGATTACAGGTGTGGGATTACACCTGTGAGCCACTGCACCTTGCCTCATGCTACAATTTTTAAAGGAATAAATCTGTCTGCCATCCAGTATCACTTGATGCAAAACGCCTTATAATTTTTAAAAGATTGATTGTGATTATTTTTACTAAGTCATCTTCTCCTTCAGAAGTTATAGAGCTAATGAAATAAGTTTTCTCAGTCTAGATACCTATGGTAGATTGTGTGTCTGTACAATTTACTTGATCACATTATAAAAACAGAATTTGGAGCTGGAAGTTAACAGAGAAATTATTTCTCCAAACCTCTCCTCTGACAAATGAGAAGTCAAGGGACACCTGGTTTAGGTTGTGTACCCATGGTGAGGTGTGGCACCAGGAAAAGGCCAGAAAGGGCAGGAAAAGACCTGGAAGTTGTAGGCCCTCACTCAGGGTCAGGCCTCCCTCTTCGCACTTGATTGCCTCTTCCCCTATTTTAGAATTTGGGTACCCTGTGAAGCCTAAATCAGAAGACAAGAAGCAACATTCAAACTTATACAACAGTAAGGTTTTATAATTAGGCAGGGATCAGGGGTGGCAATGGTGGGCGAAGACTGCAGTTTACATATCTATCTGTCTAACTGGGATATCGAGGAAACAAATAGGGTCCTCTGTAAATTACATCTAATGACAAATATTCAGGACATCAAAAGTTGTATCAATAATATCAACACTTCTACGGTTCTTCTCTGATGAGGTATACAAAAATGTCTCTTTACATCTTTTATATCTTTAGACATATGAAATATTTCTTTCCCAGAGAGGTTGTACATGTAGTTTTCTGAACAATAAAAGATTTTTCTTGGGCAAAATTTAGTGAAATGAATGTAATTGCACTTAATACATAAGCTAAAGCTTATTTCATAAATAGCAAAAAGCCAAATTCTCTCTCCAAATATAGAAGTTCTTCCTCAAAATACAACTCCCTTTCAGGTGCATTTTCTCAGAAGGCAGTCAACAGTAGTCAAATGTTTATACAGCACCCATTTTAAAGTCCTACATAGAAGATGACAGACTGGGAGTATTAACTGTAAATCAAGAAACTGTTTTTAACATTAACATCAAAAATACGAATATCATCTCTTTGTTATAAATAAATAATGGTATTTAAAATCAGACTCATTTATATAACATAAATTCATAACTGATGAAAGGAAAAACATAAATAATCAAAACACTCCACAGCATCCCTTAAAAGAGGCCGAAGAACAGTGTTTAAGAAATACTACGTGCGACTTCCAGAATGAGACAGCAGCATCATTCAGTTTCCTACGATACAAGATTCTCCTCAGAACATCTTTTATTTACCCCATACATAAAACACCAAAGCTAAAAGTTGACATGGCCTCACATAAAATTAGCTCTGCTACAAATCCCAAACCATGTACATAGAGTGACTAATTATTTCCCTGCTTATTTGGCTGCTATCATTAGAGTACATCTCATTTTACTGTTTTTGTATGTGCTTTTACATGTTTCTCCAATTTGATATTATCTGTTACAGTCAGCTACTTACGAGCTGCTTCCAAAGTATTTTATAACAAGCCCAGGCAGATGCTTAATGAGCCTATTACAAGAGCTACAGGGAGAAGAGGCTTTTGTGAGCCCCTTTCTGCTTGTCCCCTTTAGAGTTTATAAGGTGGGAGAAAGCTGTCCAGAGAAGAGTCTAAATGAGCCTTTGCTGGCTGATCTACCTGTGAATAGGACTAGTGTGTTTCATTTAGAAAGCAAGTGGCTTCAGGGAGCATCTTTTTGGGATTAACTTGGCAGCTGCATAAGCCTCCTGACTAGGTTCTTCCAGAGCCTGGGCAGATAAATTCTTTTCTTCACACCGAGCACAAACTTAAGCAAATAATTCTTTTCCAGACCCTGATGTCAGTCTGCATCTTAAAGAACAGGATCTAGCTCCATAAATTCTATTGGATATAAATGATTATATTAGAGTCTGAGCCATAGTAAAGACTCATAAGAGCTGAGGTCAGAGCAACCAACAACCTTATCCTACCTCTGCCCCTTACCAGCTCTGAGACCTTGAGCAAGTTACTTACAAAATCTAACTGTGTTTCAGTTTCCTCATCTGCAAAATAGGTGTAATCATCATGCCTCCCTCAATTGTTTTCAGGATTACGTGTTGCATGTAAATTACTTACTTTGCACAAGTTTCTTATTGTCTGTGGCTGTTACCAGTACATAGTGAGAGTTTCCTGTGGCAAGTATAGATTTGTATCCTCCTCACTGCCCATCGGAGAGCCAGGCAAAAAGAGGAGACACCCAAATGCTCATTTGAATAAAATTTCAAAGTGTGTTAACACACTAAAGTTGGCTCCCAAAAAAAAACTTAACACAAAAAATTGTAATTTTTTCTTTTAAAAAAATTTTGACAAACTCTTGTGTCAAATATTGTTATTGTCTAATAATTTACTGAAATTTTATTTTGTTATCTCTTATTGAATTTCTCCAACACTATCACACCAGTCAAAGCAGGTAGCCCAGCCCTTTGTATTTTTGTATTTCTCTACCTCAAGGAGTTGTGTAGAATTGAAAGTAAATATTCAAGGATTCTTCCTGTATTTTGTAAAAGATTAAACAAGGCTAGGTGTGGTAGCTCATGCCTGTAATCCCAGCACTTTGGGAGGCCGAGGCAGGTGGATCACTTGTGCCTAGGAGTTCAAGATCATCCTCGAATATAGGGAAACCCTGGGCAACATAGTGAAACCCTGTCTCTACAAAACATATAAAAATTCATCAGACATGATTGCATGCACCTGTAGTCCCAGCTACCCGGGAGGCTGGGTTGAGAAGATCGCTTGAGTCTGGGAGGTAGACATTACAGTGAGCTGAGATTGCACCACAGCATTCCAACCTGAGTGACAGAGTGAGACTCTGTTTAAAAAAACAAAAAATCGAAACTAGGATACTCACATGGGTGTGTGTATATATAGCATGTGTGTTTCTGTGTGTGTCTTTGACATTCAATTTGGAAGGCTTTAGACATTCAGTTACTCATCAGCTATTAAAGTCCCCAACCCTCTCTTTTGTTTTATACCCAACCCACTTTAGTGTATTTATTCTTACCTCCTTGCTCCTAAAGTACTTTGACCCAGCAGTCCTGGAAGCTCATGAAGACATTGCGCTGTGATCCTGGAAAAAAAGGGAAGAGAGAAAAGGTCAGGTAAGGTGTCTCACACCTGTTATCTCAGCATTTGGGGAGGCTAAAGTAGGAGGATTGTTTCAAGGCAGGTGTTCAAGAAAGGGAAGAGAGGAGCACTGTAGGGGAAGGCAGAGGCAGAGCTTTCTCTGAGCTAAACGAGGCCAGATGTTGGCAGCAGTGCCTCTAAGGGGAAAACTGAGCCCTGCACTATGTTGGTGACAGAAGCTCAGAGGTGAAACCCCAGAAAAGAACTCCCAAAGGAGGCTTTCCTAATAATATGGTGCTGTGTCCCTCCCCAGGACCTGGGACAACCATGGGAATCGAGAGGAAATTGGGAAAAGAACGCGTAATGCCTGAGATCGCCTGACCACTAATCCGAAGGATGGCTGCTGGGATCCATTAAATTAGCAAAAAAAAGAAAATAAAAGTCACAGCTCACTTCATCACTCTTTTTTTTTTACTGTGTTCTATTTTTTGCTGAATTAAAGAAAATAAATACTTTATTGCATTGAGAGAATGTTACAATTATGCTACCATTTATAAAGTAAGCATGTGTGTGAGAGGCCATTTCGATGTTGGAAATTTTGAAGTTCAGACATGCTAAGCATTCTCCCTCCTTACAAGTGCTGTCCTCTGACGCATTAGGGTAGTAGCCTTATTTTGTAAACATCAAAAACAAGAATATACATATAACTCAGGCAGGACATGCATTCTGTGGTTGGCTGTGGGCCCAATCAGAGGCCCCATATGCTGTGATACCTGACAGCCATAAAGCATTTGAGATTTATTTTTTTATTTAATTTGTAAAAAATTGTTGAGGGTACACACTAGCTGTATATATTTATGGGGTACATGAGATGTTTTGATACAGGCATACAATTTGAAATAAGCACATTAGCATTTTGAGATTTACATTCAGGATACAGAAACCCCAGTGGCAATGCTTTCAGATACCCTGACTCCCAATACCGAATTCCACCTTCACTCCATCTCACTGACTTGGTTTTAACATGAATCTAAAATAGGCTCTTTTTCTTCTCTAACTAAATAAAACTGGTAAAGTTTATTTGTAACAGAAAGAATCGGCCAGGCATGGTGGCTCAGTACTCTGGGAGGCTGAAGCAGGAGGATCACTTGAGCCCAGAAGTTCGAGACTAGCCTGGGCAACATAAGGAGAACCTGTTTCCACAAAAAAAAAAAAAAAAGAAAGAAAGAAAAAAGAAAAATTAGCCAGGTACAGTGGCACCTGTCTATAGCCCCAGCTACTTGGGAGGCTAAGATGGGAAGATGGCTTGAGCCCAGGAGGTGGTGGGTGCAGTGAGTCATGATCATGCCACTGCACTCCAGCCTTGGGGACAGAGCGAGATCCTGTCTCAGAGAGAGAGAGGAGAGGGAGAGAGGTGAGAGAAAGAAAGAAAGGGTCTTCACAAGTAGCTCAAAAACAGCATTTGTGTTCCAATCGATCTCTCAGGTATATTTTGGTGACTAAACATTTCACTCTACTTTTGTCTCCAAATGTGTTTTCCTTCCTTCCTTTTCCTTTCTTCCCTTTTTTTCTTCCCTGAGGAAAGGAATGCTGTATTCATATCTTTGGTCCAACTAATGAAAGTCTCAAAAAATATACTCTTGCTAATTACCCAAGTGACTAAGTGACTGACCACTGGGATCCAGACTGGATTCAAGTGTGATTCGCATTGTTGGTTCATGTGTGAATGCTTCGCCATTAGGCTAGATATTACAGTTTGCTACAAGCCACAAACTTTTCCCATTATGCTGAGAGAGCATAATTTCATGATTTCTACGTTTAAGTTACGTCCCCGCCATTTTTAGGAGAAACTGTGATCCTGTCACCCTTTTCTAGTAGAAGAGATACGGCCCACTCATAACACAGATTCACGTCCAGTAGTGACCTCCTGAGCAAAAAGAGAAATCCATTTCCATGTTCATTTGGGCCTTTGGCCTGCCAACTGAGAAGGCCTGCAAGGCTGAAAACCATGCTAATTACATAAGTGATTTAATTTCGATAATGTAAGAGCTGACCATTAGATATCAAACCAGATTCAAGCAGGATTTGCTCTACTTCATGATGTTGGAATTGTTCAGCATTAGGCTGTTTCATAGAGACTTTCTTTTTTCACTAGTTGAAAGTATTTATGAATAATTTCAAAGATTTTTTAAAAACCAAGAAATTTTAAAAGTGGAAAGAATACCACGGTTCTTTTGCTTAGATAATATACAAACTTAAAACACAATGGCTTTGTACCAGACCTTAAAATGTGACTGATTTAGAGGCTCAGATATGATTGATTTGATTTTTTTGTTTCTGACACAAACTAATCATAGAAAACGTCTTTTTTTCCAACCACTTTAGAGTTTAGTTTGGGATACCTGGTAGAAAATTGATCCCAGGTACTGTGGATATAGTTAAGAAGAGATATTATTTCAAATGTTTGATGTGATCCATTAGGAAAATTACCAAATATTGCCATTGGTTAATCTTGCCTTGTGTAGCAATGCTTTTTTTTCTGCAAAGATTCATATCTTTAAGATTTATTAAGTCCTGCATCAAATGTATCTTGTTGTTTTCTATTACAGTTTATGGAACACAGAGTAATCTTTCAGGACAAAGACATAAAGATCTGCTACCACAGTTCCAAACACACTAACCTCATATCTTTCCATCAGAATTTCTTCTCATAGTTTTTATGGAAATGTGGAAATATTCAAAAATAACCAATATGCACTTCATCAGTTTGACATCATGAATAGAAGAAGTCAATAGAAGCAAGACATCCTTTTCTCTAATAGGACACAGAATTCTATGTGGTTTGATTTTTTATGACATCAATTGCCAAAGCATAACTCTGAAATTGACTCATATCCATTCTCAATTTGGCATCCTATCCCTACTCCTATAATTCACTTCTGGGGCAGAATCATGGTCATTTCTAATAGCACCCACGGTTACTTAATTACTAGAGTAATTGGTCACTTGTGTACTCACAATCAGAGGCAAATGCCTGATTTCCACTTCGAAACAGCTGGTGTTTTTTGTTTTTTTTTTTTAACAGAATTTCTACCTGAAATTAGAAATTGCCACCCAAATTGCAGGTGCAAAAACAATTTGCCTAAAATTTGGGTGGAATCAATTTCTCATTTTGATAACAGGAACTAGTAATTGAGAGAAAATAAATGAGAGCTGTTTCTGTGACCTTAAGAAATCTCTGCAGGAAATAATGAAAGGCAATTGTACTAGTGTGCTGAAGGGAGAGAAAGGAAGAAAGAAAGATAAAGAGGAAGGAAAGGAAAGACACAGACGAGAGAGAGAAGGAGAACCAACAATTCTAGAGAAAAATAATACCACCTTATCAAAATGTGCATGCTACCTTACCAAAGCATGCCTGACTTCTATCATTTAAATCAGAACTGCAAGAATGAGGCTCAAGTGATCAATGTCTTTTCCCAGATAACAGAGAAGGAGAATGCTTAACACCCCACTATCTATTTTTCTGTTCTTAAAAACTACCACCTCCATGCCTGAAGGCTTTTCTCCCCCTAAAGATGTCGAGGGGCCTGGGGAGCCACTTAAAGTTCCTTGCCATGCTTGCCCAAGAAACACAAAGTGTTGGTGAAGTATAAACAGAGAGCGCTTTTTCTTTGACCCACTCTGCAGTGTGATGGGGTAGTGTTGTTAGTTTATGTGAGAGAAAATAGCATAGGCTTTCTGAAAAAAAGTGGAATTGGATTAAGGCCTTTGTGCGCGCCTCAATGCTGAGGGGAATTAGCAAGAGTTGTAGACACTTAAAGGGGCCCTCATGCTGAAGCTTATCCCAGATTTTGCACAATAAACATTTGAATATCAACAGTGTTTTGCAACTTGCAGCACTAATGTATAAACTTCTCTCTTTTGAAACTCCCAAATCCTTCCAAATGTCTGTAACACCCTCTACATAAACATATAGGAGCTAGGGTAGAAAACACCTAGTCAATGATGTAAGTCTGCTTTTAAAAAGATCTTTCTCCTTTTCCATCTTCAGGATCTAGAATGTTTTATAATGGCTCGTTGGTTTAAGGATTTTAGATGCTCTATTTAATTTTAATCATTTCACTTTCTTTTAGTCTTTGCATTCTGATATGGGGGAGGGGGAGTGCCCAGGAGTGGATAAGGATGTGTGGTTGAGTTTAGAACTGTTTCACCAAGATTTTTGTTGTTGTTGTTTTAAATAACAGACTCTTTAAAGAGTCTTTTGTTTTAGAAAGAATCCTTCTGAGGGTTTCAAAAGTAAACTCACCTCTGCAACGAAAGAATTATTTTGTCTGTTAAAGTCAGCTGACTACCTCATTGGGAATCCACATATGCAAGCCAGTTCCCACCCTGAAAACTAATCTGATACTTAGTCATCCTAACTGAAGACACTAGGCTGATTTTGTAGTAAGAGCATCCAACATCAAACAGCTATTTGATGTTCCTGACATTAAGCAAGCTCTATTTTTCTCTAAAATTTTCAAACTCCCAAAAGCGAATTCAAAGTATTGTAGAGCCTTGGGAGGGTGGGGGGGGGAACAGCATAATTCTCTCTTCCGATATCAATCAGCAGACAGACATAATATTTTGTTTTCTGAGAACAGGATATTTGCTTTTGGTTGCTGGTATAGCAGAATTCTTCCCTTCGGTTCTTTGTGTAATCCATTATAGCAATGGTGTTGCTTTATAAGATTTGACGGTCTTAATTTTGCACTAAAGCAAACACTTGGAATGCAAGCACATTTTTCATCAAAATCTACATCAGCAGTTTATGGAACTTAATGAATAAACGGATCCCCTTCTTGCTTTCCAGCATGTATTATCTAGAGATGATTCTAAGCAACTCAGCCTGGCGGTAATGTATTCCATCCAATTGAGGAGTTTGCAGGAAAATATATCTACAGTGACCCAATAGAGTAGTAAAACACTTGTTTGAAATTATTTTTTGTAACTGTGCTCATTTCATGCCTGAAAAGACGGTGGTAAAAATCTCATTGCACGGGGGGCTGGTTGGGGGGCCTGAAGGGAATGAAGACATAACTGTTCTGCCCAGCTCTGAAGCATGTTGAAGCAGTTTGCCTATTGAATTTGATACAATGATGTGTAGATGAATAAAGTTATCTCCGGTTCTGAATAGGATGGTGTCAGTGGGAGGGTAAGAAGGGGGGAACTTGGAATCTGAAAAGAATTCTTTTTTTTTTTCTTTTTCTTAAAAAAAAAAAAAAAAAAAGAACTTGAAGGTCAGGGTCCAGCTGCCGGGCAAGAGTAGAACACAACAAAATGCTGGACAGGCCTAAATAAAGACAACTATAGACACCCAGACACACATATTGCAAAAGTTGCTTGCTTCAAGTAACTAATGTATTAACATATATTTCTATAGGCAGAGTGCTATTTTTTCCCTTTAGGCTGTCTTAGACTCTGATGAAAACGTAAGAACATCAAGAGCATCTGTAAAAATTACAGCTTTAATGAAACAGATGAAACAGGCCATCAAAGGTAGGAGAAAAGAAGAAATTCTAATGATTATGGCTTAATTCTAATAGATTATAATTATTATGATTGGTATGAACCAGTTTCTGACTGACATTCCATTTTCCCCCATTTAAGCTTTCATTTAAAAGGGGGATAGGGGGTGGGCCGGGGAAAAAAACTAACAGCCACTAATTATTCTGCAGGATTTGCTGCTTAACTCAATACAAGGCCTTTAATCAAATAGAGTAAAGAGATAAAACCTTTAAATGTGAATCATCACACAGATACACAGTTTTCCTCATCCTGTTCTTTTTTATATTGGTTTGAAAAGTTAACATTTTGATTTCTAACCATTTCAGTTCTGTGATATAAGCAGATGATCTGAAGAATTTTCGGGTGGTCAGATGGATTATAACTAAAAGGTTGGGAAGTTTATGATAGATCAACTTGATCGTCTAATAAATATCTGTTGTCTGTTCTTACTGCTGTTGATTGCTTTTTTATTTTTATTTAAATATGCTGGCATTTTCCAAGAGGTACACTAACGATTGTTAAACGTTTATTTTGGTTCAGATGATGCTCATCTCTACTCTGATAAGTTTTTTTAGAAGACAGAATGAGAAAAAGAGAGAGAGAAGTAGGATGGGGAGGTACAGCCTAACCGGTCTGAATAAAATTAGTCCTCACTGTCGTTACAGCTGTTTTCTTTCTAAGGAGATATGTCCAAAAAAAATCAAAAATCAAATTTTAGATTGTGTGTATATATATATATATATATATATATATATATATATATATATATCTTCATGTTTGCTTTCATCCTAAGGTATTTTAGGAAAATCTTCTCTCCTATCAGATTGACATTAAAGTTAACAACATTCTACATGAGAGTTTTGTTTTTCTGTATCTTGCAAACTAGTGTGGTGAATTAATCAACTATAATGATACCAAGTCATGGAAAATCAAAATGAACGAAAATCTTATTTTTCTGTATTTTGCCCTCAGAACTGTGTAAGTCCAGAGCAGAAACCTGAACCTACAATTGTAAATATTAACATAAATTCTTGAAAGGATAATTTCATAGAAATAAAATTTAATTCAATACTCAAGGAAAAGTAGCTTACAAGTTGCAAAGTATTTCACATCAATAAAAAATCACAAAAACACTAATAATACAAAATAACCTACATTATCTTACTAGTTTGCATTACAATCTTGCATATTTCCAAATTTTATTAAAGTCATTTATACTAGAGCCTCTCCTTCCGTTCTGTAATTTAAAAAACCGGGAACAATCTGTAGATTTAACTGGGTTAAGCTATAAGGCGGCACCATTTTTAATCATGACAGTTGTTCTGTACAAAAAAAAAAAAAAAAAAAAAAAATTGGATGAGTTTCTGCATCCTGCGTGTTACCATTAGGCTATTGACACCCTATTGTGTGGTGGAGAGAGGTAAAGTAACCCAGGAGATTATTCAGAATGTGAGATTGTAAATGTTTCTTAAAGATGTCTTTATAGAAATTATAGCTTCTCTCGTGTGGTCTTCCAGGCGGCAGTGTACAGCCCTGGAGTTGCAGTTGTTAAAGGCAGGATTGGTAGCATGCTGTGTTTAATGCAACTCTTACCAACAACTCGCAGAGATTAGGAGACTGGCAGAATGATGTCAATGGAGGTTTAAGGGCTCTGCTTTCTGAAGTTGTTCGGAGTTAATAATTAATGAAAATCTTTCTTTGATGACTCTTTTATATTTGGATGCAGCTGCCTGAAAATCAACCACAAAGGAAACTTGATTTTGTTTGTCATTAATTTTGACTTTCCTTAACAAATGTTTGTGTGCTCATCATAGCCTTCCTAATTTGGCCTCAGTTTAATGTGGAGATGAAATCCTTGATTAACAAAACTGTTTTAATTTTCAGGGGTTGGTGACAGTGTTTTTTTCACAGAGTTAGTATGTTCTCAGCAGTTTTGAAATCTTTCAGATGGGCTCCATCCAAGTAGCAGTTCAGTGGTGATGCTAATTTTCATGCAATATGTTCACTGAAGAGTTCCTATGCTCATACAGTGTAAGAATTTATTCTGAGTTCCCTTAGCATATGAGTACTTAATTCAATATTTTCTCTTATGCTATATTTTTAAAGGCAAGATCGTGAATTATATAATTGCCTACAATAAGCAAATGCTAAATGTCTTCTCTATACACTACTCGTGTCAAATAATATACAAGAATTTGACCAAATGGATATGGAAGATATTACTCGAGAAAAAAATCAAACTTCAAAATATATGCAGGTTTGAAGACAGTCAAATAAACTTGCCATAGGAGACAAACAATTTACCAGGATTTGTATTTGCACCAAATCTAGTCAGTCTCAAATAACTCAGTATGGTCTTCAAAATAAAACAGAAAATGTACTGTTTGTATTATGTGTATTGGATATACTTTGGTAGAACCATACTTAAAGTCATTTCAAATGTCTTTTTTATGCCAAAACAAATCCTATTGACTCATTTCCAATTTCTAATTATATGAATGATTATTTCTGAATCCCATAGTTCTTCTAAATAGCATCTATTTTAATAATTGCAATTGATACTTCCATCAGTTAATATACTGTCTTGCTTCAACAAATAACTAAACATCTGCTGGTCGCATTTACTGTCACTGAGTAAATGATTTTATTTTTAAAAAATCATGTAAATTAGAGAGAAGGACAGATTACGCAATTTTTCCTTTTTCACTAGCAGTGTACTTTCCTTTCCCTTAAGAACTGTTTTCATACCTGAAAAAAATTGTCATTTGCCATATTTGCTTTCTGTAACAAGGTTAGGGGATGAAATTCTATTCTAGAAAAATAACATAAAAATAAATCCTATTCATATGAGGATATTCTTCAATGTCCCAACTGTTGATATTTAATGAGGTAACTGGGGTAGTCGAGATATTGCATTCTTGTTGGTACTGGTGCTTAATTTTGCTATGGTATGTTATGTTACGTTCTATTATCTAACTATAGCCATAAAGTTAATGAAAGCTTTCCATCCCTACATGTAACTGTTAAGGAAAGGAGACTAGATGCTTTTAACAAAGATTTTCTTAGAATTTTTTTTCCTCCAAGCATTTACAAGTCTTTTTCTCAGCCCTTTCTAATAGCTACAGATGGCTTGCTTTAAAAAAAAAAAAAAAAAAAAAAAAAAAAAAAAAAAAAAAGGTAGCCTTCTTCATCATTTCAACTTCTCAGTGCTATCAGTGATCTCCTGTAATTGATAAGAGCATCTCCTGCTTGTTTCTATCTGACAGATGTCAGGCGCAAAAGCTACAGACCTAGTAGGGTCATCGCACACTTGTTCATGTCCTTACCTGTTTTCACTGAACAGGTTAGCAAAAGAAACTGCCACTGTCTTTCTGGATGTGTGATTACTACTTGGGTTGGATTTGACAACACCTCGGAAAGATGTATCAAAAAGACAGGGGATCACTTATATTAAAACTTCCAAACCAAAATGCCAAAAGGTAGCAAGGTAACAAATACAGAAAGGGCAGAGAAAATAGGGGAAATAATTATTTTAATCAGTGTGGTCAATAATATATTTTTAAAAACTTTTATTTTTAAAACAGAAAGCAAAAATTATAGATTTTTTAAATGAAAGGTAGTTTTTTTGTGATTTGGCAATTAAGTCAATCATACAGTTAATATGGAACTGCTTTTTAAAGAACAATGACACTTGTTGCAAATGTTTTCTTTTGACAGCAACTTATCATCACACATGAAAGGATACATTTTTGCTTATGTAGAGGTAATTATAAGATCAATATTATCAATATCGCACACATGATCATAACTGTTTTATGATTGGTCTTTTGTTTACGATATTAAAGACTTTTAGTATTTTATGTAGAAAAGGAAAAAAAAGAATACTGACATAAAAATAGTGACTGTTACCATCCCTGATTTAATTTTCTTGAATTTCCTCTTTAGCTAAAAATTGAAAAACTGTTTTTGTCAAGATACGTAATTGATTTTATTGTCAGTTTCCAAATTGTCATACATTTTCGAGGGCTAAGGAAAAATTTATTTAAAAGAAGCATTTGCCATTCAGGATTGATTATTCAGGAAAGGAGTCATAAGTTTAACAATGTGTATGTCTTCTAAAAGAGATTACGCAGATATTTAAGAAAGAGAAAGCTAAAGCACTACCTGATTTTTATATTTTTTATCCTGAGAAAGCATACCATGACATTAAAAATTATTCTTGCTGTTGATTATAACTTTACCAAAAATGTACAGGCATCTTTAAATATATTATCTCTATGTTGGCTAGATCAAAATTCAAATCTGCACCTCATTAGCTTTAATCAGAAATACACTTTCAATGGCATAACACCAAAACTGAGAATATATACCTCATGAAAAATGAAAGGCTAAACCACATTCACTCCATTAGCTTTAAACTATGACAAGATTAAATATTGTTTTCCTTAAATTGATTTTATGTGTTCCTGCTGTTTTTGCTGAGTCTTTCACTTTGTACTTTGATTACGTTTCCCTTTGCTCAAAAGAAATCCACTGCTGGAATATTAGAAAATGGAAAAAAAACTGCACCATTGTTCCAATGTAATAGATATTGTTTTAGAATGTTTGTCCTTGAGTTTAAAATAAAAGATATGCTAATAAGTGCCCTATTCAAGACTTTACTCTCCTACACTAAGAAGCTTGTTTTCATTTGATGAAAACTATTAATGCTAAAACAAAAATAGTTTGGAATTGATTTATAAGGGATACGCACCTACCTCTTTAGTTAAAATCAGTGATCCATTAAGGCTTTCTAGCTTTTTTCCAAGCTGTGAGCATACTGAGTATTTAAGTATGAATAAGAGTGAAGGTGGGGGGTAGGTTTAGCTAAATAAAAGATTGCTTGATATCTTGGGGTTCTTTGAAGAGTTTTATAGGCTTAGAGTTCACAGTTTGAATGAATGACTTTTTTTTAACTTTTATATATGGAAGTTTGTTAACCCGCATTTCAATTATTGAATAATTAATTATACTAATTACCTTTGTGAAAAAATTTACACCGTGAGCAACCTACGCTTCAGTCATAAATTAAAGCTTATAGAACTGATGCTGAAGTAACTTAAACTGTCCTAGGATGTCAGTGATTTTTATTTTTCAGCGAAGAATGTTCACTTGGCATTAAAAAATATGGAGATATTCTGGAACATTAGTTTAGTATTTATCAAACGAGATATGTAAGTGTTAAACTATCAAAATACTTTATACAAAAAGGCCAGATATTTACCTGTTATATTACTTTTGCTTTGGGAATTTGTAAATATTGGGAATCAAAGAAAACAAAAGTGCATATACATTAAATACATTCTTACAAGGAAAACTGATTTCTATATTTCAAGAAATTAGTTAAGAAACAAAAAAGAGTCAATCACAAAAACAAATGCCAATTTATCATTGGAAATATTGCCTTTCTAAAAAGCATTTTAATACAATTAACATGTACCAGAAATTCCACATATTAAAGAAAGAAAATTTGTCATTCTTTATTAAATGTTTACTACCTATTTTTTTAATCCTTATTATTTATTTACCTGAGAATACTTAAATAAGTCTTCAAAAGCACTAGCAAAATGAACTAAATCTTTCAGACTTCCATGAAATACTTTCAGTAACAAAAATAAACAGAAGCAAACAAAGTACATATGGGCCAATATTGACACAAACCAATGAGAAACAAAAAATTCACTTTTATTTTGCTTACTTTTTTTTCCCTCCTAGCAAAAGTCTCTGCTACAGTATTTCTGTTTAAGAATAAACAAGATTAAGATGCCAGACTTTTCCCTGGTTTATTTATTAACCATGATATTAACTCAGAATTTTCATATACCTTTTAAAAATGTATTTAAATCTTTATTAAATACAACTGGTGTTTGGTCTGTATAAAGGATCTGAAGTGTAGAAATAAGTTCGACAGGTAAAAATTAGTAAATTAAAGTTGTCACTCAAAGTGTTGGCTTATATTTAATCCAATGAATCCAAATATACTCAAATCACCTTATTAGATTATATTTCTATTGTGGAATATAGAAACTGAAATAATAATATTAGAATTTTCTAAAACAGATATTTTTTTTAATAAATTATTTAAAATAATAAATTATAAACCAAAATCAAGCCCATTGATTGTTACTTTCTCTGCACTTTCTGATACTGCCTTTAGAAATGGCTATTACAATATATTAAATATATTAAGGCAAGTAATTTCTAAAATATTACTTTACTTTTTTACAATATTATTTCACCTCCCCATTCTTATTACCTCTGAAATATATGTATGTGTGTGTGTGTGTGTGTGATATATGAGTTAAATTTGATTACATGGAATGATTATTATGAAAGGCACATTTTAAGTTAGAAAGTAAAAATTATACTATCATTTAAAAGTATCTCTAATTTTGACAGCCCATGTAAAAATTGTGAAATCTGCATATTTGTTTTATTTTTATTGTATTATAGTCCACAATCAAATAGAAATGTATTCAGATGTGTTTAAAATTACCCTTCTATAAATATAAAAATATTGATAAGAGAAATTAAAGCTCTACTGTGTTAAAATAAATAAGCAATGTCATTGTTAAACTCTACTTACCATAACTTATTTTAATACTTTTTAAATAGATCTTAAATATCAATGACTTTGATTCAATTAATTTCAGTAAAATTATTTAAATAAGTCACAAAAACTTTGACATAAAAATATTAACTACATTATTCTGAATTCTATTTCATTTAAGTATAAAAAAGAAAAAACTTCTTAAAAATGAATTTAAACAAATATTAGTGGAATATTTAACATAGTATTTGACTTAATGAAAAATTACTTGCGGAATAGTCATAATAAAGGACAAAAAAAGAATTTCTATTTCTTCTTGAAATTTAACTAAGAGTCATTGTTTATATTGAAACATTGTAATGTGTATCTTAATTTTAAATTTAAAAACTTTTAAAAATATAATCATGTTTTTCATATGTTTAGCATTAAGCCATGAAAAATAATAACTTTTGTGTTTAAGCACAAACTTAGATGAATTCCTTCATATTTTTTAAAACCTAAGATATAGACATAATATAATTTAATATAATCAAATATATACATATTTAGTGTTGTTCGTTTTGCATTATTTGGATGCAAATTATATGTCTTTACCTGAAAAGCTCAATCTTTAAGCAAATTTAATTCAATATTTAAATTAAAATATTTTGTATTAAAGCTTGGAACTATTTTGCCTTATTTTGGTGGCCTGTGCTACATTGTATTTGTAAACCTTCATAACCAGCACCTGTTATACACGAAGGTATTGACCAGTAATTTGTAGTAACTGAAGGAGGGGTAAAAAAAATCTTATCTATTTTTACTGAAATTCATATTGGTTTTATTTTAATGATTTTCCAATATGTACACATATCTCCCTAAGATTGAAATCATTAAATAGTCCTTTATACCAAACCCTACATTCAAAGAAGAGGTATCAGAGATTTGAATTATGATTTATAAAATTTTTTAGATTTGTCAAAAGATGACATGTAAATGTGAATATAAATTACTGCCTCATTTATTTGTTCAGATTTCAGTAACATCAATTTTTTTTAATAATATCAATTTTCTTAACTTTAACTTTTTCTCGTGTTAGAAAACCTTCATTATAAACTGGTCTGAGTTTTTGGTCAGGAATAGATTACATAGTAATGAACAAGACAACCCTAGAATGAAAAATAGAATAGGGCCTTCCAGAAATACAAAAGACAATTAAATCAAGAGGGAGTTTTCTGAGATCATAAAGGATAAAAGCTCCTTTGGTTATAATACAGTTGTTTTTTAAAAAACATTATTAAGAGCTCAGTGATTTTACGTGTGTGCAGACATGTATGCATGCATGTGTGTATATATATGCAACAGAAAGAGTTAAAATCTCTAGCTTTTAAAGATTTAAAATATTTTACATGTCAGCAAAAGCAAGTAAGCCTGGATGAGATAACAAACCTTCTCAGACATTTTCTTGAGCTGAAGTTAAAGGACCTCATTGTCGCGCACCTTCCGTTGGAGCACATGATGAATAGATAGATTTACAAAGTAAAAATTTGAATTGAAAACACATCATTACTTGAGCTAAAGACTTTTCTGATTAATTTCGTTTACTGATTTGGAGCCTATTAAACAAAGAGAAAAGTTGGCTGTTTTCAAAGTACTGAATTGAAGATTATCATTATTTTGATGAGGCCACCCAACTATGATAGGGCAATGTAATCAGAATGTTGAATTAAGTCAAGCTCTAGTCTAAAAAGAATAAACTGTACTCATCAGCAAATGTTCTTAATGGGAATCTTGAAAATATTTCATTATTTCTAATTTGATTAAGAGGCCTTGAACAGTTAGCTATGGCCCACACTCATACTCAAGAATATACTATAAGAAAAGCCATAAGAAATTGTGCACAAGGTCATTTTTCATACCTGATTTCATACCTGCCTTTTTTTTTTTAAATGAAAATTAGGCTTATTAACTTTACATTCATTTTGTATACAATTCTGAAACTTTGCAATGTCGTGGGCTACATATTACAGATCGAAACCTGTTTAAACCAACATGTTAATTAAACATTAATTTATAAATATTTATACTAGGTTTATGCTAATATAAAGTTCAATTATATTGGCCTTATAGATATAAATAATGGATGCATAGACCTCTCAATACATGTGCCTCAGGATTGGCGTGTAACATTCATGAGAATGTCTATGGACAAACATAGTTTCTCATTGTTCTCACCTATGTGCAATATCATTGTACTGGGGGATAAAAGACACCACATGCCAGGTGTTCTCAGCATTAGAGATAATACAGTCAAACACCCAGCACAATGCCAGGCACATCAGCAGCAGTGCAAAGATGGAAGGGGTCATCAGCATTGTTACCAGAAGTTCCCTCTCCCTAGTAGCACTATGCCGTTATCGCCCAGAAGAAGTTCACTCCAGGCACACATCTTCAAAGTAATTCCTCATACCCACCACACATTTTATCAGCATAACATGCATTACCACTAGGGCTATAGATAGCATTAGGAAGAAATTGGTGCAGGGTGAATAAATTTCAGACAAAATATATGAAAAAGGCACAGGAGACAATTCTGTAGCAGAAAGTACATATAGCCACAAACCAGAGCTGGTGCCCTCACACAATCCACAGCCACATTGGATTGTTACATGCATGTTATACACCTTATATACCTTGTTGCCAATGTGTGTAAGTCCTCTGTTTGCACAAATTGCACAAAGTCACTCTTTAAACTTCCCTCTACTTGATATCTTGGTTTGCTTAATTGAAACTTGATGTACTACTTCTTTCTCTCTAATAAAATTGTGACAGAGTCCTCTTGTAGACGTGCAGGCAAAGGGTACTGAGCCACGCAATCCATTTGATGCCCTTTCTGATCCATTTGCTCTGAGTGGCAGAGCAAGGTCAAGGGATGGAGCCATGTGTGTGATCTGATGAGCTTGGGTGGTTCCTCTAGGCAGCTAAATTAAAAACCTCCCTGCAATTTGGATCTTAATCACCCCCTCCGAGGCTGTAATTGGTGATGGTCACTTAACCCTTTCTCTCCTTCTAGATTCAAATGTGTGGTGTTCCTTTACATCCATGTGTTTATTCGATCTCTCCAAGAGGATTCTAATAGCATTGACTATGTTGTCTCCCCCAATGGCGTCTTAAGACATAGGGCTTTTGGCTATGTCAGGTCACACAAGTATAATGCAGGTGGTTCTTTTCCCTTGTCATTTTGAATAAAAGAGCCGTGAAACCTTGAAAGTAAAAATGCCAGAGTTTTGACTCTTTCAGATGTTTATAATAAAAACTCACATTTACAAAATAACAGAGGATTATATTATTTAATACATACATTGGACCTATACTGGGTTAAATTAAAATGACGTTCTTTAAAAACTGAAGAGCATTATTTTAAAAATACAGAAATAAAGATCAGGCTACAGATAACTAATATTCAAAGAAAAAAAAAACTCTACATGTAAGAACACCTGATGGTACTTCAAAGATGCTCAATAAAACCAAAGCAAGTCTATTTGACAACTCAGAGTGCTTGCTGCGTTGTTTTCTTGCTTGTATTCTCTTTTCCCACTGAAATATACATTTTTAAGAATTACAGGCAATCTAGGATGACTATAGGTGTCCAAACTCCAGTGCAGTCTGGAAGATGATTGTAAGGGTGGCGTGGAGAATTAATTCAGTTTAATAAATACGTACTGGGCTGTGGCAGGCACAGGAGACACACACGTGAATGAGGCTCACTCACTCCCCACCTAGAGGAGCCTAGGAGTTCACTGTCCCATAAGAAAGTGAACAGTCAAAGGGGCATATCACTCAAATTGTGATTGAAGCATGCACTAACAGAACCACATGCAAGATACAGATGAGAGATGCACAGAGAGCCCAGATGAGGGCCAAGAGTCATAGAGAAGTCCATATTTCACCCAGTAAGAGACCTTAGAAAGAAAAGGCAGCCTTCTCTCACATAGCCACACTTTAATTGATACAACCGAGACTTATAAAGTTGCTTCTATGAGCAAAACGATGGCCTAAGCAGGACTGGGGCTTTCCACAATGACCTGACAGTGGAAGGGTGTGGGCATGTGGGTGGAAGCCCAAGTGGCTTTCTCTTTCTTGAACCCTAATACCAGGGTAAGAAAGCATTTGGGTTGGAAGGAGCAAGAGATGGAAGTGCTGTTGGAAGACAGTCCATTTCTCTGCCCAGGGAGAACAATTCGCTGTCTCCAATCAGCCCGCCTATTATTCAACAAGCATATCATGAACGAACCTCAGCAGACTGCTTTTTCTGGGAAAGAAGGAGGAGAAAGTAATTTTCCAATTCATTTTGAAGACGGTCCTCAGTTACACGCAAGAGACAAACCAATCCAACTGGAGGGGAAGTTACAAGGTGGCATCTAGCCCTGTGCTGGGAATTGGCAGGGAAGGTGGTCCGATGGCTGGGAGCTAACGACCATCATTATCTTTAACAACTACCGACTTTGTACAACTAAAGTGTGACATGATGCCTGCCCACTGGGTCTACTGTGTGAGTTTAAATCACTGACACTCTTCTTTTTTTTTTTTTCCTCTGGTTTACAGACTAAGAACTGTGTGAGCCTGATATATTTATAAATTCACATCAGGACCTGCAGCTTAATCTGCTGAATGTCTGAGCTGAACAAAACCAGAGGGATCACTTTTTCTCATTTCCTCAGAAGAGGAAACTGAGGCCAAAGAAGAAATGACTTACCCAAATTAGAAGCTTTTGACTGGCAAAGGTGGGACCGGAACCCAAGTGGCTGTGATCCTAGTTCAGTACTTTTTGCACAACACAAAAAGCTCTTGTTGACACAATGATTACTGCTAATAACACATTCATTTTAGCCCATGCAGAACCAGACACTCTCAAGAGATATGAGAGTAAACCTGTTGTAATTTCAGCCTCAAATAACTTGTAATCCACTGGGGTGGCAGAGAAATAACTGGAAATTTCAGTGGAGTATCTAGCTGTATATGGCCCTGGCTGGTACTGAATAGATAAAGGTAAGGACTGTATCACTTATCACTTCTCATATTCTAGTTTCTGCTCCTTCCCTGACCAGATATTGTGGTGGAGCAGATTTCTGCTCCCTTAACTGTTCAACACAGGGTACTAGAACTCCCCTACTGATGCAGACAATACATGAATATGCATTTATAGCATCTTCTCAGAGACACAAAGGTAGGCACAGGAACAGCCCATCCTTGCATATAGGAGATCCAAGCCTCAAAGCCACAGGTGGTGCTGATGCACTTCAACAAAATAGATAAACACTGACTGAGGCCCCACGTGTGCTGTGCAGTCATGGAGCAAGCTGTGAAGACATCCAAGAGCAAATGGCTCCTGACACTGGTTATATTCAGCATACCAATTTCCCGCCTTCTTCCCACCACCGTGGGTCTCGTTCTACATTGCTGCAGAAAATGCAGGACAACAGCTGCACAGCTGCACAAAACACACCACGTGAGGAGAGCCCTGAGCAAAACAGCTCTCTGTTCTCCATCCTACCTACCGTGTAGCACACACTTGAGATTATTGATGCCAAGTACTTTCCTTCAGGAATTTTAAATGTCTTCCCACTGAGCAGCAAATCATATAATATCCAGAGTCCTGATGTAAGCAGCATGAGTTTCTCGGGGATTTGCAGGAGACATATGGAAGTGATGTTACCTTGTTCACAAGTCGCCAGCCCAAATACATGGATCATTTCTTCCTTAGAGAGTATGTACTTCTTTTCTGAAAGGTTTGCTTTAAGACAATCATTTTGCAGGATATACAGGCCAGCTGGTAAGTTGTCTACAAGGCTCCCTGATGAGGAAGCTGATGGTGGGCATTAGCCTGGAGAACTGTCCAGATGGGATACTTTCTATGTAGATTGGTAACAGGCTATGTGTGTATCCATTTCCCCTCCCCAGGCCATGTTAGAAGCTGATGCTCAAAGTCAGCATCTAATAAACGAAATTGGAGAGCCATGAAAACAATATGACTTCCAATGGGCGAGCCGGAAGTTTCACCTAAAGGGCACACTGGATACTGGGGCCACTGTTCACAGTTGTATACCAGGGTCCTCTGTGACTTGGTGTGACAAATACTATTGTTGTAAGATGTTTCTAGAAGCATGGGAAAGAAGTTTTTTTTTGTTTTTTTTTGTTTTTTTTTTTGAGACGGAGTTTCACTCTTGTTACCCAGGCTGGAGTGCAATGGCACTATCTCGGCTCACCGCAACCTCCGCCTCCTGGGTTCAGGCAATTCTCCTGCCTCAGCCTCCTGAGTAGCTGGGATTACAGGCACGTGCCACCATGCCCAGCTAATTTTTCATATTTTTAGTAGAGACGGGGTTTCACCATGTTGACCAGGATGGTCTCGATCTCTCGACCTCGTGATCCACCCACCTCGGCCTCCCAAAGTGCTGGGATTACAAGCTTGAGCCACCGCGCCCGGCCAGGAAAGAAGTTTTTACAGTAGTCTCCACATGATTAAAGAATCTTTGGATGTAGGCTCTAGGAAGGCACAGTTTGCTGCTGTATTGCTCACTGCTGCATTCCCAGAAAATAGAACAACCTGGAACTCAACAAGTGTCAATAAGCTGGCTCATCCCTTCCCCTCCCTCATCCAGTACACATTTTATCCAAGATCAGAGCATCGTTATAGACCCCACATAAAAGTTCAATCATGTATTATTAGTTTCTTGTTGTCTAGTTTATTTTAAGTATCATTGACATATACCCAAATTGCTGGAAATGATGGAATTTCATTCTTTTTTGTGGCTGAATAGTATTTCATTGTGTGTATGTTTCAAATTTTCTTCAGCCAATCACCTGCAGATGGGCACTTAGGTTGACTCTATTTTTGCTATTGGGGATAGTGCTGCAATAGCTATGGGAGGGCAGATATCTTTTTGACATATAGATTTCATTTCCTTCAGTTAAATATCCAGCAGTGGTATTTCTGGATCATATAGATGTTCTATTTTTGATTTTTTGAAGACTCTCCACATTACTTTTCATTATTATGGATGTACTAATTTAAATTCCCACCAACAATCTATAGGGTTTATTTTTCCACATTCTTGCCAGCATTTGGCAGGTTTTCATCTTTGTTGATAATAACCTATTTGGGGTGAAGTGACATCTCATTGCAGTTTTTATGCATTCCCCTGATGATTAGTCATTTGAAATTTTTTTTCAGATACCTGTTGGCCATTTTGTTTTCTTTGTATGTCTTCTTTTAAGAAATAGCTGTTTAGGTCTTTTGCCCATTTTTAAATCAAATTATTTGGATTTTTGCTGTTGAGTAGTTTGAGTTCCTTTTATGTTTTGGATATAAACCTCTTGCCAAGTGCATAGTTTCCAAATATTTTCTTACACTCTGAAAGTTGTCCCTTCACTCTGTTGTTTTCTTTGCTGTGCAGAAACCTTTTAGTGTAATGTGACCCCATTTGTTTGTTTTGCTTTTATTACCTGTACTTTTGAGTTCTTGTCTAATAAGTCTTTTCCCCCCCCCCCCAAAAAAAATGACATTAAGCATTTCCCCTGTGGTGTTTTCTGCATTGATGATTATTATTTCTATTTTTTTATTTCTGTTTTTTTAACTCCTTGAGGTGCAGTGTTAGCTTGCTCATTTGAGACCTTTCTAATTTTTTGACGTAGGCATTTACTGCCTGTCAATTTTTCTCTTAGAACTGATTTTGCTGTCTCACTTAAGTTTGGAGATGTTATGTTTCATTTTCATTTGTCTCAACAAATTTTCTTTTTTTCATTAACTCATTTGTTGTTTAGGAGTATGTTGTCTAACTTCCATGTATTTGTGTAGTTTCCAAAGTTTTTAAGCATTTCTTGTAAAGCCAGTCTAGTGGTGGTAAATTCCATCTATGTTTGCTTGTCTGGAAAATACTTTATTTCTATTTCATTTTTGAAGGATTTTCTGGGTATAGTATTTTTGGATGGCAGGGTTGTTTTTTTTTCTTTCTTTCATTACACTGAATATAACATCCCATTCTCTCCTGGCCTACAAGATTTCTGCTGAGAAATATGCTAATAGTCTAAGGAGGATTCTCTTCTATACAATATGTTTGTTTTTTGCTGCTGTTGGAATCCTTTGTCTTTGACTTCTGACAATTTGATTGTAATGTGCCTCAAAAAGGACTGCTTTGGGTTGACATAATTGGGGTCTTTTGAGTTTCATGGATCTAGATATCTATATCTCTCCCATTATTCTCCATCTCCTCTCCCTCTGAATTTTTTTTTTTTTTTTTTTTTTTTTTTTTTTTTTTTTTTTGAGACAGAGTTTCGCTCGTTACCCAGGCTGGAGTGCAATGGCGCAATCTCGGCTCACCGCAACCTCCGCCTCGTGGGTTCAGGCAATTTTCCTGCATCAGCCTCCTGAGTAGCTGGGATTACAGGCACGCGCCACCATGCCCAGTTGATTTTTTTGTATTTTTAGTAGAGACGGGGTTTCACCATGTTGACCAGGATGGTCTCGATCTCTTGACCTCGTGATCCACCCGCCTCGGCCTCCCAAAGTGCTGGGATTACAGGCTTGAGCCCCCGCGCCTGGCCCTGAAATTTCTTAATGTGAATATTTGTTTGCTTAATGGTATCTCTCATAGGTCTCATAGGCTTTCTTTGCCCTTTACCATTCTTCTTTTTATTCCTCTGACTAGGTTATTTCAACAGACCTGTCTTTAAGCTCAGAAATTCCTTTTTTCACTTAAACTCACCTGCTTTGAAGCTCTAAATTTTGTTTAATTTTTTTTGAAGTCTTCAGCTCCAAGAATTCTGTTTCTTTGTTTAATGATATCATTATTTTTGTTGAACTTCTCATTCAGATCATAAATTGCTTTCCTGATTTTATTGAATTGCTTGTCTGTATTCTCTTGTATCTCAATAAGTTTCCTCAAGATTATTATTCTGAATTCTTTTGCAGGCAATTCATAAATGTGCCTTTCTTTGGGGACAGTTACTGGTGGGTTATTGTGTTTCCTTAATGGTATAATGTTTCCTTACTTTTTCATATTTCTTATGTCCCTGGATTGATATCTGTGCATCAAGTGAAATGGTCACCTCACCTCTTCCAATTTAATGAGCAGCTGTCATATAAAAAGTTTTCTGTCTGCAGATGTCTCCTAGGGTGTCAACTGGGTAGGGTGCATTGGCTTTGGTTGCAAGTGGGTGCAGTAGTTTAATCTCCATGAAGTTTCTTCAGCTGTAGTCAACACCAATGATGCCTGTAAATGCCTTAGTGGCCTAGCATACACAGGTTTATGTGGCTGCCTCACTGAATTGGGTGTAGCCCCACCAGGGGCAAAAACGTTTAGGCTGATATCCCTAATCAAGCACTGCAGATGGCAGCAACACCACAGTACCACCAAGATGCACGCACTAGTCATTGCTTTCGTTTCTACTTGACTTCTGGGTGGTCAAGTCATGCCCTTTCCCCTAGTGTTTCCATGAAGTCAGTCTGTAATGGGCTTCCTGGGAAGTGTCTCAGAATGCTAGGGAAGCTGGATGACTGCCTCAAGTTCTCTTTTCCTCCTGAAAAAAAATGGTGAGCTGAAGGACATTTTCTTCATCTGACATTGTGCCAACTTGGGGGAGGGGGACAGCACAGTTGGAGTAAGACTGTTCTTTTTACCCTTCAAATTCATATTTCATTATTTCTACGTACCAGGTGGATGTGTCAGGTTGTTTCTAGGTGTTACAGTTTTCAAAAGAATGTTCTAGTTTGTGGGTAGTTGCTATAATAGTTGAACTTTCTGTGGTGAGAGTGGAAACTGAGATTTCCTATGTCTCCTTCTTGCTGGTATCATTCCTCCCAATGGTCTTTTCTTTTTTTTTTTTTTTTTTTTTTTTTTGAGACTGAGTTTCGCTCTCGTTACCCAGGCTGGAGTGCAATGGCGCAATCTCGGCTCACCGCAACCTCCGCCTCCTGGGTTCAGGCAATTCTCCTGCCTCAGCCTCCTAAGTAGCTGGGATTACAGGCACACGCCACCACGCCCAGCTAGTTTTTTGTATTTTTAGTAGAGACGGGGTTTCACTATGTTGACCAAGATGGTCTCGATCTCTCGACCTCGTGATTCACCCGCCTCGGCCTCCCAAAGTGCTGGGATTACAGGCTTGAGCCACCGAGCCCGGCCAGTCTTTTCTATACATAGGAAAACCCAAATCTTCTAGAGAAACCTTCCACTGATAAATTGGTGACAATCATGTTTTGCCTAAATTGAAGAACAATAGGTAATGGTTCACGCAAACTCTTTACAACACACCTTTAATTCCTTAAATGTTGAGATACTAAAGGTTGGGGTTGAATGCTCTTTCTCTCTCTCTCATATCTTTTAACTTCTGGCCTTACTATGCAAGGAAAATGAGAAACTACAATAGACTTCAGGGTAAAGATGCTAGACTTAATACATGCATCTGTTCGCATTGATAGACAATAAATAAAATTTGTAAAAGAAATCCTGGTAGATTTTTTTAAATCCACAAGAACAAGAAGAAGTGAAGATGACACAATAGAAGCAAATTTTTCAAAGATGAAAGGCAATTTGAAAAATGAACATGGCTTAGCTGCCAGAAGAAAACAGAATATAGCATGGGAAAAGCAAAAAACTGATGGCCCAAAAGGCTCAGCAATTAGTGCTTTTATATAATTCTGGAAATGTATGGGAATGAGAGGTGCTAAACAAATAGAATTAAATAAAAGTGTGTTTAAAAGAAGTCAAAAAGCCAAATGCCTCTCTCTTTCTGCATACCAGGGCAAACTGCTCCTCATCCACCAGGCAAAAGAAAGTCAGAGTTTCAGTCTTAGAAAAGAGTAAAAAAAGTATTTTGGCTGAGGGAACACCAGATATATTTGAGCATGGAAAACCAGTCATATTTGAGTGGTGTCATATAGAAACCAGTGGATTCTAATATTGGCTTGGCTGCTGTGAAACCCATAGCTTCCACTTTTCAGCCCCCAATTTTTCCTGACATCTCCTGACCTCTCTCTCCCCAAATCTCTCCCTTGTGGCTCTAGAACACTGGCAACTTCACCTCCAAGAAACAGATTAAAAGACATTTTTTCACAGGATACCGCCTTCCCCAAAAATGAAAGACTGGACAATCTTAATATGGTACCTTCTCCAACTAAGTGGCCCAGTCATATCACCCAAAAGTTTAGTTTCCAATAGGCAAGCTCCAATAAGCTTTTAGAATCTCACTCTTTCAAATACTAAAAAACAAAGGAAAATTACAACACTGGGAAAGACTCTAATATGAAAGACAGAGATGGCAACACACAAACAGAAAAGGCAACTTGGAAGGACAGAAATAGTCAAACTATCATTCATATTTCCATAAAAATAAGAGAAAGTACTATAACAATGAGCAAAAAGAGGACATTATGTTTTAAAGAAGATTTTAGAAAACAAACTAAAAGTATAAGTCTTTTAGACATTAAAAGCATGATACCAGGGAGGAAATTATTCAATAGAAGGGTTAGAAATTAAAGACAAAAAAACTTAAACAGCAAGACAGAGACAAAGAAATAGAAATAGAAAAGATATGTGAATGTACAAGACCAATATAGGACCTTCAATATCTGTAAAACATGAGTTTCAGAATGAGCAAACAGAAATTAGAAGGGACGAGAGCATCAATGAAATAATTCTGAAAATTTTCTTAGAATAAATGGTCATTGGTTCCAGATATAAAGGACCCATTGATTGCCAAGCATAAAAGATTACAATAGGCCCAAATTCCAGCACATCAACATGAAATTTCAGAATGGTGGGGAAAAAGGTGAGAACCTATCATCTGAGGATGGCAAATTATGGGTCATGTACAGAGAATCAGAAATATAAGGCTTTGGACTAGAAACTAGAAACCAATGGAATAATGTATTCAACACTGGAGAGAAAAAAAATTCATCCTAAAATTCTATGTCTCATCAAATTTGACAAATAAATACAAGAATGAATACAGCATTGTCAGACACAGTAGGGCTCAAAATATCTTCCCTCCTATACCTTGATGAGGAACTCAGGAAGCTACCAGAGGATGTGCACCACTAAAATGAGGTTTTAAACCAAGAAAGGGAAGATGTAGGGGAAAGAGTGATACGGTTACGCTTTGAGTCCCCACCCAAATTTCGTCTTGAATTGTAAGCCCCATAATCCCCAGGTGTCAAGGGAGAGACCAGGTGGAGGCAACTGTATCATGGGGGCATTTCCCCATGCTGTTCTTGTGATAGTGAAGGAGTTCTCACAAGATCTAATGGCTTTATAAAGGGCTCTTCCCCGCTTAACTTGTCACTTCTTCTAGCCACCTTGTAAAGAAGGTGGCTTGCTTTCCCTTTGCCTTCCACCATGATTGTAAACTTTCCAAGGCCTCCCCAGCCATGTAAAACTGTGAGTCAATTTCCTTTATATATTACCTTTCCTTTATTTACTACCCAGTCTTGGGCAGTTTTTTATAGCAGCATGAAAATGGAGTAATACAGAGAGAAAACAAGATCTGACATAGGAGAGAGGCAAAGACAATTTCCCAGTCAGTACAGTGCAGAGATCCCAGGACGACAGCTGAGCCTCAGGTGGAGATGGCAACAAGACCAGATGGAGGCAGGTCCAGGAGCAAAGATGAATGGATGGAATAGGTGGTGTATTCTGGACATCCTGAAAACAGTATTTGTACGGTCTTGGTGATATAAACTTAGAATATTGATCTAACCAAAATTATAAAATAACTATATGTGAAGATATACAAAAGACATGGGTGAGCTTAAAACTGAATAATGAGGCTGGGTTCAGTGGCGCACACCTATAATCTCAGCACCTTGAGAGGCCCAGGTAGACAGATTGCATGAGCTCAGGAGTTCAAGATCAGCCTGGGTAACATGGCAAAACCTTGTCACTACTAAAAATACAAAAATTAGCCAGGCATGGTGGCATACACCTATAATTCCAGCTACTTGGGAGGCTGAAGTAGGAGAATCGCTTGAACCCAGAAGGCAGAGGTTTCAGTGAGCTGAGATCACACCACTGCACCCCAGCCTAGGTGACAGAGCAAGACTCTGTCAAAAGAAAGAAAGTTGGTGACTTTTTTCCAAGCCACCAACATATTTAAAATTTTTCCTGATAAAATTATTCTTTTATTGGGAAAAATTTTAAATATGTTGGTGGCTTGGGAAAAAGAGCTCTTATTTGCACAAAGTAATGCTTCTGCCACAGTAGATCCCTTAAGATTGTCTTTCCAAATAATACAGGACTGACTTTACCAACCTAGCAGCTGCTGAGCACCTCCCCAGCAGATATATTTGACCTAAACTGGCTTCTATACCTTGGTAATAAAGCTTGGCCCTGAGCAGTCTCAGCACATGGTGACATGTACCCTAGCTCCATGTGTAAACAAGGTGTAATTTCACCTGGGAGTATATATCTTTGTAACCGAGCAACTGAGTCTCAGCAAATCATAGCAGCCAAACCATCAGCCAATCCCAGGTTGAAAGCCGCCAAAGTATGCCCAAATAAGGCAAACAGGGAACTGCACCAATCAGGTAATCTCTGTGCATTATTTCCTGTTTTTCTGGTTATAAATATAGCTCACTGATATGTTTTGGCTCTGTGACCCCACCTGGAACTCATCTCAAATACTCAAGTGTCAAGGGAGGGACCTGGCGGAAGGTGACTAGAAAATAGGGGTGGTTTCCCCTATGCTGCTCTCATCATAGTGAGTTTTCATGAAATCTGATGGTTTAAGTGTTTAGAAGTTCCCCCTTAACTCCCTCTCTCTCTCTCTCTTGCTTGCCATAGTAAGACATGCTTTTCTTCCTCTTTGCCCTCCCTCATGATTGTAAGTTTCCTGAGGCTTCCCCTGCCATATGGAACTATGAGTCAACTAAACCTCTTTTCTTCATAAATGAGCCAGTCTCAGGTAGTATCCTTAGAGTAGTGTGAAAATCAACTAACATACTCACTAAGGTGGAAGTGGGAGCATTCTGAAATCCCAGCATTCAAAACAAGAATATTCCTTGAACATTCCTCTCTCAGTGGCCCCTTTTCCTATTCTGCACTTTCAGATTGTTGTATGTCATGGCTAATCTTTTGACTGTTTTCCTTCTTGATCTGTAATAAAGCATTCTCTTTCCTGATATGGGACCATGTCGGATTTCTATTCTAATAGCTCATCTCCCATAATGTAACACTTAAATGTGCCATACCTTTGAGCTACCGTGAGGCTGGCACTGGCTTGACTTGCCCTCTATTATCTGTGTGTCTATCATGGGGAGGCAGCATAGCAGAACAGTGAAGAATACAGACTACTGAGTAGCACTTCCTGAGGTAAAATTCTGGCTGCACCATTGACTAGCTTTGTACCCTTGGGCAAGCTTCTGAACCTCTCTGTGCCTTATTAGAAACACTTGTCTTCCAACTCATCACTATCACCTCTGAGCATTTTAGAGGCACCAGATCGTTTTAGGTTTGTAGGCTAATGGCAGTGCTGGCACTGAAAGGAATCTGTAGAGTGTTAGCTCCTCCTGATACTCTCCATTTACCTTCATCCTGTAATTTCAGTTATTTTCCCAATCTCATGTAAGAAAATTGCTTATATAAAATCCATGTACTTTCTAAGCAAATGCATCTCTAAGACAAGTCTTCATGTTCTCCTTGCCAAGTATATTCTTTCCCTTAATCTTTCTTATATAGAAATTGGGAAGCATCATGACTGGTCAGTGAAAAGGGCTTTGAAAGCAGATAGACCTGGGTTCAAATGATGTCTCTGCATTCTGGTCAGATCTGCGCATTTTGGAGCCAAACTGCTTCTTACAAATGATGCAGAGAGTGATTTGGGGTTCATGTGCAATCTCAAGTGAAATCATTTTATTTTCCAAAACAAGAAAATGACTGGAATGCTTTAATTGGCCCTGTAAAAATCATGAGATATTTTTGCATTAATGGACAGGGCGGATTAATGCTAGTTATTCAACTAAAGCCTATTATGGGTTTCCAATACTTAAGAAAATAGAGACAATGATTTAGGCTTTTAAACCAGAACTAGGAAAAAAAAGTGTTCTTTTGGAAAGGTTGAGCCTTTGAGGGGTCCAATAGTGGTATATGTAAAATAAAAGAAGTTATTATTCTTATAGTGTCAGAAAGCTGTTTGTCATTTACCCTAAAAGCAGTGGGAAATTGGCTTAAATGCAAGGATTTGAGTTAAACGTAAGGAAAAAATTCCTGACAGTAGGGGTTGTTAAACAATGGAACAAGTTAGCAATAACAATTGTGGAATGGATTTCCCAGGGCTCTTTGGACATTGTACCCCATTTGTCTGGAAAGTTCTGATATAACCTTGCCTGTTGGAGACCTCCTAGGATCCTTTCCAGTTCTCTGGTTCTTAATTAGTTCAGCATGCTTTTGCATTAATAGCATTATAATCCTGGTCACAACTGATTAAAAGACAAAAATCAATTTCCCACTCAAATCCCCCAAACGAGAAGGTGTTTTGCTCCCCTGTGCACAAGCAACAGGATGGTCTGCACATTTTCATTCATATGTTTTTAATTTCTTCAGGGAAGTTTCTAAACTGAGATTACCATAAACCAAAGTTTAGCCCAGAAATGCAGTGAATTATAAACTGGTGGAAACGCTGAATAGAGATATATAATGGAAACATTAACAGAGCTTTAGCGATGATGGCAATAGTATGTCACTACAATGCAAGGAAATCATGTTAAAGTAACTGCTATTGTAGATAAGGGGGTGCCGCTCTTAATAATGGATTTTTTCATGCATTACTTCTATGCTTTTAACATTTTTTCCATCATAAATAGTGACCTTGGAATAATGCTAAGAACTGTATTTTGTATTTAACCTAAATACCAAATTTAAAGACTTACATAGATAATACAAAGGGTTTGATTCCATGCTGCTGAAGATTGTACAAGGTCATATACTGCTTCCACAAACTCATATGTAATGGAAGTAAATCATTTTTTATTGAAAACATGCAACTCACAACTACTTTCTTCTAACAAAGCCAGGAATGTTTTATGAAAAATAAAAAAATTGGAACATTATTGACAGGTAGATACCATGTAGGCACCAAAGAAGGGTGGCAGGGGCTTTAGCCTCCCCTGATCATTTCCACAAAGCCCCACAAAGCCACCCTAAAAATGTTTAAAGCAAGAGTAGTGTCTCTGTGTCACAGTTTCCAGTAAATTCCCTTAATCCTTCTTCCAGACTATTAAGACTTTCCTGAATTTGTATTCTGGAACTCCAGTGTGTATCAGGTAAAACAAAATAAATCATATATATATATATATATATATATATATATATATATGTTTATCCAAGTCCTAGGAAAAACTGAAAAGCACCAATTTAAAATCTGTTGATCTGTGCCACTTCCTTAAAATACTCATCAATTCTTCCCACCTGACACCCATCCATCTCCTTTGGCCAGTGTACCCACATCCCTCTCCAGTTCCTTGGTCTGTCTCTGCTTTGATGTGCTCACACTGCTACATGCCTAAGCCTCTTCCTCTCAAGATGAGGATGCCAAAAAGCTGGCCCGATAAATTCACCAGTGCTCTGGTTTAATAAAAAAGAGCCAAGTATGTGAAGATGGCATGCTCTGAACAAGACTGCCTGGTATTAAATGCCACCAGCCTCACCTCCTATCTGTGAGTGCTTAGAAAATGCATTTACATACCTGTGCTTCCTTTTCCTCACCTAGAAAACAGATATGATGACAATACCCATCTCTTGGGTTACTACAGGATTAAATGAGTTAATGTACATAAAACTTACACTGAGACTGGCCCATGGTAAACACATGATAGATGTCAGCTTGTTATCTGGCATTCAGATGTAAAACCTTGGTTTCTCTACAATTTAGGACCACATTGGTCAGCATTTCGGCCCATGGCAAGCAAACAACTGTAATATTTGAGACAATGGGTCCCAGAGTGTAAGTAACTAGCTTCTCTGCCCATAAGAAGTACCAGGAAACATGTGTATAATGCATACTTGTGCATATATGTGCCACTCAGGGCAGAAAAAAAGGGAAATTTTAAGCAATAAAACATACCAGGCAAACCATTCCTTAAGAATAAGTTTAGTTACAGCCTTTACTATCATCTAACTATGTAGCTTTGTGCAAATCAACTGAACCCAAAGAACTTCACTTTTCTTATTTGTAGAAGAGAAACAATACTAATTTCACAAGGTTTTAGCAGATTCAAAGGAGATTAGTAAGTGTCAGCGTTTATGTCGAAGGAAATCATAAAGAATGATATAATTTTGGCTGAGAGCAGTGACTCACACCTGTAATCCCAGCACTTTGGAAGGCTGAGGAGGGCGGGTCACTTGAGGTCAGGAGTTCAAGACCAGCCTGGCCAGCAAAGTGAAATCCCATCTCTACTAAAAATACAAAAATTAGCCAGATGTGGTGGCGGGCACCTATAATCACATCTGCTTGGAAGGCTGAGGCAGGAGAATTGCTTGAGTATGGGAGGTAGAGGTTGCAATGAGCCAAGATCACACCATTGCACACCAGCCTGAGCAACTCTGTCTCAAAAAAAGCAAAGAAGAAGAAGAAGAAAGGAGGAGGCAGAGGAGGAGGCGGAGGAGGAGGAGGCGGAGGCGGAGGCGGAGGCGGAGGCGGAGGAGGAGGAAGAGGAGGAAGAGGAAGAAGGAGGAAGAAGAAAAAGAAAGAAGAAAGAAAGTAAAAGAAAGAAGAAAGAAAGGAGAAGGAAGAAGGAAGAAGGAAAAAGAAGAGGAGGAAGAGGAAGAAAGGGAAAAACTGATATGATTTAGATGTACAGTATAACTTTTTTTTTTTGCTGAATTTTCTCCTGCTGCTCCCAGTTTCTCTCATTTGTGTTTCAGGGCAAATTGTCTTTTAGACACACTTGGTATTCTCTTCCTGGTTTGCTTATCTCTAAATTTGCCTCTAGAAAATCTATTTCCTGTCTCAGAAACCATACTTGGAAAACTCCCTTTCATCTCTCCTGGGATCCATGCTTTACCAACCTGCCACCAGCCCATCTTATTTACTGTCTCCAGGTGAGACTGAAGACTCTCTCTCACCTGGGTACAACTCTCCATATTTCATTGTTATTTTTGTGTTTTTCAGAGACAGGGTCTCACACCATTGCCCAGGCTGAAAAACAGTGACTGTTCACTGGCACAAGCACAGCTCACTGCAATCTCAAACTCCTGGGCTCAGGCAGTCCTCCCACTTCAGCATCCTCAGCAGCTAGGACTACTGGTGCACACCACCATACCCAGTTCATATTTCATTACTGATTTGGTTTATTTTAAAAAAGAAAAAAAAAAACTTTATCTAAAGAAATGACTTAAGAATGCTTTTCACTTTTCTTTTTATTTTATTTTACTTTAGGTTCTGGGGTACCTGTGCAGGTCATGCAGGGTCGTTGCACAGGTACATACATAACCAGGTAGTTTGCTGCCTCTGTTGCCCCTTTGACTATATCTGGCATTTCTCCCCATGTTATCCCTCCCCACCCCTCACTGTCCCCCTCCAACTCCCCCAACTGACTCCAGTATGTGATGCTTCTCTCCCTGAGTCCACGTGTTCTCATTGTTCAACGCCCACCTATGAGTGAGAACATGTGGTGTTTGGTTTTCTGTTCTTGTGTCAGTTTGCTGAGAATGATGGTTTCGAGATTCATCCAAGTCCCTACAAAGGACACAAACTCTTTTTTTTTTTTTAACTGCATAGTCTTTCATGTTGTATATGTGCCACATTTTGTCCAGTCTATCATTGATGGGCATTTGGGTTGGTGCCAGGTCTTCGCTATTGTACACAGGGCTGCAATGAACACTTTTCTAATAAGATACTGCTTGCTTCTCAGTTGCCAGGCACTATCATTTAAAAAGAAAAATTAAAGGAAATTAAAAGGAAATGCCAGAAATGAAAAACATAAGTTTTATTTTTAAAGTTTGCTCTGGCCTCCTTCTCTCCTCCAGTTAGGTTATAATATTAACCAAGTATCATGAGCAGAAGAGCAGAGAATCTGGCAAAAGAGACACACAGCCATCATGAGAACATCCAATTTCCAGTGAGACTCTCTGGCTCACTGTTCCTTCCAGGTTCCTCTGCACTACAGACCACCCAAGACTGGGCAGGATATTCCAGTTCATCCTGTGGACTGGGGCAAAAGGCATCACAAGGGCAGTGGTCAGATTCTCAGGTGATACAGGGATAGAAGGGTGGGAGGCTGCAGGAAAATAATATAGGAGGAAAAGTAACAGAGTGAGAATGAAGACAGAATAGAGAAAAGTAAAAATGTACAGCGGACAGAGCAGCAACATTTAGTGAGCACTTGCTGTGGACTAGGCATATTCTCATTTAATCCTTACATCAAGCCTGTAAGCTAAGGATTGATACTGTCATTTCTGGGTGGGAGACTGAGGCCCACAGAGATAGTAAGCTGCTGACCCAGAGACTGAATCCAGATCTGTCTTATTTCAAAGTTGGTATTCTTAACTCCAGCTTCTATGGCCTCCTACACAGCTTAGATACACATTCAGTGTTAATATTTCTTAAATGTAGTCAGACTAAGTTTGCACACTATCACAATCTGACATGTCAGCTATTCAAGGTAAAAAAGCAATCAACAAAAGTGAAAGCTTTTAATATAGTGGGCTTAAGAGGTTGCCGCTTTGATTCTTCTCTTTTTGCTCTTGAATGAGTTCTCAACAATGCTTCTTTCAGAATCCAATCCACTCTTTTTCTGACCCACCTAAGACTGGGTCTTAGTAGGTTTCTTATTTATGCTTTTTTTTTTTTTTCAAACCTACTTTAAAAAGCATCAAGCTGCCTGTAATGCTAGCACTTTGACAGGCCAAAGTGGGGAAATCATTTGAGGCCAGGAGTTCAAGACCAGCCTGGGCAACATAGCAAGAATCTGTCTCTACAAAACAGTAACAAAAATTAGCCAGACATGGTGGTGCGCCCATACTCCCAGCTACTCCATTAACCTCTGCAGACAATACTTTGATATAGTGTCACATATGGTTCATGTTCATTGTTCATGATTTTTTAATAGTTTAATACTCTAAAAACAACCTCAGTTCCCTTTATCTTAAGTTTCTGGCAGAATATGTGGAAAAGAAAGCATCTCACTTGACCCTTCAGACTTACAATGTACACATTCAATTAAATATCTACTAATTTGGTTTATAATGTTGAGATTTAAAGTACCTATTTTCATTCTCCATACATGCTCAACACTTTTCCAACTTAGAGTTTTCTCAGCTGGAAGTCCCTCTCTCCACATTCAAACTTAATCAGTGCTTCTAGGCTCCAACACCTGCTCCTTAGTGAAACCCTTCTCCTCTAAACTCCTGACATCTTGGCCCCACGTCTGGCTAGGTTGTAAACTGGCACACTGGCATCAATGCAATCCTAGGATGCCAGTGTGCCAATTTACAACCAAAGAACTGGTATGTGATTCCAAATATCCCCTGCTATGCTATCCATTCCCTCCAGACTCCCATTCCTCATTTTCTCTTCCCTACTTGAATCACTGTTTTTACCCAATAATTTGGTCTCTATGTCTATTATTTTTCCTTGTATTTCTAACACCCTGGGATACAGTAGATACTAAACTATAAAAACCTGAGGGATGATGAGTTTGCCAGCCTCATTCTCTCCTTACTACCTCCAACTGTTTCTCCACTTCTCCATTTTTCTTCCTTCAGACAATATTGACATTTTGCTTATAGTGAACAAACAGGGTATCTTAGCATGCACCCCGTGCCAACATAGATCCACACAAAAACCAAACACAAAGTAAATAGAAAAGAGAAGGGCTTATATTTCTCATTACGTCTGATATGTGATCCTGTTTCAATTCTAGACACATGTTTTTCATTGTTACTTTTCTGGCTCAATTAGGACACTGGAGTTACAAGTTGCGGATTGTGAACATAAAATCCAGTGCCCAAGAGTTCATGTGAGATTAGGATGCTAAACAATGGGTCCCAGGAACTTCTCTTACACACAGGACTGAAATGACTAACATAGGGTACCATTAGATATAGATGTAGATATGGATTCCAGAAATTTATTTTCTCACTTGTTGCCTAATATAACATGGAGTTCAGAAACCACCTTGGTTCAGCCAACAAAGCCCATCAAATCCAGGTATTACTTTTTCCCTAATTGTCTCCATTTTTCTCAGAGGCCTGTAGCCTCCAGCACTGGAGTATGCTTTGATTACAACGAAGGGGTCAAGGTGTGAAGAGACTGCAGTGTTAATGTAGGTGTCACATAAATGCATTAGCTTGGTGGACCAAATAAGGGAAAATATTTTGATGAGAAAATGGCGTTTAGAAGCGTTAGTGCATTTAAAACATTTTCCCAGTGTGGTTACATTAGCAGACCTAAACGATCAAGGGCCAGGAGGCATTGCTGCAGGGATTGTGAGCTTAAAAAGTGATCCTTGTACTGACACCTACTAATAACCACCTTTGAGAATTTTAAAGCACAGTGAAAAGAGAATTGTTCGACTCTGCTCCTGCAAATATTTTATAACTGTGATTCACACAGACATATATATATATATTATGATGATGATATATGTTTAACAAGAAGCTTTTGGCATTAAGAAATCTATTGTTAACTCTAGGTGCCCATGGTACTTGGAATCTTTTCCTAACATTTCCTATTTAAGGAGCAGATTGCTTGTAAATGTACAACACTCATCAGCAAAAGAATTCAAAAGGTACTTTTTCTAGCTTTGAAAGAAACTTGCTCCCTGGGCTGAAGAAAACCTCAACATATGGGAAAAAGAGAACTTTTCTTATCTTCAGCCTTTGATTCAACTGTCTTCTGTACCACGTGCTAGAACTGCCTCCAATGGCTGTCTACTGACTGCTTAGATTTTTCACTGGGGAATGAGGAAGACCATTGCAGGGGAGGGAACATCAGGGTGTGTTGATTTGAGGGTTGTACAGTCAAATTATCAAACACAGCCTTGTTTAACAGAGTTAAATTCACAGGATTGTACTGCGTGATGAGAAGCCGCTTTCATCAGCCCTCTTTTCCACTGGTTATCACCAATTTGGGCACCTTGAAATCTCCTGCTGCTGTTATTCAAATTAAATACCACTGTGAAAATCTTTGTCTCAGAAGCAAAGAATTCTAGAGGTTGATGACCACTAAAGAGAGTTAAAGATCCTTGTTCTTTGCTTCTGTCGGTTCCTAAAAAGCCAAACTGAAGCGCTTCCATCTGAAGTGTCTGCCTTTAATGTATAGGACTTCTTGGAAAGAGCTGAGATTATAACTTCTCTCTGGAAAACTGCTGTAAAGAATAGACCAAATGATGATTCCCTCTGGCCAAATCAGTAGGGGCTGAGACAAACTCGATGGTGTTTTAAGTTTTTTGAAATGACTAAGAAGGCATTCTTGGGAAAGAAAAAAAACATGAGCAAAAGTTCGTCTCTGAAACCAGTGTCCACTCTCAGACACAGACTCAGTCTGGCAAACCTAAGCCAGTTGCAGAGAATGCTGATGTCTGAGGGAATATTTGGTATCAGATATACATCCTGTGTGGGGTGTTGCCTCTGCAGGACTTAGGCAACAATAAAGTTAGCCTTTGCAGGACTTTACAGGAGTTATTTCCTTATTACAGATAAGCAAACTGAGGGTATTGACTGACAAAATCATAGAAGTTCAGGATTAAAATGATCTTGGAAGTTGTGTTGTCCAATTCCTGCCTCTTTAGATGTTCTGATCTCCAGACCACATCATCAACCACCTCTGCAACAGGCATCCTTGGCAGCATGGACATTATCAGAACATTAATTGGACAGTCACTGTGCTCCACCCTCCTCAAGCATTGGTCCACTGCATCTCTCCATTAACTCTGCAATTTGGGAGTTATTAGCCCACTTTGCAAAGAAGGAAAGTGAGAAAGTCAATGACTTGGCAAATCAAGAGGAGCTGGGATTTAAATGCTGAATGTTGGGCTATTAGCCACAACATTCTATTGCTTCCCCAATGGCTCAGCCAATATCAACTTGGATACTATTAGTGACAGGGAACTTATTACCACCCAAAGCACTACTTCTACTCTAAGACTGTTCCCTTTATGCCTCCATAAAGTAAGTGGAAATTTCGCCCTTTGATTAAAATTCTGCTTGCTGAGATCCTCTGGAACAGGTCTGATATGCCTTTTATATGGAAACTCTGAAACCATCTGGAGACAGTAATTACGTCTCTCATTTTAAGTCTTCTTTATATCAAGCTACACTCCCTTTTCGTATCTGTTTTAACATTTTCTGTGAGATCCTGGTTCTGGAACCTATGTTATTCCAGCACAACAACCATTTCTTACTTATGCCATATCCTCAAGACCTAGTACCATGCCTGGCAAAAAGTGAACTCCCCAATAAATGCTGATATGGCTTGGCTCTGTGTCTCCAACCAAAGCTCATCTCACATTGTAATCCCCACATGTCATGTCAAGGGAGGGACCTGGTGAGAGGTGCTTGGATCATGGGGGTGGTTTCTGATGGTTTTAAAGTGTGGCACTTCCCCTTTGCTCATACTCTCTCCTGCTGCCCATGAAGAAGGTGCCTGCCTTCCACGATGATTAGAACTTTGAGGCCTCCCCTGCCATGCAGAACCGTGAGTCAATTAAACATCTTTTGTTTGTAAATTACTCAGGTTGTATCTTTATAGCAGTGTAAAAATGGGTTAATACAAATACTAAGGGGTATAGCAGGTCATCAACAAATTTTCAGTAGTAGATGTTCAACAGATGTTAAACATCTTGAATGTCTTTAAAGTTCTGGCAACTTTTCACAATCCTTCATAGATCATGGAGCCAAAATGAAATACAATCTCCATGTGCGATCCAGCTTTAAAGTTGTGTAAGAATTGCACATCCTACCCGGGAAGTGCTATATTACTCTGAATGCAGTGTAGGATGGCAATGGGATTTTGACCACCTGGATCACCTTGCTGACTTGTGCCAAAATTAGGGGAAATAAAGCTCCAAGGTCTTTTTGCATGAGCTGTGTATAATCTATGTTGTGCTACAGCAGCTTCTGGACCTAGGTACAGGACTTCTTCCCTGGTAAAGCTCATGCTAAGCTCATGGTCTAGCTGCTAAGACGTTTTAAAATCCTGGAGTCTATCACAAAAAAAGAGTCATTATCCTTTCTGACTTTGTTTTATTATTGAATTTGGGAGGCCAGATATCTATGATCTTAGCCTTACCTTGCAGAAAAGACTTTCGTGGCTGGTTTTCCTTTTAAGCACTCTTTTCCCACTAACTAAAAGATATCCTTTTCACTGGTCACCAGCAGATAATCCTCATCCCTACATCTAGAATAAATCCTGATCCTTGCAAAAATGACTTTGAAAGAGCTTCACACTCAAGATCTAGGCATTAGGTCACCCTCTTTCATCCAGTTCTGATCGGCTGACCTGATTAATTCCTGTCTTCAAGTCATTGGATTGGACTAACCTAGTGCATTAGTCACATGAGGTTTATTTTTGTTCAATTAAGCAAGGCTCTGCTGCAGCAACAAACAAGCCCATAAAGCTCAGCCTGTAAGTTTACACTCATGCAAAGCTGGAGAGTTCACTTCCAGACCAACTACCCCATACAGTGCTGCTGATTCAAGCCCTCACAATCACCAAGGCAGGGCAATTGAAAGCAGAGCAAACTCACCCTTGCTCTCTGATGCTTCCTTCCAGAAACCACACACACATTTCCCACAGACTAGTGGTCAGAACTCGGAAAAATGCCCCCACCTAAGAGCAATGCAGATTTTTATGTTCCTTGCATAAGAAAAATGACAAAGGACTTGATGTGCACTGACCATTGTCTCTGCTAAAATGGTTGCCTTCTATTTCCTTTTTCTCTCTGGGACTAAATTCCTCCCCAAACAGAGCAGGGTAATTAGGATGCTACTTTTCTGAAGCCCCCTGTCTGCCATAGATCTTATTGTCACCTCTTCTTAGAGTTCTCACTGTCAAGCTCAGAAGATCAATTAGGACTCCTGTGAAAATAACAGAAAAATCCCCACAGAGAGATTTCAGTAGAAAAAGGAATTTACTATCTCATGGAATAGTGAAGCTCAGCTGTAGATTAGGTTCTGCATTCACAGCTTAGACAATGTCATCAGGACTTGTTCCCATCTCTTAGCTGCAACTATCCTGGTGTTGGCTTCGTTCAACACTCCCACGGTAGGTGCTGAGGGCACTAGACTCACATCATCACAGCATCAAGGCATGTTCTGGGGCAGAGAGACAAGAGTGTCTCATTCCTACACAGCTCAGCCAAAACTGCTGAATATGTCTCCTTGTTTTCGATTAACCCATGCAATCAGGTGCACATCCCTGAACTAATTACTGTGTCTTATGAGATCTGGTGCCTTGATTGGCCACACTTGGATCATGTATTTCCTGCAGCCAGATTTGGGGCTCTGCGGGAACCACGTGCATGTAAAATAGAGATAAGATAGCTCCTCATATGAAAATGTGGGCTGTTTCAGAAAGTAGAGTGAATGAGTGCTGGGAGGCCACAAATGGTGACTGTCCTCTAGTCATGACTTACCTTCGTGTTACCCAGCCCCCAACTGCAGAGTTTGATCCCTGCTTGATCTGAGCTTCAATTGCTATAAGCTTTGCACAGCTCACCTGCTCCTCTTCCAGCCCCTAGGGGTGGGTCTGCTGACCAGGGCCTGCCCTCATCTCAATAAGTTTAGCCCTGGATCCAACAGCCACCCAGTCTAGCCATTCTCCCCAACAGAAACTAAGCTGGGCCTGATCTATATTCTCACTATGACAATGGCTTAAAAAGAGTTTTGTGGCCCTCCTACTAGAGACCACCTTTATATGTCTTTATACAACACCCTCTACTAAGCAATACATCTTTATATAACACTCTCTACTAAGCAATCAATCCTTCAGCCCCGAATTTCACTAAAGTGTAATTTGCATTTCTCCACCTTATTGTGCAACATTCTCATGAGGGACCACAACAACTATCTTTTAGAAGTTCATACACACTTCATCTCCCTGACTTGTAACCTTACCCAAAAAGAAAATGGAAGTTATTAATCTGGCAAGATTTATACCCAGTGAATCCATTCTGGCTTCTAAGACCACCACTTCCTTTTGTCAGGGGCTCCCAAACCGTCCTCTTAATAATCCATTCTAGAGTTTCACTCACGATTGACATTAAGCTTGCAGGTCTATAGTACACAAAATCCCTTTTCCCCTTTTTCAAAAGCTGGGGCTGTGTGTGTCAGCCTCCTGTCTCTCAGCACCTCCTCCCCTTCATGAAAGGCAGCTAATGGAGGATTTGCCTAATGTCTCTTAATGAGACAGTGCACAGTCAGGATTAGTAGTCAGCAGACCGTGAGGGTCCAGCCTTTTGCTTCTCCTTTTCAGCCATGACGATTTCCCCTCCCTCTTTTTCCCTGAGATGAGAACTCTCTACCACAATTGCCAAGTGTACGATTTCTTTATTTAAAAAAAAAAAAAAAAAATAGGCCACCTTCTCTCTCCCCTCGATGTGCTTCTCCTAGGGAACTGGAACAGGGGACGGAAGGGGGAACAGGGGCCCAAGGCCTCCATGAGCACACAGCACAGTCCTAGAGCTCTGAGGAGGAGCAGCCTGTGGTGTTGTTTTGGCTGCAGCTGATTAAGTGCCCCAGTTCATTTTCACATTCAGTGTTGTGAAATGATTTTCAATGGAAGTCCTCCAAACCTGAATCTGAAAGAATTGGGGGGTGGGAGCCACTTCTGTACAAGTGGCAAGTTGGAAATTCCCTGCAATTCCCATAGCCCAAACATCTACATTTATCTGAAAACCTGTATCCTCTGGGTTGGTCTAATTTGACAGAGCTGCCTTACTGTTGACTTTCTTTCCATTTTCTTATGTGAATACCTTCACCTTTAAGTGTCAGTCCAATTCCCATTTCACATTTTAAAATCCCAACTAACTTAGCATAAGCTAATTAGAAAATCCACATTATACCACCTTTTAGAGCTCAATTACACAAAAATCAGAGTGGCGCTGGGCATATGTCTGGGCAAAATAGATTTCCAAATTGGTGTAAAGTGTACTTAATATTGATAGCTCTGTAATTTCCAGAAGAGTTCAGAATCAGAGTGATGTAATTAGGTTTTATTTGAAGTTTTTCTTTAGATTTAAAAGGAAAAGGGGAGAAAATCAATATATTACCTCACTAGGAAGTAAAAGTAAGTGAATCACCCATCTGTCTTAATTTATGTCATGAACTAAAGAGAGTAATATTCACCTCTCTGGACGATATTTTTGCATCATAATACAGTGTTAATTTTTAAAGGCTAAATTTAATATTTACACAAAACAAAAAAACATGCTTTTCAGTCCTGGCTCACAATATAATTTAGTGCAGAAATGACACTTAAAATGTGTAGGCAATCTTTTATCTCAATCTGTATACTAAACATTTCCTTCATTTGTGCCACAGTGTGGATCTCATGAGAGAACAAGTACATTTTATAAACAACAACAGCAACAAAGAAAAATAACGGACCAAAGAATAAAATGTGTGTTCCTCTTGTGAGGGAGGAGAGAAAGAACAGTTTGTTGAGGAAAGAGAACAAAAGTTCTGAAGGGGACAAGTTGATCTGAGCCACCCTGCTTTAATTTAAGCTAAGCAAGATCATTAGCAGCTCTAAGACTCTGTTTTTACCATGAATACTGCAGTAGTTACAACACACATTTAATGTACTAGTCAGCTATTGCTGCAACTGTGTTTGTAACAAACAACCCCAAATCTCAGTGGCTCACAGAACCATAATTTATTTCACACCCATGTAGATGGTATAGACTGGCTGACGTTCAGCTGACTCTGCTGACCCTGACTGAGCTCAGGGACTGCAGACCTTGGGTCAAGTGGAGATTTGCTCTCCAGGTTTTCATTCTGTGACCCAGGCTACGGGAGCAATGGCTACCTGGGGCACATCCTTTTCATGGAAGAAGTCAGAAACTCGAGTGGGGTAAAGAGGAGAAGCCTCTTCCAGCAGTAGTTGGAAATAACAAATTTAGACAACCTATTCTAACTCTTTTAAAGATTTATTAGAAAACAGCAATAATAAAAACAGCATGATATTGAGATGAAGTTATACAAAGAGTTCAGTGGAACAGAACTGAGTATCCAGAAACACACCCAGAAACAGATAAAGAATTTTTAAGAGAGATGCCAAGGCAACACAATAGTGAAAGGACAAGGAGGTATGCACTATCAAAGAAAAAAATAAATCAGATGTCATCAAACTCTTTTAAATGTTCTTCAAAAGACTTAAAAAAAAAACCCACAAAATAGCATACAATATGTAGGACAAAGAATTTTTATCAAAAATACAAGCCAGGTGTGGTGGCTCAGGCCTGTAATCCCAGCAATTTGGAAGGCTGAGGAGGGAGGATCAATTGAGTGCAGGAGCTTCAGATCAGCCTGGGCAACATAGCTAGACCCCATCTCTACTAAAAATTAAAAAAAAATTAGCCAGGCATGATGGTGTGCGATTATAGTCCTGGCTACTTGGGAGGTTGAGGTGGAGAATTATTTGAGCCCAGGAGTGCAAGCTTGCAGTAAGCTATGATCACACTGCTGCACTCCAGCCTAGGTGACAGAATGGGACCCTGTCTCAAAATTATATATATATATATATATATATATATATATATATATTTATATTTATATTTATATTTATATTCATATATATGTGTGTGTGTGTGTGCATAAAATGTATACATATAAAATATGTATGTATATGCATATATAAGAACTTTTACAACTCAGTAATAAGAAAACAACACAATTTTTGAAATATAGAAAAAACTTAACTGAAGAAGATGCATGGATGACCTATAAGCACATGAATGATGCTCAACGTTACTAGGCATTAAGGAAATGCAAATCACAACCACAATAAGATACCACTACACACTCATTGGAATAGCTAAGATTAAAAAGACTAAGAATACCAACCATTGGTAAGAATGTGAAACAACTGGAAGTATTATATATTGCTGGTGAAATACAAAATAGTATAGAAGCTTCGGGAAAGACCTTGGAAGTTTCTTGTGAAGTTACACATATATTCACACTATGCCCCAGCAATACCACTCTTAGATATTTATTCAAGAGAAATGAAAACATACTTCTGCAGCACAAAAACTGGCATTCAAATCTTCACAGCAATTTCATGAATTATAGCCACTGAGAATAAGCCAAGTATTCATCAATTGGTGAATGGAAATCAACTATGATACATCCATACAATGAAATATTATTTAGCAACAAAAAGGAAACTACTGACACACAAAACCTCATCAATTAATCTCAAAAGCATTATGCTAAGTGAAAAGAGTGAAACACAAAAACTGTATAATGTATGAATCCATTCATATGAAATTCTGGGAAAGGCAAAACTAAAGTGACAGAAACCTCACCCAACATCAGGGCAACACAAATCAAAACCACATGATATATCACTTTATATTTGTTAGAATGGCTATTACCTGTATCAAAAAGACAAGAGAAAACACGTGTTAGTGAGGGTGTGACGAAAAGGGAATGCTTGTACCCTATCAGTGGGAACGCAGATCGCTGCAGCCATTATGGAAACAGTACAGCAGCTCCTCAAAAAAAAAATGGGCCAAACTACCATATGACCCAGCAATCCAGCAATCCCTTTTCTGGATATATACTCAAAGTAAATGAAATCAGCAACTCATAGAGATATCTGCACTCTCATGTTCATTGCAGCATTATTTACAATAGCCAAGATATTGAAACCGTCTTAGTGTCCATCTACAGATGATTGGGTAAAGAAATTTTACACACACACACACACACGCAGAATATTCTGTATATTATATGAAATAATACTCATATATATTCTGTATATTCATATATCACACATATATACAGAATATTATCATATACATATACACACAGAATCTTATTCAGCCTCAAAAAGAAATCCTTCTTTTTGCAACCACATAGATGAATCTGGAGGATATTATACTAAGTGAAATAAGCCATATACAGACAAGAAAGTACTGCGTGATCACTCTTACATATGGCATCTAGGGAAAAGAAAAGTAAAATATATAGAAATATAAAGAAATAGAGAGTGGAATGGCAGTTACTAGAGATGGAGGAAGTGGGAAATGGAGAAGCCTAAGTCAAAGAGTACAAAGTTGCAGTTATGTAGGATGGCTACTATACAGCATGAGGACTAAAGTTAATAATATTGTATTATATACTGGAAATTTGTTTAAGAGAGCAGATTTTAGGCTCTCTTACCAAAAACAGAAAGAAAGGAAGAAAGGTAACAATGTGAGACAATGGATTGGTTAACTGCCTTGACAGTAGTAAGCATTTAACTATGTATATATACATCAGAACATCATGTTGTACACCTTAAATATGTACAATAAAAATAAAATTAGGTCAGGCATGGTAGCTCATGCCTGTAATCCCAGCACTTTGGGAGGCAAAGATGGCCAGATTACAAGGTCAGGAGTTCGAGACCAGCCTGGCCAACATGGTGAAACCCCATCTCTACTAAAAGTACAAAAAAAAAATTAGCTGGGCATGGTGATGCACACCTGTAGTCCCAGCTACTTGGGAGGCTGAGGCAGGAGAATCGCTTGAACCCTGGGACAGAGGTTGCAGAAAGCCGAGATCATGCCATTGCACTCCAGGCTGGGTGACAGAGTAAGACTCCATCTCAAAAAAAAATTAAATCAAATTTTAAAAATATATCAGTGGTTGACACAAGCTAGAAGGGGAGGACATTAATGATATGGAAGTATGAGGGAATGATTTGGTGTGGTGGAAGTGTTCTAAATCATGATTATGGTGATGGTCACATAACTATATGCATTTGTCACAACTCATCACGTTGTCTCTTTAAGCTGGTGAATTTTATTATATGTAAATTACATTTCAATGAAATTGAAAAGTCTACAGAGAAAAAATATACAGAAATATATACATATGTATACATATACAGCACACATATATAGAGACCGTTTTTTGTTGTTGTTTTGTTTTTTTGAGACAGAGTTTTGCTCTGTTGCCCATGCTGGAGTGCAGTGGCACAATCTCAGCTTACTATAACTTCCACCATCTGGGTTCAAATGATCCTCTTGCCTTAGCCTCCTGAGTATCTGGGATTACAAGAACATACCACTATGCCTGGCTAATTTTTGCATTTTTAGTAGAGATAGGGTTTCACCATATTGGTCAGGTTGGTCTTGAACTTCTGATCCTCCCACCCCCGCCTCCCAAAGTGCAGGGATTACAGGCATGAGCCACTGCACCCAGTTTGAATTAAATTTTCCTTCCAAGCAGAATAAGGTGTCAATTAGCCAAAATAAGATAACACCCATAAAAGTGATGTCTTGATTTCAAAGTCTATTCATTTATCTGCTTCCTGCCCTTGTAAAGTATAATATCCAATAACTTTGCACACAGACAAATATGATACCTACATATTTTCTGTATCCCAATGGTGTATGAAATGAGTTTCTCTGACAATCTACCCCAGGATACTTACTGACTCTAGCTTTTGATACAAACGATAGTGAATTTTTTTTTTATTTCTTAGAGGACAAAATGAGACTATGTTTCATGAAACACTCTCAATCTACAGCCCGATATATTTTATTAGACTATTTCACATAACAATGTTTAAGAAGAGGTTTATCTGTCTCCTACAGAAAAACTCATAGCCATGATGATTCCATCATCATATTCTGACATCCATTGACTATTTTTCTTACAACTACGGGGCAGGATTCAAGGTTAAGGGTAGAATACCAAAGATGTGCTCCACAAGTAATTTTAATGGCAAAAGAACCTTGACTTTTGCTTATTACCTAACTTCCACTAAAACTGACCTTCAACATGTGAAGATTTCATTTTCACAAATAAATGGTTGGACTGATGTCTTTTATTAGATTCACAAACAGTAATCAGCATAGATGCTTTCAAGGCCGAAATCTCTCTTTTAATTCAAACTACAGATAAGAGAACGGAAGTCACAGGAGTCACTAAAAGCTAAAGTAATCTTTGTTTCCTAAGAATGCAAAACTATTTACTTAGGGATCACATGCTGTCACTTTCCACCATTATCAACAGTTATCATATTTATCCTGTTAACAGGATGGATTTATTGTTTGTGTATAATAATTCGGGCCCAAGCTGCATTGATGTGTTTTATGGCATGTAGTCAACGCCGATCTATTGCTGGTCTATAACCGCTCCATAAACTGCAGATGCCAGCATTGAAATGAATGAGCCCAAGTATCTACTGAGCTGTTTTTAATTATATGTTTATCTTTCCTCATTCCTTTGACTCACATTTTATTTATACCACATGTGGTTACATGTGGTATAGAAGCAATTTTAGGGGGTTTGGGAAAACCCTAGACAATCATCTTATTTTACTCAGCAAAGCCACATTACTTACATTGACAGCAATTATCTCTCTATATATCATAACATTCATACAATTTCTGGTTTCTTCCAACCACACTATTTCTATTCGAAATTCTCCTAAAGGCAGACAATGTTAAAACGAAGCTTATTCGTTGGTCTCGAAATTTTTAGTTATTCTTTTGTGTTTGTAGTTACAACCATAACATACAACCTAAATCTAATAATTTAATTATGTCATACTACACAAAAAAATTAACAAATATTTACTGAAAATTTTAAATCATCACAGAAAAGTTGCTGGTAGACCCAATTTAATCAGCTATTTTGATTAACAGAGTTTATCTGTGCATGTATTATTTTTACTCTGAGTTGAAAGAGCTTTGACAGCTAGTACAGACTAAAATTATCCCCTGTCTAGAGACAAAGATTCCCATGAGCCAGACATGATCACTTTCTATGGGCATTGCCTCCAGCCCACACTCTCCAACCTCACCTGACGCTGGCTGCAGTGATAGGTGACTGACTGCTGGCCTTAGTTTCCTGGACTGGACTTGCACTTCCACAGCCCTCAGAATGAGAACCTTGCCCCCAGCATCCTCCCAGTAACTGGGGCTCTGACTTACAGCCTGGCTTGTCCTCACCTCTGCTCTGAAGACCAGGGCTCCACCTTTAGAGTGTCACTCATCCTCCTCACCAGCCGCGGAAACAATGCCCGTTTTTTAACTCTGCTCTCCCAGCAGCCTCCTCTGTATTGAAACCTTCCTAACACACCTGAAAGGATTGTTAACACACCTGAAGGGAGTGTTAGGGAGGTTTAAACCCAGAGGAGGCTGGGGGGAGAGCAGACTTTAAAAACAGGCATTGTTTTTTAATTATGTCAAAAAAAACAATGTTTAAAAACTATGTTAATTTAATTGTAACATAGTTGCAAAGCCCTTCACACATTTTGCAACTATGTTGCCTATATCCTTCTACTGTCTGGTCCAAGCTTTCAACTTCTAGAGTGCCCTGCTCTCAAGCCCACTCAAATTAAGACAGTTGCTTTGAAAAATCAAAGCACCCTGTGTTTTCATTTTTTGATGAGCAGCTAATTTCTGCATATGAATAATTACTGTTTTATCTAAGTTTTTTTGTGCTTGTTCTGCTGCTCGGTGTTATAAATAAAATATCACTCAGATGACTTCAATAAAGGCAAGAGGAACATTCTTTACCTCTGTAACTCAGCCTTATCTAATTAGTCAGAACATCTGATTTAAGAGAAGTTTGAGACTGCAAGTTTTATCATCAGGATTGGGCTCTTGGAAAAATCTAACAAGTTGTCTAGAGATAGCAGAGATTAGAAAGGAGTACTGAAATGTTCAGAATAATTACCATTACAAACCCACTCAGACATTTGCCACTTTGGACAGGTGACAGGTCAAGGATTTATCAAACAAGTGCATCCAGACAGCTGGATATAGCCAGGCTCACAGGCATAATTTAGTCTCCACCAGGATGATTGTCACTTATATTCACAACATTGGCTCAAGAGCTGTCTACTTCAGATAACTTGCCATAAACCAGATACACACAACCAGCAGAGCACCCAGGGAGGTCGGCTCCTCCTTGGATACATTGGATCACAAAATAGAAGCCATACATACCTTCCGATAAACATTTCCTGACTCTTTGGAGAGGAACTCTCAAAAGGCCGACGGTTTGCCTGAAAGCGATCAGCTGAATGTATTAATTTTATTTTGTTTTGTATTTTCTCTTTTTTTTTTTTCCTGAGACTTGCTCCGTCGCCCAGGCTGGAGTGCAGTGGCTCAGTCTCAGCTCACCGAAAACTCCGCCTAACAGGTTCAAATGATTTTCCTGCCTCAGCCTCCCAAGTAGCTGGTATTAAAGGCACTCACCACCACACCTGGCTAATTTTTGTATTTTTAGTAGAGGTGGGGTTTCACCATGTTGCCCAAGCTGGTCTCAAACTCCTAACCTCAAGTGATCCATCCACCTTGGCCTCCCAACAGGCTGTGATTACAGGCAAGAGCCACCATGCTGGCCTTGTTTTGTATTTTTTAATTATTCAGTATGGCCTAAATCTGAATTTATCATTCTAGTGGGTGGGTCTTATCATTTAGAAGTATGTGTAGCATGTTTTATCATCAAAAGAATTTCCTGGAGCTAATTTCGATCTTAGAGAAGGTTGAAGCATTTCTGTTTTGTAGTTCATTCATAAATTCATTTATTAAACAGCTATTTATTGCTATGTACTCTGTGCCAAGCACCATTCTAGGTGCTAGGGATACTGCAGCGGGAGAAAACAGATAAAATGCTGTCTTCATGGAGTTTACTTACATTCTGGTTGGGAAGAAGGGCAATAAAACAAGGAATGAATGGCCAGGTGCAGTGGCTCATGCCTATAATCTCAGCACTTTGGGATGCTGGGGAGGGAGAATCGCTTGAATCCAGGAGTTTGAAACCAGTCCGGGCAATGTAGTGAGACCCTGTCTTTACAAAAAGATGGGGGGGGGATTAATATATGACAAAATGCCCAGCAATAAAAGTCTTATAAAGAAATAAAAAGGAGAGAAAGGCTAGAGAGTGGAGGAGGTAGGGCAGTATTATAGCGAGGACTCTGGGAAGCTGACATTGAACAGGGACTTGCAAAAGTGACCCACATAAATACTGAGGAGAAGAGACTTCAAGCAATGAGACTAGAAGGTCCAAAGGCCCTGGGGTGGGGGAAAGTCTTGGTCTGTTTAAGGGACAGCAAGAGGCTAAAGTGCCTGGAGCTGGGGAAGCAAGGAAGACAGGTTAATCGTCTCCAGCACAGCAATTTCGTATCACATTAAGTTTTGTGGGGTTTTTTTTTTTGTTTTTTTTTTTTTTTTTTTTTTTGCCACAGCATGCCGAGTAAACGCTGCTTTAAATCAAGACATTTTTTTTTCTTTCTGACCCCCAACCTGACTCAGAAGTCACCTTTGTTTGAATTAATTATTTAATCACTTTCATCACACATGACTTCAAGAACTGCCTCCTCGTGTTTAATTCAAGACAGTTGGCTTTCTCTTTGAAGACAGATTAAAATCGGAGTGTCAGAAGAGAGAGTTGGTGTCTTGAGTTTAGAGCCGCTTCAGAGAAGAACAGGAAGGGCTGTTCATGGTGCTTTTCTTTGATTCACAAGAGCTGCCTAGATTCTGGCAGTGACGAGCTCTAAATTTACCAAAGTGACAATGTTCACTTCACAGAACAGTGAGCATGAGCTAATCATATAATAAATCAATAAGTCCGAGTGGACAAGCCACACCTGCACGACTCCTGTCACGAGGTGAATTGGGGGTTCTGGAGACAGGATACTGGGCAGGGGTCAAGCTAGGTTAGAAAGAGAGCAAAACTCCATTGCACCCATCACCCTTGGCAGGCGGGTGTATGATCTACTGCCTGCAACAGTCGGCTTTATCTGATTTTCTTTTTTTTATTAGACAGCTGTGATGTTCTCCCTTCAAACCCTTGTCACTGCCGTTCACAGGAATGTAAGTGATATGATTAAGGAACATGGCATCTTGTGTAATCGGTTATAATCACCATCTGAGGGTTTCAGGAACAAGACACACGCTGCTTCTCGGCCTGCCTGAGAGCAGGCGCCTGGATGACAGGAGCCCCACGCATGTCTCCACCCCGTGTTTACGCATCTCCTCCTGGCCTGTGTGCCAAACCTCTCGCCCCCTCAATCAAAAAGGCCCAGGCTTCAGGAGAGGGTTGAGCACTCCTAAAAACACTGCTGCCTTAAGAAATCCAGGGAATCTTTCTCTTTTTTATTTGTCAAATGAAAACTCTGCGCTTCCTCTGTCAAAGTTCTAAGTAAGCAAACTTTCCAGATAACTAAAGCATTTACCTGTGGGAGTTGAGCAATGAGAACACATGAACACAGGGAGAGGAACATCACACATTGGGGCCTGTCAAAGTGAGTAGTGGGGTAGAAGAGGAATAGCATTAAAAAAAATCCCTGGCCGGGAACGGTGGCTCACGCCTGTAATCCCAGCACTTTGGGAGGCCAAGGCGGGTGGATCACAAGGTCAAGAGATCGAGACCATTCTGGTCAACATGGTGAAACCCTGTCTCTACTAAAAATACAAAAATTAGCTGGGCATGGTGGCACACGCCTGTAGTCCCAGCTACTCGGGAGGCTGAGGCAGGAGAATTGCTTGAACCTAGGAGGCAGAGGTTGCGGTGTGCTGAGATCGCACCATTACACTCCAGCCTGGGTAACAAGAGCGAAACTCCATCTCAAAAAAAAAAAAAAAAGAAATACCTAATGTAGTTGACCAGTTGATGGGTGCAGCAAACCACCATGGCACATGCATACCTATGTAACAAACGTGCACGTTCTGCACATGTACCCTAGAACTTAAAGTATAATTTTAAAAAAAAGTAAAAATAAAAATTAACAAAAAAGAATTTACCTTTCAGTATTAAAATAATTTGTCTTTAATACAATTTTTAATCACTTAAAACAGGCTTTGCTTGTTATTTAAAAATTGTATCAGAGACTGCCTCTTTTCTTTAAAATAAGTATACTATTACTTAACAAGACCTTGAGATCAAAGAAGGCTCTCATTGCATGAGATGTTTCTCATTATATGAAATGATGTAATGATGCCCTGGGGATTTCTAAAGTTATCGGGCTGCTCCCTCCTAACATAAAGGCCCACACAGGAAAAACGTGTTACAGAACCCTGGCTCTGCCACTCCCTAGCTCTGTGATCTTAGGCGAGCCTAAGCTCTCTGAACTTCTGTTTCCTCCTCCATGAGCAAATATATAGTTGAATACACATCTGAGAGTGGTCATGAGCATTTGGGAATACTCAAGATTCTTTTTGTTATTAGTATTATTATTTTGAGATGGAGTCTAGCTCTATTGCCCAGGCTGAGTGCAGCGGTACAATCTCTGCTCACTGCAGCCACTGCTTCCTGGGTTCAAGAGATTCTCCTGCCTCAGCCTCCTGAGTAGCTGGGATTACAGGCACCCGCCACCATGCCCAGGTAATTTCTGTGTTTTCAGTAGAGATGGGGTTTCACCATGCTGGTAAGGCTGGTCTTGAACTTCTGACCTCGTGATCCACCCACCTCAGCCTCCCAAAGTGCTAGGATTACACGAGTGGACCACCACTCCTGGCCAAGATTCTTAATTGCAAATAAGAGAAAGGGACACTGGCTACTTTAAGTGGCAAGTAGACATTTGGAAAGATGCCAGGTAACTCACAGAATTGAAGACAAATCTGGAAAACTGACCAAGGAAAATGAGCAGGAACCAAAGATGGCTGATTAGGAACAGCTCAGGATTGCAGCTCCCAGTGAAAGCATGGAGGGTGAGTGGACGCCACATTTCCAGACGGATTTTTATTGCCCACAGACCAGGAGATTCCCAGGCGGAAGAGCCTCACAGGTCACCAGCACGGCTGTTTTGGCCGGCATGGTGGGTCTCCACACAAAATACATGGGTCCAGGTGCCATTTTAGCTGGCAACTGGAGCTTCTGGGAGACAGGGTCACCCATCCAACTGATAAAAAGGGGACTGAAACATGGAGCCAGGCCAGGAGATTCCCAGGCAAAAAAGTGCAACGATGTCTGCATGGCTGCTGGCACAGTTGGTCACGGGAAATCACACAGATCCCAGCACCTTTTCAACAGGTGACTGGAATGTCTGGGACTTAGAGTCACCCATTTAGGTGATAAAAAGGGGACTGAAACAGGGAGCCAGGCCAGGACATTCCCAGGCAAAAAGGCGCCAGGAGTCTCCAGCAGCTGTTTCAGTCAGTACAGCAGGTCTATGCACAAGAAATCACACAAATCCAGGCGCTGTTTCAACTGGTGACTGGGACACCTGGGAGACATAGTTCCCCATTCAACTGAAAAAAAGGGGGGTCTGAGGCAGGGAGCCAGGTGAGCAGGCTCAGCCTGTCCCACCCTCACAAAAAGCAGCAATCTGAAACGCTCTGGATTGACAATTTCACAGCAAGCATAGCTGAACCCAGGAAGGTCCAGCTCTGTGGGGATGGATGTCCACTATTATCGAGGCAATCCACCACCACTGAGGTAGTCCACCATTGCTGAGGCAGCCCAACATTGCTGAGGCAGCCAGCAATTACAGAGAGATTCCACCATTACGGAGGCAGGCCGCCATTGCTGAGGCAGTTCTAACTATATCCATATAAATAGGACTGCAGGGAAGTTCACACAGCAGCTCAGCAAAGCCTCTGCTTGCAAACTGTGGCTAGGCTGCCTCCTCGCTGGGCAGGGCAGCCCTGAAAAAAAAGGCAGCAGCATGACAGAAACTCATAAAGCCCTAACTCCATGGGACAGAGCACCTGTGGGGGGGTGGGGGGGGAAAGACGTTTATGAGTTCCGCTGCAGCAGACTTAAGTGTACCAGCCCAGCAGCTCTGAATGGAACAACAGAGCTCACAGCTCAGCACTTGAGCTCCTATAAAGGACAGACTGTCTCCTCAAGCAGCTCCCTGACTCCCCTATATCCAAAGAGTCACCTCATAAAGGAGAGCTCAGACTGACATCTGGCAGGTATCCTTCTGGGGCAAAGATAGCAGAAGAAGAAATTGGCAGCAATACTTACTATTCTGCAGCCACTGCAGGTGATCCCCAGGCAAGCAGGGCCTGGAGAGGACCTCAGCAGTCTACAGCAGAGGGGCCTGACTGTTAGAAGGAAAAGTAAGAAACAGAAAGAAATAACTTCATCATCAACAAATTGGACATCCACTCAGAGACCCCATCTGAAAGTCAACAGCTACAAAGATGACAGGTAGATAAATCCACAAAGATGGGAAGAAACCAGCGCAAAAAGGATGAAAACACCAGAAACCAGAACACCTCTCCTCCTACAAGGGATCACAACTCCTCACCAGCAAAGGGAACAAGGCTGCATGGAGAATGAGTGTGATGAATTGATAGAAACAGGTTTCAGAAGGTGGGTAATAAGAAACTTCTCTGAGCTAAAAGAACATGTTCTAACCCAAAACAAAGAAACTAAGAACCTTGAAAAAAGGTTTGATGAAATGCTAATGAGAATAACAGCTTAGAGAGGAATATACGTGAATTGATGGAGCTGAAAAACACAACAGGAGAACTTCACAAAGCATACACAAGTTTCAATAGCCAAATTGACCAAGCAGAAAAAAGGATATCAGAGGTCAAAGATCAACCCAATGAAATAAAACGAGAAGGCAAGATTAAAGAAAAAAGGGTAAAAAGAAATGAGCAAAGTATCCAAGAAATATGGGACTATGTGAAAAGACCTAATCTACATCTGAGAGGTATGCCTAAATGTGACAGAGAGAATGAATCCAAGCTGGAAAATACTCTTCAGGATATTATCCAGGAAAACTTCCCCAACCTAGCAAGGCAGGCCAATATTCAAGTCCAGGAAATAGAACACCACAAACATATTCCTCAGAAAGAGCAACCCCAAGGCACATAATCATCAGATTCACCAGGGTGGAAATGAAGGAAAAAATGCTAAGGACAGCCAGGGAGAAAGGTCAGGTTATCTACAAAGGGAAGCCCATCAGACTCATAGTGGATCTCTCAGCAGAAACCCTACAAGCAAGAAGAGAGTGGAGACCAATATTCAACATCCTTAAAGAAAAGAACTTTCAACCCAGAATTTCATATCCAGCCAAACTAACCTTCATAAATGAAGGCGAAAATGAGCAGGAACCAAGAGGCTAGGCAGCAGGCAACACAGGAGAAGCCAGTTACTTGTCCAGGGAAAAGCCTTTACTGGGTGCACCGCCATCAGATCTTCAGTGTCACACTGAGACACCAACACAATCTCTAGTTGTCCTTCTGCCATCACAGTACACACCTGACCAATTCAAAGGCCACCCGGTTGGCAAAGAGTGGGGAAAGGAAAAGGGCTCCTTTTAGAGTTCTTGTGGAAGCAGGGTCAAACGTCTCCAAAACCTACACCACAGAAATATCCCAAAAGAAGAACATGTTCACAGGCTGTGCAGATCATACATCTGCTACAGAACTAAATGAAGGCCAATGTGTTAAGCATCTCTAACAGTACCTGTCACATAATAAATGCTCAATAAGGCTGGAACGGTGGCTCACACCTGTAATCCCAGCACTTTAGGAGGCAGAAGCAGTCAGATCACGAGATCAGGAGCTCAAGACCAGCCTAGACAACATGGTGAAAGCCCATCTCTACTAAAAATACAAAAAATTTCAGCTGGGTATGGTGGTGCATGCCTGTAACCCCAGCTACTTGGGAGACTGAGGCAGGAGAATTGCTTGAACCTGGAAGATGGAGGTTGCAGTGAACAGAAACCATGCCATTGCACTCAAGCCTGGGTGACAAAGAGAGACTTCGTCTCAAATAAATAAATAAATAAATAAATAAATAAATAAATAAATAAATAAATGCTCAATATGTTTTATATTTCTAAGTCTTCTTCTTGGCTTACTGGCTAATATCTAGTCCTTCTCTACCTGTTCTTCCCTCTGAAATTGCGGTTTTTCATTTACTGAGCTGGAACATCAGGTTTCTAAACTGATTAGAATTGCATATAAACTAAAAAATACAGGTTTTGAGTGAGACGTGAAAAGTTTTGTATAAAGTGAATAAACAGATCATCAAATAATTTTTAGAACACATTTTTACACTGTTACTTGACATTAAATTTAGATTCTTGCTTTTAGAGAGTTAAAGTGTGCTATTAGGTCCAGACATACAAGGTGTCAGTCTAGTCAATTTTTGTTCTTTACTTTCCTCCTAAAGACATTTTTTTAAATCTTAAAAACAATGACTGCAGAGTTGGGGCTGGTAGGCCTTCCATGTATTCCACCTCGTTTCTGAATCTCAGGCTGGAGTTAGAATGTCCCCCAGAGAACCAGAGAACAGCTATGAGAATGATGCAAGGTAATGCATGTGCAAAAGCCCCGGGCCAGGAGCCTGGTTCTTGGCAGGTGAATCTTCATCAGGTGTTTCTCTTTCTCTTCACTCTTCACAGTTGGCTGAACTCATGGTCTATGGTCTTTCTCTTTCTCTTTCTCTCTCTCTCTCTCTCTCTCTCTCTCTCTCTCTCTCTCTCTTTCTCTCTCTCTGTCTCTCTCTCTCTCCAGGGATAACTGCTGGGGTTTTAAAAATTCCCATCCCCACACTGTACCCCAGACCAATTATATCGAAATCATCTTGGGATAAAACCTGGCCATTAGTAATTCTTTTGTTTTTTTATTTTGTTTGGGTGTTTGGTTGGTTGGTTGTTTTTTTTTTTTGTTTTTGTTTTTGTTTTTGTTTTTTTTTCTGACCAGTTCACTCTTGTTGCCCAGGCTGGAGTGCAATGGTATGACATTGGCTCACCACAACCTCCGCCTCCTGGGTTCAAGTGATTCTCCTGCCTCAGCCTCCCAAGTAGCTGGGATTACAGGCATGTACCACCACGCCTGGCTAATTTTGTATTTTTAATAGAGACAGGGTTTCTCCATGTTGGTCAGGCTGGTCTCAAACACCCAACCTCAAGTGATTCGCCCACCTCGGCCTCCCGAAGTACTAGGATCACAGGCATGAGCCCCCACGCCCGGCCAGGTATTGGTATTTTCAACACGACCCAGGTCATGGCCATGGGCAGCCAGGTAGGGGAGCATGACTTTCCACATTCCTATCTCTTCTCAGCTTCCCTGAATACCTGTATATAAAGGCCTGAAACCACCATCTCTGGCCCTTTCCTCACAAAGCTTATGAATTGCTTATCTTTGACCACATGCAGGAAATAGACATGTTTGCCATTCCCTGAAATTCAGTGTTTTCACATCTAAGTTTGCTTTCTCCACAGTTCTACTTGAGCTATCATGGATTCATCTCCAAATCTCCCCATTTCTGTTCCTGGTTTCACTACTCTTCTGGCTTCCAGGGCTCTGAATCATGGATGTGCATTCTCCCTGTCACTTAAGGAGTCGCCAAGTTCTCTCTTTTTCATGTCTTTCCTAATGACACTTCGTTCTTCAATACCATATGCCACATCTAGTAAATCACACCTAGAGTTCACCTGTTCAAATCCACATATAACCCTGCCTCCCAGTTAATCTTTCTAAAATTTCACTTTCTTTGTAACAAGTACCGTTAAACCATCATGGGGCCTCATTTCCCATTACTTACAGCCCAAATGTCTACTACAGACAACCAATGTCTTTATAACTACCAAAAATGTCATCTTACTCAACCTATAATCAGTATCTATTGATCAATAATTCATGATTAGTAGATGCTGAAAAGTATTATCTAAATTCTCCATTCTTTGTTTTAAAAAAAATCACTCTACATAGAATTCGCAAAATCACTAACCTGTTCTGAGCATTTACTGTATGCCAAGCATATCCACTTTTTTCAACCACTATTGTGCCTTTATGGTCGCTATTTCAATGAAAGCCTTTCAGGGGTTAGGAAGCTAGTTATTACAATTAATTCAAGCCAAGAGTAGAACTCAATTCTCTTTGACTCCGGACCCCAAATCAGAACCCCTAAGCTTCGAGGCTGAGTGAGTGTTTGACTGGGAAGGACATTGAAGATGCTGCCCTAATGCTCTCATCTCTCTGGTGAAGCAGTAGATTAACTCAAGTAGATGATGCAGGATGGACGTGTCAGACCCAAGATAGGAAATGGAGTCTTCTGCCTCCAGTCATCTTTTGCTTATTTAGCTTGCAGACCCTTGAACAAACTAGGCTGAATTCCTCTCTTGAACTCAGGCTATTTTTGTCACTTAAAGCGTCCTTGCTCTCCCTCCCTTTTTCCCCAAATTCTGCCCCTTCCTCCAGAGCCATTCTAGAGTTTTATTCCGCAAGTGCACTGAGCTCCACCAATTCCTCCTGGTTTTGACCTTGACTGTCCCTGCCTAAATTCACCATTTCATCATCGAATCACAAGCCCTCTGGTATCATTTCTTACTTGTTCCCCAGGAAGACTATGCCTTCCTAATGACTTTTTACAGGGCTTCTGCAGAAACCATCTGATTGTTCTTGAGGTTCTCCCCAACATCACCTATCCCAGAGGCCTGGTAAAAGACAGTTAGGTGTTCAATAAATGTGTTAAATTGGATAGAATTTCTACAATAGTAACAAACTGTCCCTGATCATCAATAATATATGCTTTAAGTCCCTGCATTTATTTTTTGAATTATATTTACACCTGGGCATTTCTCAGCATATTCAATGAAGATGTAAGACTATGGTTATGACTTTGACTTCTCAGCTGTGTTGGGTGACCAGAGGCTAGGATAGCTGACAAGTCTGTTATCTTCAGTGCTCTTCTTAAAATTGCTTTGAAATATTAATGCTATTTTATTTTCAAATATAAGTAGAGTCCGTATTTTGTATCAGTTCCAAGATGGGTGGCTTAAAATGCACTTTTCTGAATTGGGTTGTTTCAGGTCAAAGCTTAAAAGAAAAATGCGTGTATGGGTAAGTAGTCAGAGATTAAATCTGTAAACAACCTTCCATTTGCTGATGCTCTTTTGTCCTTCTTGGTTTTGTATTTTGCAACAAAATAACTTGAAGAATGTATTGACATCTAAGTATATAAATGCAACTTATCAAATTGATTGAAAGAAAAATGTGTTTTAAAATAGCAATTAGGGTAAGAGTTAACAGATAATATAGAATACATACGGGAACAGACACAAACCTAGCAGCAAAATTCTGCTGATCCAGAATCTACATTTTTCTCTATTAGAAGCTCCACATGCTTCATCTTTCTATTTAGACAACAGCTTGTGTTTCTTCCCAGTGTGTGTCTCTAGCTCTTCACAAAGAAGTATTAACTACCTGCCTCAAGCTTGTACTAGGAAATTAATATAAGATATTTTCATTTGACCGTGATCACATGAAGCCCTCTCTAATCTCATTTGGCACATTACCCATCAGATTTATGGAAATTCTCAGTGAACTCTGACCTCAAAGTGTAACCACTGCATAAACTGTATGTGAGATGCAGCTGCGGTGTTCAAAAGGTATATACTCTTGACCTTGGCAACTGGCTGACTCTTCGCCTGGGTCTGCTAGTCACCCAGAATCCAAAAGAGAACGTACAATCGAGCCAGGCTTCCAAACCCATGACACTGGGGCTGATTAGCAGAGAGAGGGGTAAAAAGGAATGAATAATGAGGTGAATAAAGATAGCCAGAAACTGCAAACAGCAGGGAGTCTATTTCCATAGAACTTGAAAATAAAGTAACAATAGAAAGAGTAGTCAATTATTAAATAATTTTTTTTCCTCTTCAATGATGTCCATGTTATTTAACTTCTTGACTTTTTCAGTCATTTGGAACATCATTTCAGCCTAACTATTAAAAGGAAAGTTATGAAACTTTCAACAAACCCATGATGGGACCCTGGTAAATAATATCTTACAGATGGAAAGAAAAGTTAAAAAGACATTTGGCAGCAAGATACACCATAACAAGGCTGGTGTTTGAAGTCATGTTGATAAGCTTCAAACTAAGGCCTGCTTTTAAACCTTGTCATCTGCCACAGCTACCAGGTATCAGAGAGGAAGTAAGGAGAGGAGAAATTACAGGAAAAATAATTACGAAGTTATTTTGAAATAAACAGTACTGCCGGGCATGGTGGCTCACGCCTGTAATCCAAGCACTTTGGGAGGCTGAGGCGGGCAGATCACAAGGTCAAGAGATCAAGACCATCCTGGCCAACATGGTGAAACCCCGTCTTTACTAAAAAATACAAAAATTAGCTGGGTATGGTGGCATGCGCCTGCAATCCCAGCTGTTTGAGAGACTGAGTTAGAATCGCTTGAACCCGGGAGGTGGAGATTGCAATGAACTGAGATTGTGCCGCTGCACTCCAGCCTGACAGCAGAGTGAGACTCCATCTCAAAATAAATAAATAAATAAAAGCAGTATTATCAGAAGGGGCACTGGATACTATCTGTAGTCATCTATCCAGATTCAATAATGTAGACTGAATCCAGTCTGCATTATCAAATGTATGCATATTCTGAGGCTGAAAATAATGTGATTCAAAGCACAAAGTCAGCCCGCCTGGTTCAAACTCCTGGTCTGCCTTTCCTTCACATGTGTCCTTAGAAACACAGATTTCACCTTGCTATGCCTTGGTTTCTGCATTTTGTAGACCTATCTAACCTCTTAGGGTTTACATGAAGATTAAAATTAAATAATTTATGCTAATTGCTTAGCATTGGACCTGACTTATAATTAGTGCTCAATATATTTTTCGCTATCTCCTCCTCCTTTTTTTCTAGATATCTTTTCTTCAAAACAGACACATCATCTCCTGATTCCCTTCCAATATGTGTCTAGATAAATGCAGCCACTACTTTGCATTTTTCCATCATTTAAAAAATATTTTATCTTAGACTTCTAGAACCATTGCTGATTGGTCTCAAAAGACCAACCTCCTCCCAACAGATGAGTAAACAAACCAGGGCTCAAGAAAAGTAAATGGCTTAACCTAAGCAGTAATGCAACCAGTAAATGTTTTCTAAGATAATAAAACAAAAATGTTGTATGTTTCTCACCTAAACGTTATACTAAGCCTGCCTTTGCTGGCCATTATAAACTACTATTCCGCTGTTCTGAAGAGCTCTTAAAGTAGATTTGCTCAGCTATCAAAAGTTTTTTGCTAAGCAAACATAACTACCAGACTTGAATTGTGTTTGAGCTTTTGATGGTAAGAGGCAAGCTCCAAAATAGTTTAAACCCAACTACACATCAGAATCATCTTTTGCAGAACTTTCTCAAAAAAATACCCATTCCTTTTCTTATTCCATTTCTGAGTCAGGATTTCTATGAATGTGGTGCCTGTGACCAAATCTTTAGAACATTGTTTCGGGTGATTCTAGATCTTAGACATCTTTGGGAAATACTGATACTGTAAAATATCATCTTTTAGGATAGTGCCAAGCAAGTGAAAAGTGGTAGCTTTTACAGAATCTGAAGAATATTTGTCAATGTTAACTCCCCTATCAATAAATAATAAAGACATGGATTTTCTTTCTTCATGACATACAAATATGTGCACATATATCTATTTAGCATGTTTTCACTTGCAGTATTTTAGTGCCATATTTACACTTCCACAGCAATGGCGGCATTGAAACCTACCATTACCTATCACGATCCTAGTCCTATTGCCATGTCAGTCATCTCTCTATATTGCGACTACTTGCTACCCAATTTTTATGAAGCCGCCACAGTTTATCAGTAACTCTTAGATTGCTTTGAAAGAACTCCCACTGCTAAAATGTATTATAAGTTCATGTGGATCTATACACATTACTCATATAGTTTATTAAAGTTAACTTGAATTTTAGAATTTCACAGCACTCTTGTTTTTTGTTTTTTGTTTTTTTGAGACGGAGTTTCACTCTTGTTACCCAGGCTGGAGTGCAATGGTGCGATCTCGGCTCACCGCAACCTCCGCCTCCTGGGTTCAGGCAATTCTCCTGCCTCAGCCTACTGAGTAGCTGGGATTACAGGCACACACCACCATGCCTAGCTAATTTTTTGTATTTTTAGTAGAGACGGTTTCACCACGCTGACCAGGATGGTCTCGATCTGTTGACCTCGTGATCCACCCACCTCGGCCTCCCAAAGTGCTGGGATTACAGGCTTGAGGCACCGCGCCTGGCCCACAGCACTCTTGTGATGAATTAAGAAGATAGTTCAGGATATCATGAAGCCGGGATCTCTGAACTGGAAATTATTGATGTTTAAGGTAACAAACAGGGCAATTTCCAAAAATACACTTCTATAAAGATGCTGGGAAGACAGAAGAATATGCGAACACACTTCTTATGTTCTGCCGCCCTTTAAACCATCATACCTCCTTTTTTCTCTTTACTTTTTACTACAATCTCATTTCTGCTGAGTCTCCATATAACTTAAGGAAACCCTCTTCTGTACCAGCACAGAATCTTGGCAGCCAAAATAGAAAGCCAGTCCTACAGTGAGTAAATTGACCTGTGTCTGTGAGTTACTCACCCTACTGGGTGAAATCAGTTCCCGGGGACACTAAGACCCTTCCAGAATTCATTTCTTGCACTTCACAATGGAATCCCAGAGTGAACCAAAAGCATCTTACTCAGGTATGGGACTGAAGGATCAATATGGTTTCAGAGGCAAGAGAAACCACCTCCCTATTTTGCTGTTGGAAAAGTACTTGCACATATTAATCCTAAACAGCACCCATATAAAAGCAAGGGAGTGTCTCTTGGATTGTCCAAGGAAAATATTGATTCAAGACTGTCTTATACTTTGGGTTAGCCGTTTGCTATTACTCTTCAGCACAATGAAACAAAGAAACATGGATGGGGCACTGTAACAAAGTGTGAGTGCGTATCCTGGGAATGCAAGGTTTCTTTTCTGCTATAATTGCATTTACTGATGCTATTCCACTCAGCATAAATGTAGCTACTAGTATTCATCTAAAAGATGCCCTAAGGCTTAAACCTTCCCCAAGTGGTGAGTAAGAATGGTAGGAATGTGGTTGGGGAATTTAAAACCCACTCAAACATCATTAATTAGAAATTCCCTGATGAAATTAAACCTTTGTATTTCGGTAGGATCATTTCTCGACATTGTGAGTGATTCTTCTTTCTTTTTTTTTTAAATTGCTGAGTCGTACTCAGAACTAAATGTACCCAATTTCTAAGAAAACTTGCCAAATTAGCATTTTCTTTCCAAATATCTGAAATTAATGAATAAGTAAGTTAAACGATTTTCAGGAATTTCATATTCAAGTGACTTCAGTGTATTTAGCTCCAAGGCCTAAGGCAAGACTTCCAACCACTGAATCTGATGCCATCACTGAATACACTTATCAGGCAAATGACTGGAAGTGTGCACCACCAGTGCTCATGGACATCACAGATATGCATGATCTGAAAGCAGATCAGGGGCAGCTCTGCCTAGAAAAGAATACAAATTATTTTAGCTAATTTTAATTATATTTTAGCTTCTGTAAATTTCAAACACTAGAGTGACATCATAGAGACTGGAAGGTTCAATTTTCCATACCAAAGAGGGCAGCAGCAACCCATTCATCTCATAAATTCCACCGTAATTGTACCAGAAATTGATCCCTATAATCGGTTTTCAGCCCAAAGAATATTTCTACCAACATCTCCATAGTTAGTTGCAGTTTGAATTGTCTCATATATCTTAATGTGTAATTACATTAATACTATGTAGAGGCATCCATTGCTATTTATTAGCAGCTACTGTTCATTGAATGAATAATATATGGAAGGAACTGTGCTAAGCATTTATCCACCAAGTATCACTTAATCTTCACCATAACTCTCTGCCATGGATATTATTACTCTCTCACCTAGCAGATGAGGACTGAGACTTAGGGAAGCTGTATAACTCTCTTAGATCAGACACCTATTAAGTGAAAAAGCTGGGAAGTCCAACTCTGGTCCATATGACTTACAAGTGCAAAATTATGTCCCCAATAAATAATAAATGGAAGGCCAAGACCATAGCAAAGACTCACTCAGCAACTCCTGACACAATGTGCTCAGAACTAGGCTTATCACATTACAGTTTCCCACTGATTCCTCTTCTATTGAATTTTTTAAATTTGAGTCTACAAATCTAGATTAATGCATTATAGAATAGTATAAACTATTTATTTGGATGTTATTGAATTGGGGAATCCCAAAGAAGTAAATGGAGCTAAGGTTATAGAAAGATACTCATCTGATTGCCCAGCTAATAACTACAGCTACTGATGACAAAAAATAGTCCAATATGTTCAATATTGACACACACACACACAACGTTTAGAAAGTACTTACCAAAATGAATTTTTTTTTTTTTTTTTTTTTTTTTTTTTTTTTTTTTTTAGACGGAGTTTTGCTCTTGTTACCCAGGCTGGAGTGCAGTGGCACAATCTCGGCTCACTGCAACCTCCACCTCCTGGGTTCAGGCAATTATCCTGCCTCAGCCTCCTGAGTAGCTGGGATTACAGGCACACGCCACCATGCCCAGCTAATTTTTTGTATTTTTAGTAGAGACAGGGTTTCACCATGTTGACCAGGATGGTCTCGATCTCTTGACCTTGTAATCCACCCACCTCAGCCTCCCAAAGTGCTGGGATTACAGGCGTGAGCCACCGCGCCCGGCCCAAAATGAATATTTTCTAACAGCATTAAACTTTCCAGCCAGTTTTAATCTTCTTCCTAATGGTTTCATGAGGATACTTAGCTTGGAGATCACAGCCTACATTAGAAACCCTGGTGATGGATCTAGAAATTTTCAAGACTTAGTTATCAGCCATTATTAATGAAAATATCACAATGGTGGAATCAATGATGCAACTGTCTAGGAGCCAGGAGAAGTGGGTCCCAGTCTTGGGTGGGTGAACTTAAGCAACCCATTTAGCTTCTTGGGGCTTTAGAAGATTGTGTGGTTCTATTTTTCATGTAGATGTTTCTTTAAAAAACTATTTAACTACCTGGTTTTAAAGTAATTGATCATTCAGTAAAATAAAAACTAGAATTCAGTAATCAGAAAAAAAGGTTTTTCTGATTTTTCTTAGAGACTATGGTCTAAGAATAAGGATTGATATCTTTATTGCTATCTTTATTAAATAACTAGTTTTAAAAGCAAGCTAATTTCAAGGGTTATGTATTTGCACATGTGTGTTCACGTTTGCATAATGTATAGAAACCTTAGATGCAACTTTTATCACAAAAACTACTCATTTTATTTAACAAAAGTAAACAGATTTGTTGTACTTATGTAACAGCCTAGACCCATGTAAATGATTATATCAAATGAATTTCTATCTCTTAAAAAAAAAAAAAAGGCCAAGCTCAGTGGCTCATGCCTATAATTCCAACACATTAGGAGTCCAAGGTGGGAGAATAATGAGATCAGGAGTTCAAGACCAGCCTGACCAACATGGTGAGTTCTCATCTCTACTAAAAATACAAAAATTAGCTGGGCGTGATGGGACATGCCTGTAATCCCCAGCTACTCAGTAGGTTGAGGTAGGAGAATCACTTGAACCAGGGAGGCAGAGGTTGCAGTGAGCCAAGATGGTGCCACTGCACTCCAGTCTGGATAACAGGGCAAGACTACGTCTCAAAAATAATAATAATAATAATTACATTTCCTTTAATAGAAAAGGAATATTTGTACAAATGAAAGACTAAGGTCAGAAAAAAACAAGTGAGGAGCTTGAGCTGTGTATCTTCAGGCCACACAACTGAGCCAGAAGTTTCCCATTTGCTTTGACAGTGGTTTATTCTCTGACCCAAAGACCCTGATTCAACGGTAGGATTCAAAGGTTGATGGGTTCATCTGCAAGTCCTGCTGGTGAACTTCAGTATCTGTGGCTGCCCAGCTGCTAAGGCAAAGCTAAAATGGGAACAAACCCTTGAGATATCCACTCTTTTGTCTACTTAATGTAGCTAAAATGAAAGAAATGAAACAAAAGCAGTCACACTTTAATTTTACAGGTCTTTTTGTCTTCCAAATTAAATGTTTGTATTTTCTACAGTTTTGCAACCGGCATATTTTAATTTTTCATTAATTCTGTGGCTTGAATGTCTCCTTCAAAACTCATATTGAAATTAAATTGCAATCATGAGAGTATTAAGAGGTGGGATCTTTAAGAGATGATGAGGTCTTGAGGGCTCTGCCCTCATGAATGGATTAATGCTGTTAACAGTTGGGTGGGTTACTCACAGAGGGAGTGGGCTTTTGATAAAAAGATAAGGACAGCCACCATTTTCTATTTTTCTCACTCATCTTCCTCACCATGTGCTGCCTTGTGCTACATTTTGATGCAGCAAGAAAGTCCTCACCAGACACAGCCTCTCCATCTTGGACTTCACTGCCTTCAGAACAATGAGCAAAATAAATCATTTTTCTTTGAAATTACCCAATTTGTGGTATTCTGTTATAGCAGCAGAAAATGGGCTAAGACAACTAAAAAGAGCACAGTAAAGATACGAAGTCACATTACAAATGTTTTATTTGACTCATTTACTTCAATAAATATGTGTTGGCCAACTACTAGAAATACAAAAGTGAAAATGGCCCCAGTTACTGCCCTTAACATTACATTGCTTTAACTTTTTAAAAATATATTTTGCCAGGCACGGTGGCTCAAGCCTGTAATCCCAGCACTTTGGGAGGCCGAGACGGGTGGATCACGAGGTCAAGAGATCGAGACCATCCTGGTCAACAGGGTGAAACCCCGTCTCTACTAAAAATACAAAAAATTAGCTGGGCATGGTGGTGTGTGCCTGTAATCCCAGCTCCTCAAGAGGCTGAGGCAGGAGAATTGCCTGAACCCAGGAGGCGGAGGTTGCGGTGAGCCGAGATCACGCCATTGCACTCCAGCCTGGGTAACAAGAGTGAAACTCCATCTCAAAAAAATATATATATATATATTTTTTAATATATTTATTATATTTATTTATTATATTTTTATTTTTATTTATTTTTATTTGTTTTTTATTTATTTATTATATAGTTATATTTATTTATATTTTTATATTTATTTATATTTATTTATATATTTATATATATTTTATAATTTTCTAAAAATACTGTGTCTTACAAAAACCCATAATCTAACAATGGCTCAACTAATTGGAAAAATGTGCCAAGTGAATCATTAGACAGAAAATAATTATTTTCCCTACCACAAAACAAAGTTACTTTCAGGATAACGTGTCTAATTTCCCTGCCAAGGAATTTGAGTAATGATTTACTGCAGTGTTAAACATTATATTTACTGCAGTGTTAAACCTTATATTGTACAACTACTTCATTAGTTTTTGTTTAAACTGGAAAAGGCAAATAATTCATCCTTGGTAGATATTTCTGTTACTTAGCCCTTTTTAATATAATCTTTGAATAAGACTCAAGGATTTTGCTGTATAAATGATGCTCAAATAGTCATATACATTATATGTTCCCCTCTAGAGCTCAAATAACATACATATATGTCTTACATATATGTAAATATATATTTAATAGATTACTTATATAATATATATAACACAAAATATGTAAATAGTATATATCAAAATGTAAATAATTATTTCATTGAGAATTCCAGATGACTTTCATGTTCATTTTTAAAGAAATCTCAGTATTATCTGATTATACATAACTTTTATAATTAAAAACATAGATTTGTATTTATTTTCAAAATGTTATGCAATTATGTATAATATATCTAATCCAAAAATAACATATGTTGTTTGTATTGTTATATATGTATATGAGAAAATTACAATTATGCTTCAAACACATAGCAAAAATAAGAGATGGAAATGCACATACATATAATAGTGACTATGTATATACAATGTAACTAGTGGAAGTGATCCTTCTATTTTCTGGAGTTTTTTTCTCATTTTGTAAAACGAGCAAGTACTGATTTCATAATAACGCAAGAACTTTATTTTATTTATTTATTTATTTTTTTTTTTTTTGAGACAGAGTTTCGCTCTTGTTACCCAGGCTGGAGTGCAATGACGCGATCTCAGCTCACCACAACCTCCGCCTACTGGGTTCAGGCAATTCTCCTGCCTCAGCCTCCTGAGTAGCTGGGATTACAGGCACGCGCCACCATGCCCAGCTAATTTTTTGTGTTTTTAGTAGAGACGGGGTTTCACCATGTTGACCAGGATGGTCTCGATCTCTTGACCTCGTGATCCACCCGCCTCGGCCTCCCAAAGCGCTGGGATTACAGGCTTGAGCCACTGCACCCAGCAAGAACTTTATTTTTAAAAAATAAACACCAAATTGAATTAATTGAAATACACTATTTCTTGGATTTCTTTTGTTTCTGAAAAACTATGATTTTTTTTTATTTACAATCAAAATATACTTCAATGTTTATGGACAAATTTTAAGCGTAAAAACAAATAAGTAATAATACATTTTGCAATATATTTTAAACAAGAATGTGCTCGACTATGCACTAATAAAGAAAATCCAGTACAAAGCAATGGAAATTAACTCAGCGCCACAGCCAAAACTTAGGGCTAGCATCTGAACACTGTAACGGAGGTTGGAAATCCAATCCAAGCATAATATTCTGTCTTTCTAACTTGACATGGAATCCATCAATCTAAAAGCCTAGCCATATAGAAATGTAAAAGCCAGGTGGAAAGACGCTTGGACAACTAAGACCAACAAGTAAGTCTGAACTGCTCTACTGGGCTGAAGTGTGGGACACTGATCTCTCAGTCTATAGAGCAAGCTTGGTGTCATCTGACCAGATAGAAAGAAGAATACAAGCTCACAGCAGTAAGAGAGTTTAGAATGGCAGGGAGGAGCAGAAGGCAGAGCTTGCATGATCCCCAGACCTGCAGAGGGCAGCTTCAGGGGGACTTCCTGAAGCATCCAGGCCCTCAACCACGGAGTCTTAGATGGACTTAAAGGAAGCCCTTTGAGACAGGAGGTAGGTACATAGTAAGTTCCCCATATCATGAAAACTTCAGGAGGGCCTCAACCTCTGTGTGTATTAATTTGCACATCTCTAACTTGGTGATAATTCTGTTATTTGTTTATATATTTATTTGGCACATATTAGGTGTCAGGCATTATTCTAGGCACTAGAGTAATCAGATTAAACAAAAAAGTGACGGCGATAAGTGTCATTTTAGAAACAAGGCACAATATGTGGCTGGACTAAGGAGAAAATGGTCTCGGGAGTCATCTCCAGAAAGTAAGCAGCGATCTGAATGGTAGGAAACAGGGAGCCATGGGAAGAACTGCAGGCACAGCCTGAGCAGAGGCAGGTCGGGGAAGCGAGGTGCAGAGTGCCATGAGGCAAAGAGGAGACAGGGCAGTGCCCACCGGGCACGTGGGAACAGAAGGATCTGCAGGGATTAGCATGTGGTGGCTGAGGGGCTTACCATCAAGGGGTGCTCTGCTGGTGATGGGAAGCCAGTGGAGAAAGAGTTGGATCTTTGTGAGTTCACCCTACTATTGGAGGAGAGATTGTAAGTGGACCACAGAGAAGCTGGAAGATGAGGTCAAAGAGCCACTGTGGCTATACAGTTCTGGTCCAGTCTGGGAGGAGGGTGGTTGGGATGGCAAGAAGTAGTCCAGTTATATTGAAGGTGTGATGGATAGAATTACATGAGGGCTTGAATACAAGAGAGCGAGAGAGAAGGAGGAACCAAGGGCAAATCATAACTTTTGCCTAACACATTGAGTCTATGTCGGAGCCATTTATTAAGACAGGAAAGACTGGAGGAGAACAGGGGTGGGGGGCATTGAGGAAGAGGGTAGAAACTCAAGACATGTTTTATACACATTCAGTTTGAGATCCTTATTAGCCAGACAGGAAAAAATGTAAACTAAGCAGCTAAATAATACATCTGGAGCTTAGAAGGGAGATCAAGCCTGGAAGAGAAAACTGGAAGTGGTAATGGTTTAGATGGTACCTAGAGAGTGGGAACAAATGAGACCACCTAGGGAGAGGGTATACACAAAGCAGAAAGGCTAAGTACTGGCCCTGGAGCACAGTTTAAAATATGATTTATAGTTAGTTTTAGGTTATCTCAATCATTTGCTTCTGCTCAAAATATCAATTAATTCTTTCTCTGGATGCATGTGGAAGGCAGAAGGTATCATTTCAAAGTCCATGAAACGAGCATAGATTCTTGCCTCAAAGGTAGGTCTGAGTTATCCTGGGCATTTCACTTACACTCTGAAACTTCACTCGGTGTGTGTTTGTGTGTGTGTGTGTGTGTGTGTGCACGCTCTCGAATTGGTGAGGCTTCCATTACCTCCCTCACAGGACTGTTGACAGATTAAGGAGACAGTCTACGTAAAATTCAAGGCACATGGCAGGCACACGATGAACAGACTGTATTTCTATGATGCTCATCTATGTGAATGGAAATGTGTTTGTGCTGTGATTAATCCAATGAAGGTGTTTACATTCTATAAAATATAGCCAGTTTAGAAACAGTTTGTGAAACTTTATTAACACATGAAACCTTTTGTTAGAGCGACACTAGATAATATTAACTTTTAATTAATTAAAAACCTGTCTGTGTATTAAAATGCCTTACAGTTTGATAAATGGAAATAGATTAGAAGGCAATGTAAAGGTGCATTCGATCGCACATTCAGAGAGAGAGCAAATGACTTGGGACACCATCTAAACAAAAATCAGCAGCTACTAATGAGGCTTGTTAGTGATGCTAATCTATGTAAATATTATTAATTGAGAACATCTATCTTTTATCTCCAACATTTGGTAATCAGGCAATTAAAAAACAATGACATTCCCGGTGGTTGTTCTTCCTGGTTTCTTTCTTTCCCTTTTTTTTTTTTTTTTTTTTTTTTTTTAAGTGATCAAAGAGTTCAGAGTAAGAAAAAAAAGAAAGTCCCTTATCAAGAGGTAGGGCTTGCCTTGGGCTACTAGGCCTCATTAAAGACAGAAAAGCTCTGTTGATCACCAATTAACCTGATTTGTAGGAACTCTGATAAAGACCTGGAACAAAAAGAGTTTTCTTACTATGGCAAATGACACAGTTTGTTGACAAAAATTAAATGCAACTCATTGAAAAAAAATAAAAGAAGACTATAAAGAATTCATTGGTAATGGAAAGTCATTCTGCTCAGGGGCCTATGCTTGGAAAAGAGAGGACGTTTTGCTCCTCTGGTGGCCTAATCCCCACACCAAGGAAGCCAATCACACCTTAAGTCAAGTAGAACCAGAACCCAGAGATGTCTTTCTGACCACCTGGTCAAATCTCTGCTTGCTCCTCCAGGGGTAGCAAGCAACTGATTTCATCAACTTTGTGAAGGGTGATTGGACCCTGTAGGGTGTACCACATTCCTGGACCTATGAAATTCAAATCTAGGATTGCCTTGGGAGCCAATTGTTAAAGTTTTCAAGTATTTCATTTTAAACTTTAACATAGCTTTAAATTATACTGAACAATGTCTATTGTATGTTTTTATATATTGAAGATACAGTTAATAGTAATAGCCTTAAAGACAGCAAAAAGGAGACTAGACACCATGCACATTGCTGGGCACTTCGCCATGGATTACCTCTACTGATCTTCACAAGAATCGTATAATTCCAGAGAGAGAGAGACAGATGCTGTATTTGACACCTCACCTAAAAACTTAATAATTCATCAAATATCCTTTAAACTGTTTATTTAAGTAGCTCATATTTGGTTCTGGCTTTCTCTTCCTTCAGGATCTTAAAGGGCTTCAAGAAACACTTAACTATAGAAAGTAAAATTCCACTGGTGATCTGTGAACTCCCCATTTGGGTGGTGGACACGCAACATAAATTTCCCCCAAATGTGTCAATCCTCCAAGGACTCTGGAGAAAGTAGCCAAAGCGTAGAGCAGCTGTTTCAAACGCAAACTATCAACATCTCTAAGCAGGGTAAAATTTTAGTAAAATCATTGTAAATGTATGTGAATGGGGTCTATCTGGCTCCTTTTACTTCCCCTTTGTATTTCCCGGTGGCATCCTTCTCCTCCATCCTATAGCGTGGTCCCCAGTGGCCCAACACAGGCCAGAAAGAAAGCAGCATAAGCACCGCCCCCATCGTCCTTAAGACCAAATGTTTACTTTATCATGATCCACTCAAGGAACAGCCTAAAAAGGAACATTTTGTTAGAACAATCAGAATCTATTTGTATTCATCGTACATTAATTATGATTGCATTACAATTGCTGGGGGTGGTTCACTTGGAATCAGTATAGGTTTGAATATATTGCCACTTCCAAACATTGTTTTCTAAATATGAAGTTTCCATGAATTTAAAGAGTTTAAAATACTTCCTGTAGCATGCTGTTTTATTTCTTTCATTTTATGGTCAAAGAGAGATGCTCATGAATGAGAGGGAACTAATGATAAGCATAGCTCATTCCCCGGCTGGACTATTGTGAAATTGACTATGATGTCATTTCTCTAATGTGATAAATGATGTAAACAAAGGATTTACATAAGAGACTGACTTCCCAGAGCTTTAGTAATTGCACTTTGTAAGATATAGATGTAGGTGAAGGATGGAGGGAAAAGCCTCTTGTTTCTTAATGGGGTGCTTGTTTCACTGAGCTGATAGATTTTGAAAGCTAGCTAAAATTTATAACAGTATTTCTTGTTATTATCATAAGGCAGTGGCTTTCAAATTTTAGTGTATATAAAAATCACCTGGTGTTTGCTAAAATTTAGTAAATCTAATTTGAGGGCCCCAAACTACTTTAACAGAGAAACCTACACACACACACACACACACACACATACACACACACACACCCTAACTGGTGATTCTGTTACAAATAGTCCAAGAAGTTAAAATAAAAAAAAGTTTTCATTTTTTGTTTGTTTTTGAAACAGGGTATCACTCCCATGCCTGAGGCTGGAGTGCATTGGCACAACCTCAGCTCACTGCAACCTCAGCTTCCTGGGCTTAGGTGATCCTTCAAACTCAGCCTCCTGAGTAGCTAGGATTACAGGCAGGTGTCACTACAGCCGACTGAGTTTTTGTATTTTTAGTAGAGACAAGGTTTCACCAAGTTGCCCAGACTGGTCTTGAAATCCTGACCTCACGTGATCTGCCCACCTTGGCCTCCCAAAGTGCTGCTATTACAGGCATGAGCCACTGCACCCATTTGTCAAAAAGTTTTGAGGCAAATTTTACTTCATCCAAAAAATATGTATTGAATGCTTAGTATGCATAAAGAGAAGATACTACCCAGAGGCTATAAGATATGTATGATGCCTTTCCTTCTTCCTCTTTTATCTAAGAGATGATTGGAAAATTAACTTAAAGTGAAAGACTTGGTGACCCATTGTAAATTGCAATTATAAGCTAGAAAATCCATCTCAGGAGATCTGAATTAATGTTAAAATAGCAATATGGTTCTTCCATTACTTCTTGACATATTTTACAACAAGCAATTAAACACATTTGCTCCAAATCTAGAGTACTGGATTTTATTTCCATGTTACGGGTTTGCTGAGTAGTGCTAGGAAACAGAGGCAAGAAGAGACAAAAGACAATGTATTGATTAGTGATTTGGGGGAACCACCAAGTGATGTGGATAGTGTGCAAAGCATATAAATGACTCCATTTGTGTTTATCAAATACTTTCCTCTTTTTGGTTCTCTCTCCATGATTTGTGTGAGGAGCATCCCCTGGACAACTGCCCAGCAATTCTGACTTTCTTCAGGTCAACAAAACCTAGTTACAGGGTTTCAAATCACCACTAGGTAGCTGAGGTTTGCAGGAAGGGTTAAACACTAGAATCACGGGATGAATGGTTGAAGCCAGGTGGGCATAATCTAGAAAGTTTTCCCTGATAGGCTAAAGCAAGCAGGGCTCAGAAGAAGAGAGACAGAGAGAGAGAGAGAGGAACAAGGGTTGCTTGGGAAGATGATTCTGACAGCCACAAAGGAAGCAGGAAGGGAAGAGATTAAAAGTGACATAAAAAGGGATTGCCTGACTTAAGGTCTTGAAACCAATAGGTAATAATTTGAATATGACCCAGAAGCTAATGGGAAGTCATTTGAGGGTCTTGAGAAAGGGAGAATGGAACAGCAGGCATAAAAGATTATCCGAGCAGCAGAAGATTGGACCAATTGGAGGGATGAGAGACCAAGTCCGGGGGAGGGATGGCAGAGAACCCCAGATCAGTCATGTCCTACAGCAGATGGGAACTGGGTGATTACAATGAGGAAGCAAAGCCACGGAGGTTAAGTGGCTTGTCCTCGACCCAACTGCTAGTTACTTTGCTTGCTTACTTGTATTCTGTATAAATATTTGTGTGTCCCGTCTTATTCTTAACACAAGGTTTAATGTACTGTGTTCATTGTGTGTATGTACTACACCAGTTTCCAAAATCGTTTACCAAATGAGCTATAAGCCAAAGTTCAATTAAATCCCAATTTCTAGGGGTGGATCTTTGGCTTCAGCATATATTTTTAAACTGCTCCAATAATGCTAACATGCTTCTGTGGTTGAAAACCATTTTTCCCCAGGCACAGTGGCTCACATCTGTAATCCCAGCACTTTGGGAGGCAGAGGCAGGTAGATCACCTGAGATTGGGAGTTCGAGACCAGCCTCCCAACATGGAGAATCCCCATCTCTACTAAAAATACAAAAAACTAGCCAGGTGTAGTGGTGCATGCCTGTAATCTCAACTACTGGGGAGGCTGAGGCAGGAGAATTGCTTGAACCTGGGAGGCCACGGGTATGGTGAGACGAGATCGGGCTATTGCACTCCAGCCTGGGCAACATGAGTGAAACTCCATCTCAAAAAAAAAAAAAAAAAAAAAAAAAGGAAAAGAAACCCTCTTTTCCAAATGTAACAAAGGAAACAGATACAGATGCTCTCATGTCCCTGAGATGCTCAACACTGGTGACAAAATTAGGAACAGATTCCTGTTGGCTGAATCCAAACCGGACATGCATGGGGCAAACAGTTTTCTTTTTTCCTTTTTTGCTAAAAGTTTTGTACCTGTTTCCAGTGACAAAACTTTTAGGAAGAAACCTCAAGTCAGAAAGTAGTGTATGACTTTTCTATAAGGTTTTTGTGAAAAAATCACTAATGTCAGAATTTTTTTTTATTGTGCTTTAAATTCTGGGGTACATGTGCAGATTGTGCAGGTTTGTTACATAGGAATACACGTGCCATGGTGGTTTGCTGCATCCATCCCCCCGTCATCTACATTAAGTATTTCTCCTAATGTTATCCCTCCCCAATCCCCCCACCTCCTGCTATCCCTCCCCCAGCCTGCCCCCTACCCCCGGACAGGCCCCAGTGTGCGATGTTCCCCTCTCTGTGTCCATGTGTTCTCATTGTCCAACACCCACTTTGAGGTAGAATGTTTTTAAAGCAGTACAGATACTTTGTGTAGATGCACAGTTCCCCTCTGGACATTCATGAGTGCCAGAGACTGGGTTCCCAACACTGATGTACAATGGAAAGCATTAATTACTCCAGGAAACTGAGCAAAATGGCCCAGCTAATTTTAAAAAAATCTAAAATCCTCCATGAATATGAGATGTTTGAACAAACCTCTAGCAGCTGCTGAATTGCCAACAGCTCATGAAATAATTCTCAAACAAGAACCTATAGTGAAGATAGTTTATGATCTTATTTAAGCTAAGAACCGTATGCTTTAATCACTAGACATGAAGAAGGAAAAGGTTATTCATCTGTTGCTTGTGTTTTAAAAGTGAGATTTTTTTTCGAGTTCAGCAGGAGGCCAACCCTCTTCAAACCATAACCAAAGGCTTTTTCTTTAGAGAAATGTAATGTTTTCATCTGAAATTAGGTTCTGTGCTTTCCAAGAATGCAGATACCTGGTTGAAAAGCAAAGCTTTTCTAAGTATGTCTTGGAAAGTAGAAAGACGGCTGATCAGAAATCCGGCTACAACTGCCACCTACTTAGATCTTATTCCCAAGCTCGAGCTCCCCACCTGCCATCCATTCCGTGTTTTCCTATTAGATGTTAAGAATTGAACTTGCAACACAAATACAGGGAAAGAGAAAGTGGAGAAAAACAGAGATAGCAAGATTAGCCAAAAGTATGGGAAAAAAAGGAAGGCAGAATGGAGGCGGGGTGGTTCTAAACTGCATGTTTGCCTAATGCCAAAAACTCCCAGACAGTAAGATTTGGAAAATAATTTTAGAAAAATTCAGTGATCTAGATGCTTTGCCTACCTGACACGAAATATCTGGTCACCTGGGGCACCTGGGAGATTTTCTGGATTCTTCATTTTCCATCTGAATGTTTGGCTGTGCTTGGATGCCACCAGACAGCATTTGTGGAGAGCATTTGTGGAGAGAGTGGCTGAGAAGATGTCTGCAAAGGGGAAAGAGAGTCTTACTTTCTTTGTCAGAATCCGATTAATCTTATTAATAAGGTAGAAAAGTTTAAACCCAAATAGGGGTGTATCTGATTAAGTTTGGACTAACAGAAAATACACCAGGAAGAGCCATAAATAAGGACAGCAGTAATTACACCCACGTGAAAGAGGGACATGAGTTAAACCTGCACCAGCAGACCAGAGAACATGCCTTCCAACATGGCAAGATTGCCGCGGTTGTATTAATATGTTTTAATTATATGATTGATGTGGACTTCAAAAGAAAACTCAGAAGCCGCAGTGGCTCCAAGGGCATGAGCATTATCGAAAGGATAAAGACAGCTTCCCCAGAAGAAAACCATTCGAAAAGGAAGCCTGGGAGGTTTGCATGGCAGAACTAATCAATAATGTCTTGGTTTTATCTATATTAAGTTTAATAAAATTTGATGATATCCGTGATTGAAGATCACACACACAATTATGGCAATATCAAGGGTATGCTGCAGCATATGCTCAGCCTGGGAAGTATAGCAAATCAGAGTCTGGATGTATATGACACTGTACACCATGAGAACATGGAGAACCCAAAAAAGGGAGCCTTCTGAGTGCCTTCTCCTCCTGTGTTTACAAAGTAAACGGGGTAAGCTTTCTCACCAGCCTTCACCAAGCACCTTTTCCTCTCATTCTCTCAGCTTTCTGATATCAGAATTTTAAAACAATAGGTAAAAAAAGCATGTTTCTAAAGGTGCTTCCAAAATCTGCCCTATAACAAAAGACTGCCTGGGGTGATTTTCTCTTTATCTTATCCTATGAAGCCAAAGGAAACAAGAGAATTTCAAACATGACTCAGCAGAGAAGAAGTGGGGAAAACTGGAGAAATTTCCACCAGGTCCCTTGCAAAAAAAGGGGACGAGGACTTTGTTGTCAAATTTCACATGCAGCTTTGCCAAACAAAAGAAGAAAATGAGACCGGCAATTACCTAAGCTTTAAGAGCTCAGTGAAAATCGCTTTAATCCCCGGGACGTTGTACCTTTGTCATATTTTGCTTTCTCTTCAACAGGTGTAGAAATTGTCTGGACTGGAGCTGGAAAACAGCATTCAGACCCCCCAGGCAGAACGCAAGCAAAGGATTTGCTTAGTCATAGCTGGTCATCTCGTATCTTCTTCAAGATTTGTTTCAGGGTAACTGATTTTTAATTTTTTTATTATTTATTTATTTATTTTTAGACAGAGTCTTACTCTGTCACTCAGGCTGGAGTGCAATGTTGAGATCTTGGCTCACTGCAACCTCTCCCTCCTGGGTTTAAGCTATTCTCCTGCCTCAGCCTCCAGAGTAGCTGAGATTACAGGCACCTGTGACCTTGCCCAGCTGATTTTTGTATTTTTAGTAAAGACAGGGTTTCACCATGTTGGCCAGGCTGGTCTTGAACTCCTGACCTCGTGATCCACCCACTTTGGCCTCCCAAAGTGCTGGGATTACTACAGGTGTGACCCGCTGCACAAGGCGGTAACTTATTTTAATCAGTTTGGCAGCAGAAAACATTATGAATTTCCTCACAAAAGTGATTCAGGTAGGTAAGCCTTCCTGGGTTGTATATGGAAGAGGTAAAAGCAACCATTGTTTGAATTCAGTTCTAACAATTCAGCGAAGAAAACAGTGACTATCAGTCATTCTTTTTATGCCTGTGTTCAAGGCCATTTTATACTTGAGGATCTCTGATAAGCCAAATGACTAAGCAACGTCACACACTATGAAATTTGAGGGTTTTTTGTTTTTGCTTTGCTTTAAAAAAAGTCATGTCACAGAATACTCCCCCCAAAAAGTAGTAAAGTTATGTTATTAACAAATGAAAAACATAACCATGCTTATGGCAGGAATCCTTTTCCTAAAACTGATTTGGGTCCTTTTTTTTCTTTCTTTGCAATTTTGTAACTATATTTGATATATTTGATGATCACCTATGAGGCCTCATCCACATTAAGTGTAGATTTTGGAAAGTGGTAACAGGTACATAGGTAATCAAAGTATAGAGCTTATTTGGTGAATCTTCATCCTCATTACATTTCCTGGACAAGCATACACGAACTCGGTATGGGACATTCCCCATTCCTTAGGCCCAGAGAGCTTTGTTAAGCCTGATATCAATGTACACATCTGGAGTTCCCATCTCCTTCATGTCACATTTCTGAATCTCTTTGATGCCCGAGGGGCACGATTCTTGAAGCCCACTCCATGGATGTGCTTGTGAATGTTGATTGTGTATTCTCAGGTCACCACCTCGTTGATGGCAGAATGGCCCTTTTTCTTCTCACCATCCTTCTTTGTGGAAGCCATTCTGCCGACTCCAAGTTACAAAGGAAGACCATTTTTATCTCATAAAGCAGACAAAAATTTTCTAAACAAAAGTGAAGTGATATATTTTTTCCACAATGTCTTCATTTCCCTGCCTAAGTGGAAGATCTAAGACTCTAAAGTAGGGCTTTTGACTCAAAAGCCATATTGCTTCTGTTACACTGCTCTACCTTTAATTAAAGAAATCAATACAGGCCAGGAATGGTGGCTCACGCCTACAATCCCACCACCTTGGGAGACCAAGGCAGGTAGATTGCTTGAGCCCAAGAGTTCAAGGCCAGAACAAGCAACATGGCGAAAACCTGTCTCTACCAAAAAAAGAAAAAAAGAAAAAAAAATCAGTCTCATAACCGTATTGATAAATAGATAGATAGATAGATAGATAGATAGATAGATAGATAGATAGATAGATAAAAAATAAAGAGTCTGGGTGCCATGGCTCATGCCTGTAATCCCAGCCCTTTGGGAGGGGTAGGAGTTTAAGACCAGCCTGGCCAACATGGTAAAACTAAAAATACAAAAATTAGCCAGGTGTGGTGGTGCATGCCTGTAATCCTAGCTACTCAGGAGGCTGAGGCAGGAGAATCACTTGAACCTAGGAGGTGGAAGTTGCAGTTAGTGGAGATGGTGCCACTGCACTCCAGCCTGGGCGAGAGAATGAGACTCTGTCTCAGAAAAATAAATAAAAGAAGAAATAAATAAAATGAAGAACACAATATTTTAATGGTCTGCTTCTTTCTAGATTCTCATGGTATTCTCTACAACTATTTGAAAGAAATTCCATGACCATTTAGACACCAAGAATGAGGAAACCCACTCCTAGCACCACCAGGATAAAAAGCTTTGCATCAGTCAGTTCAGGTCCTCTGAGAAACAGAAGCCATGATAAAAATTAGCCATGCAAGAGACTTGAACATTCAAGTTTGTGAATCTTCTACTTTGGTAGAAGCAGGTCAGCTCTTGGGAAGATGACTACCAATCTGAGTGTTGCTTCACTGAGAAGACTTCACATCTCTCTGTCCTCGAAAGGAGCCGTCTGCATTTTGCATTTCCTTGCCTTGTTTGGAGACATTCTATTTTGAACTGGCTGAAGCCTCCATCCCCAGTGAAGAGCGATATTATTAACTCTGATTGACCAGGACTGACGGTAAGAGAGCGAGAGTTAGTGCTACATGAATTACACAGAGTGTGTATCAAGATGAAAATAAAAGCTGCAATGTGCAGACAGGAAGGGTGAAGGGTCCATTGAAAATCAGAGAGATTAGCAACTCATCACATTATTTGTGGGTTATCAGGAGACAGAGGTAATGAAAGTGAGACCTGTATCCTTGATCAATAAGAGTTTGACTGCATTTTGAGTTCATTTTCCCCTGCCGAGAGAGAGACAGCAGGCTTACTATTGATCACCGTGTTAATCCATAACCAGACTGGGCCTTAGCCTGGTGGAGCAAGCAGGAAAAATAAGATAATAAGCAGGAACTCTTGATCTTTTATTATGGTGTGCTAGATAAAGAGAGTGTGGAGGTTCAAAGTGGAATACTTTATAGTTAACCCTTACGGTCCCTCTTAATTTGAAATGCATGAGAAGAAGAATTGCAGCCCACCTTACTCTGACTTTTATTTGACCTTATTTTGTCTGCTTCCCATCCAAAGTGTGCCATGGCCCCTTTCACAGACTGGAGGTCAATGTAAGTGGGCCAAGGGACAGCTGAAATGACGTTAGGCCCAGAGTAAGGGAGGAAGACCCTCCAAACTCTGCTCACAAAAATCAAGCAAAATTAGGCATTAATTGCATCTTTTCTTTTTCTTTTGAGACAGAGTCTCTGTCACCCAGGCTGGAGTGCAGTGGTGCGATCTCAGCTCACTGCAAACTCCGCCTCCCAGGTTCAAGCAATTCTTCTGCCTCAGCCTCCTGAGTAGCTGGGATTACAGGCACACACCACCATGCCCAGCTAACTTTTGTATTTTTAGTAGACACGGGGTTTCACCATGTTGATCAGGCTGATCTCAAACTCCCGATCTCCTGATCCGCCTGCCTTGGCCTCCCACAGTGCTGGGATTACAGATGTGAGCCACCGTGCCCAGCCTGTTTTTTATATTTTCTTATGATATTTTATTTATTTATTTATTTTCTTAAAGACAGGGTTTCACCATGTTGGTCAGGCTGGTCTTGAACTCCCGACCTCAGGTGATTCACCCGCCTTGGCCTCCAAAGTGCTTGGATTACAGGCGTGAGCCACCACGCCCAGCTTCTTATGATATTTTAGAGTCATTTGATCCCAGAATATTTATGTACATAAGTTGTCAATAATATATGTCAATCTGCTGTTTCAATAGCAAGAATAGTTTAGTTTTTCATTAAGCAAATGAAAAGACTAGAAAAAACAAATGGAGTTTGGTTGCAATTATTCCATGGTCTCAGAAAAGTCTTTTGGGTTATTAAACAGGCCTTGCATTGATGTAGATTCATCTTTTCTTTCAGATCCATCAGTTGCCACCTTTGTGTAACCTAGACCCCAGTTATAATGTAGGCATTTCCTGAGCTGTCTATTAAATATCTCCAGGCGCAGGGCCAGGCACGGTGGCTCAAGCCTGTAATCCCAGCACTTTGGGAGGCCCAGGCGGGTGGATCACAAGGTCAAGAGATCGAGACCATCCTGGTCAACATGGTGAAACCCCGTCTCTACTAAAAATACAAAAAATTAGCTGGGCATGGTGGCGCGTGCCTGTAATCCCAGCTACTCAGGAGGATTGAGGCAGGAGAATTGCCTGAACCCAGGGGACGGAGGTTGCGGTGAGCCGAGATCGTGCCATTGCACTCCAGCCTGGGTAACAAGAGCGAAACTCCGTCTCAAAAAATAAAAATAAAAAAATAAAAAAATAAAAAAATCTCTGGGCCCAGTGGCTCATGCATGTAATCCTAGAAACTAGGGGTGCTGAAGCAGGAGGATCACTTGACCCCAGTTGTGGAAGGCTGAAGCAAGGTATGATAGCCTGGACAAAAGAGCAAGACCCAGTCTCTAAAATTAAAAGATAAAATATTGCTGGGTACAGTGGCTCACGCCTGTAATTCCAGCACTTTGGGAGGCTGAGGCAGGTGGATCAGTTGAGGTTAGGCATTCCAGACCAGCCTGGGCAACATGGTGAAACCCTGTCTCTATTAAAAATACAAAAATTAGCCCGGCATGGTGGCGCTCACGTGTAATCCCAGCTACTGGTGAGGCTCAGGCAGGAGAATCGCTTGAACCTGGGAGGCAGAGGTTGCAGTGAGCCGAGATCGTACAACTGCACTCCAGCCTGGGCAACAGAATGAGACTCCATCTCAAAAAATAATAAAAATAAATAAGACATAATCTTTCTCAGTGACTTATTATTTACTCATAGTCATTTTTGCTGAAATGGAGCTAATTCCACCATGACTCCTGTTAATCCGCATGACACATTTGTACAAATTTGAAAAATGTGATTCCCCCAGGCAAACACAGCCTAAAAACAACCAGATAGGCTTTCCACCTTCCCTCACCCCTTCCCTCAGGCACCATTGTGCCTAATCCTGAACAGTGCTCTGCAGTCAGCACACCAGCAGAGAAAGCAGGAGGATCCATGTGGATGTAGCCCACCCACCTGCACCGTGCATGGGCGCAGTTTAGTCTCACTGTGTGCTTGTCCCAACTCAGCTGTCTCGCATTTAGAGGCTTCCTATGCTTTTCCAACTGAGTTTCCATCTGGTTCTTCAAATTGCTCATCCTTTCACACAACGTGCACTTATTAGTAAATGGCAACTTACGTCACCCTGGAGTTAAGTATTCTAAAACAAAGGGAGAGAGAGGAAGTGAAGGTGTGAGTACATTAGTATGAGACAGACAGAGAGAGCGAGTGAGAGAGCGAGTGAGAGAGCGAGAGAGAGAGAGGGGGAGAGAGGGGGAGAGAGGGGGGGAGAGAGGGGGGAGAGAGAGGGGGAGAGAGAGGGGGAGAGAGAGGGGGAGAGAGAGGGGGAGAGAGAGGGGGAGAGAGAGGGGGAGAGAGAGGGGGAGAGAGAGGGGGAGAGAGAGGGGGAGAGAGAGGGGGAGAGAGAGGGCGCGAGCGAGCAGTGGAGCAAAGAAAACAGGGTTTAAAGTGCTCTGCTTTGGAAACATAATACTTAAGCTGCTCTAATAAGAAAAATTGGAAGATCCATACAAAAAATAACTAATTTAAGCATAAAGCAATTTAAAAGGAAATGTTTTGTGATGATTTAGCACTTTATCATTGGATAATCGGGGAAGTTAAACAACCTGAACAAGTTTATACAGTGATTATGTGGAAAAACTGGACCCCAAACCAAGACTTCTGAAGCTGGAACCAGTTATTTTTGTATGCATTAGTCCACAAAAGGCTGAGGCAGCACAGGCTACTATGGAATTGATTTTCAGAAACAGGCAAAGCTGCTTTGAACTATCATACTTAATGCTGATGATAAGTAAACGTTTCTGAAGTGGGTGCAACAGTGAAAGTTCTCCTCAAAGCTGAAGAATCCAGCTTGAGAGGGCTTGTTGGTATTAATTTACATTGTGAATAAAGAAAAAATTGTTGAGGAAAGAGAATTTTTCTCCATTTTAAAATGACAAAGGGCAGCCATTATTTATTTGAAGCAACGAGACAAGTCATGTAGCATTATTTGGAGATGGAAGATAGAATAAGCGATCATGGCATCAGTTTAGAATAATGAATGCTGGAATATCTCATCTGGATCAGCCAAAAACTAGTTGTGAGGCCTTGGGTAATTTTGGGGGGCTTTCCTCTCTTCTAGAATAATCCACAGGGCTTTAATGTTCTATTATCTTCTACAGTCAAATCAAAACCAAATATTATATATTCTCACTTACAGATGGGAGCTAAGTTATGAGGATGCAAAGATATAAGAATGATATAACACACTTTGGAGCCTTGGGGGCCCAAGAAAAGATTGGAAAGGGGGTGAAGGATACAAGACTACACATTGGGTACACTGTATACTGATCGGGTAACGAGTGCACTGAAATCTCAGAAATCACCACTAAAGAATTTATCATGTAACAACAAACTCCCTGTACCCCAAAAACAACTGAAAGAAAAAAATTAGGCCATGTGTGATGGCTCACACCTATAATCCCAGCACTTTGAGAGGCCAAGTTGAGCAGATTGCTTGCAGTCAGGAGTTCCAGACCAGCCTGGCCAACATGGTGAAACTCCTGTCTCTGCTAAAAATATAAAAATTAGCTGGGTGTGGTGCTGCAAGCCTGTAATCCTAGCTACTGGGGAGCCTGTGGCAGGAAAATCACTTGAACCAGGGAGGTGGAGGTTGCAGTGAGCCAAGATCCAACCTGGGAGACAGAGCAAGACCCCATCTCAAAATAAAAATAACAACAAATTTTTAAAAAGCAAATAAATTAATTTAACAAAATAAATATAATAAATTTCTTAGGTTGTTTTACTTAAAAAATAATAAGTCAGATCTCTAGATCTCATTATCTGCTCACATAGCTAAGAAATGTCTCAACCCTAGAAAAACAAGGACCACAGAATCACAGCCACATTCATTTTCTGGCTTATAGGAAAAGAAAATAAAACAGAAAAGTGTAGAAACAGTGTTTTAAGGGCCATGCATGGAAATAGCATGCATCACTTCTCTTCCCACTCCGTGACTCACATGAGGAAATCTAGTTGTAAAAGAACACAGAGAAATTTAGTCTCTGGCTGCTCAGCCATATGCCTAACTTCCTTACCATCAAAGAAGGGGAGAAGGAATTTTGATCACATTTTGAGAGCAGGACCAAATGTCTGAGAATATAAATTCCAACATCTAACTCAAGAATATTATTCCCAAAAGGCCAAATGAAACTAGTTGCCCTTTGTTGTCATTGTTGTTTTGAGACACAGTTTCACTCTGTTGCCCAGGCTGGAGTGTAGAGCCACCATCTTGGCTCACTGCAAACTGCACCTTCTGGTTCAAGAGCTTCTCCTGCCCCAGTCTTCCAAGTAGCTGGGATTACAGGCACCTGCCACCATGCCTGGCTAAATTTTGTATTATTAGTAGAGACAGGGTTTCACCATGTTGGCCAGCCTGGTCTCAAATTCCTGACCTCAAGTGATCTGCCTGCCTTGGCCTCCCAAAGTGGTGGGCTGACAGGCGTGAGCCACTGCACCAGGCCCCAGTTACCCTTTGTATGTGCAGTTCCTCAGTGGAGACTAGTACAGTGAGTGTCATGTAAAGCTAGTTTGCCCTCATCCCCAGCCACCACAGGATCATCCTGGATGCCACCTTGGAAAGGAGCAGAAGGAAAGGAAGGAAGCCCGAAACACTGTGCATTCGCCCAAAAGAGGCTGAGTTTTCCCCAGTTTAAAACAGACAAGGCTAACTGTATAAAACAGCATGTTGAAAGTTCAATCATCCACCATTAACCTTACCATCACCCTGCTCTCCAATAAGTTAAAGCTTCATAAAAACATTCTATGAGGTACCAAGAAATAAAAGAGCTGTATTTTATTTGTGCATCTATGGTAAATATGTATTATAACCAATCCTCATTAATGAACATTTAGCATGCCTCCAATTCATTGCTGTTTTCAACAATGCTATGATGAATATCTTGTGTGTATAGCTGTGTGTGTATTTCAATACATTTGCCAGTTTTTTTTTCTTTGCATAACATCCCAGAAATGAAATACTGGATTAAGAGGAATACACTTTTTAAGGTTGTCGATACCCTTTACTAAATTTCCAACGGTAAGATTGTGCCAACTTATAATTCCACAACAGTGTGCTGAATAACCTCTTTTCATGCTGCATATTGGAAATGTCTCAAATATTTCACAGTAAATTCTTTGCTAAAACCTAGATAATTTTGTTTTCATTGAACTGACTAGTAGAGATTAGATCAATAATACATAATAATAATTTATTTATAACTATGTAATAAGAAGTTCTATGAGAGGCACAATAGAAGAGATACTCAGTGGAGATACAGAAGTACTACCCTCAGTAGCTACTTCTGGTAGTAGACTCCTGTGTTATATTGATAAATCAAAACAAAAATAGGGGGTGGAATTAAGTTTATTAATTTCTTGTCCCACAAGGTATCAGAAACCTTCATGGTAATATATTTTTTAATTTTTACTTGAACCAAAAACATTACCCTGAAGACTTAGCCATGCATGATTGAAACAGACAACTCAAAGCAGAAAAAATACCTCATTTTCTACTGTCACCAAATAATCCCACTAGAAACCACATTATTAATGATTCCCCTATGCAAGATAGCAACTGCTGGCTTAAATTCAGATGGATGGCTGTAGCTAATGTAAAATTTTCAGCATCATTTCACTTAAATTCAAAATTCAAATTCAACAAACATCTATTGTGCCAGAAGCCATTCCATGGGAAGAATATGAAACCATGGCCTTGTCCTAAAGAAGCTAACAACATAGTTAAGTCATTTTCTCACAGTAGCTTTTTCAACACAGAATAGTTTCTACTTAAAATACTAAAGCAGAATACTGAGACCAAGAAATACTAAAATTACAAAATTTCCAAGCCATCTCAAAACTGAGGCTCACTTTTTAAAGTTACTTGCATGTTTTTCTTCATATATAATGTATTTGTATATATTACAAATATTTTAATAGATTTGAATTGTGCATGTCATATGTGTATATGTGTGTATATCAATGCCTATATAAAATGTATAAATCTTGTTAGTTACCTATACTAATTTTAGCATTAAAATTCACTATATATTTAATAATGCTTGAGTCCAAATTAACAGAGAAACATGATTGACATCAGAACAGCAACATGTTATAAAATATAATTACTTAATTTTAAAAATTAACTTCATATAATTAATACACCAATAATTAAGAAATATGTAATTAAGTTATAGTCCCTACCTCTTAATCATTTAATCATAAAAGCAAAACATTTTTATAAACAAATGAAATAAAAATGAAATCTATTAATTAAATGTGTGGTTGGAGATAAGAATAAACGTTAAGAGTAAAAATTATCTATTTTCACAATGTCTGTAATTAGAAAACAAGTTTTATGATGAAGTGTGTAATTATTACATTGGTATAAACTAGTTGGTGTGGTTCAGTTCCTTAGTTTGAATGCTGGCTCTGCCGCTTGGCAGCATAATGTGCAACTTAACCTCTCTAAGTTTATTTCTTCATCAGTAAAATGAAGATAATCATAGTGCCACTTTAGGGAACTGTTGTCAGAATTAAATAAGATAATTCATGGATAGTGCTTACTATAACCCTGACATCTGAAAAATCCTAGGCTTCATTATTGTCTAGCCAGTTTGGAAAATGGTCTGATTCATACATAATTTGGTATTAAATCAGAATTCTGTGATGCCATTTATACAACCAACCAAGTTCATCTCTTTGATTGGTAGGGAAAATAGAAGAATGGAAACAGGAATATACTATTATTTTCGTAAAAGTCCTAAAAAGTCTTCTCCTCTGATTAATTACTTCTTTATGTTTAAAGAAAAACTAAGATATTACTACTGAAAGTTTGTCAGTTCCATTTACAAACTGCTTCAACAAACTAATTCTGGTAACTATGGGATCATGCTTTCAAAAGACAATGTACATAGATGGGTTTTTTTGAGGAAAAAGGACAACAACAAATATTCTGGCTAATGTAAAGTGAGTAAAACCCCTTGGCAGGATATTAGAAACCCAGGTTACTTTGAGAAGGGCTGGAGAACCGGTTTTGAAACCAGGCAGGAACAGAGACAGCTCCACAGAGTGGATGTGGACCCACAAGGACCATCCTCATTGCAGAAATCACCTGGTCCAAGCTGGCCTCCAGGGAAAATGAGGTCTTACCCCTTTCTCCATCTGTTTGCAAGGCTCATCTTGTACATCAGTTTGTACTGGGACAGAAAAAAGAAAGATTGGTCCCATAAAATCTCCCTGGTGGGAGGGAAATAACTGAATACCAGTTCCAGAACCCTGCGCAGATGGGCTCTTTGAGAAGTGTAAATGGATTCAGAACAGGCTAAGACTATGGAATTGTCAAAATCAAATACATGAAGAATCTATGAAACTTTGTGAAGCTTAAATATAATTCCACTAATATTACTGGAAAGAACACAGGTATAAGCTCCCATTTGTGGAGCTTTAGAAATCACAATACTTTGAAGGATTCACATTTGAGGAAGGTACCTAAACCCAGAAGACAATTACAAACTAGCAGAGTTATAACATTTATAGTATTAGATAAAGCCAGGTCTATGAAAAGCCTTCACAAAATACAGCACACCCTGTGAATGTAAAGTGATATCGGTATCAGTAGATGTCTGTTAGAAAAGTAGACACCACATTTACATACAATCAGTTGGAGATAAGACATTTTTTCCTCAGAATCATTGTTTCCCTATATAACAGCTCTCTTCCCTTTTGACAGTATCTTGTTTTAATCACAGCAAAGGAAGAATTTTAAGATAGTCATTCAAGTATATGTATCCTCAGGGTATGCTAATTACACACACACACACACACACACACACACACACACACACACATACAGAGCTCATATTTTAAAGCTATTCATAAAGTAGTTCCCTTCCAGGCTGAATTAGAAATGTTCAGATACTGCAAAGAAAGAACCTAAGAATGGGAAATGCTTTCTAATAAGGCTGTCTCTGAAGAAGCAATCAAAAAGGAATTCAGGAAATGTTCTGACATTAGTATTAAGAGGACTAGTTTGTTTGCATCTGTTAAATTTACGGTGTTTAACTTTTCAACGCTGAGATTGTCATATTTCCAGGAAATGTTTTATTCACTCAGTCTCCTTTGTCTGAGAAATGAAGCTATCACTGAAATATTTCCAAGGAAATCCCAATAGAGATCTTTACAGACAGAGAGGTAAAGGCATAGACGAAATGAATTGGCTCTGAGTCTTTGTACATGTTAGAAAGACAAATAATATTTCAATGATACTGAAGTTAACAGATCTAGGTTTCAGAGGCAAAAGCCACAGAGTAATGGAATGCTTAATAGTGGAAAACAAAGTCAAGGAAATGTTATGCAAGAAAGCAAGTTAAGGCCAGGTGAGTTGGCTAATCCCAGCACTTTGGGAGGTCGAGGCGGGTGGATCACCTGAGGTTAGGAGTTCAAGATCAGCCTCAACAACATGGTAAAATTCCTTCTCTACTACAAATATAAAAATTAACCAGGCAAGGTGGCAGGTGCCTGTAATCCCAGCTACTGGGAAGGCTGAGGCAGAAAAATCGCTTGAACTCCACGTCCTTTATAGGGACATGGATGAACCTGGAAACCATCATTCTCAGCAAACTGACACAAGAGCAGAAAATCAAACACCGTATATTCTCGCTCATAGGCGGGTGTTGAACAATGAGAACACATGGACACAGGGAGGGGAGCACTACACACTGGGGTCTGTTGGGGGGAAATGGGGGAGGGGCGGGGGGTGGGGAGGTGGGAAGAGATAGCATGGGGAGAAATGACAGATACAGGTGAGGGGACGGAAGGCAGCAAAGCACACTGCCATGTGTGTACCTATGCAACAATCTTGCATGTTCATCACATGTATCCCAAAACCTAAAATGCAATAAAAAAAAAAGAAAAAAAAAAAGAAAAATCGCTTGAACTCAAAAGCAAGTTAAACCGTATCTTTTGAAAGAAAGGTTACAAATCTATATATTTTGCTAAATATTAAGAAGCCTAAATGAGGCTGGGCTCAGAGGCTCACACCTGTTTTCACAACATTTGGGAGGCCAAGGGGAGGATTGTTGAGGCCCTGTGTTCAAGACCAAACTGACCAACATAGCAAGACCTGGTCTTTACAAAAAAAATATAACACTAACTAGGTATGGAGGTGTGTACTTGTAGTCCCACCTACTCAGGAGGCAGAGGCAGGAGGACTGCCTAAGCCCAGGAGTTTGAGGTTACCATAAGCCATAATCATAACACTGCACTCCAGTCTGGGCAACAAAATGAGACTCAATCTCAAAAAAAAAAAAAAAAATTCAGTCCGGGTACAGTGGCTCAAGCCTGTAATCTCAGTGTTTTGGAAGGCTGAGGTGGACAGACCCCCCGAGGTCAGGAGTATGAGGCCAGCCTGGCCAACATGGCAAAACCCGTTCTCTCCTAAAAAAAACAAAAATTAGGTGGGTGTGGTGGCATATGCCTATAGTCTCATCACTTGAACCCAGGAGGCAGAGGTTGCAATGAGCCGAGATCGTGCCCCTGCACTTCAGCCTGGGCGACAGAGTGAGACCCTGTCTCAAAAAAAAAAATTCAGCCAGGCACGGTGGCTCCTGCCTGTAAACCCAGCACTTTGGGAAGCTGAGGCAGGCAGATCACAAAGTCAGGAGTTTGCGACCAGCCTGACCAACATGGTGAAACTGATCTCTACTAAAAATATAAAAACTATTCCGGCATAGTGGCAGGCACCTGTAACCCCAGCTACCCAGGAGGCTGAGAATCACTTGAACCCTGGAGGCGAAGGTTGCAGTGAGCTGAGATCATGCCACTGCACTCCAGCCTGGGCAGCAAGGATGAAACTCCATCTCAAAAACAAACAAACAAAATTTCAAATAATACCAACATTCTTAAACATGAAGAAAACTTAAACCTATTCATTTACCTAACAATGTCTTTTGATGCCAAGAACTTTCTACTTTTGATAAAGCATAATTTATAATTTTTATCTTTTTAAAAATATCTTTATGCACTGCCTGAGAAATCTTTACTTACCCCATGTTCTTAAATAAACAGTCTCAAGAGAGATCCAAAATGGCCGATTACTAGCAGCTCAGGATTGTAGCTCCCAGTGAAAGCGCAGAGAACAGAGGACGCCACACTTTCAGATGAATTTTTCTTGCTGAGACAGATCAGGAGATTCCCAGCGGAGGAACCCCACGGGTCTGTTGTGGCCCGCCCAGCAGTTTTGCCAGCACCCCGCGCGGCGGTTCTTGGTGCAGAGTAAACGGGACTGGGTCCCCTTTTGGTTGACATTTCGAGCTCCAGGAAGGCAGTCTCCCGTTCAGCTCATTGAAAAAGGGACTCAAGAAGGAAGCCAAACGGGAGATTCCCGGGCAGAAAAGCACCAGGAATCTTAATGCCGCTGTTTTGGCCAGCGCAGTGGGTTGCTCAGATTCTCGTGCTGGGAATCAACAAGTTGGATGCCACTCAGAGACCTAATATGGAAGTCAGTAATTACAAAGACGACAGGTGGATACATTTACAAGGATGGGAAGAAACTAGCTAAAAAGGCTGAGAATACTCAGAATCAGAATGCCTCTCCCTCTACAAGGGATCACAGTTCCTCATCAACAAGGGAACAAGGCCTGATGGAGAACGAGTGTGTTCCAATAACAGAATTAGGCTTCAGAAGGTGGATAATAAGAAACTTCTGTGAGTTAAAAGAACATATTCTAGCCCAATGTAAAGAAACTAAAAACATTGAAAAAAGGTTTGACGAAATCCTAACAAGAATAGACAATTTAGAGAGGAATGTAAGTGAATTCATGGAACTGAAGAATGCACAGGTTTTAACACCTGAATTGATCAAGCAGAAGAAAGGATATCAGAGGTTGAAACAAGAAGACAAGATTAGATAAGAAAAAGTAAAAAGGAATGAGCAAAGTCTCCAAGAAATATGGGACTATGTGAAAAGACCTAATTTATGTTTGACAGGTATACCTGAATGTCATGAAGAGAATGAATCCAAGCTGGAAAATATTCTTCAGGATATTATTCAGGAAAACTTCCCTAACCTAGTAAGGCAGGAAAATACTCAACCCAGGTAATACAAAGAACACCACAAAGATATTCCTCAAGAAGAGCAACCCGAAGACACATAATCATTAGATTCACCAGGGTTGAAATAAAGGAGAAAATTCTAAGGGCAGCTAGAGAGAAAGGTCAGGTTACCCATAAAGGGAAGCCTATCAGACTCACAGAAGATCTTTCAGCAGAAACCCTACAAACTAGAAGAGAGTGGGGGTCAATATTCAATATCCTCAAAGAAAAGAATTTTCAACCCAGAATCTCATATCCAGCCAAACTAAACTTTATAAATGAAGGAAAAATAAAATTTTTTTGCAAACAACCAAGCACTCAGAAATTTCATTACCACAAAACCTGCTTTACAAGAGCTTCTGAAAGAATCACTACACACAGAAAGGAACCAGTGCCAGTCATCCCAAAAACTTACCAAAAGGTAAAGAGTATCTTCATAATGAAGAATCTATATCAACTAATGGGCAAAATAGCCAGCTAGCATTAAATCACAATATTAAACACACAAATATCAATATTAATCCTAAATTTAAATGGATTAAATGCCCCAATCAAAGACACAGACACGAAAATTGAATAAAAAGTCAAAACCCATCAGCATGCTGTATCCAGATCCATCTCATAAGCAAGGACACACAAAGACTCAAAACAAAAGGTTGGAGGAAGACTCACCAATCAAATGGAGAGCAAAAAAACAAAAAACAGGAGTTGTTACTTTCATCTCTGACAAAATAGACTTTAATAGTAACAAGGACTAAAAGAAACAAAGAAGGACATTATATAATAGTAAAAGGATCAATCTAACAACAGGAGTCAATGACCATAAATATATATGCACCCAATATAGGAGCACCCAGATACATAAGACAAATTCTTAATGACTTATAAAGAGACTTGGACTCCCGCACAATAATAGCAGGAGACTTTGATACCACATTGTTAATATTCGATGGATCAAGGAGATAGAAAATTAACAGGGATATTTATGATTTGAACTCAGACCTGGAACAAGTAAACTTAGTGAATATTTATAGAATTCTTCACCCCAGGTCCACAGAACATACATTTTTTTCAGTATCACACCTATTTTCAAGTGACGACATAAATGGAAGTAAATCACTCTTCAGCATTTGCATAGCATTTCACAGATTTAAATGAAATATTGGTCAGCTGTTTGTTTGTTATTTTCTTCCCTTATTCCTTCCTGACTCTGCTGTTAAGTACAATTACCCGCGTAAAAGACGTTTTTAATACCTATTTTAAGATTGCATTCCAGCCTGGGCAATAGAGCAAGACTCCTGTTCTCTCTCCCCCTTTCTCTTTCTCTTTCTTTCTTTAAAAAAAAAAAAAAAAAACTGCAACTTTCAGTCACATTGATTTAGGTCTGGAGAAACACACACAGAGCACATATGGGAATGTGTTAATCATTTAGTTTTTTTTTTATTCATTCACTATATAGATAAAACTCAAAATAATGTTTGTCTTAGGACATATTTAAAAAATATATATGTATATATGTATATACAGTCTACTTTTTACATCTGGAAATGCATAATTTTGCTTTCATTTTAGATCTGCAGTCAGTTTGGAATTATTCCTTCTTTATGTGTAATATAGGTGCCACAATTTTCACTTGGATAACTAGTTGTTCCTGACCATATATGGCAAACACAAAAAAATCACTGAATAATTTTGTACACTTGTTGAAAATTAACAGGATTCTATTTGTTGCGTTGGTGTACTTGTCTAACGCTGCAGTAGGCAACACTGCTTAATTATTATTATTATTTTTGAGATAGGGTCTCACTGTGTCACTCAGGCTGGAGTGCAGTGGCATAATCACTCAGGCTCACTGCAGCCTCAAACTCCTGGGCTCAAGTGATCTTTCTGCCTCAGCTTCCTGAGTAGCTGGGAATACAGGCACCTGGCTAATTTTATTTATTTATTTATTTATTTATTTATTTAGACGGGATTTCCTTACCTTGCCCTGGCTGGTCTTGAACTCCTGGGATCAAGTGATCCTCCCTCTTTGACCTCCCAAAGTGCTGGGATTACAGGCATGAGCTGCTGCACCTGGCCAATTACTGTAATTTTATACAAAGTCTTGAAAGCAGGTAACGTGAATCCTCCAACTATATTCTTCTTTTACAAAATGTTCTTGGCTATTCTAGATTCTTTGCATTTTCATATACATTTTAGAATCAGTGTGTCAATTTCTTAAAAACAAACAAAAAGTCTGGAGCAGATCAACAGTCTAGCTCTGGTCTTTTCCATGAGGGACAAATAAAATGTCTTATTTAAGGCCACTTGCACTACAGATCTTTTTTACTGAAGACCAAACCTAATCCTAACTGAAGCAAGCCTTGTTTACTCTACTGAACCCTTGACCAATCATCGTAGCCAATAATGTATGAACCAGGTTCCTCCACAGATGCAAGAACTGATTGGGAGGAAGAGATCCCTCCCCAAGAAAATCAGGACTAGAACCAGGAGAAGCTGAAAGGATGCTGGGTAAATCAAACAGCATATACTTACCACTCCACCAACACGGCCTCAAACCTAAACAAACCGGAGGTTATACATGCTTGATTTGGTTTGTGTTTGATACTATCTGTTTTTGAAAAGACTCATTCAGTTTACAATGTGCTTTCTAGCTATTGAGTTGTCTATAGACTTTGAAATACCAACAATAGCACCCAGAGTGAAATATGTGAAAAAGACACAGCTGCACAGTGATCCCAGAGATCCAAAAAAATCCCAGGCCATGGTCTGCTAAAGACTGTGGCCAACTCAGCTATCCAAGAAGCCAGAGGCCAATCTTGCTTTTGAGGAAGACTATTGTACCTGAGGAAGCCTCAAAAGGTGCTTTGTTTCTTTGCTTGTTTTTTTTTTTTTTTTTTTAATTTATATTAGTCAAACAAGATCAAACAGAATTAGGCAAAGACGTGTCTTCCAATTGAGGAGATGAGACTGAGAAGTCACTAGTGGAAGCTCAATAAATTAATCAATTATTTCTTTTTTGAGACTGGGTCTCACTCTACCCACCCCAGGCTGAGATGCAGTGGTGCGATCATGGCTCATTGCAGTCACTACCTCTTGGCTCAAGAGATCTTCCCACCTCAGTCTCCCTAGTAGCTGGTACTATAGACATGTGCCACCATGCCCAGCTAATTTGTTTTTAAATTTTTGCAGAGACAGGATTTCTTTGTGTTTCCCAGGCTGGTGTGGAACTCCTGCACTCAAGCTATCCTCCTGCCTGTGCCTCCCAAAGTGCTGAGATTACTGGCCTCTGATCAACCAACTATGCCCAGCATGGAAGCTTAATTTAAAAAGCAAGTGCTGGGGGGCAGGGTGTGGTGATTCAGGCCTGAAATCTCAGCAACTTGGGAGGCGTAAGCAGGGGGATGGCTTAAGCCCAGGAGTTTGAAACCAGCCTGAGCAACATAGGGAGACCCCATCTCTACAAAAAATAAACCAATTTAGCTGGGCATCGTGACACGTGCTTATAGTCTCAGTTACTAGCGATGGTGAAGTGAGAGAATCGTTTGAGCCCGGGAGTTCAAAACTGTAATGAGTGGTGATTGCACCACTGCACTCCAGGCTGGGCAACAGAGTGAAACCCTGTCTCAAAAAAAAGCAAGTGCTGATGCAATGGCTTCTGCCAAATGTTTTCTGAAAACCGAGATAAAGTTATGAAACATAGATGCAGCAGATCTACAAACCCCAAGGCAAAACCCAGGCCAGTTTCCTTATTAATGCCTGGTGACTCCACATAAGCACTGCAATTGGAATGTGATTTTGAGATATGACTCAAGTGATCCAGTTGGCAGAAGATCTAAATTCCTTGGAAATGCCTTCCAGCTTTTGTTCACCTCGGCCCTGAGCTGGCTGGCTGATCCTCACAGTGTACAGCTATGGGATCAGAAAGTCAGCTGTATTCTGCACATTACAGGGCTGCTTCAGAAGCTGCTTGGCTACATCTCAGAAGGACGCTTGGCTCCGGCGTTCTGAGCATGACTTTGGCCTTTGCCCATCTATGATTCCACCAAATCGCAGTCCAACTAATAATCTTCCAGAGTGTTAAAGCTGAAACGGACCTTAGAGATCAGTTGAATACCAGCCCCCTTGTTTTCAGATGAGAAAACTTCTATAGTAGGCTCTCTGGGAATATTTCTAAGTGCAAGATACTTTTCTTGCCCTTAAGCAAGGAATGTTCTTGTTTTATGTTTCTCTTGTTTTCTCACATGGCTGTTTTTGTTTCTTCTTCTGAAATTATCTATCCTAAAATCCTCCGTATATTTCTTTTGATGTTGTTGAGACAGAGTCTCGCTCTGTCACCCAGGCTGGAGTGGAGTGGCATGATCTTGTCTCACTGCAACTTCCGCCTCCAGAGTTCAAGTGATTCTCCTGCCTCAGCCTCCCAAGTCACTGGGACTACAGACGTGAGCCACCACACCTGGCTAATTTTTGTATTTTTTAGTAGAGACAGGGTTTCAATGTTGGCCAGGGCAGTCTTGAACTCCTGGCCTCAAGCGAGCCACCTGCCTCAGCCTCCCAAAGTGCTGGGATTACAGCTGAATGTATTGAACCTTAAAACAAATGAAATTGGAAGATCAATGAAGGACTTCAAGTGTTAAATTATGTGAAGGACATGATCTTACATTTGATTTAAAGTAACTAATCTGAAGCATTTTCATCAATCGGATGGTACTATTTTAACTAAGAACCTGTCAGTCTACAGTGCTAGGGCACATAGCAAACAAATGGAATTAAATAGGCAAGAAGCCTGACTTCAGGTTGCTTTAGGTCAATAGAAATGAGTGTTCTTAGTAAGCATCATCTGTATTTTCTCCATTGCCCTCAGATGCTGGTAGATCCACAAGCACCAAGGTACCATCTCAGGTAGTCACTAGCCCAAGGGGGCTTCCTAAAGACCAGATCAGGATGCATTTGGGAAACAAGACAACTTCATCTTCTTTTACTTCCTCTCTGCCTTCACATGGCCCGTATGAACAAAGATGTAGTATGGTGCCTTAGAGACTGCTCTTTCTTTATAAGCTCAGAGTCAAGTTCATGACTACTCACAAGAGATTATGACTTTTTGGAATGCCATTTTGTACTCTATTTTCTTGATTTATTTTATTTGCTTCTAATTTTTTAATTTAGCAAGATGATTTGCATTTTTGTTCATCACTTTGATTATGCAGGAAAGTATGATTTATATTATATGTCATATCAATTAATATAATTAATGTCTGTGCATACAATCTGGGAGTATGGCAAAAGAGAATAGGCTTTGGAATCATACTGCCCTGCTTTAGATATCTCTTCTGCCACTCAGTACCTGTGTGACCTAGGACAAGCTATTCACCTCTCTGAGGTTGAGTTTCTCCACTTGTGAAGTAGGGATGAGAATGCATCCACCTTGGTAGTACAGGTGAAATACTTTGTGCTTGCCTACCACTTGCCAATCAAGTAGATACCCATGTATCATTAGCTGTGCTTGTCTATGAAGCAGGTCATCTGCAATGTATTTAGAGATGATTTTATCTTTTAAACAGGATTGAGCATTTCCTGGCCAAGTCAACCAGACTGAATCTAGCAGTATCAACACTCCACTATTTCCCTGTCTCAATGCAAAAGTGCAAGCTGTGACCATTCCTGCGATGTCATATTGACACTGGAAGAGAGGGAAATAGGAAGAGCAAAGACAAGACAAGTCAGGAAGACCCCTGAATTATTCCTCAAGTGAGTACCCAACAAATGCCAACTTAACAGAGGCACCTCACTTGCATGCTTACTAGCCAGGGTCAGTCTCAGCATCGGTTGGAAACTTGTTAAGAAGTGTGATTCAGAACCTCTTACTCTGGACCCCAGGAACCTGTAATTTAACAAGCTCTCTGGATGATTCTTGAGAAGCACTGCTGGAAAACGGTAATGTTAGAGGGTACTTTTAGAAGTCAGCCAGCCCAGACAGAAGGAGCCAGTAACACCCAGGCTGGATCCAGGTCCCAGGAATATTCATTTGGAATTGCAAAATGATTTTTTAAATGGCCACTTTCACATTTTGGAAAATTGAATTTCCAGGTTATCTTGCAAAATGCAGAAGGATGGCAACACTGCATCTGCATTCCACAGGGTTGCATTTAACAAGAGTTAGGTCGGCCGGGCGCGGTGGCTCACACCTGTCATCCCAGCACTTTGGGAGGCCGAGGCAGGTGAATCACGAGGTCAGGAAATCGAGACCATCCTGGTCAACATGGTGGAAACCCCGTCTCTACTAAAATACAAAAAAACTAGCTGGGCGTGATGGCGTGTGCCTGTAATCCCAGCTACTCAGGAGGCTGAGGCAGGAGAATTGCCTGAACCCAGGAGGCGGAGGTTGCGGTGAGCGGAGATCGCGCCATTGCACTCCAGCCTGGGTAACAAGAGCGAAACTCCGTCTCAAGAAAAAAAAAAAAAAGAGTTAAGTCACAGTGCACCTCTTTAGAACAGAGCTTTCTAGTTTGCCATAGTCCCCACCAGTCCCTCTTATTTTCTACCTGCTCCACAACGTCCATCTAAGTCCCACTGTGATCATTTGGGTTGGCCACTTCTGATGTAGTTCAACCTCTCCATCTCCCATTTAGGAAAGTACACTTAGGGTCAGGGAGTTTAAATAAATTCAGTTAGCAAGTTAAGAGCCAAAGATCCTATTACAGAAATCGTAGCTATAATTACAATATCATTTGTTAAAAAGAAAAGTAATTTGAACCGGAATGCTAAGTTTGTGATACCTTCTACACAATGGCTCTGCGTCTTTATCCTTTGTCGCTAACCTTCATGTTCATTTTCATTCCTCCACAACAGAATGTTATTTGGAAAAACGAGACAGTGAGATTTGCTGAGTTTCACAGGGGCCAATCAAGAAAACAAGCAAACAATTTTGCCCTCACAGTGACTGGATATCATCCTGGCAATACATAGTCAAGGTGTCTCATTTCTAACAAACATCAGAAATTACACTTGTAAATGGCATGTTTGTGTCTGCAAAAGAAGAAATTTCTCAGGTATCAGTAATGTAGGTATTTTAAAAGTTTCCCAGGTGATTCCATTTTATGCCACCAGGTTTGGAAAACAATGATTTGGGCAACTGTGACATAATCCAATTATCCTCCCTGCCACCCTGACAGATGGCATGATCATTTTTAAAAAATGTTTTCAAGCTGGTTGAATTTTAAGTACTTCCTTATATTGAGCTAAAATCTACTGCCCGCAATACCTGTCTTCTAACTACTTCCCTTCGAAAGCCATTGCATTCTGCCTGTCCCAACCCAATTGTCTCTCAGCTGTTCTGTAAGTGATTTGGTTTCTGCACTGAGATCCAATGTGGTCACCAATCTCAAGAGATAATAATGAAATTCATCCCCTAAGGAAACCTTATTCTCTGACAGGCATAGCGTTAGGGATTTTGGATCCCTCCTCCCATATTCTCAACAAGCTAGAGAAGTGGGTTTATTACCCAATATTTAACTGCCAAGGTCAGAACTGGGACTGAGGCAATTATGCTAGTAAATCTATGCTGGACTTGCACCATTTGGTGGCTGGATCTGGACACAACTTTTTTTTTTAATTTTTAATTTTTGTGGGTACATCATAAGTGTATATGTTTGTGGGGTACTTGAGATATTTTGATACAGGCCTGCTATGCAAACTAATCACTTCATGGAAAATGGGGTATCCATCCCCTCAAGCATTTATCCTTTGTGTTGAAAACAATTCAATTACATTGTTTTAGTTATTTTAAAATGTACAATGAAATTATTGTTGATTATAGTCACGCAGTTGTTCAGTGTATCTTATTCATGCTTTCTGTTTTTTTGGTACGCATTAACCACTCTCACCTCCTCCCAACCTCCTACCACCCTTTCCACCCTCTGGTAACCATCCTTCTACTCTGTATGTCCACGAGTTCAATTGCTGTGATTTTTAGATCCCACAAACATGTGAGAATATTTGATGCTGGTCTTTCTGTGTCTGGCTTATTTCACTTAACATGATGATCTCCAGTTCCATGCATGTTGTTGCAAATGACAGAATCTCACTCTTTTTTATGGCTGAATAGTATTCCATTGTGTATATGTACCACATTTTCTTTATCCATTCGTCTACTGATAGAGTCTTAGGTTGATTCCAAATCTCAGCTATTGTGAACAGTGCTGCAACAATGGGCACAACTTTTTTTTTTTTAAGTGGAAGCTTCCTGGTATAGAATACTATCTTTCCAGGTTAAAGTTAATAAACAAGACTTTGCATAGATTGTTGTAGATGTAACCTCATATCAGCCAGGTGGAAGGGGAACTTTACAAGGTGTCTGCAATGGCTTACTGAGGACCAACGCACCATCACATGCACCCACCTATAAGGGTGGGTGTCGGGGGGATGAGTCTCTTGGCCCTTAAACAGAAGCAAGAGCCCTGACAGAATCAGGGAAGAATAACTAAGTATTCATTCATGATGAGCCTTCGTGAGGGGCTGGGTGGCAGATACTAAACGTGAGTTTTAACTGGTAAAGGATGCATGGTATATGGAGTGTGAAGAAGAAAGGAGGGGATCAGAGGGAAAGGAGCCTGAGATTTGTTTGTTTGCTTTGGTTTTGGTTTGGTTTGGCTTTGGCCAGGCCCTGTTCTCCTGTTTTTCTCCTCCCCCATTTTAAAATAATAAGTAAATACATAAGTAATTGTAAAAGGAACCGTAACTTATAATTCCAATGAATCCTCCCTCAAATAAATTATAACAACTACAGGGTGGTCTGAAGTGTTCAACTAATGTTCATCATCTTCTTCTTCTTCCTTTTTTTTTCATTTTCTTTGACGGAGTCATGCTCTGTTGCCAGGCTAGAGTGCAGTGGCACCATCTCGGCTCACTGCAACTTTCATCTCCCGGGTTCAAGCCATTCCCCTGCCTCAGCTTCCTGAGTAGCTGGGATTACGGGCACATGCCACCACGCCCAGCTAATTTTTTGTATTTTAGTAAATACGGGGTTTCACCATCACCAGGATGGTCATGATCTCCTGACCTCATGATCCGCCCAACTCAGCCTTTCAAAGTGCTGGGATTACAGGCGTGAGCCACCATGTGCCTGGTCTCATCTTTGTAAATGTAATCGTCTACAGGGACAGGAGACATCATAAAACCTTATGCACTCCCCTGCTTGGGATTTTGTGCCTCTTTGTCAATATAGTGATTAATTTCAGAAACTTCACAGATTTTTGGTAGGATTTTATGTTATGGTACTGCACCTTTTAAGACAATGATTTTTACTGAAAATGCATTTATAAGAGGTGAATTTTATACTGTTTAGAGGATTGAGTCAAGTGTGTTGAACATGTTCTATCCCAGATACTGTTATAAATTCTATCAAACAGCTAGTCATTTTATATAATGCTCGAAAGAAAATTGAACAGGACGTTCAATTTATGTTTTTATTTCTAAATAGCTGATATGAATTGATTTCTTTTTAATTGAAAGTTATGTGATTTGATGATTCAACCTCAATAACAAAAACAAAGCCAGTTTGCAATCATTTGATTTATTTCATGTTTTGTCACCCTGCCATTATTAAATTAATTCACCTTTTAATAAAAATAATTTCTAATGTTGAGAAAATACAGATAAGTAGAGAGAAGCTTTATTAAGATCATCGGTATTAAAACTAAACCCTTTTTTCTCATTAAAGGAGATACAGTCAATTTAATTAATGCACATTAATCCCTAGTTGACATTAAATTCATCTAAAAATCTACACTCTTATAGATTATTAACACCAAGGCATAAAAAAGTTTAAAATGATTAATATATAGATGAAACACATTTCTAGAGGTTTGAGTGATTATATTTTAAAATGTTCTATTGATGAACTAATCATTTGAGACAATTTATTCAGTTTATCAAATATTTCTTGATTTAAGGGGGAAAAAAAAGACCAGAAAAGTATCTTTTCTAAGGAAAAAAAAAAAAAACAGAAAATTTTACTAGGATAATGATTTAGAGTTGATATTTCTCTCTAAATTAACTTAAAGTCATCACAATGTGAAAGTCAAGCCCAAAGTTATCTTTACACTTACATCATTTAAATTCTTATTTTTGAAAGAAGGCTGTATTTTGTGTAACTTTCAGATGTTTTTTCCTTTACTTTTTCTAGAAAAGGAGAATTATTATAAAGCAATAAAGGAGTCACCCCCAGCATTTAAAAAACTGCTTTGTTTTAAAATATCTTTCTGTATGAACTTATTTTAACTGGACTTTTAAAACATTCTGACCTCTAATTTTAAGTATATTCCAGGTGGCATATTTTGTATTCTGGTTTTATCAATCTGTTTTCAGGCTATAGGTCACTTTACAAAGAATGTCATCATGTATTTTGACACTAATTTCAAATGACGATCTCATCCCAAATCCAGGCCAATCGGGCTTATAAAAGTTTAACTTTGATTCATGAGCTGTTTTATATAGGGCTCAAACCTTCCAGCAGAACAAGACAAGCCAAACAAAATAACTGTCTTTCCAATGTACATTGACTTAAAGAACTTACCTTCCACATTAAATGACAACAAGAAATAGACTTGTGTTTTATCCAGCTTTTCAATTTCATGATAAGCTCTAGAGCTAATTAATTTAATAGACTACAAGATGCCAATTTTCTTTATTTACCTTTTTTGTCCTGATAAACATTAGTGTGCTTGAATGGACACCTCTATTTTCCTGGGAGTTTTAAAGCTTCCTTTCATGTATGTGAAAAATGACTAAATATGTCAGGGTTTATCAAACAGAGCCTTGCTTTTTTGGCTGGTCCTTTCACCTTATCTAGCAAACACATTACCCTCTCCATCAAAATGTGGCAGAGCAAACACTGCAGTGGGCCTGCACACATAACTAGAGCTACCTTTAAACAGCCTCTAAACTCTTTAAACCCAGCTAGAAAGCTGATTAGGTCTCAGATCTTTGGGTATTATCTTATTTTTGATAGCTATGCTATGAAAAGGCAATGAAGAAAAGCTGTCTAATAGGGAGGCATGTTAAAGTGTCTGCTTACTTAAGTGGTGTGCTTAAAAGGAAGAAAAAAAGAAAACTGTGTAAACTAGTTTAACTATTTGCTAAATCTCAAAAGGAACAATGTTTTAAAATTTTTTATACCTGAACTTAAAGGAGAACCATATTTTCTCAAATCTCAGCCTTCACATTCAGAAAGCAACGGATCACCATGGTTTATTTTCCTTTCCAAAAATATTCTAATATTTTTGTTTAGGGTCTTTGGTGCAAGTTTGAAGAGATTATTAGTCCAAATATGAGAGAGTCAAAGATTTATTTCACGCCCATGGAGTAACCATGAAAAGACACGATAGGAAGTGATGTGTATTTCACTAAAGTTAACTTTACCTTTATTTGAAAGGATGAATTAATAAAGTAAAAAGTAAGGAAATAGCTACCACTGAAGCTGAATTTAAGCAGCTAAAATTCACTTTGTATATGAAGTAGAGCAAAGACAGATGACATTCAGGAGACATCTAAACCTCACACAAACTCCACCTTTTTAGAACTTCACAGATGTTTGGCATGCGTACCAAGTGGAAACAGACTGTCTTACAGCATTGAACATGTTGAAAAGGAAACATGTGAGTAGGATGTGGAACACTGATTTAAAGAGAGGAGGGGTGTGGTTCCAAGAGGCAAGGTTAACATGAACACATGTCAGAAAACACCGACTCCCGTCTGGGCTGGTTTGTGTAAGTTAGTTGGGGGAGTGAAATAAAATGAAAACTATTCATACCTGAGGTTCTGTGATCTAATGTAACAAAATTGAGTCATATTTTATATCCATGAAGGGTGACCTGGAGAGAAAGGGAGAGTGCTCCTAGCTGCCTTTCAAACACCCTGGTTTCACTTGAGCTGTGGTCTCAAGTTACTATCTAAAGTATAGAGAAGCTCAAAACCAGAGAGAAAGACACCTGATAGTTGAGGTAATGCTGATACCATTCCCAAACGAAACTGTTTTTGTCTTCATTACAAAAGCCAGCAATGAGGGATGGGGATCAAACCCTGAAAGATTTGATTATTTTCATTCCATTGATTTTTACATCAAGACCCTAGTTTAAATCGATATTCTAACATATTAGCAGGACATACATCTTTCCATTCAAAATAAATTTAAACTTGGAAACCCTAATAAAAGACAGTGCCTGGCACATATAAAACACACATCCTAAAACCCAAAGGATGTTGAAAATATGCTACAGTGGACTTAGGTACTTAGCATAAGGCAAAAATGAGGAAGGAGAATGCTGACACCCTTACCAAATAAAGTGGCTGGATGGCGAGTCACATTGTGGTTTCTCTTTAGGGGCTCTTAGTAGCTTTTTCTTGTGATTTGGTGTACAGACTTTTCCCTGAGATTCCCACCACTCCCTGGAGTCACATTTTAGCTTGGCCTTTATGTAGAAGGCTATGTGGTTTATCCAGGGCTTGGGGAGACAGGAAGAAAGACAGTGATCACTTTACTTCTTCGGGACAGTTTTGTAATTTTGAAGCTTCCGCTCAGTGCTGAGCAAATCCGCAGATATTTGTACAAGGTCTTCATAGAACCATTTCAAATTTCGAGTTTACGTTTTGAAGTCTGGTCACAACATTCTACCTGATCAGAACAAAAACACTGTTGTCAATAATAATATTTGCAAGACATTAATACCTACCGTGGGCCATCAATAACAGCTGACATATATCTAGAAATTGCTACACACCAGGCCCACTTTAAGAAATTCACGTGAGTTAACTCACTTAATGTTTACAGCAACCCCTGCTGTAGGTAATGTTGTTATTTTACAAGTTGAGAAAACTGAAGAACAGAAAAATTAACTAACTTACCCAGAGACACACAACCAGGAAGTTGCTAAACTTCAAAGAAGTTCATTGCATATGTTTCTATGTGTGAGCATGCATTAAATATGGTCAAAGTGTTTCCTTGAAAATAAGTAGAGCCCCGCTAAATCGATATGACCCTCCAGGAGACAATATGTTTAGTTGTTTTCTGCTTTATCATGGGTAATGTACATAATATTCTATTAAATAAATCTTCTAGGTGATGGCTTTAAAAGATTACATTTCAATGCAAACCAACGATTTCTAATTTTTTTTTTTTGAAAATGATGACAAATAGATTAACGTGGTACCTCAAAACTTCTGTGATTAAAATGTGTGGAATTTGTACACCACAAATTGGCCTTTCTTTCACCTTGCTTGGTCTGCCTTAGTACCCCTGGCTGTCACTGAGTTATGGGTAAACATTATCCTTACCAGCCTACCATTTCTCTTTCTCTCTGGATATTGTATCTTTACTTGCTTTTGATTAATGGCTGGTTTCTCAGCAGAGAAGCACATCTTTCAGAGTTTTGCAAATATTTTGGGCTTTGTCATTGAACATCATCTAAGGACAAACAGCAACATCTAGGGATAAAAAGAGTTGCTGTACATGATATTATCAGCAAAGAAGGCATACTATCAGAATCTCCCAAACCTTCCCCAAATATGAGACAATAAGAGAAAGGCTTCAGTGCCCGCACAAATAAGGGACATTTGATAAAAGAAAATATTAACTGGAATGGGAAGTATGCATCATTTTCAGGTACACAATCAAGTCAAAAGACACGCTTTGGTGAATAACAATGTTCAAGAATGAAGAAGAAATTTTTAATGATCCATGTTGCCATCGTCTCCCAATATTAACCTAAAAGCTGAAGACAGAAGAAAAAGAACAGGTTTAGATGTGTTGGCTTATTTGTGGAGCAATGAGGTACTTAACATCTTTTTTTAAATGCTGCGAATCTCCACCCTCCAGTACAACATTATGCACACATGCAATTAACCACCTTGGTAATGTCCTTCCCAGCTGACCTAGAATGACGAAATATGACTCTAATGGGCAAAGCGACACATACCAGTGGGTGCTAAGATTGTCTTTTTAGACTTCAAGAGTCCAAAAGACGAATGTAAAAACACCAAGCACAGTAAGTAGCATCTCTGTCACCAGAAATCAGCACAAACTTGAAACTTCACTTTTGCACATGTAGAAAAATAATATTGCTAACCAGAATAATAGTAATCCAAGATGATGCAAAGAAAAACGTCTCCTAATTTGATCTCAGCAAATAAATTTTTTAAACACACAGTAGTTGTTACGAAGCATGTGCTCTGTTGGAGTTAACAAAAAAAAAAAAGAAAAAAAAACTGTCAAGGAGATGGCTCCCACCTTTTAGAAACCTCACAGGAAGTAATTATTCATTGTTTTGGCATTAAGTCATGCTAATTTCAGGTCACAACTTTCAGAACTGCTAGGATGTGCCCAGACCACTGGGATTATTTATTTGAAAAGACACAAATACTATGAAAGTTTATTTTGCACACTTAACACTTGTCACCTGAAAAAAAAAATGTTTCCTCACCCATGGGGTTGGGAGTGAGTAGGGGTAGTATAAATCCAGTTTGCTGCCAAATGACTTTATGAACTAAATCCCAAAGCAATCTCAGGAGAGTGTCTATTAAAAAAAAGAATCATTTTGTCAACCTTTCTACTGCTTCCACACCCCAAGCCTGCTATTGAAAGAGAGTGAAAGAGAAGAAAAGAGAAGCCCACATTATTTGATATGGTCACCACCACCACCACTCCACCCCTATGCCACCCCCCACCTCCTAGTCAAGGAAATGTTGATCCAGCCATAAATTTAAAATGAATAATCTGATCACATTTCAGGGAACTAGGGTAAGTAAAAGTTGTGTGCCCTGTAATTATTAATTATACAAACTCAACCATCTCCAGAGGCATTTAAAATATTTGGGGGTTGCAGGTGGAGAAAGGTTTCTTGGCAGTAGTTGTTCATTGAAATCTCTTACAGGATTTTTTTTTTTTTAACCTAGTCTGTGATGCAGAACCTGCTGTGCTAAATTATGAACCAAAGGCTTTGGGGTGGGAACAATCAATCAAAATACCTGGGGTAGTGTGTAATGTGCATGCTCTTGTCAGCGTGAGCAGGCTGCCCCTGAACACGGTCCCCCAGCAGGTTAAATAAATATGATACCATAGACAAACCGACAGGATCACACGGCTGCATCAATCAGCTGTTGATAAAATACAATCTTCCTTTAATACATGCTGAGAAAGTTATTTAACACTTACAAAACCTATATCCATTTCTTGTCCTTTTTTTTTTTTTTTTTTAAGTCTTCTTAGAAAGTGTATCTCTTTCAAAGGGCAAGGAGAAGAAGTTGCAGAACTGGCGGGGGCGCGTGGTGCTGATTTACTGGCGCCAAGGAAGCGGAGAGGCACAACTATTGAAGTAGGGAGTGAACAGATAACCGCAGTTGGGGTAAGGAAACTGGCCAGAGGGTCGGTGAGAATGCAAACCACACCTGAAGCGTTTCAACGGATCTTGAAAACCGTGGATACCTTGTTGGAACAAGTCCTGCAGTGAGACCCCTGGTGCCTTTCAATTCCTCTCTTAGTTCAGCTCATTTCAGCTCTGCGGTGTGCGTGCATCTGGAGCAGATGAGAAAACTGTTCTGGATTAATTGGGGGAAAAATAACTGGGCAGGAAATAATTTAAAAGGGAGGAACCTCCCAGGGAGCTTAAGAGAAAAGTGTTCCCGTAGAGCTTGTGGTAAAAGGGAGATCGTCGATGGCTTCACGCCGGTGAAACTTGGGGGTAACAAGGAAACAGGAAGACAATTGCCCTGAGTTAGCAGCGAGGATGTTTGTGCCCGTACGCTTTGTGGCTTAAGAAAAGCTCCTCGCTACGATTAAGGACTTCACTTTCCCCACTTGCAAACGGGCAAAAATGAAAGGGGTTGGTGCCAGGACGGTCTTGAGCGCCGGTCCAGGCTGAGCTCTGACTCCAGAATTTTGACTTTAACCTTCCGCTCGCGCCTAGCGTCTGCATCTCGCTCGCGGTGCCCCAGTTTAACCCCGGGCTCCGCTCCGCGCGCCTTTGTGAGGACCGGACTGGGGGTGCCCGCTCGCTCGGCGAGGGCGTTGCACGTCGAGAGTGGGAGAGCCTGGTTCAATGCTGACAGGCTATCTCTTAACAAGTGAAGATTAATGCCCCTTCTAAAACTAAGCTCTCCTAAGTGCCGTCAGTACAACATAAATACTGGGAGTGGGGAAAGGCGTCGCCTGCCACTCAAACAGTACGGATCTTTCTCAGCCTGTTGAAACAACTCGCCGGGGCAGCTCGAGGTGTTGACGGCCACGTTTGTCAGCGCGTCGTGCCTTCCCGGGCCCTCCTCGGGGGCGACGGGAGCTCGAGACTGATCCGATCTGGGCGTCCCCTGCCCCAGTCTGCGCGGCTTCTCCCGGGTTTCCACCGGCCTCCCCTCGGGTTTCCCGAAGATCCAGGCCGCGGCAGCGCTGGGCCCCATGGCCTAGGGTTTGAGAGTCCGCGGATCCCTGCAAACAGGTGCCCCCCGTTTCGCAGGCTCCCCCGGGCGAACGGTGCCAATTGGGCTCACGTGGAGGCAGCTCGCGACCCCAGGACGCGGGCAGGTGCTGGTACCTTGCCCCAAATCCCGACCGGATCCGCCCCCTTTGGCCCCTCCCAGGCGCCCTACCCAGCGCTCCTCCCAAATCCGAGGCCCATCGGGCCGGCACGGGGCGGGGAGGCAAGGAGGTGAGAGTGGAAGGTAGGAATCTGGCTGCCCTGGTAGCGCCTGCAAGCCCAGAAATTCGCTTGGGGTTCGTTAACACACGCGCTTGGGGTTGTCCCCTCCCCACCCCGATACGAACCCTTCCTGTTGCCTCGGCGGCCCAGGCTTCGGTGGCTTGGGGAGGCGCTGGAACCCTTGTAACCTTTTTGGAGACTTTGCACTTTCAAGAGCTCTGTACCTGAAACTGACACCCGCAAGCACTCTCCGGGGGCCTGTTGGGCAGATGGAGTGGCAGGGCCAGGTGGGGCCTGTTGGCGAGACACGGGGACATTTGTCATGGGTGACCCGGCGCCTCGGCTTCTGAGCCCACGCCGGCGCGGGGAAGCCCGCGCTAATGTAATAAAGCGAGAGCGACAAGAGGAAAGGCCTCTCTTGCCCCGGGGCCGCCACATGCTCACTCCGTTTTACTGTCAGGGCTGGTCGAGGCTGTGGCTTCATTTCATATTCCATTAATATTTACAGCAGCTATTGAATTTCCCATTACAAAGTTCACCATACACACTGCTAATATGAAATTTTAATAGTATTGTGCACATTATGAAAAGTCCCACCATTAAGAAGGGCGGGGGAAGGTCCTAGGGAGAAGTTGCCCAGGGAAGTTACCCACCACTGAACACTGAAAACGTCCCCCAAGCCACTGACTGTATTTATTTGCAACTATTACCATAAAGATGTAAAACAGTAGGTATTTTATCGATATTGAAATCAAAAGCGAGTGAGGAAATCAAGTGGGTAAAAAGCAGGCTGGCTAAATTGAGTTTGCGAAGTTGTATGTGTGTGAGAAGCTTTGTCCGCATGTATAGATGTTCCTGTTCTTCCACTTTGCTAGTGAACAAGCAGAAGGGTGCAGGTTGCCTTGGGATCTGGTCGCAGTGGAGGCTGGAGGGCTGGAGGGACAGGCAGACGTATGGCAGTGGTAGAGTCCCTGCCCTCGTCCCCTCCTTCCAGCCCTCCACCAACCTCCAGCCTCGGGCCCCAGAAGTTCCCAAAACTCCAGTCCTGAGGGTGACCCCAAGGGATAAATTCTGCCAAGAACTGTGAATCCCCCATTTCTCCCTCTGTGATGTTCAACTTTTCAGGACTGGTACCCTAAGGTCAGGTGGTGTTCCAGGGGTAGCGTTTTCCATGTGATGTGCAATCCTGCAGAGGGACTAGCGCTAACTTGGACTGAAAAGGGGAGAAAGAACAGAGAAAAAGAGAGAGCGAATGTGGCCTGGACACAGAAGCATTAGAACACAAAGCCCAAGCCCAAAGCCTCACTGCCTAAAGCAGCCAAGAAGTTGGCAAACTGAGCACGGCTCCAGGCTGGGCCATACTGAGTGGTGGAGTTAAATTTCTCTCTCTGGCCTTTCAAGGGCTGCACAGTGAAGCCACAAGCTCGCACGTGTGGCAACATCCAGCTCCAAGGGCACTTTGTGGCACAGCCGACGAGCATCCTCCCCTGCAAGAGCTGGCAGGTGCATCCATGGTCATGCCCACCTCGTAGTCCAGTTGGACACCGGCCTGGAGCCATTCCACAGCAGGTGCCTGATTGCCACTGGCTCTCTGAGATGCGTTGGGCCTTCCCACTTTACCTGTAAGGACATTCAACTTCCTTGGAGAGCCAACGAGTTCCCGTGCCTCTGGCTTTTTGCAGGTAACCTTGCCCTAGAGTGGACGATAGATAAAATAGAAGGAAAGCACATGTGTTTTGTTTGGGTGGGAGAATATGCTGTAATTTCTCCAGTCTGCATCAAACTTTCCCATCGCCTGCCCACCCACCCTCACACCATCCCCTCCTCACACTCCTCAGAGTGTAAATTAATGACACTACTTTGAGTGCCACTGTGGTGTCTTAATAAGCTTCTATTTCCGCATTGAGAGGGTAATTTCTGAATCCTTAGGTTACTTTCCTGCTAAAGGAAAATGACAGTGCCAGAAGGTAAAGATGGGTGACATTTCCATAGGAAGATCTGGTGTTGATTTTTTTTCTGGGTTTTAAAAAATATTACTATTATTATCACCCCCTCCCATTTTCTTGGCTTTTTTTTTTTTTTTTTTTTGTTAAAGCCCCTAAATGTGTCATGCTTTGTCACATCCTCTGTGTGTGTTTTTAGAGAGCATTTGAATAAAAGGCTCGATGCCAGGTATTGGTGACACAGGGGGTGGAATTTTCAGCCGTTCCACAAAGAGTTGGCCGCCTCTATTTGCATAAGGTCAGAGTAGTGCTTCTGATAGAACTTTACCAGCATCTCTGTCTCTTAGCAACACTCTTGCACTCTTGGTCCCCGCATTAAATTGACTGGTCCCTTCCTTTTCTTCCTTTCATTGGGAGGCTTACAATAAAATGTCACCCTTCCAACCTGTGCCTGTCACCCAGTAGGTCATCTGTATCTCCCCTTCTCCCTCCCCTTTCCTCCCCTCCTCCTCCCTTTTCTTTCCAGCTCCAATTAGACGATGAGATTATTCATTTGGTGGATTCCCAAAACTGTTTCATTTTATTGTGTTAATTAATATTAATACTATTTCTCTCTTTGTTATTAGTAAAAAGCTATCATAAATACAGGCAAGATAAGGAGCAAATTGCCAGCACCTACCAAACAATGGGCCTGAAGAGGGGTAATAAAGAGAGTGGAGATAGAGAGAGCAGGGTTTAGGTCAGACTCCCCACCCATTTAGTTGATTCGGGGTTGAGCGAAGCATGGAAGCCCCCGGAAGCAGGCTTGGAATATGCCAGGCAGCCTTCTTGGCTCTAGGATGGGACACAGTGACAGGATCCAGATGCTGATAGGTGGTGTTAATGGAGGGTCACGTTTGGACAATAGTATCCATCACTTGCCTCCTGGCTCTTCTGTCAGATGGAGTCATTTCTGACTACTCCATCACTCAGATTTTGGATAGATTCAATTATTACCTTCACCTTGACAACAGGATATGCAAATCTATGCCCAAATAACTAAGTAATAATATTTTTTTGTTTTAATGCATTCTCCTCTTGTCTATGTTAAAGAAGAAATCTCTAAGGGTTCAATACCTTTCTTCCTATTTTATTCTGAAGACATCTGCCCAGTTACTCAACCCCACAGGATAATGGCTGCTTAATTAGCACAAACAAATGTTTGTCTGAATGCCTGAATGATTACTGCTGATTTTTATAATCCTATCAATGGCTCCAATTAAGTAGTCTGTATGTGTTTTCTAAAGTTTTGAGAGTCTAACTTAGAAAGGATCTGTGTGCTATCTTTAAGAATCCATCGAAAATGGGCTTTTTCCCCCCTTCTTTTGAGAAGTGTTTGAAACTGAGTGAAAATAAGAATTGTATTCAAAAGGAAGGTGAGGAAGAGGAAAAGAGCTCATTACATTACTCTTGTTCACAAAGTTAAGAATTAATTTAAATCAAGTTAAAGAATTAAAAAAATTAAAACGCTGAGAAGATCCTTCTGAAGGAAGTGGGAATCAGAGAGATGCAGGGGTGGTGTTGAATGTTCCTTGAATTCCATCTCTGCTTTCTTCTTGGACAGAGAAACCAACTTCCTTCTTTAGAGGAGTGGTTTGTTTTCTGTAACACATTACTCATCTCTTGAGCAGGGCAAATAGTAAGGTAAAACATCCTGCCTTTCCCTGATATTTTCACAAAGCCCTTGCTCTGCTTTCTCCTCTCTTCTTCCTATTCTGTATGCCCTGTAATTCTTGCAGTGTATTGCCAGATAAATTTGCAGGTAATGGGGTCTCAGAAAAGCAACCAGGGTTAAAAGTCAACTAGCTCCTCTTTAATAATTCACGTGTCATATTTCTTCCACTATGTCGAGTTTGCTAAAGAAGATGGATAGGGGCTGATGGGTGGCCACTTGAGTTTATTATTCCAAGCCTCAGAGGGGAGGAAAACTGTAAAAAGAGATGCCCCCACTCTTCTTACAAATGAGTAAAAGCAGCCCAAACCTTCCTCAGAGTTCCTGGCCCCCTGTGCCTCACCTTGCTTTCCCGAATTTCTCCAAGGTGTCAGGAAGATTCATAAAGATGGGAGTGCCAAAAAATATTCCTGGGAACTTTTCCTATTTTCAGTCACCCCACCTTACAGATTTGTCCTCTTTCCTCCTTACCGGTACCTTCATTCTGACACATTACCAAGTGACAATTCTCTTCATACTTTTTGCCACAATATAGAAGTTGCTAGGGCAACTTCACCTGCAGACAATGGCTCTTACTTTAACTTTCTTATGGATGACCTTTCTTCTTTTTACAACTGATTTTTTGGGGGGCAGCATTGCTGGTGACAGTTTCACATGCCTTTGACTTAACTCTTTCTATTCTCTTTCTTTTTGCAGGGATGTGAGGGAAAGTTTGGGATGCGTGTAGTTTGTTTGTTTCAGTTTGGGGTTTTGTTTTGTTTGTTTTTATTTTACTTTCAACAATTTGCTGTTTCCAAGAAGGGGGAGGGACACGGTACACGTAGACAAGACAAGAACAGGTAAAACCAAGGAAGCTCTAAGCATATTTGAGCTCGATTTTGGAGTATGAATTGATATATAGTCATATTTCAAAAAGGAAGACAGAAGACAAGGAGAAATAAAGACTGAGACTTACCTGTTCAGATTTTACTCAAATGTAGAAATGAGCATTTTGCTTCGTCCAGTTTGCATTTCCCTATTGCTTAGGTTGTCCCATCAGAATTTTAAGGATCCCAATTTACACAGATCAAGCCAGGGGAGTGATTTCGTTTACAATTTCTCTCTCCCCATCTTCTGAAAAGCAAAATATTAGACAAAGGTGTTCTATCGTGGAAGTTACCACTTTTCCATGTGTTACTTATTTAATGAAAGGAATCCTATAGTTTTGCAAATCTGTTTTCTGATTAGTGGCAAATGGATAGCCATTTGAAGAACAACTGTTTTCGTTCCTCCCCTCCCTTTTTTCTTTACTTCTGAAGAATGTTAAAACAAAATAACACAAATCAGTCATTTGGGAAATAGAGTTTTATCTTCAAGTATAATTATCACTAGTGGCACATCATGACAGAAAAAATAAATAGTATCTCTCATTCTATTCATCTATGACTACAATGCTATAAAAATCTCCTTTATCTTTTTTTTCTGGGGGCCTTTTCCACTCACTTAGCTTTATGGCTTTCAAACTTAACCCAAGTTTTTGCAGCAGTTGCTCTGCTCAGGATGATAAGGGCTTGCTTTTTGGGCTCAGTTATTTTAATATAAACCTTCAACTTCTGTCACAAATTTGAGATGGAGGTCTGTTTATATGTCAGATATAAGTTGTTGGGAGAGGTGTAACGGAGTATTCCAGAGGGAGGGCAAATAATTAAGGTTTATAAAAATCAGGCACACTTTGACAGGAAGAGAATAAATAGTTCTGAAAGAAATTTATAGTAAAAGATGGGTCAGGGTTGGGAAAACAAATTTGGAGTGGCGCTAGTCTGTAGCACAGTGGGTGGGGTGGGGGGAGAGTAAATTGTGTCCAAGATCGTCACTCCAAGAAGCAGCCTACTTGAAACAGCTGTTTCAAACTTTTCCTGATTGTTACCTTCTAACCGATTAAACCAGCAGGCAAGTGCTTGAGCAATTTTTCAAACTAGGGCAGCACCCAGTCCTCTTTCAGCGAATTCCTGATGAGCACTAGCTATGTATTTGCGATATAGCTACTCTCCCTCCCTCCTCCATGGTGGAGTTAGACAAGGCTGTTCACATTTTATTTGCATATTTTTTTTTAAGATGGAGAGAAAAAAGGAGATTATGTAGTTTGTTTTCAAGCACTTTGCCATAATGTGCGATATAACTGACAGAAACTTTCTCATTTCCAGCTTTGATTGGGCTCAAACCCTTCAAGAAAACGAACTTTGTAAGGAGCTTTACTTGTGAAACTACTAACCACGTCTTCTCTAGATTAGGGCAATGGAGTGGAATTGGGATACGCATATCACCCCTTTCGGAATACAAGGTTGCTTCCACACCCCTCCCTCCCCTCAGTAAGTTGGCATCCTCAGGCCAACCTGAACCCTGCAAGCTTCACTGCCAGTTGGGGTGCTGCTCTGCGTTCTTCTAGGGGTTCTCCACCCCACTCTGGGTTCAAGGCAGGACAAGGTTCTGCAGGTCTGGGCACTCCCGCAGACAGAACTATTTTCCACTGCCGTTGGGTGACGAAAAGTATTTGAAAAGCTGCCGGGTAGGAGGATGTGTTCCCTGCCCTGCGAGATCAGCTCGGTCTGAGCGACCCTGGGCAGAACACTGTTCAGACTACTGCCCTGACTAAGCAGAAATCCCAAGAGAAGCATCTCCCACCTGGCAGGAAATATGTCTTGGGCGGGATTTCATTTTTAGGTGAGAGGAGGGACACTCAGAGAAAAAACAAAACTAGTCCAAAAAAAAAAAAAGTCAAGTGGAAGAGCTAGAAGACAAGACCTAGAATACAAACAACTCCATTATCATGTGGATCCGGAAAGACCCGAAGCCTGGGAGGGAGCGCAGTGTAGACTTCCTGCCTGGAACTAAAACACAAAGTAGCAAATTTGAGCAGAGAGAGTTGGCGCTGATTTTCTGGGACGATCTGCTGCGGTCTTTACTTCGGACTTTGGGAAGAGGAGGCGGGGTTGGCTCCGCGGAGCAGGTGGGAGCAGGTGGGCGTCGCGGCAGGGGAACCCCCGGCCTCCCCAGGTCCCGCTCCCTCCCCGACCCGGCGGAGCCGGCAGAGGCCATCTCGAGTCCTGCTAACACCTATCATTTGAAGCCATCTTCGCTCTGCCTTCCAAACATCTCGAGCGTTTTTTATTCCGCTCGCCGCTCCTCCTTATTGAGTTCTCAGTGTCTCTCGGCAACTTGTCATAACCTGTAATAAAACGCCCTTTCCGCCGAGAGTTAAAGTCCAGAGGGCAGCGGTTCTATTTTCCACTGACAGCCGAGAAAAGGAGCCACGGTGGCCTCCCTTTTGTCTGCCTGGGGTTTTAACTCCTGCGGGACCGGCGGTGGAGATTGCACCCTACGCCGGCCGCCGGCTCCTGGTTCCTTGGACCGGGGTCGGGGGGTGGGGGGGCCGCCACCCTAAAGACCACCGCGTCCCGAGCTCCCGGGCCCTGCCCCGCGGGGATTGCTGCGGCCTGGGGAGAACGTTCTGGGCCTCTGGGGCTGCAGACACGTGCTGCCCTGTCGCGTTCCTCAAAAAGTAGAGGCGCCTTTTTGCACTTTTCCTCCTCCTTCTTTTTTAATTGGAGGGGGTCTTGACCGAGAGCAACACAAGGGATAAGTGAAATACAAGACCGATAACAAGGTCACGTCAGCCCACATCCCGGCAGCGTTTCACCGGGCTGGTGATGTAACTGGTTCAAACCGTTTTCCTTATGAGGCAAACCCATCCTATGATTATGTTCATAAACCTGGAATCGAAACAGGAAGGTTTGTTGGAGTTTTTCTGTCCCACGTATGCAGGTGAAGGGCTAACTCACATGACTCTCTCATCAGATGACCCCGTGGGGGAGTGCGGAAATGTGGGGTTCAGTATCTCTCCCCCGCCCCTGCAAAGGGATCGCGAGGCCCAGGTGCGTGGTCCTCAGATTGGCTGAGCACCGCTGAGCTGGACGTCTGGCTTTGCCTCCTCCTGACCGAGACGTTCCTCGATACCCAGGACACCCCCTCTCTCGCCACTGTCACCTGTTTAGAAGATCCCCATCCCCACTTTCTTCTTACCTGACCACCCGCAGAGAAGTCTCCTTAGAATACCCTAAGGTCGCTGATGGGAGCCCGGGTGTCTCCCAGACTTTTTCTATTTGTCGTCCACATGACTTCGTGTCACCCAAGATTTGGGGGTGGGGAGCATAGGACATGGGTAAGAATAAGAAGCCAGGGGACTGGGAGAGGGGAACCAACGCTGAACCTCGGGAGCTGCCTTCCTAGTGCCTTATTTTGTTTATTTAAAGAAGGAGGTGGGGGCAGGCACAGTGGTTCAGGCCTGTGATCCCAGCACTTTAGGAAGCTGGGACAGGTGGATCATCTGAGGTCAGGAGTTTGAGACCAGCCTGACCAATATGGTGAAACCCCATCTCTACTAAAAATACAAAAAATTAGCCAGGTGTGGTGGTGGGCGTCTGTAATCCAAGCTTCTCCGGAGGCTGAGACAGGAGAGTCGCTCGAACCCTGGAGGTGGAGGTTGCAGTGAGCCGAAATTGCACAATTGCACTCCAGCTTGGGCGACAGAGCAAGACTCTGTCTCAAAAAAATAAGTAAATAAATAAAATAAAAATAAAGAAAGAAGTGGGGCAGCCTCTGATGGAGAGTGTCAGGGTGTCTCCTCCCTGACCCTTAAGGCCTCACATCCAACCCGGGAACTCCTCTTGGAGGTCTCTGAAACCAGGAAGGAGACTAGGAGATTGTTCTCATTCAGCCAGCCATTGAAATGGAAACAGCCTACCCTGGCCTGGCTTCATGGCTGGCCACCCTCACTTCTCAGGATATCTTCCCCCAAGAAAGATGCTCATGCTCTCCACCTGGTGCACCAAAATCAGACTGCCTGCCCCTCGCACCTCCTTGCCCACACCTCTCACCCAATTCACACACTTTCTGCCTGGGAAGCTAGCAAAACCTTAAAAACAATACTTTCAAAACCCAAAACACATTCTATTCTCTAAAGGAAATCTGGAGGAATTGGCCAGATGAACTCTGCAGATGACTTCCATTGAGGTACCTAAGAGTGGGAATTGGGGGTGGGGGAAAAGTTTGTGTCATAAACTGATAAGAGAGAGAGCGTAGAGAGATTCAATTTGAGAGTAGTGGTTATTTGATATTCCTCCACAAAGAAGTCCATTCTGTTCAGTTAAAAAGAAAAAAAGACATTTCTGTCTTCTTGGTGAGATATAGCAAGGAGAAGTTTAATATCTGAAAAACAGGCAGTAGAGGTTTTTGAATCCCCCAAAGAAGAAAAAAATTAGAAAGAATATAGAAAAATGCACTTGTGTCGGACCAATCGGTCAAGGAATACTATACTTCATTTTTTATTGTGATCCCTCATTTCTCTTCTTATTTTATTTCTCAAGGTTGATCTCTGGGTCTCAAGCTGGGCTCTTGAAGTGGATCTTAAAGTGGTATTTCACCATCAGTTGTACAGGTGCTGCTGACTTTATGAAGATGATTATTTCTGTCCCCTTTAATCTCTGGAAAAAGCCAGAATCCCTTTCCCCTGTGAGACCTACCTTTGTAGAAACTATGAAGCTGCAGTTACTGAAAATGGTATTCATTTAAAATGCTGGTCAGAATTACTCAGGATATATTTGAGGATTCATTCTCTCCAGTTGGCTTATAGGTTCTATTCAAAGAGAAGCTATTTAGGGACATACAAAAACCAGTAAATTTCCTGATGCACAAAAGAAAATGGTGCTTTTTTGCCCACTGCCTATTTCCACTCGAAAGTGAATAATGCCCCAGTTACCACCAGGCCTGACTTGATTTATCTTGGTTAATAGGATTAACGTGTCAGCCTCTCTCAAGAATTTCTAAATGCAGATCCAGAGTGTCACTGACTCGCTGGTGTCTTTTTTCCTCTCTGATGGGCATAATGACGCACCTACAAGCAGAGGGGCCTTTGTCCTGTGGGAGCAGGCAGATTATCTGTCTCCAGTGAAATAAGGCGTGATGCAGCCACCTTTGCCAAGACTCAAAGCCAGAACCAAGTCACTATAAAATAATTGTGTCACTACCTCACCACTGGACTGTGTTTCATTTATCTTTTGACTGTAATTGAATGGTTGAAAAGCAAACATGTAGACAAATTCCAGCTGTATTGAGATCTGTTTCTTCCTTTACTACCTCGGCCCATCATTAGATACTTTCTCTCTCTGCGCAGGAGGTCAGAGTGTATAAATATAAATTGCATTTTGCATTACTTCTAGATGAGTGAAGCTGTCAAAGCAATAATATGAGCTTTCAGTCCCACATTCTACCATTTCTTTCCCATTTTTTGGCCAGGAGGTCATGTGCAAATTGAACGTGACAACCCAGAAGACATGTCCAACAGACTTGTATTGTTACTCAGTTCAGCCGCCTGGCTCATAACAACATTAAACCCACATTAGCTCCCCGTCTTCCCCAGACAGGAGCTCCTAAACACAGGACTCAGGCTTCTCAGAAAGTTTACTTCAATGGCAACAATACACTTCACCTGAAAGTAGCAGGTGGCACTGACCTAAAATATTTTTCACCCAAGATTTGTGAGGATATCATACTGAGAGGGACCAGGGCAGTGTCTTATTAGACAAGGAACAAAGTGAAGGGCCAAAGAGCCCTGCAACACACACACACACACACACACACACACACACACACACACTCTGGGCAGGAGAGAGGAAAGTATATTTGCTTCTATTTGAAAGTATGCAAATTTTTCCGAATCCAATAGCGATATGGTTGGAAATCATTTTTGTTGTTATTACAACAATGAAAATGTCATTTGGGAAGCCACCTTAAAATATGGATTAGTCGTATACTCTCATTAGCAAGATCTTTTTTTTCCTTTTTTTTTTTTTTTTTTTTTGAGACAGAGTCTTGCTCTCAGGCTGGAGTGCAATGGCACAATCTCGGCTCACTGCAGCCTCCACCTCCCAGGTTCAAGTGATTCTTCTGCCTCAGCCTCCCAAGTATCTTTGACTGCAGGTCTGCACCACCACGTCCAGCTAATTTTTGTATTTTTTGTAGAGACGGTATTTCACCATGTTGGCCAGGCCGATCTCAAACTCCTGACCTCAAGATCCTCCCACCTTGGCCTCCCAAAGTGCTGGGATTACAGCTGTGAGCCATACCTGGCCAGCAAGTTCTTGATAGCATAGTTTTAAGAACTCACTTGCATAACAAAAAATAAAGTTTTAGCAGCTTATTATCACTATCATTAAAAGATACCTCTCCTAAGACTGCATTGCAGGGAAGTGATCAGAAACTTTCACCAATTTGAAGAAAGCTGAATGGCTTGGAGGATCAGTAATTGTCTACCAATGTGACCCACTCATGTCTTGCCCAGATTGCAGTTAACAGAGAGCTGTTGTTCGCTGACAGGGTGTTTGATGGTTTCTAGAAAATGAGTGGCTGTTTTAATTCCTGTTCCAAATGGACAGGTGTCTACATCAGAATTGGCAACCTGGTTGGCAGACTCAGAGTGGCCAAGGAGCAAATTGTTTATGGAGAATAAACTTCCCTCCCTCCTGTGATGATTGTGCACACATGGGTGAGTGCTGGCAGTGGGGAGGAGGGAGCAGTGGAAACGTCAGAAGTGGAAAGATTGACACAGGTCCATAAAACAGAAAAGGCTGAAGCCCCTTGGTTCTGAGTGGCACCGTAGGCAATTGCACCTCTTCCAGAGCCCAACTTCTGCTTATCCACATTGTGCTCTAAGTGCACAAATAAAAGTTTGTGAAAGGCACTTGGTCTCCCTCAGGATGCTTGTATCAATCTCAACAAATAAAATTGAATAAGATTTTTTGCACTTGGTTATATCAGCAATATTTCCATTCATCTTTCTTAAAGAAAATATCTTCATTTTCATTCCTGCAGATGAACTAGAAGTGTTTAAATACTGAATGTAAGGAAGCGGTAACTATAAGAATCACACCTAGGAATGCCTAATGCAAAGTAGGAAATGGCCCTCTTGCCCTTAGAGGACATCTCTTTTTTCACACTTACACATAATCCTTACAATCTCAGGTTATTAACCATGCTAATGATTTTGGCTTCCTGAGTGTTGTTACAAAACAATATGTGATAATACACTTTTTTAAAAACTCATTGTAATACCCCAAGATCTGATGTCTTTTATTGTCTAAGCTCCACTTTCACAAGCAGTAAAGTTGTGTTAAATTTTGGAAAATGTTAATAATAACAAAAATCTCTATGACCATGTAACTAATGCTGTCACTATTGTTGACACTGAAAAAATTTGCCCTTAATTTTGGGCAACTTTTTATGGATATCTGCAGTTATTGGGAATGTTTAAATTTTTACCATTTATAATTTATAAGCTTCTGGTCATAAGATTTTATAGTTCTTCTCCTTTGTCCTAACATTTTTCTTCTTTTTTTTTTTAAGATGGATTTTTTGCTTGTCACCCAGGCATGAGTGCAGTGGTATGATCTTAGCTCCCTGAAACCTCTGCCTCCCGGGTTCAAGCAGTTCTCCTGCCTCCGCCTCCCAAGTAGCTGGGATTACAGGTGCACATGACAATGCCTGCCTAATTTTTGTATTTTCAGTAGAAATGGGGTTTTACTATGTTGGCAGGCTGGTCTTGAACTCTTAACCTCAAGTGATCTGCCTGCCTAAGCCTCACAAAGTGCTGGGATTACATGAGCCACCATACCCGGCCTCTTTTCTTAAAATAATTTGTGTAAACCTGACATGAATGTTTAGTTCATTTTTAGTCTACTACATGACCAGAAATTATAGCAATGAAGATCAAAGACTTTGGAGTGAAGCTGACTCCTCCACCTCTATATGATGCATTTTGTGATCTTGGGCACATCATTTAACTCTCTAGGCCTCAATTTCTTCATCTGTAAAATCAGAATGTTAATAGTCCTTATTTTACAAGATTGCTTGAAAATTTGTGACATGCTTATCCAGTTGTTTGAAGATTTGTAACATCCATGTTTCAGAGCAGGGTAAGTTCTCAATCAGAGGTAAGCACCATTGTTGCTGTTGATGATGGTGATGGTTTTGTAACCTCAAAGTGTCAATATCTTCACCTTCATCCATGAAACAGAAATAACACCCAAAGGGTTATAGACAATATTGAAGTTAAAGTATTTGACGCATTTAACATAGTGGCTGAAGCAGACCCTTCAGCAAATGGGTGGGGGCTTTGTTACTGCTTTATTCAGGGAACCAGTGAAAATCTCTGAAGTGTTCATTTTGGGAAGAAAGTCCATTCTTCAGGAGTTCCACTTGATAGTTCTTCAAATTTGACTCTAGAGGCTTTGTTGGTAGAAAATGGCAGGAATGAAGTCAGACTTGAGAATCATACCTGGTTAGCCTACTCTGTCCTATGGCCACAATTCATACCAGATGTCACATGAATTCACACATCTGAGTAGTAGTGAGACACCTTAGCAAGAGTGGGTGGGGGTGGACACCGAAGTCCACATCTGTTCCTGAAAAATAAACTGCATGAAATAAAACTCAGGGTGCGTGTTTCGCTGATCCAAAAACGTGTCTTAGAATTGTAAGGAGGATGTAGAGAGTTTAATGTAATGCATACTCTCTGATATTATTAATTTGGTTGTAGAAATAGGATCACACCTTTCTTATATTTCCATTTGCATAGCAACTTTGGTGCCATCTAAAGATTCTTCTTAAAGGAAGCCAAAGGCACCCTGAAGCCAGTAGCTTTCAGCCCCTGTGAGAAGAATCAGGCACTTCTCTGAAAGTTTTCTCTGCCTGGGAAAGAGCCATCAGTTTTGGCTCTTTGGAAACTTTGCATTGAGTCAATAATTAAATTGTATTGAGGGTTTTGTGGGAGTCCATATATCCTAAATAAAATTTCATGTTGAAAATAATATTCCATGGCTTCAGAAATCCCCTCCTGTATCAGAGTACATGAATATAATCCCCCTCTGGGGAGAAAAGAAAAACTGAAAAATTCCATTTTAAAGCTGTTTATGTGTAACGCAACTAAGTAAGAGTCTTGTCCTGACTGATTCTGTATTTAAAACCAAGGATTCCTCAACTGATTTGATAGAAAAATGGATTGTTCAGAAAGCCCCGATTGCATCAGATTTGGAGTGTGTGTGTGTGTATGTGTGTTTCAATTGTATCAACACTGCTCAGTGATGTTTAAAATCTCTAATATCTTCAGTTCGGCAAGAAAGCCAAATGGAATTGAGTTTGATGCATTTTCTCTAAACATAGTTGCCTCATTCTCTAAGAGTAAATTGGATCTGGTGAACATTAAAAGGTAGGCAGGCAAAGAGAAGTAACTTCTCTACCAGTCCTCACTGAGGACCCATACAGCCAAGTGTTTGGCATGTGGCTGTTGTCTGCTTTTCTGACCGTAGGGAGCAACCCAAATGACAGGCACACAGATGGATGCATTGTGTGATTAATGGCGTCTCCCAGGCCTAGTGGAGGGGATGCAGGAAATGGTGGCATATACAAGTGAGTCCTCTTTTTGGTTTAATGCTCCTTCCACAGTTTGAAGTAGAGAAGAATCAGGAAAAATTCCAACCTCATTGTTTGCTAGAAAATTATGAAGTTTCCCTTCTTTCTTTTTTGAGAATTGCTTGCCAAACCCAGGACTCTAATGGGAGACCACACCAACTTCCTGATTTGCCCATCAACATTAGATTCTCCCTCTCTCCCTCCCTCCTCCTCTTCCTTTCATTCTTTGTTTCTTTATCCCTCTTTCTTTGTTCTTTTCTTTTTCTTTGCCTTTTTATTTTCCTCTCATACACTGTCTCACCTCATCAGCCTCAAAGTGCAAACACTGGACCACTAGAGTAAGCTCTCTGCAAGTCTCTGAGGAGTGAAAAAAAGTGTGTGGAGCTGGCCGGGTGTGCTGGCTCATGCCTGTAATTCCAGAACTTTGGGAGACCGAGGCGGGCAGATGAAGAGGTCTAGAGTTCAAGACCAGCCTGGCCAACATGGTGAAATCCCCTCTCTACTAAAAATGCAAAAATTAGCTGGGTGTGGTGGTGCGTGCCTGTAGTCCCAGCCACTCAGGAGGCTGAAGCGGAAGAATCACCTGAACCCAGGATGCGGAGGTTGCAGTGAGCTCAGATCACGCCACTGCACTCCAGCCTGGGCAACAAAGCAAAGCTCTGTCTCAGGAAAAAAAAAAAAAAAGAAAGAAAGAAAAGAAAAGAAAAAAGAAAAAGCTGCTATAAACATTCATGGGCAGGTTTTTCTGTGGACAGAAATTTTCAACTCATTTGAGTAAATACCAAGAAGTGTGATTGCTAGATCATATTGTAAGAGTATGTTTAGTTTGCTTTGCAGCCCAGTGCCACTTTCAGTGGTTTGCAAGTACACCTTAGCACAATAGATACTTAGCAGAGATGGAGACGCAGAGTCTGCTGATAGCTCCAGACAGACACCAAGGTAAGCACTGCCTCCATCTAGAGGAACATGGGGGTCACTGTGAGGAGCATGAACTCCATCAGGCTACAGGGGAGCATTGTGATTTACTTGGTCTGCAACTTCAGGCAAATTGCCTACCTTTTTCATGCTTTTGTTTTCTCAACAGTAATTAGGCTTGGTAATAGCACGCAGACAGTAGGTTCTGAGAATTACCTGAACTATTCCATACACATCTTAGTGCAACATTTGGTACAAATAAGGGCTCAGAAAATATTAGCCATTTTTATATCATATGACATAAACCAGCAGCTTTCTCCCAAAACAGCCAGTATGTTCATAGAGATAAATTCATGTGACAGGGCATCCAGGACCACCCATGACAGACAACTAGATATGCTGAGGAATCCAGTGAGTCACAAATGTGTAGCAGTTAAAATGAAGGAAAACTAAAACTAGGAAGAAAATGTCCTTAAGGAAATTGCTTCCTCCTCGGAGGTCTTGGTCCATGGAATAAATTTCACACTCCACGCTCGACCCTGGTTCCCATTAGTGACTTGCTACCTCAGGATCCTTTAGGATCAGTCCTGGACTGTAAGCTGCCCTGTCTCTTGTGACCTGCCAAAGCCTGACTGCAGACACGCAGGCTAGCCTGGCACCCCCACATGGTGGGCAGTCTCCTCACCCAATGACCTGGCTGACGCTCATGTTTTTTCTTTTTTCAGGCAACTCTGCAGGTGGGTGGGAGAAGGGACATAAAGCCATCCATGTGATTTTAGAACAATTTACTTGAGCAGTTCTTACACGATGACATAATGATAGGTGCTAACAATGAAAAATAAACGCACCATGGTGGTGTCTTCTTTGCATTGGGTTCATTTTGGAAATTAACAAGTAAACAAAAGAAACAATTTTTCTCCTGAGTATCCCTGATTAATAATCTATGGTTCCCTACAATGCGGACAACCCAGTGGAAATGGAAACGTTTGAGTGTGTCTACCAGCTGAACTGCCTTCATGATATCAAATAACTAGTTTTCCTGTTTTAACCGCACAGGCAGGGCTTAGGTGTCAGGAGGTCAGAGCATATGGAATTTTTTTAAAACTAAGATAAACAATGAAACCCAATAACATATGCAGGACAAATGGCTCCAAAACAGACATCACTAATATGAGTTATATCTGCATTAATAAAGCATGGCACCAAGGGCATATTGGGATCAAAATATTTTGAATAAGTGTAAAACTAAAAGATGACATCAGAGCTCAGAACTCTGCCTAGGAATTACAAAGTAGGCTTGAAAAGTTGAACTGTAGGAGACAGGGATCTGCAGGCATCCTCCAAAGCCATGACTACATCCAGGTTTTAGGACTGTTCAGCTCATTCGTCCTGTGGGAAGGAGAATGGAAAGAGCACAGGGGATCCGAATGAGCAGTCTTTCTCGTTCAGTCTCCTTAGCACACTCAGGTGTCCGTCACAATTTTCTGGTACAATTCAAGAAAGAGTTGTGAGACAAAGAAAAGGAAGAACAAAGGAAACAGGAAAATAATCAATCCCAAGGACAGGCCTCTCACCCTAAATGAGCATAGTAGAGTCCAGAAAAATTTCTCTTTGAGGCCAGGCATGGTGGCTCATGCCTGTAATCCCAGCACTTTGGGAGGCCAAGGCAGGTGGATCAAGAGGTCAGGAGTTTGAGACTAGCCTGGCCAACACAGTGAAACTCCATTTCTACTAAAAATACAATAATTAGCTGGGTGTGGTGGTGCCCGCCTACTAGGGAGGCTGAGGGAGGAAAATGGCTTGAACCCAGGAGGTGAAGTCTGCAGTGAGCTGAGATCCTGCCACTGTACTCCAGCCTGGATGACAGAGCAAGACTCCATCCCCCCAACCCGCCCCCCTCCAAAATTTCTCTTCCTTTCTAGAACCTTTTGTGCCTTAAGGTCCAGGCTTGTGAGTCTGGGTAATGACACACTCTCCAGAATCAGACTAACTCAGCGTGGGATCCAGGATTCGCCTTTCACTAACCCTGTGACTGAGCAGTTTTTCCCTAAGGCTCAGCCTCCCTAGTTGTGAAATAGAAATAAGAAATGTGAAATAGGAACATACTGCCTCCAGATTCTGTAAGGCGTACATAAAATGATAATGCTTAGCATAGTCTGACACATAGTGAGGGCTCAGTCTAGGTCATTAGTACATTATTGTTGTCGTCATTGCTATTCTGGATTGACTACCCCCATTATGGAATATTTTTCTATCTGAAACAGGAAAAAGAAAAGGGATTAGAGGCCAGGTTCAGACATGGACACTGGGGCTGGGGATGACGGCATCCTTAGATGCTTTCAGCTGTGCCAGATCAGCCACTTAATTCAGGTTTGAGGACTTTCTCTGCAGAAGGCTCCAAAAGAGGTTCTGGGGAAGATGTAGGGATACAGAGGAATACGGTGTTGTCAGGCCTGATAAGCACGTTACCTGCCCAGGATGATTCCACAAGCATTGCTGTCCAGTTCAAGTGGCCCTCGTATAAAGTTCGCTTCAAAATAAAAGATGGGCCTCTTTGAATCCAAAGTAACACCAATCATCCTGACCCCTGCCCTCACCAAAATATATATAGTAGTTTAATAAAAAAAAACTTCAGCTTAAAACTTTTTGTAATGTTATTTTCAAACTGCTTTAAAATATGTCTAAGCAAAAGAGTTTTGTTCTTTACACCCTTTGAAAAAAGTGTTGTTCCAAATTTAAGCCACATATCTGCCTAAGCTAAGAACACTGAGTGAATGTCATTTGTCCCTTTGCATCAAAAACATCTGTCTGCCATTGTATAAACGTGACTGATTCATGGCTATTTGAAAATTTGACACATAGGTTCTGCTTCATCTTTAATTTTTTTCTGTTAATAAAAAGGTGCTGGCTGGGCATGGTGGCTCATGCCTGTAATTCCAGCACTTTGGGAGGCCTGGGTGGGTGGATCACCTACCTGAGATCAGGAGTTCGAGACCAGCCTGACAAACATGGTGAAACCCCATCTCTACTAAATACAAAAAATTAGCCAGGTGTGGTGGTACATGCCTGTAATCCTAGCCAGTTGGGAGGCTAAGGCAGGAGAATCACTTGAACCCGGGAAGTGGAGGTTATGGTGAGCAGAGATTACACCATTGCATTCCAGCCTGGGCAAGGAGAGAGAAATTCTACCTAAAAAAAAAAAAAAAAAAAAAAAAAAAGGTGCTGAAGCCAGAAACTGGATAATGGCCAAGGACCCTACACTGACTCCCTCAATCAAGCCCCAGAATATATCCCTACATTTGCAAAAGAGAATCTGTATGTTTGATATTCCTTCTCACCATTCCCCTTTGTTAGCCCAAACTGAAAGAGACTTGAAGGCTCAACTAAGAGAGATAAGGATATAGTCTATTTGATTTGAAGTTGAACTGATTCAACAAGATTTAAAATGATCTGGGAAAAGGGCATTGGCCCAGACTGCACTCTTTTTAGAAGCAAGTCAGGCCTCCATCAGACAGAGCTCTGCCCAGCCCTGAGGAGGCCTTTTCTGGCAAATTTTGTTCCCCACTTGAAGCCAAACATCCCTCAGTCTGCTGTCAGTCCTGGAGCCATGGTGTAGGAAAGTGGGGGTGGGGGGTGAGCTGGGTTTTTCTCTCTCCATGCAATTATCTTTCTGCACTAATAGAAGGGTGGGCAAAGAGAACATGACCCCAACCTTTAATTTCCTCTCATTGTCAACAGAGTGACCCTTTTCCTGGGTGGAAAATCTCAAATTGCTTAATTTTTTGAGTTTTATGGCTTTGGCTACCAAGTTAGAAAGCGAGAGAGAGATCGAGAGAAAGTCTAAAAGTATTAAGGCCGGACACAGTGGCTCGCGCCTGTAATCCCAACACTTTGGGAGACCAAAGCAGGAGGACAGCTTGAGGACAGGAGTTTGAGACCAGCCTGGGGAACCCCTACTTGCACAAAAAAATTAAAATTAGCCAGGTGTGGTGGTGCATGCCTGTAGTCCAGGTTACTTGGGAGGCTAATGCAGGAAGATCACTTGAGCCAGGAGTTCAAGGCTGCAGTGAGCTATGATTATGCCACTGCACTCCAGCCTGGGTGACAGAGTAAGACTGTCTCTAAAAACAGTCATTTTAATTAAAATTAAAAGTATCAAGTACTTGAAAAAGTGTTTTTTATGGTATCACTAAGTCATATGTCCCTAATGCTGAGAGAACCTTTAAAGACAAATCTCTGTGCACCTGGTCAGTCTCTTTGCCAATTTGCAATCTCAGTAACCTCCACTGCACTCAGCTCATCCCACTGGAATGCCCAGGTCACATGTTCATGTCCTCATTTAGGGAGAGGAGACAGGGATGTAGATATTTAGTATTATCTTGAATTTCTAATGTTCCTCTCTTTGGAGTTCTGTAGCTATGTCAGATAATTTTATTCTAATGATACCAACTTTACCTAATCTTCATTAGATTTAGCAAAAAGAACACCCTATCTCTCCCAAATAGGTTTCTGAGTTCTGGCATTAGTTTTGTTTTCAAAGCAATGATCAGTGCTCCAAACCTGGATAGCCTTGCTGGAGCACTCTCTACCTGGAGCCCTGCCCATCAGCCCTGCTGGACTTCTTCAGCTCCTCTGAGATGAGCTCCTTCTGCTTTGGGGATGATTTTGTTTTCTTCCTGTAATTCCTCCCCCTGGCCTTTTCCACCCACCTTTCACACACTGGCTTAGCATCATTTCCCATGGGAAACTCTCACAGCCATGTGTCCTCCTTGTCCATGCATCTATGGCTTCTCCTGGATGACTCCTAATACGCATGCTTTTGGCTGCCTCATTCTCCTCCGCAAGCTCAGGAACCACGTGTATCTTTTCACTGTACCCTGGTGCCTAGCAAAAGATTTACACCTGGGAGGGACTCAATCTCTGGTGAAAATTAATTTAAAAAAAGGAAGAGAGGGAGGGAAGGAGGGAGGCAGAAAAAGAGGAAGGAAGGGAAGGGCAGAAAAAGAGATCAGGGCTGGGAGCAGTGGCTCTTGCCTATAATCCCAGCACTTTGGGAGGCCAAGGCAAGTGGATCAACTGAGATCAGGAGTTTGAGACCAGCCCGGCCATAATGGCCAAACCCCATCTTTACTAAAAATACAAAAACAGAAAAAGAAATTAGCCAGGCATGGTGGCATGCACTTGTAGTCCTAGCTACTTGGGAGGCAAGAGAATAGCTTGAGGCTGGGAGGTGGAGGTTGCAGTGAGCCAGGATCATGCCACTGCCATCCAGCTTGGGTGACAGAGTGAGACTATGTCTCAAAACAACAACAAAAAAAAAAAAAGAAGAAGAAGAAGAAAGAAAGAGACCACTGCAGAGCCATTCCCAATTTGTCATACCCTAAATATGCTGTCTTTCACTCTTCCACTTTTTTTCTCTCTCCTCGTTCTTCTTTTCACAGAAACTCCAAAATTAAAATAAAATTAAAGCCAGCCTGTCTGTGTGTACCCCAATTGGGTCTGTACTGGGGGGTTTTTGTTTGTTTTTGTCATTCTACACTCTGCCTCCACAAATTCAAATACATTTCAAAGCCCATGTACTAGATGAGTGTGAATCAGTAGGTCCCTCTCACACATATCCCAATAAATAAATCACAAGATCTGTTTTATTGAAAGATGATTTTTTAATTTAGGATTTGAAAATTTTACAAAAGTTGTCTTAAGCCATCCAGTAATTCTACCTTGACAGTGACATTGCAAAACTAATAAAATGGAAACATTAGAAATATTATTTGGAGGTGCAGGGAGATGAGGCACATTTTGGGGGCAAATGTGGAGAACATGTCATACTTGGATAGTTCCATGTTTTATTTATATTTTTGTTTCCTTAGCAACTAGTGCTTGAGGTGTCTATTTAATAAAATAGATGTGTATTTTATTTAATAAAAAGAAAGCTTCTCTCCCTCCCCAAGCAAAGTAGAAATTGGAACAAATATATGCCAAAGCTCTGATACGGAATTTCTCATGGGATTAAAAACAAATCCCAAACTGTGTAATGCTGTAAGAGACGCACATTGCACTGTATGTAAGTGTGACTAGATAAAAATCTTTCAAGGAAACTTTCCATGGCTTTGGATGAATTTCCCTCTTTTGTGCAGAGAAATCAGGAGAATAAAAAAAATAGAGGGAAAGAGAATATAATACAATAGCATTATGGAAGAGAATAATACATGTTCAATTGGACTGGTGTCTTCCTCTTTCACTTCTTCACCTTAAGAAATGCAGTGCAGGAATGGCTGAATTCCAGGGCAGGGCAAAATAGAGTGCAGTGTAGATTCATTCATGACAGGGGATTTCAAAAGTCAGAATTACTAAGCCTGGGCTGAAAAATAAGAGAGATTTACTTAGGCATTAAAGATATGTACTAGGCAGTAAAACTGATAGATCCTTATTACATCGTCCCATAAGAGACTGGACCACTCAGAGAAGTTAATGCTAAGGAAATTTAAAGCAAGTTATAGGAAATACTTCTTCACTTAGTAGAATTCATGCTGAGGAATTTGCTGCCACTGGCAGCCATAAAATCAATCACTGAGTTGGATTTTTCAAAGGGCTCGGATAATGTATGACTTACTCTTCTGGCTAGCTGGGGAGGACAGGAGCAATCAATTCACCTGCTTCTAGGCAATCATAGTTGATTACAAGTGGGGTCAGCAAAAGGATGTTCCCCACACTTGATCGGGATAATTAAAAAGTGTTTGCCCATGCTCACAGGTCCTAGAAGAAGACTGGAAATGGGATAGGATCAAATGGCCTGATCCAACTTGACAGCTTTTTGACCAGAACAGAAAATTAAGCAACACACACACAAAAATCAATTCCAACAACAAATTAAAGATATTCCTCAAATATTTTTTCATAGAAGCAATTTTGTTCCTGGTAAAAGAAATATTACACAATGTTTTTGTTTTTAATTTTACTCTCCAACAAGTATTTTCTTTTCTTTTCTTTTTTCTTTTTCTTTCTTTTTTTTTTTTTTTGAGAGGGAGTTTCGCTCTTGTTACCCAGGCTGGAGTGCAATGGCGCGGTCTTGGCTTACTGCAACCTCCGACTCCTGGGTTTAGGCAATTCTCCTGCCTCAGCCTCCTGAATAGCTGGGATTACAGGCACACACCACCATGCCCAGCTAATTTTTTGTATTTTTAGTAGAGACGGGGTTTCACCATGTTGACCAGGATGGTCTCAATCTCTTGACCTCGTAATCCACCAGCCTCGGCCTCCCAAAGTGCTGGGATTACAGGCCTCCAACAAGTATTTTCAAAGCATACCTGCCAAACTTGGAAACAGCTAACATGCATAACTTTATTTCCCCCAAAGGAGAGTAGACTGTAGTTGAAAAGTTGTGAGTAAACTACACATATTAGCAAGGTGATGTTAATTTTGAGGTTATTATGTTGAATGTCAGTAGTAAAGTCCTTTGATAAAGCCACCACAGTTTGAATTCAGCTTTCTTGTTGTTGTTTCTTAGCTATTATCTTCTTCATCTCTTCAACCTTTTTTTCTTTTATGAAAGTAGGATAAGGTCTCCAGGACTTCACTTTGTGCTACTGCAAATGCATCAAAGCCAATATCGTGTCTTTGGCATTCTAATCTATGAACTTCTGAAAGAGAAACCAAAAAGCCACGTCAGGTATGGTTGGAAACCGCAGAGTATCTCACATAGTCTTCTAGTAGAGACCAGGTTTCACCATCTTGGCTAGGCCGGTCTTGAACTCCTGACCTTGTGACCCACCCACCTCAGCCTCCTAAAGTGCTGGGAATACAAGCATGAGCCATCGCACCAGGCCTTGTTTTGTTATTTTTAAAGCTCCGGCTGTGTGTGGTGGCTCACACCTGTAATCCCAGCACTTTGAGAAGCCGAGGCAGTGTCTCACAAGGTCAGGAGTTCAAGACCAGCCTGGCTAAGATGATGGAATATTGTCTTTACTAAAAATACAAAAAATTAGCCAGACATGGTGGCATGTGCCTGTAGTTCCAGCTACTTGGGAGGCTGAAGCAGGAGAATTACTTGAACAGGAGAGGCAGAGGTTGCAGTGAGCCGAGATCATGCCACTGCACTCCAGCTTGGGTGACAGAGTAAGACGCGGTCTCAAAAAAAAAAAAAAAAAAAAAGACATAACAAAATAAAATCCTGACTAAGTCATGGTAAAAAGAAGTCTCTGAATTTGAATGAAGTGGAGCTGTGCTGCAAAGGCAAAGAAAATGTTTCGTTTTCACTTCTTGAGAACCAGGAAGCATTACAGATTTTAATGGACAATGACCTGTCTGATATCATTACCTATGTTAAAGAGAAAGCAAAAGTAAAGATAAGGGGAGTCTGAAATCTCTTCCGTGGCAAACCACCAATATTTGCAATAGCTGTTACAATTTGTGGCTTAAAGACGTGCTTATTTTGATAAGCATGTTTTAGTGAAACATTGTCCTGACCACGCCACCCTTGCCCTCCACCACACTCCCTACACCGCAAAAAGGAAAGAGTTGCTCTCTCCATGCAAATGTCAAGGGAGTGCTCTACAGTTGCCATGGCTCTGTGCTGGAAGCTCTGCAGAGCATTCCTGAATCAGCTCACAGGACAGCTAACTGCTACAGCCTTCTTTGTGGAGGGGGACTCTCTGGAGACCGACCACCTGGGATCCACGTCTGGCTCTGCCTCTCATCAACTGGGTTTCCCTGTGGAAGTCATTTAACTCCCCTTGTTTCAATATCCTCACCTGCAAAGTGGGCAGAACAATATTGCCTAATCATAGGACTGTTAGAAGTTTAGATCGATATAAAATCACTAGAAATATACCTGGCACGTAGTGAAGTCCTCAGTCATTGTCACTTTCATTTAGTATCCAGAATGCCCGGTGCTAAGGGAATTTATCTTTCTACTGGGAGAGAGAGGAACAGTGGGGGTGACTTCCACTTTCGTGGACTTGTGGATAGGCATGGGAGAAGTTTTCACCATTAAACTCTCTCCCTTTTTTGGCCCTAACTTCTATGCCCCTCTCCCGCCAGGTTTCTCCTAGAATTCTGCACCAAGTTCACTCTGTCCTCACAGCCCTTGCATCTTCTCATTAGGCCTGGAATAGTTGCCTCTTCCCTCCTCCCAGCAAGCTCTGACTTGCTAATTCACAGTAATTGGTCAGCCCTCTGCTTGGATGTCACCATCTCTGAGAAGAGTTTCCACAATCTGAGTTTGGTGCTCTTCATATACGTGCTCAAATTCTCCCTATACTTCCATCACCATCCTTCATTCCCTGTTTACTTTTCTGTATCCACCATGAGAGTGCAAGTTCACGTGGCAGGGATTTGGTCTTGCTCTTCCACTGAGTTTCATATCTCACAGGCTGTTCAGTGGTCCTGAATGGATAAAGGAATCAACTAAGGTCAACAGGAAAAGATGCACCTTCCCAGAACATGCTATTATCATTTGCCTTTGTTCAAAACCACCAGGGTCTACTCAAAGGACACTGATGTTCTGACCATTACTATATTCAAAGCCAACATTAAAGAAGAACCAGTGTTGGAGGTATATGGAAATAATTGGTTCATCTCTAATAAAACTAACACTGAGAGAAATCCATAATGCACTACAACCGAGGAAAGTTCAAAATAAAGTAAAATAGAAGAAATGCTTTCATTGGAGCTTATTTAGTCTAAGAAGAAAAACTCAGATGGGCATTTTTGTTTCACTGTTTTTAACATGGCTATACTTAATGATGTAATCAAATTGCAGAGTTTACATTTATCTCTTAGAATATACTAAATAGATGTACTCTTACATAAATCTTTGGAGCATATAGAACATATACTTGGCTGGAAGCTGTGGCTCACGCCTGTGATCCAAGCAATTTGGGAGGTTAAGGTGGGCAGATCACGAAGTCAAGAGATCGAGAACATCCTGGTCAACATGGTGAAACCCCGTCTCTACTAAAAATACAAAAATTAGCTCGGTGTGGTGGTGCATGCCTGTAGTCCCAGCTACTCAGGAGGCTGAGGTAGGAGAATCTCTTGAACCTGGGAGTTGGAGGTTGCAGTGAGCCGAGATCCTGCCACTGCACTCCAGCCTGGTGACAGATTGAAACTCAGTCTCAAAAAACAAGCAAACAAACATATACTTGGCTTTGTAGTGGACAATCAGAATGGGGAGAAAAGCTATCAGGAGGCAAGCATAGTGAGGCAAACAACTGATTGGGACAAGTCACCCTTGCCTCCTACCCATGCTTGAAAGACATATTCAATAGAGGCAGAAGCTTGGTACAGTACAGATGAATAATTCAGCTCTTCATTTCTCTTTGTGAATGCAGACTGAATCCGGATTTAGACATAGACAACAACGATAACATAACTGGCATATTCAAGCATGAGAGATATATACAAGGCCCTGCTAAGTCCCATTCATGTGTTATTTCATTTAATCATCACAAGAATCCTATGAGGTAGAGAATGATTTAACAATATAGATGAGTAATTTGAGGCTACGTGATTAAGAAATTTGCCTGAGGTCACACAACCAGCAATCAGTAGAACCAGGCTTCAAACTCTTGGTCTTTGGATTCCAGTGTTTTTCCCGTTCACGTCCAGCCAACACTGCCACCCTCACCCAAACTCGGGCACCCTGAGAAAAACCTGAGATCTGGACTCTGAAAACTCACATTAATTATTGCTCATATCAGCTTGAGTAGTTCATCTCATCTCTCTGGATCTCTATTTCATCATCTATGATATGAAAATAATAATAATATCTGTCCTACCTGCCTTCCAAAACTTCCATGATAATCAGGTGAGATGGTTTACATGCAAGAAGTTAAGAAACAGGAACGTGTTATACAAATACTCATTAATAAAGTGTATTTAAAAGCATAGTCTGGGCTGGGCAGGGTGGCTCACACCTGTAATCCAGCACTTGGGGAGGTTGAGGAAGACAGATTGCTTGAGCCCAGGAGTTTGAGACCAGACTGGACAACATGGCAAAACCTCATCTCTACTAAAAGTACAAAAAATTCACTGGGTATAATGTAATGGCACATGCCTATAGTTCCAGCTACTCGGGAAGCTGAGGTGGGAGGAGCCCTGGCAGTGGAAATTGCAGTGAGCCATGATCACGTCACTGCACTCTAATGTGGGTGACAGAAGTAAGACCTTGCCTCAAAAAAAAGCATAGTCTGTTGGGTTTGTATGAATTTCGCTGGTCTGTGGAAGTATTTTACTTGTGACAGTTGAAAATCTGTTCCACCCAAGTCAAATACGATCAATAGGTGACAGTGATGGACTTTGCCCACACAGATTAATGGATGTGATTTGAAGGAGGAAGTGGCTGTCCCATAACCATACACTTCAGGCTTGTGGAAACAATAATTGCTACCTGTAGAAAAATAGGACATGAAGACAAGGTTCCCATTCTAAACATACTTGTGCTTGGTTTGAATCAACACTGCTTGCAGATTAAGCAAAGGTGAATCACAGGGATTTCCCAAGAGTTAGAAAATAACCTTATCTAAAGAACAGACCAGCATCTTTACATCCATATATTAATAAATATCCCAATATTTATTTATTTGAAAAACACTGATTACTTACAAGGTTTTAAAATGTTGTTTTATAGCCTATTAACTTCTTTCCCCCAATATATTTTTCTGTAAAAAAAAATGCAAATGCAAAAGATGTTATCTAATCTCTGGGGAAATGTAGTGTTAAAGAGAAGGTAACCTGAAAACGTTTCATCCATCAGATTTTTCCACCTGTCCTTAGCATCATAACCCTCTTTGCTTTCAGTTAAGCAAAGTCAAGTCACCTTGACTATAATAATTTATGTTCCCTCCTGCATTTGTTGAGTACTGAAGCATGTAGTTGAGTGCTAGAAAAGGTGTCTGTAATTTTTCTCTGCCCACCGTGCATTTCCTGTTTATGTAATAGCACTTTGATTTTCTTTTAGGATGCCATTCCCTTTTTCCTTTTTTGGTCCTTAAGGTTTAAGTTACGCTAACTCCACCCATTGGTTCCAGCAGTTGGCAGGTGACCTAAGCCCAGCCAATCAAAATGATGGTGAATTTTTTCAAGGCTGGATATATTACCCAATCAAGGCCTATGGATATCAACTTTGAAATGTCCAATGCAACTATTGAGAAAGAGGCTAAACTAGTAAGATATAACTTTTGAAATGCTAGTAGCCATCTGCACTGACATTTGAAAAGAATCTACTAGAGAATGAAGCCAACACAAAGAAAAGCAGAGCCAAAAGATAAAAAATAGTTTCCTACTGTGTTTGCATACTTAGCTCTTTCCCTGATCTTTTCCATTACATAAACTAATACATTCTTTTTTAAATTAGGCCAGTCTCTAGTGAGGTTCTGTTACTTGCAATCTCACTAATCTGAAATAATTTATCAATTGTGCAAAATTTATATTTTTTTACATATATAGTCTGTCAGGAACCCAATAGCTTCTAAGGAATAGGAAGTTGAAATAGAAATAGGAAGTTGAAAGAGAAAGAAAATATGTAGAGCTGGATTTACTCTTTTTGTTTCATTTCCTTCTCTATTCCTGATCATCCCATTGTGTTGAGTATTTTATACACAGAGCACATGCAACACGACAACTTCTGTTGATTATGGCAAGAAGTCCAACCTACACTAACCTTAACTGCTTCATTAGCCAGATTGTGCCCTCCATCACTGCTTCCTTCAGACTTGATGGAGCTCTAAATATTGATCTGGCAGAACCTCAGACCAACCTGGTATCCTATCCCCACATTCATTTCCCTCTGCCCACATAGGCCCCTAATATCTCTGCTAAGAAGCCTACTATGAATAGCTTACTACAGCAAAGATCACCAATGCTTGCCTTGAGCCAGCCAATCTGATGGTAAAATGTGAGTCTTGCCATGGTAAATACATGGCTTGCTGCCTGTTGTACTATGGTGACATGGCTCCCAAATATGTCAAAGCTGGCATTGTCACCATGAAGACCAACCACAGCATCCAGTTTGTACAGACTGGTGTCACACTGGCTTCAAGGATGGCATCAATTATCAGCCTCCCACTGTGGTACTTGGTGGAGACCTGACCAAGGTACAGAGAGCTGTGTGTATACTGAGCCAACACCATTGCCATTGCTGAGGCCTGGACTCACCTGGACCACAAGTTTGATCTCATGTATGCCAGACACGTGTTTTTTTTTTTTTTTTTTTTTTTTTTTTCCATCAGTACATGAGTGAGGGGATGGATGAAAGAGTAAAAGTAAAGGCTTTAAGATTTTTTTTTTTTTTTTTTCCGAGATGGAGTCTCGCTCTGTCTCCCAGGCTAGAATGCAGTGGCACAATCTTGGCTCACCGTAACCTCCACCTCCCAGGCTCAAGCGATTCTCCTGCCTCAGTCTCCCGAGTAGCTGGGATTACAGGCACGTGCCACTATGCCTGGCTAATTTTTGGATTTTTAATAAAGACAGGGTTTCACCATGTTGGCTAGGCTGGTCTCGAACTCCTGACCTCAAGTGATCCACTCACCTCAGCCTCCCAAATTGCTGAGATTACAGGCATGATTCACCACACCTGGCAGCTTTAGATTTTTAATAGCCGGGCGCGGTGGCTCAGGCCTGTAATCCCAGCACTTTGGGAGGCTGAAGTGGGTGGATCACCTGAGGTCAGGAGTTCGAGACCAGCCTGACCAATGTGGTGAAACCTCATCTTTAAAAAATAATAAAGTCCTTTCTCTTCCGGTCCTAGGTGCTTCAGGAACCGTGGCTTAGGTGCAAACACAGCCAAGTCCAAGAACCACACCACACACAACCAGTCCCGAAAATGGCACAGAAATGGTATCAAGAAAGCCCGATCACAAAGATACAAATCTCTTAAGGGGGTGGACTCCAAGTTCCTGAGGAACATGCGCTTTGCCAAGAAGCGCAACAAGAAGGGCCTAAAGAAGACGCAGGCCAGCAAGGCCAAGGCCATGAGTGCATGTGCCAAGGCCATCACAGCCCTCGTAAAGCCAAGGAGGTTAAGCCCAAGATCCCAAAGGCTGTCAGCCGAAAGCTCCATCGACTTGCCTACATTGCCCACCCCAAGCTTGGGAATCGTGCTCGTGCCCACATTGCCAAGGGGCTCAGGCTCTGCCGGCCAAAGGTCAGGCCAAGGCCAAGGATCAAAACAAGGCCCAGACTGCAGCTCCAGCTTCAGTTCCAGCTCAGTCTCCCAAAGGTGCCCAGGCCCCTAAAAAGGCTTCAGAGTAGATATCTCTGTCTGCCAACGTGAGGACAGAAGGACTGATGTCACACCCCGGGCTGGCATCTGCATGGGGCTGGGGTCCTCCTGTGCCATTTGTACAAATAAACCTGAGGGAGGAAATAAATAAATAAATAAATAAAAATAAAAATAAATAAATCAATAAGATTTTTAATAAGGAGAAGAATCTAGAAAAAGCATTCACATTAAGAGCCAAATTATGCTCCTTTGAGCTAACAGTTTTTCAAGTACCTATTATATGCCAGGCAATAAGTGAAACCTTTTGCATTCCTTGTGTAATTTAAAATCTCTACAACTACCCAGGCATAGTGGGGTGTGCCTGTAGTCCTAGTTACCCAGGAGGCTAAGGTGGGGGAATCACTTGAGCCCAGGAAGTCTCAAGGCTGTAGTGAGTCGTGATCACACCACTGCACTCCGAGCAAGGTTTTGTCTCAAACCCCAAGAAACTGGTTAGGCGCAGTGGCTCACGCTTGTAATTCCAGCATTTTGGGAAGCCGAGGTGGGCAGATCACAAGGTCAGGAGATGGAGAACATCTTGGCCAACATGGTGAAACCCCGCCTCTACAAAAATACAAAAAAACAAAAATGAAAAGACAATTAGCCGGCCATGGTGATGCGTGCCTGTAGTCCCAGCTACCCTGGGGGCTGAGGCAGGAGAATCACTTGAACCCAGGAGGCAGACGTTGCAGTGAGCCAAGAGCCACTGCACTGCAGCCTGGAGGACAAGAGGAAAACTCTATCTCCAAAAAAAACAAACAAACAAACAAAAAATACTTCTAAATCATAGTGTTTACTTGCTCAATTTATAGATGAAGAAAATAAGGTCAAAAGGATTCAGTGAGTTCTATAAATTCCCAGTTTGTAATGGCAGCGACAGGATTCTAACCAGATCATCTGACTCCCAAACCAGCTTTGGCCACACTTCACACTGCAGAGACTGGGTGAGCTACATTTCCCCCAAACTGTTCTCAGTAACTGTTGAATGCCTTGTATCATTCCCATCTATCCGTATTACTCTTTATTAGTTTGGTGATGGGTCTCATTCTCACCAATGATTACCTTAAGTATGTCAGTATTAAAATAACTTCTATCCTTTCACTAACCTTTCCCCTTTCTTTGTCATCTATATCTAACTAGCCCAACAACTGGGTTTTAACCTCTATAGCAGACAGCCTTTCAGAGAGAGATTCCATAGGTATATTTTTATGAAAGCCTGGCAGATATTTAATTGGGCTCACAAGTATTTCATAGTTGAAGGAAGTGGTTCATTGACAAATAGTAGCAGCAATAAATATTTGTTGAATGATTGAACTTTTAATAATTAAACAGATCCTCTCTCAGAAACACTCTTATGTTAAGCTACTTTCTAAGAGGCTATAAAAATGAGAAAGGTGTAGAAAGACATAAATTGAACTTTTTATTTATTCATTTTAATGTATGCCTTCCACAAATATTTATTAAGTGCCTTTTCCAGTCAATACCAGACACTGTACTAATTTTACTCATAGGGTTGTGCCGGTTGTCTATTGCTATGTAAAAATTAACCAAAAGTTTGGCAAGTTAAAACAACAAACATTTATTTTCTCACAGTTCCTGAGGGTCAGACATTTGAGAATGACGTAGCTGGGTGATTTCAGTTCAGGGTCTCTCCGGAGGTTGCAGTCAAGCTGCTGGGTGGAGCCGAGGCCATCTCAAGAGTTGATTGCGGTAGAAGGACCTGGTTCCAAGCTCACTCTCACAGTTGGCAGGCCTCTGTTCCTTGCTGGTAATTGGCAGAGACTTCAGTTTCTCACCATGTGGGCCTTTCTGTAAGGCTTCCCGGAGCCAACCATCCAAGACAGGAAGAAAGAGAAAGAGCATGCACCCTGGCCAGAGCCAGAATGGATTTTTTTATTACCTACGCAACCTCCAAAGTTGTACAGTGTCACTTCTAGTTCTTAGGCTCCACCTCTTGAAGTAGGGCGAATCAGAATTAGTGGATACAATTTTTTTAACTACCAAGAGGAAGACAGACCCAGTGGCTCATGCCTGTAATCCCAGCACTTTGGGAGGTCTAGGCAGGAGGATTGCTTGATGCCAACAGTTTGAGACCAAGTTGGGCAACGTAATAAAACCTCATCTCTATTAAAAATTTAAAAATTAGTCGGACACGATGGCATATGCCTGTAGTCCTAGCTACTCGGGAGGATCTTCTGAGCCCAAGAGTTCAAGATTGCAGTGAGCTATGATTGCACTCCAGCCTGGCAAACAGAGCAAGACTCTGTCTCAAAAAATGAATTATATATTTAAAACAAAAAACTATGGAGGGAGCTTGATTAGAAGGGGAAACTGGTAAATGTTATTCACATACTTTGTAATATTTTAACCAAGTATACTTAACATATGTAATTTTGTAACCTAATTTTCCATTAATAGACAGTATATAGCTGTATACTTAGGATGAGAAAGGAGATAATTAGACATGGGTCAGGGATGGGTTGATCTTCTTCTCCTTTGTCACCCTCTCCATAGGAGGCCAAGAAAGTTTCAATCTCTCATGGAGATCTTTGTAATCTTTTGATACGGGATGCTATTTTCCATTCCAATGTCAAGGCATCACAAAGACACAAAATTTCAGCAAGATTGCCTACCTCAGTAGTGCAGAGAGAGTGGAGGAAACAAGATGATACAGAAAAGGCCATCAAAATGATTCTCAGGGAACCTAGAAACTGCCATATAAACGTATTTCCCAATGAATTTTAACATCCAAATTCATTTAGCTTTTAAGGGTCTGACTATATTTTGACCTGCTGAACTGTTTCGTAGATTCAAATTTCCATCATTGTCCTTTACATCAAATAATGAATTCTGAAGCAGAATTTCTATCTGTCAGTTTAGAGAATGCAACATCTCATCTCTGTATTGAAATCAAGTCCCTCTCACCTTTCAACAGCCAAGAACCACTTCATCGTCAGCAATGTGGAAAGCCACAAATCAATTAAACTTACCTCGAGTTTATGAGTACCCATGAATTGCACTTACAATGGTTGTACAAAAGGGTTATGGTAGTGCCTGGTTCTCAACAACGGCTTGCAAGTCAGGTAAGGGCACATCTGGGGTCAGTGATACTTTCCCTATTTATCCTGTCTGCGACTCAAGCGGAGTTCTTCAGGTTTTTTTTTTTTTTTTCGGGCCCACTGCCACATCAACATTGCAATATTCCTTGTCGCTTTATTTAAATCTAAGAAGAAACCCGCATGCAGGTTTTTGAAGAGCCACATGTGGCTAAGAAAGCCTGAGGTTGGAAAGCGTCCCTGTAATCCCCTCACAGGGGTGGAGAGGAAACAGCTCCAGAGAGTGTTCCAAATACACACCAATGCCCCTTCGAGCTACACTTTGCATTTCGTTTTCTGCTTTAAAATCTCTATTGGCTTCACATCTGAGAAGGCTTAAGAACATAATTTATTCCATATAAGGTTCCCCGTAATTTATGCTCACTAAATTGGCAACATAGGAAGAATTTTTTCATTGACTACCATGGACGATTACTGAAGGCCATCTTATGCAAGTAAAGACAGTTCAAGCAGCCATACGTCACACAAAAGGAAGTTTCCTGCCATCCTGTGTGTAAAATGAAACTAATTTGTATCTTTTGAATTTGTAAACGTGTAACTTCAGTTTTTACACAATTGCCCATTCACACAAAATTCTTCTCTAGACAGTCCAACTCTGGGATACACTTCACCTTTTACAGTCGTTCTTTCTCAAAGCTGGGTAAATCCAGGAAAATCTGAGGTCTATAATTCACTCTACTTCTCTATTTTTTTTTTCAGTTTTATATTTATGCCAAGGTGATATCTCACTGCTTAAAATGCTGGCTTTCCTGACAGGTAAATATTAACTCTTTGTTCTCAGCTTTATATTTCTTAGCAAGTGATGGAATAGTACCAGTTCTTCCATTGTTTTGACCCTCAATGGAAAACAGATTGAATCTGTGCACAGGGCCAAGTTCTATGGTTGCAAAGTAGGAACTGTGTTCCATTATTCAGGTACAAACTCACAAACATCTAGATATTTATAGCTTTTATGATTAATGAATGTTTCATTTTCCTCTCTTTTTGTTTTTATATCCAATAAATACAGCTATGAGTTGAAAGATGATATTTGTAATTATTCCACAATGAAATAACAGAACTTCCATCCTTATTATTTCTTAGGAACATTTGCACTGAGATTATTAAGTTGATGTATTTGTTGTAACAATTATTTAGATTCCTAGTAATTATTTAGATTCCTAGGTATAGACATCTGTGCATGAACATAATTCTCCAAGGTGGCAGAGGATACTATATTGGCTTCGTATTAGAATCATGAAAGAGAATTTGTCAGCCAGATACAGTGGCTCATGCCTGTAATCCCAACATTTTGGAAGGCTGAAGCAGGAGGATTGTTTGAGCACAGAAGTTCTAGACCAACCTGGACAACATAGTGAGACCCCATCTCAACAAAAAATTAAAAATTAACGGGGTGTGGTGACAAGCACCTATAGTAACAGCCACTCAGGAGGCTGAGCTGGGAGGATCACTTGAGCCCAGGAGGTCAGGGGTGCAGTGAGCTATAATCAGGCCACTGCATTCCAGTATGGGCAATGGAGCAAGACCCTGTCTCAAAAAGCAAGCAAGCAAGCAAAAGAAAGAAAGAAAGAAAGAGAAAGATTAGTCATTTTTTAAAAAGAAATTTTAGAGATGGGGTTTCACTATGTTGCCCAGCCTGGACTTGAAGTCCCGGGTTCAAATGATCCTCCCACCCCAACCTTCTGAGTAACTAGGACTACAGGCAAATGCCATGGTGCTCAGGTTATCCATTTATTTATCTATCTCTTTATGTATTTATTTAGAGACGGAGTTTCACTCTTGTTGCCCAGGCTGGAGAGCAATGGCACAATCTCAGCTCACCGCTACCCTTGCCTCCCAGGTTCAAGCAATTCTCCTGCCTCAGCCTCCCAAGCAGCTGGGATTACAGGCATGTGCCACCACACCCAGCTAATTTTGTATTCTTAGTAGAAATAGGGTTTCTCCATGTTGGTCAGGCTGGTCTCAAACTCCCAACCTCAGGTGATCCACCCACCTCTGCTTCCCAAAGTGGTGGGATTACAGGTGTGAGCCACCTCGTGTGGCAGTAATCTATTTTTTTATAGACTTGTCACCCAGTACAGGAGGATTGCCAATTGACCAAAAGCTAGATTTCCCATCTTTTGCATTTTTGTCATTTAATCTGATCTGAGTCTCTTATAACAGGCTCTCAGGAGTCATATTTTAGTATTGATAATAAGAGAGTTTGATTCTGTCCTTGTTATTGGAGTCCCATAACTCTCAAAATTTGACCTGTCTTTGAGTCAGTCATCTGCTGGTGACTGGATGATATTTGTATAGTACCTCAGTTGTCTGGATACGAAGACACAAGCCAGCATCTCTGAAATGATTATCAAGGCTAACATGGTCTTTTCAACTCAAAGCAAACAAAAGCTATAAATTTCTTTACTGAAAATGTTTACTGCTCCCTAGAGCTATGAACAGCAGTAAACATAATGCTCAAAAATGTATTCTATTTCACTTGTGAAGCCCTTTGCAATTTGAATTCTTAAAGGAGAAATCACAAGAGAGAGAAAGTGGTGAGGAGAATTTTTTTAAGAAGAATATTTTTAGAAAAGAAGAATAAGAAGATGTCTTGCCACTGAGCCAGTGGGAATTTGAAATTACTCCAAGCCAGGGAGCCAATAGAGTGTCTAAAACATAAGGTAGAATTCAGAGGGAGCTGATCGTGTTTTGATCTCACGTAATGCTTTTCTTCAAGCTTGTTTCCGAGATCTAATTGGTGTCTACCTTGGAAAATGTTAACTAATGCAGAGCTATGGTGAAAACAAGAGCATCAGAACTTCTTGGATGAATTCCTCTACCTCCGTAGATCTTGACCTTTCCCTGGGACAGTAACCATAAGGTCCTAACTATTAAGAAATCAGGTTACTGCCATTCCCTAAGTCATCCAAATTTTATATGGAAGCTATGGGGCAAAGAAAGAGTGCAGAGGTGCAATCATGGCTCAGTGCAGCCTGCCCCAGCCTCAGGTGATTCTCTCACCTCAGCCTCCCCAGTAGCTGGGACTGAGCATGTATGTCACCATGCCCTGTTAATCTTTGTATTTTTTTTTTGTAGAGATGGGGTTTCATCATGTTGCCCATGCTGATCTCGAACTCCTGGGCTCAAACAATCCTTCCACCTTGGTCTCCCAAAGTGTTGAGATTACAGGCATGAGCCACCTAGCAAGGTCAGATACTGTCTTCTTAACCCACTCTTTAGTTCAGCTGAGAAAGTAACTTGACTCATGCTCAGACTACATATAAAATGATAAATAACGACTACAAGAAGAAAACATACCCACAAAGGTTATGTTATAGCCCTGTGAGATTCTATCATGGCTCTGAATTGTAGAACAACCAATACAAAGAGCATGACTGAGACTTTACTATCACTCGGAGAAGTGACTCAAGCAACAAATGTGACAACATTGATTTAAGGCCTCTTGGACAGTGATTTTCACATTGGGTATTCTTGAGTTTCTTGGAGGTGACTGTCCAAGGTCCAGAGAGAGTATAAAGTTTAACGTCTGCATCCAGGCCGTTCGGTTCTGCCAGGTAAGAGCCAGTTGGACAATGGCTACTTTATGCAATCCCAATTAAAAACCCCAAATGCAAACATAAAAAGATATTCAGATTCTTCAGCTATCACTAACACAAATTAAAAATCAATATTCTAGGCCGGGCGCGGTGGCTCAAGCCTGTAATCCCAGCACTTTGGGAGGCCGAGGCGGGTGGATCACGAGGTCAAGAGATCGAGACCATCCTGGTCAACATGGTGAAACCCCATCTCTACTAAAAATACAAAAAAATTAGCTGGGCATGGTGGCACGTACCTGTAATCCCAGTTACTCAGGAGGCTGAGGCAGGAGAATTGCCTGAACCCAGGAGGCGGAGGTTGCGGTGAGCCGAGATCGCGCCATTGCACTCCAGCTTGGGTAACAAGAGCGAAACTCTGTCTCAAAAAAAAAAAAAAAAAAAAAAAAAAATCAATATTCTAAACTTGCATCATGCATTCATTCATAATGTACTGAGTTCTTGTGTGCTTGGCACCATTCCAGGGGCTGGTAACATAAGTGAATCAGCCGTACTCCCAGACTCTAAGGAGCTTTCAGCCCAGAGGGACAGAGAGACACATAGGGAACTAACCAAAACAGCATGTTGTATCTATTCTGATCAGCACAAGCACTGAGGAGGAAGCCAGAGGTACCCATACTTCTGGCATTTGTGCAAAGTTAGGAATACGTTCCAGCAGGATTTTTTTTTTTTTTTTGCCATAGCTCTCCATATACTAATCTTCTCTGATCAACCTTGCCTACTTTTATGTGTCCTTCTCTCTGCCTAAAGCCTTCAGGTAAATCCCCAGGACACAAAGAACTGAATCTACTCCCTCTAAATGGAAATCTAAATTTGACAAAAAGAAACTCTATCTTCTTAGAAACTGTTTCAAATCCACTTCTCTCTTCATTCCCCATGAAACATGACAGGGATAAGACACATCCTAATGAAGAACAATGTGACAGAACTGATAGGATGGCTCACACCTGTAATCCCAACACTTTGGGAGGCCTAGGTGGGAGGATCACTTGAGGCCAGTTGTTCAAGACCAGCCTGGGCAACATAGTAAGATCTTGTCTCTATGAAAAATAAAAATGAAATACATTAGCCAGGCATGATGGTATGTGCCTGTAGTCCCACCTACTGGGGAAACCATCCACCAACCTGCGTTCATCTCCCAGGAGTAACATGTTGCTCCATATTATAGTTGCTTTCCTGTATCCTTCCCTCTCCTCCTCTTCCAAATGTAAGTGATCTTTTAATGGATTTTCACAAAGGTAAAATTTAATGGGGAAACACTTTTGCATCTTAGAGGGGAAACGAGGCAAATACCCCTCGTTCATCTCTAAGATGCAAAAAGAGCAAGGTCACACTGACTCGTGCCCTAGAAGCAGCAGGCTGTGCCATGGAGAAGGATCACTTTCCCTCCTGCCTCCTAGCTCTCAGCTGAGTGGTCATGGCACTGGAAACTGCTAGGAAGCCTCAGCCTGGCTCCCTGGAGGCTGGGATAGCTCCTGGGATGAGCTCTGCTCTGCCCCAGAGAGAAGCTCCATTTAGCCATCCAAATGATCTGATTTCTCTCCTGAGTCCGGTCTGGGACCAGAGCTGGCAGCCAGAAGGGCCAGCCCTGTTCCATCCAGGCCTGGCCTGTTCCTAGCTGGCCAGGTTTGGTTAGTCAGGGCTCTTAAATTCGCTAAGCATCCGTTTTCCCAGCAGCGAAAAGTTGACTTATAGTAGTATTTCTGTCTTGTAGGTGTTGTGAAGCTGTAAAAGAGATAGGGCTGGGCGCAGTGGCTCACACCTGTAATCCCAGCACTTTGGGAGGCCGAGGCAGGCGGATCACAAGGTGAAGAGATAGAGACCATCCTGGCCAATCTGGTGAAACCCCATCTTTACTAAAAATGCAAAAATTAGCTGCACATGGTGACACATGCCAATATCTCATTTACTCAGGAGGCTGAAGTAGCAGAATTTCTTGAACTTGGGAGGCGGAGGTTGCAGTGAGCCGAGAAGGCACCACTGCACTCCGGTCTGGTGATGGAGTGAGACTCCATCTCAAAAAAAAAAAAAAAAGAGAGAGAGGAGATAAGGCAGGTAAGTAGCTTAGCTTTGAGTAGGGTTTCTGACTTATTCGGCTCTCCTTCTTTCTATTATTCTTTCTATCTGTTCCAAATGAATCTTTGTAGCTGTTGACAACTTTGTTGGCAAGCATTAGGACTAGGGAAAATTCTCTGCAGAGGAAAGTCTAGAGATGGGAAGGTCAAAAATGGAAGGGCATGGATTCTGTCAGGACCTGGGGAGCAAAGATGAGCGTCCAGGTTAGATGCAGCAGTGCAGGGAGGTGGGAGCCCTGGCTGTGGAGCAGAAGCCCAGCCTTGGCTGAGGTTCTGGGTGATGGCCTTGCTATTGACCCAATTCGAGCTTGAGGCTTGGTCTTTGAGTCATTAATGCACTAGGAAGCACTTTCTCCCTGGGGCATCTGCTAGTGCTCACCACATTTCAAAGAAGCAGCTGCCAGCCTGTCTCACCTCTCAGACACCTAGGTGCAAATGGAAGACTTTGCGGCTCCCCACGGAGAAAACAGAGTCGAGATGCATTTGGGTGGGACCTGCTTTTCCCCTGCTCTCAGCTGAGCCTTAAAGCAATCTACCTCCAACACGGCCTCAAGGCCTCTCCATCAAAGCCAGAGCTTTGCTTTCCTGAGTTCTTGCAGTTATTACCGCCCTCTCCAACTCCACCTCCAACCTGTTCCACTCTGCAGGAAGCCAGGGAAGGACTCCTGGAGGAGAATCTTCCCACACCCCATCTTCCAGTCACACAGGAAAAGAACAGAGCTTTGTTTTGCAGAAAAGTAGCTGTAGGTGTCTGGTAGTGGGTGCCTGGGGCTACAGCATGCCCTCCAGCTCTCAGGACCCAAGAGAAATGCTTCAGTTGCAGATGCCTCCAAGACCGAAGGGTTTTTTGTTTGCAAAAATAACCTTATGTCTAGCAAAACCTAAAGGAAGCTGAAGAATCCCCTGGGAAACGAGAGCAACTGGAGTCCTATAGGAATGTAATGGATGGCAACCCCTCCCCTCCACAATCATCTTCCACCATCTCACTGGCCCTGCCACGCTGGGGCACACACACATGATAGGTGAATTCCAAACGACAGCCACATGGCTTCCCCACCCAGCTGCTGAGAGCTAGGCTCCAGGGTATTTCCTCCTCCCAAGGACTGTTTATTTCTTCTCCCTGCCCTGCCACGGATTGCAATCTCAACTCCTCTGGACAATACTTTTGAGACTCACTTATTTCTGCCACGCATTTAGCAGGGGGTCCAGCTGAGTGTGAAAGGCTGCCTTCTCCACCAGACCTGCTGGGCAAGACTGAGCACCCCCAAGTCCATGGAGTGCCCTCTGGGGCTAATGCACTCTTATCAGCAGCACTCTGGACACCCTCCCAGCACTGGTGAGGTGCATTTAACCTCTAACTCTTTCATTTCCTTTGCAGTTTTCTTTTTTGTTTTTGTTTTTGTTTGTTTGTTTGTTTGTTTGTTTGAGATGGAGTTTCACTCTTGCGGCCCAGGCTGGAGTGCAATGGTGCATTCTCGGCTCACTGCAATCTCTGCCTCTCGGGTTCAAGGGATTCTCCTGCCTCAGCCTCCCAAGTAGCTGGAATTACAGGTGCCTACCACCACGCCCAGCTAATTTTTTTTTTTTTTTTTTTTTTTAACTAGAGATGGGGAGGTTTCACTAAGTTGGCCAGGCTGGTCTCGAACTCCTGACCTCAGGTGATCCACCTGCCTCTTCCCAAAGTGCTGGGATTGCAGGCAAGAGCCACGTCGCCTGGCCCTGCCTTACCTCTTTTAGGCCTCTTTTGCAGTCTTTTAAAGCTAGCCTTGAAGACCGTCCGCCGCCTCCCAGCCACTTCTTTCAGCCTGTTGGCGCTCCTGGAGACTACCCTCAAGGCAGTGCTGAAATTTGGGAGCCCGTGGCTGTCCTGGGGCGCGTCAGAGTCTATGATTTGCTCTCTGTGCTTGTGAAGCTCCGTGGAGACTGAGCGGGGTCAGCCAGAGGCAAGGAGTATTAGAGAAAAGGACTGGGCCCTCTTGTCCAAACGAGAACACTGCCAGGGGAGAGAGGAGAGGAGACAAAGGGTGAGACAGGTGAGCACAGGTTTGACAGGCCAAAGAAAGAGATCAGAGGCTGTGTCTGAAAAACTGATTTGGCGGATCCTGCAGCTCCCAGGTTCTTCGCCGGCTGGCAGAGCAGAAACCCGGGCTGGTGAGATGGATCCCAGCAGGGCGGGACGCCTGAGGCGGGGTCGGGGAGCACTGGACCGAATGTCTCATTCAGCAGGGAGCCCCAACCTCGGGCTTCTAGCTCCGGGCCAGGAAGCTCTTCCAGTTCCTTAAGGCGAGTTTGTTTCCGGAGAGGCTCCACTAAGGCAGGGCAAAGCGGGTGGGGAAGCTGGCTCTGTTCACCTACCCCCGCGGCGGGCAGCTTCCCTGCGTCCAAATCGACTGAGAGAGGGAGGGCAGAGCCCTGGGTCGCCGCGCGCAGTTTACTCCTGACCACATATTGATTTTTTATGTATCTGCAATTTCAGGTCCTACCCCTATCCCTTATTCAGGTTTAGCTTTGGGTTCTGGCCCACTAAGAGTCCCCAGCACCCCCAGGCAAGCCCAGGGACACTGAATGCCAGGAACGAATTCGCCTGAAACCAAGCTCCTCGGGCCCCAGTCGAGGACCCACCGAGCCCTGTGTCCCCATCCCCGTGAGGCAGCTCTGTCTAGCAGGCAACCAGTGACTCCAGGAGGAGCAGAGGTAACTGCTGCTGGCCGCGCACGCAACTTTTTTTTGAAACGCATTGCAAGGTGTTACAACAGCAATTCAATTACAATAAATGGCGTGCATCGTCCTCGCAGCTGGAAAGTCGGTAACTAACTGTGACAGAGCGGTGTAAAAGAATACGGCTAGACACACATGACTTTTATTTTCCCCCTTCCTTCTGAATTTTCCCCTTTCTGTCTTCGCTCCGTATTAACTGTGGCTCTACCACAGGTTAATTAACTCGGAAGAGCTTAGTCTATCTGGACAGAAACACACTGAGAAATTGGCAAGAGATCCTAAAAATGGAACGTGGCATCTAAAAGATTGCCCGAAGTTCCTCGCGTTCCCTTCCGTGGCTAAAGCCCTTGCCTTCAAGGAGCACAGCTTCAGTCCTCTGTGGCAAAGATTCCTGGGGGTGTGGTCATTCAGCTTAGATCTGGGCTTAGATCATGAAGCCTCCTATGGGGACGTAGTGCCCACTTGGCGTGGTCTGCAGGCATTCAGGGAAAGGTCAAGCCTGCTCCTGATGTGTTTCCACTCCTAATTCGTTGGCAATAACTGGTCACTTATGTTTTAGCATGTGCATTTCACGGTAAACTTTAGTATTCCATGAAATTAATATCAACCAAAGGGCAAAAAAGGGCAAAATGGGGATAGAGGAGGTAGCGGCTGGCTTTCCAGAGTGCCGCTAAATCAAGACTGTACTCCACATTTTAAAATCCGGAGGGAAGGCTGGAGGAAGGGGAGAATCCCTCACAAGTCAGCCCCTGCAATCATTTAAATAAAGGTAAAATTAGCATTCGCTCCTTTGAAGTTAGAGTGAAGATGGCTTAAAAAAGATTTTATTTAGTGCGTGTCACATCAAAACGAGAAGAAAGGCAATGCCTCGCGTAAAGTTTTTAATTTCGTAATTTTTAAAAAAACATTATTTTAGGAAAGGTCAAAATGGCAACTCAGGTGTCCCACTGTATTCTCGCGGCCCCCAGGGTGGCAGACCTCTCCCGACAGCCAGGGAATGCTCGGTTTTCTCGCGCTGGGAGTAACACAGCCAGAAGATGTCTCCGGAGGTTCCTCTCTCCCGATTCCACATTTGGCTAGGACCTGGAGAGTGTTTGTGTCTGACTCCCGCAGGGGGCAGGACCCAGGGCACCGCACTTGGGACCTGGCCTGGGCCGCGGCTGCCCAGCCTCTAGCCCCGCGTGGCGGTCCACCTGCGCCTGGAGCTTTTCTTGCTACCAGTGGCGCCCCCCACAACCAGCGTGTCGTGTCAGGAGGGCAGAGCACAGGAGAAGAAGGTTGCACTCGGGGTGTCCCGACTCGGGGCCAGCCAGACAGAAGCGATCTGGGGCTCAGCCCTGGGTTTAGTTCCTGACCCCGAGCAGAGTGCGGAGCCCGACCCGCCCCCGGCGCACAGGAGACGCTCTGGCCCAGGCGCAGCCAGAATAGTTAGGGTTGCTTTCGGCTTTGTTTGCTCTTAAATCTACAGGCGCCGTTTCATCTCAAGCTCTGTTCAGCCTCTGACCTTATGTTTGCAATTCTCCGCTGGACCCTGACTTTTTTTTTTCTTTTTTTTTTTTTTCTTTAATGGGGACGAGTTACCGTGCGAATGGGATGGAGAGAGAAATGTTACTCGCAAGTCTTCGGCTCCCTGGGCTCGGGATGGCACGAAAAGGGGACCCATCTCTATAACCGGAGGTCGCCGGCAGCCTGTGATCTGGGGTTGCCGCCCTCGTCCCCGCCGCTGGAGGTCCTACATAAGAAGTTTCAGAAAGCACGTCCAGAGCAGGTCCCTACACGGGTCCAAGTTGCCTGGGTCTCGCCGCCCTTCATGGCTGGAGAAAAACCCTGTTTTGTGGGGAAACTAGGCGGCCCTCAGGACCGCTCGTTGTGTGTGTGTTTTTTTTTTACCGAGGCTCCTGCCAGCTCTGCATTCTCAGGAATAATTATCTCAAGTCCTCCCACATCCACCAGGGGAGACCTGAATCCTTCTCCGGCCTAGTTCAGGGGACATCCCGGACACTCAGCACGCCCGCAGTGGCGTGCATCCCAGGGAGCCCGGGCCGGGCTGCGCGGCCTTCCTGCTGGGGCCAGTTAGCGGCTCGGGCTTGGAGGCGGCACAGTCCCCATTCGGCCGAGGGTCCCCTCCTACCTCTCCCTGCTCCCGTACGGTCACCCTGCCGCCCGTTTTTCTCTTCTAGTGCTTCTCCTCGACACCAGGACGGGCCCCATCGTATTCACTGCACAAAACCCGGCTTTTCAAGCCCGGTTAGGGGCCTCAGTCTTTCGTAGGAGACTTAGAAAAAGCGAAATTGAGCGCCCAGTGGGTGGCCCTTCCTCGAAGAGAAGACTATCCTTCGTTTGTACCTCTGCTCAAGTGCATTAAAGTTACACTTAGGACCTGCCGTCTATTCCTTTACTGTGGACGGTATGGGGGTGGGGGTGGGGGAATGGAGAAGCCGATCTGAGGATCGTGGCTGCCCCGTTGACATTGGCTGGACCAGAATTGCAACTGTGGGTGTCTGGGATGTTTCTAAATGTGAGACTTGAAGCGCACCCACACTCCTCTCCGCCTCCCCAGCCCTCTTCCTGGAGTCACCAAACTCAGGGTGCCAGGGCCAAGTTCTCCTCCCTGGCTTGGCATACCAGAGCTATTTGTCTGGGCCCCTTACAGCCCGCCAAGCAGTTTTTGGGGTTCTGCCTCTGCCTCCAATTCCTAGGTGTTTGTAGTGACTGCCCCAGCCTGAAGAAGCTGGAAGAGTAAAAGCTTTGAACTTATAAATCCACTTAGAGCAACTATTACACTTTTCCCTTTCTGACCATGTGTGGAAACAACACATATTATTAACGACTTGAGTCTGTAATTCGGGAAACAGGAGATATTTTTTAATTCAAGTGTCCTCTTTCTTCACTGTGGGGTCTCTTCTCAACAGAGATGCCCTAAGGTATGCACTTAAGGAGAGGTTTCAGGAATCCAACATCTGTGCATGTTGGTTTGAAAGTGAATGAAACTCGACTATAATTCAGATTGTTTCAAAAAATACCTTGTTCATTTGTCTAAAACAGTCAGGTGAAAATTACAATCTACAAACTGATGCTAAATTGGTCCTTTTTCTGCTCACCCTAAAGTTGGCCAAGCCAATAGCAAATAGGTGTTCTCCAGTTGGTCCGCTGGCTGTCTTTCCAGCTCCTCTGCATCTACTCAGCCTGGTTCCATTCCAGAGTTCCTTAGTTTGACTTGGTCTTATAGAATCCCAGAGCCCAGGCCCTCTTATTTCCGACCCACCCTCCAGATCAGTCACAGAGATGATTGATTTTTCTGTGTCCTGTTCAAAACAGAAAGTGCTGACATCTTGGGGGTGGGCAATAACGTTCATAGAAGATCAAACAGGCCAATGTCCAGGTTTGGGGATTAAAGTTGTGAGTACACATATATGTTGAAGTGTATATAGATGTGATCACATTCATACACCTGACTGTGTATACAAATGATAGTGTTGAAAATTTGAGACAAATTTTGTAATGCCAGAGTGTAAAGTGAGTGAGAAATTGTATCTTAATCTGGATAAACGAAGAGGTGAATCACACCTAAATGTCGAGGAGTAGATCATTAATTATGAAACCCGAGACTCTTTTGAGCATCCTATGCTTGTTAGAAATGAATCATCTTTTTTTTCTTTTTTATTAGAAATAAGACCCTAAATTCCTTTTGACTGAAAGGAAGTTACCAGACAAGATGCAATTTTCTCTTTCTTTTCTGACAACTCTGTCATCCAAAGGATCACAGCCATGTCAGGGTGTCTGTCTTGGAAAGCAAAAAAAAAAAAAAAAAAGAGAGAGAGAGAGAGAGAGAGCTAGTGAGAGAAGCCCTGCAGCCCGTGGCCATCTTTGCATCAAAATTTTTCAGACCTCTATTTTTGATTGTGATTCCACTGATCTGAGTTTGAAATGCGAACGCAGTGAAGCCCCTAAGCCTTCAATCGTGTGAAATTTTCAAAAGATCTCTAGAAGCAATCTCAGGCTGCCTGACCCCTGACAGGCACCGATCTCTTTATTCCTCTCTCTGCCGGCACTTCATTTGTCGGAATATCTTTCAGATTTGCACCTCCAGATGACAAACCTGAGTGTTTATTATGTGTACATGAATCGGAAATCTTCAAGCCCGCACAAAAGCATCATTTTAAACATAATATTTAATTTCCCAGCCTAAGTGTCTGCTTCTTTATTTGCTTTTCATTAGCTTAAATATTTCTTCCAGGTCTCCGCATGTGTCACTTTGATATTTAGATGATTCTCTCTTTTAATCATCATTTCCCCCTTGAAAAATCCCCTGTTGCCCACGACTGCGGGGCTCACACGCCAACGTCACGGTGCAGCTGATGGCTAGGACTCCTAGCTCGATGCACAGCAGTTCTGGGAGTGCGGGGTGGGGGGCGCGTCTCCAGGCAAGGTAAGGGCCAGTGGGGTGCCAAAGAAAGACTTTCTTTTTAAGCCAGAGGCCAGGGCTGGGTCCAAGCCAATGACGACCCTCCCACCTCACTCCACCTTTCTCCTTCAGGCCTTTTTAATTCTCCTTATTACTTTTTATTTTTTAAAAAAGCAAAACGAACCCTCAGGTGGCTTGAGAAAGTGCTGGGGGCAACTTTAGCTGCTTGGAATGTGCCCCGCTGCTGGTCCTCTGAGCCTGGGCGCTGGGTTTAGACATTTCACCCGAACCAGTGAGACTCATTCCTGTCTCAGGACTTTTTCCGCTGGCTTTCTGTGGGTACCTAAATCCTGGGAGCTTGAGGGCACTTGAGGGAAATAGGATTGGGGGGGTGCACTTCTTGAAAGAGGGCTGCTTTGTTAAAATGCCCCATGCCAAATAATTCCAGGGACAAGGCTTTGGGGTCGAGATGTCGCCCACCCCTCCCCCAACCTCAGCCAGATCGGGGCTTTAGATCCCACCCGGCAAACAGGTGGACTGAGTGGAGACAGAGGCAACTCCACCCCTGCAGAACCCAGAGGTGACTCGCCACTCTCAAGCACAGTCCCAGGTCGAGAGGTGGTGGGCTGAAGCCTGAACCCCTCCTCCTCTGTGTGTTTGGATGGGCCGTGTTGCTATGATTAACTTATTAAACTCCCTGATAATTATTTTAATTTGACTCGAAAAAATACTTTGGGCGGCGTTGTGATGTGTTTGTATTTATCCATCCCCCCTATAAAACCTGTGTTAAAACAAATGTTACTTTTCTCTCTCTGTACATAGACCCTCCCTTTTTGAAATAGACCGCAGGGACTGCCATTAGATCGAATGGCAAGTCTTTATGGAAAGTGTTTTGCATAATTACATACCAAAGCCAGAACAGTCACCTCCACATTTTATGGGTCACAAACCATCAACAATTGCCACATTATTGTCCACGAAACCTTAGTCCCTTCATTGATGGAGCGGACTCCACTGCCTAATCTAGAACGGGAGAGGATGGAAATTTCTTCTAATAAGAACCTGAGAAGATTATGTCCCCACTGACAACGTGTTTACATATAGTTATAAAGTTCAGAGGACCGGCCGGGAAAGGAAAGGAAATCGGACTAGGCCTGATTAAGAGCGGCGCATCGGTCTAATATAGATAGCGCATCAAAAGGAGTGGCTGAATGCCTCTCCCCTTTTCAGCTCCGACCCCTTTTCTACCTTTGTGATGCAGTAATTAAGATATTCTTATTTAGACAGACAGCTTCTCTGGTAACTGAATAATATTAGCTCCTTTGATGTCAAACTTTTGACAGTTATCACACCAGCACTGGGCAATTTAGCACAAATGCCCTCCTTAAAAGAAAAAAAAAAAAGAAAAAAAAATAGAACACCCCCATCGGCTTTGAAGAAATCTAATAAGTGTGATCCTTATCACCAAATGATCTAAATCGCGGCGCACAGGCCGCCTAGCTATAAATTACATTCGGTTGTCCATAATGAAACCGAATTGGGGTTTTAGCTCATTGAGGCAGCATTGGTGGGAAGTGGGGCCGGAGCCCCACACTTTCAGCTCTCTCATTCCAGACCCCCAGAACTGCTGCCCAGTGCGAGAGAGAAAACCCACAGTCTACCCAGTCAGGGCAGGGATGGGGCAGAGGTGGGGGCAGGTACGGGCAGAGCCCACCACCCTTGCCCCAGCTCTGGAGAGTCCGGCAGGATCAGCCACCTACTCCCGGGATGAGCCGTCGCTGTTGCTTTCAGAGCTTGGTCGCCAAATTTGGGATTTGCCAGATGGCAGGATTATCTTCGCGTCTGTTGTCTTATGTGTGTGGAGGGGAGGGCGGGGGTGGAGAGCGAAGACAGGGAAGTCCAGAGACCGCACTGGTTCCTTTAAAATACCCGCATGTTCCCTCTTTGCCCACTCCCGGGCAGCCACCGCCGGGACCCTTACGGGAGTTCCTGGCACCTCGAAGCGGCCCCACGGCAGGCAGCAGGCGGAGCCTCCGCCACCCCTGCCCCTCAGTGCCGGCCCCCTGCCCGCATCTCTAGGCCTGGGGCCCTGTGCCCAGATGCAAGGAGCTGGGGTTTGAGAGTGGGAATGTGAGAACTTTCCCCAGAGGAGAAAGGGGGAGGTATGAGAGTGGGCAGGGAAGGGGCAAAGAGGGCGGGTTAGGAAGGACAGGACTGTGACGGTGGCACCTGGAAGGCATTGTCCTCGCGAGCGACACCTGTCAATCTCCGCTCCGGGGTCCCGGGGCCGGGGGCGGGGAGGCCGCGGGTCTCTGTGGTGATGTCATCTCAGAGTCCTTTCCCGGCTGAGGGCGGGAAGGCTGGGAGGGGCCCGGAGCTAGGAGAAGGACCGGGGAGGAAAAGAGAAAATAAACAGAAGTCTCTCTGACTCGCCGTGTCTCTCTGTTCGCAATTTACATGGAAATCAATAATCCAACTTTAATGTTATTTTTAATCTTGATTGACCGTCTTGCCTTTCACTGGGGGAGGAGGAATAGGGTTGCTGCCTCGCATGCCACAACCCACACAATCGTTGGGGAAGTTTTGTTGCCCCAAAGCCCAGAGGTGACCGACTCTTCTCCCGGCCCCAGCTCCCCTCTTTGCCTGGCGGTGGTTCCAAGCTTTAGGCTTAAAGAGGAAACACTTGGAGATGAGTTTTGAAAGTCTTTCGGTCTTGCAGGGGGCAAAGAGGGGAGTCAATTAACGCCGGGCTTGCTCAGTGAGTGGGAGAAGGGGCCTCGGCGTGGGTGGGCGGGCCAGGCCGAATGCGGGGATGCCCGCAGTGCAGAAGCCTTGTGAGCCGGAGGCCCCTGCTTGGAGGCCCAGGCTGGGGGGAGGTGGTCTGCGGTGGCCTGGGACGGGGGTGCGGGGCGGGGGTGTTGCTGAGGTACCCCAGGGAGTCCCCAATGGTCCTGGAGAAATTCTGATCTCCCACCTACTGAGTCCCCACTCCCACCCCACAGTGTGCTACCGAACTCTCCCTCTTTCTATTCTTTTCAGCCCGAGCTAATTAGCAGCCTGCCAGTGGCCAGATTTATGGAAACGCTCGGGCGGGCGGAGACCCGCCGCTAGCCTAGCTGGGCAGCCTCGGGGTGGAGTGGAGGAGGAGTCTCGACCGGCCCCCTCCGTTGAGTTTCCGTGCTTGGGGTCGGAAAATGGACGTGGCCGGTCCCCTTCCGCCGTCACCCGGGCGGGTCCAGGAGACCCCCACGCCCTAGCTGCCCCAGCCTGGGGCGCGGGGATCCCTGGCGCTAGCGGGACGGGCGGAGGGAGGTGGCCGAGCAGCCTGCTGAGGACACCGAGGCCGGCAGGTTTCAGCTCCAGCTGACCCCGAGGGCGGGCTGGACGCCAAGGGAGCCCGAGCCTCCTATGCCGGAGTTGGGCGCCTAGCTTCCTGCGTCCATGTCCCCAGAGAGGGGAAATCAGACCTGCAGGGGGAGGGGCGCTGCCTGAGATCGGCTTCACCTCTCCGCACCCCGCCAAAGCCGCAGAAAGTCACTAGGCGGGGTGGGGCCGAATGGAGCCACCAGCCCAGCTGGCTCGGGAGTCGCTGGCCAGCAATTGGGGGAAGGCGTGGTTCTCCTCACTTTCCCTGCGGTGCACTTTCTCCAGGGGCGCATCTTCAGAGGACTCCTCCGAGTCGGAGTCTTCTGCTAAGAGTTGGAGTTTCTCCGAGGCGAGTGCAGGTCACAGGCCATTTCTGGAACCACCCGATGGGGCATTTACCAGAAGACAAGGCACAGTCCCCTGGCCATCATCGGGCTGCTTTGGACAGTCAAGAGGGAGAGGGGTCGAGGAGTATTCCCTCTTTCCCATTTGACCCCAGAAGTGAGTCTGGAGAGCGAGCGGAGTGGAGGAGCCAGGGAAGAAAGCGCGGCAGGACCTGTTGCTGGCGCTCAGCCAGCCTCGCCTCGGAGAATGTTGGACACCTTGATTTCTCCAAAGAGCACCAGTGCTCTCCCCACCTCGCTTGGGGGAAAGAAACTAACAGACAAAAAGGGCCAGAGGCCCGGGGAACTCTATGCGCCTTAGGCTTGGAGTGAAGACAGGGAAAGAGCAGGGTGAAGTCACTGGGAAAAGGATAGGGTCCCTAGGCCCGGCTATGATTGAAACTGTAGTTGCAGGGAACTGAGATCTCCAAAAGAATGTATAAAGTTTACTTTAGAACACCCAACCTGTTCATGTTTCTCAGAAGGCATTCTAGATGCCCTGACTGGGAGCACGTCGGGAATGCGACCCTTCTCTCCCCCCCTACCCCAAGAACTTCAGACACCTGCTTTAGTCTGACTTCAGCCCCCAGGAGCCCAGGACCCCTCCTCCCTGGGTTTCACTCACAGGAGAGAGACATTTAGTGTTACAGATAACTCAACCTGGGCCCAACCCACCCATCCCTGGGAAAATTGAGTCTGCTCATTTTCCTCACCCTGCTGCCACCATTTCTAAAGGGTTAGTAAGAGTTAGGGAGTCATATAGGCCATGGCCTTTCCCCAACCGACTAGGAGAAGGAAGTAGACACCCTCAGCCAGCCAGGGAGCTGTATTTTCAGGTTCAGCCCCATGGGTGACAGTTTCACTGAATTCCCAACTGTGTTAAGGGCTGGAGTCACCTGCTCAGACACGTTGTATGGGCCAAACCCACGAGCAAAGTCTGAGCAGAAATGGAGTCCTCCTCCCCCACACACCAAAATGTCACCTTTGGGGCACTGCAGGCCCCAAGGTTGCATGTCACCTGAGGGCCACACTCCAGAGACAGGGCCTTGCTGGGTCCTGCCTCCTGGAAAGTGCTTGCTGATCAACTCCAGGTCCACATTCCGCACAGCAAATGCTGGCAGTTGGGTACTCCAATAACATTCTTCATTCCTCTTTTTTAAAGTTGATTTATAGCAATCGACAGGTTAAAGCTTCATCTGACTTCATTACTTTTAAAAGCTGTCTATTTCACAACTGTCACTTTTCATCACTTAGCTCAAATAAATACTTGAAGAAATGAATTGGAAGAGACTTTCAGATCATGTTTATAATTCTTGGTGGCCGCGTTAACATTCCTAATGACCTGACCCTTGAGTTTCTGCAGACTTCTAAATTGGGCCGAAAATTCCTCCATTTATACTAGAAAACTTCAAGGAAAGTGAAGTGGCCGGAAATTCGGCTCAAGGGAGAAGTGAAGCGGCTGCCTTCCCGCGGCTGCGAGGGCCCAGGCCCAAGACCCAGGGCCACAGAGAGGGGAACAGCAAAAGGGGTCAGGGGATTCCCGGGGAACCAGCTGCTGACCTGAGGGCCCCAGCCTAGCAGCCGCGCCACCTGTCCGAGTTCCTCGGGTCCCGCTGACCAGGCTGCAAAACCACGAGAAAATTCATGCCAGAAGGAAACGATGTTCATTGGGACTGTTACTATTATTATTTATATCCCTGTTTCAAAAATGATTTTAAAGGGCCCCCACAACCGAAGATTAGGAGTGATGGAGTGAGAGCCATTTTTTCCCGGTGATCTTTGACTCAGAGCTTGTGAGACACCCAGAAAGAACAGAAGCGTGGAAACGAAATCATACGCACTGAAGTCCGTTCAATAAATTGAAATAGTTTCTTAAATTTTGCTACCATTTGTCCAAGCCTTCTAGTATTACCAGCTGGTGGTAATACTTTCACTTTCTCTCTCTCTCTCTCTCTCTCTCTCTCTCTCTCTCTCTCTCTCTCTCACACACACACACACACACACACACACACACACACACACCAGCTCAGAAAAAATAAACGAAGGTAGAGGGAAGAATTTTTAAAAACCTACAGAAAATAAAAGGAAAGGGAAGGGAAGAAAAAGGAAGTGAGAGAAAAGAAGAAAGGACAGGAAAAACCAAAAACTGCGATTTTTTTTTCTTTTTTTTGTTTGGGGGACAACGATAGAACGCATTTTCTCTTTTCCTTTTCTTTTCTTTTTTTTTTTTTTTTTTCTTTGAAAAAGAAACCAACAACAAAACCCTAAGCTGCGTCTGAGCTTGCGGTGGACTGGGCGCTCGGCTTGGTGCGTTCTGGGAGAGGCTGAGTCCAGCGCGCCGCTCCCCGAGCCTGGGACCCGCAGCCCCAGCGTCTGCCCCGCCTGGGAACTTGGAAGATTCCCCCGAGCGGCGGCGCGGAGGGTGCCTGGGCCTTGCCACCACCGCGTTCCCCGCCGCCGCCAGCCTTCCCCAATCGTGGCCTCGGGCCTTCGCCCACACTGCTGACCGCTCGGCCTGGGACGGTCCGAGCGCTCCCGACTTTCCGCGCCAAGGGTTTAAGAACCCCGTTTAACATTGCTCGGCGGCCGCTGCCTCGCTGCGGGGACGCGGCGGCGGATGCGCTCGGTGGCGAAAACCCGGGAGCGCTGCCGTACCTTGGAGCGCCACCTCGCTGCAGAAACTGGAATGACGCCGCCAAGCCTCCCAGCCTGCAGCAGCCTAACTTGAACGTCACCCGGACTTTTTTTCCCTCATCGAAATTCTCAGAGAAGCGGTAATGCACAGGCCTTCTGACGGGTTCAAAACCATTATCTGTGACCGACAGATCCCACAGTGGCTGCATTGGGTTGAAGGGAAAGTAACAGGAGAAGGAGAAAAATAGAGAGGCATAATTTCCCCACATCTAAAGGAGTCACTCAAGCTGGGGAGCTGCTTTCCTAGAAACGATAAAATAAATGAGACACGGGCTTTAGCAAGCCACTAGTTCCGGCCGCCGTGTTTTTCGGGTCATTCAGCTGAGGCCAGTGCAGATACCTCCCATGAGGCAGTGCCTATAAAGTTATCCCTTCTCAATTATGATTTCCACCAGAATTCATTCATTCTGGTCAGTCCAGCACTAGAAGGGCTCTGCAGTGCCAGTAGCCAGCCTGCTGAGACATCACACTCACAGTTTTCGGTGTTGCTGACTAAATAACCACAAAATGTAGCCCCCAACATGTACACCTATACGAAGGTGAAAGTAGCAACTGGCAAGAATTGCAAATTACACAGCCTTTCTTTCCAAGGTGCAACTGGGCACTTGACACTATTCAATCCAGTTGACAACTTAACAGGTTTGCCCCAATCTTATATCCACACGACCGTAAAATATACAGAAAATTTAACCCACTTATTTGGTCAGTCTTTGCTTCCATTTGTTTTCAAAGTGCACAGTCCTAGAGATGGGTGTTGTAAGTTAAAACAAATGTTTCATGCCAAACATGGTTTTAAAAGTAGAGCAACTCTCTCATGGACAAGTGAAGATTTCTGTGGTTTCTTTGTTTTGATGGGAGGTGGGACTTTTACCTGATGTAGTTGTGATTACAAATTTCATATCCTTTTTGGAAAGGAGCTCTGTGGATCCTACAAACGGTGAGAGCTGAACTGGAGACCATAGGGTGGAGGTAGAGTTTATTTCGTGTTGTATAAGCCTCTGTATTTCCCTGCCTGAGTAAACCCAACATAGAGACCATTTCTTGAAACTCGGCAGACCCCTGAGTTAGCAGGGTGAGCCTCCAAAGGGCAGACAGGGGACAGAGTGAGTGCCCCTTGTCCCTGTAACCAGGGCTCCTCCTTGCTGATTAGAAGCTCTCAGATCTTGCTCAGAAATTACATGGCTGCACCAGGAAAATAGCCAGGTTGGATTTCTGGCTGGCTTGTCTCCTCTCCATCAGACTAGGAAAGATTCCTTTGAGACCACACAGGAGAGAGGCCCTAATTTCCTAGCAGGACTTGAATGAGCATCCCTAATAACTGCCAGCTAAGGAGGGGTGGCCCCAGCTCTGGAGGTCTTGGGGCCTGGGCATGGGGGTGGGGGTGGGGGTTGGTGCTAACCCAGAGACAAGGCAGCTGATGGGAGATAATGGGAGCTCAAAGGGAATTCCCAAGAGCATCCTGGGGCCCACTGAGGGCCAGCAGTGAGGAACTGGGACAAAAACAGAGGCGAGGAAAGCATAGAAAATGACATGCGGGAATGTGCATGCCTACAGTTCGGAAAAGGTGTTCTACACTGGAAAAGGTTTTGCTTCTTTCTCTCTCCTCCACCTCTTCCTCTTCTCACATTCAGGTTTTCTCTCTCTTTTTTTTTTTTTCCCACCCAGTAATGCCTGGAGATGAAAAATGATTTTTATTGCTATTACACTTCCTACCGCAAGATGCACTGCAAGGCGGCAGAGTTTGTATTACAACTATGTCACAATGTTTCACTCATGCAAAACATGTAGCCAGAGGGTGTTGCTAATGACTCCTGGATTAGAGTGAGATTGAGACCGGGAGAAAAAGAAAAAGAGAGAACAGAAGACAGAGGAAGGGAGGAAAGAGAATTTCATTAGAGAACGGGGAAAATCACTGTATAATCAGCTCTAATAATCTAATCAGGATATTTTCAAATTTCTAGGTTCTCTCCGAACTTAAGAGTGGGAGGTAGAGACCATTATCCTTTTAAACACCACAAAGGTTTTTTACATGTTAATAACTATTAATTACGTTTACAGCCAGTTAAGTGAAGAACTCTCCTTTGGAAAGAAACTTCGGAAAACGCTTAATATCAGATTAAAGCCTTTTCCTGGAACCGAGGTCGCTGGGAGGGAGGTGGGGTCGGGTAATCACCCATGGGTGTGCGGAGCCCGAGGAGGCCGGCAGAGGCTCAACGCCCCCGCCCATAATCTTGCACACAAATGTGCAAACGCCTGTGACGGCCTGGTGGGGCCCAGGGTGCCCCATAGAACCCGTGGCAGAACCCCCAGACGCAGCCAGCCACCGAAGCTCGGCTTCGATCGGTCTTAGCGAAAACGTCCCTCTGGGCTCCGAACTCCCCGGTGCCCTCCCCACCGAGACCGGCTCTACTTAGGGAAGCGGGAGGTTTCGCGGTTCCTACCGTGGCCCAGGCCGGTCCCACCGCCCAGCAGTCCGCTTCTGCCCCCAGGAGCACAGCAAGAAGGGCGTTCCCTCGGGGCTGCGGCCCTTTGAACCCGGGGAGCCCTCGGCTCCCGCCCGGAGGCCCGGAGCTTGCTCGGGGCCTGGCTGCGGAGCCGAGTGTGGGTGGCGGGTGGGGTTGAAGGGGAGTGGGGGAAGCTGTTGGGGATGGAGGGGCGGGGGCGGGAGCCGGGCGTTAAGCCTGGAAGCTTGGCTGTTTACCCAAACGATTTTCCTTTCAGACCCGAGACGCCAATGAGACAAGATCAAACTCCCCTTCTCGTAGTGCGTGGTGTGTGTGTGTGTGTGTGTGTGTGTGTGTGTGTGTCGCCTCCTCCAAGAGGGGCTTTGTGAATGGGGGCTCCAGGACGTCGGCTGGGAGGGACCAGAGGCCGACCCGGGCACCAGCGCCTCCTCCCGGGGACTGGAAGAAGCCGGTCGGAGGGCGCGGGGTCTGAGCGCACGGAAGGGTGCCCTAGACACAGTGGTCCGCAGGGAGAGAAGCGAACAACAGGAGCACAGGCCGTGGAGAGCGAGGGGCCGCGTTCCCAAAGGCCCAGCCGGGAGACACAGGGTTGTGTGCAGGAGGGGGAGGAGGAGAATGATATGAATCACATCCTCCTTCCAGTCCCTTAATTTCCGATCCCTCCGAAGCCACTGGTTTCTTCCCGACTGCCTCGCTCGAGATCTATTAGCTGCAAATTAGGCCAAGGTTTTGGCGATTACGGTGCAATTCAGGCCGAGTGACACGCGCCGCCTGGCCTGCGCCTGGGTCTCTCTTCGCACTGCAAAATGGTTAGAAACGAAGAGAGGATGGAAAGTCTGTATTGATAAGGCATTGGTCATTTTAAAAAAGGGCCCCGACCGAAGGATATCCATCAGCCTGGGGGATCTTGGGAAGAGGAAAGAGAAGAGGAGCAGGCTGAAGTCTGAGCCGCAGCTCAGGAGGCGACAGTAGTCCTGGGCTCCTGCAGCTGCTCCGGGGACTGGCTGGTACTAGAATCGCGTTTAAACAACAACAACGAAACAGTATCAATATCGTTGATAATAAAAAGAAGCAGCAGACAGCATATTTATTTATTAAGCTCATAAATGATTAAAATCTGGTCACATGGACATTGTATTTATATTTAGTGGCACTACCTCCCACAACTTACTGCTCACCGAAGACCGATTAAAGACTTAACTAAAGAATTCTTTCTGGAAGAAAAAGGTGTCATTGCGATGTTCTGACTCAACCTCTATTGCTGCTTCTGCGTCAGCCTGCCCCTGGGTGCCCTCCACTCTTCCCACACGTCCATCTCTTACTAAAGGATTCTCTCTCTCTCTCTCTCTCACCAACCATCAGCTCCTTGTCCAGAATGTTCTTGTTTAACCGGAATTCCCCTCCTCTGGTGCTGACCCGGGTGAGGCATATCAGAGACCTGCTTACCCTTCTTCAGGCCTCTGTGTCTTCTGCTCAGGTGGCCCATGCCTGAAAAACATCCCGAGGGGGGAACTCTAGGGGCCTCTGGCTTTCTCCCGCAGGTCAGGGGTGGAGGGCTGCAGCTCCAGGACTCAGAGGGAGCAGAGGAAGCTGGTGGGCCTCTGGGTATGAGTGGTGGTGCTTAAGAACCTGGCTAGGTAGGCAGTTACCGGCCTGGAATAAATGTGAGAGGGGACATGCTCCTGGAGGAAATCGGATGTGCCTAATAATGATTGACTTCGCCACCTAATATTTATTAAGCGCTTACTATGTGCCAGTCTCTGGGGCCTCCATGCCTGAGGGCAAACCACTGCGGCCAAGGGCAGGTCTCCGAGCTGGGTGGCTGGGCCAGAGCAGGCAGACAGCCAGGTAGGTGTCCTTGTGTGGCTGGAGTCAAGGTTTCTGCTTCCCTTTCCCGGGGTGGTGGGGGCTCCTGGCATCCAAGAGCCAGAGCTAGGCCTCCTCCCCACCTGCCCGCGGTCGTCCCCTGACCACCAGTCCGTCCCCCGTGGCTACGAACTCTGCGGGCTTCCACGCCAGAAGGGAGGTCACCTGGTTCTAGCCCTTTTCGCTCTTCTTCGCGCTGAAGTCCTTAAAGGAACGTAGACTTAGCCGAGAGGGCCGCGGAGACCAGGCTTAGGCAGGTGGGGAGCGATCAGCGCGCCAAGGCCAAGCGCACAGCCAAGCCCCGGGCCAGGCGCCCTTTGCCTCCTCCCGCCCAGGTCGCAGCGACGCTGCGCCAGGCGAGGTGCGCCTCCCCCGCGGTGCCAGAGGGCGCTTGACTGGCTCCTGGGCTTCGGCAGCCCAGAAGGCGGCCCCCGGCGTTCGCCGCCTGGTTCGCACCCAGGGCAGGGGCCAAGCGCGGCACTCAGGCCGCTCTCCATGCCCCACCCCCTGGGGTGTTCCAGCTTCCAGCTCCAGGCCTCCAGAGCGGGAGTTTTGATCCATTCTCCGACTCTTCTTCCCATCCCCCTAACGCAGGAGGCTGAGACTCGCCAGTGACCCAGCGCCGTGCCCCGTGAGAGTGGAAAAAAGCAGGCGCTGCGCTCTGTCTGGAGACAAAAGGCCTCTGCGTTCAGGCTCCTCTGGGCCTGGCCACTACGTCTTTCGCACCCGCCTCCACCTTTGCAGAGGAAGCAGGAGCAGGTGAAAGCGGCGATGCAGCGGGCCTCAGCCAGCGAGACTTAATTGATCCCAGAAACTGGACACCTCCGAATCCACAGCCGTAGGTACGACTGGGCATCTGCTGCAGAAATACACAGTCTAGCCCCAGAACCCCTCAGCAGCCCCCATCCAGCCATCTTCCTATGAAGGGGCCCCTGGTTGCCGGATTTTTTCTTCTAGCCTGATTGCAAATCACCTGGCAGCTAGAAATGCTCAGCCCCTGATATTGACCTGCAGAGGTTCCTCCTTTCCCTAAAAACGACTCTGGCTTGCTTTCCTCTACTAGATCCAAAGGAGAATCCACTGGTTTTTACATTAAAAAACAAAAGCAAAAAACAAAAATAGCAAAAAAAAAAAAAAACACTTTAAACTCTCTCTGGATGTGAGATGTGGTTGGAACTCTGGAATCTTCTGGTTCACCACACGAACTCTCTGCAGCGCCCGAAAAGCTACTCTTCTGAAGAAGAACTAGTCTTTGCCTGCAGTCTATCATTTCGGTATCACAAATAACAACAGTGGAGCGAGAAATATCCCCGGCTTGAGAATATTGATAGATGATAGTAGCGATATTCACAATCGATCCCTTAATAGGCAGACGTCATAAATCATGTTCAATGCCCTGACAGCACAGTACTTCACTTAATAATATAATTAAGATTAAAACTCGAGAGGTATTGGAGGCAGCGGGGATTGATAGCTTCAAAAATTGCATTCTGGATATGATGATGGAACGGAAAAGGGCCTTGGGAAACTCTAACCACCTTTTCCAAAAGTGGAGTCTTCTGCTGAGCCCCTCCCACCCTCCTGCCCCGGTACACACTCTTTTTCCCCATCAGTAACCCGAATCTCCCATAGATCCATAGGTCTGAGCAGCAAGTAGGCCCACTCTTTATCAGAAATGCCATCCTGTAGGATAAGAATTAATAGAGTTTGGATAAGTTTCTTGGATTTAGGACTTGTTTTAAAATTCCTTCAACCGTGAATAGTCAGTTTTTAAAAATAAAATGTTCGGGAGACCTAGGAAATGATGCCGTTTTGTTCTTTCACTACAATTAGTTTTCTGAACAAAGTTTTCAAAATTACATATAAATAATTAAACATACACAGATATGCCAGTCCACTCCAGCCCTGAAACGTAACTGCCCATACACCTTCCCTGAACCATGGCCTCAGGACAAAACCCCAAACTTCACATTAAGAGTAAAAGCAGAGTGGTCAGATCCCATACACTGCTCTTTGCTTCATGAGTGTAGATGATTATAAGTGCGGCTGAAATTATTTCAGAGTGGAATATTAATCAAATCAATCAGACCTGACAAATGAGAAATATTTGAAAGTCAGTGGTATGGTAATTTACAACTTTGTTATTGGTTAAAAATCTCTTGCCTTGTAACAGTAATTAATAATGCTTAGAAAAGAACGATTTGGAAATTCCCTTCCCATTCTTTTTATTTTTCTCTGGCTCTTAAAGAAGGAAAGAGAAAGGAAGCAAATGAGTGATCAGTAGAAACAGGAAAAACACTGAGTCGTTTGTGGGGAGAACAAAACTGGAAAATATAAAAGAAAGGGAAAAAAGATTAACCCCATGGGAGGCCATCAGGAAATAAAGAAAATACAGGAGGAGGGGTAGTAAATCAGAAAATGAATTGTGTAACCATACTCCATGAGCAGGCTGGCTAAAGGTTGAATTTCAAATGGCCCAGAAACCCCATCAAAATGAACAGTGCTGCTAAAATATCTTGAAAGTAGCTCAGCTCTGAATCCAGGCAGAGCTCAGGGCATCGTCTGTTTTGTTGTTGTTAACAATGTATTTCTTTATGGCCCAGGAGCAGCCGTGTGCAGGCTCTTTCCCAAATTCAGTCCCTGGAGACCAGACTGGCTTTCATGTTTCTGGTGTTAACTCTTCTTTTGGTCATAGCCAATCCCCCCACCCACCCATCTTACATTGATTATTAGATTGTCTCAGCCCCACCTAAAAAACACACCCAAATAATGACTTGTTGAAGAACTATAAATCATTTCGGCCTCTGCGTTTGGAAAACCATTTCAGTCAAAAGGCTTGCTGTGAAATGCTAAAGAAATTCCCAACCTCCTGCTCACTGAGGAAGAGCTGCTACTTTTATTTGTTGAGCTTTAATTTGTTGGATGGGGGAATTTTTCAGGTTGGTGAAAAAAGGATGGAGGGGGGAAACGCAACTTTGGCAAAGTTTATCTGGCCTTTATTATAAGCCCCAGTTTTGTCTCACTGAACTCAAGCTGGGTCTACAAAAGTAGCTAGAGATTGAGATTTATTGGTCTCTAAATGAAAAGATTCATTTGATATAAGAGGTTAACTCAAAGTTCCTACACCGTGACTAGCTTCAGCAAATGCCTTTGTTGGGTCAGCACAAAAGCAGTTCAAAGAAATCTTAAAAACACACGGAGATATAGACACACAAACACATTCTCCCACTTAAGCCACAAATGTAATTCTCTTTTCTTTGTCACATTTTTTTCCGTCATTACAAACCTCCAGCTTCTTTGTAGATGGCTGGGATGGTCTCCCCCAATCCATCAAACTTTGCTATTTTTTATCTTTTGCCTTTGCTAGAACTCAATGCAAGAATGAAGGGGTACAGGAAAGAAAAACGGGGGAAGTGAACTAATTTGGATAAAGCAGAACACTTTGCAAATGGGGTGCATGGAAGACAGAGAGTTACAGATGGAGGAGAGGGGCTCTAGGATTAAAAATAGGCATACTGGTTGGAAATTGATGAAATGAGTTTTCAGCAATCAGTCTATGGATTCAACAGGAATCTAGCAGAACGTAAGGTTGTGATGAGACCATGAGTGAGAGTGAATTCGTCAGAGAGAGTGAGAAGGGAGAAAATAGCAGCAAGGACCTGAGATCCCTTGCAAGAAGCAGACTATGGAGATGCTAATGAGGGAAAATTAACCTTCGGGTTGGGTCTGTGACATGGGCCTTCCACTGAATGTCTGATCCAGGGGCTGCTAGCAGCTTCCCTCTGCACCAGCGAAATGAGATAATGGCTCTGAAACCTACCAACCTTGGTTCAAGCAAGCTCTTAGACTGTGGTGGAGAGCAGAATGTAGCTAACAGCTCATGCCAAAGAGACAAACAAATAGCAACTAGGACCCCAACCAGGCACCAGAGCAAACCTGTAGTTGTGGGTACATTTGTTCAACTCCAGAGCCCCTCCAGGCTGGCACATCGAAGGAAGGGAGGAGCGGGTATGGAAAATGGAAAACTACCTTCCTCTCTGTTGGCTCCAGTGTGTCACCAAAGGCTCTCGATAACCGGGCCTTGGTGAGGCAACACAGGGATAAATGGATTTCATCTCCAGGAGGATGGCCACTGGGCCAGGGGATTATTGCTTAGCCAGAAAACATGTAGTGGTGAGGGGAATCAAGAAAAGAGAGAAGCTGAGGAGGACAGACGCAAAAACAAACAAACAAAACAGAAATTCAAAGGGAAATTCTTAAAGTGGTTTCCTGTCACATGCACAGAGACATTAAAACACATACACATACACAGGGATTTTATTAAACAAACAAGCCAACAAGCAAACGCACATCAAAACCACGTTTGCTCCTGCTGTCATAGGAAAAGAGGGTTTGGAATGATTGTAGGGTTCTGGTAGGAACCCTTCTGGCCTTTACTTCTATCAGTACCTCCCCACCTCCACCCCCTCCCGCCACCCTCACCCCCTCCCCCAACCCCAGCATTTTCATAAAGGCTCTGAAGTCCCCGCTGGAGAAGGGGCCGCACTACAGACTGCAAGCCAGGGGAGGACTCCCTGTTGGAGGCGAAGGGGTCGTGTTTCCAAGTAGAGACATCAGCAAACCACAATCTTAGTGACAGTGACAGCACAAAATTATGTTTAATGTTGCAAGGGGGAAAGGGGAAATATAAAATTAGTGCAAAGAAAATGTTTCCCAGACCTTCCTCACAATTAGGGCAGCAGCATACGGATGGGTACTACTGCAGGGAGGGTGGGGCCCAGCAGGGCAACTGTGCTGGGTGGAGGCAGAGGCTGGAATGCTAACTCCCCGGGAGGAAAAGGAAAGCTTCTCGAGAGAGATTAATGACACTCTACCCCATCACTTCACTGGGTTGGGAACCTTTTTTGCAGAAGAGGGGATGTTCTAGACTTCCCATCCTGGCGGAGATGACAGTTCAACGACCGGCCTGCTCAGTCCCAAAGCCACAGGGCGTTTTAATTAGTGATGAGGCTGGTGAAGGGGCTGGCAGAGCCCGGAAGGCGGAGAAGGAAATGTTGGGGGGGGGTGGGGATGAGCAGCCCCATACCCCTCCCCCTCCTCGCCGGAGCCTCGGGAAGAAGATGCTGAAGTGAAATAAGAATTACTTAATAAATTAACTGCCCCTTTTTAGAACTTGCTATCCGCCCCGCCTCGGCAGCCACTTGTAGGCAGGCGGGACCCCATCGCCTTCTCCCTATGCCTCTGGATCTCCATAGGCGCGTCCCCACCCCCAGCCAGGGCCAGGGCCAGGCAGACAGCCGACAGCCCAGGGGATTGGCCCAGAGAGGGCCAGGGAGGTGGGAATGGTGGCATTTTCAAGGAGGAAGCAGTTTCTGTTCAATGCGGGAGATTATTTCCTAAGCTGCTTATTTAAAGAGACAGAGATGACAGAGAGAGAGAGAGAGAGAGATAGAGATAGAGATAGAGATAGAGAGAGAGAGAGAGAGAGAGAGAGAGAGAGAGAAAGGTTGATTCCCTTCTTGTTGTGGTTATAAAAAACATAATTTTGCCTTTGTCTAGAAGCCACTGTATTATTGTGATTATTAAACAAGATAGGTTCCCTTCTTACAGCCAGGCAAAGAGAGTGGGAAGAAAGAGGATAATGGAAGATTTATTTTAAAATAATACATATTACAAATAAAAGTATTTTTTAAAAACTGTATTAAAATGTATTTTAAAATGTATTTTTAAACCAGGCAGATAAAAGCAGGAGATGAGAAACTGCAATGAGAGAAAAGGGGAGGGGGGGAAATAGTTTGATTAAAGAATAATCTTTGCAGAAGAATCAGAAAAAAAGAAACGGGGAAATCGAGCAGCTGCCATTTCCTACGTGATCGCTACACAACTCGAAAAAAAATGGGGAAAGAAGCTATACTTAGGTATAGCCAGGGTTGTAGTCTCATACTTTGATTTTAGCAACAAGTATCAAAAGATCTAAACTAATTGATTGCTGAGTTCCTTGGCCCTTTTCCAAAGAGCAATATAGATTTAATTGTATGTTGCTTAAAACTCCATTTCTCGAACAGTGTGAAGCATGTAATAAAAGTCATAAACCGTATCGGAGATGCCCCCCCACTCCCCACCCCACAAGCGTAAATACCCAACTGACACTTGGAAATCTTAGCTAATACTCCTAATGGGTTAAAAAAAAAAAAAAAAAAAAAAAGGCATCTGCGAAGGGTAGCCACACAATAAAATCCAAACTGTTAATCCATTTTAACTCATTCAAAAGAACCTGCGGTTGCGGATGGGTGTTTTGCAGAGGCGGGGTCGGGGTGAAGAGACCCCACATGAGACACCTGACTTTTTCAAATTCGGTCCATCCAAACCACACTCCCCTAAAGGAAAGAAGTCTGGCCTACAAAAAGACACCAGAAATATCTCCATCAGAGAAAACGGATTCGAAAGTTGCAGCCGAACTGCCTGGCCAGAGTTCTCTCTGGCCAAGAGACAGGGAAGCCACTCTGCAGCTTTCTCTCTCCGCCGCCCGTAGCCTAGCATTCCCCCCAGGGAAAAAGACCGGCCTGGAGACTCCGGCGGGGAGCGCTCCGAAGCGGCGCGATGAAATCCATCCCTCTCCCCCTCGTAGGCAGCTCTCCCCCTTCCCATTGTCCTCGGTTATCCCTGACCACCCCAGCGGCTATTGGGGTCTAAAACCAGCCGAGGCTCCCCCCTCAGCCAGCGGCATCGCAGAAAAGCGAAGAGTCCCAGCCACGCCTGCGATTTGGTCGGGGACCCGCCGCTGCAGCCAAGTTCGCGGCCGCCATCAAGCTGGCGGCTGCGCGCGTCGCGGGCCGTGCCCTGGCATGGCCACGCGGGCCGGCTGCAGGCGGAGATCTGTAAAAAATCCACGTGAGCCGCCCCCTCCTCCTTCTGCCCGCGGCCCCTGACACTGCAGCATTGAAGCCTGCCCGGAGGTCCCCGAGGTCTCCGAGTGTGACAGTACTCAGCATAGCGGGTAGATGGCACAATTTTCTAACATTTAGAGAGAGGAACCCACGCTGGGAGCAATAAGTCCATTTAAAAGCCCTTTATTTAAAAGGAACAAAGATAACTGACAAGCGAAGTACAGAGACATCTCAATGAAATTTCCAAAGAAGAAAGAGAAATCAGAGGCTAAAGCAAATGCGAACTGGGCTTGATGGAACAGGCCAGCACTTTCCTCCCCCTCGAAAGGAGAGCAGATAAAAGACAAAAAGAAAGAGGTGGTGGTCATTGGGTCTGTGCTCGTTAAGGATCACAGCCCAAGCCAAATTCTAAAAATCCACAGCCACTAAACTTTAAAACGGCCGGGTGGCCTCAATGGGAGCAGGTAGGGGAGAAACCAGATCAGTTTTGGGGGAAGAGATAATGGAAGTTTTGCCCGTGCCTTGGAGCCTCTTCCCCAACCTTTGATAACAGCCACTACTGCTTTGGCTTGGAGTCTGGGAAGCCCCAGAGGATGGGCATACAAGGCACTTGCTCTGGGAACACCTGAGCCCCTCAAAGGGGCTGGGGACCAGAGGCCTCTGTCTTCCGGCCGCCTTTCCTACAATAGGGCGCAGGGCTGGGCTGGTTCAGCTAATATCCCAGACCCTAAGATTTGGTTAAAAGCAGGGCACTTAAACTCATACTCGGAGACTTGGGTACAGTTGTGCCCCTTTAAGAAGGGCACCCACTGATATCTCCTGGCAACACCAAGACAGCCCGCACTTCATCTTGTGCTCTGGAACCGCCACCACCCTCTTGCTCCCCTCCAAACCTACATGCCAGATCCCCCTTGCCAGGAGAGCCTCGGGCTGACAGGAGGAGACACAGGAGGGGGCGAGAGGCCAAGGGATCCGTGAGGCCACTTCTCTGGTTCTCTGGCCGGGCGCTGGCCTGAGCCAGTGACCCTGGCCGACCAGGACCAGCGGTGGGAAGGGGCGCAGCAGCTATCGCCCGCAGGGGGTCAAATGATTGCATTTGGGTGGGTGCTCGCCGACATATTTGCTGAGTAAACCTCCCTCGCTGGGCTGAAGGCGAATCCCCGTTGATAAATCCATCATTACCGTTCGGATTCAGGGAGGCAGCCGCGCCACTAAATTCATCTTACATTTGTAGCGCTTTAATAGACATTTATTAAATGCTTTTAGAGAGAGGCATGGGGCGCGTGATTACATCCTAGTTATAGACAGAACATAAAGACCCACGTTAACACCCATTTGCAGGAAGGAAGGAAAAGGTGGGGAGGGGGTGGTAAGGCAGAGAGATGAAGTGAGGAGAGGCGAGGAGAGATGGGGCGGGCGGGGGCATGGTGTCTAGGCGTTATTAACAAGGGCTGCCTGGCGGGGAGCGAGGCTAGAGCCTCGGCAAGTAGCGGGCTCTAGAGAGAAATACTCGCTCCCCTCGCAGTCCCGGGGGCTTCCCTTCCCTTGCCTCCCACCCACAATCCCCGCGTGGTGGGCTTGTATTCTCTCTGCCAGGGAACAAGGGACGCCCACGCTGCCTCTGCCGACCTTTTCTGTCCCCCCAACCCCCACTGCTTCTTCACTTTATCCCAGACCTCTCCAACTGCGACACTTTGGAGTGGCCAAACCAGAAAGAGACGGAAGGGAGTACCCCACACGCCCAAGACTTCAAGAACCCCTTTAAAGCATCCTCTTCACCCCACCTCACCCCCAATCCAGACAGCGAGAGAGCTGGGCCAGGCTGCCTGCAGCACAAAGGAGACAACAGGCCACAGAGTGGGTAGATCCGCTCGCTCAGAGGGCTCCTTGGCCTGGCAGGCTTTGCTGCTGAAGGACCCCTTGCTCTGCGCCAGGAGAGAGCCATGCCACCTTTGCGTCTTCGATCATCTCGTGCCTGGGAACTTGCCCTGGACTTGCCCCCCGCTCCCCCCACCTCATCCTCAGAGAGCCGGTCCTATAGGGATGTCTGGGCCTCCAAAGGGCCTAACGCCTTCCTGAGGGCCCCATTAGCCTCGCCTAAAAGCCCAGTCCCCGAGCTCCACCAGCTCTGCAGCGCGCTCTCACTGCGCCCTCGCTCCCGGGGGACGCAGCCACCGACCCAGGCCGGGACAGCAGCCGGCAGGACTCCGGGCCCTCCCTGGCTCTTGGTAAAGAACACTTCCGCTATCTCAAAGTTGCCATAAGAAAATAAATACAAGTGACATTGTACTGGGCCAAAGCTCATTAGTTCGTTGTCCAGGCCTAATAAAGGAACAGAAGCGCAAATTATAGAGTTCAGCTTCAACACACGCTCTGTCACCCGAGATCAGCGCACCGCGAGCCTGATTCCAATTGCTCCGAACTTGCTGCGCAGTTCCCCCACACACACACCCCCTCCTCTCAAGCAGGAGGTTGGGTGGAAAAATATAGTTCCAAAGGGGGTAATGATCAAGCTTTTCCTCTCGGAAGCCTGCGCCACCTCATTTCCCATCAGTAATCCCAATAAAATTAACGTCGTGGCTGCAATTGAAAAGAGGAGGGCCCACAACACTCCTGAAATAACACACTCTCCCCCAGCAAAAGGTAAAAAGCAAAACGGCCCTTTGTTCAGCTAATTAACGAAGGCCCAACTCCGAAAGCAGATGTGTTTGCTTAGCTAATCACAAGCATGTTTCTTTCAAGGAACGTCATTTCGAGCGGGCCGCTCCGGGGGTATTGGGAGAGGGGGACACCACCCCCCAAGGCCCATTCTGCCTCAGGTCTCTCACCCCAGTCTAAGATCCAGAGGCTGAATCCAGGCAGCCCGTCTTTCACACCTTTCTTCCCCTCAGCCCTACCCCAGAGGCCCCATAGGCAGAGACTTCAGCGCTAGCCCCAAGGCCAAACCTGCAAGACACGAGGGGGAAAAAAATAAAAGTTTTAATGACACAGATGCCATATTAAATGAGGCAGTTTTACAATTCACTTTGAATAGGACGCTTATTACAAGTGTGTTATCAGAAGGACGATAAGATTTATAACTCCAAGAGTCAGCTTTGCGCCTTAATGACAATGGATGTTAAGAGGAGGAAATCTGTTCTCTATTAAAGGAGATGAGAGTCCCTTACCGGGGTTTGGGGGCATTTACAGAGGCATTCAGGACAGATACCAAGCCCTTTGTGTCTCCATATGAAAGATTCCCCCTTTCCCTTTTGACTATGAAACAGGGTCTTCTTGTTGGCTTAGCAACTTGCTCAGCTTTTTATCGTGTGCTTTAGGATGCAAAAAAGAGAAGGAAAACGAGACAAAATTGGGGATGGAGATAGAGGTGAGGTGGGAAGCGGTTCTCAGCCCTCTGGTTCCTACAGCAGAACTATTTCCCGGTCTTTCTTTACCATACAAAAGATAGCTTTCCGCTAAACCAACACAGTAAGCAAACTTTAAAAAACTGGGGTCCTATTACAAACCAACGCCCAGCACTAACTGCTTTAAAATTACTGCATAATTAGATTTAGTTGAATTTCACCATTAATTAGGCAGCCGCACTGCAGGGAGCCTTTGAAATCTGAGAAAATGGGAAAAATCATCTGAAGCACGTTTTTTAAACCCAACTTCAATAAATCTTGACGAGGCCTGGAATTCCGAAGAGTGCCTCGCTTCCCTCCCAGGCGGCTGAGGGATAGGGTTGTCCAGGCCAGGGCTGGGGGTAGAACTGGACTTAGGGGGGCGATTTCCCCGTCGGCCCCAAAACCGGGCCTAGGCCCGGATCCATAGTCTCTGCAGATGCCCTCGGAAGACCCTCTCTGGGAGGCCACGGCCGCCCTTGCCCGCTCTCAAACCTATTAGAGAAGGAGGATCCTCCGCTGCAGTGGCCCTCCCGCCAGGGGCACAGTGCACGCGGGCTCACACATTTCTAGGGTCTGCGACCACCCGCCTGGAACCGGCCCTCAGCCCCCGCTCGACCCTCCCACCCCCCAATCGACCCTCCGCCCGGAAAGCCACCTTTCTCACAACTTTGACATGCCGGTAGCAAGTTCTGCCCAAGTCCAGCGGGGTTCGCTTTCCGCCCTCCCCCTCCCCCCCCCCCCGCCCTGCCCCAGCTCCGCTCCGGCCCGCGCAAACCCCGGCGCAGCCCCTGCATCAATGAGCGCGAGAACTGACCGAGGTCTGTAAAGATCGTCTTCTCCCCCTCCCCCTATACCATTCAAACATTTAAGATCATTTGCGGATACAGACTTTTTATTTTTCTAAGTTGGTTCTTGGAGGGAGAGGAGACAGGAAATCAACTCTCCTGAATATGGGAGGGGGAGGGGAGAGGGTACCGCGTTACCAATATTTTCCTTACGAATTCTGTTGCTTTAATTAAAGAATCGAGGACCGCACTCACTTGCCAGCAAGAGTTTAAAAGAGGGTTTTCTGCCTGCAGACGGAATGGCCTTTAGCCCCCCACCCCCCTTTTTTTCTTTTTGGTAACCAATGTGTTTTCTATTACCCGGCGCTGCCGTGCCGGCGCTCGCGGTGCAATGGGAGACGCCATGTTGGCTCAGCTCATAGGACCAAGTCAAAAGCGAGCTTCGAGGCAGAGTTTCACACGCTCGAGCTCCCCCTGACCGCCCCCCGCCCCCGCCCCCGCCCCCCCTGCCCCCACCCCCGCCTGCCGCCGCTTGGTGCACATCCCAGGAGTGCAGCTCCGCGCGCCCGGCACCCCGGACTTTCCCGGGGCGCTGGCGGAATTCTGCCGCACGTAAGTGGGGGCGGGGGCTGGGGGCAGGCACTTTCCCCGCAGCTGCTGCCAACTCCAGGCCCCCGTCCCTGCAGCCGGCTGGATGCTAACCCAGCCGTCTCCGCGGAGCCAGCCTCGGACGTCGCCCGCTAACTTTGAGCCCCAGCTCCTCGCGGCCCGGGGAGAGCTAATAGTGAAAGGCCGAGGCAGGGCGACCGCGAGCAGAGCGAGCAGACTGGAAACCCCCCCGGGCTCAATCTTCCCCCAGGTTTGTTTGAAAGTGGCGAGAAGCAGCGAGCGCCCCTCTCTCTCCTTGCACTATTGTTGCATTTCGCGTCTAACTGGGTTCTCTCACACCCCCGAGCGCCACGAGGAGGAGGGGGAGCGGGGTTGGGAAAAGAAATAAAGCGAGCTCAGATCAGATGGAAAAAAAAAAAAAAAAAAAAAAAAAAAAAAAAAAAAAAAAAAAAACAGCAAGGAAAAAGAGACACTTAAAGGGAAAGAGTCGCCATGTTTAGCAGCTTTTTTAAAGATCTCGTCAATTTCACACAGAACGCGCTCGCTGGGTCCCAGCCCTCGTCTTTTGTCCAATTCAGTCGCAGCAAAGATCTTTTGTTCTAACTCAGCGTGAAAAGAAAAACTTTCTTTAAATGCAATAAACTTAAACCGAACTCAAGACTCTAAACAGATCCTCCTCCGGCCACTCTAAACATATACAAGGGGGTTTGTTTTAACCGGTTGAAAAATTTTGGGTCCTGTTTTTCTGCCTCGCAGACCCCAAGCTCATTGCTGAAACTTAGAGTGTGAGATTTCCAACGTCCAGAACACATGCTTAAAGCATAATAAAACAGGGATTGTCTTTTGCTTTGAAAATCATAAATTATAATTTAATGCCAATAATAATTTACAACAAATGGCTGTTTACAATAAACTAACACAAAACAAACAAGGAAAAGGGCCTGTGTTTTACTTATTAGAGAAACTTCACACACTCACATGGGTACCACTTGCAAGAGGAAGAAAATAAACAACAACCGACAAAACCTCGAACTAAAGGTCAGCAATACTGTACCGTAAGAACACACTTGTATTTATATATGTATATATCTACAGAAAGAAGTGAGAGTCAGATGGAGAACTCTGCACAAATCAGAGTTTACTGGTCTGTATGTATTGACTGGAACTGAATACTAAAGTTTAATACACTTGAATTTTCTTTCACCTCCCTCACTAGTCCCCCCACTTAAACCAAAACATGATGAAGTATTGGGGTGGGGGAAGTTTGGAAACCTTGAATAAGAACAAAATTGCAAGCTCCCAGCACTGAGTGTCCTCCAAACCAGGAAAAGAGAAAGAGGAAAAATGAAAAAAGACTCCAAAAGAAATAGTTACTACTTCCAAATCAGCACACCCTGTAAAGTTTCCTTCCTTCCTTCCTTCTTTCTTTTTCTCTGTCCTGCTTTATCTTCTTTTTCTTAATTTGGCTTCTCAGGACAAAGGATCCCAAGAGCAGTACAGATTGTAGCTACACAATCTGAAATGTCAAAATGTCGATGTGTTTTTATGTACATAACTCCAATGGAAAAGATTCCCTTGACCCTGTGGTCATGCTCTCACAGACTGAAGGTAAAGGGGGGGAGGGGAGAGGGAACCCAACTGCAAGTTATCATATATACATAAAAAAAGACCCTTCAGTCTTATAACCTATATCACTGAATCTGAAATCCTCTCAACAACCACGCTAGAGCAGAACCACAGAATATTTTTTAAAATCTCACCTACTTAAGGAAAAACTCATTGCAAACAACTGCCCTCTAGTTACAATGCTGTGATTAGCTTGCTTGAACGATCTTCTGAGTAACTGTCAGAAATGTACAAAAGAGTATTTTTTTCTGATCATAAAATAGATACTGATCTCAAGATTTCTAATACTTTTTCACAATACCTTCCCTAAGCAGGCACTTAAGTGTGACAAATATAAGGGCCTTTTTTTTTTTTTTCCTGGAAAATCCATTTTTAATTAAAAGGAGGATTAGGTGAATGGGGGTGGTTTACTATATCAGTATGGCACTTCCTAAACCATAGATAAACCATTAACTTCAGCTCCCCCCCACCACACACACACCCAAATTAAACAGGCAAATACACTAGTCCACCTTTGAACAAACTGACTAAGGGGAGTAAACAAATGGGGCCCTCCCCCCAGCCGACTAATCGAGAGCTCACAGGGGCTCTTCTGGATGTAGACAGTGAGTGGGGACAGCCAGGTTTCAGATATCAAATAATATTTTAATTTCTGAATACTTTCAATTTTCCTTGGAATATAACACACAAAGACTCGACCAAACAGTTCAGTTATTATAACTTTTACAGTATACAGAAATGTTGCACTTAAAAAAAAAACCTTCAGTTTTTTTAAAACACAAACTGTAAACTCTAAGATACTGAATCAATCACGTTACCTATAAGTGCCAACAGTGTTATTTTTGTCATGCTGATTTCAATGGTATTTTTTTAAAAAGGGAAAATATCAACAATTATAATACAAAGGGTTTGCAAATATACAAACAGATATAGGATTTTCATAACAATTCAAGAACTAAGCGGGACCCAATTCAAATTACAAAAGTTCACTTTTTATTCAAAACCTCAGCATGTGTCTTGGACACATTCCTTGGCTGCCAATAAATTCCACAGTTCATTCTCTTTCTTAAAATATTTTTTAAAAGCTAGGTTTGTCATGGTGTCTTTTGGGGAGGGGCAGGGTAGGGGAAGTTAAGTGATATATGTGGTTCCTCCAGTTCTCTAATTAGAGTGCTCAACTTCACCTAAAATTTTTGGTCACCACTTGTAAGTGCGTTTCCATCATCTTTGAGTTGCCTTTTAAAGTTTTATGTCTTCCTATGATATTTTCATGGACTCAGTTTTAATTCTTGCAGAACATATATTTTAATGATACACAGTTTTTAAGAAGCCAAGATTATATCAAAACTTATTATAGAACCACAGAATAAACTGGTTTGGAACCAGAAAAGTACAAAAAAGAACAGCTAGAAGTACATAGACACAGGACAATTAATAATTTGGAAAAAAAAAAAAAGACTTACTTTCTCCATTCTGCTAATTGTCTCCCAATCTCCTTAAATGCACTTTTAGCAATATTTTTCAAAAATTTACCAAAAAAAGAAAAAGACTAATTTCCTTTTTTATACAAAAATGATAAGTAGCAAGTTGTTCTGACCGACACAGGAGTTTTTTTTTAATGCATTCTGTAAAAGTTCATTTGACAGTCTTTTTTTTTTTTTAATTCACAGTCCATTAAATTCTTCCCCTCTCTTCTTTTAGCAAACTTGAAACATCTTTTTATATCCTTTCTTAACAGAAGGAAATTAAGCAAACAAACCAGTCTTTTGCCTTTTCTTTCTCTGTTTCACTCCCCCTTCTTATTTTATTTATTTATTGAATTGCCATATACGGCCAGTTAAAACTGCTGCCGGACAGTAACATATCCCGGATGAGGGTTTCGATGGGGGTTTTACCTACCAAACGGACGAAAAACAATTGCTCTATGACTGAGGAGGAGACGGTGCGGAGGGAAGGGAGGCGAAGCAAAAGCTTTCCGAATCGCGTCGGCTGGTTGGGGTACTGGCTCCTAACGTATTCTTCCAAAGCACACTGAGACTTTTCCTGCAAGCTTTCCACATGGGCTACATCAGAGAGACCACAGGCATCTGGAAGAAAGTTTTAAAAAAGAAGAAGAAAAAGAAGAAGAAGAATTCAGTCATCAGATTAAGAGGCTTGAAATGGGTCACATGAGGTGTGTGCATAGAGCTCTGTCAAACTGCCCCAACCGGAGTTGGAGCAAATGCCTATGTGCTCAAAACTTAATGGGGGTGGGGGGGGGGGAGGGAGGGAGAAAGAGCAAGAGATGGTCCTGAAGTGTTTGCTTTAAAATAAAACATGCTCAGTGTGCCACAGGCTTTCACTGCCCGAGTGCTTAGCCTGGGTCATTGAGAGACCCAAGCAAAAGTGCATTGGTCTATCTGGCCCAAGTCGGTAAACAGAAGAAACCCAAACTGCCAGCACTCTTTCCCCTCCTTCTCTGTAAATAATAGTTTGGCTTATAATTATATAGGGGTTGGTAGGGGTTGGGGGTGGACAACCTGGCCCAGTCCTGCGTAAAGGCGTCCACGACCCAGCCTCAGATTCTCTCCAAAGAGGGCGACTCATTTTTCTCCAGTCTTTGAAACTGATTTAAGTGGCCCTTTAAAACTGATCTTGTCAGTTTAGCCTATTGAAGGGCAGCCATGCAAACTGTGATCTCTCTGTTCATTTGAGCTGTTTCTTTTCCCCCCTTTTATTCTCTCTCCCTTTTTCTCCCAACCCCCCCTTTATTTTTAAAAACCCAGGTCCCTCCAAGAAGCATCCCCCCTCCCTGTTATCTTCAGGAAAACACTTTTCTTTTTCTGATACGTGAAAACACAATAAGTGCCTTTGAAATGAGAGGCTTCTTGGTAAAGGCGGTTCAGGTTGTGACCTGACCTTTCAGGGCTCCCCAGACAAGACTGGGGTTAACACATGCATATTGTGAATCATTAAAACAGATATTCGAAAAGAGCCACCACCACCTCCACCCCAAGAACCAGAACACACAGGCAACCTCCTCATTATGTATATCTAGGACTCTGCATGTCTACAGAATGTAGAGGTGTCTGTGGTCAGGAACTAAAAGATCTGTTTGCATAGGACTCCATCCCTCTGCGGCATCATCGGAACTGTGTGTCTCCCTCTGAATCAGATAACAGGAACCTTTATCTCTTTGTGAGGCAGTTTGCATTCTCCACACAGGCCTTCACATTTTGCAAATAGTCATAAATTAAACTGTTAACGACAGTATCAGGCATTTTTTTCCTTGAAAGACCCAGAGTAAGGCTAAGAGCTAACAATGATACCAAGAAATTAACAACCACCTCCATCATCCAAGAAGGTGGGCAGGGTGTTGTGGGATGGGGTGAAGGTGGCTATGAGGTAGGGAAATATCCTGCCTGTATATTGCAGCAAGCAAATGTCCTAGAGATGAGGGGCTCTCGAGAAAAATAATCCCAATCCAAACCTCTGCAAACAGCTTCCCTTCCCAGACACTAACCTTTCATTGATTACCTAAGGACTTCCAAAGGCAGATCGGGGTGGCTGTGTGGGAGATCTTATGTGGAACGCAGCAATATACAAGACAGCAGTTTGAGGACTCAGAACCTGCAAGCCATTCAGCTAATGACTTGGTTCCCCAGACTTCTTTCAAACAATAAGGAAGAGATTGTGGACCTCCTTTATGTTTGCCGCATAAACTACACATCTCTCCTCATTTCCTGTTACAAGCTGAAAAAATTGTAGTGGGTGACTAGGTTCCAAGCCTTGCTAATGTCCAAATGTTTGTCATACTTAATCGGGAACCCCTTTCCCCTCTCAGCCATGACAAAGGGATCAGCTGACAACTTAGTTCAAGAATGTGAAAGGGAGGTGGTGACTTCCATCCACCTAGGCTATGCTGAACTCAGCCTGGAGGCAACCAAAAGGCTCAGGTGTGGCCCCAAACGGAAAGCCAGATACTTTCAAAAATCATCTGGCCTCAAGAGTTAATTATTATCAGATCTATTACTCACACAGGTTAAACTACATGCAAACTAATTAGGTTGCATAATGCAGTCAATGATGGTTTTATATCTCTAGCAACATCCATATCAAGCCCAAGTTGGCATATACTTTGGGTTGTTTGAAAATTGCCTTAAGTGTTTGCTTGGGCAGGTGAAGCAAGAGGCCACAGTCTTCAACCTCCCGCAGACATTCTGAAGAGTTATGATGGTCCCTTTCCTCCTCTTGCCCCTTTCTGACAGCTCTTTTCCCCTCTCCTGGCAGTCCGCATTATTTCAATAAGAATATGATTTTGAAAATTGCTGCCCTCAGGTTGGATTTGCCTGGAGCTCCAACTCCTACTGAGTTAGCAGGCAAACTTTCCCCTGCAGAGACCATGTCAGAGCTGCTGCAGTGCCCAGGGGCATCTCCTGGAGGCCCAGCCAGGGTCCTAGAGAAAACGGAGGACTTGAGGAGATTCCCCGAGGCCCAGAGGGCCTGAGTTCAGGAAAGGGAGCAAAAAAGTGCATCCCAATCTGGATTCTGCAGGTAGGGGAAAGAGGCAGCAGAGACTGCCCTATGGCCCATATAGGGGAATCTATCTGAAGCATCCTTCCTGCTGCCCAGCCTTCCTCTCCTCTCCCCAGGACAGTCTGGTGGTGTCCAGCAGCTATACAAAGTTCCCACTTCAAGTTGCACTCAACAGTTTGGCCTTTCAAGGAGGAGGCTGGGCTTCCCCTGGGGACTCCCAAGTTCTCTGAGCCCCAACTCTGGGCTAGGAGCCCGTGGGCACGAAAGGACAGGGCTCCTTCCTACCTGAGGTGAACAGGACTATGGCCTTGAGGCAGCTGTACTCGGCTGAGTCAACGTGCAGCGCCTTGAGCTTCTCCACTTGCTCTTGGAAGATCCGTATGTGGTCCATAAAGGCGACCACCCGGTCCGCGGACATGGGCGAGGCATGCAGGCCGGCGGCGGCCAGGAGCGGGGCGACGTGGAGGGGCATGGAGCACTGCGCCGCATTCAACACAAACAGCTCGCTCCAGGTGAGGCGAAGCAGGGCCACCTGGTCCGTGATCTGCAGGTCGGGGAAGAAGGGGATGTTCCGGGCCCACTCGACGGCGCTGAAGAGCATCCTCGCGGCCAGTTCGCAAATGTTCTCGATGCCCATGATGTTGTTGGGCTGCATGCATTGGCTGCCGAAGCGCGACGTGGGATAGGGCTCGGCGCGCAGCAGCAGGGAAATATATCCGGACAGGTACGAGTGGCAGTTGAGGGGGTCCCCGTTGGTCAGCGCGAACTGCCCGTGGGTTGGCTGGGTGGGCGGCATCCTGCCCCTCTGCACCGCTGTGGGGAGGAAAGGAGACACTTCACAGTTAATGACCAGCATCGGACCCCAGGCTCCCCGGAGGGGTCTACCCCAGCCCGACCCCCACCTGACCCAGGCCCTGAGCAGAGCAAGAACCAGGCAGGCCTGCCACAGACCTGGAGTCGCCAGGCTCCCGGCACTACGCCTTTCAAACCACCACCCAGGCGAGATCTGAGGGCCAGAGGAGCACACTTGCCTCCAAGGCCCGCTTGGGGCTGGTCTGCCGAGGACCCAGAATTGGCCACTTTGCCTCGGGGTCCCTGGCGCTGTGGGAGGGATGTAGCATTCTGAGGGCATCTTTCTTCTTTACTGCTAAACAGCTGATATTTCTTATTGATTGGAGGAGAGGGAACGGGAGGGGCGACTCTGGGGGGAGGGTGAGACGCTTTTGCAAAAGGCACAGGGGTTCACCCCAGAAGGCCTGTGACCACTCCGGAACGACTCTCCCCCAAACCCCGAAGCCTCAGCCCCAGCCCCAGCCCGGCGGGGAACCCCCAGTGAGAGACAAGCAGTGAGCGGAGGTCTGGCGTCTGTCTAATCAGTGTGCTCGGAGAAGGAGACGGAGGGAGAGGGCGGAGAGAGAGAGGCCGGCTAAGGAGAGAGGAAGTCGGGAGAGGCAGGGAGCAGGCGGCCGGCACTAGCGGAACCTGGGCAGGGCCTGTAAGGACCGGGGCAAGCCGGAGAGGCTCGGGCTCAGGCTGTTATCTGACTGCGGACCGGGAGAGTCGCTCTCGCAGAAGCACAAAGAAACCCCGGCGTCGGCTCGCCCCAACCCGGAGCTCGCGCCCCGCGCCCCGCGCGGAGCGCGCCATTGGCAGAGCACGGCTCGCGGCGCTCGGCGAATTTTATATCACAAAGACCCAACTCGTACAGAGCGAAAGCAGCCGCCCAGGGCCCGTCGCCCACCCTTTCCTACTTCCTATCGCGCTCTCTTCGTTTCAAAAGTGAAAGGAAAAAGGAAAGCAGAGTTGTTTTTTTTTTTTTTTTAGCAGAATGTTAATCCACGGAGGGTCACATGAGCGCTGCCCGGGCGGCAGCGTTAATACGGCGAAGTGCATAAAATTGCCATTTGTAATTTGAACCTCCTGTACAAAAGTACAATCTCAGGTTGGGGATTTTTTTTTTGAGAGGGTGGGGGCTGGGGAAAGGGGTGAGGGAGAGGGACATGTTGAACATGCAGGAGAAACAAGAGGAGAGAGAGAGAAGTATACTAGGCTTTAAAACAACAACAACAACAACAACAACAACAACAAACACCCCATCCCTTGAAGATAGGCAGACTCCAGCGAACTCACAACCAATGCAAAGGAAATGAAAACAGCCCAAAGAGAGAGTAGAGAAGGAAATCAGTCGGCCAAAGCATGCGGATTTGGGGGTCTGGGTTCCAATGCAGAACTCGCTTCTAGTATAAAACCCCTTGCCGCTGCAATACGAAGAGAAGAGCTCGGGGCTTCTTGTCCTTACCCAGAGCAGGCTAGCCACACGTACCCAGGACCCAGGGACCCAGGGCGAGGGAAGGAGAAATGAGAGGCCGATACCTTCCCGTCTCATGCCCACTTTGAGGCACTTTTTGAGGCGGCAGTACTGGCACTGGTTGCGGTGGTGCTGGTCGATGGGACAGTTCCGGTTGGCGCGGCACGTGTAGCTCAGGTTCCTCCGCACGCTGCGCTTGAAGAAGCTCTTGCAGCCCTCGCACGTGAACTGGCCGTAGTGCTTGCCGCTCGACTTGTCCCCGCACACCACGCACTCGATGTGCTGCTGCTGCTGCTGCTTGTCGCTGCCCGGGCCGCCGGGGCCGCCCTGGCCACCGGCCGCCGTCTGGGCCGGCGTGCTGGCTGGGCCCCCTTGGCCGGGCGTCTGTGGCGTGTGCGGGGCGCCGGGCGGCGGGCCGGGCACGGGCGGCGCCTGCGAGGCCTGGCTGCCCTGTGAGCCGGGCACCTCGTCCTGGGGGTCGCGCCACGTGCTGACTACCATTGCCATATCTATGGGGGCCGCGTCCGGACTTCCTGCTCCCCTGGCTGCGGGCGGCGGCGGGGCGGCGGCGGCTCCCCGGGTCTCGGGCTCCGGCGCACCGCCTTTTGTGTGTGCGAGGGTGCGAGAGGGCGCGGGAGGGCGCCCCGGGTGGCTCGGGGGCTGGTTGGTTGAGGTTGGTTAGTTTTTCCTTTTTTGTTTTTGCTTTTGCAAAGTTTTGTCGATTGCTTGTCTGGCCCGGTGTGTTTGTTTTGTTTGTTCCCCTCGGCTCAGCTTTGTTGGTTTCGGGGGGCTTTCCGCCGGGAGGGGAGGGGAAGGGGACAAGAGAGCGAGTGGGAGCAGAACGTGGAGAGAGAGGGAGGGGAGGGAGAGCTGAAGTCGATTGTCTGGCTTCAAGACAGAAGTAGGAAGCAAAAAAAAAAAATCTCTCCAAAGATCTCGCTCGCCCTCACTCTCTCCCTCCCTCTCTCGTTCACTCTCTCGCTCTTAGAGCTGGTGTGCAGCCGAGGAGTTGGCGGAGGAGGAGGAGGAAGAGGAGGAGGAGGAGGAAGAGGAGGAGGAGGTGGTGGAGGAGGAGGAGAAGGAGGAGGAGAGGCGACTGTCCGGGGGCCAAGTCCAGGGCAGCCCACAGTCAGCCATTCAGGAAAGCCATCGAAATCAGGAGGACTAGGAGATCGGAGGCGCCGGGTGCGGGCGCGCCCTGGGAGCCAGGCAGGCCGGGGCGGAGGCCGGCGGCCCGCGGAGTGGCCGGAGCGCTGCCCGGGTCCGGGGGAATCAGCATGAAAGTGGTCCGCGTCGGGCGCTGCGCGGCGTCGTCCTGGCGCTGGGCCGCCGCCGCCGCCGCCTGCCCCGGGCGTCCGGCGCGCGCCTCGCTCTCTCCGGCCGCCGCCGCCCGCAGTCGCCGGGTGGAGGCCGCTCGCTGTTCCCTGCGGGCCGCCCGGGCCGCCGCCGCCGCCGGAGCCGCCGCCGAAGCCGCCGGGTCGGGCCCGGAGCCGCCGCGTCTAGCGCCGCCGCCGCCGCTGAAGTCGCTGCTGCCGCTGCTGCCGCCGCCGGAGCCGCTGCTGCTGCTGCCGCCGCCGCCGCCTCACACACATAGGGAAAGAGTCAACTCGCCGGCGGCGGGGGAGAAATGATAAAAGAGAGAGAGGAGGGCAGATCACCACCTAGAAGCACATCCTTCGTGCGCGGAGGGGGGAGAGAAAGACGGAGAGAAAGAATGAAAGACGGGAAAAAGGCAGCTCGGCACCCGGAGAAAGGAGGCAACTCAGGGAGAGGAGGAGGAGGAGGAGAAAACACACACGCGCGCACGCACACACACCGCGGAGAGAAAAGAACAGAGAATCAAAGTGATCAAATATGCTAAAAAGGGGGGCGCGGGAGGGAATGCGATTTATAGGCGCCGGGGCTGGCAGAAGTGGCTTCTCCGCGATCAGCTCACTGAGCTCTCTATATAGTGAACTTTGACACGACTGCTGCAACTTAGCGCACGTTGCCATGGCGACGGCGCGCCTTATAAGGCAGCAGCCGGGGTTGGCCTGGCCAGGCGCGCGCGCGCCGCCCCCTCGCCGTCATTGGCCGGACCGCCGCGGCCCCGCCATGGCGGCTGCAGGAGCAGCCCGGTCCTAGCGCGAGCGGCGTCTCAGGCAAGGCGCGGGGCGCGCTGGGGACGGAGGTGGGAGGGGGGCGGGGACGGGGTGGCCGCGCCGCCGCCGAACGGGGGATGGGCCCGGGCTGGCCCCGCGGGCGCTGCCACCGCGGTCCCCACAGCCCGCACCCGAGGTTTCCGCCCCGGCTGAGAGACTAGCGCCGCGCGCACACACGGCGTCTCTTAAAGGCTCCGTGAGAGGCTTTGCATGGAATCCGGGGCTTCGCCTCTCGCAACTTGGCGATGTCACTAAACCCGCCGCTAGCGCACCACCCGGGACTCCTGGCGCATCTTAGTGCCCGCAATGCCAAAGAAAAGTTCCCTGGTTTCTTTGCAGAGGGGTAGGGAGTGAGGGGGGGAAGGTACCACAAACGGAGCTTGCAGGCCTTTCCCAAACGAAAGATTTGGCCAAATCCAGGTGATAGCAAACCCTTCTCTTAATCAACTCTGATCACTTTTTCGGTTTGGTGGCCCATATATATATATTTCTTTTCAGAGGATAAAGCCGTTCTGCTTCTGTGTTTTCCTTGTAGGGTTAACATTTCACAGGTATATGGCCTGACATTTTAATTGCCCAAATAAAGCATCTTGGATGCTGAGAAGCAGAAGTAGACTTCACCTCATTGTCATGACGCAATTAAAATCAATTTTTCTCAACTTTACTCTCTCTCGTTGGTGTTAGCTAACTCTCCATAAAACACCCTGCCACATACCCCAGTTATGGTGAGAGGGGAAAGACTTCTGCCCGCTGATGGGCAGGAGGAGGCAGCTGCCCAGCCTCCCCTGTGCACACCCTCTGTACACACATGTAAACGCACATGTATCAGATACACATTTGTCAATGTACACAGACAAAGACTTCACCGACTATGCTTCTAGGTCAGAACAGTTAAGTACGGACTTCATTGTTCCTCAAGTTCCTTTTAAGCATTCATATAGTCATTAAAAGTCACCCAGAGATTCTGCCCCAAATGGGAAATAATACCAGTACAGGTCACAAGAACCACACACAAGCCATGTTCTACCTCCAGAAGTCACTGCAAAAAGAACAACTTCATAGACGATTGCCATTCTGCTGCATGTGCTAAAATAATTGAGACAGTTGTGTCTTTGAATTCCAGGTGTCTGGTTTTAAACATCAAACATGTAGAATTGCTCTCAGAACACACTATACTCCAATGCAGTAAACTTGTTGTTTGATTGTGACCAGTTAATGAATTATCATTATTCCACATTTATATAAGAAAATTGTGTCTCCTTGGTACACACTTTGCACCAAGAAAAAAACCTTATGCCGGTAAGCCAACCAGGTTTTTGAACAATTAAAATATTTTACACAAAAGACGCTGAGCTCCCGGGGAAAAAAAATGAACACATATGAGGAGTAAATTGACGACTACAGGAAAGCATCCTTGGTAGCTGAAAAAAACTGACAGGCTAAAGATATTTTTAAAACAAACCATACATATAATTGACATGTATAGATTACATTTTGCATTCAATTCTCTTTACACACATAGGCAGAATATGAGGTAGGGACTAAAGATCTGGGCAGCTGGGGGCTGGTTTTTAGGAAAGAAAAATCTTTTTTAAGCTTTATTCCTGAAACCTCCTCAGCCCTCACTGTTTCTCTGATAAAATTACATATTTCACTAAAGCTGCAGGTTCTCGGTTTATTTGAAAGTTGTTTTTTTTTTTTTTTTTAAGTCCAACAAACCTATAGTGGACACTGAACTATCATAAACCTGGTGTGTAATAAGATTGCCACAGAGTGAAGCCAAGCTGAGAATTTCAGGTTGATTAGAGATACAATATAACTTTTTCCTAAAGAGGTTGAGAAGAATGGAAAAGAAATCATTACAGAGGAGAAGGTTTTTGGTTGTTGTTGTTGTTGTTGTTGTTGTTGTTGTTGTTGTTCCTTTCAACCTCTGTGATTTAGGAATTTCTAATGTTACAAATGTCAGTAGATTAGGGACACACTCAGCTGAGATGTGATGAGGCTGGGGTTGAGATAGGAAATCTAATGGGCATTCCCATCTCAATTTAATAGAGGATGAAAATAATTGATTATAGGGAAATCTTAATCTCGCCTCCTCAATAGGGAGACTTCCATAGCAGAATACCTTTTACCCACCTGGGAAGAGACAGTATCGAGGAGGAAGAGCTTTCCCAGTTCACTTAGAGATTTTTGGAATTGGAGTATGTTCTGATGGCCTTAGATTGAAAATGAAATATTTCCCAACCATATCTGAAAAAATTGGAGCCTGTTAGGCAAATGATCACAGGGCTGCCATAAAGTCAGGGGTGTTTTGCTCTGTATTTTTGGACTCATTCAGTTATGAAAATGCAAGTTACAAGGGGGAAAAATCACAGTATAAATTATACTTAATTTTAATGCATAGAAGAAAAGGCAAGACTACAGACTGAGAAGAAAAACGAGGCAAAAATATTGTAAAATGTCTGCTCCAGAGACGCTCACTTGCTGTGGCGCTAAGGTTAAAAAGCTCTGAGAAGATAAAATCAATATATTATTATTGTTTCATAAAAATCAGACTCAGTCTTTTTTTGGAAATGTAAATTTATTTTAATGAGAGGAATGGCAAGCTTTAATTTGCCTAGAAAAAGTTGGGAAAACATTTGCCCTAATCTAAAAAAGAAAAGAGGAAACTCAACACTCAGAAATATAATTTTCTTGCAGAAAGCGGGCCTGATGGGCTGTATTTCTTTACAGATTAAATCACAATATGAATACAGACCCCAGCAAATGCCGAGTTTAACTCTGAACTCAGTAGAAACCAGTTCCGTCCTCCAGGATTCATTGAATTCCTCCTTTCCCTCAATCTAGTCCGTGTGTGTTTTTCTCTTCCACCACACTGAAGCTCCATGAATAGGGAAAGGGGCTTCCATTGTGTCCCTCTGAACTTCCAAGTCAATGCAATTTTTAACCACTGGCTTGTGGTACTTTGAAAATCACCAGGGGCTGTCAGAGTTGGGTCCTCTGAAAAATTTACAGTGCTAAATCAGAGCATATGCTGGGAGGGAAAAAATTGCTTAAGATTGGAGCAAGTACAGTATCTGTCTGCCCCCTAGTGTAAGAGTCCTCGCTGCCTAAAATTCAACTTTAAAAGAAAAGGAGCTCTTAAAGGGAAACGACTTTGGGCTCACGTAGGCATAGGAGAATGAAACTTCTGTACATTTTAATCTGAATAATTCTTCAGGATTTAAAATTAATTGGCTCTGGCTTGGTTGGACCATACTCGGATCTCGCCACCTCTGCGTTTCCCAAGTCACTGGCGAAGAGTTGATTTTTTTTTTTTTTTTTTTTTCTGAACTGGGTTTATGTGCGTCCCCCTCACCCCCTCCTCTCTTTTTCTTTCTCTCTGTCTCTGTCGTCTCTCTCGCTGGCTTTTTTAAAATGAGGAACCGTTCCTCGAACGTTCTGGACAGAGCACAGAATTGCTTCTTAAGTCAGCCCGGCGCGGTTGCAATAGACAGCAAAAAGGTAAACGTTTGCCTGAAATCCGCACGCCAGCTCCACCACCCCGCCCGATGGTGAGTACCCTTCTCGTCGCGATTCTCCTTCTAGCTTAACCAAGCGCTCGCCTACCCGAACCGTGGCCGAGGGCGCCGGGCGAGGCTTTTCTCTCTCCCTGCCTGCCTGGCTGTCAGTTGCACAAGGTTGCAAAACGAACCGCAGAGGCAAAGCAAACAGTAAATTCTGATACTTAGTGCGAGCCTAGCAGCTCCTTTGCTGGAAAATCAGTCATCGGCTGCTTGGAAAACCACGCTTATAGGACTGGTTTTTAGTTTGTGCTATGGAAGGAAATGAGTTTGAGGAGACAGGACGAGGAGATAGGAGGCTCCGCAGTCTTAACGCTTCGGTTTCATCATATTTTGGCAGCTTTGCAATTGTATTTTCCCCCTCGCCCCCTTCACCATCTCCCCTACCACACACATGTAATAAAATATGGCAATGCATTGAATTGACTCTGTTCCCCCCTTCCCCGAACTCCTTAAACCATAGTCCTCGGCATTTCATACACGCTAGCAAACCGATTTTTTGAAAAGCCCCAAGTCATCCCCAACCCCACACAGCATAAGGAGAAAAGTAAGAAAGGAAAGAGAGAGAAAAAATACTGTAAGTAAACATACCAAAACCATATTTGCCTTGTTCAAGGTCCCAAACAGCTTGCATCTTCCTTCTAAACTGGAATAACTCTCCTTTAGTTTGGCGGGTGAAATAAATGCTTTGTTGGCCCCCTGAAAAGATGTGTCTTTGATAATTAAAGAGAATCACCTCCTCGGTGTTTATCTAAGCGATTGTGCAAACTGATAAAAAGTAGGCACTAGCCTGCAGGGAAAAAGAGGAAAGGTGAAGGGAGAGATCTTCCACCTCAAGGAAGTGCTTCCCCATGTATTAGGCTCTCTCAGCCTTGGAAAACCCTGCACACTAACTTTAGAGAGACAAGGTTTCAGGGAGCTTTGTACATAGCTGCTGAGGAATGCAAGCCTCGCCTTTAAGAAAAAAAACCCCAAACCGTAGGTAGGAGATGTCTGGAGTGATCCTTGTCTCTCATCTCATTCCTTAGAAGGAAGAGTGCGTTGTTACACCTTGTTTGGGGCTGGAAAGACGAGACTTTAAAAACACCCGTCCAATTGAAAAAAATCTCCCAACTTAATGAGTTTAGTCGGAGGCTGGAGCAAACGGCTCAGCCTCAGCAGAAAACCGCCAACACTATGGGCGATATTGCAAAGCAAGACGACCCAAGGCACAGCCAAATTCCACTGTTTGGGGTCGAGAGGGATGCAGGCTAATCCTAAAGCAAGTTGGGAAAAAACAGAGGTGGAAGAGGAGGGGGAAAATGCATCAGCCTCACAGACTGGCAGACAGGCTCCCCTCACCCTGGATCAAAGATAGAACTTGAAACAGGAGGGCAACATTTTTCCTAGGAATCCGTTGGAATCCTCATTTTCTACTTTTAACTCAAGTCTCCCCAAGTGATTTTTTCCCCCTCTCCCCTGTGGATTTCTGCCTCCCTCCTTTCCGGTCCTCATTCTAGAACTTTCCTGAGGAGGAAATCTATTTCTTTTTGGGGGGAGGGGTTCCCCATTTCATGCCTTCAGATAATGAATGCTTAATTCACCCCCCTCCCTTTCTCTACTCCCCAAAATGAATAAAGGAAGCAGGAATACGGTAACTAGTGAAAATTGAGAATAAACTATGCTGGCTCTCACAGTTTAATACAATTTTAACTAATGGATTTTTGTTTTGTTTTGTTTTAAGAGAAGAATAATGGGGAAACACGGATCTTTTATTTTAGGAAACTGTTATGGTAAGATGTATGTCAGACTTGACAAATGGAACTAACGCTCTTCGGCTGCTTCTTGTCCTTGTCTTAAACAGGAATTAAGTTAAACACAGTGCTGAATGTTAATTACATGTTTACTGGCTAATGAAAATTACAAATGGTTTTGCCACCTCAAACAATGATGAAAACTCTGAAGACACTGTAATTATATACTTTGAGCAAAATAACTCAGAATATTGATCATAAGAAGTGTAAATCTTTTTTAACTATTCATTAATACCATAAATATGGGCTAGAGAAGTTTTTCCTTGCGGTTTGTCTCATCAGTTAGACTGAGTGGATGGATGGTGAGGCTCCTCTGGGGAGGTGGTGAACTCATTCTCTTATTAGAAGGAGGCCACTTGTGTAACTCGGGGGTGCCCCCTCCCTTTCGCCCCCGCCCCCTTCATCCCCAGCAGAAGGTCGAGGAAGAGTTGAACAGGAAGGCTGGGCTCAGGGCAGGTGAAGGTGATCACAGCCTGGCCTTTTCCTCCCCTCCCTGTCCACCTCACTTTTCTCCTTCCTCCCTTTCCTGCCAGTTCTGATCGATGACCGCCTTCCCCAGCTTGGGCACCAGTGGGATAACCTGGCATCGGGGGTTCCTAATGGAGGACTAGTTAGACCAGGAAACTCACCCCACCCACAACCCAACCATGCCCTGACAACTTAAATTCCCTTCTTCAGAGATGGCTCAGGCAGTTCATTGCAAAAGAAGGGGGGAAAAAAATGTTAGGGATGGAGGTTGCTATTGGGTAAGGTGGCTCAGGCGGCAGAACCAGAACTGGTTTCCCTGGGTTTGGGAGCAGAGAAAATTTTTTGTTGTGGTTTTCTTTTAACTTTCACCAGAGTTGTAGTGCTGGCAGCCACTCCGATCTCGGAGGTCAAAGGTGAAGGCTGCACTGACCCTAAAAGGCTGTCCTGGCCTGGCCACAAGGCCGATGGGGCAGGGGAGCAGGGTTTTGCTAGCCTTACAGCTTGGCACTTTGGAAGCAGCATCTATGAAACCCATACTTGGGGGGCACAGCGTCAAGTGTAAGTTTTAAGTGAAATATTGAGGATTTTTTTAAAAGTGCCCTAGGCTTATGGGACTAGAGTCCTCTTTTTCCCTGAGAATTCCCAAGGCGCTGGTCTTTGTCTTAGAAGGAATGGAGTTTCTGAATGGTGTGAAAGGGACAGAGAGGGTCGCTTCAAATCGATTTTACTTGTCCTTTCTGTCTTTTCGGATCAACGCCCTTCAATGGGCACAGAGGTGCTCTTTCAACCAAAAACTTGTGCTACATTTTCTGCCTGTATTGGTGCTAAATACAATAAGCACTGGGCAGCTTTTTTTTTCTTTGCTCTCCAAAGCAAGAAAGCACCCTAATTAAATTGTTTTATATGGACAGTCAAGACGGACCAATTAAGTATGCATTAGTATAAAGATATAGTCTGCAGATAAGGTTGTTTAGAAAATCATGTGCAGGACAAAGGAGAGGGCGCTAGCATTTTGGAGAGGTGCCTAGACCCAGCAAGGTCATGCACCGTCCTCCTTGGGCCCCAGGGGAATTGCAAAGGCCCAGGCCCCAGGTGAGAGGGGAACCAGCTGGCTAACAGGTGGGCGAGATTGTCAGAGACTTTCGGGTTGGAAGCCCTGGCCCAAGAATGGTGCAGTCCGAGGGGTCGGGATTCCTTACATCTTACTCTGGCAACGTAGCAGACCGAGGTGGTGGGTCCAGTAGGACCTGCCGGGATCCTGCAGTGCCGATTCTACTGTCTGAAGTCTCAGGTCCTGGATGCGGCCCTGCACTAGTGAAATCGTCCACACCCCGGAGGGCCAGGAGGGCCAGGGGATACCACGGTGTCACAGCCGCAGCACTCTCACAGCCAATATCAGGGCAGGAGGCCTCCACCTAACATCTCCAAGCTAAGCGCTTTTTCTTGTCTTAGGAGAGGGGAGATTTTCTGCGGGAAAAGTAACGTTCCCATCCGACCCGCTGGACGTCGAGGATCGGTCTTTAGAGTAGGGGAAAGGCCTAGGGGTGGAAGAAAGGGTAGCATGGAGCGAGACTCGTTATTCGGCTGATGCAGCTCTGGGCTTCTCCACCCCCTCTCCTCCCTCAGAGGTGTGGGAGGGCGGAGAGGATCTCTCCTGGAAGGAGGCGACCCCCAGAGCAGGGGCCGGGGCCTCCCCGCGTCGCAGCTCAGGGCTGTGATAGGTGGTCCCCGGGCGGAGGGGGTGCGAGCGCTGCTGGCTGCCTCTGGAAGGGCTCTCGGGGCGCACAAGGCAACCCTTAGTAGCGGGGGAGGGAGAAGTGGGGGCGAGAATTAGAGCCTGGGGAAGTGGCTGAATGTCAAAAGTAAAAGGTTGAAAAGCCAATTTTCCAGGCGCGCTTTCGCCCCCCTTTGCTGGTTGTAGGGGCCGTAAATCAGCGACCGGCTGCGAGGGCGGGAGGAGCCCCCTCGGCAAGCTCTGTGCGGCCCCGCCCGGACCGTGCGCACCTCCCGGTGGGCCCCGAATCGATCCGAAGCCTAGCTGAGGATGTCACCGCACTAAATATTTACTGATCACACACAAATAGCCGGGGCTCGAACGATTTTCCTCTGTGAGGAGAGCTCGGAGGGAAGGGTAAATCATTTTATTAGTGTGGATAAAGCCCAGAGCACACTCCGGGCTGGAGTGTTTTAAGATGTGTCTTCAACAGGATGAAAAGAGTTAGGGAAATCGATACCGAGTGATTAGAAGCCCCCGGGGTGACGAAGGGGGACTGGGCTTTCAGGGATTTGGCCAGGCTGAGAGGGGGGAGCAGGCCTCGAGGGGGGCGGCCCGACCACCACCAGGGAGCTCCCCGGCCCAGGCCTCCATCCCTCCCTCCTCGACGGGAGACGCGAGGGCGCAGCAAGCTGCGGAGAGTCCCCCGCGGCCAGACTTCGTGGTGCGGCCGCCGGCTGACGGCTGCGCGGGCCGCCGCAGGGCCGATGGCTCGGGAGCCACTGGTTTCACGCTGCGAGTGGCCGTGGCCAGGTGGCCGCGGGAGTGGATTGCAGGCGCGGCGTGGGGATGCGTGCAGGTCCCCCGCACGCGGTATCTCCAAACAGCCTGGGGAGTAAAGGTGTGGCCTAAGCGGGTTGCATTTCTCTTGCTGGCATTTCGGGTACACCTCCCCGCGACCCAAAGCACCCTCGAACTTCCTCCCGGAAAAATATCTACCCATCCTGTCTTTTCATATTTTTTCAAGAGGTCTCAGTGGCCCGTCCCCGCCAGTTGCCTCTTCTTCCCATCCACTCGGTGTCGAGGGCGGCCGCCGGGTGGCGGAACCCGCTGGGGACTGCCGGGCGAGTGGATTCTAGGTTTACTGCTTGTGAGCAGGTGGGACGACCTCTGAGGCCAAACAGGAAGGCAGGGGGTAGGGTGACAGGCACCGAAGAAGCCCCAGGACATCTCCGTCCTCTCCGAGGCAGGAACTCAGCTTTGGGGATATCAGGCCACCCCCACCCACCTCTCCCAGCAATGGAAACCTGTCCGGGGGCCCCGAGGCTCGGTGCTGGGAACCCAAGTGGCCAGAAGTAAAGGCTGGCAGGGCTCGCTGAAGTTAGCAAGGCTTTGAGGGGAATTTGCCGGGAGGAAGAGCAAAATACCCCCAAACTCAAGCAGCAAAGTCCTGGAGCGAAAATGGCTTTTCACTTCTCCAAGCGCAAGTCTCGCTCGCTACTGTGAACAAACCTTGAGGTTCGAAACAGCTGCAAATAATGAAGTAGGCGCAAATTTCGGGAGGGGAAAGGAGGGGCGAAAGGTAAGAAAAGGGGAGAATCTTTTTCGTTTCTTCTTCCTTTTGCCGCTCCTGGCCTTTTCCTAAAAATCTGCCCTCCCTAAAGCAACTGATAGCTACCTACGTGTGTTTATTTATTTGGAAAGGTTCACCCTCCCCCACACCACCCTCCAATTGCTCGATTTTCTTGGCAGCTTGAGGGATCCATTCCAGGATGCCCTGCTTGGCTCTTGGGTGAAACAGGAAATATAGCCACAGATCCAAGAGAATTATTTAAAAAAAAAAAAAAAACTGTATGAATCCCAGTGGATTGAAGCGACCGTGTTCAGGTGTGCGGCGATCGGGTGCCTCGCATTTTTTCCTCTGTAATCCTCTAATTCCTGCGTTGGAAGTTCGCACGCCATGCTGACCTGGAGGGTGTCAGGAGTGGGGTGTCCATTAACCCTTCTTGGTCTTGGCCGGAACGAAGGTTAGCTATGGTAATCTACCAAAAGTAGCTGTAGCAAGAAGGAAGTGAGGAAAGGAGGGAGAAGAGGAAGAAAGGAGGAAAGGGTATATTCACTCTAGTTGCCAGAATTTTAGAGCTCTGCCCTTTACTGGTCCTCTCCCACCTCCACCCTTCCTATGAAAGCAGGTTTCCATTCAGAGAGACAGCAGTCTCATCCATCACCCGTAGCACACTCCATGGAAATGGACTTCAGGGAATAAGAAAATATCATGTAGTGAAATATTTTCTTGTATTTAACTGACCATCCAGTCCATTTAAAAAAAATATTTCTAACAGGTATACAACAGTAGATTGTTGTGGCAGGGAGTTTTAAAATATAAAAAAGAAAGTGCATGGTTTATTTCATTTAAATAAAAGCTAATTTTAGAATCTTGCCAGTAGCCAAATTATAGCCATTAAATCTGGATGAGATTAGAAAAATATATTCTGCTGGTTTCAAACCTGGAGGCATTCTAATGGGTAGTTGTATGATAGTTACAGGCATGAAGGCGTTTGCATGTGGGCATGTATATTCTTATGGTGTTAGAAGTTCCTTGATGGATTAAAGGTTCATATACTCAAGCACTAGATAGAGGCTGTCACTCATGTGTACTGGCAAAAAGGCAGAAGGCAGTGCAAGAAAGAGTTTTGAATGAGCTCCTTAGAATCACCATTGTTGAAATACAAGCTGAAGCAACTTAGCTATGGTAGAGCTATTGTGGCTTGCAAAATCATAGAAAGACACTTCAAAGCAAAACCATCAATTCTGCAGTGTAGTAGCTTTGGCAGGACATTTAAATAAAAGGTGGGCATCTTTTGCCTAAATATATTTATTTAAAAATTCAGGGATATGCTACCCGGTCTATTTCACTTTTCAATGGATTGAAGAATTAAAAGAGAATAGGCTATAGCTAGAGATGATGGCATAAGGGGGCTCTCTGCCCATTTAACCAAGTCTGATGTGGGCTATATATGCTTTTAATACTAATATTATATTGTGAGGCAAATCCTGCTGAGAAAGTTCCAGAGACATCTAAAGCCATATGGACATCAGTTCATACTTAGTAGTGGACAGAGTGAGAAATTACTGTCTGGTTCTGTATTTTTCTCTTTCTCAAGAGCCTGGTAATGAAATCTTTTAAATGACAATTAATTTTTGGTATGTCAAAAAAAGCATTAATCAAATGCTATCAAGTGCCACTCATTTAAATGTGAAGGTGTTAGTAAGGCAAATACCCAGATAAATTAATATGGTTAATTAGCTGCATCAGTAGTATTTAAAGAAAATACAAGCAGAACAACAAAAGGGATGTAATTTAATTTTCTTAAAATACAAACTCAACATGAATTGCAGTTGGAGAGAAATAATTTAAGGAATGATTTCCATCCTATTGGTTTTTATAAGGTTTTTTGGGAGGGCAGTTTCAATATAAAGGAGTAAGTAGGTGGACAGAGACAGACAGACTGCCTTAATAGGGAAACATGCACAAATTAATTACCACCTCATTCTTCCTCTTAAAAGCCTGATTTCTCGAAAAGTTGAAGGTGCATGTTAAAAATAAAGAACTTCTGTATAAAATTAAGAGAAGGCTGTTTAACATCATATTCAGCTTCTTGACCATAGGAAGTACTAGCTTAAGACTTTACAAATGTATTGTTTAAATAAAATTTATACTTTTCTTTTTAGTTTGAATACAAGGCAGAAAAAGGTACTTTTCCTATCCATCTATTGCAATTCATAATAAATTAATCAACCTTATCTAGGAGATTTCTATGTACTTGACTGAGGTAAATTGATTGAGAAGAAGTCACTTTAAATAGTTTAAAGGAAAAGTGAGAACATTAAAGGAAGGGAATATTGACTTCAATGAAAAATGTCACATTGGTCATTTCTTGGCCAGACCACATCACATCATATGTCAGGGAGAAGAAGTTAGCAAATTGGGGAAGCCTATTTCTTTGTAGAATGTATGTTAAAACTTATTTATTTACTTATAAAGATATGTTGCAATTTATTTGAATATACTTTGTTGCCACATTACCAAGCAATTAAAAAGAAGGCAGTATTGTGATATTTATGTAGTGGGGATTTAAAAGATATTTTTCTCCTTAGCCTCCTTCTGAGTGATAAAGACCTATGCTTATTTACTCATTGATTTTCCTACATGTGATTTTGGTTAATTTAATGGTTTTTAAAATTATATACTATTTTGCTAAAGTCTACATTGTAAATTGAAAACAAAATCAAAAGTATCAAATCTTTTTCAGGAAGTGCAATTTGAATGTTCAGTTATTGAAGAGCTACTATATCAACCCCTCAGGTTCTATTAAAAACAAACAACTAAACCTGTTCTTCTTTCCTAACAACTCTTAAAATTGTAACTGGCATGGCTGTGGATGAATGAATATTTAATATGAGTTTTTAACTCTCCTTTCCTATTTACCCTGGAAATGCCTTTAATTTGTCTTTATGCTTATGTATTTTAAAAAGCATTAGTCAGTATGCAAGAATTATTCACTCCCTTTTAAAAAGCAGTGAAAAAAATTATAATTATTGAAAAAAAGGTGTGATGTTTATTCTGAAGTTTCAGTAGCATGCTAAGTTTTCTTAATAAACTAGAAGGAACACTATCCTAGATAAATTAAAATAGGGCAGCTATTGGGTATGGTTTACATTCATATAGTTCTACATTTTTGCCTTGGGTATAAAGATATTTGTTTTTTTGTCTTCATATACTATCTATTGTTAACAGGGTGAATTTTTGAAGTTAAAAATATTTTCAAATTGTCTCGCCTTTATAGTTGAATGCATTACTACATTGAAAAAATAATATTCATTTTTGTGTGCAAATTTGTATGTCCAGGCAATAATGAGAAAGTTATTTCTGTAAAATGTCTCCTCCCCTAAAAATAAATAAATAAATAAATAAATAAATACACATTACATAAATTAGGCTCAAGAGAAAAAACAATTCTTATGACTCAGTGTGTTGAAACAATGGAACTCTTACTAAGTTTTTTAAATGTTTTAATCTTTTTCCATCTTAACTATCTACTAAGGGGACAGTTCAGTTTTACAGTTTATATACTTTTTAAATTTAAAAGCAAATTTTAACATATCAGCGTTTTTGAAGTGCAGAGAGATTTGAAAAATAAGCCTCCCAAATAAAAGTGATAAGGCATAATGTCTTGCCTCAGTTTTCAGGGATGTTACAAAAGTTTTCTCTTAAAAATTACAACAAGCTTTTTCATAAAGTGCAAAATAAAAATGGAGAAAAGTTTCTTCTCACTCTCTCCCACCAAAAAATACCCAAACAACAACAAACAAAACAAAATAAAAAGAAACCCAAATCCTAAACCCCATAAAAGAAGCCCCTTACCACGTTGGGAAAGTTTCTGTGCAAACTGAATTGTTTCTGTGGGTACTGTCAAGCTCCTGGTTAGTCAGCTTTTTAAATGCGGCAGGCAATGGTTAGACTGAGGTGAGCAGCCTGGCAGCTTAGAGAGGGAGGCAGACTTTTAGAGCTCAGCTCCAGAGACCCACCACTTAGAGGGAAAGTTGGGAAATCAACTGTTGAGAGTTAACCTCTCCTTTCCAAAGGAGGTTTGCAGAGGCAGGACAGTGAGAGCTGATTATCACCAATTTTATTCTTTTCTCAGGCATTCTTAACTTTTTATGATTTCCCCCCTCCTTCCCTTACTATCTGTCTTTGTGCCTCCAGGGCCAGCGAAAGAGCAGGGCAGATTCTAGATTGCTTTCAGAGTTTTCCTTCTCTGATGATGGATTACCATGTCAATTTAAACAGCATAGGATTAATTTGTTTCAATGATTTCTCTTTAGGCTGAATGCCAGCCGTTTTTCTATCTTTCTCTTTGCTCTTAAGAACAACAACAGAGAGAGAGAGAGAGAGAGAGAGAGAGAGAGAGAGAGAGAGAGAGAGCCTTCTTTCCATATTCTAAGTTGAGACAATAATAGAAATAGACAAGTTAGGTGTAATGTTGCAACACAGTTATAGGTCTGAGTGTTTTTATCTCTGCCTAAAAGGCTGAAACATACAGTCAGTCACATTAAAATGAAATTGGACTCAACATTTATTCAATAAATACTTGTCTTGGGGATAATCCAGTGCCGAGTGCTTTTGACACATAAGAACTTAATTTGTCTTGGATAACAAGTTATTAATATGGCACATTTAAACTTGCCACCTACAATAAGGTTACTGAGCTCTACCACAAACTCAAATGATCATTGTGAAAAAATAGTTTGTGTGAAAAAAGGAAGACTTTTTTGAAAATGCTTATATTTATCATATCTAAGTATATTCACATACAAACCAGTAACATGGGGTACACATGCATGTGTACACACTCTCCCAACATATATATGTGTATGTGTGTGTTATATATATATATTCAGATTGCATATGACAAAAAAAAGTTCAGTGAAGTTAAAAAAGTCTATCCATTATGCAGACGTATCTAACCTTTCCTAAATAAAGCATCAGAGAATTTTCTCTTTTAAAAGATTTCTAAAGTGTACAAGAAAAATGCTGTTCAAATCCAATTTTTTTTGCAAGACCAAACAAACCCATTATGAGGTTGAAAATGGCACAAAAAAAGCACTTAGGTGCAATCCAAAATCAAATAACTTCTCCACATTTTTCACCTAGTCTGAACTTGCAGCTGGCCAGAGCATGTTGCTGGTAGAATAAAGGCAAATTAAGTGAAATAATCTATTACTAAAGTGATTATTTTATTTCCCTCTCTAACGGGAGGTCCTCCAACAGATGCAAAAGGACAGGAGAGAGATTTCATCCTGTAGACTGAATATATTGGGCAAATATATTTTGAACTGTGGGCTTCGTTTTCAACACCCTCTTTTAATTGTCTCTCCTTTTCCCAGCATTCCCTCACACTGAAATTTACATCATAGTTCAGAATAATAAACTGCATTTTGAATATGAACACAAATGGATTCTATAGCCTTCCCCTTTTCCTCAGCTCCTCTCAATGCACAGGAGGGATTTATTTGAACAGGTTCTACTTTCTAAGACATGCATGATCAGAGGCCAATGACTGTCAGAACTGGAATCTGTGCAATTTTAATTTGTAAAAAAAGTTGTTGGTTGCTAACCTTGGGGGGATTGTGCATCTCTAAGAAACCGAATCTTTGAGCGCTCTCCCTGGGAAATGACGTTACACATGAGCAGAAAAATCCAGGCAAGAAAGGCTAATTGAATGAAGAGAGAGAATTAGGTTAAAAAATAGAGTACAATCTAGTATCACATTTTCACTAGTGTAACTTGAAATGAAGGTGTCTTCAAGTCGCCAGTGTTGCCAGAGTGTTTAGATGTTGGCCACAGATGGGAACACCTATTGAAATGTGTCTGAAGAAGATTAATAGGGCTTGTCACTGTTGGGAAAGCACTGCTTTGCTGTAAATTTCTACCAGCACAAGATGAATTACCGATGAATGCTCACTTATCAACCCCATCACTATCGTTCGACACTAAATCAAATTGAGAAGTTATCTGCAATCAGAAAATTTCTTTTTAAAATAGACATACACCTTTAGGCACCAACTCTTTAATAATCCCATGTACAAAACAATTCTCTATTTCCTGATGCTTCTTTAGCTTAAACAAAATTCTATCTCAATAATAAATATATTTTTAAGTTGATACACAATAGGCAGCTGGTCAATAGCAAAAGTTGACAGTATTTTAGAGAAGGTATAAAGCCTTCATTTAACATTTGATAAAATGTGTGTGTGTGTGTGTGTGTGTGTGTGTGTGTGTGTGTGTGTGTGCATTTAAACTTTTAGATCTTTCTCACCCTTACTTGGAAGGCAAAGAAGAGAGTGAGTTTACGATTCTAAACCCTGTGACCTAATGGTCCTCTAACACTGTGGTAAGATCAAATTCTGAAAGAACTACAAGTTTAAGTAGAGAACAGTAGAATTGAATTCAATCGATGGTAACTTGGGGATGTGCATTTATTCTTTTATGATTCAATGGTATTTTAGATACCTTTTTTTAAAGTTGATTTATCTGAGAAACAAAACAGGGGCATGATATCATTTTATTTCTTAACCAACCCTGAACACCCAGAGGCTTTCCAACCTAGGAATAATTATGTTTTGATAAAACCATCAACACTTGTATTGTTATAGAGCTCTACCTGTTTAAAACATGTGGTCATGTGTATGATTCATTTAATTTTTACTGAAGTCCTGCTCAAGAAGAGATTTTCAATTCCCATTCTGCTGGTGAGTAAACTGAGGTTCAGATAATTATCTGAGGTAATGGAGCTAATATGAGCATAGTCAGAATTTGAACCTATTTATACTGGGTTTCTTTCAGGATTTTTTCACTCGTCATTATGTAAATAAAGAAGAAGATGATGATACTAATAACAGCTAACATTTACTGTATACCAGAACTGTGGTAAGCATTCATTTATGTTACTTTAATTTCTATGCAACTCTCTGCGGTAGATACTGCTATTATTTCCATTATCCAAGAGAAAAAAAAAATGAAAAGCAAACAAAATGAGACTTACAGAGTTTAAGGACCTGCCCAAAGTTCACGTTGCTAATAAGGTGAAGGCATATTATTCAAATCCAGGAAGTCAGAATTCAAAGCTACTGCCCTATCCTATGTTCCTGTTTCCAATTATAAGAAGTCTTAAATTGTGTTGAATGGTCACAAGAAATCCCACTTCTTTTCAGAATATAACATTCCTTAGACTCTGAGCAGTGTGTCATGGCAGAGTAGACCCTGGTTTGGAAATCAGGAGACCTCGGTTTAAATTCTAGCCTTACCAGTTACTAAGTAGGTGACCTCAGCCTAGAGATGAGGACCTCCTCCTCATCTCTAAAATGAGTTGGTTGGGTCAAATAGATCTAGACATTGCACTTGGGTGCTTCTGTTACTTATGGTGCCCAAGAGGAAAAAAGAGGAACAGTGAAGCAACAGCCATCTCTGCAGAGGTGAGTAGGAGCACATGACACAATGTACTGCGAGAAGGTGTGGCTCCCACTTCTGGGAGACTGTCTTGAGGACACTCAGCATGAAAGGAGGTCTCCTATTCCTTTTCCTTTTTCTTGCCTCTAGAGAACACTGAATACTTCAAACAGGGATGGTTCTTTAGAAAACCATAGAATTTAAAACTTGCAATAAAATCCTTACTTCCATTATTTTCCAAGTAAAATAAAGAAGGAAAACCTGAGGTCTGTAAAGGACAGGGAACTGACTTAGGGTCACTGAGCTGGTTGGTGATGCAGTTGAAACTGGACCCCTTTCTCTTGGCTCCCAAACCAGGAATCCTCACCCCTTGAAAACATGTTCCTTACACTATGCTCCTTGCTCGACAAAAAAAACCCCACTTTAGATGATCTGATCATGTCCCTATTACAACCATTTCCCTATTTTATGATGTGATACTTTTAATGGGTTCTTATTGGCTGTAATATGAAATTTTTCTTGGTCTTTCTCACAATAGTTTTTCATAAAACCTATTAAACTCACCAGTTAGGTAGTGGAGGCTGCAATGAAGAATCACACAACAATAAGAATATTCTGTCATCTCCATTAAGTCCCAGTAATACTCCAATCTGTATTTATGACAACACTCTTCTGATGCCTCCATCACCCAAATTGCTAGAGTTATATTCTGTAATACTTCCCCAATTGGGAAAAACCTGCATTTTTTATTTATCTTTTCCTGTCCCAAATCACCCTTCCATATTCATTGCCTGTTTTGCAACCCCCGTCTGGGTTTAATCAGAAGTTGCAAGACAAAATGTGCATTATTAAGAAATATAAATATTTTCAGAAGCAATCAAAGGGATGAAAGATTGATTCAGCATGCAGATTGGACCTAATTTGAAGCAGCTTTGTTCTAATGAGGGCTACTGGGATACAAAGTCAGGAGCTGTGGTGGTGACACCAGGTAGCTGGAAATTCCAATGCGTTGGAATAACCCATCAGGATTTCTCTTGCTAGATAGGCTGCAAACACTTTTTGCAAGCTATGTTCCCCAGTCTCTGGGCTAAACCACCTTCCTTGCCACCCTTAGGGCCTTGTAATAAGTAATAGTCATCTTTGAGAAATTATGACTAATTCGTTTTTCTCTTTAGAGTTCAGTTCAGCGAGTACCTCCCTTTTCCCAACTCAGAAGCTGGCTTAGCATTAACTTTCATAAGAACATTTTGGCCTCGAGGCATCTGTATTACAATTTCTTTCTTGGCATAATAAAAGGTATCACATTATCTACCTGGTCAATCTCTATTGGCTTTCAAAATAGAGACATGGAAAAACCTAATAAGCCTCATTAGGATATCTGCTTTAAAAACAAGGCTGCCTCATTTAGCACATTGCTGTGAAATGTCCCAGCAGAGCTGGGTGGTCATTGCCTGAATACAGGTATTGCTAATTTGGGATCTTTGTTAGTCTGGTAGCTCTGAAAAAAATAAGCCTAATGTGTAGGTGGAATTTTAATACACAAGGGATCAAACCCAGACTGTTGTATTTTGTTTTTGTTTTCTTTCTTTCTTTCCTTTAATCCCACTTCTTGTCCACATGGCCATGTGTGAGAGATGGCTTGATTTTATTGATATGGTTCATCCATCCACAGCTGGAATTCCAAAGACAACTGAAAATGTCTTTAAAATCAACACAACTCAGGGAGCCTGAGAGAACAAGTTTTCCTTTGTTGTGGGGTATAGTATTATTTGCTGTAGGTTTTTTGATATACATTCTAAATTAGGCCTGCAAAGGCATGCTTCATCTTTAATTCATCACTCTCAGCTGAAAGAGATTAGCAATGTCTAGCACGCACCCCTCGTATGGTGCTGACCTCATCAAGTATGGCCTGAAATTAATTAGCCTCATTCATTCAAAATGGAAAAGGATAATGGAGCAGCATTTTAGAGATGACCATCACAAATTGTATGCAGCATATTTAAAAGGCCTCTATTTTCAAACCATGTAGATGAAAATTCTTTCCAGGGCTTACAATATGCCAGAGTTATCAAGGATCCAGAGCAGAGAGCCTGGTCAGGTTTTGTGTATATATATATGTGTGTGTGTGTGTGTGTGTGTGTGTGTGTATGCAGAGTTCTATATTCCATGATTGTTATTCCCTGTGTATGGGTGCATCCATAGCTGGCTTGTTCTCTTGGATGACACCCAGAATATCTGACCAACAAAAATCTGATGTTTCATACAGTTTTATATGATCCAGTAGTAGAATACGTTAAGTGAACTTCTTTTGTTGCTATTAAGTGGAATATGCCAGCACAAACTTTGCTGCTATTTTTCAGTAAGATGCTATTCATGCTTTAATTCAGAAACAGAATTAAGGCCTCTTAAAGAAATGTTCAACTTTTCTATTTTGAGTTATTTTAAAGTTTCTGTCTTTTCCCAGTCTCTACTGTTTGATCATATTTTAAAACATGATTTAGGACTACGTTAGATTACAGAATCACTTAAATTTACCATCTTGCTAAGATTAGCTGATTTTTCCCTTTTGGGGATTGACTAAGAGCAGCCAAATTTTTGAATATCAAAACTGCTTTCTTTTCTAGCCAAAAAAATCTTGACCGGGGTTCTTTTGGATTCTCAAAGATGTTGTAAAGTTTATTTTTATGAGCAGTAGATTTGGGAGTACAAATTCAAAGAAAAAAATGACTTTTATGTTTCCAGGTTTTAATTTTTAAAATAGCATAAAGTGTAGTTAACTTACGAAAAGATAGTTAGCGGTGTTTGAGGGGAATTTTATATGGTATACATTTCTAAAGGAAAAAACTTTATCCCAGTATAACTTTGTTTCGTTAAATTTAAAAGTAGGCATTTAGTGTAATGTAGCTACAAAGCTTCTACTTAACTGTTCTAGTGAAACAGGCAGTTTCAGACAAAATAATCTTTTCAGAGCTCATTGATATACTAATCTTCATATGTAAGTTATTTAAGATTATTTCGTATTATAATAAAACAGAAACTGGAAGCATGTTGCCCATATCTCTGCAAATGTAGGATTTAGAAATTTCTCTAAGCTCACTTTTGCCTAAGCTCCTCATCCCAGAAGACCCCCATGTCTAATGGGCATATATCATTTATATGTACAAGATCATCAATCATAAACTGTGAACCTATCATTTTGACATAAAATATCTATCCTTAAATCTTCCCAAACCTCAAGCATATAATTTTAGGAAATTAGCTAGCTTAAAGTCCGGGCTTCTGACTTCTGGAGGATGAAATACAAAAATGAGGAAAGCTTAAATTATACAAATTTGATCTTAAAGTCACAGTTTAACTGAGCCAGGGATAAAACTGATCTGCAAAATGCAGATTTTTAAATGCTGATGGAAACAGACAGTTTTGCTAATTATTATCTGTTCAATTTGGAATTTCATGGCAAATAAATATCCTAGTAGATAAAGGAGAATATTCTGCAAAAATGGTTTGACTCATTAAAGCACATTTTACCAATATATTTTTCTCATAATTAGGTATCACTGAGACAAAGGAATATATGCATTCTGTAATATTGCAATTTGCTCACATACTGAACAGCATGTCTCAATTCTTATTTAATTTTTGTATCAACTGAGGTGAAAATGGCAGAAAAAACTATAAATATGAGAATTAAGCTGTATAAAATTTGATTCATTCAAATGACAAACTCAAAGTTAAACACAGATGAACTTACCAAATTTAATTTGGTATGCACCTGAAACTATAAATCTTCTCTTAGCATTTTAGAGTAGAAAGGAGGCTCACTTAAAATTCAAACCAGGTTTTCTTAAACTTATCCCAGACTTACTAACTTTGGGGTAAACTACTTGCATTTTGGGTTCATAATAAAACTTTCATCCCACTTCAGCTGATGATAAATTGATGCTGCATTGTGCAGAGTAAACTAGAAGATGCTTTTGGAATTGCTGTTTTATCTAGTTTTGTAATGCTCTGAATCAGGGAAGAGCAGTATATGAAGCACCTTTTCAATGATACACAGGGAAAGATGACCATATATGAGTGTCCAAAAGGGAAACTTAGCAGTATTTGGATGTTAAGTATACGTAGGGTTTTCTAAAAAGTAGAACAAGGATGAAATGTTATGAACTCACATTTCTTGAGCTATGATAATCAGGCACTGTTTTGAGCATTTTCCATGTGTTAACTCAGTTTGGTTTACCATAAAAACCCTAGGCAAGTACTATCACTTCTATTTTCAAAAATGAGGAAGACTATTAGGCCTAGGGAAGTTACGTGACTGGTCCAAGGTTATAATTCTTGTAAAAGTGATTTGAGCCCCAGATGTCTGGTTCTGGAATCTCTGTACTTAAGTGCAATGCCATACCACCTCTCTAGAGAAAATACAATCACAATGTTGTTTGAAAACAAACTGTTGCAGGCTGTGAATGGGAGGTATGCTTTCCCATTTTTTAATGACTGAGGACAGTAGTAAATTTAATGGAAAAAGTCAAAGTAGACTAGCTCATTCTTGTCTAATCTTCTTATCCCAGAAGTAGGAAGGGAGTTGGTTTCCCAAATCTCCTGTAAGTCTTTGCTGAGCTTCCACTTGGAAAACTACATTATGTAGGATGCCTTGGTGCTGAAGACATAGAGATAAACTGAGTGGAATTCGAAGAAAAAAATACAAAAATGACAGGGTGAGAGGGAAAGATAAAAAGAACTAGACAAGTGGAACGTTGACTAAGTAATAGTTAATGGAGAACTCAATAGTGTTCTAGAAGTATTTAGAAGAAAAACAATGGCCTAAAAACGTCACTAGGGAGGTTGGAAAGAAGCAGAGGAAGGTCTCAGAGAAAAACAAACTAAGAGAACACTGTTAAGAGTTTGTCATTGTCTTGCAAGACTCACAATGAAAGTTATATTTTCTTGGAGTACTGAAGTCCAAGCCACAGATTTCACAGGAAAAGAAAATTTTGTTTCTTTGTGTAGGTTGAAGCAGAAAGCTAGGCTTAAAAAATACAGTTAAAAATGCTTTATATAATGATAATATGTAGAATGTCCCCCTAAATGTAATGATTTTTTTTTTTTTTTTGAGACGGAGTCTCGCTCTGTTGCCCAGGCTGGAGTGCAGTAGTGCCATCTCGGCTCACTGCAACCTCTGCCTCCAGGGTTCAAGCAGTTCTCCTGTGTCAGCCTTCTGAGTAGCTGGGATTGCAGGTACATGATACCATGCCTGGCTAATTTTTGTACTTTTAGTAGAGACTGGGTTTCACCATGTTGGTCAGGCTGGAGTAATAACCTTTATATTTACTATCTCATTTAATCCTCATGATAAATTTACAAGGTCTACGCTATTATCTCTGCTTTACAGATAGAGAAACAAAGGTTTTTGGGGCCCAGGGTCAGACAGTCAGTATCCCTAGGAATCTTTCCCAAGCCTGGTCTCTTCCCAGAACACCACACTGTATTCTTTCATGTGACGTCCCTGGGATTTTACTCAGGAGATGACATCACAAAACAACTGGTTTTAGGCCTAATTGATGACAGTGCATCATCCTCAAGGAATGTTCTGATAAGAGCACATTGTGTTGGAATCAGACATAGCCCTGTTTCTGAAATCTGGCCAACATCTTCAAGAGGTGGCCGAGTCTCCTCAGCTCTTTCAGAAGCTGTGTATGTTTAGTAAACACAAAGCAGTTGGCTTGAACATGAGAGCAAAGAAGAGCTGGATGGACATGGGAATATGGAGTGGAACTCTTGAAGTAGGCTCCAAACCTCCCATGTCTGCAGACCCCAAATGAAATCACTTAGCTGTTTATAGGGGTCTTAGTGCTGATGAAAAGACTGAATTACACTTCAAACTTTTCCCTGCCAACGAAGAAAAGTTCCAGATTCTTTAAAAAGTTTGAAAACCATCGATCTGAAAAGTGGCAACAGCATTTGGGACCAATTATCCAGATTAAGAGGCAACAATGATCTGTTTACACTTTGTAGCCAAGAGCCCTTTGGCTCTGGTCCACAAACTGGAGATTATAATGTATAGGAATTTCAGCCTATCATTGACTTCTCTTCTGACCTGTGTGTCTGAGTATAGAGGAAGGCATGTAGCAAAAGCCCTGTGTTACTTTCCCTAAAATGTCAATGGATGGGGAACTGAATATCATCTTCTAGATAACACAGTCAGCACATAGCTCCCCTGCCATGAAGGCATGGGTTTTGTCACTCAGGAAGAGTCTAACTACTGTGTCAGGAACCTGCCACTCCTCAAAAATGATATTTTTAAAAGAAGTTAGAAAATAAAGGCTCCTTGCCATCTTGTGCTTAAGTACCATAGCATTCCAATTTAACTCCAATTTTTGATACATTGTGGATTAATCAGTCACAAATGGTAGAAACTGAAGTTATTACCAGGAGAACTGTGCTGCTGAGAATGATCAGAAATAAGATTGTGGCAAATACAGATATTATGGGCAAAAAGGAGACATCTGGAACGTTTGACCAAAACTTCAAAGTTGAAGTTGATAGAGATTTGAACCATTTGAGATGGAGATACAGGTTTCTCCCTCTGGAAGACCAGCCTCCGCTTTGTGTAACACTGATAATTCCAGAAGTTTTTGAAAATATTTGTCTTTCTTTTAACATAATCCTGGTGTTAAGGGCTTGACCTAGCCAGGAGGAAAAAACCAAGCCGTAAGGAAAAAAAATAAGAGGTATCTATTCCTAAAGAGCAGGACTGCCCAACACCACAGTATTGAAAAGACAAGTCATGATTTTACCTGTAGCTGTAGCTATGCATATATGTTCAGAGTTTAAAAAAAAAAAAAAAAAAAAAAAAGGAACCAGAGCTGGGAGGGGTGATTCATGCCTCTAATCCTCTCCTAACACTTTGGGAGAAGGAGGCAAGAGGATCACTTGAGCCCAGGAGTTGGAAACCAGCCTGAGCAACGTGGTGAGACCCTATCTCTACATAATTTTTTTTTTTTTAAAAGACTGGGCACAGTGGCTCATGCCTGTAATTCTAGCATTTTGGGAAGCCTAGGTGGGCAGATCACCTGAGGTCAGGAGTTCAAGACCAGCCTGGCCAACATGGTGAAACCCTGTCTCTACAAAAATAAAAAAATTAGCTGGACATGATGGCGGGTATCTGTAAACTCAGCTACTTGGGAGGCTGAGACGGGAGAATTGCTTGAATCTAGGAGGCAGAGGTTGCAGTGGGCCCATAATGCACCATTGTACTCCAGTCTATGGGACAGAGCAAGATGCCATCTTAAAAAAAAAAAATGTGGTGGCCCACACCTATAGTCCCAGCTACTTGGGAGGCTGAGGTGGGAGGATGGCTTAAGCTGGGGAGGTCAAGACTGTAATAAGCTGTGATCACACCACTGCACTCCAGCCTGGGTGACAGAGTGAGACCCTGTTTCAAAAAAAAAAAAAAAGTAATCACACTGAATACCATCTTAGACCATCAAATTGGAAGTAAACACAGGCAGAGACTTGTTCTTTTTCAAGTTCTGTTGGTTGGATAGCCATTTAGATAAAAACACGACAGAGGCTGGGATTGTGGAGTAAAGTACAAATCTCAGAGTTGGAAAGCACTTTTTAATCCCATCATCCTTCATGCACTTAATGCCAGGCTATCCTCTGAGGCAACTCAAATATGATGCCATTCCAGACCCTTCACAAGTCAGCATATATTTCTGATAAAAACTGGTCAAAAAACAAACTTCATTCAATTTAGGATTTTTCAGATCCTAGTTTATCTCAACAATTTACCATTTTCTGCAATGTCAGAGCTTCCTGACATTTACAATTAACTCACAAATTAACTTAGAAATGATAGTAAGCCCTCAGCTAAATGATCCAGTGGTCACTGGGGAGCAGACCAATTTTCTAGAATAAGGTTAGGGCTAAGTTGCTCTGTAACAATGTTAAGGTTGGTTGTGTAGAAGTAGTTATTCAAGTGTGAGCAGGAATCTAGGTGTGAGAGGGAGTCATTATCTGCCTCTAATTCTGGCTGGTTACTCAGCACTCTGACATTTCTCCAGCAATAAAACAGAGATGATCTGTTTTTAAATTTTTTTTTGAATTCAGGGCTCCATAATGGAATCAAGAAGTCATGGAATCCTACGCTTGGAAGTTTGGAGGGCATTGGTCCAACTTCCCACTGAACCCAGAGTTCCGAAGATGGGCAGATGATCAGAAGGGGCGATTTTCAGGACTTGCAGATTCAAGGAAGGTAACATAACTGTGCAAAGGTCTGGATGAAGGCTGCCAGTTTGGCCAGGACCAGCTGGAGAGATGGAGAGAAAGGGCTCATGTTATCCAAGGCTGCTACCATTTTGGAACTTTGTCTTTAGAAAGCTTTGTTCCTGGTATGAAAGCAAAAATCAATGTATTTGCAATATCTTTCTCTTTTGTCTGATGCTATCCTCAGAAGGAATATCATGAAGTCTCATCCCTTTATCATATGATAGACTTTTAAATCTTTGAAAACTTTAATGCCCCTCAATCTACTGCTTTTGTTTTAGTGGCTAAAGTTCCCAGTTCCCCAAATGACATAGACTCAGGAGGTTTGCTTCTCAGAGTTGGCCTTGCTTTGACAGTCTCTCTCTCTCTCTCTCTCTCTCTCTCTCTCTCTCTCTCTCTCTTTTTCTCTCTTTTATTTATTTTTTTTGAGATGGAGTTTCACTCTTATTGCCCAGGCTGGAGTACAATGACATGATCTCTGCTCACGGTAACCTCTGCCTCCTGGGATTCTCCTGCTTCAGCTTCCCAAGTAGCTGGGATTACAGAAGTAATCCCTCCTGGGATCAAGCGATTCTCCTTTCTCAGCCTCCCAAGTAGCTGGGATTACAGGCATGCGCCACCATGCCTGGCTAATGTATTTTTAGTACAGTTGGGTTTTTGCCTGTTGGTCAGGCTTGTCTCAAACTCCTGACCTCAGGTGATCTGCCCACCTCGGCCTCCCAAAGTACTGGGATTACAGGCATGAGCCACCTCACCTGACCACCAATCTCTTAAGAAGTGTCCCAAAACAAGTAATACCCAGAAGTTACATGACCAGCAGGGACAGTGTCTGTCCACGGTACCGTGTGATTAACTTTAAAGGCAGCCTTTCATCAAGGAAGAGCCCCCACAACCTGGAGTCAATCTTAATCACCTGGGGCTTCTACGAGGGATTTATTGCATTTAAGAACATCTCACATCTATCCCCATTCAATTTCATTTTGTTTTGGCTTTTTTGGTAGCTTTTAGAATCTGTCTCTTTTATATTTTGTTCCTTTACAAATTGACTAGTATTTTAAAAATCTTTTTTACAGTTTTTCCCAGTCTTTGAACTAAATATAGCAGATGCCAGGGCTTCTGGAGTCTCTGGGGTCTTCAGTGTCACTAGTGATTGTGTTGAAATAGTTGCATGTTTATTTCTTCAGTTCAAGTAGTGGTTAATAGCAGGGTCTCTGGAATTAGATTTGTTAAATCAGAGTTTAAGTACTGGGTCTGCCAAGATACCAGGTATATGGTCTTGGGTGTATTAACTTATCTGTGCCTCGGTTTCCTCATCTATAAAATGGGTATAATCATGTAACTCACATATGGCTGTTTTGATGATTAAATGAGTGAAAATACATAAAGCACTTAGACCAGTGCCTGGCACGTAGCCTGCACTATTCAATAATGAAGATAAAATAAATTGAAATAAGATCCCTAAGATTAGGGTAGTGTCTTGTTTATATCTGTAGCTCCAGACTAATGCTGTACCTGGAATACATTTGGTGCTAATCTATTGAGAATAAGATGTATGGGCTTCCATAGTGTTGTAGACACTGCATGTAAGCAGATACTACAATCAATGCTATGGCTTCTAATGTTAACAGATTTTCAACATTATTATAAAAAAGAGGTCCTGACCACAGAAAGAGAAGCCGTATACATTCTACCATCTCCATGGTGGTCACCTGGCCACTAATCTTTCAGGGAATGACAATAGCATCCGTGTCTTTATTGATGTAATCTATCGTGCCTCTCTTTATCATGGAAGACTAGAAAAGACACATACTTAAGTCTAAACTCAACTCAGAAAAGAAAATTCATTCTGCCTAATTTGTGCTTGTACCAGTCTGAGAGGGGATGCTGTCTACTTTTAACAAGAAAAGGAGATTAACCAAAAAATGCTAGTGTTTCTTAATCAGATCTTCATTTTATTTCAATTTTGCAGATTCCTAGGCCTGAGGTAGACTCATTCAAAAAATATATGGTTAAAAAAATATATGTTTTAGACATTATTCACTATGTGAAAGTTTCTACATCCTCCTACCTTTTTGTTTACATTACAAATCAAGCCTTGCAATCAGGGTAGATCTGGAGTTTTAGGTGCAAAGCCACATAACCCTCCCCTGGTTCAGCTTCAGTATATTAAAGCTAGTTCTCATCAGGTCGAAAATTTAAATCTTCCAGAGATATCTTTTACACATAATTCCCTTTGAACTTCTGTCCATGCTAATTTAAACACAGTCGGTATTTTCCTTCTTCTGTATTAATACAGTCGAGCTCAAAGAATAAAATTCACCAGTGTGTGCTCCTTTGTATGTGTTCAATAGGTACCCCTGAAGCAATTACCTACTGTGAGAGGTGGGAGGAGCCATACCATAGGAGCAGGGGCCACGGGTAATATGATATGTGGTTGTTGTGTGTGTAACGTGCTAATACTTTTGACAGCAACCATCCTAAAGGGGTGTAGCAAGTCATTTGAAATTTGTACACAGACTGCCCTATCTATTACGCATTGCCCATATCATACCCATAATCTCCCAAGACAGATATGCTATTACACTCAGCGGGCCAAGTTCTGCTGGTGCTTATATACACATAACTCCCACTGACTCTGTGCCACCGAGACACTTCAATGGGGGTTGTCAGTGGCATAAATTTAGCCTGGTACAGTCACAACCACAGCGGGTGCAGTTAAACAGAGAGACCTGGCTATGTGTTAAAAAGACTGAGGAAGAACAAAAAAGCTGTCAGTTTTCATAAGAAATCTTATCCCTTGAGCACTGAGAACTGTAGCCCAATACTCACCATACTCTTGATCCTTGTCACACAACCTGCAGATCCCAGGCTGGGACTTGGAAGCAGCTAAAACAGAGTGGGCATTAAAAACAAAAAAAAAAAAAGTCTGCTACAGGGCATAAAACTGTACTTTGCATCCAATCTTATTATGTGAAGGAAAAATTCCCCATAGATGATCTTCAGAACATTTATTTATCAAAATTTTAAAGGAACATCTTGGAACCAATCACCTTTAAATATAGAACATTTAAAATACATAAAACAAAGGTACAGTGATGCTCACCTTTTGAAAGTCACTGGTACATCCAAGTTGAATCACATTTGTTATGGGTGTTATAACGTATCCCATCTATATTGTCATGCTAATGTGATCATTGCTATATTAAATCTTTCACAGTGTTTTCCAGCATGTTATCTCATGTGATTCTTTGCAAGGTCTTTTTTGGCCCCTTGGTCATCCCCAAATCATATCTTCTAAGTGATCAGCTTAGAAGCTCTGGTTGCAACAAACACCAGGATTTAATCCTTCCTCCTTGGAGTCACTGCCTTCATAGCTGTAAACAATGAAGTCTGTTCCTAATCATTCAAAGTGCTGTTGTTTGGCAAGCAAAGCCTGGGTTTGAATCTCTGCTTTGTGCCACACTAAGTGTGTATCTTGAGCATGTTGCTGTTAAGTCCCACTTTTCTCATCTATATCCTAAGATTAAGACAGTAACTTCATAGTGATGCTGTGAGGACATCAGAAAGCACTTAGTGTAACATACATGCACCAATGAGTGAATGCCTGCAAGTGTTGCAGTGTGTGCTGCTTAGTAGCTACTCAATAGAAGCTCTTCCTTCCTCTTTTTCTTTTTCTTTCTTTTTTTTTTCTTTTTTCTTTCTTTCTTTTTTTTTTTTTTTTTTTTTTTTTTTTGAGACAAAGTCTCCCTCTGTTGCCCAGGCTGGAGTGCATCGGCGCAATCTCGGCTCACTGCAACCTCCGCCTCCCAGGTTCAAGTGTCTCCTGCCTCCCACTCCAGAGTAGCTGGGATTACAGGTACCTGCCACCAAGCCTGGCTAATTTTTTGTATTTTTTGTAGAGACAGGGTTTCACCATGTTAGCCAGATGGTCTGGATCTCATGGCCTTGTGATCCACCCACCTCGGCCTCCCAAAGTGTTGGGATTATAGGTGTGAGCCACCACACCTGGCCTCCTTCCTCTTTTTCATCTTTTCTTCCCCACAGTATCCTAATAATGCTTATTATGCAAGCCTCTGGATATTAAGAAAAATACTACCTTTTAAAAAACTTAAATATTATTTCATGAATAACAAATGACTATGCATTTAACAGAACACACTTAAAGCTATATATACTCACCCTTTGATTATTGGTATGGAATAGGTAAGAATGACCTAATTGAAAGAAAAATGGAAAACTAAAGAGTAAACAAAGAACCAAATTCGACATTCAGTCAAGTCTGATTAATGGCTATTTCTAGGGGAGATTTTAACTTAGTTTAGGATCCTGCCTTTCTGGCTGTTAAGGTACAGAGGTTAAGAGTGACCACTGAGAAGTTGAATGCCTGATTGATTCAGAGTTTCCATAGATTTTCTTTCTCAGTTGGGGAAAAGAGCAAAAATTAGGTGCAATTCTGTTAACGCTATAAAACTAGTATGTTTCATGATAATGAGCTTAGATAAAGAAAACTATCTTTTTCCTTAATAAATTTAGCTTTCTTGTCATTTCTTCATTTAAAAAAAAAAGTTGTTCACAATATGAGGACCCTAGTTTGAAGTCAAATTGTGTACTAACTCTTTCCACTCATTCTGAAAATGGTAGTCTATGTCACATTTAAAAACTAATGTGTTTTTGAATATGAAAAAAAATGCAATAGGCTAATTTGAAAAGTATAAATAATAAATGCATACAAAAGTATGCATTTCTCTTTACGTATTTTCCTATATAAAAATATTGCCTCCTCATGGTTAAGTAAACTCCCATTGGCACCTGTAACTCCCTTAGAGCTCATATAAGAGAGACAATATTGTGCTTTTTAGAAGGAAGTAACAAATGAAGTTTAGCAAATTGAGAAAAGCACATGCATATGCAGTTTTCTTTTGTATGTGTGTATTGGTGGGGGTTGACTTTTTTCAGTTTACAAAGCAATCTCCAGTTTAAAGTTGCAGTTAGAAAATGTTAGAAGTTAAAAAAAATTGGACAGGATTTGGACAATATTTGGGGACTTTGAAGAGTGTGTGTGTGAGAGAATTTGGTAGTGATAATAGCAACGTAGCTACTTCCATTTGTGTAATAAAATCAGCATAAATAAAACAAAGCTTATCTAAATATAAGTCGAGGTGGTCAATCAAACTCTAAATGGAACATAAAATTGATATGCATATATCCAAATATACATGATAAACTAAATTATTTTTGTCTTATTAAAGATAATTTTAAAATACCAAAATTCAAATATGCCTTCTGGCCTTCTAATTTCACTTCTTTTTATGCAGGGCTGATGATAGTGGCCTCTCAAGTGTTGGGCTAGTTTTGTGGTCAGTAAATTTTGTCAAACAGAAATTTCTTTTAAAAACAAGGTGTTTTCCCTCCTCAGCCACATTTTGCCTTGATTTTACTTACCCTTCTACCCTCCCATGCTGGTCAGATCATAGCATCGTATCAGCCTGCATCAAATTGATTTAGGACAGTAAGCATTTCCTCCAAAATTAAATTCCCCATGAAAACCTAACAGCACCACCACCACCATAGAAAAAGCATAATGGGAGAAGTGCCAGAAGCTGAGCTAAAATGAAGGCCGAATCCTTTATATCAGGGAGAAGGGGAAAAGGGTCAGACAGAAAGAGAAGCGAAAGGAAAAGCAGGGCAGGAGGAGAGGCATGAAGGAGAGGAGGGACCTAAATTAGAACAAGAGGCGATGTTTATTAATAACCTTACTGACCCACAGGCCCCTGACACAAAATACATTAAGTATTCTTGGGACACTCCTGTCTGTCACTCACAGGAGGAGCAAATAAAATGGTGTTGGAAGCTGCCAACTTTATGAGAATAGATTAAAAAGGAAAGAAAAGAAAAAAGCCAGAATAAGGTGAAGGCATAGACTCACAAGCTCAAGAGGCCTCGTGGTCCAGGTCCCCTTTTCTCCTGCGGCGTCTTCTCCAGGCAGTCCACCTGACGCCTGCACATTTCTGTCAAAGTAGGCTGAAACAAACACAAGAAAATATTGGGTTTTGGTTGCAAAAAGGTACGGTGGTTCAGAGTGACCATTCATGGTCATTGTAAGATATTTGGAAATTAGGGGAAAGCTGAAGAAGTAAATAAAAATTGCCTCTGACCTCACCACTTAAATATAATTATGGTGAATACTTTGATAGACATTTTCTAATCTTTTTCCTCTACTTTTTTTACACATGTATATTTGTGTGTTTAGAAACTACAGTGAAGGCCCTGCTCTGGTGTACTATTTTGCAGACTGCTTTTCCCATTTGATAAGTCATAGTAAATATTTGTTCATGTTGTTAAAACTATTCCAAAACATAATTTCTTTTTTTTCTTGAGACAAGGTCTCACTCTGTCACCCAGGTTGGGTTGCAGTGGTATGATCCGGGCTCACTACAGCCTTGACCTCCCAGGCTCAAGCAATCCTCCCACTTCAGCTCCCCCAAGTAGCTGGGACTACAGGCCTGCACCACCACATCCAGCTAATTTGTTTATTTGCTTATTTGTTTGTTTTGTAGAGATGGAGTTTTGCCATGTTGCTTGGGCTGGTCTCGAACTCCTGAGCTCAAGCAATCTGCCCACCTCAAGCTTCCCAAAGTGCTAGGATTACAGGTGTGAGCCACTGTGCCCGGCCTCCAAAACATGATTTCTATGCCAGCATTGCATTTCCTTATTTGCAGGGTCTGTAACTCATTTATTTCTCTAACTTCTAGTTAGATATTGATATCATTTGTAACTTTTTGCTGTTATAAAATCTTCCTGTGTATCCTCACTTCCTCTGGATAAATTATTATAGTGAAAATGAGGGTCCAAAGCCTTCTTTTCCTTCTTTTTGTTTTTTTGTCTTACTTTTGACTACATTTTGTAGAGTTGCCCTCCAAAGTTGCCAATTTATATTCTCACTCACAGTGCATGGGAACACAAATTTCAGGAACCATCATTAACTCTTCCCCAAAAAAGTTAAGAAACATAGCATCCCATTGTGTTTTGTATTATGTTGATTATTTGTGATGCTAACTTTCTTTATGTTTCTTGACTATTTGCCTTGTTTTGTGTATAGGTGATTTTTCGTGCTTTTTAAAATTTTTGTTTATGTAACATTTGCCCTGTAGTTCCAAAGAGGTTTTCATTAATTTTCTATTAAATTATAAAAGTTCTTTACATATTAAGTTTATTAACTCTCTCACTATCATATGTTGGAAACATTTTCTCCATTTTTATCTTTTGGTTTTTAATTGTTAATGGATATGTTTATGAATTTAAGTACATAAATATTTTCCTTTACTTTTTCTTCTACTTTTATGTTTTAAAAGGCTTTGCTCACCCCAGAGTGAAATCATTATTAACCTATATTTTCTACTAGTGCTTCTGTCCTCCTTTAATTTATAAAAACATTTAAATCTCTAATTGATTGGGAATTTTTTTGGCCCATGTGATAAGAATCTATTTAATAAAATTTATTTCTTTATTGATATAGATCTATGTTATTGGGCCTGTTTCTGTGTTTTCATGTTTATTTCATTATCTTTTTGTCTCTATCATTTTTGCCAAAATTCTCCCTTTTTATTATTATAATTCAAGAATATGTTTTTATGATGAGTAAAGTAAGCTCTTCCTCTTTAAGACTGGTATTCTGGATGATGCTTTCTTATTTGTTATTCCATAAGAATGCATCAAGTTCAAATGTTAGAAAATACAATTTAAGGTAGGCCTGGTGGCTTACACCTGTAATCCCAGCTCTTTGGAAGATTGAGGTGGGAGGATCACTTGAGATCTGGAGTTTAAGGCTACAGTGAACCATGATATAGCCACTGCACTTCAGCCTGAACAAAAGAGAGAGACTCTGATTCAAAAGAAGGGAGAGAGAGAGAGAGAGAGTACAATTTATACATTAATGTGTGTGTATTTGAGGTCTTTTTTGTTTGTTTGTTTTTTGAGACGGAGTTTCACTCTTATTGCCCAGGCTGGAGTACAATAGCATGATCTTGGCTCACTGCAACCTCTGTCTCCAGGCTTCAGGCAATTCTCCTGCCTCAACCTCCCAAGTAGCTGGGATTACAGGCATACGATACCATGCCTGGCTCATTTTTTTGTTTTTGTTTTTTATAGTAGAGACAGGGTTTCAGCATGTTGGTCAGGCTGGTCTTGAACTCCTGACCTCAGGTGATCCACCCGCTTCGGCCTCCCAAAGTGCTGAGATTACAGGTGTGAGCCACCACATCCAGCCGAGGTCTTTTTAAAACTAGGTTTTCTCATGTAGAAATAAACCATGCCTTCTCATTGATCTTTTCATATGAAGCTCTATAAAGTTGTAGTTAGTTCCATCACGTAGTTTCTCAACACAATCTCACCTTTATTCATTGCTATTGTGCATGCAGTTTCCCTGTTTGATTTCATGATTTTGCTGAGCAGCATTACTTACTGAAGCATTTTTATTTTATATTTGCCACTTTACTGGTTTCTTATTCAAATAATTTGTCAATTTGATTCTCTTGAATCATCTAGGTCGATAACATCATATTGCAAAGGATTTAGAACTTCCAAATTATTTAAAAATATTCTTCCTTAGGAAGGCTTTCAATATTTCACTGCTAAGAATACATTGTGTTTTTGATAAGCTCTGGCTCTTAGATGTGTTTTTGGCTTCAACTCTTAACCTCCATTCTTGAACCTTCTGTACCATAGTCCCAATGTATGGCTCCCAGTCCTCTCTGCTCAGTGCTGAAAAAATCTTACCCTTTTGGTATACAAGAATGTTCTGTCTCTATGCACACAGCCCCCTTACTCAGTTAACTATTGCTTCTTTTTGAGTCAGAACACCCATGGTTCACTGTAGGAGTACTCTCCTTCAATTCTTGGACCAAAACAATAAAAATTAGAATCACCCTTGATTTATTTAGTAGATCACAAGAAAGTACTTGCTATTTTCTGCCACCTTAAAAGTTAGTGTCTTGGATAAGAGTTTGTATTTTTCCATTTTGAGAAAATGCTAAACTTTTTTCTCACACAGAAATGGTCATTTCATTTGAATTATGCTGGCTTCCTGCCAGGGAAAAGTAAAAATAACCTGGGATTTTGCATATGCCATGCAAAAGGAATTGGTTCCATGAGTTAGACTGGTTAGAACAATATGTGAAAATAGACTGGGGGGGAAAACAGCAATGGTTAGCAAGAGTGTCTGGTTACACACGGAGAGGTGGAATGTTGAACCTCTCCAAGGAGAGCAAGGAGAGGTGGCCTTTGGGGTGAGCTTAAAAACTGTGAGATCTCAAACACATCTGTGCATCACCCCGAGCTTCCATTTTTTTCAACTCTAAATTGAGTATCTTTCTCCTGCAAGGATAATGTAAGAATCAGAGACAACTTCTGGAAGGCATCTAGTTGGACACTTGGCTCCTGAGCAGGCACTTAAAAGAGAAGCTGTTAGGTTCTGGCCAGGTTTGAAGGCAGGAACATGGGCCACGTTTTAGATAACAAATGGAAGACTTTACTATGAATTTCTGCATAGCACTAACCACAAACATGCTCAGGAAGTTTAGGAGTTAGACAACAGGCATTACTGTACTTGGGGTGCTGTTAAAGGGCTCCCCAGCCTCTACCCAAGGTAGTGGAAACTCTGTCTTCTCTTCTCTCCTCTGTCAGGGTTGGCCTTTGCCTTGACTGCTGAGTTTATTGGACCCTACTTCCTGTCCCACCCTGATGGAGCATGAACTGTGAATGTTTAGATTCCGTCTTCCTCTGAGGGAGACTGCAAGGGCTCCTAATTTTGGCAAAACAGTAAATTTAGTCATTATAGCCATGTGCCTGGCATTTAAGACCCTCCTTGTCAGCACTCCTTAATTTTTTCAATGTCTTACCCTGCAAAGCACCCCTATTAGTATCAAACTTAAGTTTTAATGAGGTGAAATAAGAATTTACCCCTATCACTCCCAAAATGAAGATAGAGATCTGTATTTTTTTTAAACATAATGGGAGGTATCTGTGTTATTATTGTTTAAAATCAATTATCCTTTACTCCGTGCTTTTTCTTTTCCTATTGTTTATTTTATCTGTCCTGCTTTCCCAGAGGGGCAGAATTAAGGCCCCCATTTGGTTTTTATTATCATAATCAGTTAATAGCTGTTCTGTAACATTTTACTTATAGTGTTAATTTTCTGTAGTTATGTTCAGAGACAGCTTACTGGAAGATCACATTAAAAAAAATAGAAGATCTAACTTCTTCTTTAATGGGTCCAGTTTCCATCTATTGTTTCAGCTGAGATTATTGAACATGATTAAATTACAAGATTATTGAAAAAATATATAAACTGTAGCTAGTATTTTAAATATATCTGTGGTGAGTCCAAACAATCCATTAGTATGAGGACAGTGCAAAGACTTATCATAGTATCTCTGTTGACCACAGCTTATGATACCACTTTCTCAGATCTGCTCTGAATCTGTCAGAGGGATGAGTGTGTGCTATTGCCAGGGACACTGCCAGTCACTGTAGTTCCATCACGTAGGTGCCTAAACTCTGGGTCCCAGGGACCATCGTCCTATTGCTGTTGGAGATTTTAATGTGAATGTATCCTACATCAATGTTGGCATTTAAATAACTAGTTCTCAAGTTAAAATGGAGCTTTCAGCTGGGTGCAGTGGTTCACACGTGTAATCCCAGAACTTTGAGAGGCTAAGGCGGGTGGATCACGAGGTTAAGAGTTCAACACTAGGCTGGCAAAGATGGCGACACCCTGTCTCTACTAAAAATACAAAAATTAGCTGAGTGTGGTGGCAGGCACGTGTAATCCCAGCTACTCGGGAGGGTGAGGCAGGAGAATCCCTTGAACCCAAAAGGCGGAGGCTGCAGTGAGCCAAGACTGCACACCATTGCACTCCAGCCTGAGCAACGGTGAGATTCTGTCTCAAAAAAATAAAATGGAGCTTTCAATCAGACCAAAGGGAGAAACTAACTTACCTGAAAGATGACAAAGGACATTTGTATAATAAATGCAATAGAGTGGGCCCCATGATAGATACATTCTGAATTAGATGAATGTACTCAAGTGAAAAGAGCTTCACTGAGTGGTCAGCACTGTGGGTTCTAGACCTACCTCTAACATGAACATACTCTTAAGACCTCTGAGGGCCTCAGTGTTTCCTTTATAAAATGAAGAGGAATTGAGATGAAAGTTCAAAGTTTCCTCTCCACATTCACACTCTGTGCAACATTCAGCCAGGAGTTATTCTGTTAAGCAATTCAGCGAGAAAGAGTCATTAGCTGGTCAGGATTTGATCAGAATTAGAATGCTCCTAGTTCATTGTTGAGTCTCTGAAGATGGGCATGGCACTCAGCATAAAATAAGGGCACATTCATACTTTTATAATAAGTAAGTGTTGATTGTGAAGCCTACGGAAAACTCCAGTTTGAGAACCATTATCCCTATGATGGCTGAGAGATGAGGTAGAGAGAACACGAGACCACTGAGTCACAGGATCTGGCTATATGACTCTGGGCAAGTCACTTCATTTCTCCCAGTCTTTTCTCCTTTACTTGTCACATAAAGGGTTTGGAGAAGAATTGTCAAAGTAGCTTTTAATTAAGAAAGTCAATGACCTATGAGAATGGTCATCCCTATAAAGCAAATAAAAAGTTTCCGATGCTCTATAATATCCAGTGTGGAGAACAGGTACAACACATTACCTATGATTTAATGCTCAATGGGGAGGACTTCACGGGGATGGGCTGAGAAGAAGAGGAAGGAAAAGGGAACTGTATGCTCAAGTTTGGCTGGGAATTTCATGCCACAAAGGAAATGAGGTCTCCTGTAATTGCTTCTTATTAAGGTAGAGAATGTATCAAATGCTGTGTTAAATCAATTCAGTGCCGAGTTCTTAGCACAGTGCTCCACCTGTTTTGGCTGTTTCCATATCCTGCCCACAGTGGTGATACGTGAGAGTTTTCTCTTCAGGCCATGCCTTCAGAGAAGGAAATGGATGGCAACAACATACCGAAAGGAAGAGAAAACAAGTTCATATATGTTTCAGTGGAGGCACTTTTAAGGCATTCCAAACAGGAGTCTGAGAAATAATTACAAACTTTGAACAGAGAGAATCTTAACTTTGATTTGATTTTCTTCTGTAAAGCAATTTAGTACATGATTTTTCAAGTGCTAAGCCACAAATTCTAATAGCTGGACTCCAATGCCTTCATTTGCATCTTGGGACTTCTATTCCACATCCTCCCCCACCCACTCCCTGTCCCACAAAAGTTTAAAAAATTATTAAGGTGATTTTCCAGAGAGATTAAAGCATAAAGCATTTGCTGGCCAGCCCTCATAAAAACTATAGCAGCATAGAATAGCTGAGATTAAAAGCTAGATTTAAATCATGTGAGGGCTGAGTTAATATCAGCCCCTAATTAAGAAATCTGTAAAGTTGATTTGATAGAGAAAAATTCTATCAAGGTGTGATTGGAATTTTACCTTCCAACTGCTGTTGGGGATTTTAAGAGAAACATGTCCTACACGGACTTTGGTATTCACAGGACTAGATCTCAAATTAAAATGATGGTTTAAAGTACGGCATAGGGACAAACTAATTTTCCTAAATGGTAGCAAAGGGGGCTCTTAACTAAAAATAAATGTGATGGACTGGGTCTCAAAGTTAGACTACATTTCTCCTCTTTTTTTTTTTTTTTTTTTTTTTTTTTTTTTGAGACAGAGTCTCCCTCTGTTGCCCAGGCTAGAGTGCAGTGGTGCGATCTCAGCTCACTGCAATCTCTGCCTCCCGGGTTCAAGCAATTCCCTGCCTCAGCCTCTCGAGTAGCTGGGATTACAGGTGCTTGGCACCATGCCCAGTTAATTTTTGTATTTGTAGTAGAGACAGGATTTCACCATCTTGGCCAGGCTGGTCCTGACCTCATGATCCATGCGCCTTAGCCTCCAAAAATGCTGGGATTATAGGTGTGAGCTACCATGCACAGCCTTCTTAGTTTTTTAACCCCCAAATCTTTTATAGTTCATATATGTAAATGATAGACTATTATCCCCTTGAGGGCAGATAAGGAATACTATTCTTTTTTTGTGTTCTCAGTCCTCCACTCATGGTTCTTAGCACATAATAGATTTCCACTAAATGTTTGCACAGTAGAAGAATTGAAATACTTTGATAATTTTTAAAAAGGCTCTTGCAGAGAATGGGACTGTTTTGTGGCCAGTCTTCTGTCCAATAACTTGATGGACTGCCTAGGGAGTCATTGCACAGGCAGTCATTGCACAGACTACACAGGGAGTCATTGCACAACTAGGGAGCATTGCACAGGTAGCCCACAGGGTGAATTTGGCCAGTGTTTATGCACCCTTTAAAATCAAGAAGGTTTGACTGGGTGTGGTAGCTCACACCTGTAATCCCAGCACTTTGGGAGGCTGAGGTAGGCAGGTCACGAGGTCAGGAGGACAGGGTTTCACCATGTCTCTACATGCAGTAGTTTGATCTCATCTCAGCTCACTGCAACCTCCCCCTCCCGAGTTCAAGCGATTCTCATGCCTCAACTTCCTGAGTAACTGGGATTACAGGTGCCCACCACCACACCTGGCTAATTTTTGAATTTTTAGTAGAGACAGGGTTTCACCATGTTGGCCAGGCTTGTCTCCAAATCCTGGCCTCAAGTGATGCACCTGCCGTGGCCTCCCAAAGTGCTGGGATTACAGGGGTGAGCCGTCATGCCCAGCTTAGTATGCCTTTCTATGGCTGTTGGCTTCAAACAAGTTAAATATCTAAGTGTGAGCTTAATTGCTTTCTCCAGCTTCACAAAAAGAGAAGACTCTAAGTGGTAGGCTTGGAGTGAATCTGTAGTGTGTACATTTCAGCAACCTCAGTGTGGCTCCAGTGGGAATTGAGCAGAATCCAAGCACTAAATAACCTTAATGATACCAAGTAGGAGCTCATCAGGGAGCTGTTGAAGTTTGTCAGAGCATATTAAAATACAATACATTCACATAATCAAAAAAGGTACATCAGTCCATCTGTCTATACATTCCTTTCTGATATTAAATTTGTCCAGGGACTTTTCAAAATTACATCACCTATCCATACCCCTTCCGTTGTGAATAAAAATGTGGCAAGAATGGAGAGCAAATCAGAATAATGCACACTGGTGAAAGTCCTGTAATTGAAATCATTATTGCTTAAGACACCATTGCTTTAATCAGCCCTATCATAAATCAATGCTTTTCACAAGTGAAGGTTTAAAATAAAATGCTGTTAAACAAATTGGGCCTCTTAAAAGGCATGATGCAATTGGGAAGCTACTGAAAATGGATAAAAAAGTGCTTTCTGAATGGATTCACTGGTTCCAGCATTTTGTCTTCCACTTAATTTAAAAAAATATATTACCTGGTCCTTTCTTAGAAATTACATATTGGAGGTCTATAATGGCCAAGCCTTTAACCCATTAAAAAAATTTACTCCCAGGAACAGTTAATATTTGACGTTTAATTGCTTTTTCTTGTTGGAGAGGAAAATGGTTTTTTTCTTTCTTTCTTGATTGACTTTTCAAAAATCACCTTGTGAGCTATAAAGATGGAGATAATTTTTGAGAACTGAAGTACACATCTGTATATACGCACACATATATGTGTTCATGTATAAATAAAATCTCCATGTACCAGGAGCTGGTGCTTCCCTCACGATAACTCTGCAAGGCAGGTGTGACTATCTCCATGTACTGGATTAGGCAGCAGAGGTCTAGAGAGATTAAATAATTGCCAAGGTTCACTCGGGTAGTAAGCAGAGCAGTGGGTGGCTTGCCCACAGAGCCAAGGAAAAAGGTCATACCAGTGGTCCCCATATTGGAATGCAAATCCTCTCAACCTCTTTAGCCACCACGAGATTCAGGAATATAGCAGAAGATTCACACCCCCAGCAAATGTCAAAAGAGCCCAACTCTAATCTTTCCTAAGCATTTTAATGTGAGTCCTTCATGGTAACTAAAGTAAGAGAAGTGGTTGAATCGACCCTATTAATCACACCCACCTAGAAGAGAGTTCTTACCAGGGGATTTGTGTGAATAAGCAGGGAAGTCCCAGTCTTCTTATTAGAACAGTACCCATGCAGGCATCACCCACGAACTTTTGGGCCTCCTCAGGAACTGTTTTAAGAGAAAGAGGGGGCCGGCCAGATGTTGGTGTGGAGAGGGTGGGGAAAAACCTCCATTTGATTGCCTAGAATTAGAATATTTCCAGGTCAACATTGTCAGTCTCCTCACTCTGACATGCAGTGAATCCAGTACCAAAGACTAAAGTCTTTTTCTTTCTTTTCTTTTCTTCTTTCTCTTTCCATAAAACCGGGTATTATTTAAGTCGCTTGAAAGGCTGCACAAACCAACTGTTCCTCCCAGATGATACCTTTCAGAGCCTGGGTGATACGCCTCCTTGGGTTACACCTTCCATGACTTGTGGTCAGATGTGGGCTGTGCCATTCACATTATCCTACCTTGCAAGAAAATATTTGTATATTGGCCTCACCAGGTCCCCAGTTCCTCTGGGAATCATCCTGTACACAACATCTTCACAAGGGTGGCAGACAGTTGGATCTCTGGCCTTCGTGGGACCACTGGACATCTGGCAGAGAACCAGAAAACCACTCTTCCTTTCTGTGAGTCTACTCAGTCAGAAAACTACAAGATGTGTGGCTGTGGGATGAGGCTTTTAGAAAGGTGAAGTAGAACACTTTGAGAAAGTGTTTGGGAAGAAACTGGCTGATGTTGAAAGGAAATTTGACCATTCACAGATTTCTTTTCCTACATAGAGAAACACAAAAGCTTACATGTACACAGGCAAAAAAAAAAAAAAAAAAAAAAAAAAAAAAAAAAAATTAATTCATTTTTCTTTCTTGACTTCCTTTCTTCTCCAGCTTTTTTTTTCCTTTTTCTTTTATACCTGGTTAACAGTAATTCCCATTTTTAACCAAGGAGTGGTAAAACTGACACTGTGATATTGCTGTGCTAGGATATATTAGCAAAACCCGTTTGGAAATTGATTTGCAATATGTATCAAGGGCCATAAAAATGTATGAGAATGATCTGATAATAAGGAAACAGGATATGCACTCTTTATGATTATAAATACATAGACAAAATATGCATAATCATACTAATACATAATATTATCCACTTAATATATGAGAAGCACAATACCATATTTTTTTTTTTTCTTTTTTGAGACAGAGTCTCGCTCTGTCACCAGGCCAGAGTGCAATGGCAAGATCTCAGCTTACTGCAACCTCCGCCTCCAGGGTTCAAGTGATTCTCCTGCCTCAGTCTCCTGAGTAACTGGGACTACAGGCACGCACCACCACGTCCACCTAATTTTTGTACCTTTAGTAGAAAGGGGGTTTAACCATGTTGGCCAGGATAGTCTCCATCTCTTGACCTCATGATCCACCCACCTCAGCCTCCCGAAGTGCTGCTATTACAGGCGTGAGTTACTGTGCCCAGCGAATGCCACATGTTTTATAGGCATTGTCTCATTTATTTTGTATAGAGACTTTGTGTGGTAGATATTATTATGTCTCCATTTTACAGATTAAAAAAGAGAGGCCTGGGAAGGCTAATTGGTTTATTTGGAGTCTAGTGTGAGACTTCAGCCCATTCTAATTGACTACAGAGCTTACACTATTAATTTATAATACTTTACAATTCCTCATAATATGTGGTTATAAGTAAAAAACAAACATCAACAACCAAAAAATTTCAAAAAATCCCACATCAACATACAAAATTCAGACAAGCTCTTCTCTAATAATAACCACATGAAAAAATAACTAGGAAAGCTTGGACCAGAGAAAATGGCCAAACTTAAAAAAGCTTGTTTGCAACCCGCTAATAAAATAGCAAGTAGCCTTCAACACTTAAATGTTTGAAGGGTTTTTCTTCTCTGGGTGGGAACCAGGCACTAAATGAATGAATTTTGACCAAGAGAATCTAATTGATATTATTTTGCTAATTTAAGGAAAGTTCAAGGGAATAAGTCCTACCTATAGTTGGAAAGGACTTTGTCCAGACTTAGGTGAGAATTTCCTTTTGGACTGGGGACCTAGGTTAGTGTTTCTTAACTTTCTTGACTTATATTGTGAGAGAACACATCTGAAGATATTAATGGAATCTATAGTTTCTCTTTCTCCCTCTCTCTCCGGAAGAACATATATATTAACATTTGTACAGCATTTTGCTGTATATATTTTAATTTTATCTTTATTTTTCAGGAAACTTTGAAAACTTTTAGGTTTATTGCTGGTTTGAAGATTTAAACTAAAATTTTCCTTTCTGTTTTGGCTTGCAGAATGTTCTTTATATCTCAGTTTGGGAGAAAGAAGTACTTTCTCTAATAATTTTTTTTTTTGTGGGAGGTGGACAGAGTCTCGCTCTGTTGTCCAGGCTGGAGTGCAGTGGTGTGAAGTTGGCTCACTGCAACCTCTGCCTCCCAGGTTCAAGTGATTCTCCTGCCTTAGCCTCCTGAGCATCTGGAATACAGGTGCACGCCACCATGCCCGGCTAATTTTTGTATTTTTAGTAGATACAGGGATTTCACTATGTTAGCCAGGCTGGTCATCTTGAATTCCTAACTTCAAGTGGTCCACCTGCCTGGGCCTCCCAAAGTGCTGGGATTCCAGGCATGAGCCACTGCACCTGGCCTGTATCTCTAATAATTGAAATACTGATACAGTTTCTTCAGAGTGTTGTCTACACCTTGGAAAACTGAGGTCAGTAAAGTAAGAAAGAATAATGCATAACTTAGTTTCTATGTTTTCATTAATATGATACCATACCACTGTGAACACTTGTATTTGGTTGCATAGCTAACAACTACCTTTCGGATTTTTCATGTTAGAATGAAAAAAATGCATGGCATACATCATCAAGAATCAAAGGTTGTGCCTGGCAGTGTAATTGACTCTGTAAGAAAGAGAGAAGCTTCGCTAGGTAAGTGGACAGCATTATGAGAGGCTTTTTTCACATCTGCAGAAATGCATTTTCATTAAACGCATGTGTTAAGCACATGTGCATAAGGCACAGTAATATATAGATGTAAAACATGGGTAGATGATGTCCTTGTAGGAGATTTGACAAGGATTCTTGCTTTGAGGTTTGGAAGAGCTCAGGCAGCCTCCCAGCACTATTGGCTGTGCTGCTAATAAGATTATAGGCAGGGCACGATTTCATTCCATGTAATATTTTCATCATTAGGAAGAGGGAAGTTATTTTTACCATTTCTGTTTTCTGAAATTGAAAAGTTCTCAGTACGAGTCCCAAAAGACATTACGTGCACACTCCATCTCCTGTTCAGGACGGTTCAAGGAGAAGACAGAAAGACCATGTTTGGACGCCATTGGTCCATCTACTCTAGAAACTTCCCCTTGGCAGTGGTCTCTGCCTATGTTACAGAAGATGGCAAAAATATGGGCCATTGTGCATCTGGCCAATTCTGCAATGCTCCATCCCAGGAGGAAATTCCTTACTCACTCCAGCTGGTGAACAGCTATGCCCTGGAGCCCAGGACAGACATGCCTTGTAACTTTTTAACCTAGTTAGTGTAACTGCCAATATTATTCCTATTCATATAAATGTCTAATCCTTTCTTGAATCTTGCTAGACTATTTGCCTCAGTAATATCCTGCGGCACTGAATTCCACAGGTAGATTATACGCTGCTTTAAAAAGTATTTCTTTTTCTTAGTTTTGAATTTGTTGCCTTTGAATGTCACAAAATAGCCCTTGTTCTTGTATTAAGTGGTGCAGGATAGAAACATTTCAAGTTGACCCTTATTTCTTCCAAACACTTTCTTCACTAATATTAAAACGCTATTTTCTTCATATAGTTCCTATTTTGGCATCTATAATCTTGATTAAATGAAATGATTTATGGAAGTAGTCTCACACTCTTTTGTGAGCATAGTAGGCATTGGTAAAAAGCTCTCCTTGGTAGTCAATGCCATTTATTGGACAAATATTGATTGAGTGCCTATTATGTGCAGGAATTGTTCTAATTTTGGAAAGACTGCTTCAAATAAGACTGGGTCGTTGTTCTGAAGGACTTACTTTTCTAAAGGAGATAAACAGTAACATAGTGAATAAATCCGTTAACCACATGGTTTTAGATGGTATTAAGTATGACGGTAAGAGTGGAAGAGTGGCTGGAAACACTTTGCATTGCACAGTCAGGGAATCACTCTCTGACATGGGGACAGTTGCCATCAGCTGTCAAGGAGTCCCCCTAGGTAAAATTTCCGTGAAGGCGAACTCAAGCTCTGGAACAATGCCCAGTAGTTCTTGATGCTCAATCATTATTTGTTAAGTGCATACATGAATTAAAGTTAAGAAGGAAAGTCTTAGCTACCAAAATCACCAGGAAGTTACTCAGTAGATCCAGGAGGATCATTTCTTGAATCTTCATGTTCTGTAACTCCCAATTCTGTTGAAATAAACAAAGAGGGACAGTAGTTTGTTAGACTGGGTTTCAAGACCTAACTATGGTCCCCAGCTTACTAGCTGTGTGGCCTTGGACAACTTACCTAAATGCTCTCATCCAAAGAATTCTCATAAAAATGAGAGTAAAATTCCTTCCTTCATGGAGTTGGAGGCCTGAAGGCAAAGTTAAAGTGGAAGTTCTTTCTAAACTGCCAAATGGTATAGAGGTGTGGTTATTCTTGAGGGAACCAGCTGTTCCCAGTGTCAGGCTCTGCTCTTTCATTCCTTCCTTTCTCCCTTCCTCATGTTGAGACCAGCCTGGGCAACATGGTTAAATCTCATCTCTACTAAAAATACAAAAATTAGCCAGGCATGGTTGCAGGCGCCTGTAATCCCAGCTACTTGGGAGGCTGAGGCAGGAGAATCACTTGAACTTGGGAGGTGGAGGTTGCAGTGAGCCAAGATCACACCACTGCACTCCAGCCTGGGCGACATAATGAGACTCCATCTAAAAAAAAAAAAAAAGAATAATCCAGCCTCTCAACCCTTGGGACATGTTTGGAGTCCTGAGTGTCCATGTAAGAAGTGCAAGGATGAGATGCTGTGAGGAAGCTCAGGCTACATGGAGTGACCCCGTGCAGGGATTCCAGCTGACAGTTCCCTTCTATTCTATTCCCTGTGTAATCCCTGCCCCTGCCTAGCTCACCAGCAGCATCCACGGTACTTAGCTTTCTGTCCCAGAGAGGGCTTAAGCAGGGTGAACTTACTTTTCTGAATTTTTAATCTACATTTTAGGAACTTTTAAAATAGAGCCACTGTGTATTGATGCAGTGGACTGAATGTAGCTTTCTAATAGCAATTGTTCTCTTTTATTCTGTTTATTGCTTAATCTTCTGGGATCAGGTTATCCAAACTTCTAAGTATAAAGACAGCCCTTGCCTGAATTTCTGAAGGAATCTTCCCCCGGAAACTCAGACTTTGGTTGCAGTGGCCTGAGTGGCTGCCTTCAGCTTCCCTCTGTTCCAGCATGACTAGCTTATGCATACACAGTTTCCTCGTGTTGCTTCTTGTTATTAATTGCCCTTTAATGTACATTTTTCTCCCGTTTAGGCAATTAGAAGTAGAGTTATGTGTAGCTCTGCATGATAAAGGATCATCCGAAGCATTGCAAAAAATAAATTATTAGAATTGTTTACATGCATGGTTCAAATTTACTGGCAAATTGCTTAGGCCTCAGTTTTATGATGTAGCTGCCAACTAGGCTCCTTCGGGGTAAAACTCTGAAATAGGAGATGCTGCCCAGTGCTGTCCCTCCCCAGCACTTCCTCTGCCTTGTTCCTGCCCTTTCAACACCTCCCTCCTTTCCCGCCCCCAAATAACTCTGTGGAGCTGCCAGGCCTATTGCACCTTAATGTGAAGACACTTCCTGGGTCCTCCCCAGACTCGCCCCGCAGCAAAGGTGAGGTGCGCAAAGGAATAAATCTCCAACGGTATAATTTTAGACACTGTGGCAACTGGGAAGGGCAGCTATTTTTGGCCATGGGGTTTTTTCCTTGACCTGAGATGATATTGCCTGGCCTGTTGCTAGTGCGCCCGGCCAACCCTGCACGCGGTCCTCTTTGCAACGTGTTTGCCATTCCTGGTGGTTGGCTTCTTCATCTTTCTGGCAAATAGGTCTGTGCTCCTGCATGATACTGTGTGTTTGAACAAGGGTGTGAACCGGTCGATGGGTGCCCACCTAGGCTTGCCCCAGGCTGACACTCCCAGGTGGTGGCCAGGCCATCTCTGAGGGGCAGCGCAGATGGAGCAGACATCCTTCCACACTGGGTGTGGGGGAAGATTTCCGGTCCAGATTTCTGGGTCTCCTTCAGCCTCCACACTTTATCAGCTGCTCAGCCACCATTCTATGAGTCACCCCCACTCTTGGCAAGGCGATCCAGGCTGTCTGCAGGCCACAGGGTCCCTGCATTCCCGCCTACACTGCCTCATTTGAAGCCGCATCCTCACAGAGATTCTTCTGACCACCCGGCTTGCTGTCTTCCCACTCAGGCTCCCAGTGCAGCTGCTGTCTGCAGACCCCCTGGACTGCCCGGGGAAGTGAGTCGGAACTCCTGCAGCAGAGGGGTGGAACAGCTACAAGAAGATCCGAAGGTGGCCAAAAATAACAGCACTTTCCAGATGAGGGTAATGTCATAGCCAAGATCATCACTGGGGTAGGGTGTCTTGTTCTTTGTTTTACAACCTAAAAAGTACACAGAAGACTCAAAGATCACTCAGGAAGGAGGAATAAAGTCAGTACAGAACAGAGAAATGGGAGCAGTTAGAAAAAAAAGAATTGAGTTTCTTTATGTCAAAAGAGAGAAAACAGAGGCCTTTTATAGATGTAGAGAGAGCCCTGGCTGTCTAGATGGAAGTTCTGGTTTCTCCAACTTCCCTGGACACACACAACAAATGGGAGAATTCTGAATTTGCAGAGAAAGAGAGAGAGAAAGGGAGACAGAGAAAAGAGAGAGAGAGAGGAAGTAAGGAGAGACTGACCAAGAAACAGAATCGCAGGCAGTTAGACAAAAAGGGAGAAAAAGATCGACACAATGTTGCCTTCCCTTACCTGCTATTGGATTAAATTTAATAGAAACTTGTTGAGAACCAACTATTTCTAAACCAGTTACCTACTTCTGCAGGACAGATTACCCTGAAGTTTATTAACTTAAAACCACAACAAGCAGGTTATGATGATCTGTCATTGTTTTGAGTGTTGACTGGGATCGCTGAGTGGTTCCCACACAGGCTTTCATGAGGATAGGAATGAGGTCTGGCAGTGGCCAAGGCTGAAGTTATCGCTGAGGCTGCTTCACTCTCATGTCTGTTGCTTGATGCTGGCCATGGCTGCGACCTCAGCTGGAACCCATTCACAGGGTCACTCCATGTAGTTCGAGCTTTCTCACAGCATCTCATCCTTGCACTTCTTAGATGGGCACTCAGGACTCCAAAGATGAGTGTCCCAAGAGAACATTAGGTTGAGAATAATTCTTTTATTTTTTCTTTGAGACGGGGTCTTACTCTGTCATCCAGGCTGGTGTGCAGTGGCGCAATCTTGGCTGACTGCAAACTGCACCTCCCAATTTCAAGCGATTCTCCTGCCTCAGCATCCCGAGTAGCTGGGATTGCAGGTGTGTGCCACCAGGCCTAGTTACGTTTTGTATTTTTAGTAGAGATGGAGTTTAACCATGTTGCCCAGGCTGGTCTCGAACTCCTGACCTCAAATGATCTGCCTGCCTTGGCCTCCCAAAGTGCTGGCATTACAGGCTCTGTGACGGTCCAAAAACCTTCCCTTTTTTGTTCTTCTGCCATGACTTTATCCTTTCTGTGCATGAGAAAGATTCATCTCCCCTTCCCCTTCTGTACTTACTTGCTATCCTATTGCAATTTTTCAGACCAGTGAACTTTTCTCTGCTCTTGTCTCATTCCTCAGCTGCTTGAAATACACATTTTCATTTTGTTTTCCTTCTTTACAGCCATTGTCTTGCCTCCTCAAATCCTATCTTATATTCCACATGACTCATGCCCTTCTCTGCTCTGACTTGTCTTATCCCAGGAGCCAGTTGTCCAGCACAGTGTCATGTGACAGTGGGCCGTGGTGTCACATGTCTGGCATCTCCACCAGATACAGCTTTGAGATCTTCATGATGAAGCTTGCTCCAGTACAAAGGCTTTCAGGCAGGGTTTGCTGTTCAGCTGCTAACCTTTCTTTGGTAAGCATTTACTATATTGCATCATCAGTGAAATTACTTTTTTCTTGATCTGGACCTTTAGTCTCCAAATACCACCCACTTGGGACATTCTTTGTTTTTGTTTTGTTTTGTTTTTGAGATGGAGTCTTGCTCTGTTGTCCCATCTGGAGTGCAAAGATGTAATCTTGGCTCATTGCAACTTCTGCCACTCAGGTTCAAGTGATTCTTGTGCCTCAGTCTCCCGAGTAGCTGGGATTACAGTCCTGTACCACCACACCTAGCTAATTTTAGCCATGTTGGCCAAGCTGGTCTCAAACTCTTGGCCTCAAGCAGTCCGCCTGCCTTGGCCTCCCAAAGTGCTGGGATTACAGGCATGAGCCACTTAGGTTGGGTCTCTTTTATCCTCTTAGTATAAAGTGATATATGTCCACTTTAGAAAATTTATAACACACAGACAAGCAAAAATAAGAAAACAAACACTGTAGACAGAGACATTGTTAATACCTTCATGTAGGCTGGCCCCTTCGCATCATTTTTCTTTCAAATTATGTTTTTTACTTTTCGTATTATTAGTTTTTTGAGACAGTCTGTCTGTGTCGCCTAGGCTGGAGTACAGTGGTGTGATCTCAGCTCACTACAACCTCTGCCTCCCAGGTTCAAGCAATTCTCCTGCCTCAGCCTTCTGAGTAGCTGGGACTACAGGCACGTCTGTAAAAAAATCACCACGCCTGGCTGATCTCTTGTATTTTTAGTAGAGATGGGGTTTCACCATGTTAGCCAGGATGGGCTCAATCTCCTGACCTCATGATCCACCCACCTCAGCTTCCCAAAGTGTTGAGATTACGGGCGTTAGCCACTGTACCCAGCCTAATTATGTTTTTTGTAGCCAAAAAAGTAGTCTTACCACTTAGATGGTCCAAGCCACTTCCTATTTTATTGAACCAGTTCTGCAGAACTCCATTCCCTGGCCCCAGCTGATTGGAGCAGGCATGGTCATCTGACCCAGCTGGGCTAGTTCCTGCTCTTGCCCTGGGATTAAACCAGATTGTATGGGGGACTGGTACTATAATATCACATTGACATATGTATTAGTCTATTCTCACACTGCTAAAAAAAAAAAAAAAAAAAAAAAAGGACATACCCAAGACTTTGTAATTTGTAAAGGAAAGAGGTTTAATGGACTCACAGTTCCACATGGCTGGGGAGGCCTCACAATCATGGCAGAAAGTAAAGGAGAAGCAAAGTCATGTCTCCCTGGCAGCAGGCAAGAGAGAGCGCAGGGGACCTCCCCATTTATACAACCACTAGATCTCATGAGACTTACTCACCACCAGGAGAATGGTATGGGGGAAACTGCCCCCATGATTCCATTATCTCCACCTGGTCCCACCCTTGACACATGGGGATTATTACAATTCATTGTGAGATCTGGGTGGGGGCACAGCCAAACCATATCAACATGGGATTAGAATTTGTACCTCAAGTCTAGGTGCGGTGGCTTACACCTGTTAATCCCAGCACCTTAGAAGGCTGAGGCTGGCAGATCACCTGAGGTCGGGAGTTCAAGACCAGCCTGAACAACGTGGAGAAACCCTGTCCCTACTAAAAATACAAAATTAGCCAGGCTTAGTGGCACATGCCTGTGATCTCAGCTTGGAGGCTGAGGCAGGAGAATCGCTTGAACCTTGGAGGTGGAGTGTGGTGAGCCGAGATAGTGCAACTGCACTCCAGCCTGGGCAACAAGAGCAAAACTTCCATCTCAAGAAAAATAAAGGATTTGTACCTTGAAAGTTAAAGCTTTAGTGGAGAAGGTGGTTTGCAAGAGATGAGCAGAGGAGACAGTGAGAAGCAGAGGAAGAGATGGCAGAGTTCTAGGAGCAGAGACTTCTTATATCCTAGCACTGATCCCTGCAGGGATTTTTGTGGAATAGCTTTGCATCCTTACCTAACATTGTCTTTAATGAAGCAGTATCTATGGTATTCCAATATTTTCATCTAGTAATGTCTAGGCAGGATGACAGGTACAGGCTTTGTTCACTGAAGAATACATCATCTTTTTCTTGGAGTAACTATTGTGGGTGTCTCAATACTTACGAGAGAAGTACAATTTGTAGGAGAAGCTTGAGCTCTGGTGTTAAATGGTACTGAGTTCAACTGCCTGCCCTGATACTTGTTGACTGTGTGATTTGGGAAAATTATTTAAACACCCTGTGCCTCAGTTCCCTCCTCTGTAAGATAGGCACAACAAGAAGTTTAAATGATTTAATGATTCTTAAAGCTTGAAGAACATTTTCTGTCATATAAGTGAAGGTGCAGTAGATTTCACCTGTCATTATTTATAATTATGAACCCAGTACTCTGCTATTGCTCCTGTAACAGCCCTTCTATTTTCTTCTCCTTTTTTTTTTTAAATGGAGTTTCGCTCTTGTTGCCCAGGCTGGAGTTTAATGGTGTGATCTCAGCTCACTGCAACCTGTGCCTCCTGGGTTCAGACGATTCTCCTGCCTCAGCCACCCAAGTGGCTAGGATTACAAGCATATGCCACCACGCCTGGCAAATTTTGTATTTTCAGTAGAGACAGGGGTTTCACCACATTGGTCACACTGGTCTTAAACCCCTGACACTGTGTGATCTGCCCACCTCGACTTGCAAAGTGCTGGGATTACAAGTATGAGCCACCATGCCCTGCCTCTATTTTCAACATTATAAACAGAACGGCAATGAACATCCTTACAGTCAAATATTTGTGCATGATTATTCTTTGAGAAAAATGCTGAGAAGTTGCATTATTGGATCAAAGATTACGGACATAAAAAATTTTTAAACACGCACTAGGGACCGGAAGTGGTGGCTCATGCCTGTAATCCTGGCACTTTGCAAGACTGAGGCAGGCAGATGATGAGGTCAGGAGCTCAAGACCAGCCTGGCCAATATGGTGAAACCTTATCTCTACTAAAAATATTAAAAATTAACCAGGCATGGTGGCATGCGGCTGTAGTCCGAGGTACTCAGGAGACTGAGGCAGGAGAAATGCTTGAACCCAGGAGGCGGAGGTTACAGTGAGCCAAGATTGCACTACTGCACTCCAACCTGGGTGACAAAGTAAGATTCCATCTCAAAAAACAAACAAACAAACAAACAAAAACAAACAAACCAAAAACATGCACTAGGATGGCTGTCTCTGAATCTTCAGTGTTATCTACCATCCCCATCTTAACCATTTTCTTCTTGGCCTCAGACATGGAGAAAACATGTTTTTTTCTGAGTCCAGGATGTGGTCTATGTTCACTTTCCAACAAAATTAAAACGTCATATCTGACATTTGAGTTGGAACTCTTTGGGGTAAATTTAATTAATTTATTTAGCTATTCACTCACATGTCAGGTATAGATTAAGTTTATATATAGCCTAGATTTATGGATTCGGTTTATATTTGGAGAGCTGGCTGGAGTGTTGCTAATGATGGAGTAGGCTTTGCAGCCATCATAGGAAGAGTTCCAGATGGTCCTAAGGAAGTCAAATGTAGAGGAAGGCTTACAATATCTGTAAAATCTTTCTTTTCTAGAAACAGGGACACTTGGAATAAGAACATCTTTATCTGTTGATGCCCCTGGAACGACTTCCCTTCAGCAGACCCTTCCCTGACTTCAAGGCTCTGGAAAATGTCAATATGAAATTGAGTGAGATGCTTCATTGAGCCACCCCCTGTGCTGTTACCCTTAGGAAGACAAAGGTAACCCCATATGATCCTTATCCTCAAGAGCATAGTTTGCTGGGGAAGTAGATGTGCAAACAATTAAAGGGCAAAGTTAAATTCACCAGACTGGTGGTGGATACCTGTAAAGAAATCCCAGAATAAGGCATTCCAAGAGCCAAGGTCTACATGCAGTTAGCCACTTGGTCCCCAGGGGGTTTCAGCTGTTCTAAAGTTATAATATTTGTTTATTATTTTTAGTTACCAACAAAACGCTGGAGATTTTAGGTAAAAATACATATTTCTGTCTTACCTTGAGAAAACAAGAGAATTGGCAATAATGAGCCCCTATTCCACCATGGCAACAGTGAGGCCTGGCTGATCTTTTAGCCAGGGAATGAAATGAGTTCTCCTGCTGGGAGCGGTGGCTCATGCCTGTAATCTCAGCACTTTGGGAGGCTGAGGTGGGCGGATCACTTAGGTCGGGAATTTGAAATCAGCCTGGCCAACACAGTGAAATCCTGTCTCTACTTAAAATACAAAAATTAGCCAGGAGTGATAGCGGTCAGCTACTCAGGAGGCTGAGGCTAGAGAATCCCTTGAACCTGAGAAGCACAGGAGGCAGAGGTTGCAGTAAGTGGAGATTGTTCCACTGCACCCCAGCCTGGGTGACAGAGTGTGACTCCATCTCAAAAATCAAAGATATGAATTCTCGTTTTTAACTACAGCCCCACCACTCCCTGTAGTCTCATCCTGTACTACTTCATTTATTTATGCTATTTGTGTGGGCCCTGTGAGTTTAAGACCCATAACCTATGGGAAGAAGGCCTTTGTTCTTTCACAGGATAACAGGGAAGAGTCAGAAAGATCTGGAAAGGGAGGCCTGCAGTTTAAGCAGGAATTTGCAATGCAGAGTGGTGGAAGGAAAGTGGAGCACTTAAGGCAGGGGCAACAGCATGTGCAGAGGCATGGGGTTGGAGCACAGGAGGCCTGCTTGGACAAAGACAGGCTGACAAGGATGGCAAGAAAGTTGAGTATTTAATGAAAGGGATCAATAAAAAGAACTGGAGAAGTATGTGAGTGCCAGCTCATGAACAGTCTGGCATGCCAAAATAGAGGCTTTGGATTTTGCTCTGTAAAAACTAGACTGGGCCTGGTGTGATGGCTTATGCCTGTAATCCCAGAACTTTGGGAGGCCGAGGCTGGTGGTCACTTGAGGTCAGGAGTTCGAGACCAAACTGGCAAAAACCTTATCTCTACTAAAAATACAACAAAAAATTAGCCAGGTATCATGGCTCACACCTGTAATTCTAGCTACATGGGAGGCTGAGGCAGGCTGCTTTGGTAAATGAATGAATTCCAAAATGCTTGAATCTGGGAGGCGGAGGTTGCGGTGCGCCACTGCACTCCAGCCTGGGCAACAGAGTGAGACTCTGTCTCAAACAAACAAACAAACGAGATTCGATGATTGATCGGGTCACAGCTAAAAGAGTTTCCAACAGTGTCCCGACTCAATGCTGGTGCTGTGCAAAGCACATGGTGTGCAGCACCTCATGAAATCCTGACTCCAAGCCTATAAGACACTTGCTATTACAGAGGAGAAAAAGCAGACAGAGGGAGATCAGCTAAGTAACTTCTCCAAGGTCACAACCAAAAAACCTCAGAGCAGGAAGTGAACCCCAAGCTTTATTACAGAGCTTGCAATTTAATCATCAGGGCACCCTGCTCCCCAGCTAGATTAGTGCTTTTGAACAACCATCCTGGCAGCAAAGTCAGGGTTGCATGGGGCATGAGTGTGGAAATGCTGAGAGAGCAAAGTTGCTGAGCTACTGGAGACCCCTGCATTGGCCAGAGAGCAGGAGGGCCTTCCCCAAGGTGGCCTAGTGCCGTGCAGAGGAGGGGGTGGACGGGGGAGACGTTGAGCAGGATGGATCAGCAGGACCCTCCTTCACGGAGCCTGCTGGCCATCGCCTTTTCTTTTCCTCCTTGGAATTCTCAGAACACTTTGTGTGTCTTTCCCAGGGCTTGCTTGTGCCATGTTCCCATTCAGCTGTGTGCATCTTATCACATCTAGTATGTTTTGAGTTCCTTAAGGGCACGAGGAATTATGCTTTATTTACCTTAATATATATTTTTTACATTGCTGAGCACAGTGCTTTGGTAAATGAACGAATTCCAAAATTATCTTATTCCGATCATTTCTCCTTATATCTGCATTTTATAAGTTAGTGGTAAGTTGAATACTTTTTCTTTTAAAATATGAAAATAATTTCCTTATACAATCTACTTTAAACTACATTAAAATATGAGAGAAAGTAAGAATGGGAAGTTGTTTAACAACAGCAAACCCTTTAAGAGTCAATGTCACATTTATTGCTATAAAATATTTTTCTCTCCCTGTTAGACATCTGGTTCCCATTACCTACAGTATCGGGTACTTGAGTTCACCAGCCATTTTGCATACCAAGCAGTGTGCAGGCAAAATCCCCACCGACATTCACCAGTATGCATTTGCACCATGTAATTCTTTACATTTACAGACAACCCTTCTATCACCAACTTAATTCTTACTAATACATTTTTGAAGTTACTTTGTTCATATGTATCTTAGGATAAATTGCCTACATCTGAGAAGTGAAGAACTTCAAAACCCTAGAGCTTGTGCTTTATGTCTTTGTACAGTCCAACTGTCTATAATGTAGTGCTGAAGTCAATGAAACATCTAAATCTTAAGTCTATATTTCCTAGTAACATTGACCCAGCAATGAGAAACACAATATGGAATGTTTGCTAATGAGTCATGAATTTCGTGATAATTGCTTCCACATTCAGGATAGCTCCCTTAAAACCATCTAATCTTGACATACCCTGCAACATCCCATGTGTTGTAAATGATTTTGTTTTATTTCTTAGGTTACTGCTAAGGGCTTATTTTCTGGTTCATTTCATTTTCTTAAAGAAAACCACACACGTGTGCATGTGCACACATACATTTAGACATACACACCTCACCTCGATTTCTATTTTTTGAAATGAGATAATTATGAAATCAAAGGGAGCCCTCATTATTTGGCTTGAAAATAAACATAAACACATTTAGGGAGAAAGTTGAAATACAGTCATTTTACAGCTCTAATTCAGGCCTCTGAGAATTAAAGCCAGAATCAAGCAATGCCTAGGTAAGCAGTAGTCTGTACCCTATGGAGACTTAAGAACCTATATCAGAATGGACAGACGCAACCAGCATTCAGTACTGTAATGATGGAAAATTAAATACAGCTTTAAAAAACTGCTCACATTATAAAGTGATCTATTAGCATTATACAACTTCAGCACTTAAAGTGACTGATTCTAATTGCAAGATTTGGCCAGTAACAAGCATTAAAGAGCTGCAGGATCACGTATTTTATCTCTTTTGAGATATTTTAACTGGATTTTCTTTGGAACGAAGCTTTATTCTTGCCACACAAAAGATTGTGCGGAAGAAATTTCTCCGTTCGATGAAATGAGAGGTAATTATAGTTTATTCTTCTTTGATTCATGATTCAATATGCTAGATGCTAAGAACATTCTTGCATTTATTCTCCCTTTCCCTTACTAAGTTAAACTCTATTTTCACAGCTCATGGATGTTATCCTGAAGAAGTAAAGATGGATGCCCTTCTCTAATGAGCTTTTCTAGCAAGCAGAGAGGCACTGTGTTCCTGCACTTGGTTATTATACTGTCTCCTTCAGAATCTCTCTGGGACAAACCGGTGGGTCTGTAAGATGAAGCTACTATGCCATACCTTGAGCTGAACTTAGTTTATGTACGTTATCATAAAACTATAGGGACTTCTGGGCAAGTATACTGCTTAGATGTACCTACTGACAAGTTTGCAGTTTCCTGAAAAACAAGGAAGCGTATGGGAGAAAGGCATTCATCTTTGAATCTGACTTTCGGTTTATGACATCTACAGGCTATTTCAGAATTTTTATTTGATTGACTGCAGGAAGCTAATTAATGGAATAGTATTGGAAACTGCAGCTCTTTATGCTAAAAGACTTTTTTTTTTTTTCCTGAACTTACATGTTTAAGAAGTTTAAGAGATATTGACATTTTTCCTTAATCTGCCATATGGAATTTTTGTGGGTGGCTTTCAGATCTCTCAGAGAGTAAAAGAATTGCCTGCCACGCTTCAAAGTTTAGATATGATGATCTACATTGTTATCCATGTAACCAACAGTGGGATCTTGAACATGTAATTTAAAACTCCAGTAATACTGTAAACGCCAGCCTTATTTATTTAAAGCATCACTCTCTCAAACTGACATTATTTCTTAAAAGGACGACACTGGGTAGAAAAAAGTTTAAAGGCCCTCTAACTTCTTGTGAATTTTTCGCTAACAGTTCCCCGTTTCTCATCATTGCCTCCTCTCTTCCAAAACCTAGAATCTGCAGAAGAGAGCAGAAATACTTGTTATTGACCTGAATTAGGATACAAAGAAGAGAGAAGATAAGATCATAGCTGTTGGCACTTTGTTTATGAAAACATCATTTCAAAAATATGCTTGAATCAGGCAAAAGTAATGCATCTCCTTCCTCTCCTAGTATATTTTAAATGCCAACCTAGCCAGACAAAAAGAATAGTATCCCAAATCCCCACATTAGGGAATTTACTTTCCTGTATGCTAGTGTAACATATGATACTATCATTTAATTATTATTTATGACATTTCAGCTACATTTTAGATGTTATAAAAATATATATATATAAATATATGTAAAAGTATAAACATAAAAATCAGAAAGTGTTTAAAAATTACCACATTTTATTTTGAAATAGTATAGGACTCACTGAAGTTGTAAAAATAATTCAGAGAGATCCTCTGTACCCTTCACCCAGCTTTCCCCAAAGACAGCATATCACATAACCACAGCACATTCTAAACATTAGGAAATGGATTCAATATTGTTAACTCAGTTAGAGGCTTTATTCAGGCTTCAGCAGTTTTACATGCACTCTTTTCTGGGGTGTATAATCACATGTAGAAATGCATAAAGCAGCAGCATAAAACACATCTCTCACCAATGAATATTGATGACTTGTAAGATTCTCAGACAATGTGGTTTTATGCATCTGTGATTGACTAAAAGAGAGGTAGAGTTGGTTGCATTTAGGAAGGTCCTTTATACCTAATTGCTTTATCCATATGTTAATTAACTGATCAATTAATCAATCCTAATCAAGTGCCAACAATGAGCCAGCTTCTTTGATAAATTGGAGGTGCAAAGATGGAGGCATGGATTCTACTCGCAGAGAACTCACAGGAGCAGATAGAAAAACAAATCACCCATGACAACACATAGTGCTGCATACCATAACACGAATGAAACACACCAACATGACTAAGCGTCTAAAAGTGCCCTGCACTGTACCGGGCATTAGGGAGAAAGGGGCGAGTAAGAGACATGCTCTTCCTGTTCTGTGAGCTCACTGCTGAGTGCAGGAGATAAGACCATTAACAAGCAATGACAGCAGCGTGCTCTAACAGGGAGCTGTGGTTCGGCGTGGGTGGGTCCTAACCAGATCAGTGGGTGTAGGAAAGTGACTCAGGAGCATGTCATGAGGTCAAGGCCAGCATTTCAAGATGCTGAGAATGACTACTTTATGGGATCTTTGAACCAGTCTCTGAATGTATTTCATGCAGACCCCATAAGGCATCTTCTAGTTGTGCTATCACATTTTGGCAGATGGCATCCTATCACAAGAGCAGTCAGTGTTTCTCAGAACTGACTCAAAAGCTCTTTGAAGACCAGGCATGGTGGCTCACCCCTGTAATCTCAGCATTCTGGGAGGCTGAGACAAGAGGATGGCTTGAGCTCAGGAGTTCAAGACCAGCCTGGGTGACATGGTGAAAACCCCCTCTACAAAAACATAAAAATTAGCTGGGCATGGTGACATGCACCTGTGGTCCCAGCTACTCAGGAAGCTGAGTTGGGAGGATCAGTTGAGCCTGAGAGCTAAAGACTGTGGTGAGCTGAGACTACCACTGCATTCCAGCCTGGGCAACAGAGTGAGACTCAATCTCAAAAAAAAAAAAAAAAAAAAAAAAAAAAAAAAAAAAAAAAAAAAAAACTCTTTGATATTATACCTGGTATCAGATCATCCCCATTCAATGCTGACAGGCCTGGCACTGGGCTTCCCTCTTCTGGGGTGAAGAGGGGTTTGTTTTCTCCCAGGGAAGGTAAAGTGTTTTCCTAGACAAAATTGGTTAGTTAGTGTTGGAAACATATAACTATTGTATGTTTCTTTCCTAACAAATTGAGGTTTCTTATTCAAAATGGGACAACACTATCACCCTCTAAGCTGCTGTGGGTCTGATCATTGGCCTTTCCAGATTAGAACTCCTCAGTTGCTTTGCACTGGGCTTAAAAGTGGCTTCCAAAATTCCTACCTAAGCCTGTGGTCTACAAGGCCCTATGTGATGTGGCTCTGCTCACCTATGGCTCATCACATTCTACTTTATCTCCAGGTACTTGTGGTCCAAGCTCCATGGCCTGTTTGTAATTTCTTTACCTTCCACATTGTTTCCTACTCCTGGACCTTTCCACATGTTTTTGGAAATCTTTTTATTTTTTCTAATACTTCTATAACTTCATTCTTCAGGTTTCTATTGCAAGACCTTCTATACTGAAGCACTTGTTTATATTAAGGCTTCACTGTAAGTTCCACTTTATTCTTACTTTTACTTTGTGTATATATTATAGTATGCAATTTTCTATTCATTAGTGTGATTATATAATATTTATCTCTCCCATTAAACTGTAAGTTCCATGACTATGAGAGCCAGAATGATGTCATTTTTATGATTATCTCCTCAAGGCTCAATAAGCAGTTTGTTGAATGAATTCTTGAATGAATGAAAACATGAATAAATGAAAGAAATAATGACATATACCCTTACTTCTCCTATGTTTAGGTAATATTGCATCTGAGATTTGGAAGTATATATACAGTGTTTTGGGATTATTTCTGGAGTCATTTCTTTCTCAAGTTCAGGCAGCAATTATTTCTCATAAAAACTGTGGCTGACATGATTTTGCCTACTTCAATAGTTACTGTTCTAGATGTTCTATTTGGTGAAGTTATCATCTCAAGGCTACTCCAACAATGGGCAGACGATGAGTTAGGTGTCCACTGCTGACTGAAATGGTGGCCATTACTTTGCAAAGAACAGCCTACAGCTGCTTTGCTAATCCCTGCTTTGCTAATTTCCAATAAACTGGGTTATTGATGAACAGCAGGGAATTAGAATGTAGAATTGAAACAGTAATTAACATTTTGTTAAGTTACACAGGGGGTCTGGAGCATGGGAGCCACCTTGGCAGACAGGTCTAGCACACCTTTTGAAATGTTTATATCTGCTGAATTCTAGATCCAAATCCTGTCTTCACTGGCTTCAAGAATTCTGTCTTCACTGGCTTCAAAACTGGGATGAAGGAGTCTCCTTAGTGGAGAGCAAACCAAAGAGGTATTTGGAACAGGGATAAAGGGATGGATAGAACTCAGGGAATGTCTCCAGGGAGAAGTGCTCTTTGAGCTGAATCTAGATTGGTGGTCAGGGTTGAGTTACTCAGATGGAAATTCATGAGATGGTGTAGGGGTGGGCTGAGGGAATAGCAGTGCAGAGGTCTGAAGGGATGTTTTGTGAAAAGGCTCAACCAAATCTCTAAACATGCAAACCTAATTAATGGACTGTAAGAAGAGTGGTAATCTGCCTGCCCCTCAAATTTGAATTATGTAAATAATTGCTTCAATTCTGTGCCTGGTATATATCCAGTCTAAGCATATGCTTATAATCTAACATAGATTATCTTAAATTTAGCTTGGTAGATAACAATGCAGTGTGAATTTCATTACTTTTTTTTCCAATTTGTCAAGAAGGGTGTGTGTGTGTGTGTGTGTGTTTGTGTGGGCATGCACATAAGTGTCTTTAAACTCATTTGTTAATCTTCAGCATGTATAAATAAAGATCACAGATCTTGTTTATGTTAAGAGCTGTGAGATTTCGGCGAGCTGCTGCTTCTGGAATGTACACCTAGTGAAGAGGCAGCATTGCATACCAGAAAGAGCTCTCATTTTGTAGTTAAAGACATGGGGACAAGCCTCAACTTTGCATTTACTAACCTGTGACTCTGGGCAAGTCACACAGCTCTCTGAGTCATAATTTTTCCCCCTCTAACTTTGGGGTAATAATAAGGTTATTTGGCTCATTTATCTCAGAATTATTTATGTAAGGTAATCTATTTGGAAAAACTTTAAACATTATAAAGCACCTTGTAAATAGGAGGCATTCTTATTCTAGAAAAAGTGTACTTAAGAATGTCACAGGTTGGCCGGGTGCTGTGGCTCATGCCTGTAATCCCAGCACTTCAAGAGGCCGAGGCAGGCGGATCATGAGGTCAGAAGATCGAGATCAGGAGATCCTGGCTAATACGCTGAAAACCCATCTCTACTAAAAATACAAAAAATTAGCCAGGCGTGGTGGCGTGTGCCTGTAGTCTCAGCTGCTTGGGAAGCTGAGACAGGAGAATCGCTTGAACCCAGGATTAGAGGCTGCAGTTAGCCAGGATCATGCTACTGTACTCCAGCCTGGGTGACAGAGCAAGATTCCATCTCAAAAAAAGAAAAAAGTGACAGGTTATATAAGTGAATGAGGAGACCAACCCAGCTCAATATCATTTGAAAATTGAAAATAGCATATTTTAAATATGGCAACATGGCTAGACATTCAAAAGTTTCTGAGAGCGATGAAAATTTACACTTACTGTGTTGCAGGTTTATAATTTAGAAGGCAGTTCAATGTTGTACAAATTAAAGAGAAAGTCAGCCTCCCAAATAAGGCTTAATAAAAACTTTTGATTTTTAGGAAAGAAGGCATAAAGTGAATTTTCGTGAAATATTTTTTGGCAGCTCACTTGGTAGGGTTTTGGAAATAATGTAATAGTAGAATTACTTTCCAGAATATAGTAACAAATTTTCCCCAAAATGTTTTATTTAACCAAGAAGGAGCTGAAGTAACTGGAAGAAAGGCAAACACATTTTATATGTGACAAACGACTATCTCACATATTACTTTCAAAATATAAGACATCTAAAAGTGCCCATCAAACTCAGCATTAAAAATTATGAGATCCTTTGCCATATATATGATTTCCTTATATTTTCAAGAAACTCAAATTGGATTCATGTTAAAGAAGACAAGGATGGATTTGTTTAGAAAATGCAAACCCAGAAAGGATTTGTTGGGGGTGAAATAAACTGGGTTATTGATGAACAGTAGGGAATTAGAATGTAGAATTGAAACAGTAATTAACATCTTGTTAAGTTACCCACCATAAAATGCTTTAGACCAAGATAGATTTTTGGGTTTTTTTCTTCTATTTATATTTCTTCTTTTCTGTTTTTTCCTTTTTTCTGTTTTGCCATGCACAACACCCTTTTTTTCCCTCTAATTTTGAGAGCCCCATGAATGAAAACAGAACAAATATTAAGATATTGCACAGGAAGAACACAAATGGCTTTGGTAATGCACCAACTGCAAATGATTCATTGGCTCTGTGGTCAAAACCTCTGTCATCTGGTGCATGTAGGAAGCTGAAGAATATTTTCTTGCCAATGTGTTGGATCTTGAAACTACAAGACTTTTTTTGGGGTGGTGGATGAGTAAGGGTGCATGCAATCTGCTGGGAAAAAAAACCAACTGTATAACCATGGTGTAGGAAGAGTTTCAGCCACCTTAGAGCAGAAAGTGAGTTGGCGTTCCACAAGTAAGTAGGGGAGACGAAGGGTACATTATAGTCAGGTGGAGTCTCTGAGCAAAAAGTCACTATTGAACACTTTTCCAAAGTTTCTTGCTGTCTTCATTAATCCTGAGTGCTGGCACTTGTACTTTGTCACCACATCCATCCCAGAGCAGCCCCAGTGGCTGGAGTCCTCTCGAATATCAGCATCATGCTGTCCCCCAACCTGGGGGATTCATTTTCCTCCCCTGCAGTAGACATTTGTGTGAAGGTTAATCCACAGTTAGGAGTTGCTTAACTCAAGCCTCGGAAAGCATACACTGCATCTTTAAGAAATAGTTTACTTGTGAATCAGTAAACGTACTAGACAAAGCAGCCATTACTTATGCATTCCTGCATACCCAGCAAGGTGAAAATAATAGAATAAACATCATATACTTCATTATGATATCGGTTTACACTTCCAGGGTACACAAAAAGAGGCCATTTCATCAAGCTAATTGCCTGAAAGTAAAAGAGAGAGAACTTTAGCTATTAGTCTATTATGGGGCTTTTTTCTTAATCACAAATAGGGGCCGTGTGTCCCTGGGGGGATGTGTATTCTAATTTACAATTGAACTACAGATCAGAGCAATCAATCTTGGGCAGCACTTTTACAGTGTAATTGCTGCAACATAACAAATAAAAAAAAAAAAAAAAAAGAGAGAGAGAGAGAAGAAGAAGAAGAAGAAGAAGGCCTAAGCTGAGCTTCAGCTTGAGGTAGAGATATTTCCAGGCACTAGTTGAGGGTGGGAGGGAGGGAAGAAATGCCACAAACATGAATATGCAATGAGGGCTCATTAGCGGCCTCGTGTTGCCATGACGAATGGCATTATCCCCGGCCTGGTGCTGCCTAAACATGAATTTTATAACGACCCATTTATCATGACTTGTCATGGGCTCTGTACTGTACTTCCTTCCAGCTCACACACCTTTCCCTATTATGACAGTAGAAATCTTTCCTTTTATTATTATTGTTTCCTTTTGTATTGATTTCTGGCTCTTCAAAGTAAGTTGCATCAAACAGAGCAACATGCTAATGAGTGATTTGTGCCTTCAAAGTTGAAGAACTAAAACTTGATTATTCATCCCGTCTTCTCTATAGTCATATAATTGAGCAGAGTTGGACTAAACTTTGAAAGAAATTTCGTGATGTGTGAGTTTTTGCTTTTGTTTCTGTTTGTTTGTTTGTTTGTTTTTTGAACATAGCATCTTGACACTGCAGATTTTAAAAAAAAAAATTTAATTAACTAAATTGTCTTCCTTTCATTTATTTTATTCCCTTTTTTGTGCTTCCTGAATCTTTTACTATCTTAAATGCACAACCCAAAAGTTTTCATGTTTCTCCCCAAAACCTTGAAATTATTACAAAAAAAGCATAAGACTAAAGTGTTTGAGAGATTTTTAGTGCTTAGTATTTCACAAATTTATGAGTTGATTTCTCACTCAGAAACCATTTATATTGTGGAGAGGAAGGTTGGCTAAGAGCTTGTTCTTTGATGATAACTTCCTAGGGTGTACATATTACTTATGGGGGAAAAAAAAGTAGAAGCAATCTCCCATGATAGACCATGAGATCTGTTTCTATCATGAAACAGGTAGAAATCTGTTACAAATAGAAACATGAGATCTGTTTGAATATTCAGCAGCAACAATTTGCTCTATGTGAAGGCTTGAGTCTTTGCCATTGGCCAGGAGGGAGGAGGGTGCATGTGTCCGTCAAAGTAAAGTCCACCAGTAAGCCAAGGGTAGGGTCCTAGATTGCCGGAAGTGTCTTATTGTAATCAGAGATACAGTGTGCTTTATGATTCATCTTTAGTGCCATGAAAAGGGTAGCACTAAAATTGTTTCTCAGATTTGGTTTGGTAAAGCACAGCAGTACAAGGAAGTAGAATCTGGTATTGCTTTGCACATCCAGGGATTATAGTCATTCCTATATTTAATTTGTAAATGGTAAATAGTTGACCAGGTCTTTTTAGCATGACCATCTCTACTGTGCCCTCTTGGATTTCATTTTTACAGTAATCACACTTTTCCATAGTAAAACCATTTATGTAATAATGATGCGTAAAACTCATGATAAAATATTCTGTGTATTAATGATAATTTTATATTCATAAAGGATTTTGCCCTCCCCAAGTTCTTCTTCTTAGATCCTTGGGTTCACTAGAATCAGGTCTATTATTTAATTTTTTTTTTTTTTTTTTTTTTTTTTAAGGAAGAGAAAATTAAGGCTCAGAGGTTAAGTGACTGGCTCAAGGTCACACAGAAAATGAGATTTTGGGGTTCAACGTCAAGTTCTGAAGTCCCTGGGTCAGTGCTTTAATGTACCCAAAGTTATAGAGTAGAAACTATTCTTAAAATGATAGGTCATCTATTTTAGGATTTAATGATAAGTGAATGAATTGGGAAAGGAGCCCATTGAAAAGACGACCGTCATTGACACTTAGAGTCTGTTATCCTTCAAAGCTACTTACTAGGACTGAAATTCACATGTGCATGTCAATTAAAATTAAGTTGCCATTCCAACCATTTAAGTTGAATTTACTTTCATCATTTTAAAATGCAGATATGCAATGTTTTCCAACATAAAGAAAATGTTGGATGGGCACCATCCTGGATGGGCCCCATACTGGATGGCAATCTTATCTTATGTGCCCACTGGGCATTATGTATTTGTTTCTGAAGAAAATATCCCTGTTTTCCTCGTGAATGAATTACATGGTATTTTTAGAGATCATTTTGTGAAGAAGGGAGTCAAATATTGGCAAACGATATTAAAGAATGCTGTGATTATGACTGAACAGATTAAGACTGTGTCTATATGACACCAAACATCTGGATGAAAATGGAAAAAAAAAAGTAAAAATCCTTGATGTTCTGTTTACTTGATACCATACATCTGGATCTTTAATAACATCTGGATTTTTTACTCTTTCCTCCCCCCTCCCCCAGGTTTCATCTGGGTGTTTGGCATCATGTTCAGAAATACAAAAAAATAAAATTCAGCACAGTTATTACTGAATTAGATAAAATTATTGTATTTAATTAATCTATAAATATTAACTATTCTATCTATTTATCATAACATGTAATTAATATAATTATTCACCAGGCAAATATGTAAAGAAAGATGTAATTAGGCGACTTAAGCATAAAACTTGGCTTAAAGCTTATTTAAATCTTGGTCATAGTTTACTGGAAATAATTTCCTTGGGCAAAAATCTTTTTAGGTCCTCAGACAATCATTTTCTCTTCTGAGGAATAGATTTCCCTGGGTCTTTAAGGATCTGTTCATTTACAATGTGTTTTGACAGTAGTAAAATTTAGTAAACAATCAGTAACATATGAGATACATCTAGTAATAGATGTTTTCTTTGCCAAGTGAATTATCTGGAGTTGATAAAAATCAGTGTAAAACCCAGTCTCAGAGCAGCCTTCTGACATGCCCGAGGCTGAACCCCAAAGAGGAATCTACTGAAACTGGACTTCAAAGCCTTTGTTGCAATGAAAACACCTTCTGTGACTGACTTTTTTGGTGATCTCCTCTAAAAAAGTTATCATAATTATTGAACATTTCCTTTGTAGCTTATTCTCAATCCAATCAGTTTTAATGAAAATAGTCTGCTTGCTTTTTATATTCTTAAGTTTTCAAAATGATTAGTGCTTCCGTGAGATATCCCATTAATTGGACACACAACCCAGATGAGAAGGCTGAAACCCAAGAGTATATAAAAAAACATAAGGTTGCTGCATTTTAAGTGCCTTCAAAACATCTGATTTGACTTCTAAAAGCAATTTTGCAGATGTGAAAATTAAAGGCACACAGAAACAAGATATAGTTTAAATGAATGTGTAGGTTAAGAAACATTTAGAGCTTTCAGTAGCTTTACTCTTTTTTTTGTTTGTTTAGCTGTTATGTTTGTGGAAAGACTGGATCCACAACACAATAAAAAATCACTTCATTTTATGGGTCGCTATTTCCTTGATCAGATTTTCCCATTCTTCCCAACGTGTTTCTGAAACAACTTGGTATTTCTGTCTGTGGATTTTCAGGCCCAGGACCCGTCAATCAGATTTCAGATTCTAATAAAGTCCAAGAGCCTCTCCACTTAGGGTTGTCTTAGCTGTTTCATCAAGGAGCCCCTCCCGCCTTCCCAGCAAATTGCACACTTATTCCCACTTAAAAAAAAAAAAAAAAAGAGAAAGAAAGAAAGAAAAAAAAAACCCTTCCCATTGGTTCTAATGACATCTTCAGTCATTAATGAGTTAATAAAAATCTTGAAGTCATCTGGGCTAGATAAGAAGGAAGAAAGGAAAGTATTGTACTGTAATGACAGGCTCTGGAGCTGGCCTCCAAGATGTCATGGGTCAGTCATGTTAAGAATGTGTGCATCCAATCATCTGCTGATTTTTATCAGCCAGCCCTCCAGCAGGAGCTGACAAGGGCCAGTTTGGGAGTCACAATGAATAAACAATGACTTTTTGGATTGTTGGGGGCTGTGTAATAGAGTGAGGGGTTTATATATACTAAAACATGATGACATTAGCAATCAATATACCAATTACTGGACAAGTTATTGGCGAAGGCATTCACATGTCTTCAGTCTGCTTGCACTTTGAAGGGGCCTCCAGCAGGGAGAGTCCCTGTGCTCAGGAGGCAGGCAAAGGTTCAAGACCCCAGGCCTGGATCTAAAAGGCAAGCCCCTCTTCTCAGGCTGAAGTAGTCCTGAGTTGGAGGATTTGAATCCCCTGACCAGTTTATTAAAAATACAGATTCCTGGCTGGGCGCGGTGGCTCACGCCTGTAATTCCAGCACTTTGGGAGGCCGAGGTGGGCGGATCAGGAGGTCGGGAGATAGAGACCATCCTGGCCAGCATGGTGAAACCCCATCTCTACTAAAACACAAAAAATTAGCTGGGCGTGGTGGTGCATGCCTGGAGTCCTAGCTACTTGGGAGGCTGACTCAGGAGAATCGCTTGAACCCGGGAGGTGGAGATGGCGGTGAGCCGAGATCGTCACTGCACTCCAGCCTGGCGATAGAGTAAGACTCCGTCAAAAAATAAATAATTAAAAACAGATTCCTGACTTTTCTTCCTAGAGATTCCATCTCAGGAGTCTGGGGCTAAGGGTGGGAGTTAGTGTTTTTAACAAAGTTTCCACGTAATCCTGGCCCGGGGCATTAGGGAAGTGCTGTGCAATTGTAATTTCCAAAGTGCTCTCCCCCAGCCAGAGCAGCTGCATCCCTATCACCTGGGGGCTTGTTGGAAATGTGCATTCTTGGGCCCCTCCCTAAACCCACTGAAACTGAAACTCGATAGGGGTGGGACCCAGAGATCTGTGTTTTAACACAGCCCCCAGGTGAATATGATGCACTCTGGAGGCCCCTTCAAAGTGCAAGCAGGTTGAAGACATGTGAATGCCTTCTCCAATAACTTGTCCAGTTAGAGAACCAAGGCTGCAGTACAAAGATCCTTGCCAAGGGGTTGCAACACAGCACTGTCATATGCAGCCTCTGAGGCTTCTCATGGGCAATTCGTTATTTAGACTAGATTAGAGTGCTGGAGTTTGCAAATGACTTACTTAAAAAAATTAAAGTAGATCCAAGATTATCTTCACAGTCCTGCCACTCTTACTCACTTGCATACTGCTAGGCTTTCTTGAATGATCTTGATGTATGAGTGACCTTGATTACAGAATAGGAAGAATAAACATAGCTTTTGACTATTATTTGAAGTAGAAAGAAGGAGAGGATTTGTACATAATCTTAAAAGAAAAGGGGTCCATAAGAAAAATCAATGTACGTGAAGCATTTATTTGAGGTATGACTAATATTTATCTAGGCAACCAGTGCCATTTGTGAAACCCATGAGCAATTAGTGAGGTCTACTAATTTGTCTTTAATAGTTTTTGTCTTTAGTAGCCACAGAACATGCAACATGTCTTAATTAGAAGAAGAGAGGCCGGGTGCAGTGGCTCACACCTGTAATCCCAGCACTTTGGGAGGCCAGGGCGGGTGGATCACAATGTCAGGAGATCGAAACTACCCTGGCTAACATGGTGAAAATCCATCTCTGCTAAAAATACAAAAAAATTAGCTGGGCATGGTGGCAGGTGCCGTTAGTCCCAGCTACTTGGGAGGCTGAGGCAGGAGAAGCACTTGAACCCAGGAGGTGGAGGCTGCAGTGAGCCGAGATCATGCCACTGCACTGCAGCCTGGGCGACAGAGCGAGACCCTGTCTCAAAAAAAATTGAAAAAAAGAGAAGAGAATGTGCCTATGTGCATGGCCCAAGATTAGCATATCATCAGAAGAGAAATGGCAAAGACCTCTTGCAGTTGGGTTGGGATTTACCTTATTTGGCCAAGAGTCCTCCTAAGGAGGCTTGCTAAACTTTCAAATGAGGTGGACTCATTTGTCAGCCATGCGGTAGATTTGAATCAGTGTTCTCCAGAATACATTTGAAAGAATTCCATGGCTCAAAATATTGATTTAAAAAAATGTCTGGGGTCAAGTGAGAAACAGTAGATTAACCTGAGTTAAATAGGATTGTTTGCAGGACTCCCAAAGCTTTCAGCACATTGCTATGCACTGTGAATCCCCAGGATATTTGGTCTCCACTAGATTTAATTACCCAAACTGTTTCATAAAAGATAAGCTTGTAGCATTGGTGCTCAAGGAATAGACTTTCAGGAGACACAGATTCCTGTCTTCTAAGATGGCAAATACCCATTGGTAGAAGCCAGTTCTTTTATGTGCTGTATAGTAAGGAACCTCTTCCTTTATTCTAATTTATCAAACCCTCTGTATCTGGCATCAGGATTCATTAAGTAGTGGCTTGATGCCAGCCAAGATGTTCATATCACCCTCACCAAAGAGTTAAAGAAGTTGTCCAGTTGTTGATGGTTTGGTTAAATCATCCCTGAAATTTTGGCATATCTCCTAGAACAGGTACTCAAAAAAGAAAGAAAGAAAGAGAGAGAGAGAAAGAGAGAAAGAGAGAGAGAGAGAGAGAGAGAGAGAGAGAGAGAGAGAAGGAAGAAAGGAAGGAGGAAGGAAGGAAGGAAAGAAAGAGAAAGAAAGCAACAAATCTGGGTTTTACTAGTGAGATTACATTGTGTTTTCATAGATGAGGAATAATTCCAGTGTAACCCTTTGCCTGTACCCAGAAACTGGATGCATATGCAGATGGGCTTTGGGCTGGGCCTGATGTTAGAAAGTACGTCTGCCCCCTCCATTGACATACTGCCCTGGTCTTTTCCAGCACACCGGGCTCCAGATGGCCATAGCTGTGGCAGCCATCTTTGTCCCACACTGGCTATTTCTAAAGGTGAAAGGAGGTTGGGGATGTGTATTACAGAGGTCAGGCCAAGCGGGATTTAGGCATATCACTGGCTGTAAAATTTCTTTTCTTGAAGTTATGGCCAGAACTGTGCGTTAATGCCAAATGTTAATTCTTGCTGGGGACATGATGTCTTATAAATGTTATGAAAGACTATCATTTTTCCTGTAGCAGTGCAGGTACTTCTAAGGCCATGTTAAGAAAAGGGTTAGTTTCCTCAGGAACATCTGCAGGTCACCTGCTTGCCTATAAATCGCCTCTATGCTAACATCCCTTCAAACTGTTACACAATAGTTTAGAAGAGATTGCCACATGGTAGAAAGAATAGAACTTAGCCGACATTTGAAAGATGTGTAAAGATTAAAAACAAACAAACAAAAATCCCTCCAAAATAAAACAACCCTACTACCCTTGCTAATATTTGTCATCTTTTCTACATAGTTTTACAAGTCTATGCAAGACTCAGAACTCATTAGGATGTGTTTCTCAACTAAAAATAATAGAGCAGATTCAACTTTGGGAGGTCCTAAAGCCCTTTTTTTCCATCTCCTTTGTAAATACATTCCCATGGATACCACATGTGCTTCCAAGCTTTCCAGACATAGGCATTTGTATGACGGGATTCATGCTACACCCTCGTAGAAAAGAGCAGAAGTTCAACACAGTTAACGGAGGTCTACTCACCACTGGTCTGGTTTGTTATGTAGTTGAATATTTCTCCCCTTTATATTCTTTGAAATGTTTTGAATTAAAATAGCTTACTCAAGGTCACTGAAGGCATATGGTCCTGCTCAAAACTTTAAACAAAACATTAGTTTTTACAACCTTTTGTAATTTGGTATTGTATACAACATGGTTATATGCAGAGTTTCTGTAATCTTTTCAGTGGGTGACAGAAATATGAGAAGCAAATTTATAAGCCATTTAGTGAAGCATTTAATCAATTTCATGCATAGGAAATAACTCCGATTGCTTTGCTTTATCAATCTTTCTCTGCAGCAAAACTCTAAGTCCACAGGATCTCCAAACACTGCCTGGGTCGGGGAGGGGCTGGGGGGGTGGAGGGCAGGCAGGCACCTTTCCCTGCGCGCAAATGTCAAGGACTTCTAAAGTCTGCATAATGGGCTTGCCAACCACCTATGAGACTTCTGGAGGCTGTTAATGTATTTCAGAAAGAAAGCACAGGTCTAATGTTTAGAGGAAGTTTTCAAGGCCTTTTACTGTAAAGTTATTCATTAAACACCCTTTTCCCAGAGTGACTCTCACATGCTCAGCAGTGCAGACTGTGTTCAATATTAGGCTCAAAGAAGTATTTTTTGTAAAAACTGTTTCTGTGGTTAGGACTTTTAAATACATGAAAACTAAAACAACTCACATAAAACTTAACTTCTGAATTAAGGAGTTGAAGTGATGTGATCAAATACCTGAGCTCCACCAAAGGGTCCTATTACAAGCAGAGCTGTTTTAGCAGTTTTCAGAATACTTGAACAGTCTTTTAGAGTTCATGTTCCAGTTCTCTTTTTGAATTGCTTGAAAGATTAATCCATCTCTCGGCTACATAGTGAGTTAATATTTTCTTTTCTGTCATGTACTAGAATATCTCTTATGACATTTTACCCCAAACACCATCAAGTTTTTAAGTGAAAAAGTCCTAAGGGAGCAAAAGACGATCTTCCCAATAATCATTATCTGCTAAACGGTATTAAAATTGCATTAGCTCTAATTTTTTGTCCTCTAAATTGGTAGCTGATATAAAGGCATTGCAGACATAGTTTCTAATTTAGAAAATAATTTGCTTCCACTGATTTTTGAACCTAGAAAAATATTCCAGTGAGGCCAGGCGCAATGGCTTATGCCTGGAATCCCAGCACTTTGGGAGGCTGAAGTGGGTGGATCACCTGAGGTCAAGAGTTCGAGACCAGCTTGGCCAATATGGTGAAACCCTGTCTTTACTAAAACACACACACACACACACACACACACACACACACACACACACACACACATTAGCCCAGTATGGTAGCGCTTGCCTGTAATCTCAGCTACTTGGGAGGCTGAGGCAGGAGAATTGCTTGAACCAGGACCTGGGAGGCGGAGGCTGCAGGGAGGTGGAGGTTGAAGTGAGCTGAGATAGTGCCAGTGCACTCTAGCCAGGGTTACAGAGCAAGATTCCGTCTCAAAAAAAAAAAAAAAAAAAAGAGAGAGAGAAAGAAACAAAAATACTCCAATGAATAAATTCCAGTCTAGATTCTTTAGTTCTGATTTTAAATGGGCTCCATTCCTGGACCACATCTCAGCTTCCTGATATTTCAGTCTCCCTTTTAAATATGACATGCAAGGATTGGACTGTATTGGCAGTTCCGTGGCATGCCACTGATATTTATCCTGCTACATCATTTAACTTGTGGGGGACCCATCATTATATTGAACAGAGTTGCCTTGATAATACTGCATAAAATTGGCAGTTCTCAGGGAAACTGGCTGTGCAAGTAGTTTGGCTGATCTGTTTATCTCTCTGTCTCTCTATCTCTCTATATATCAACCATTCTATCATTCTGTCTTTCTATTGTTAGTCAACTATTAAGTCCTGCATTACACCAGTGCCTCCTTGACTTTTTTTTTTTTTTTTTTTTTTTTGAGACGGAGTTTCGCTCTTGTTACCCAGGCAGGAGTGCAATGGCGTGATCTCGGCTCACCGCAACCTCCGCCTCCTGGTTTCAAGCAATTCCCCTGCCTCAGCCTCCTGAGTAGCTGGGATTACAGGCATGTGCCACCATGCCCAGCTAATTTTTTGTATCTTTCTACTAGTAGAGAGGGGGTTTCACCATGTTGACCAGGATGGTCTCGATCTCTTGACCTTGTGATCCACACGCCTCGGCCTCCCAAAGTGCTGGGATTATAGGCTTGAGCCACCACGCCCGGCTCCTCCTTGACTTTTTTAAACAATCATTTTGAAAGAAAGGTGTCTTTGGTGTAACATCTGATATTTAATGAGCAGAGGGACTCCTTAGGACTACGAAATTTAAAAATTTCAAATAAATTTTGAAACACTAAACAATTACCATATACTTATTCTACTTGTAAATATTAAGGTATTAGAGGATAAAACTAAAGTGTGCTTTGCTACTATTTCTCTGCCTCCCTTGATGTGACCTATGTTACCAAGGATGTGCATCTTGCCAGTCCCTTTTCTGCCCAAATGAGTCACCAAAATGTGCCATATCGTATGTAACATTGTGCACTTGTTATTTTCACTGATCAGTGTCTTGGAGATCGTACCTGATTAGGAGAAACAGATATACCCCATTCTTTCTAATCGCTTCGGAAATGTCCCATGATGTGGCTAGACCATGGTCTCTGAGTTTTTCCCCTGTGATGTGCATGTAGGTTCCTTCTACCTTTTCGCTACTATGAACAGCACTTTAGTAAGTATCCTGGTACATACTTCCTTACCTGCTCTAATATTTCTCATATGCTCATATGCATAATACAGTACTTTTATGTCATGAGTACTTCTCTAGCATGGGTACTTAAAGTGAAACTGCTGGGTCATAAGAATGCATATTTTATGTTTTACTAGTTACTGCCACATTTCCAACAATTTTAATTTTAAATGAAACTCTTCCCATAATCTTTGGTATAGCTTTTCTCAACTCTACTGAAACCTACACATTGCTCCAGCCAGTCTTATTCTCTGTTAATAGCTTTGTTTCTGCTTCTCCAAGAAGATGGAAACCATCCAGAATGCCTTTTCCATCCGGCTTTCCCTTTTCTGGGGCAAGCTGGGGCCAGGTGGCCTGATCACAGGAACATAGCCAGCTGTTTAGAAACGGGGTTGCTCGGGGCCATTGAGGTGACCAGACACTCAGAAAGTGGCGAGCGTCAGGTCAGTAAATGAAGCCTATTCATCTTTTAAAAATGCATCAGTAAAGTCAGTGACACATTTTTGTTTTGATCATAACATTGATGCCCACATTCAAATAATTGTCTCAGCCAGTTTTATAGCTAAGGCCTCCACATTTTTACTGTTTTCAAAGACAGCCTTGGGAGCAAGGTAGAAAGATTTCTAATCAGATTTGTGGTGTTTATTTGGGATTTAGGACCCAGGAAGGGGATGCTCCTGGGAACAACTTTCTTTCTTTCTTTTTTTGAGACAGGGTCTGGCTTTGTTGCCCAGGCTGGAGTGCAGTGATGTGATCTCGGCTCACTGCAACCTGTCTCCTGGGTTCAAGCGATTCACCCTGTCTCAGTCTCCTGAGTAGCTGGGGTTACAGGCACACACTACCCCCCTGCTAATTTTTGTATTTTTAGTAGAGATGGAGTTTCACCCTGTTGGCCAGCTGGCCTCGAACTCCTGACCTGGTGATTCACCCGCCTCGGCCCCCAAAAGAGCTGGAATTACAGGCGTGAGCCGCCGCACCTGGCTTGGGAAGAACTTTCTTTGTCTCCTTCACCCACTGCTTTTCTGATCCGCTGCACAGTATCTTGTCCTCCTTCCCAGTCTGATTGCTGCCTCTTCATTCAGACTCACCGTTACATCATTCCGGTGGCTTCATGTTAATTTGTCTCTCCTCTTTCTTCTATCCATTTTACCCTGCTAAATCTTCATGAAGTACAAATCTGGTTTTTAGTTTTTCTGTTTGTTTGTTTGTTTTTTGAGAGACAGGTCTCCCTCTGTCACCCAGGCTGGATGCAGTGGCACAATCATAGCTCACTGCAACCTTGAACTCCTGGGCTCAAGTGATCTCCCACCTCAGCCTCCCAAGTAGCTAGTAGCACGTGCATGCGCCACCATGCCCAGCTAACTATTTTTTATTTTTTGTGGATATAGAGTCTCACCGTGTTGCCCAGGCTGGTCTCCAACTCCTGGGATCAATTCATCCTCCCACCTTGGCCTCCCAAAGTGCTGGGATTGTAAGCATGAATCTCCTTCCTGGCCCCAATCTGGTTTTGACTGGCTATTGTTTAACTTAGCTTCTTACTGCCTGTACTCTTTAACCTGCCATTCAAAGTCCTCCATGATTTTTTCCCAAATTCGGTTTTTAAAACTTCCTTTCTCCTTCTCCCTCATAAATATTTTACTTAGCAAAACGAAATGGTTACCCTTCCTTTAACTTTCCTGCCTCTTTGCTCTTCCTTGGCTGGAATGCCCTTTTCTGAACTGCAGAGAAATCCTTGCCTTCAAAGTCAGACCCCTCGGTGAGGGCTTTTCCTGTCTTCCTCATTTTCCGCCAAATGGAACAATGACAGGGATTAAAATGAAAGAGGGAAACCAGAATTCAGAGGTTCGGCAAACCTCTAAGTCCTAAGTGAAATGGCTTGACCCAGTATAACCTAAGCAAGGGTTCCACACATTCTAAGCGATGGATGTGTTTTCTGTTCCATAGTCTAAAGCAGAATGTGAGAATGTAATTGAATTGTAGCTGTGTGAAAATGTTATGCTACAGTTAAGCCTGTTCAGCTCTACTCTAGTGCAGGCATCTAATCAGGAAATGGCCTCCCATATAACCCATGGAATGTTTGTAACTCAGGACCCTTAAGTGCAATGAAGCTAACCCCACATATATTAATAACATATTTAGACTATGTTATGTATACCAGCTCAGAGATGAAAATGATACTTTGAGTCTATTAGTAGAACATGTACTTTCAGCTGATTTTTAAGATAAAAAGAATTTGCTTTATACAGTTTTCTCTACCCTTTTCTGCCTGTGCCCCCTGTAACTAATGGTATACATTTATGAGAAGCATAGTGAAAGCCATGGAATCCTGGTCTTGTACCAGCTTTTTATTTTCTTTAAGGATAACTGTCTAAGACTGGATTGAATCTCTAAAATTAGCTTTTAGAATTTATGTATAATAATGAAAAATTGGAAACCAACTATATGTCCAAGAACAGTAGATTGATTCCATACATATATCAATATTGAAATATTATATGGGCTTTAAAATGTTATAAAGTCTATATTAATATGGAAAAAGGTTTTAGGGTAATCTTAAGGACAGTGAAAAGGCAAACCCATGTTTAAACTTAGCTTTATGTGGTCTGTGAACTTGTCAGGGCAGTAGATTGAAAAGTTATTTTATTTCTTCAAAAAAAGTTTAAATGTGGGCAAGGCACATTGACTCATGCCTGTAACCTTAGCACTTTGGGAGGCTGAGGCAGGTAGATCACTTGACATCAGGGGTTCAAGACCAGCCTGGCTAACATGGCAAAACCTCGTCTCTACTAAAAATACAAACTTTAGCTGGGTATGGTGGCAAGTTCCTGTAGTCCCAGCTACTTCAGAGGCTGAGGCTGGAGAATCACTTGAACCCAGGAGGCGGAGGTTGCAGTGAGCCAAGATTGTGCCCCTGCACTCCAGTTTGGGTGACAGAGTGAGACTCCATCTCAAAAAAATAAAAATTAATATTATATTGAATGGACATTGAAATCTAAGCATTACAGTAGCTGTATTGCTCCTAGTTGAGTGGTGAGAACTGGATTAGAGAGAATTCTGTCTTTTCCTAGCCCCAGAAAGGCAGCTGGAGGGGTTCCTCCAAAAGTAGCGGAGAACATACATTGTTATTGCAAGCAAGAAACTTGAGATGATCCAACTTCAAAACCACCCTGATGAGCCAGGTGCAGTGGCTCACGCCTGTAATCCCAGCACCTTGGGAGGCTGAGGTGGGCAGATCATGAGATCAGGAGATGGAGATCATCCTGACTAACACAGTGAAACACCGTCTTTAACTAAAAATACAAAAAATTAACCAGGCATGGTGGCGTGTGCCTGTAGTCCCAGCTACTGGGGAGGATGAAGCAGGAGAATCGCTTGAACCCAGGAGGTGGAGGTTACAGTGAGCCAAGATTGTGCCACTACACTCCAACCTGGGTGACAGAGTGAGGCTCCATATCAAAAAAATGAAAACAAAAACCCACTCTGATTTCAGTTGAGGAGATTAGTTTAAACAAACTCTTATAAGAGATACCTGAAGCCTCAGTATAAGGGTAGAATTCATCATAGCTATTCCTGCTACTAAAAATACACCCAGGTATCCTGATTTTTATAGGCTCATTATCTTAACAGGGCATGAAGAAAACTAGCCAATGGGATTGCCAATGTACCTTACTAGTCTTTGAGGAACTATAAAAGAAATGGAAGAATTAGTGGAAATTTAGAGATATGCAAATGGTGTTTTACTTTAAAAAACATTCTGAAGGTGAATTTTGGAACGAAACACTTGATGGCCCATGAATTAGATGTTGAAATTCAACAAAATTTAGGATACATTTTTAATTGGATATTTGGTAAACCTTTATCAGAGGATGATGGAAATCTAGAACATTAGACTGAGAAGGAAGTTGGAAATAGAAATAGTTCGCTTAGATCCCTCATGGATTCACTAAAAACAGCTTAAGTCATGCTGACTTATTTTGTTTCTGATAAGGTGAATGTATGGTAGAAAAGGGACTCTGTCAACCAGCAAACTATAGTCTCTTCCAACTGTAAGGTCTAGAGGAAATCGCCAGAGGATCTTGTTATTTAACAAAATGCAGATTCTGAGTCAGTAGATCTGGGGTTACGTCTCAGTTTCTGCATTCTTAAGAGACCCCCAGGTGACACTGATATTACAGGCTCATGAGGCATACTTTGAATGACAAAGGTTTTAGACCGTGGGCCCCTAATACAGCTTGTTAAAAACCAGATTCCTGCCATCTATGTCCAAACTATCTGTCCATACCTACAAGATTCTACTTTTTCCCAAGTGTCCAGGGTAATTGTATTGCACGATCCAATAAGGAACCATAGCATCAGACACTGGATAACCAGTCACAATACACAATATGATTATAGCTCTTTTTAATTTTATTATTATTTTTAAGACAGAATCTCTCTCTGTCACCTAGGCTGGAGTGCAGCGATGTGATGTAACCTCCAACTCTCAGGTTCAAGTGATTATCCTGCCTCAGCCTCCTGAGTAGCTGGGACTACAGGTAGCCCCTACCATACCAGCCTAATTTTTGCATTTTGTAGTAGAGTCGGAGTTTCAACATGTCAGCCAGACTGATCTCAAACTCCTGACCTCAAATGATCCACCTGCCTCAGCCTTTCAAAGTGCTGGGATTACAGATATGAGCCACCATGCCTGGCTAATATCATTATAGTTTTTACAGTCAGTTGTATTTATAACCGGCTGGACCTTTTTAAAAAAATCCCAGATAAAATTAATTATGTCTACTAGGGTACAACTTCTTTACCTTGTATATTATTGCATATTTTGTGTTCTATTCTTACACACCTTGGCTCCCAATAGCCATGCCCTCTTACCAACATACCCTTAATGGAATTTGTATGCACAGTTAGATTTTTTGGAATGAAATCGAGCACTGACTTATTCTACATCCCTAAGCTTCAGGCCCTCATATGGTCAGTGAACATGAGCATACCTACTTTAGTGGGGATCAAATAAGAATAACATGAAAGAATGTCCAGGGACTGACCTTGTAAATCAGTAACTCTAGGTTCTAGGGTGTTCCCTGCCAAATTTGACTTGACTCAGACAAGTTGTCAGACGTCTCTGATGCTCTTCTTTCACCAATAGCAAAAGAGTTTTTAAATGTATAAAGTGCTAAACAAACTTGAGAGAGTTTTATTACAAGCAATAGGAAAATATAGTACTTTTTAATTTAGTGAAATGAGTATCCAAAATTAATTGAACAGCATTAAATTAATTAATATGGCATTAATTTTTAGATGAATTTTCTCCGTTAGTGGTATGTCTTATAAATGTTTGCTAGAGGTGTCTTATATGTAAGCATTACTCACTGGTAGAGGAGTCTCACCTAATATAAATTTCCATCTTCTTGCACGATTCTGGTTGAGGATCATATTATTCCAGCCTTAGTTGTCCCCGAGATATGCAGGAATTTCTCTCTTTTGTGTGTGCAAACCCATTGTGAAAGCACAGTGCCATCAGCGCTCTATGTGTGTATTTCTGGAAGTATAATTTTCTATACCTGTTTGGCTTTGGCCAGAGAAAGAAACAAATAATTGCATGTTGACTTTACTTGCTACTACTTCTAGGGGCACTTTATCCCACTGGGCTGTGAAATCGGCATTTCTGCGATGCCTATGTTATTTGTGCCATTCTTTGCCTGAACATTCTTTCCTATGGTGAATTTCAGAGAGAAGAAATAAAGATAACTATTTTTTTAAAGTTAGCTGCCCAACATGAAAATCTAGACTGAAGGAAGTCCAGCTACCTACATTTAAATATAAATTCACAATGACCCAGATTAATAGACCTTTGAGCCAGAAAAAGGTTGAAAATGGTGAAGGCAACTGAGATATGGTAGGTGAAGAATAGGGGCTTTGGAGCCAAATGGCCCAGGCTCTTACTTGGACTTCACTGCCATCTGTGTGGGTCAACTTTGGTAAGTTGGCTCACTTTGCTAAGCCTCACCTTCCTTCTCTGTGCAAAGAGGATTAAAGGAGTTAATCAATTCTGCTGGAATCCATACCTGGAAGAAACAGAGTTTTGTTTTTCCTTCCAAAGCACTACAAATGCCTAGAAAAGTCCCAAGCACACAATAGGTGTTCAGTGGATGTTTGCTGAATGAATAGCTTTCTTCCAGAATGACAGAAAATACGTGTCTTCCTTAAGGTACTGCAAAATGTTTCTCCACGTGCCTTCTCTCTGAGCACTTCTTCACAGGAGTGTTTTTATTGTTCCTTAACAGTGAATGGCCCCAGCATTTTGTTTATTATGCCAGAGATAAACCAGGGCACCATTAAAAGTCTAAACCCTTCCGTGGACTTCCACATCATCTAAAGTGTTTATTGATTTGAACTAAAGTAGATGCAACAATTTGAAGCTTCAACCAAGTTTAGTCCTTTTTTCTTTTCTTTTCTTTTTTTTTTACTGTTTACAAAACAAGATATTTTATGGAAGTAATTTATACGTTGAATAGAAGAAGGCTATTCCCAATATTAACTTTATTTTGTAGACATAAATAACAAACAACTCCGGTAATCAAAATTTACTACAATTGTAATAGATTTTGGCAGAGTTTATGTATTGTATGCAATGCTAACATAATGCTGAGTTTCAAGGATAGAAGCCAGGATTTCTAGTTTGGCTTTGTTAAATCGGGAAAAAAAAATTCACTACTGTAATCGTAGTGTTTACTATATTCAAGAGATTAATTCTCATAAATAAAATTGTTTATACCAGCTTCTAATAAGAAAGTTGAAATTATCTGTGGCAATGTAGCCCACTAAAAACTTGTACACTATGAAAATATTTCAATAATTAATGCACGCTCCATCTAGAGTAATCGACAGTGAGGTCATAAACGTAATGGGCCATCTGTGTTTGATTTGTACATGAAAATGCTTAAAGGGATAGGCAGGTAATTCAAGCTTCCCTGGCAAGGAAGATTTGCTCCAATTTCTCCAAGTAGCAGAGTCATTTATTAGATTTTTTTCTTTTTTCTTAAAGATTTTCCAGGTTTTTACTTGATCTATGTACTTCTTACTGTTTTTTTTTCTTCTAATGCAATAATCCTTTTAGAGTTTTTGGTACTCTAAGATCAAATTAAAATTGGCTCACAGTCATTCTTAACAATTACACTTGGTTCCCCTAATTTTTTTTTTTTTTTTTTTTTTGAGACCAGGGTCTCACTCTGTCATCCAGAACAGAGTGCAGTGGCATAATCACTGCTAATTGCAGTCTCAACCTCCCAAACTCAAGTGATTCTCCCACCTTAGGCTCTCAAGTATCTGGGACTACAGGCATGAGCCACCATGCACAGCCAAGTTTTTAGTTTTTTGTAGAGACAGAGTCTTTCCATGTTGTCAAGGCTGGTCTCAAACTCTTAGGCTCAACAGTCCTCCCACCTCAGTCTCCCAAGGCACTGGAATTACAGGCAGTCACCACTGTGCCTTGCCTCTTCATCATTTTCAATGACAACTTGAAAGCCACATGTCTTATTACACTATTAGAGGCTCACTCCAGTGACTAATTCTTCTGTCTGACCACTTCAAAATTTATTATTGAAGTTTTTGCTTTTCTTTTAGTTAACAATGAGCTAACACTGCTTATATGTGTTAACAAAGAGTCAGAGAACCATTAGAAGTCTTAGTCATAGTTTGGTAACTGACCCCTGAGAGCATGGAGCAGAATCTGGATGTAAGATGACCTCGGTTGACATCAAAGGAGGTCCTAGGATTTTCTGCACAAGAAAACCAGAGCATTGAATAATTGCTGAGACCTGGACCCAAAAATGTGTCCAGGAACACACATTCAACTAGATTTACCAGAATTTATCATCTGCCGGGTACTGTGCTAAGTACTGAAGACATAGTGAATGAAACCAACAAGGTCCCCGTTCTCATGGTTCTTACAGGCTAGTAAATGCAACTTTCTCCTTAGAGGTACTGTTAAGTTCTCCAACTAGGAAACTAAATGGAATCTCTTCCTTGGTAGCCCCCAAAATCCATATCTCCTCCTGTATTGTCTGTTTGGGAAAAATGAGCCACCATCCTCCCAGTCACTCAATGCAAGAACCTAGGTTATTCTGGACGATTCTTTTCCTCTTTCCCCTTCATCAAGGTGATAGGTGAATCACAAGTTCTGCCAGTGCTGTTTATCATTGCCTGACTCTGCTTCCCTCTCTTCATCCCTACCTGTACAGCTACAGTCTTAATTCAGTTCCTAAAAATTTTTTTGCCTAGAATCTTGCAGGAGTGTCTTGTATTAATTCCCTACTAGTCGATTGTCCATACTGCTGCTATTATTTTAAACATTATAATGTTAATAAGACTATGTTATTTCTCGGTGGAAAGTCCTTACTGTGAGAGTTCTGCAATTGTCTTGGAGACAAAACCCATAATCTTTTTTTTTTTTTTTTTCTTTTGAGATGGAGTCTGGCTCTGTCACCAGTTTGGATTGCAGTGGTGTGATCTCAGCTCAGCACAACCTCCACTTCCTGGGTTCAAGCAATTCTCCTACCTCAGCCTCCTGAGTGGCTGAGACTACAGTCACATGCCACCATGTCCAGCTAATTTTTGTATATATAGTAGAGACGGGGTTTTACCACGTTGGCTAGGATGGTCTTGATCTCTTGACCTTGTGATCCACCCGCCTTGGCTGCCCAAAGTGCTGGGATTACAGGCACGAGCGACCATGCCCAGCCAAAACCTAGACTTTTAACTTGGTGTACAAGAAAAACTTTCGCTAACATGGCCTGAGCCTGCTTCCACTATGCTATCTCTTGCCACAAATCCAGCTCTCTAGTCCTGCAGAAGTCTATCTGCCAGGCACATTATACCTTTGGGGCTTTGACCATTCAATTCCCTTTGCCTGGAATCCCTGGCATTCTTTCTTTTATTCACTTGCACAATCTCTCTTCATCTGTAAAATGCTACTCCTATAGATGTCGCTTTTTCTGTTCAGCTTCTCTTCCTTGATGCTTGCGTGGGTTATTAGTGGACTCTTCTCAGAACACTTTGGGTTCAGCTCTATTGCAGCATGGTACAGCTCTGTCTACCTGCTCCAGGTGGTCACACAGTGGCTACATACATATGGGAGGTATGCTGAATAGGAGGTGTTGAAAGACATTCACCACATGTCTAGCACTGTGTTATGTCTGATCAAAGACACAACAGAATCTAAAGGCAATTCTCAAGAGTCCTCGTCTTTAAGTGGAGTGGCAACAAGATGCCTGCCCTCTACCAATCTGTTATTTATTTGGAACTAATTGTTAAGTTACCTTTATTTTCTACTTTTCCAGGCTAATATTTCTTAAAAGTTTTTAGCTTTTAAAGTAATTCTTAATATTCAGGTATGTCAGTTCTTGCAATTCTTATTTACATACATATTCCTTTTAACAGCTTTAACTTGGTGCCCTTAATATTTTTCAAAGGCACCTGAGAAAAGTGTAAGAAAAAATTAAAATTCATTTTATTCTAATTTTTGAAGTAGAAGGGAGCTTTTCAGTTCCACTGTGGCATTCTACATAATACCAACAAACCTAACAAAAAGCAAAGCACACACCAACCCAGTTGTCCATGTATTATTATTAAAAAGAAATAATAGCTGGGGCCAGGCTCGGTGGCTTAGGTCCATAATCCCAACACTTTGGAAGGCCAGGGCCTGTGGATAACTTGAGGCCAGGAGTTTGAGACCAGCCTGGCCAACATGGTGAAACTCTGTGTCTACTGAAAATACAAAAATTAGCTGAGCATGGTGGCATGCGCCTGTAATCCCAGCTACTCAGGAGGCTGAGGCCGGAGAATCATTTGAACATGGGAGGTGGAGGTTGCAGTGAGCCGAGATCACACCACTGCACTCAAGCCTGGGTAACAGAGCGACACTCTGTCTCAAAAAACAAAACAAAACAAAGAGCAAAAAGATATAATATATGGATATTTAATTGAAATTTTAACTTTTCAGATACATGCTTGGTTTTGACATAACTACCCTCTTTGTTTCCTGTAGAAATAAATAAAATATCAGCCATACTTCTAATCAGAAAAATGTAAATAGAAAAAATATATAAAATATAAATTCAACAAAAATATAAATTTAGCTCTTCACTGTTTTCTGAACATGTGCTCGTTAGCTTTCACTACACGAGGTGTGCTTTTAGAGTAATAAGAAAAACAGACACTTTCAAAATTAATGAATGTGATTAAAATATGTATTGAGGTTAAGGGTAGTTTACGAAACTGCATAGTTATACAAGGAAGAAAATGGGGTGGAAGCATAAGTACCCTCCGTCTGAGGTTGCTTGTAGCATGGCCAACAGCCTTCAGTGTGCCCTGCATCTTAGGGTGCTGCTGATGGGGCAGAGTGGGAGGACTTGGGTCAGCTTTTGTTTTTCTTTATGCACTAAGCTAGGGAAGTCAATTTTGCCTTCAACACATAGAATTGATTTTTCTTGATTTCATCATGATGATCAGAAAATATTTTATATACCTTTCTATATATTCAAAACATGAAAAAAAATCTTAAATAGCTATAGATGTTGTCACCCAGATGTTTTGAGTTCAAAGTAATTAACAACATGGTAGGACTTAGGCAACAGAGCCATCTTTCACACAAATGCACAGCCTTATGAGACAGCAGATTAAAGGCTTAATGGGGCCAGGTGTGGTGATGCATGCCTGTAATCCAAGGCCCTCGGGAGGCCAAGGTGCAAGGATTGCTTGAGGCCAGGAGTTCTAGACCAGCCTGGACAACATAGGAAGACTCCATCTTTACTCAACCCCCCCCCCCACCGCCCCCCAAAATTAGCCTGGTATGGTTGTACACACCTGTAGTCCCAGCTACTCGAGTGGTTGAAGCAAACAAAAGGGTTGCTTGAGCCCAGGAGGTTGAGGCTGCAGTGATCTTGCCACTTACACTCCAGCCTGGGCAACAAAGTAAGATTCTATCTTAAAAAAAAAAAAAAACAAAACAAAAAATAAAAGCCTTCATTGAGGATGGTTTCAGCTGGCTAAGTACCAACCATGTTTCCCACCAAAATTTGGTTTCTTGTACTTCTTTGTGATATTATAAAACCAGTGCATACTCAGAACAGAGAAAAATTCAAATATACAAAAAGCAAAACTAAGAAAAAGACCCTGGAAAAGAATTTTTGCTTTTCTACAAGTTAGCCATTGTGATTGCATTGGCATAAATCTTAGCAATCATATAAAATAGTATGCTATTCTACATATGTTTTGTAGCCAGCTTTTCCTCTTAACATATCAAATATATCCATATCACTAGATCTATTTAGGGTTATGTGCTTGAATAAGAACCTACTGCCTGTCAAGAAGGCGTGTTACATGATACATAGCAGCTCACATACTGTCTTTTTAAAAAAAATTGAAAGATACAGACAACTGAGAATCATACATAAATACATTAAGTTAGCATGAATCTTTATTTTAAACATTTAGATGATGTACCTTGTAAACAAACCAGTTCAGTGTTTAAGAGTGATGAATAAAAATGTTGGGAAGGTGAGGGGAATATTTTAAAATAATTTGGTAAAATGGGTGGGGACTGGGTTTTGGAGATGAATGAATGTTTGCACCCTGCTTCCCCAAGTCCTAGACTATGTGTAAGTGAGAATATCTAGCACTGTGCTTGGCACACTGTGGGGAGAGTCGGAACCCACTGAAATTAGCTGTAAGACGCAGGGATTCAGAACACAAGGATGGTAAAGGTAAGCAGTGTCAAGGGGAGGCAAGAATGTGATGGAAATACTAAAATGACTGTGTCTCAAAAACAGGGAGAGTATTTCCTAAATGGTGCTGGATCACTGGCTAGGCATATGCAAAAGAATGAAACTGGACCCTTACCTTTGACCACATACAAAAATTAAGATGGATTAAAGACTTAAATGTAAGACCTCAGACTGTAAAAATTCTAGAGGAAAACCTAGGAAATACTTTCTAGACATCACCCTTGGCAAGAATTCTCCACTAAGTCCACAAAAGCAACTGCAACAAAAGGAAAAATTCATAAGCAGGATCTAATTAAACTAAAGTTAGCTTCTGCACAACAAAAGAAACTATCAACAGAGTAAACAGCCTGAAGAATGGGAGGAAATATTCACAAACTATGCATCCAGCAAAGATCTAACATCCAGAATCTATAAGAAACTTAAACAATTCAACAAGCAAAAAACAACCCCATTAAAAAATGGGCAGAGGACAGGAACAGACTCTTAGAAGACATACAAGCAAACCAACAAACATGAAAAAATGCTCAACATCACTAAGCATCAGAAAAATGTAACTCAAAAATTACAGTGAGATACCATCTCACACCTGTATGAATGACTATTATTAAAAAGTCAAAAAATAACATCTGGTGAGGCTGTGGAGAAGAGGAAATGCTTCTACACTGCTGCTGGGAATGTACAGTTACAGCCACTGTGGAAAGCAGTTTGGAGATTTCTCAAAGAACTTAAAAACAGAACTGGCATTCCACACAGCAATCCCATTACTGGGTATATACCCAAAGGAAAATAAATTGCTGTATCTAAGAGATACATATACTTCTATATTCATTGCAGAGCTATTCACAATAACAAAGACATGGAATCAGCCTAGGTGCCCATCAACTGTGGATTGGACAATGTGGTACATATACACCATGGAATACTTTGCAGTCATAAAAAGAACATCATGTTCTTTGCAGCAACCTGGATGCAGCTGGAGGCCATTATCCTAAACAAACTAACACAGAAACAGAAAACCAAATACCACACGTTCTCACATGTAAGTGGGAGCTAAACCTGGAGGACACATGGACATAAACAATAGACACTGTAGACTGCTGGAGCAGAGAGGGAGGGAAGGGAGACACGGGCTAAAAAACTACCTATTGAGTCCTATGCTAGGTACCTTGGTGATGGAATCATCTGTACCCCAAACATCAGCATCACAAAGTATACCTATTTAACTAACCTGCACATGTAGCCCCTAAATCTAAAAGTTGAAATTGCTAAAAAATAAATACTATAAATAAATAAATATATAAACTTAGATATGCCCCCCCCCTGCAAAATGAGGAGAGTTTGGTGGTGGAATGAGGAGAGGAAAAAAAAAAAAATCTCAAATGCTATACTGCAACAGAACCCTTGGAAGATGAAAGAGAAGATAATGATGGTAGCTAATGGATAGCATTTACAATAGTAATGACAACACCAGATCGTGCTTACATTTACCATATACCAAACAGAGGCCTCTAAGCACATTGCATATATTAACCACTTAATCTTTACCACATTCTGCCTGTTCAGTCTGGCCTTTATTCTTTCTTTCTTTTGAGACAGGGTCTCACTCTGTTACTCAGGCTGGAGTGCAGTGGCATGATCTTAGCTCACTGCAACCTCCACCTTCCGGGTTCAAGTGATTCTCATGCTTAAGCCTCCCGGTATTACAGGCTCACACCACGAGGCCTGGCTAGTTTTTGTATTTTTTGGTAGAGACAGGGTTTCAACCATGTAGGCCAGGCTGACGTCGAACTCCTGACTCCACGTAATCTGCTGGTCTCAGCCTCCCGAAGTGCTGAGATTACCAGCCACAGTGTCCAAACCTAACCTACCTTCTATTGCTATAAGGACTAAATGAATTTGTATTTGTAACATCCTCAAAATAGTGCAATATAAAAGTTTGTTAATAAAGTCTCCTTTTACTGAGACACAGAGACGTTAAACACCTTGCCTGAGGTCACAAAACTACTCAATGCTGTGGAATTAGAACCCCTACCATCTGACACAGGAGCCCAGGCTGTCCCTGAGGGTTCTCTGGCCAACTCAGAGTGATGGGGCTATGTGCCCCCCCCAACCCTGATTTCACCTTGTCTACAAAGAATGTCAAAGGAGGTGCTGCCTTTCTCCATGGGAGAAATGGGAATGGCCATTAAAGCTGAAGAACTCCAATAATGGGCATCTGCTGGCCAGCTGGGGGCTGCATGACTTCCTGCCACAGCTCATCTCCTCCCATCTTTGAGGTAACTGGATGGGAAAGCCACTCTTTTGAGAGGTTTGATGTGACATTATTTAGGAAAATGGAAACAAAAGACAGACCCAGTCTGTAGAAATGTCACTATTACTGGAAAAGGAATTAAAATCTCCTTAAATAACCAAGGTTTCCAAAATCTCTGGGTGAAGACTCAGAGTTAAGGTCCTCCCTTTCTCATTTGCTTCCCAGTTCCTCTTTCTCCTCCCCTTCCCTTGTTTTCTGCCCCTCAACTATTGACCAGCCCATCTCCCTCTCCCTACTGTAGCAATATGGTGATAACCAGAATGCTAGAGGCTCACAGTTACTGAAATCTTGTTATGTACCAGGCATGTTAATTCATGATATCATTTAATCCCTATAACAGCCTTGCAAAGAAATAACTATTTTCTTAACCTACTTTATATGTGAATAAATTGAAGTTCAAAGAAGATAAATCATTTGACTGGTAAGTGGAAAGACTGGAATTGGAGCTCCAATCTCTCTTGCTATATCCAATGCTACACTTCCCCTCCTTATCCCCCAGGGTACTGGCACCAACTCCACCAAACATTGAGCTTTCCAGCATCACCTGATTCTTGGAAGATAAGTGGGTAGATAAGCATGGGCCTCCCTGAGTTAGATACTCTGGCATGTTTTACATATGGTATTCCAGCCATTTCCACTGTGACTTTTAGCCAGAAAGGTTATGAAGTGTACCGAATAGAATCACAGGATTTGTTGTCAAGGTCAGCCCCTATTTATTGAGTGTCTACAATGTCCTGGCATTGTATAGGGGTGGTATAGGGGATGTGATCCTGTTAGCAAGAAACTTACCATTTGAAAGGGAAGATGAGGCCAGTGCACATCAGAAAAAGGTCCTAAGAAAAACATGGCCAGGGTTGGGGGGATTCTTTGAGGATACTGCCTGAGTGTCTATACCCCTGACACTTTTCCCTTTTCAGCCCCTTTAAGCCATGGGGTACCATGGCCACCACCGAGGTAGTGAACTCGATGCTAAGGGGGATGCTGAGACATCTGAGGGTTGAGTTAACAGGTGAAGGATCAGAGAAAGAAAGCCAGCCTCTTTTCAAGGTCTGGGCGAAGAAAGCAGATTGTGTACCGCCTGAAGGAGATCCTTCACACATCTTCATCAGGATGTGGTTCATCAGGATGCGGTCCATGGAAGGACCCTCTACGTCTGCTAATCATGATAGCCCTGGAAGAGTGAGGCAGAAACAAACAGATGAGCTTCTGTGTCTGGTTTGTTGGGTGTCCCATCAGTCTTTTCAGTGCCTCAGCAGATGGTAACAGAAAGAGAAACTTTCCTACCAGTTCGGACTTTCTCCTTGCCCAGAACCAAACATCTGACCTGTACAAACTAGCAGAGCACGACCTTCAAGAAAAACCATAGCTTCTCTAATGGGATTCAGGAACTGCAGGAGAGAAACCCAAATGGTTAGGACAAAAGACTCACTGCTGATGGAAGAGTTGGAGTGATAAAGATGAAATAATGAGCATTCTCAAAGACATGTCATTGAAACACCACAAAGATCTTCTGGACCTACATTCATGATGTCTGCATTTAAATAGCTATTAGATGAATGGGGGCGAAACGGCATAATTCTTGATAGCAATTGAATTAGGGATCTGGAGGATTAAGTGAAAGGAAACACAGCATGCCACAAAGACAGAAACACACGAATGAAAATGTAGGTGACCTAAAGCACAGACTCAGGAAATGGAACATGCAAATAATCAGCCATCCAGTAGAAAAAAAGGAAAAAATGGAAAAGTTGTTACCATATCCAAAATGAAAGAACATTTCACTAAGCTGAAGGAAGACTTTAGTTTTCTGATTACAAGAGTTGGGTCTAAGTAAGAATTAAGACAAAACAAAACAAATCCAAACAAATTCATGACTATTCAGCATACTAGACACTGTGGAATTTCACCCAGATACCCCCTTCAGGGCTGGGGCACCCTAATTCCCCACCCACTGCTGTTCATATCCAATACTGGTTGATGAGAGGTACAAAGGAATGGTTCTCCTGTCCCAATTTGAAAACTCAAACTCTGCTCCCGTAAGATCAGCTGAGGCCTCTGTTAAGCCTGCACACTGCTACTCAGCTCTTCCCTTTGCCCAGTCCTGCCTCTGTATCCCTTATAGTCATTGTTCTCAAGAGCAGTCCTCTGTAAAATTCCTCCTGCCCTCAAATCCCCATCTCAGAATGTTTCCCAGGGAACCTGACCTATGAGACTTTATACTAAACAAAGCAAAATAAAATAAAATAAATTCCAAAAACAGAAACAAAAGTACTCCCTTTAAAAACCCTCCAAACACGGCTGGGCGCAGTGGCTCAAGCCTGTAATCCCAGCACTTTGGGAGGCCGAGGCAGGTGGATCACGAGGTTGAGAGATCGAGACCATCCTGGTCAACATGGTGAAACCCTGTCTCTACTAAAAATACAAAAAACTAACTGGGCGTGGTGGCGCGTGCCTGTAATCCCAGCTACTCAGGAGGCTGAGGCAGGAGAATTGCCTGAGCCCAGGAGGCGGAGGTTGTGGTGAGCCGAGATCGCGCCATTGCACTCCAGCCTGGGTAACGAGCAAAACTCCGTCTAAAAAAAAAAAAAAACCCTCCGAACTCATGACATTTTCTAATAGAGCATTCAGATTAGTTGAAAATAAAAGAGAGGTGGGTGCGGCAGCTCATGCCTGTAATCCCAGCACTTAGGAAGAAGTGAGAGGATAGCTTGAGCCCAGGAGTTCAAGACCTACTTGAACAACATAGTGAGTCCTCATTCTCCACAAAAGGAAAAAAATAAATAAATAAAAATTAAAGTACAATTGGACTAGCTTGTCTGTAATACTGAAAGCTAAAAGATGATAAAAGTTAGTGTATAGAGAAAAGCCAGCTGAAAGCTAGAGATAGGAAAATAAAATCTATTGTGAGAAAAGGTCTAAAGTCAAAAAAAAGCATATCATTAAGAAAATATTATTCATTTGGTTCCAAAGAAAATTATTTTGGAAACAGGTAAGGACTCAGTGTTTTTTACTCTTATATTCTCTCTGGTGAAAACATTGCAGAAAAGTATCTATCCAAATGACAACTGAATATAATGGAGATCTCAAAACCAAAAAGATTGAAAACAATGGATGATGATAATGATGTAATTGAGATGTAAAATGTTGGTGAGTATGGATTATTGGAACAGAAAAAAATGAGATGTGGGGAAAAAATCTGAAGGTAAGAGGTGTGGCTGTGTGTGATGGTAAGGGGTAGGGAAATTGATATCACAGTGGGAGGGAATAATTATTTAATAATGATACACTAATAGGGGTGTAAACATTAAATTCAGTAGTTATGGAAGGAAGGCAATGTATAGCACCTTTCACAAACAAAAATACCTCCCAAATTACCAGGAGAAATAAAAAAAATGAAGAGAAACTTAATGAGGTCAGCAAAAAATAGAAAAACAGGCAAAAAAATAGCAAAATGTGAAAAAAAAGTAAATATAAGATGAAGGAATTAAGCAGATCAGTTATCACAAGAAATATAATTGGATATAATTCCCTTTGAAATGTCAGACTAAGTTAAAAAACAAAACCCAGCTTAATGCCCCATACAAGTTACACCCGTGACAAAGTAAAATACTATAAATTAATGGTTGGGCAAAGACATCCTAGATAAACGCAAAGAATAACAAAACAACAAACCCCAAGGTATTAGATTGAACGGAATGCAAGTTTGAATTCATAAAACACTTCAAAGAAAGCTTCTATGTAATGATAAAAGGCATAGCCTATTAAGGAAATACAATGAATACAAAATATCAAATAACACAGGAGACAAACACATAAAATAAAACTTCTAGAATTGTGATAAAAGAATACAATTGTAGTTGGAATATTTAATAAATCACTTTCAGTATCTGGTAGATTAAGAAAACAGCAGGCTGGGCGTGTGACTCACGCTGGTAATCCCAGCACTTTGGTAGGCTGAGGCAGGTGGATCACAAGGTCAGGAGTTCAAGACCAGCCTGGCCAATATGGTGAAATCCGGTCTCAACTAAAAATACAAAAATTAGCCAGCCGTGGTGGCAGGTGTCTGTAGTCCCAGCTACTTGGGAGGTTGAGGCAGGAGAATCGTTTGAACCCTGGAGGCAGAGGTTGCAGTGAGCTGAGATCGCACCACTGCACTCCAGCCTGGGTGACTGAGAGAGACTCTGTCTCAAAACAAAAAAGGAAAAAAAAAAAAAGAAAAAAGAAAGAAGGAAAAGAAAAGAAAATAACAGTGAGCAAAGATATAGTGGATCTCAATAAGATAGTTAATAACATGGAACACACACACAGACATATGCAAATGTCTGTGTGTGTGTATCAATGTACTCTATAAGAATTTTTATCCTTATCTATGTCCATAAAGCATTTGTAAAAGTTAATAGGTACTTGACCACACAGAAAATATAAATAAAATTTAAAAAGTAGAGGTTTTAAGGGCTACATTTCTGATCATAATGTAATAAAACTAGACATGAGCATAAAAAGTCAACAAAAGTTCTTAAAATTAAAGAGCACTCTTTTAAGTAATTCTTGAATCAAAGAATATAAGCAAATTAGTTATGAATTAGAGTAATAAAAATAAGAATATTTCCTGCTATGTAAGACATTCATACAACTTTGTACTGAGGCAAAAATTATATTTTTAAATTGTCTTTTTTTGTTGTTAAAAAAAGACTGAAAATAAATTTTAAAATACTGAACTTCAATTCAAAAGTAACACTAAAACAGGAATGAGGAAGGAGGGAATTAATAAAGATAAAACCTTAAACTAACAAAATAGAAAACAAACATAAAAAGATGTTAAGTAAAAACAATTAGGCTCTTTGAAAATATTGATAAACTAGGTACAATTCTGTCTAGCATTACTAAAAGAGAGGGGGAGATCAAGAGAGAGAAAGTGAAATAAAAATACTATTATAAAGGAACTACAACCACAGATACGAGGAAGATAAGAAAATTTACTGGTGGATATTATGTGCAACTCCACAGAAACAAATTTGGAAACCTAGAATGAATGGATTTTTTTTAAAAAAGTAAAAATACAGACTCTGGAAATCAGTTCCAGCACGAAGAGGTAGAAAATATAAATAAATCAATTATTAGTTGATTAAATAAATATAAATAAGTCAATTATTAGAGGCTGGAAAGTGAAAGAACTTCCATTTGAAAAGGCACCAGACCCAGATGACATTATAGTCATTTACAGATGAATTATAGTCTTCTTTAAAAAATCAGTTTCAGTGTTATATAAACTTTATTTGACCACAACAAAGAATGACATTCAAATTGTTTTATGAAGATATCTTAGAAAGACAGTACAGAATTTAAAGATCAATTTCAATAAAGAATTATAAACAGCCGGGCGCGGTGGTTCAAGCCTGTAATCCCAGCACTTTGGGGGGCCGAGGCGGGTGGATCATGAGGTCAAGAGATTGAGACCAACCTGGTCAACATGGTGAAACCCCATCTCTACTAAAAATACAAAAAATTAGCTGGACATGGTGGCGTGTGCCTGTAATCCCAGCTACTCAGGAGGCCGAGGCAGGAGAATTGCCTGAACCCAGGAGGCGGAGGTTGCGGTGAGCCGAGATCGTGCCATTGCACTCCAGCCTGGGTAACAAGAGCGAAACTCCGTCTCAAAAAAAAATAAAATAAAATAAACAGATTTTTGCAAGTTAAATTCATCAGTGTATTGAAAACTTATGACACCACTAGTAGATAGTGTCTATTGCCAGAATTCAAGAATGTATCTTAGTTACTATAATTCGTTAGTAAATTATAGAAGGGCTTCCAATTAGTTGTAATGGATGTGATGGTGATCAATGAATCCTTAAATCCTGATTTCTGAATAACTTGGCGATTACAGGAGTGAGATAAAGGGTAGAGAGTAGACATTGGTAGAAAAAAGTCATTTGGCTTTAGGCAAATGCATTAGTTATTTCTGCTTATTGATTTAATTTTTAGTATGCAATTTGAAGAGAGAGGAGTAGTGACTAAGCAGTGGGCCTGTGATGAGTACCTATCTTGCTCCAAACCCTTGACTAGGGAGGTCTGCATACAATATCCTTTCATTTAACGATTTAATCAGGTCTGGGTGAATATGCTGAGCACACACTCATATTAATTAATAGAATGCCTTCCAGAAACATTCATTGATTGAGGACCAAAAAATCAACATATCATTTTAAAAGACATTAGTTATGAAAGGGACTTATGCATAGAATGTGATTATTGAAATTGGCTGCAGATAAACATGTTAAATACTTTACAGACAGATTTCATTCGTGAGACAAAAGGTACAGCAATTTGAACTGATGTACCAGTTCATAGATCTTGACATTGCTTTACAAGTTCATTAGAATGATTTTTCTGGCTGTAACCATAGAGGCATACATACTTCTGCTGCAAAGATATCAGTGCTCACCTGATTTTCCTAGGCTGTCTTAATAAAGTGTCTGCTGGTTGTACCATCTCTGAATGAGGAATCTCTTAATCTCACAATGCAAGGACAGAGGCTTTTTTTTTCTAACCAGCATAGCTGTATCTGAAGCCCTTGGAGCTCTTGGGGAGGAAAGCAGTTTCCAACAGAAGGGAGAACCCTTTGGACATATTTTTGTCATAAAGCAGCCTCCTATCCTTCCTTGAGTATGCTTCCTGCTTCATCTGTCTCTAGCATAGCCTGGGTTCCTCCTGTTTGCCTTGAGAAGGGAGATTCTTTGGTGCATTTACAGGGCCTTGAAAGCCTGGTGCCTTCCTAGGAGGAGGGGAATAATCTTTCTTGTACTACAGAAAAGCAACAGAGCACAGTTCTGGCTAAAGTATGTTGCTAAAGAAATTTAAACAAAGCAAACTGTGGATACCTCAGATGCAAGATTTTGTTACTTAACAAGTTGGAGCAATAACTACTAAGTCAGTGAATGTAAGTCTACCCTATAAATAAGGATTATGATATTAAACAGGGCTTTGCCTCATGACAATTTTGTCGGCAGCCAATTGTGATAGCTATCCTGTCTTTCTGCTTCATCACTTAAAGCGACAGTCTCCAGCTTTCCACTCCGCATCTATCATAAAGACACATTGATTTCCTTTCTGGAGAAACACATATTTCTTTTCATCTGCTAAAAAGATAAATCTGACAGATTTTAATCAAATGTAGTTGTTCACAACTACAGAAATTCGTACAGTGCCACATATGAAAACAAAAAAGGAGAAGGAGTTCTGTGGCCAAGTTTCTTTGTAGAAAAGTCTTGCATTAATATACACACACACATGCACATGAACACACACACGCACATAAATAAAGTCTGAGGGTTGGGTATTTTAATAATTTTTAACAGTGTATTTGCTTGCAGTGACATCAGCAAAGGTTGGTTAGTGAAAATTAAAATTTTCACTAAAACTATATTCTCTGTTTTTTTTTTTTGTTGTCGTTGTTGAATCCTAAGATTCTGTAATGTTGGGCTTTGGTCTTTAAAATGAAGTCTTTCCCAAGTAAAACTTGGCTTTCAGAGGAAACACCATGTGAGATATTCTGTGGAATAATGAAGAATTATCATGTCTTGTACCCAACAGACTCCCCTAACTGTAGTTTGTTCAGTTTGTGGCTATGATGTGACCCAGTGTTTCATAAAGCACTTGCATTATTTCTTTTATTGATTCTGAGTAGCTTTTATTTGTATTCTCTTCAGTGTGTCTAAGGAGATTCAAGATGTTATATCTACATGTGATTTTTTTTCTGAATTTAGGTAGAAATTTTAATGGATTTTATCTTAATATGGTATGAAAAGTCTGTGGGAGAGGGACTTAAAATGATCAACGTTTGATACTTTCTACCTCTCATTGATTAGATTCGTCTCACTATGGGTTATGCATGAGCTGAGTTTTAATGGCAATTTAAATATCCAAGTCTTTTGAATGTTTTGTCTTTTCTTCTAAGTATAGATATGGCTGATTGCATTTTCATTAGAATGGAGAGCTTGGATGTCTCTTGTTCCTACCTAGTGGCAATTTCCTGTCCAGATATCTTGGCATAATATATCTTATGTCAGCTAATTTTCAGAGGTCAAAATAAAAAACAACCTACATCATGAATGATAGTGTAGAGATACAGTTTTAAGTGACCATTAATCTAATCCTTCCTTAAGGAATCCATCATTTCAATAAAATTTCAAAATGTTATTCTCTTAATTTTGAATGTTATGTTAAGCTTTATGATTCAAGAAGAATCATATATTGGGAAGAAAACTATTGAAAGTTATTTTAATAATCCTATACAGTGATTCATAGTGTAAGGATGTATATAATTCCTTTCAATGGGCAAAAATAGAGACCTATTTCTCTTTTAAAATGTGAGCTTTAATAAATTCCTCTTTAGTATCCTTTTGTCTAAGCCCCTAAAAATTACAGATATAATTTTCTACATGGTAATGTACCCTAAAGTGTCCTGCAGTGCATTATAGGGTTAATTTTGATGTGTGCTTTGGTTTGAGAATGAGCTCACAACTCTAATGTCTGTCCTTGATGTGCCATTTACAGATATTTTACCCTGAAACGCACAGGGTGATAGGAGAAAGAGAAAAGATAAAAAGTGGCCAAATCAGAAGTTACCTTGTAAGAATAATATTAGAAGAGGTTGGCATTTAAATTGTAAGATGAATAAATTGACTTCTTAATAAAAAAAATTAAGAAAAGGAAGCCAATAAAAGTGGGATATTCACTTGAATATCATGGTGTCCTCATTAAGTCTCAGCCAAGAAATCAGTGGTTAAAAATCTGTCCCAATTTCCATCTGGTAGTGGTGTCATTTGAAAATTTAACCCAAAATGAAAGGCCATCCTGAAGAAGGAAATATGTGGTGCCTTCTTGAAAGAATATTTGCGAAGCCCCAAACTACAGCCGCTAGAAGATATGAAGGCAAGCACAAAATATTACGTGGATCATGATTTATACATGTTGAACAGACAATAAACTCACTGTACTCCTTTGCCCCCACAGAAAGTGCTCACAGCTAGCTATAACTCCAGTATGGTATTTCCAAGCAATATTTTCCAAAGTTACCAAGATTTTTCTTATTTACAAAAGAAGCAATTCATTTTGTAGGACATTTCAGACTGGCAAATGGCCAGCAACAATTTTGACCAAAGCTGGGTGCAAAAGGTATTGCAAAACACAAAGCGAAAGAATATTTAGGAAAGACAGAAACAAAAAGGAAGATTATTCATCCTTCCATATGGCTTTTTAAAGCCATTTACAATTATGCACCGCTTATGGTAGTTTCTATAAAATTTTCTCCATTGAGAAGGCAGAAGACTGAATATGTTTGTGAATGCATTACAAAAGAAAGAGAAGGGATTCAGAATGACAATGGAATTTAGCTGTTTGTTTGAGAATCTGCAGCGTGATAATGACACTGTTAACCAGGAGAATGGAGAATGTGATCTCATTTGCTTTTCCAGAAAGAGATTTCAAGAACTTAACCAAAAATTAAAGTTGCTAGAGATAGTGTGAAAAGTAAACAATAACAGGCCTGCCACAGTTATGCATCTGATTGAAACAGGTACAGTATATCAGAGGTCTTAGAACCAGCATTTTGTTCATCTGTCTGCTGTGCATGGAAATGTACTTCAGAAGAATGGAGAAAGTGTGAGCTCTCTCAAGATGTATTTAGATAACTTTATGCAATATGCACATTAGACCGTGAGCCATGTCACCAGTTCATGTCTTGGGCCTCTCATGGCTAAACTGTAAGATTTATAGCTATTTAGGGGCTAAGGTTCTGGGAGATTTCATAGTCCATTCCATATTTGCTGGGTAAAGCCTTTCTTACACAATTCCAGCTAAATAAAAAGAAACTTTGTCAAATTATTATTATTATTTGAATAGGGTGTCACTGTGTCACTCAGGCTGGTGTGCAATGATGTGGGAGCAGCTCACCACAGTCTCAAACTCCTAGATTCAAGCGATCCTCCCACCTCAACCTCCTGAGTAGCTGCCACCACACTTGGCTATTTTACGAAATTATCTTTTGTAGAGACAGAATGTCACTATGTTGCCCAGGCTTGTCTTGAACTCCTGGACTCAAGCAATCCTCCTGCCTTGGCCTCTCGAAGTGCCGGGATTGAGCCACTGTACCAGTCCCAAATTATTTACAGATATTTACTTAAAATCCCAATCCTTCAACACCACCATCACTTGACAAGTCCCCGTCATCTGTTTTAAAGAAGATGGGCCAAAGTTCAAGACCAGCCTGGCCAAGATCATCTCTCTTAAAAATACAAAAATAGCCAGGTGTGGTGGCTGGTGCTTATAATCCCAGCTGAGGCAAATATTGCTTGAACCTGGGAGGTGGACATTTCAGGCAGCCAATATCACATCACTGCACTCCAGTCTAGGTGACAGAGCAAGACTTTGTCTCAAAAAACAACAACAAAAAAAGATGATGAAACTTTCTTAACCTCCCTTTTCCGGCTGATATGTGATGTCAGACAAGTCAGTAACATTTATTTATTTATTTTTAAGAGAGTCTCATTCTGTCTCTCAGCCTGGAGTGCTGGGATTACAGGTGTGAGCCCCTGTGCCTGGTCACTATGAACACTTTTAAGTGTTATCTTTCCCATATAGAGAATGGAAATGACAATGCCTACCTCACAGAGATGACACGTGCTGATGGATTGAAAGCACTAGCATAGAAAAGCTTCCTAAAGAGGCTGGGCACAGTGGTTCACATCTGTAATCCCAGCACTTTGGGAGGCTGCGGTGGAAGGATCATTTGTGGTTGGGAGTTCAAGACCAGTCTGGCCAACATGGTGAAACACCATCTCTACTAAAAATACAAAAATTAGCCAGTCACAGTGGCAACATGCCTGTAATCCCAGCCACTTGGGAGGCTGAAGCAGGAGAACTGCTTGAATATGGGAGGTGGAGGTTGCAGTGAGCCAAGATCACACCACTACTGCACTCCAGCCTGGGTGACATAGCAAGACTGTGTCTCAGGAAAAACAACAACAATAACAAAAAAGTAAAAAACAAAAAGTAGTCAGGCGTGATGGTAGGCGTTTGTAGTCCCAGCTACTCAGGAGGCTGATGCAGGAGAATTGCTTGAACCTGGGAGGCGGAGGTTGCAGTGAGCCAAGGTCATGCCACTGCACTCCAGTTTGGACAACAGAGCAAGACTCCATCTTGAAAAAAAAAAAAAGAAAGAAAGAAAGAAAAAGAAAGAAAAGAAAAGAAAGAAAAGCTCGCTAAACAATAGAGAGCTAAAGACAGAAGTTGAAAGAAATCAGAAGAAAATGACTTGGTTTGTAACTTTTAGACTTTCCTCTGAATCATTTCTCTCCTTCCATTTCTGTTAATTTCAACAATGCTATTGACAGGAATATGTGCCAGATTCCTGTGATTCTTCCTCATTTTTTCCTGACATTAGCCCTAGTCATCTTGTTTCAGACCATTCTGCATTTGGTATTTCTGAACTTCAAGAAATTAAATCTTCTCTGAAAACAAAGTGACTTTCTACTGCAGAGGAAGCCACTGCTCCTGGATGTCCCTCACAGTAAAATACCACTCCGATACAGCAAATGATGCCCCCAAGGCTGGAGTAGGGAATCGTCTATCCAAAGCACTCAACCTTCCCCAAGATTAGTCACTTGGCCATCTCACTCTGCAGCTAGTAATTCAGAGATAATCATGTTACCAAGATGCCATTTAATCTGTATTTGGCATATCTCAAGTTTTCATCTTCATTAATAGAGCCATCAAAGTTTCAGTGGGCCTGACTGGTATTGGACACACCAGTGACTCACTCGGGGGATGAGTTTTGCAGTTTGCATGGAGAAGCTGTGCTTGCCAGATGGCAGCTGTTAATCTGCTTGCTTCAGGGGTGTGAGGAGGCCTAAGTTCACCTGGCCCCTAGCCAGTGGGGCTCTCCCTCACCTCTGATTATCCAATGGCCTTCCAGCAGGGCCTGGTCTCCACTTCCAGCAGGCCTGAAGGCGCTAGCAGGGAATGGATGCCAGATGAAGGGAAGAAACACTTTTTCTGGCCTTCTTAGAAGAAAGATTCCTAACCAAGTCTTTGCTACCTATGGCCTAGAGTATTGAACTGTAAGATCTCCACGGGAGTGTTGTACAGCTTCCTCCTTAGTTCAGCTAAAAATGGGATCTTGTCACACAATCATGAAATATTAGGCTTGCAGACACTTGGGATAGAGAAATGGAATTTATTGGGTAAAAGAGAAACATAGATTATCAGCATAGTAAGAGTTCTGCAAGTATAGGCTTCCCACTTTGCAGATCGAATCCTAGGTACCACCCAGGAAGAGGAGGAGCCAGGCTCCTTCCTCCTGCAAATGAGGAGAACTTCCTGAGGCTTCACCCCAGTGTGCACTCCTCCCAGTGTGTGGGTCAGTCAGAGGTTCTCCAGGATCCCGTTATATTAGGCTGTCTCAGAAGGTGTGGTATCATGGAAGGATGTGATCCTGGGAGTCTAACCTCTTAGAGCCCCAGATTCCTCCACTGACATGCTATGAACCTGATATTGTCATCATGGTGGGTGCTTCATAGTCAAGGCAGGGAATTCAGATGGAAACCAATCCATGAGTCCCATGACCCTGCTGTTCTGCTCCTGGGAGTGGAACCCATCCCAGCATTGGGTATGGTGGTGAGGATGGTAGTGACTTAGGTGTTTGTCACTGGGAAGATGGGTAATGAGATGTTGGGGAGGCTCACCATACAATGCTATACAGTGATTCGAAGCGGTGCTGATTAAAATTTAGAAACCGGGGGCCGGACACAGTGGCTCACACTTGTAATCCCAGCACTTCAGGAGGTCGAGGCAGGCAGATCACCTGAGGTTGAGAGTTTGAGACCAACCTGACCAACATAGAGAAACCCCGTCTCTACTAAACATACAAAATTAGCCGCACGTGGTGGCGGGCATGTGTCATCCCAGCTACTTAGGAGGCTAAGGCAGGAGAAACGCTTGAACCTGGGAGGTGGAGGTTGCTATGAGCCAAGATCATGCCATTGCCCTCCAACCTGGGCAACAAAAGCAAAACTCAGTCTCAAAAAAATAAATAAATAAATAAAAATAAACAACAGAAACAAAAACTTAAAAACTGAGAGGGAGGAAAACCAGAAAAAAGTCTGCAGGCACCATTTATGTAAATGAAAACATATATATGTATATAAGGTACACATACAGACAGAACAAGGAAATTTTGGGTGTCTTATGAATTCTCATACAAGAGGCTGCCTTCGAACACAATGATGCTATTGCTTATGGGTTGTGGGAGGAAAATGGAAGGGGAAAGGGAATAAAAGTTATTGAACAAATGAGTGAAGGGCTTGGTACAAACTGATAAGGATAGCATGTCATGAGTTGAGAAGTAGGACTGTTCTGTCCTGGGTCTTAAAAGAAAAAGAAAAGTTCAACAACAAAGTCAAGGGAAGGGGGAGAATATAATTCACAGTAATGCTATGGGGGTTTCAGGGTCTGAGTGTGAACACAGGCACTCGTGGCTATGGAATAACTCTCCTTTGGCGCTCTCTCTCTCTCTCTCTCTCTCTCTCTCTCTCTCTCTCTCTCTCTCTGGTGGGAAGAAGTTTCAGTGGGAGAAGTTTAAGTCATGGCCCAAGATACTCATTTGCCCTTATCTGAACTCTCAGTCTCTCAGATTCTAGTTGCCTAAAGGCACTTCCCTAAGTTTTCCCAATTCTCATTGCAGACTCGGTTTTTGTGATTTGGCCACTGCAGACCTTTCAGAAGGTGTGGTGCTCATTCTTGTTAAACCAGTTGAGAACTTCCCCAGTCCTTTGGCCCTGCACACAGAGTCACTCTTCCAATCAGAGGAACCTTTGTATGCAGCAGGGCAGAAGGATATTATTATGTGACAAATGACTACAGGGAAACTCCTATTATTTTCCTTGCATCTGAGAAATTATAAATGCGTAATCAGGCACACTTTGCCGTAACCTTTCTTAATTTATGATTTTAAATATGAATGTGAATTTGTTGGAATGATATAATTAAGAGTCACCATGGCAGTGATCATAATTATCACCAAGTACAATGAAGCAGAGAAAGAAACCATCTCCCTCCTAAATGGCATCATCCATATAAGCCTTGCCTTGTTCAAAGCTGCTCTGTATCATTTTCTTTTAAATAAAATAAGGCACAAATAACATAACCAAAAGAGGAGGTTGGAATGGTCTATTTATTCTTTTGTTTTTTGGAAGCTAAATTTTTGAGATAACCTTAAAGATAAAAATCAGCGAGACACCTCTGGGCTATGAGAGGCTACTCTTCTGTCACTTGTCCATTTATCACCATCACCTACACGTTATTTTCCTATTTCCCCTTTCTTCTTCACCTACCTCTTGATTAGCCAGTCAGATGCTTTATTATTCCAAAGGAAGTGATTTGTTCAGAAATAGATACAGGATACCAGGCTATGCCAATCCAAGGCTTGCCTGAGACGTTGGTTGGAGATGTAAAGAAAGAAGCATGCTCACTCCTAGAATAGCCACATATAAACCATTAACTGCAGGTGAAGAGAGCCTGATTAAGGATGCTAATGAAGAAAGAAGCAGAGCAGCACAAAGCAGGAACAATAGTGGGATAGGCATGATGACATTACTTGAGTACCTGGATCCAGCCACACCTGAAACCTGACTTTCTAGACTCCTCACTTATTGGAACTAATATGTTCCTCCTTTTTGGTTTTAGTTGGTTTTCATTAACTTTTCACTCATAGCAAACCACAGATTTCTGAGTAACATACCAAGTAAAAAGGCAAACACTGCTGCACTGGGAAGCATGCACTCATTTATTAAACATTTAGCACATCTTACTTTAGAGCAGGAAGAGCATTTGCACAGATCATATGACTCATTTGAATCAATTTCAAACAAAGAGAACAAGTCTGTGCTTTAGTTCAAAGATGCCTGCCTTATCTTTGGGTATCTAAATAAGTTTGTGTGTATGCTTTTACTTTAATAACCAAAAAGGAACATGGCCATAGGTTGGGTTATCTGGATCATATACTCTAACTAGACAGTAATTCATAAATTCTGTGCCAGCACTTTCATTTGTGACTGCATTTGCATGAAGGCAGGAATAACTGCTTTATTAGTCATAAGCTGATGAGCTGTATGACCTAAGGAAACTTACTTAACTTCTTTGTACTTTCAGTGCTTATCTATAAAGTGGAGATAATATTAGTATCTACTTCAACCAAACTTCGACTAATTCTTATGAGTAATAAATAAGCAAATATATGTAAGTGCTTAAGATGGTGGCTGGCACACTCACTCAGTAAATAATGGCTATTGTTATTAATTATCACCACCACCATCACCTTCTTGTAGGAACCTTCACAAGTAGTTTGAATGATTTGCAAACATGCAGAACTTTATTTACCATTTACAAAGTACTTTGCCTGCATCATCCAATTTGAAACAGTAAATCCACACTGCCACGCAGCATACATTTTACAGTTTGGCTTCTTGCAATTGGTAAAAGCAGTTTTTTCAAATGTTTACATAATATTTTGCAGGATTCACTCAATCCAGTATCACATATGAATGACAGAAGAATACTTTTTTAAAATTTTTCTGCAGAGGAGTTAAACAAAAACATGTAAAATGCAAACGTAACCTGGTTCTGAATATCTTTAATAAAGATTGGAAGTTTAACTACTTAATAAAACCTTGGTTATAACTGTTATATTTGTAAACAGACCTAATCATTGGAGATAAAATGTTATTTTGTTAAGAGTTACATTTTCTTTTCCTTAACGTATCACAGATATCAAAAAGAAAAGCTTGAAGCAAATTCATTCTTTTATGTCATTGGTCATTTAAAATATTTTTAACATTGGACCTCCTGAAAGACTTAGTGCATTTCATGTTACCAACATAAGCAGGAATTTTCTCGCAAAGGCTTGCTTTCAAAGTGCTAAAATATTCATTCATAGATTTGTTTTTCCCTACAGGAAAATGTCTTTGAATTAACTGGGTAAAATTTTTCAGTAGCCTTGTTTAAGGAGATGCTACAATTTTATTCTTTTATATCAATTTCTAGAATTTATCAAACTTTGCTAGTAATTCTATCATTTATTCATTTTTATTGAGATGGAGTCTCTGTCACCCAGGCAGGAGTGCAGTGGCATGATCTCGGCTCACTGTAGCCTCCTCTTCCTGGGTTCAAGCAATTCTCCTGCCACAGCCTCCCAAGTAGCTGGGACTACAGGCGAACGCTGCCACAGCCAGCTAATTTTTGTATTTTTAGTAAAGACAGGGTTTCACCATGTTGGCCAGGATGGTCTTTATCTCTTGATCTCTTGATCCACCTGCCTCGGCCTTCCAAGGTGCTGGAATTACAGGCTTGAGCCACCACAACCGGCCTTATCTTTTAATCTTGGACGTTGATAATATTTTATCCAATTCAGAGAAAACACATCTGCTTTATTAACTGTTAAGAGGATGAGCATAGAGCCGGCGCGGTGGCTCACGCCTGTAATCAAAGCCCTTTGGGAGGCCGAGGCGGGTGGATCACGAGGTCAAGAGATCGAGACCATCATGATCAACATGGTGAAACCTCGTCTCTACTAAAAATAAATTAGCTGGGCATGGTGGCGCTTGCCTGTAATCCCAGCTACTCAGGAAGCTGAGGCAGGAGAATTGCCTGAACCCAGGAGGTGGAGGTTGCGGTGAGCGGAGATCGCGCCATTGCACTCCAGCCTGGGTAACAGCGAAACTCCGTCTTTTGGGGTGGGGGTGGGGGGCGGGAAGAGGACAAACACGGTGTGGGAGGAGAGATTCATATAATTTTACAAGTCTAAATTTTAATGATCTCTTGTATAGCAAAAGGAAAACCAAAAAGTATATACAATGAAACTTTCTTTGGTATTTAAATTGTTTCTTTTTTGTTAGAGCTTTGGCCAGAAGCTGGAAGAAACAATTTAACTTCGAATTCTGTTTAGGCTACTGTGTTACTAATTGGCTTCTGATATTGCAACATTGTATTTTAAGTTAGTAAGTGTTCCTCATTTGTATCCTTGTTGGACTAATCTATTCCCCACCTGGTTACTTTGTTATGTTCTCAAGAGCATAAGGGTTATTGCCAAGTTTAGAATGCGGAAACTGAGACCAGCATAAGAAAATTAAATGCCAATTTATTCAGCTCTGCGGGGAGGTTCCAGCGGTCCCTGGGAAAGCGGCCAGGGAAGCTGCACTCTGCTTCCCGAGGCCTGGGGTTTTATAGCGAGTTGGGGGCGTCTTGATTGGTTATGAGGAAACAGTACGTCATTGGGGAAAGCGGCTATCGGTAGGTAGGCGGGATTTCCGGTGAGCCGGCTGCCCGGGGGGCGGGGGACCTGGACAGGGCAAAATGCTATTGGGCAGGTTCTGGCGGGCTTCTTTTAAATTTTGGCGGGGCTTTTTTCAACGGGCGGCTTGGTGCAGAGAGGAGTCAGTACGCATTGGGGGAAGCGGCTATGGGTACCTACGCGGGATTTCTGGTGAGCGGGCTGCCCAGGGGGTGGGGGACCTGGACGGGGCAAAATGCTATCGGGCAGGTTTTGGTGGGCTTCTTTTAAATTTTGGCGGGGCTTTTTTCAACGGGCGGCTTGGTGCCGAGAGGAATCAGTACGTCATTGGGGGAAGCGGCTATCGGTAGGTAGGCGGGATTTCCGGTGAGCCGGCTGCCCAGGGGGCGGGGGACCTGGACGGGGCAAAATGCTATTGGGCAGGTTCTGGCGGGCTTCTTTTAAATTTTGGCGGGGCTTTTTTCAACGGCCGGCTTGGTGCCGAGAGGAATCAGTACGTCATTGGGGGAAGCGGCTATCGGTAGGTAGGCGGGATTTCCGGTGAGCCGGCTGCCCAGGGGGCGGGGGACCTGGACGGGGCAAAATGCTATTGGGCAGGTTCTGGCGGGCTTCTTTTAAATTTTGGCGGGGCTTTTTTCAACGGGCGGCTTGGTGCCGAGAGGAATCAGTACGTCATTGGGGGAAGCGGCTACCGGTACGTAGGCGGGATTTCTGGTGAGCCGGCTGCCCAGGGGGCGGGGACCTGGACGCGGCAAAATGCTATTGGGCAGGTTTTGGCGGGCTTCTTTTAAATTTTGGCGGGGCTTTTTTCAACGGCCGGCTTGGTGCCTAGAGGAATCAGTACGTTATTGGGGGAAGCGGCTACCGGTACGTAGGCGGGATTTCTGGTGAGCGGGCTGCCCAGGGGGCGGGGGACCTGGACGCGGCAAAAATGCTATTGGGCAGGTTTTGGTGGGCTTCTTTTAAATTTTGGCGGTTTTTTTTTCAACGGCCGGCTTGGTGCCGAGAGAAATCAGTACGTCATTGGGGGAAGCGGCTATCGGTAGGTAGGCGGGATTTCCGGTGAGCCGGCTGCCCAGGGGGCGGGGGACCTGGACGGGGCAAAATGCTATTGGGCAGGTTCTGGCGGGCTTCTTTTAAATTTTGGCGGGGCTTTTTTCAACGGCCGGCTTGGTGCCGAGAGGAATCAGTACGTCATTGGGGGAAGCGGCTATCGGTAGGTAGGCGGGATTTCCGGTGAGCCGGCTGCCCAGGGGGCGGGGGACCTGGACGGGGCAAAATGCTATTGGGCAGGTTCTGGCGGGCTTCTTTTAAATTTTGGCGGGGCTTTTTTCAACGGGCGGCTTGGTGCCGAGAGGAATCAGTACGTCATTGGGGGAAGCGGCTACCGGTACGTAGGCGGGATTTCTGGTGAGCCGGCTGCCCAGGGGGCGGGGACCTGGACGCGGCAAAATGCTATTGGGCAGGTTTTGGCGGGCTTCTTTTAAATTTTGGCGGGGCTTTTTTCAACGGCCGGCTTGGTGCCTAGAGGAATCAGTACGTTATTGGGGGAAGCGGCTACCGGTACGTAGGCGGGATTTCTGGTGAGCGGGCTGCCCAGGGGGCGGGGGACCTGGACGCGGCAAAATGCTATTGGGCAGGTTTTGGCGGGCTTCTTTTAAATTTTGGCGGGGCTTTTTTCAACGGCCGGCTTGGTGCCTAGAGGAATCAGTACGTTATTGGGGGAAGCGGCTACCGGTACGTAGGCGGGATTTCTGGTGAGCGGGCTGCCCAGGGGGCGGGGGACCTGGACGCGGCAAAAATGCTATTGGGCAGGTTTTGGTGGGCTTCTTTTAAATTTTGGCGGTTTTTTTTTCAACGGCCGGCTTGGTGCCGAGAGAAATCAGTACGTCATTGGGGGAAGCGGCTATCGGTAGGTAGGCGGGATTTCCGGTGAGCCGGCTGCCCAGGGGGCGGGGGACCTGGACGGGGCAAAATGCTATTGGGCAGGTTCTGGCGGGCTTCTTTTAAATTTTGGCGGGGCTTTTTTCAACGGCCGGCTTGGTGCCGAGAGGAATCAGTACGTCATTGGGGGAAGCGGCTATCGGTAGGTAGGCGGGATTTCCGGTGAGCCGGCTGCCCAGGGGGCGGGGGACCTGGACGGGGCAAAATGCTATTGGGCAGGTTCTGGCGGGCTTCTTTTAAATTTTGGCGGGGCTTTTTTCAACGGCCGGCTTGGTGCCGAGAGGAATCAGTACGTCATTGGGGGAAGCGGCTACCGGTACGTAGGCGGGATTTCTGGTGAGCCGGCTGCCCAGGGGGCGGGGACCTGGACGCGGCAAAATGCTATTGGGCAGGTTTTGGCGGGCTTCTTTTAAATTTTGGCGGGGCTTTTTTCAACGGCCGGCTTGGTGCCTAGAGGAATCAGTACGTTATTGGGGGAAGCGGCTACCGGTACGTAGGCGGGATTTCTGGTGAGCGGGCTGCCCAGGGGGCGGGGGACCTGGACGCGGCAAAAATGCTATTGGGCAGGTTTTGGTGGGCTTCTTTTAAATTTTGGCGGTTTTTTTTTCAACGGCCGGCTTGGTGCCGAGAGAAATCAGTACGTCATTGGGGGAAGCGGCTATCGGTAGGTAGGCGGGATTTCCGGTGAGCCGGCTGCCCAGGGGGCGGGGGACCTGGACGGGGCAAAATGCTATTGGGCAGGTTCTGGCGGGCTTCTTTTAAATTTTGGCGGGGCTTTTTTCAACGGCCGGCTTGGTGCCGAGAGGAATCAGTACGTCATTGGGGGAAGCGGCTATCGGTAGGTAGGCGGGATTTCCGGTGAGCCGGCTGCCCAGGGGGCGGGGGACCTGGACGGGGCAAAATGCTATTGGGCAGGTTCTGGCGGGCTTCTTTTAAATTTTGGCGGGGCTTTTTTCAACGGCCGGCTTGGTGCCGAGAGGAATCAGTACGTCATTGGGGGAAGCGGCTACCGGTACGTAGGCGGGATTTCTGGTGAGCCGGCTGCCCAGGGGGCGGGGACCTGGACGCGGCAAAATGCTATTGGGCAGGTTTTGGCGGGCTTCTTTTAAATTTTGGCGGGGCTTTTTTCAACGGCCGGCTTGGTGCCTAGAGGAATCAGTACGTTATTGGGGGAAGCGGCTACCGGTACGTAGGCGGGATTTCTGGTGAGCGGGCTGCCCAGGGGGCGGGGGACCTGGACGCGGCAAAAATGCTATTGGGCAGGTTTTGGTGGGCTTCTTTTAAATTTTGGCGGTTTTTTTTTCAACGGCCGGCTTGGTGCCGAGAGAAATCAGTACGTCATTGGGGGAAGCGGCTATCGGTAGGTAGGCGGGATTTCCGGTGAGCCGGCTGCCCAGGGGGCGGGGGACCTGGACGGGGCAAAATGCTATTGGGCAGGTTCTGGCGGGCTTCTTTTAAATTTTGGCGGGGCTTTTTTCAACGGCCGGCTTGGTGCCGAGAGGAATCAGTACGTCATTGGGGGAAGCGGCTATCGGTAGGTAGGCGGGATTTCCGGTGAGCCGGCTGCCCAGGGGGCGGGGGACCTGGACGGGGCAAAATGCTATTGGGCAGGTTCTGGCGGGCTTCTTTTAAATTTTGGCGGGGCTTTTTTCAACGGGCGGCTTGGTGCCGAGAGGAATCAGTACGTCATTGGGGGAAGCGGCTACCGGTACGTAGGCGGGATTTCTGGTGAGCCGGCTGCCCAGGGGGCGGGGACCTGGACGCGGCAAAATGCTATTGGGCAGGTTTTGGCGGGCTTCTTTTAAATTTTGGCGGGGCTTTTTTCAACGGCCGGCTTGGTGCCTAGAGGAATCAGTACGTTATTGGGGGAAGCGGCTACCGGTACGTAGGCGGGATTTCTGGTGAGCGGGCTGCCCAGGGGGCGGGGGACCTGGACGCGGCAAAAATGCTATTGGGCAGGTTTTGGTGGGCTTCTTTTAAATTTTGGCGGTTTTTTTTTCAACGGCCGGCTTGGTGCCGAGAGAAATCAGTACGTCATTGGGGGAAGCGGCTATCGGTAGGTAGGCGGGATTTCCGGTGAGCCGGCTGCCCAGGGGGCGGGGGACCTGGACGGGGCAAAATGCTATTGGGCAGGTTCTGGCGGGCTTCTTTTAAATTTTGGCGGGGCTTTTTTCAACGGCCGGCTTGGTGCCGAGAGGAATCAGTACGTCATTGGGGGAAGCGGCTATCGGTAGGTAGGCGGGATTTCCGGTGAGCCGGCTGCCCAGGGGGCGGGGGACCTGGACGGGGCAAAATGCTATTGGGCAGGTTCTGGCGGGCTTCTTTTAAATTTTGGCGGGGCTTTTTTCAACGGCCGGCTTGGTGCCGAGAGGAATCAGTACGTCATTGGGGGAAGCGGCTACCGGTACGTAGGCGGGATTTCTGGTGAGCCGGCTGCCCAGGGGGCGGGGACCTGGACGCGGCAAAATGCTATTGGGCAGGTTTTGGCGGGCTTCTTTTAAATTTTGGCGGGGCTTTTTTCAACGGCCGGCTTGGTGCCTAGAGGAATCAGTACGTTATTGGGGGAAGCGGCTACCGGTACGTAGGCGGGATTTCTGGTGAGCGGGCTGCCCAGGGGGCGGGGGACCTGGACGCGGCAAAAATGCTATTGGGCAGTTTTGGTGGGCTTCTTTTAAATTTTGGCGGTTTTTTTTTCAACGGCCGGCTTGGTGCCTAGAGGAATCAGTACGTTATTGGGGGAAGCGGCTACCGGTACGTAGGCGGGATTTCCGGTGAGCGGGCTGCCCAGGGGGCGGGGGACCTGGACGCGGCAAAAATGCTATTGGGCAGGTTTTGGTGGGCTTCTTTTAAATTTTGGCGGTTTTTTTTTCAACGGCCGGCTTGGTGCCGAGAGAAATCAGTACGTCATTGGGGGAAGCGGCTATCGGTAGGTAGGCGGGATTTCCGGTGAGCCGGCTGCCCAGGGGGCGGGGGACCTGGACGGGGCAAAATGCTATTGGGCAGGTTCTGGCGGGCTTCTTTTAAATTTTGGCGGGGCTTTTTTCAACGGCCGGCTTGGTGCCGAGAGGAATCAGTACGTCATTGGGGGAAGCGGCTATCGGTAGGTAGGCGGGATTTCCGGTGAGCCGGCTGCCCAGGGGGCGGGGGACCTGGACGGGGCAAAATGCTATTGGGCAGGTTCTGGCGGGCTTCTTTTAAATTTTGGCGGGGCTTTTTTCAACGGGCGGCTTGGTGCCGAGAGGAATCAGTACGTCATTGGGGGAAGCGGCTATCGGTAGGTAGGCAGGATTTCTGGTGAGCCGGCTGCCCAGGGGGCGGGGGACCTGGACGGGGCAAAATGCTATTGGGCAGGTTCTGGCGGGCTTCTTTTAAATTTTGGCGGGGCTTTTTTCAACGGGCGGCTTGGTGCCGAGAGGAATCAGTACGTCATTGGGGGAAGCGGCTACCGGTACGTAGGCGGGATTTCTGGTGAGCCGGCTGCCCAGGGGGCGGGGACCTGGACGCGGCAAAATGCTATTGGGCAGGTTTTGGCGGGCTTCTTTTAAATTTTGGCGGGTTTTTTTTTCAACGGCCGGCTTGGTGCGGAGAGTGGAGTGGTGCCATAGTGAGGCGTCAGGCGCCGAGAGGGATGGGCGTGTCTGAGCTCCCGGCTAGGCAACCGGCCTTACGAAGAGTATTTAGTTCTGTTTTCTTCGTTGTGTATCACAAGGTAAATGCCAAATTCTACACATATATTGACACTCACAATTATGAACACCAGTCATTATGTGAAGGTGAGCCATACTTCTTAGGTTTTATGAATATTGAATGCATTTTAAAAGACAGAAAGCCAGATTCTCCCAGTGCTTATGCAATTACTCTAAATGAGTATTAGTAAATTAGGTCTCTTAGAAGCTGTATGAAGGTCCGTTAACAGAATTGTTTGCTAATGCACGGCAGAGGTATGTCGGTGTTGGTGGTGTGTCTGTCTTAGAGAAAGGAACCCAAGAAACAGGCTTTCTTATTCAGCTTTATATTATCTTTTTAATTAATTAATTAATTAATTTTTATAGGGCTTCTCCCCTGTGTGTTCTCTGGTGACTGAGTCAGCTTCATATTATCAATGAACATTTTAGGGACCTTAGTGTCAATTATTCTTGAAGGGATGCTCAAATTTTAAATTTAAACTTAGCAAATTTTATGTACACATTTCAGGTGGGTAATGCATGTTCAATCCAACATTCCATATGCAAAGGGCACCGGGATATTCCTAGGTCTCAGTTATGAGAATACATGAAACCAAATAAACATGAGTAGCCTTGAGAGCCTCCTATGGCCCCCAACAAGACCATCCATCGTGGCTGGTCCCTTCTGTTGCCTCATTTGGGCTGCACTGGGCTCAGCAGTTCTCTGTTGCTGTTCTTGGGGGAAGTCAGAGTAGCTGTGAAGTCTGTGGTGGAGTGTGTGGGGCAGGTCCCTCTGTCTGTGTGTCTCACTTCATCACTTCAGTCTGAAGGCAGTACAATTTGGACCTGAGTCACATAATGGCTTTTATGAAAGTATCCCCTTGAGCGTCATCTTGCAGTGTCTCTCTGTAGACTGAAATTCTGGCATGGTCTGAGAAGCAGACAGCATTCTTTTCCATCTTGGCTTCCCAAGTCTTCCCAGAACCCTGTCTTCCAAAGTTCTTTTTAGTCCAAACCCCCAGCAATGTTGGACATAAATTCATGTAGATACATGTTTTGGGGATAGCACGGTAGGAAGTTTGTAGCCCCATGAGTCTTAGCACATGTTGCACTACTATTAATATATTTCATTTTAATGGCTGACTCGGGCACAGAGTGACAATTTGATCTGAAAATGTAAATAGACCCAGAGGTTTTATAAAAAGCTCCCTTTGTGATTTTGTGGTGATGACTGTATTAGACGTTTAAGAAATTTACTACCTGTAGACGGTGGCTGTAGATACAGAGAGTGAATAAGAATGAAAGGAAATCTGTAAAAGATAAAAATAACAAGATTGTCATGATGCTTTTTCAGGGTGGTTCAGATATTGGAGAGGCGTGGGAGTGTTCAGTAGTCAGTGACTTCTGCATAGTATTTGCATAGAGAGAACTTTAAAAAGGTTACATTTCTTTTCTACTTTCATATTTACTTTGTGTTAAGGTTATAGGATCTCCTTGGCAATGTTGCTGATGCTATTTTTGTAAACCCCAAATCAGTGTTCAGATGTAGTGGGGTGGAAATTTTGAGCTAGAGCAACAATAAATATATTTCATGTCCCCATAAGATTCAAGCTGTAGTATGACTGAGAGTCAGTGAAAGTTGTTCTCTGCCTTGAACTCTGAAGCAAGAAAGAAACTTTTGTTTATAAATTTTAGAGATTTAGTTTTTGCACTTACTGGAAAGTTAAGTGTAGATGCAATCTACTTTCAGCAGTTTTGACAAAATATCAAGTGTGCTTGTCTGTTTGATAAGGGAGGAAAACCCCAACTTTTCATGAATGCAAGTCCTTTAGCTGTATTGAAGATACATGACTTCTGTCCATCAAGTCTTTGATCTTGTAGACTTGTCAGAAAATAAAGGTCCTATACAGGAAATAAGGGGTAGATACGTACTCTAGAACATCTTTCTCATCCATTTTAATAATGTCTGATTTTGAATTTATAGGATTTCACATAAAGGACCCTATTTATAAGTTTTTTATTCTTCTCTAAAAAAAAGTTGTAAAACTTTATATACTGATTTGACTGAAATTGAAAGTAGTTTATCAATCAAAGGTTCTTTAATATGTACATTAGTGTATTCTATATTAGATTTCTTTACAAGGATGTTTGATAAGAGAACAGGTGTGTGTGTGTGTGTGTGTGTGTGTATGTGTATCTATCTTTCTATGTTTTTCAATTTACCATGCTTATACACTATAATCTTCTTGAAGGGAAGGGCCATGTGGCATTATTCATTTTGTTAGCCTTGTAACACCTAGTGGGAGGCTCTCAAGAAATGAAAACCAGTTTATAATCGCATCAACTTTACATTCTGGAAGATGTCTGTCAGTGACCTTCTATGGTCCTTCCACGCATCTGGTGGGGTAGATTGGGCAAGCCTTCCAGTCCTTATTTTACAGGTGATGAATGTGAATTTGAGAGAGAGTGATTTGCGATTCCCTGCACATCTTTCACCCCCATCCATTTCTTGTGGCCCATTGCTGGACACTTTATGCTGAGGGAAAGGAGCATTACCTTGCAAGTCTGGCAGGGAAAGGGGCTGCTGACAAATGGTATGTTTGAATTTATGGGTTGGGCTAGTGACAGTTGATAGAAGCCTTCCTACAGAGAGACACAGGACTTCTCCATCACCACTGGCACCTTGCCTAGGGACCAGAGTGAGGATCAAATCACATTCAAGACAACTGTGAACAAATTTCAGTGGGATTGGCAATGAGATTTCCCAATGGATTGATCTTCTGCCTGAAGGTGGTCACCAGCATGCCTATAGTGTGTAGAATTCTTTACTAAATCCCTAGCTTCAGCTTTCCCTAACTCTTTTTTTTTTTTAAAAAACCTGATCTTGTTCATTGTGGACAGAGTTCTCTCTCTGATAGCCAGGAAGTTGTGTTGAGAAGGGACCAGCCACAACAAGCTTGACTCGCTGGGCACACATTACCTTGTGTTTCTGTTCAGCACCTTCTTGTATAACAAAACTGCCTTATCTCTCAAAGTCACAAGAGGTTAACATTTAACTAAGTCCTGCGTGTCATTCTGGGATGGACATTGAGACAGTTTGGCATGTCCTTTGGCATTGCGTATGGGCTGATACATTTCCATCCAATTTGCAAACATTTCATTGAATGCGTATTATATACAGTACTAGGTGACTGAATATAATTATATGCTAGGTGACTGCCGCTGCTGGGGAGATGGTGGGAAATGAGGCATGCACTATTCCTGCCCTCAGAGAACCTAGTGGGGACAGATGAGAGGAAAGGAATGCCAGTGGAATTAGTGTGATGAAAGAACAATCCCATGAGATAGGAATAGCTTTTTTAGAGTGCTAGGCATTCTGAAACTTTCTGGTTATGTCACATCTCAGATTGCTTAAACTTCTTCATGCCCTTACAGGTAGGCTCTGGTCTTAGTAGCTCTGAAATATTGTGCAAGTTTCATGACCTCTTGAGACCATAGTTTCATCATCTGTGAAACATAGACATTAAAGTGGAGGACTTTAAAAGCCTTTGCAATCCTAAAGTATCATTGTTGTATTACTGCAATAGCTAACATTGATCAAAGAATGCCTATATATGTCACGCACTGGATAGGGAGCTCTTATGAGAATTGTTTCATTTAGTAAGTGATTTTTATGGATCTTTTTGTGTAAACCTGGCTACAAGCAGCCTAAGGAGAGGCATGGCAGGTATTCTGGTGAAATCCAGGCAACCATCAAGGGAGCAGATGTCCTGGTCTAGGTATCTTTCTTAATTTAGATGCTTTATATACTTTTCAGGGGAACTTATATCACATCTATACACACCTGTGTTATATTTGCATAATATTTAGATGTAAACTCTTTGTTCTATTTTAAAATGATCAATTTGATGCCTCAAATAATTTTTTAAAAGCATAAAAACTCTAATGACAAAAAAGCAGTTTTCAAAGCAAAACGAAGTCCTCTCATCTGATATAGTCATTTATTTTAAAAGACAGGTACCTTGCAAATACCCCATATCCAGCTATATTCATCTACTCTCCTTTTGCAGAATCATTTAAGTCTTTTTGGACTTGCTTTGTGCCATTTTCAAATGTTCTTAAATTTAATGGCTAGACGGCATTCTTAGGCAGTCTTAGTCCTCATCTGCCAGGAATGAGTTCACATTCCTTTCAATAATGAGGAAAATGGACAACACACTTGCAATAGGCTCAAAAACACCTGCCAGGGGAAAGAGATCAGCGGTTTGATGTCCCATGTCCCACTGACCTGGCAACTTCGTTAACTAACAGTGGTGATGAAGAAGATGATGGCAGTGGTGGTAGTGATGACAGGTGTGAATGTCGATTGAGTGGCTCAGGAACTTGGAAAATTAGTTTACATAGCTATTTCATTCAATCCTCACAACAACAAACTGAAGTAGATGTGAATATATCCATTTTACAGGGATGAAACTGAGTCTCAAGATTTGTAATCACCTTGCTCTAGGTTACTCAGTCAGTAACTGGACAGGCTGGGATTTTAACCCAGGTCAATTGAATTCCAAATCTCAGGCTTTTAGTTTTTACATAGTGCTAGTTTACTCCCTTTTTGCCAAGAATTCTTTCTAAGAGCTAAGGTAAATCTGCTGTACTATCTTTAGTTCTATAATGATATAAATAAGCTGTGCATTGTGGCTCACCCCTGGAATCCCAGCACTTTGGGAGGCCAAGGCGGGAGGATCAGTAGAGGTCAGGAGTTCGAGACTAGCCTGGCCAACCTGGTGAAACCTTGTCTGTACAAAAATTACAAAAAATTAGCTGGTCCCAGTGGCATGTGTCTGTAATCGCAGCAACTTGTGAGGCCGAGGTAGGAGAATCACTTGAATCCGGTAGGTAGAGGTTGCAGTGAGCTGAGATTGCACCACTGCACTCCAGCTGGGTGACAGAGCAAGACTCTGTCTAAATAAATAAATAAAGCTATTATTATTTTAATATTATCAGTCAGTAACTTAGAAATTCTCCCAAAAGAGTTAAACGATTGGAAAAAGTACAATGTTGCACCAACATCACCAACTTTTAGCAGTTCATTATTTGGTCCATGGGTGGGAAGGCAGCATGGCACAGAGAGGAAAGAGTCAGGGCTTGGGCTGGCCTGGGCTGGGCTGGGTCAGAGACCTCACCCAATACCACTGGCTACATGCACCTGGCTCATCCCTAACCCCTCTACATCCTAATTTCCTCACCTACAAGGTGTGGCTAAAATATCTTTGTGGAAAAAATGTTAGATTGATTGCAAATCGTGAACTAAATATTTCTGTGCAGTGCCTGGCAATGAAAGTGTTACATGGCTCCTACAAGATAAGTGGTAGAAAAGCTCTTGGTAGTAACAATCCTCTCAATTCCCTACTTAGAAAGCACCCATGCGTACCATGCTCCTGGGATAAAACTCTACCTTAAGGTCAAGAGATCAAGACCATCCTGGTCAACATGGTGAAACCCCATTTCTACTAAAAATACAAAAAATTAGCTGGGCATGGTGGCACATGCCTGTAATCCCAGCTACTCAGGAGGCTGAGACAAGAGAATTGCCTGAACCCAGGAGGCGGAGGTTGCCGTGAGCTGAGATTGCACCATTGCACTCCAGCCTGGGTAACGAGAGCGAAACTCCATCTCAAACAACAACAACAACAACAAAAACTCTACCTTAAAGACCTGCCTGATTTGATTCCTGTCCATGTCACCAGCCCCATCTTTAGCCATTTTCCTTTTCATTGAATTTTTTTTCTCATTTCTCATAGAGGACAGTGTCATCCTTCCACCCTAGGGCCTTTGAATGTGCCATTTCCTTGGCTGAAAAATAATCTTTCTCCCTTGTGTTCACTCACTTCTCTTTCTTGTCCTTGAGATCTCAGCTTAAATGTCACTTCCCCAGGGGAGTCTTTCCTGAACTCCCAAAGCATCAGACCCCCTTATAAATTCTCAGGGTGCCTTCCAATTTGGGATACCCTCCCCAGTGGTAATTAATACTTAATTCGTCACTAATTGTTTAATGTCTGTGTCCATCACCAGCCTTGACCTCCAGCAGGGCAGAGGCTGCATCTGCCATCTTTATTCTCTCTCCCCAGTTCCTGGCATGGGGCATCGCTCCTAGTTGGTGCTTGATGAATATTCATTGAATGAATGAATAAATGAGTTGATGAATAAAGGATTGCCTAATTTCAAGGATTCCCCTTTATGCTTCCTAATCTGTTTTTACTAAAAGAAGACCACTTGATGTAAGGCATGAAGACTTTTACCAAAAGTTTTTGCCCGAAGCTGTGCCCTTTTCACCCCTGATGAAAGCAGAACTTCCTGGGGGACCATTTGTTACCTGTGGTGCAGCAGCCTTGTTTACGAAATGAGCTGCATCCACTCCGACCAGAGCGATACACTGGATGATAAAAAGATATCACCTCCCTGAAACAGATGCTTCATTTTATGATGGAAACAGAGAAGCCGAAGCCTGCAGGTGCTGGGCTGACACACGCTCTGCAGAGAATCATTAGAGCCTCCTTAGAGAACTGGGTTTACTCTGTGTTTAATCAGCCCCAGGCAGAAGAAATGGCTTCATTTCACCTCGATGAGAGCCAGATCACAAAAGGAAGATAGATGGCCAATACGGCTCATCACTATAAGCATATTGTCTTAATTTGAAGAAACAGCCTGGCACCCATGCTAATCAGGAAAGAAAGTGCAATATGGCTAGCTAGCATTGAAGGCCAGTCAGTTTAACTCTCAGTGCACCCCTTTAGGAGAAGCTCTCATTTGTTTTCTTAATTAATATTTTAAGGGAAGTGAGAAGTGCAAAACCCATTACTCAATCACTTGAGAAGTTCCTTGGCTTAGAATTAAAGATGCTCCAGGAAAGACTTTTCATACCTGAAAACTTTGAGTCTCTACCTAGAAAAAAAGTCTTATAGCCAGTGAATGAAGTGGCTTAAGAAGGAAAGGGCTGTTAATTTACTGGCTGCTTTTAATACTGGTCATGTTTGCCAGTTGATCTGGAAATAGCTACAAATATAGATGATGTCAGATCCATTGTGCAGAAACTTGCTGGTCTCTTGTCAGCTCTTCTTTTTAATGGCTCTGTCCTGTGCTGCTTGTTCACTACTCTCAGGTTTTATCGAGGTGTAATTGACAAATAAGGATTGTATATTTAGGCTGGACATGGCGGCTCATGCCCATAATCCCAGCACTTTGGGAGCTGAGGCAGGTGAATTGCTTGAGCCCAGGAGTTCAAGACTAGCCTGGGCAACATGGCAAAACCCTGTCTCTACAAAAGTACAAAACTTAGCGGGGCTTGGTGGCAGCTACTAGGGAGGTTGAGGTGAGGGATCACTTGAGCCCAGGAGGCTAAGAGGCTAAGGTTGCTGTGAGCCAAGATTGAGCCACTGCACTTCAGCCTAGGCTACAGAGCCAGATCCTGTCTCTCTCTCTCTCTTTCTTTCTCTCTCTCTCTCTCTCTCTCTCTCTCTCTCACACACACACACACACACACACACACACACACACAGGGTTATAACTTTAAGGCATACAGTGTGGAGTCTTGATAAGCATTGTGAAATCATGACCACAATCTAGCTAGTTAACATGTTCATCACGTCACATCATTACCTTTCTTTCCCTTGTGGTCAGAACATATAAGATCTGCTCTCTTAGCAGGTTGGGCACAGTGGCTCATGCTTGTCATCCCAGCACTTTGGGAGGCAAAGTCAAGTGGGTCACTTGAGGTCAGGAGTTAGAGAACAGCCTGGCCAACATGATGAAACTCTGTCTCTCCTGAAAATACAAAAATTAGCCCAGTGTGGTGGCATGCTCCTGTAGTACCAGCCACTCGAGAGGCTGAGGCAGGAGAATCACTTGAACCTGGGAGGTGGAGGTTGCAGTGGAGATTGTGCCACTGCACTCCAGCCTGGGTGCTAGAGCAAGACTGCATCTCAAAAACAAAACAATAACAACAACAACTAAAACTACTATCCTAGCAAACTTCAAGTATACAATACATTATTATTAGCTAAGTTACTTTCTGTACATTAGATCTCCAAAATTTATTCACTCTGCTTGACTGAAATATTGTACCCCTTCACCAGCCCCTCTGTGTCCCACCCCATGCGCAATTCCTGGCCACCATCATTGCAGCCTCTTCATCTGGATGCTTTTTTTCCTCTGGATCTTGCCTTGGTTAGGACTGAAAAATAAATATTCATTTCAGTTTCTCTTAGCTTCTCGATTGCCCCAAAATGCCAGAAAAGAGATTTTTAAGCTTGTGAGGAGCAATAATACATGTCTGAACTGAGCATCCTTGCCAAACCCCTCTTATTTGAAGTAAAAGCAGATAATGAGTAGTTTGGGTACTTACAAACAAGTGGATGTTTTAGAATCATTTGGTATGTGTCACATCTATGTTTTCATTATATCCCCTGAGCCTTAGCACAAAGAGCTTTAACAGGCCTTCCACCCCAGTGACTATTTTCCAGATGTTCTGAAACAACATCAAGTGACCCGGTTTACCCCCAAGAGGTATATAAAGGTGCATTTATGGAGAGACTGGATGAGTGAGGCTGAGATATTCGTTCAGCAGCTCAGTCCTAGATAATCTCCCATGAACACAGTATCGAATCTTTCTTTTTTACCTAAGGCACATTGAGTATAGTTTCTAGAAAATGATATGCGAGACACTGCTAAAGTGAAGAAGAAACTTAAGAAGCTTAGCAATGGATGTAGAAATATTATCAACAGCTGTCAGGGTAATAGTATCGAGTCATTCCCCACCTATGGGCACAAGATTTAGGCGTAAGCAGATGAAGACAACACACTGAAAGTGTGCAGTCTTAGAGTGTTTAAATATCAGTACGTCAAGGGGAAGGACTTAAAACCTGGACACGTGTCATTTGCTTTTTGTGCTGGATAGGATGAAAACAAAATCACAACTGCAGAACTGAAAATACCCAAGAGGCATGCGAAGGTTCATTGGAAATCAATCCCACTGAAACAAGAGGAATCATCATTTGTAGATAGGAAGTTGTTTCATTCATTGCACATGGGCGACAAATACCAGAGTAGTCCCTGGGATCAGAACCCAAGTCTTTGCCTTTATAAGGGAGGTGAGCCATTTCCCAAGGAGCAATGATATGTTGCCTTATATTCAGTCATAAAGGAAGAGCCACTGATTCCCTTCAAACATGGGCATCGGGCAACATGTCAAAATCCGGCAAGAAGGTGAGAGAATTCTTCCATAGCACATCTGTTTGTGTAGATGACATTGACTGAAAAAGGTGCCCCCACCCCAACTCCCAAAGTAAGCAACATGCCAAAACCTTGATGTGAAAAGTATTTAATTTTCTACAGTATGTCAATCACCCAATGTCTGCTGTGCAAAATGAACAACCTTCCTGGCATGACTTCCATTGCCACTGGCACGGAACTCACTGCAATCATCATATTGAGGTACTTTATGCATGAAAGGGAAAGTGAGCCCACATGAGGGGCTCCGACGGCTCTCAGAACGCCTGCTAGTGGATTACTGTTTAGCAATCATTTACCTGGGACCAGCTAATGGATGACAGTCCTTCTGCTGAGTTCAGAAATAAATGCCCTTTTGTGTCTTGGGAGGCTGGGAAGTCTTGCTTGGCACTGACATGTTTGTCTAGCTTAAAGTTTGGTGAAGAAGTACAACTCTGACTGCATGGTGAGATGGATGCCCACTTGAGAGAAAATAAACTACTCTTTGCTTGGAAAATTTGTGGTCTGGAACATCCAAGATTGATCATTTCAAATCAAGCGCCATTGCTGATGCTTTTCTGATTCCTGCTACTGATTTGTTCATAGTTAGAAACATGCGTTAAATTACCCTTATCTTAACATCCTTAACCATCAGTGTTGTTGTTGGTTATAAAATTAGTTGCTTCCTCTCATTTCAAGTCCACTGACAGTTTTAGGTGGTTTGAGTTGAATGGGTTGGGCAAGGGGAAATAGGTGATTTCCGCTGCCTCTTGTGGAGTTAATCTTTCATCCAGATACTGCTAAAGCATCTCTTTCAACAGTGGTCTTTATTCCTAGTTTAGCAGCACCACTGTAAAGAACAAGTTTCTTTAGAATGCTCCAACTCAAAGTCCAAATGATAGATGATTTTCCAGTCCTGAAGAAGACATTTAAGCACTTATATTTCTTTTCTTCTTTTCTTTTCTTTCTTTTCTTTCTTTTTTTTTTTTTTTTGAGACAGGGTCTCAGGCTGGAGTTTACTGGTGCGATTTTGGCTCACTGCAACCTCTACCTCCCAGGTTCAAGCAATTCTCCTGTATCAGCCTCCTGAGTAGTTTGGATTATAGGCACCCACCATGAAGCTTAGCTAATTTTTTGTATTTTGAGTAGAGATGGAGTTTCACCATGTTGGCCAGGCTGGTCTTGAACTCCTGACCTCAAGTGATCCACCAGCCTCAGCCTCCCAAAGTCTCCTGGGATTACAGGCATCAGCCATCATGCCCAGCCTTACTTATATTTATTTCAATAATTTATTCCAGTTTGAACAAGACAGTCAATTTCTCATTTAAACATGGAGCAAGCAGGTTATATGTGTGCAAACAAATATCTGGCACCCATTCAAGGTTTGGGTGTAAAGAAGGATGTGGAAAACATGTTACAGATAGAAATTATTACTTTTTTGTAACCACCATTTGATATTTGGGGCCTTCTCTCCTCTCTGCACAAATCTCTGTTCTTAAAAGTCCTTTTGGGAAGCTCTAGGCTTCCCACACCATCCTCTCCTCCACCAAATACCTGCTGGGCTGCTCACATGGTCAAGCTAGCCTTGAATCCAGAAAGTCTTTGCAGCTTCATCTATGCCAGAAAGTTTTCCTTACCCCTAAGCAAAACATTTGTTTCACCTAACATGTTTTGTTCAGTGTGGTACATCTTAGCTGCTGAAATGTCACTTCTGTGGCACATATTTCCTCAAGGAAACATTTGTAAACATCTTCAAAAAGAAGTCTTCATCCCTTACTCCAGCAAAAATATAGCCAAGTCAGCACATGTGTTTCTAAAATCCTCCTTCCTTTATGAAAGTCAAGCTTTTTTCTTGTAACTGATCAGTAATAAGAAGTATATATGTATATATGTATGTCCATGTCCTCCATGTACTTGACATGCAGAGGTTCAGAAGGGCTAAAACACCTTTGGGCACAGCAGTGATCTTAGTAATCTTGTAACAGGGTGTTTGAGTCTGATAAAGAGATACCGGAGACTGGGTAATTTATATAGAAAAAGCTTTAATGGACTCAGTTCTACATAATTGGGGAGGCCTCACAATCATGGCAGAACATAAAAGTCACATCTTACATGGCAGCAGGCAAGATTAGGGAGTGAGAACGAAGTGATGGGGTTTCTCCTGATAAAACCATCAGATTTCTTGAGACTTACTGCCACAAGAACAGTATGTGGAAACTGTCCTAATTATCAATTATCTCCCACTGGGTGCCTCCCACAACATGTAGGAATTATGGGCGCTGCAATTCAAAATGAGATTTGGGTGAGGACACAGCCAACCATTACCATTCCACAGGGTTTCAAACTGGCAGATTTTTGGGAAACTGAGACCAGCCCCTTTTATGGGTGCCTCTCAGGGGATCAATGAGAACTAGAAGTGATCAATGCTCTCTCTCATACCCACAGCATGTCTGAAACTCTTTGATTGCCCAGAATTCTGCCCCATGTACAGTAGGACCTTGCTAGAAGGTTGAGCCTACCCTAAGTCTAGAGGAATCACCACTATACAGAAACTTCTATCAGCTCCCTTCTGTGCTGTGTGAACATAAGACTCATCTCAGCGTAATGTTAGGAGAAAATTCATGCTCTATCACTAAGAAACAGCTGTGTGCTGCCACAGTCATTAACTTTTGAAAGATGTTAAAGGAAGGTATTTGTCTAAAGCCAGTCACTTCCGCCAGAGCTTCCTCTTCAGGTTTCCTTCTGGCTCTCTAAGTGTTACCTTGCTTCTCTGATAGGAGTAGGGGAAACCAGTGCCAGAAATTTATGGCTTCTATTAAGAGGGTTGGCTGGACGTGTGGACAATATGTCAATAATTATTTCTGGTGGGGCCCTAACAGCGGAGGAACTGTCTTTGTAGAATGGCTTATTTTAACAGAAGACAGATCTGCCTGACCTGGGTTTTATGACAGATGTCAAATATATCGAAGTGTGTTGTGAAGCAGATTGCCTTATTGGCAAAGAAATGAAAGACCACCAGAAAGATGGATGGGAAACTTTCCTTGAGGGGTTTCTCGTCTCTTGGTGCAGGTGCAGCAGTGATCCTGAAGAAAGGTCAGTAGGCAGGTGAGAGTGAAGACTGTGGGGAGCAGTTTGAACTTCTGTCTATCCATGAGACTTGGAAACAAAAGTCCCCAAGTCCCTGAAGGTAGATCGTAAATGGGGTAGAAAGAGGGGAAAACAGGGCAGCTCCCACATGAGCAGTTAGGGGACCAGGTTAAAGCAGGTGAGGCCACCTGAGAGAGAGCACACCCTCACTTGTTTCCTCTGAGGTGCCTGCTCTAGAAAGGGTTGTTCTCCAATCTTCCTTCTTGAGTTCAGTTTAACAAGTATCAGTGCCATGTGCCAAGAGCTGTGCTGGGCATTAGAGAAGAATGCTGAATATGCAGGCTCCCTGCTCCAGTCCACACTTGCCTTCCTCTGGAAAGAAACCACCTTAGTGTCCTGGGAGGATGTCGTATCTTGGGGTCACTTACTAGCTGCTGAGAGCCTGAGGCAAATGTGTTCATGTCTCTGAGCCTAATTTCCCTGAACTGGACAAAGGAGATGAGGACCTGCCTTATAGAGTAGAGGACTGAGAAAGACAGTGCCCTTGTACTTGACCCATAGTAAGTATGAGAAAGAAGGTTCAGAAGCCCATCTGTTTTGAGCGTGTCCAACACACAGTGCTTCATCAGGCTCTTCCAGTTCTCGTTTACTTTTGCAATATGGGAAGTACATATCATGATTTTGGTTTAAATTGAGGGGGCAGAAGGGATGGCCGAGAGAATCACTCTGTTTAGAAAGTGGCCACCAAAAAGTTGGTCAGATATAGAAACTATAAAGCAAGTAATGAGGACCACTGAACTGTTTGCCTTTAATCTCATAATACTGGTTTTCAGGTAATTTATGTGGTCCTTCACTGAAATTATCTTCCATTAGATTATAAACTCCCTGTATTCTTATGCCCTGAGCTTCCTTTATCATGTAGGGTTAGCAGGAAACTGCCCCTTGGGACAGATGGATTACAAAAAAGTCACCCTTTCTCTAGGCTGGTGTAGTCAGCACTAGAGTGTTGGTTTGGGTGAGAGGAGAACATGATGGTTTTCAGGGGCCCCTTCAACCAGGCTCCCATGTCTGGGCAAAATCTACACCACTGTTTGTGGTGGCCCTGGGAGCCCTCAGCACAAAGTGCATAGTCAGTAAGTGTTTTCCAACTCCATTTATTATAGTCACTGTTGTGCATAAAATGATGGCATTATGTTTTCAGAGAGATTACTTTAGTCATTGAAAAAACATAATAAAGAAATTATGGATAAGATGTAAAAAGTCACTGCAACAGTATTCTTTCATACTCTTAAAATGTTTCTTCTTTGAGTCCATCATGAGAAAGAATACAGTATTTCATTCCTTCTGGCTTTGTGTATGGTGTTTTTAAATTGATTGGGGTGCCCATGGACTACAGTTATGAGAAAAGCTTAGAGAAACTGAGGTAGCACACATAATTAAAGACAAATATTTAGACTGGGCTTGGTGGTTCGCACCTCTAATCCCAGCACGTTGGGAGCCTGAGATGGGAGGACCACGAGGCTGGGAGATCAAGACCAGCTTGGGCAACATAGTGAGACCCTTATCGCTGCCAAGAATAAAAGAAATAAGAATATTCACGTTTTTACATATATGGGATTCCCCAGGAAGGTGAGGTAGCTGAAATAGAGAAACCAAGAAAAGGTCACACAAAATGTTAGTTGTGATATAGAATATTGGTTGGTTGAACTATTTTAACTTCTGCTTATCCTTTAAAGGTGGTCTAGATGGTAAAAATAAAATCTTTAATAAATGGGAGCGTCTTCTGTGTTGGATTTTTGTTTTGTCCCATATTGTGGTAGTATAATAGAGAAATCTTTAGAATGCAGATCTTGTTTACTTGCCATTTTCCCCCCTTGATCAACTGGGCTTTTGACCACTTCACCTAAAAAGAAGAAACTGTCAGAGAGAGGCGCGATGTAAGCTATTTTCCTATTTTCATAGGCTTTATCCTCCAAACCAACTTCCAAAGTGGTTAAGTGCTTTTTCTAAGAAGTAGAGTATAAATGTCCCTGAAGAAAAAATAGCAGGCTCTCCTTTTATGTTTAAAAAGGGGCTGGATGTGGTGGCTCACGTCTGTACTCCCAACACTTTGGGAGGCCGAGGAGGGTGGATCTCTTGAGCTCAGGAGTTCAAGACCAACTTGGGCAACATATCTCTACCAAAAATACAAAAATTTACCAGGCATGATGGTATGCACCTGTGGTCCCAGCTACTTGGGAGGCTGAGATGGGAGGATCTCTTGAGCTTGGGAGGCAGAGGTTGCAGTGAGCTGAGATCACACCACTGCACACCCGCCTGGGCAACAGAGCAAGACCCATCTCAAAAAAGGGGGGGTGAGGTGGGTAAAGTGCAAACTGAAAACAGGAATTTCTCTGGAAATGAAGTGACTGATTTGAGTCAGATGCTAGGGATTAGATTTGTCCCTCCTAAGGAGGAGTTGCTGAAGTCCTTCATCTCTTAGCCTGGCTTGAAGTATGAAAAGAGAAACGATTGTCAATTTGAATCTGGAAAGTGCAGAATCTGTCACTGGGCAGAACAAGGAGCATGTGGCTTTTCAACCACAGGACTGTTTCACAAATTCATATTCATTTCTCTTCATTCTGACTCATTTTTGGTTTTCCCTGCTCATTTTATTTCCCCTTGAATTTGTATTAAATGTGTTACACGCTCTTAAGGGAGAGAGGTTCTCAAGAGTGGGGAAGATGCTACCAATAAAAAAGGTTAGTCTGGGGAAGAAGTCAGCCTTGGTGCATTGAACTCAACTATAGTTTATCTCAAATTATTTCCCCCTTTTTGGAGAACAATATACTTTTCTCCTCCAGGAAGCTTGAAGTCTCAAAGGCCTTTATTAACTTGATCTTTGGGAATAGTGTTTTAATTTTTCCGTAATCATCATGCAAATTGATCATAATAATCTCTGGAAAGGAAAATAAGTGAACCAATGGCCTCATTAACTCCAGTGCTAGGGGGACCCACGTTCCTGAGAGCTGGTGCCTTTACTCCATGGTGGCCCAGGACTTCGTTGTGTATGACTTGGCCCATACCCATTGGGAGCTGTGGATTGTTCCCTGCCTGGCCTGTTTAAATTGCCTCATGCATTTTCCTCCCTTACAACATAATAGGGGAGTAGTCTGAAAGGTTCCAACCTTACAAAAGAAATGTTTGCATTCTACTCAATTCTAAGCAGCATCTCCAACTCTCCAATAACAGAACCATACCATTGATGCACATGTCTTATCCAGACTTTCCCTGAATGACATTGAGGTCTCAAATTGCTAGACCCTGGGTGACAAATTGAGTCAGTCAGCATTAAAGTGTATGGCTCAGATGCATAATTCTGAATGCTGTTCTGCTGTTTAGGAGGGCTTTTTAAAGAGTGTGTTTTAATTTTAATTTAACACTGACAATGATAAAGACAAATAGATCTGTCCAAAATATACTTAGTAACAGATTTTTGAGTTGGTTATTAATTTCATATAAGCAGTTCTTTTTTTTTTATTTTTGTACACTATACAATTCAGTAGAAATCAGGATCAAATGCTATACACTTTTATTGATTGCCTGCTATGTGTCAAGGAAGGTATTAAATGTTTTCAGATGCTGTCTCATTTATCTATCCTCATCTTACAGAAGAGGAAAAGGTGGTATAAAGAGGTGAAATCGCCTGCTAGCTGGAAAGGGGCAGAGTCATTTACAGATCTGCCTTATCGTTAACAAATTTTGGATGCAACCCTTTGAAAATTAATTTCTTCAGGGCTACATATAGCTAGTAACTGTTTATCAGTAGACCTTGTCCTGTCAGTGAGTAGACAGTAAATGCCTATAAGCCTTGGGGACCACAGGGTACCATAAACCTCTGGGCATGGATTGTCACTCAGTGGGTGTCCAGGACCATACCTTGAACACACCAGTGCCTTTCACTGAGTAATCAGATCTGTGGCTGAAAATTATCTCTTCCTCTTTTGGAGACAATTGTTTTCTTCTAGGGAAGTACAGATGCAGGATGGTATGCACAAAGCTGGTATTGGAAAGTTATAACCTAACAACCAGATGGGTTAGCCAAAGGAATCTGTCTCTTGAGACAGGACAGGGCCAGATGCATATCTACCTTTAGAAAACCCCATTTATCTTAGCAGCGGTGAGAAAATGGGTTATATGTTCTTTTAAGTCACTTTTACCTCTCTGGAGGAATTTTCTATGAATATTCATCAACACCAACTACTTGTAAGCGATTACATTAGAATACAATAAAGTATACCTTCATTAGTTTTGTTGTGTGTCTACTAAATGCTGGGAATTGTGCTTGGTGTTACAGTTCAAAGACAAAAGGGCATAATGATCATGTAGGGAAAGTGGACTTATGATCAAATGCCTGGAAAATTAAATATATGACTAGAAGCAAGCACAAAGAATGACCTAAGGAAGGCATCAGACAGGTAATCATACTGCGGCTGGGTCTTGAAGTTATTAGTAAGAGTTCCTTGGATGAAAAAGTTGGGGAAAATATATTATCCTATTTTGAAGGAAGTTCCTACTCATTTTGACAAAAGAAGAGTATGTTTTTGCCTTGAAAGTAGCAATAAACATGGTGTAATCGGTTGAGGAAGGCTATGCTCTGTGGAGAAGAGCAGGCACTACATTCAATTTATCTTGTAGCGTGGTGTTTTCTCAAACTAGCCTTAGAAAAATACTGGTTCCTCAAGGTGTTGGTTGGTGTTGTCTGGAAATACAGGAAGCCTCTGAGGCCAAGTAATGTGGCAAACACTGGGTAGGCCAGTTACTTGGGGTTAACTTTCCTGCAGGACTTCTCAGAGTCTTTACTATGCTACTCTGCATCATAAATTTCCAAGAGCTTGCCCTGTAGCTATTTGTGTTTCCCTTTTCGTAGTGCACATAGGGTTTCATGGATCTCTGCATGGAAAATGCTGCTTTAGGGTAGAGGCAGCTGTCAGCAGTCTTTAGAAAGTGAGTGATTTCTGTTTCAGAAAGGTAACACTGGGCACCTGGGAAGAAAAATACCAACGGTGAGAAAATAGACCCAAGGCCCCCTATAACGAGGCTGTTAAAATTTTCTAGGCAAAAGAAAATGAGGGTCAGAATTAAGGCAGTGGAAATGGAAGAGAAGAGATAGATTTGAGAGAGACTTAGAAGGTGGAATGGATACTCTATAACCACAAGGATAGTGGACGAGAGAATAAAAATACTTGAAGGTGAATCCCAGGTTTCTAGTTGGGAAGCTTGGACAGAGAAGTGTTGGGTAGAAGATGAAAAACAATTTAATATGGAACATACAGACAAAGATGGTCAACTCATAGCCAGTAACAGGTGATACTATTGAAGCAAGATATTTCCCTCACCCCTTCATGGATGGGAATTGGGAGTGCACGGGTGCTAGAGCTAGCCAGCCACTTTGGTGCCTGCATGGGTAGACTCCAGTCTCCTGGTCCTGCTGCGTTTTACCCCTTGCGGGAGGGGGAGTTCAGGTGAGTGGGTGCAGGAGCCGGGGTGAGTGCTTTTGGTTACTGATAGGAGCAAAACTTTGTGTGGACCACATGACAGCATTTAGGGGAAAGCCCACTACCTCTGAAGCTTCAGTAAGTGTGTCACAGTGTCCTTTTAGCTTTCCTGTCTGTGGATGGCTTGTGTTAACAGCTCAATGGAGGGTCAGGGTGACAGTCTTTTGCACCCATACTCATGGCATCTGAATCCTTGTCTGGCATCCAGGAGGAATGAGGTTGCATGAAGGAATTGGAGATGGTAAATGTGGGGGATTTTGTTAACGATGAAAGGGGCTCTCAGCAGGAAAGGGAGCTGAAAAGGGGAAAGAGTGGGAGGGTGAACTTCCCCTGGAGTCCAGTCATCCCCAGCTGGACTCCTTCCAAGGCTATACTGTCAATTTGTCCGTCTGAAGTCAAGCTGCTTCTCTCCAGTGTCCAACCATAGATGCCGGCATCCAGCTGCTTCTCCTCTCTCTGCTGGCAGAGCCAGATGGTGCCCATAAAAGCCATGGGTAGTTTTGGAAAAGGCAACATTCAAGTGGGACAACAGGGCTATGTACTCCCACTTTGGGGTGCAATATTAGGCTTTTTGGCTTGAGGGTGGGACCCTTGATGGGGACCTGCCCTCTTCTCCCCAGAGTTTCCCTGCCTCTGGTCCTTATCACTAATCTGCAGTTCAGGGCACAAATAAATGTATTTTTATCTTTCTGTGATGCTTCAAGTGACTTTATTATCTTGCAATATCTTAAGGTCATCATAATTAACATAGTATTGTTTGACCATAAATGTATACCAATGCAGGTTACAGAGAGCTGTGCTTAATAGAAAGCTGAATATGAATTATTCATTGAGATACTAACATGTGCCTAGTATAGCAATAATATGTAAAGAAAAAACAAGCAAAAAAAAAAAAGGGGGGGGGGAATAAAAAGACATATTCCTTGCTTAATTTGTTTGTTATCTTAAGCCTAAAGAAGACATTACAAGTGGTCAGAATCCTAACAGATTCTGACCTTTCACTTGTTATGTGACCTAGGGCAAGATACATAACTTTTTAGTGCTTGGGTTTTTTCATTTGTAAAATATTATTTGTGGACTATTAGTATCTTTCTCATTAAGGAGTTATGAGGTTTAGCTAGGGTTAAACAAAAAAAAAATCTACTTCATACTGAATGTATAAAATAAATTTCTTTAGGAAATAATGTTTGCATTGTGATCTACTTAATAAGTTTTACTGTTACTTTATTTGGTTTCCAGGTAATACAAAATAATAATGTGTCTATTTGAATTGCAAAAATCAAGCTGGTTTGAATTAAAGAAGTGTGAAAAACTCTTAGGTTGGCAAAATATGTAACACTTCTATCAATTAAAAATAGGTAAAATGTGTTAAAAAATAATGAAAAGTTCATGCTTTAATTGAACTGGCTTTTTTCAAAAGCCTATATTTTTACAAAGCTTAATGAAACAAAAATTGAAATGGTGCCCATTATGAAATCTGTTAATTGTTATTATTCCCGTAAAGTTCACATGACTTAAAAAAGTTTTGCAGTGATGCCAACTAGGAATGCATACTACTTGCCTTTCCTTTTCTCTGTATTTATTTTTTGATAATAGAGACCAACATTCACCATAGCAAACAGAGCATTTACTAAATTGAAAACTTTCTTTAAACATACTAGAAACTTTTGACACAAGATTGCTAGAATTGCAGGGTGTTTTTTTCTGTCTGACAAAACTTTCTTCATTCTTCCTGGTTTCATCAAGGGCAAGACTGTTTCTCTACTTATTTCCAATACCATCATCATCTTAAATATCATTGTGCTAGAAGGCACTGCAATATTAATTAAAAATACAGTCTAATTATTTACCCTAGTTGGTTCATACAAACCTCTTTGGTATAATCAGTGGACTCCCTTAAGGGGTTTCACGGTGTTTTGGAGTGAAATAGAAAGGTTTGTTTCTGACTTGCACTTGGCTCCTGAGTGTAATTAAGTATAACCTACAATTCACCTTTAGGTCACTAGATCAAATACAACTTATCTGGGCAATGTCCAGAGGTATGTGCTGATGTTGACTGAGTGCTGATGGGCGGCATACATAAATGAGTGGAACTTTTAATTTACCTTCAGGCGTCTCAGGAACATTCCGGGTGTTTCAGAGAGTTCGAGGGAAAGCAGAGGGCAGCCAAACAGGTCCTTCATTTTAGACAGTCCCCAGGACAAAGCACCACAAACCAAGCTGAAGAGCTGCTCAGATGGCTGGAGGTGTTTGGCGACAACCTCCTCCCACTTCTGGCCTTAGTGCTAACCTAAAGTTGCAGGGCAACCTCTTCTAGCTGTTGGGGGTGTGCTATGAAGCCTCCTGGATGTGCCTGGGGCTCAGCCATCAGGGAGATTGCCTTCTCAAGGAAAGCAGGGAAGTGTTTCCAGGCCCAGCACCAGGCTCAGATCCAGGCTTCAAAACTATGTCCCTGGGCTCATCTGGCATAACAAGGGATCAACTGATTTCTCAAGCAGACTCAAAGGGTCCATTTGTCTTCCTCACAAATATATTTTAGAAAGAGTGAGAGTAAGGCCAGGTGCAGTGGCTCAGGCCTGTAATTCCAGAGCTTTGTAAGGCTGAGGTGGGTGGATTGCTTGAGCCCCAGAGGTTTAGTCCAGCCAGGACAACATAGTGAAACCCCATCTCAAATATATATATATATATTTGTGTGTGTGTGTAATTTGTATATATAATTATATATATTAAATATAATGGCAACCTGTGCCATTATATTTATGAGGTTTAGCTACTCAAGAGCCTGAGGTGAGAGGATCACTTGAACCTGGAAGGTGGAGATTGCAGTAAGCTGAGATCAAGCCACTGCACTCCAGCCTGGGCAACTGAGTAAGACCTTCTCTCTCTAAAAAAAAAAAAAAAAGGAATAAAATGCCCCCAACTCCCATCTTAAGAAAAAAATCAGTGTCTGAAAGCCTTGCTCAGTTTGAAACATTGAATTGCCTGGCCTAAGGAAAAAGAGAAGTTCATAAGCAGCCCCATAAGTTGGTAAGAGAGTTTGGAAAATGGAAAACAGTGGTAAAAATAAAATAATCTTTAGTTGTAAATATGGAAATTCATTAGAAATAATAGTGGCTGAGGCTAGGCCTGTAATCTCAGCACTTTGGATGGCTGAGGTGGGTAAATCACTTGAGGCCACGAATTCGAGACCAGCCTGGCCAACATGGCAAAACCGTGTTGCTACTAAAATACAAAATGAAAATACAAAAATTAGTTAGGCATGGTGACGTACACCTGTAAACCCCAGCTACTTGGGAGGCTGAGCCATGAGAATTGAACCCAGGAGGCAGAGGTTGCGGTGAGCAGAGATCATGCCACTGTACTCAAGCCTGGGCAACAGAGCAAGGCTCTGTTTTTTGTTTGTTTGTTTGTTTGTTTGTTTGTTTTTTGTTTTTTGTTGTTATTTTGGTTTTTGTTTTAGTTTTGCTCTTGTTGCCCAGGCTGGAGTGCAATGGCATCATCTTGGCCCATGGCAACCTCCACCTCCAGAGTTCAAGTGATTCTCCTGCCTCAGCCTCCCAAGTAACTGGGATTCCAGGCATGCAGTGTCACACTCGGCTAATTTTGTATTTTTACTAGAGACAGAATTTCTCCATGTTGTTCAGGCTGGTCTCAAACTCCCGACCTCAGGTGATCCACTTGACTTGGCCTCCCAAAGTGTCGGGATTACAGGAGTGAGCCACCATGCTCGGCCAAGACTCTGTTTTATGAAAAACAAAAAGAAATCACAGTGGCTGAACTATAGATTTATTGATGGATATTGTGGGAAATAAGAAGAAAATGGTGGTTTAGGTAAGATATGGAAGGCTTTGAATATCTCGAGTGTTTTTTTTGAAATATCCAAAGCCAGTTTTACCTGCATAAGCAACTCAATACGAAGGTCTCAATTCACCTAGAATTGAATAGGAATTGGTATTTTATATGACTTCAATTGAATTCAATCTAATATTTGGCTAAGTTAAGAATTCCAGGTAGAAATGGACTAATTATGTTTCATACTTCAACAGGTATTTGCAGTCAGGAAGGTAAATCAAGATGCTGAAGGTTTCCATGAGGAAGATAGTAGATGCTGTCTCCCTTGGGGTGATCTGTGAAGAGGATAAAGAATAAAGCAACCAGAGACTGTGGCCTTTGGGTTTTTGCCTGCTGAGAAATGACAAATAGAATCCCAGCCAGCTGGAAGCTCTGATTCACAGAAACAGGGGAGGTCATGTGAAATATAAAGTCAAACAGAAAGAGCTACACGGAGAGTTGCTAAGTTTTATTTTAAAACTTGTTAATCTTGATATTGGGGAGTGGACTGGACTTCGGTGGAATCTGCTAGAAAGCATTCTACAATCACATCTGTTCCTGCAGGTAAGCTGTCTATCCATCCATTCACTTTAAAATATTTATTGAGTTCCTACTATGTGCTAGTTCTGATATAAACAAAAGCAGGCAGGCCTTGACCTCAAGGAGCTTACAGTCAATGAAGTGCCCAGGGACTTGCTGTACCATGGAAATGTGAACACAGTGTGAGGTGCAGAGAAGAGGTGGACAATGGCCAGGTCCTACAGACCCTTGTAGGCCAGGGGAAATATTTTATTTTTAATATTAAAGGAAAGGAGGACCCATTTAATACTTTTAAAATAAATTTTTTAAAATTTATTTTTAGATGGAGTTTCAATCTGTCACTCAGGCTGGAGTGCAGTGGCACAATCTCAGCTCACTGCAACCTCCACTTCCTGGGTTCAAGTGATTCTCCTGCCTCAGCCTCCTGAGTAGCTGGGACTATAGGTGCACACCACAATGCCTGGCTAATTTTTGTATATTTTAAGTAGAGATGGGGTTTACGATGTTGACCAGGCTGATCTTGAACTCCTGACTTCAAGTGATCTGCCTGTCTTGGCCTCCCTCACTGAAGACTTTTAAGTAGGGAAATGATATGATCAATCAGATTAGCTTCCAGGCTTTGGGTTTTCTTTTTCTTCGGCATCTTCATGGGATTTTTTTAGATGCCCAGTTTCTTACTGCTGACCATGTATGTAGACTCAGTTTTCTAATGACCTCAGAAAATTGACTAGGGCATGAAAACTATTGTGTTGACGAACTGTAGAAATGGAAAAGGATAAAGAGACCATATTTTTTTTTCAGTTAAGTTTGGGCCCTCACCACCTTACCACTGGATCACACAGTAGATGTGATTAGTTGGCCTGGATCTGATGCCTGCCAAATTTTCTCAAACAGTTGCTCATGGCATGGCCCTATCCAGAACCTCCATCAGGGTCTTAGAGCCACAGAGCTAGAGCTCCTTAGCAGAGCAACCCAGGTCATCCGTGGAATGGTTCCTGTTGGTCTTCTATGTGTTATTGGCTATAAAATTTGCAAAACATCGCTTCTTAAACTCATCTAACAGGTTGTCAGTTTAATGAGATGTTCACAGGTTCTCGATTAAAAAGAATAAAACAAAAAACTGGCTGGGTTTGATAGCTCACTCCTGTAATCCCAGAACTTTGGGAGGCCGAGGCAGGTGGATCACATGAGGTTAGGAGTTTGAGACCAGCCTGGTCAATGTGGGAAAACCTGTCTCTGCTAAAAAAAAAGAATTGCAAAAAATTAGGTGGCATGGTGATACATGTCTGTAGTCCCAGCTACTCAGGAGGCTGAGGCACAAGAATTGCTTGAACCTGGGACACAGAGGTTATAGTGAGCTGAGATCGTACCACTGCACTCCAGCCTGGGCAACAGAGCAAGACTCTATCTAAATAAATAAATAAATACATTCATACCACAAAGAAGGCGGGGGAGTCTATTAGTCAAATACATCAGGAAAACAAACACAATGTGTAATATCCTCACTCTTCAGGAGGCATATAATGTACTTAGCTTCACTAAAGGCTCCAAGAAGTCCTGCAGAAATGTGATTAACGCAACACTTCCCAAGCATAATTAATGTTAAACCCTTTTCTCCACCTAACCATGGTTACTTTGTTGAACAGCTTGGGAAACACTGCTCCGGCTTAACCTCTTACTTTTGCCAGGTTAGTTTATTTAAACCCAAATGCACCTTTTGAACTACTTTTGCTATGGCTCTGTTTATGCTGTTTCTGCCTTTGGGAAAAATCGTCATTATCCTCTCTATCTTTCTAAGCTCATCTAACTCAGATGTCACCTTCTTTATGAAACCCACTCTGATGAGCCTAACTCGGACTGACAATGCTTTTCATCTAACTTTTGAGGCACTTTTTTTTTCTTTTTTTTAAGACAGAGTCTCGCTGTGTCACCCAGGCTGGAGTACAGTGGCACCATCTTGGTTCACTGCAACCTCTGCCTCCCAGTTTCAAGCCATTCTCCTGCCTCAGCCACCATGCGGGGTAATTTTTGTATTTTTAGTAAACACGAGGTTTCACCATGATAGCTAGGCTGATCTTGAACTCCTGACCTTGTGATCCACCCACCTCGGCCTCCCAAAGTGCTGGCATTACAGGCATTACAGGCGTGAGCCACCACAACCAGCCTGAAATTTCTTGAAGGGATTGATGGTTCTAATTTTCAGGTTGGAAGGCAGAATCATGAAGCAACACAAGCTTTGGATCAAGATAGTTATTTCAGTCACATTTTGGTTAACCAGCTGCATGACTTTGGGCAAATTATGCAATTTCACTAAGCCTTAGCTTTCTTATCTATAAAATAAGGACAATGAACTCCCCACCTCTTGGAGGAGTTGTGAAGAGTAAATGAGACTGTGTCGTGTCTGATATATTGTAAGCAATCCATACATGTCAGCTGCTGTCATTATTGTAATTACTATCACATCAATTACTAAGACTGCTAAAAATAAGAAGGTCCCTTTTTTGTTGTAGTGACTGTACATGCCCAGTATTCTGGACAATCAAAATTCCTCAATATTCTGGATATTTTGGCATACAAGGAGGCTGCCTCTCTCCTTGCGAAGGCAGAGAGAGTTATGTTAGATGTATCCATTGTCTAGCAAAGAATCGTCTTCCTCCCAGAGACAGAGAGTCTGTTGCTGTGACTTCCACACTCCCCAAATTTTCTGTTCCATCCAGATTGGAATAGTGACTCTCATATGCAAACACATAGTCCAAGGCATTCTGACTTCTGATTCAGTGTAAGTACTGTGTCTTTTTTTTTTTTTTTTTCCTGACGACAGAGTCTTACTCTGGAGTGCAGTGGTGCAATCCTGGCTCACTGCAACCTCTGCCTCCTGGGTTCAAGCGATTCTCCTCAGCCTCCTGAGTAGCTGTGATTACAGGCATACACCACCATGGCCAGTGAATTTTTAAATTTTATTTTTATTTTTTTAGTAGAGATAGGGTTTTATTAAGTTGACCAAGCTGGTCTTGAACTCCTGGACTCAAGTGATCTGCCTGCCTCAGCCTCCCAAAGCACTGGGATTACAGGCATGAGCTACCACGTCCGACCAAGTGCTGTATCTTGCGTGAAGATGTACTTGGTCCCTGCCTGTGGCTGGCTTGTCTATCTGGTATACCTGGCCTGGACATCAGAGGACATGCAGTTGTAAGTCAGTGGCTGGACAGATTCAGCTCTTTAGTTGCTTTAGGTTAAGTTTCACTTGGGTCCATGTGATCGTTTGTAACAAGATAGTTCAGCAAAATAAAATGTCAATATCTTTTTATATTTTGCATGATAAATATATATGAATTAAAAAGAACTTCTGTCTATTCACTAAATGTTTATTGAATGCCTACTATTTACTGGGCACAGTTATAGGCATATATACAATAGTTGTTATACAACAGTATACAAAATACAGACATCCCTATTGTAATGGAGCCAAATTCTGACAGGAGAAGACAGAAATCAAACAAGGGAATGAACTAATGTATTATATGCCAAGTGATGGTAAGTGCTATGAAAAAATTAAAGCAGGACATGGAAGACAGAGAGTTGGGAGGTTCAGGGAAGTCCTTTCTGTTACGATGACATTTGAGTTCAGGTATAAAGGAGAATCTGGAAAGTACTTAGGCTAAGGAAACTCTCAAAAGGAAAAGGATCATGTTGCCTGATAGGCGAAAAAAGGAAGCCAAGATAAAGAAAAAGAGTGGGTTGAAGCTAGCTAAAAAACATGCCAGATTTTCTGGCCCAGCCAACAAGTATTTTATCTGCAAAGGAATTGAGAAGGCATTGGTGAGTTTGAAGGAGAGGCACTACATTTGTGTTTTTGGAAGATCACTCTGGCAGTGCCAGGTGGAGAATGGGTTGAGGAGAATGAAGTAGATACAGAGGAAGAGGGAGGAGCCCAGATGACTGGTGGTGCTATTGTTTCCAGGCTGGCTACGCTGGAGGAGGAGTAGGCTTGCTGAGAACGATGCTCACTTAGCTCGGTTCTGGAAGGACGACACTGGGGTAGCCCAAGAGAGAGCCTTTCCAATGCAGATGGAAGCAGTCAGTTGAAGTAAAATTTTCCTGGAGAGGTTTTAAAGCTGGTGGCTCATGGATGGTGACTGGGGCCATAATGGGAGTGCATAGCATTATCAGGGAGCTCCTTAGAGTCAGAGAGAAGAGGTCGAAAAATAGACATGTAGGAAGGCTGAAGATCTAAGACCTGAAGGAGGAGCCAGAAAAGAGGCCGGAAGACACCCCCGAGCCTGTGAAAACCTGGAGGCTGCCCACCAGATAGCACGATGATCAAGATTTCAGGTTCTGGTGTCCAACCCATCTGGCTCTGAATCCCAATTTCCCAAAACTGACATGACCTTGGGTACGAAGCCTTGCAGGATGATTGGGAGGGATTACATGTACTGTGTTTAACATCTTTAGCACATTGTCTGGCTTGTAGAAGATGCTCAGTAAAGTGGTAAATGTGGAAAGAGATACGGAGAGGCATAAGGATGGAAATCGAGATGGAGACGGAGACGGAGGTAGTCCCTAAAAATGTTCAACTTGAAGTCCTTGGCAGCATTCACAGAAGGAGTGGCAGCACCTCAGTTAGCATGCCAGAAAAGGATCTGCTGTAACTCTACACAGCCCAGAGCCTGTCATGCCCTCGGGTAATGTAATGAAAGGTGTTTTCCTCTCTTCAGAACAGGTGCTCAACTGATACAATTTAGAGTCTCGAATTCCAAAGCTTAATTGTTTGTTCTACATACAAGTTAGCCCAGCTTGGAACACCTGTGGACTATGTTCTTTTGATGCACCAAAGCCTGTCTTTTATTAAGCCCTTTGTGAGCAGTCAAAATAAGACCAAATGTCCATGTGTCGCTGCATATCCACGTGGGCATGAAACAAGCCAGCCAGCTCGAGGACAGCACAGTAAGTGCTTAAAATAGCAAGTGAATCCTTAGGCTCTGGAAAATATGGTTACATGATTAATGTAACCAGAGTCAGAGATGAAATAACATTAAATATTTTATATATATAGAAACTTGCCTACACACACATAAAATTCCCTGTTAGTTGTACTTGAGGTTTAGCCATGTTGAATCGATAAAAAATGATTTACAGCGGATGGTTTTCAACAGCTCGTTGTGCTTTCAGTCTTCCATAAAGAAGTTAAAATTAATTTTAATATGTTGATGGTGCTTATTGATGATAATATTCATAATAAATATCCATCGGAAAAATTCTCCAGCACAGCTTTGTGACAGAGAGGTCGAGAATGTTAATGACAATCAGGACTGCAAAATGCAATCCAGTCAATTACTTTAATTAAATCTAAAACTACTTTATGTCTTTTCATTTATGTAGTAAACTGGTGGTGGAGAAAAGGGCACCATCTTTATCTGGCTCATTGTAGAGTCCAAAGATGCGGTCTTAGATGGTGTTTTAACATTTGTAGCTCTATATCCTTGTGGAATATTTAAAGTAATTATGGGTCTTACAAGTAATGCTCCTGCTTCTATAAGAAGAAGAAAGAAAAGGTGGAGATTTCCCTTTGAATGCCGTTTTGTAGAAGGAGAGCTTTCTCCTCACAGACACTAATCTTGTATTTACAGACTGGGTTATATTTGGTAGAGCCAACATTCCAGGGTAAATGGGTGAAACGTCTACATTTCAGTGAATCCTTTTTAATTATATTGTTTGGGATCAGAAGAAAAAGAACACAGCTGTCAAAAGTTCTCCCTACCACAGAGGTTCAAATGCTTATAACCCAGTCATCATGGCTGTGCAAAACACCTTTTTATTAATTGTGTTGTCATATAAAAGTTGGCATCACCTATGTGTTTAGGCTATTAAACTTGGAGAATAGAAAGGTGAGCATTTTGGAAAATGAATCAATTGATGAATGAGCAATTCATTCCATTTTTTCCGTGAATATTAAGAGTGTGTAGTGCCTACTATGTGCCATGTAGTGTTGTGGGCATCTGAACACAACTGTAAACCATATAGACACAATCCAGTCTGGACCTCAAGGGATCCACATTTTAGCTTGAAGGAAATGAGGAAACAACAAAATAATTAAACTGAATTATATCAGATAAGGCAAAAAGTATGCCAAAAACAAAACCCAAACAAACACAACAGCAGGATGTTGGTAGGTTGACCAGCTTTTCCTAGTTTGCCCAGGTCTGTCCTGGTTTTAGCACAGAAAATCTTCTGTCCTAGATAAGCCCTCAGTCCCAGGCATATTGAAATGACTGGCCATCTTAGTAATAGGAAAGAGAGCAGCTAAGTGAGAGTTTATTTTGGATGAGTGGTCAGGGAAGGCCTCTCTGGGGAGGTGATACTTGAGTTGAGATAAGAGCAACGCAGGTATCCAGAGCGGTGGCTCACGCTGGTAATCCCAGCTCTTTGGGAGGCTGTAGTGGGAGGATTGCTTGAGCTCAGGAGTTTGAGAACATCCTGGGAAGCCTGGAGAAACAAAAATTAGCTGGGCATGGTGGTGCACACATCTCTACTCCCAGCTACTTGGGATGCTGAGATTGGAGGATCCCCTGAGCCTGTAGAGGTCAAGGCTGCAGTGAGCTGTGATACCACCAATTTGCTCCAACCTGGATGACAGAGTAAAACTCTGTCTCAAATAAAGGTCTCACTCTGTTGCCCAGTTTGGAGTGCCATGGTGTGATCACATTGCTCATTGTAACCTCAAACTCCTAGGTTCAGGTGATCCTCCTGCCTTAGCTTCCCAAGTAGCTGTGACTACAGGTATTCACCAACATACCTGGATTAATTTTTTCTTTTTTTTTTTTTTTTTTGGTAGAGATGAAGGTCTCACTTTGTTACCCAGGCTCGTCTCAAACTCCTGCTCTCAAGCAGTTCTCCTGCTTTAGCTTCCCAAAGTACATGGATTGCAAGTGCAAGCCACTGTGCCCAGTGCTATAGTTATGTTTTGACCCAACTCATGCCATGGTGACAAACTTTGAAGGTATAAAGTTATTTAGCTTAAAATATAAAGATGTGAGAAAGTACTTTTGGAATGGTAGAGTGAAGACATTAAAAGAGACAAACCACTTCATAAAAACAATAAGAGCACTGGAAAAATAGTTAAAAGCAACTTTTTAACTTGCCCTTGTCCCATTGCACTCCCTCCAGTTCTGTACTAACATTGAAAACTAACAGCCTCATAAGTATGGTATCCCTGAAAGTAAGCAGCCTAGCAGCTACTGAAAGGGAGAAGTCCCATCTCAGAAAACTCACTATCTCATAGCTTTCTTTGATATAACTGAGACTTTACTCTGTACTAGTAGCCTTTTACTAAACTATTTGTTGAAAACAGTCAGTGGCAGTTATTTAATGTGGTAGCTACCTGAGGTGATAATAACAGGTGAGGCTACCAACAGACTGCAAAAAACATTTAAAAAGGAAAAACTAAAGAATGATACTACCATAGAAGGCTTTGAAGAGCTCTAACATATTCCCGGGAATCTAGAAGTCCAAGTGCAAGTTCAGGGCTATGTACCTGCTCCAGAAATATCTGAGGAGGTTCTGAGCTCTCATCTGACCTGAAGCTTCTATGTCAGCAGGAAGAGAAGGCTGAGTCAGAGTTCTCAGTGGCCTGACTGAGGGTTGTAGATGCCCTTCCCTCTTCCAGAACTTCTTGCCAAAACCTAGGGGATTCATTGTTTTGAGTCATTTAAGAAAATCTCTGGGCTGGGTGTGGTGGCTCATAACTACAATTCCACCCTTTGGGAGTCTGAGGCAGGAGGATCATTTGAGCTTAGGGGTATGAGACGAGCTTGAACAACATGGTGAGATCTTGTGTCTACCAAAAAAAATAAATAAAAATTAAAAAATTAGCTGGGTGTGGTGGTATGCCCCTATGGTCCCACCTACTTGGGAGGCTAGGCAGGAGTATCACCTGAGCCCAGGAAGTTAAGGTTAAGGTGAACTGTATCTGTACCTTGTCTCAAGAAGAAAAAAAAAAAAAAAAAAAAAGAAAGAAAAGAACAGAACAGAATAGAAAAAATAAAACCTGTCTAAGCATTAGCTAAGCACAGAGTTTCTAAACAGACACTTCAGTGGCTGTACATGACAAAGGCTACAAATGTACAGACTAGTTTGAAAAAGTCACTAAATAGAAGCAACAACAATAAACTCCAACAATAACAAACCTTGGGGAAATCTTTCCAGAGTAGCCACATTACATAATTTTGTGTATTTTTTGTATATATATATATATATATATATATATATGTGTGTGTGTGTGTGTGTGTATATATATATATATACACACACATATAATATATGCATTTTATAATTTATATTTTATATAAAATTTTATATATGTATACATCTTCTTTCCAGAGTAGCTGCATTATATAATTTTGTATATAATGTATATACAATTTATAATTTATATTTTATATAAAATTATATAAAATATAAACTGGACATATTAATGTATGTCCAGTTTTCAATAAAAATGTATTAGATACACAAGGAAATAGGAAAAAGTAAAAGTAAATAGAAATAGTACTTGAAGAAATCCAGATGTTGGAATTACTATACAAAAACTTTAAGTCAGCTACTATAAATAAGTTAAAAAAAGGAAAGAAAAACATACTTAGAGAACTAAATGAAAGTATGAAAATAATGCTTTACCATTATCTCCTGTCTGTTTTAAATGAGTGTAAACCCATTTACCTGGACTTTTTCCCCAGCTGCCCTTGCTAGTAGGTATACCCATTTGACTGTTATGGCATATAGGGTAAGAATGAAATCTCTTGTGAAACTGCTCTGTTGCACCCTAAAGTTGCTAGCTCTCCATTTCCTTACCATTTTAGGCAGGCTGAAGTGTGCACATGAAGGGTTGAGCCATTGTTTTGTTGTTGTTGCTGTTTTTGTTTTTTTGAGACAGGGCCTCACTCTGTCTCCCTAGGCTGGCATGCAGTGGCAGCCAGCTCCTGCAAAAAACTTCAGAATCACATGGGTTGTTCCATAATCAGGATTAGCCATCTACTTTAATTCCCTGTGTACTCTTTGTCTTTTTTCCTAAAACAAATTATTGTTTTTAAAAATTGAATAATTTTAAATTATTTTAATGTTAAAAATATTGTGCATGCAGCAGTGTGCAATCCTTTCCCAAGCTCAAGCAATCCTGCCACCTCACTTTCCCAAAATGATAGGATAACAGGAATGAGCCAGCGTGCCTGGCTGCCGTCTTTGAACTGGCTGTTAAGAGCAACATCGTCAAGAGCTGGGATGCTGGGCCACTTGATGAGCAGAGCCTACGGAATCAGCGGAGACAGAGAGAAATACATTCTTTACCAGATATTGGCTATTGTTATTTTGGCCACTTTGAAAGCAGTCAAGCCGATCTTCTCACTTATTGAATAACTTCTTTGGGGTCATGATCATTTTTTTTTTTTAAGATTTATTTTTTCTTCTCATGAATCTATGCTTAGATGGTTTCAAATGAACAACACTGAGGGTATCAGGACACACATGACCAGTCCTGATCCTCTGGGAGTTTAGAGTAGAGTTGAAGGAGTTGTCTGCATAAATAGCTAATAGAAAATATGATAAACACAAGAACAGAGATTCAAACGGACTTTTGTGGAAGCATAGTTCAAGTTGAGGGGAGCAAAGGAGAGCTGGAGGAAGACATAGCGGAGGAAGGTGGGACCTGAGCCACCCCTCGGATGATTGGGTGGAGAGCCTCAGCAGGTGGAAGGGTGTGGCTAGGGGGAAAAGAAGAGAGGTGAGTACTGTAGACATTAGTCAAGGTCAGAATATAGCAGAGTGACTGAAGGGGAAAATCATTGGAGATTATGCTGAGCTCTCTTCAAGTTGACTGGAGCTGCAGATATTTAGATTGAGGCTCAGGACAGATGTCCAAGTGAGAAATTTAAGTCTGAGAATCATCTGCAGAGAGATGGTGGTTGAAGAACTAAGAAGGGCTAAAACTTCAAAACCACATGGGTTGTTCTGTAATCAGGATTAGCCTTCTACTTTAATTCCCCGTGTGCTCTTTGTCTTTCATTCTAAAACAAATTTTTCATTTGAAAAATTAAATAGCTGGGCACAGTGGCTCAAGCCTAAAATCCCAGCACTCGGAAAGGCCAAGGTGGGTGGACAACAAGGTCAGGAGTTCAAGACCAGCCTGGCCAACATGGTGAAACCCCATCTCTACTTAAAAAAAAAAAAAAAATTAGCAGGATGTGGTAGTGGGCACCTGTAGCCCCAGCTACGTGAGAGGCTGAGGCAGGAGAATTGCTTGAATCTGGGAGGTTACAGTGAGCCAAGATTGCACCACTGCACTCCAGCCTGGGTGGCAGAGTGAGACTCCATCCCCCCAAAAAATTTAAATTATTTTTAATGTTAATAATTTTATAAATAGGAAAATAGTGGTAAAAATTTTACTTATATATGTTAATTAGAAAACAACTCTAATCAGGATACAAAAAGACTATTAAAAAATATTTTATCAGGATACAAAAACACTATTAAAAAAATATAAATTGGATGGCTGGTCATGGTGGCTCACACCTATAATCCTAGCACTTTGGGAAGCCGAGGCGGGAGAATTCCTTGAGCCCAGTAGTTGAAGACCATTCTGGGTAACATAATAAGATTCTATTTCTATAAAAATCAAAAAATTAGCTGGGCATGGTGGCATACACCTGTGGTGCCAGCTGCTCCAGAAGCTGAGGTGGGAGGATCGCTTGAACCCAGGTGGTGAAGGCAGCAGTGAATCATGCTCTACAAGTGCACTCAGCCTGGGTGACAGAATTAGACCCTGTTTCAAAAAATAATACTTAATTTGGAATAAGAAATCATGTTACCTTCACACACCTGCAAATGGTTTTTCTAAAGAGTTAATTTAAAAATTACACTTTGCTTTTCTCCAGGAATACTTACTTATAATTATCCCAATGCCAATTCGGCACAATAATGTTAATACAATACAATATGTTAATACATATCATTTTAAAGTTAAATTAGTTATCAAATTGTTTTTACTTGTAGAGTTACATAGAAATTCAAAATAGTACAGATAATTCCTATACACTTTTCATCCAACTTGCCCTAAAATTAACTTCTTACGTACAACCGTGATTCTAAGAAAACTACAATGAAACATAATACTATTAACTAAACTCCAGACTTTATCAGATTTCACCAGTTTTTCTTCTAATTGTTTTGTGTGTGTGTGTGTGTGTGTGTGTGTGTGTGTGTGTGTGTGTGTTTTTCAGGATCCAGTCACTGATCGAAAATCGCTGGTGGTCTTTACGTTTTAAAATCCTCCTTAGTCATGTAAAAACATGGTAGTACAGAGCGTCACTCTAGTCCATCTGAAGCAAAGAAGACAGGAAGGGGAGCTATGAAGTGCCTGTTTGAGACCAGGGTTAGTAACTAATAAAACCCAAGACCTGTCAGGTAGATGGTTGTGGGAATCAAACATGAAAGCACTCTGAAAATTATCAAGCACTGCACTCCAGTAAGATCATATATTCACTCATCAATGTTTCCAATAATATTTCCTGGGCACCAGTCATATCTTAGACACTATGTTAGGCACAGGAGCCACGCATAAAAGACGAGAGTCCTTGCTTGCTGGTAATTCTAGCCATGTAAAGCTGATCATTAAGTATTTATTGAATGCCTACCACTGGCCCTATGATACCAATTATTACCTTTCCATTAGAGTGCACTCAATGACTTTTCCATTACAGGCTTGAAAGAGTTAATGTGCTGCAAATGCCTCTGTGCCTGGGGAGTTCTGCACCACCTCTGCCCAGGCTGCAGATGCATTAGGCTCAAGTATGTATTTTCTTTTCCCTTCTGTTTATGTCTCTGTTTCTGTAAAGTCTGCTACACTGCAGCAGTATCTTCCAAGTTCTCTGACAATGTTATAAATTTCATTAAGAAGATGAAGCCTTATGGGGCAATTAACTCCAAAAGTGGTACAAAGCCATAGTGAGGAGATACTGGCCTGTAGTACTTAGCACTTAGCTCTGAAATTGAGATAAGCCCTATCAACCCGGGGTTGTGTTTAATGTTCACTGCAGCTTCCATACCGCAGCTACAACCTAGCGGTCACCGTGTTAACACTCCCCAATATCTATTACAATTAGTTTTTGATTAAGAGGCCTAACATGGCTTTTGAAGCTTTTTATGTTGTGTCAAATGGCTAGTGATGGAGTGAGATGCACAGACACCTCCCGGTAACAAAGCATATTGTAAAAGGTTTCAAGTGAACTATTTTATCATCCTAATGGAAACCAGATGACTCGAACTCCCCCCCTTAATTTCAACTATTTACTGAAGAGTCCTTGTTTTGAATTACTGAAAGATTTATTCTTAAACGACTACCTCATGCATTAAGAATCACTAATAACAGAGCCATTTGGAATTTGGGAAAGCTTTTAAAGATGACTGAAGCAATGTTCACAGACGATTTATTTTATTTTATTTTATTTTTCGTTTGATTTTTAAAGAGCATATGTCTTTGCCCTTTCCTAGTATTTAATTATTGCTTTAGTTACTGTTTATGAGGCCCCTCTCTGTTGAGTTATACTGTCTCGGCCAGGGTTTCAATCAGTAGTCTTGGCCTGTTGTCTAAGAAAGAGGTCACTGGTATTTTGTGAGGAGAGAGAAACTTTGTTTAGTTATGTAAGGCATTCTTTGTGAACTGAAAATATATGCTATTTTTGTAACCGTCCATTTGATGAAACAAAGTGCAATTATTTAAAAATCCCTTTGTAGATTAAAAAGCTGAAGATCTGAATTGTTTGACATTTTATTACTCTTAATATGAACTCTAACATGTAAATGTAATGAAAATGGTATAGAAATATGACTTAACTTGTGAGTGTGAATCATAAGAGCTTTTTACTAACATACTTTTTTACCAGCTGTCTCTTGTCTCTGGCCTCATTCATACACTTTTTTTTGGGACCTTAGTTTCCTCATCTGTGGTCTGGGATTTGAACAGACGTGCCCTGAATTTTTGTTCATCTCTCTATGTTATTGACTCTGTGATGTCAGATGTGCTGGAGACAATTAGTGCCTGGAGTGTAAGGGTTTTATCACAGGAATGCAATGTGGTGTATTGGGTTTGAGCCCTGGCTCTGCCTGTTATTAACCAGTCATTCTTTGACATAATATCAACTTACTAATGCTCAGAGTCTTTCCATATGAAACAAAGACAATGTTAGCTATTCCACAGGGTGACACGAAATAACCTAAGAAATAAATAAAATCAGATACATAGGGTACTTGGTAACTGGTAGCCTCTCAATCATTTCTGTTCCCCACTTTTTGCCTTCATGTTATTTCCTGTTTAATGGTGCCTTTTACAATTTCAATGAATGAAATGACCATGACGTCTGTCATGTACATCCTTATATGACAGACAATGAGCACTTGCTATGTGCCAATGTTGTGCTAGGTCTGGGGATCCTAAGACTAGAGGCAGAGACTTGCTCATACAAAGATTGGGTCATAGAGAATAGGCAGAATAGAGCCAGACAGTCAGCAATGAGTATAGATGGCAGCTCTCAGGGGGACCGCCCACGCAGTGCAGATCGCAGTTGGGGCTCACTCTCGTATGTTATCACATGCATCATTTCAGGTAGTCTTCTCAACCACCCTCTCAGCCTAGCATGGCAGGTGTTATCAATCTCCCCTTTGTAGATTAAAAAGTGAAAATCTGAATTGTTTGATATTTTATTACTCTTATTAATAAGATCTGTTCAAAATAAAACTTGCTGTCACAAATGGAATTGCAGTGAACATGTGCAAAGATTTAGACCAAGTTAAAAAAAAAAAGCTGTAGCAGATTTAAGCATTCATATTTAACTTATCAGAGTCTCTTTTCTAAGCATTATCTCGTAGAGGTCCACTCATTTCTTTGATTTACGCATTCGTCCAACATTAATATGCTGTTTTCCAAGCACAGGGCTAGGCGATGGGGGTTTGAAGATGAAAGCAGTAGCCTCTGCCTTCAGCAAGGAATTTGTAGTCCTGTGAGGAGATGGGCACTTCCACCCATGGTTGTAGTTAGAAGTAGGTGCTGACCCAGAGGTTGACAGAGAGAAAAGCCCTCCGAGTCCCTGGAGAGGCCTTAGATGAGGCCTTCTGGAGGAGGGGAGAGGACACTGAACTTAGCTGAATTTTACAGGATTAAAAAGGGACAAACGAAAGTAAGGGTAACATGGAGATACTTGAGAAGAGTCTCGGAGACAGGAAAGCATGGCTCTCTGGGGCTATTGTCAGTGGTGACAAGGTACCGTGTGGTGAGGTTGTGGCTGTGGAGAAGTGGAAAGGCAGCAGGCTATGAGGACATTTGGCCAACATCCGTCCTTCAATGAGAAATGAGTTCCCATACACTCTGTAGTTCGCATGTGTTGAAGTCTACCCCACATTTAACTAGTAAACAAGCCTTGTATCTTATTTCTTTCCACTTCCTCTCAAACCCATCTCATCTGCTGCCTGTGGCTAGTCTGGGTTTATAGTCCACCTTAGCAGTTGGTTAGAGGCTGTTGTTAGTATAACCAACCTTAAATAATTTGATTTTCAGGTTGGGTAAGTCACAACATCTCCTGTGGGCTTGATAGTCAAGCTACACGTTTATTTAAAAATTGGTTTCTTCACATTATATTTGAAAGCAATGCTACTCACTCATCTGTAAACCATTAGGCTACATGTATAAAAGTATCTCATCTGACTTTTATCCACATAGTTCTGAGGATCTGTTTCAGATCCTTGCTGATATTCCAGCTCTCTAGTAAGTCTATTGTCTTATTTTACTCATTTTCTCTTTAGGATAATCCTATAGTGAACTGTGTGTTTAAAGGAGAAGAGAAACCGTAGAATAAATTGTAAAGGTACACTCAGACTTTCCTCCTCCTTGGCAGATTTTCAGGGGTTCTTTTCTGTTTGTTTATTTATTTGTTTTTAATTTAAACAGGAGTCTTAAACTGGCCTGGTGTGGCCTGCAGTAGATACATATTGTTTGGCCCATGAGTTATGAACCCTTTAAAGTCCAGAAATCTAGAGATTTCACACAAAATCTGGCTTCTTTAAAAAAAAATCAAAAGACATGATGCTGTGGCTCACAGGGGCTCTCTGTAGGGCAAAGGCACATTCACTCCTGGGTTTTTCATGGTCCCTGGGGCACCCACTTCACTTACCAGGATTTCCTGCCGTACCCCCAACACCTTTGCCTTCGTGTCTATAGCTCTGGACTTGACCTTTTCCCATTGAAAAACTAAACTGGCATGAATGCCAATCAGCAGGCATGTAACCCTCTCAGCCCAGAAGTTTTAAAATAAGGCATGGGCTTAATAACTCAATGAGGAAGCAAATACTTTTAGAGAGGCTTTGTAGGTTAGTGATAAATTTACTGAGCGATTTTACACATGGTCATGGAAGGAAAACAAGGGAACCACAAATGTTAGACTAAATAAAATTTATCAAATAAATGATCACCCAGAAATTTTCCTTCCATCATTGCACTTACTTTTTGTCATGACTGTCTCAGAACTGTTTTTTGGTGAGACTATGAGAAATATAAAAATGAAAAAGTAATTCACTCTGTCAGAAATCACCACAGGGGTTTTCTCCTATTTTTCTGGGGTTTCCTCTGGCACCCACTTTCCTGAGCTTGGTTGGAAGTGCTAGTTTTTCCTGGTGTTAATTATTAATGTGACCCGTTTATGTACCAGTTATCCTGCTAACCATTAATATCTGTTTACTCATTGGTGACCTTTGCAATTGCGTACCTAGCTCCTGGCTGTAAATGTCAACTTTTTGTTTTTATATGCTAAATGTTTTCTCTATATCTACTGAGTACCTGAAACAACTCCTTAACAAGGTAAAATAATATCAAGCAACGCAAATAAAACCTTTATGAATATGAAATAGAAGACATGCGCTATTTTTTTTTTGGAGGCAACATAACTTTCCTGTTTGGAATGAGCAGGAGATGTACACAAATGGCAAATGCAAGGATCCCTGGGGGGAAACAACCATCAAAAAAACCTTTGGCAAGAAAAAACATTCTTCTGCTTCTGTGCTTAGTTTCTGAAGGTGGGGTCGGGGTGGGAGCAGGGACAAGGGAAGGACTCTGACCTAATCCTGGGGAATGAAACCCAATTTTACTTTTTCAAAATGTCAGAGTTAAGCACTTGCACATTCAAGCAGGCCTGCAGGATTGATCTCTAGCTACCCAGTCAGTCTACATTAACCCCAATACGAGCAAAACATTTCCATTCCACACAATTGTAATGGCTAAAGCTGAGATTAAGCAATGCAGCTGGATTAGGGCTGCAACTGGTGACCTTAATTTTACCCATCATTGGAGCCTGTGTACATTTGACTCTTCTTAATTGCATTTGCCTAATTTAAACAGACAATTGTAGCCCAAGACATTTTTTCACCCCCAAATAATAAAAAAGGAAGAAGAGCGTTTTCCTAGAAATTAACCGTAGGACAGTCTTGCTATGTCTGCTTCGTGGGTAACAAAAGCAGCCGTTTTCTTTTTCCTGCCCCATTAACATACCAGCACAGGGAAGCACCCATTGAAATATTACCGTCTTTGCATAACAATGCAACTTTAAAGTCTCACAGTGCTTCTTTAGCGAAATATTTTAAAATACTAATATCATCCCAGCCATAAATAACCGTGATGGCATTCATAGAGATTAAAGTTTTGAGATATGCCTTAGGTGTACATTCACATTTTCTTGTTCATTGAGTTCTAACTTCAGTAAAATTAGGGTTTTTTTTAGATAGAGGTCTGAACACTTGCTGTGACTGTCACTTCGTGTTGAATTTATCATATAGAATTTAAGGCGGAAGACTGGAGAGCAATCTGTCACAAACGATTGTATTCGTAATCATTGAGGGTTGGGATGGGGGCTGGGGAGAAGATAAGCATCCTAGGGCCGTGATTGTTGCCTGCACCATTCATTCGGCTCCAGTGGCAGTGGCGAGGGGATTTGCGTAGGCTGAGTGTGTAATGTGTTTCCTTCAAGCCTGCCTTGATGGCTCTTTCTATGCTGTACTTCATGCACATAAATGCCTCTCAGGTTTTCTCAGCTAAATGATAACTCAGCTTGTCTTTCCTGGTGAATTCAGTAATAAATAGTTATATGGGCTCGACGTGGGGTGTTCTGACTTAGTTAGATCCTCTCATGTCCTGGAATAGACAAGTGGACTCAATCATCATGCTGGCAACAGGATACATACTTTCCAGGGAAGTGCGGGGTTTTATGCTAAGTTTACAATGACATGAACTGAAAAGCAACTCAAAGTCAAGGTTAGTATTGCAACCTCACGCCCATTTAGGGCATCTGGAGGGAAAAACGGTCAACATGCTACATTATTTTATTTGAAAACTGAACATCCATTACGGTATTTTGAAATGATAGAGAAGTAGAATAGTTAGGTTGCTTCTTGAACTCATTTAATGTGTACATTTTACTCTGGGAACGAAGTATTTTCCCAAGTCCGCTATTCAGTGCTGCATTTTTTTCCTCTGATGTGCCAGGCAGGCATTTCTTCACAACCTCTGGATGTTGGAAGTCGAGTACACTTAATAGCTTGCAGATCTATATCTGGGTATCACAATCACAAGCTTTTGAACTTTGCCAATCAGAATCCCACATTTACATTTCCTTTTTATGTCACATGCTCAATGAGCTTAATTGACACATGGAAAATTTCCTGTATACATCTTATTCAAAGCAACACTGGAAATTTGGGTTTGTGGAATGTGTCGGCAGCCCTGAATGCTCTTGGCTTCTTCGCTGCTGGCTTGGTCTGTGGCCCAGAATGATGCAAGTTATGCATAGCTCAGAACTCTCAGATAAGCTGCTGGGGCAGTACTGGGAGTGTGTTCAGGCTTAAGAGCCTGAGGCTCTGGCCCACCCATTTCTGAGGCTCTGGCCCACTCCCTACTGTGAGGCAGTGGAGGTTACTGTTGTTTGTGAAGACTCAGGCCATTAACTTCTGCAGGAAATCTGCCCTCATTCCCAGCCTGCAGTATGGCTAGGGGCCTCATTCTGGGCCTCTGTGGGATACTGGAGTTATTCCATTTGTAGCACTTACCATATTGCCCTAAAGGCTTTCTCCTCTAACTAGATGGGGGATACATTGAGAGCCAGGACTCAGCACCTAGCACTGTGTCTGACCTACAGAAATACTCAGTAAAGGCAGCCTGGGTGCTGGGTAGGCTTAGGACTACGCAGGACTGGCCACAGGGATGACAATCATCACAACAGCTCCTAATGATAGAGCAGGTACTCAGTGATTCTAAATGCTAGCCTAGGTGATTCTTGATGCCCATTTTACAGATGAGAAAGGTAAATAAGCTGTAGCTAGTTCAGGTTGTGTTCACAGCGTAAATTAGGAAGATAGAGAACTGAAAGGGGAACTGGAACCCCAGGCTATTCCTTATGCTCTGAACATAAACACTCTGAGTTATATTATGGAAAGAATATTTCCATGATCAAAATACAATTGGGCAGGAGTTTCAGAGCTAGTGAAGCTGAGAAAGAGTCCAAGCCTTGCAGCAGTTTCCCTTTCCAGTGGCACTCAGAGGGGTTTGTGTTTTCAGTTTCTGTGTTAGTTATTGTTTTGGCCTATGCAGTATTTCATACTTAGTATTTTGCAATAAATTGGTTGTCTCTCCATATTTCTATTTATTTGGCTTTACCATGTCCTGGTGGTGAGATCTTGGACCATTTACATCTGTGTTCTTCTGTTTCCTCTGCTGTGATTGTGGGGATGGAGGATTGTCTTGAGGAGTGACCATTCTAATACTTGTCAAGATCCTAGAATGGTGCCCAGCATGTTCTGAGTGGGCAGCAGATGTTAGACGTTCTGATTTATGATTTTAGCTGTCCCTGTCTCTTCTGCTTGCCACTGTCCCCACCTACCTGAGCTTCCCTCTTGTGGCTCCGCTGCCAACAAGTGTGTTGGGTGCTGGAAGCATTGGGTGGAGCGTTTGCTGCATCTGTCAGCCTGGGCTTAGGGGCCACTGGTCTACCTTCACCTGTCAGTCATCCTCTTTGAGGCACAAACACTTCTGCAGGGGGCTGCCATGGATTGAAGCCCATCTCTGTGAGTGGCCTGCTTCTCTGTCCTTCACCCACTTCCCATCTATTAAAATCTCTCTCTGTCTCCCTGCCTCTCTCTTTCCCTCCTCTCAAAGGCCCTGAGCTTTTCCCCTCTTCCTCCCCGCTGGCATTATCTCCTCCCAGAGCTTAAGCTTTCGGGAAACAAAAGCCAGGTGTCTTGGCTTTGGACTCTTAAAACAAAACTCCCCTGAGGCAGGGGCACAGAGAGGCCTGGCTTCCTTTGTAGAGCAGAGGGCAAACACTGAGATAAAAACACAAATTAATATATCAGTAAATTATCCTGCTCCACTGACATACTCTCTAATCAGAAAGACAGTGAAAACATGGGAGGATGCCAGCAAAGAATCCAGGGGAGGAAGGAGGAGACACAAAGCCAGCAGCAACCCAAAGAGAGCAACCCATCGGGAGGCTGCAATGGCTGAACTTTTCCCCTGACACCAGCTTGCACCACTATGGGGTGACAGGAGGAGATGGACAAGATCGAGAAATGGAGAACTGAGGAGCCAAATAAGAAAATGAGGCAGGTGCAGAAAGGCAGGGCTAATAACCACGTGGGCTAAGATCTCACTCCCTTGGACTCATAATCATCACAATGATCTTAGTGGCTACACTTACTACAGAAGTCACCCCATTTTAAAGATAAGGAAAGTGGAAGTACAGGTTAAGTGGACTTCCCCAATTTTCTGCACCTGGTAAAAATGATGGAGTCAGGTTTTCAGCCAGATGGTGATCATGCAGTTAACCACTTTGCTGTTAATACAGGCTCCTTCTTGACAAATCTGTGGTCTGATCACACGGGAGAAGTCAGTGGGTGTATGTAAAGAATAAACAAATATCTGGTAGAACCAGAAGAAATTAATAATATAAAAGAGAATGAGCCAGAAGTGGTGGCATGAGGCTGTGGTTTTAGCTACTTGGGAAGCTGAGGCAGGAGGATCTCTTGAGTCCAGAGGTGGAGATTCCAGGGATGACACCACTGCACTCCCGCCTGGGTGACAAAATGAAACCTCATCTCTAGGAAAATAAAAAATGAGAATGAAGCTCTATTCCCAGGACTTCAAATATGCATGAAGTTTTCAAGTAAAAAAATAAAGTTGTCACATCCTCCACATGGTCAAGAAGGCTCCACTCAACACCATGGGATAAATCAGGGATTATTGCCATTTTATAGCTGTGGAAACAGGTTCAAAAAAAATTGAGTGACTGAGCCAAGTGAATAAGAGGCAGAATTCAAGATGGAACATAGTTTTATGACTCAAAATTCAATGTTGATGGGGTGGTGGACATTCTTTGTCCAAAAATTGGGAAAGTCCACTTAACCTGTACTTCCTGTTTTCTTATCTTTAAAACGGGGTGACTTCTGTAGTAAGTGTAGGGGGGCACATAGCCCTATACTCAAGGGTTTCCAGGGATGAGGAAAAAACTAATATCCTTTTGTTCCCTGCTGGCAGGTTCACTTAGGAGCAATGCATGTTCAAGGTAAACTAGTGGGGTTGCACAGATGGGAAGAGAAGAGGGATGGGAAGTTAAGAGGGATTTTCAGGTGCCTTTCAGCTGATGCATTCAATTTGTCAAGAGAGGGGAGGTAGTTGGGATTCTTGATATGAAGGAAATGTGCAGGGAGGGAGCAACAGTAGCAAAAATTGCAAAGCTATGAGCTAGAGAGGAAATGCAGGAAGGATTTCAAAGCAGAGTGTAGACAAAGAATGCCTGGCATACAATCTGGAGAGGAAAAAGATGGGGAAAGGAAGTAGGAAGTGAAAGCTGAGGTAACTGGAAAAGAAAGTGAACATGTGGATGATTTGGAAGCTGTCCTTAAAAAGTAGAAATGTGGCCAGGAATCTGTACAACACAAACTAAAGGAAATCTAATGTTTGAGGCAGGAGAGGAAACACCTGCCTAAGAAGGGTATATGAGAAGTCAGAGCTACAACCAGACCAGAAGACTCGGGCAAATTGACAGACATCATTATGATGAGAAAATAACATAGTATCTGTAAATTTCAGCCAAAATAAAAGAAAACATTTGGAGCGAGAAAAGGAAGAACAATCACAAAACCAATGTCCTTTTTAGAACTTGATAGAATCATAATAGAAATATTGAAGTTCTTAGACCAGTATCTTCTAAATATATCTCAGGATAGCTCCTCCTATTATTTTTTTTTTTTAAAGAAAATTTTTGAGGCAGGGTCTTGCTCTGTTACCCAGGCAGTGTCATGACCACGGCTCACTGCAGTCTCGACCTTTTGGACCCCAGTGATCCTCCCACCTCAGCCCCCTGAGTAGCTGGAATCACAGGCTCGTGCCACCACACCCATCAGCTTTTTTGATTTTTAGTAGAGAGGGGTCTCACTATGTTGCCCAGGCTGGTCTAGCACTTCTGGGCTCAAGCAATCCTCCTGCCTCGGCTTGTCAAAGTGTTGGGATTGCAGGCGTGAGCTACCACTCCCAGTCCTCTTTTTCATTTTTAAAAAACCTTCTTTAATATCTTGTGGAACTATAATTTTAGGAAGATAGTTTGTAAAATGTTAAGTTGGTGGCATTAAGGTGGATTTTTGCACCCCTGAATTCCATCTTTCCAAATTGTAGTACTTTTTGGCTTTTGAATAATAGCTAATAACTCTTGTGATTCTTGGTGCTTTCACCATGCCTGCCTATATGTGACCTCTGTTAGGGTAAGAGCTGGAAACTCAGGCTTGTTAGAATTTTGCCTAAATAAGTGTCATAGGATTTTGAGCATTGGCTTTAGAGACTTTTCCATGAGCAAATATATGAATTTGGCACCCTGAAGCTTTTGTAGCTATTTTGACTGCCTGCAAAATTTTTCTTGCTTACTTACTTGGTTCTTAGCTTCCATTCAGAAGGCAGAACTTTCCAGCTAATTGACCTCCAAATAGTTGAAGTGTGATTGTATTATTGCTACTAATAATATTGGCATTGCTTAAAAGCAACAGAACAAGTCTGCAGATTATACACTGCAAAGGCCCTTGTAAAAGAAACAGTTAATCCAGAGATTAGGCTGCATATTTTGAGGACTTTTTCAAATTTTTGTCATGCACACACACTCATCTGATGTTTGCAGCGGTGTTGAGCATATGGTTTGTGAAGTGATAGTGAACCTCAGTATGAGAAATACATGACTACCTACTGGTGAGGTTACAAAGGCAGATATTCAGCCATGATCAAACAAACAAATGCATTCTTTCTACATATTCATGAGACAAGAGTGCACACTCACTTGTGGAATTTACACTGTTTTCCACAAGTGGATTTGGTGGAGGCATCTGACTGGGGATGTTTCTATGTCTTTCACTGTATGCATCTTCTTATAATAAAATTTAAACAAAGAAAAGCAGTAGGCCTCTTGCCATGGAATTAGATTCTATCAAAAAATAAATTCTTATCACTAGTCCCAGTGGTTATACCCAAGGTATCTTTTGGGGTATGTTTAAGGCGGAATACTTCAGGATCCAGTTTAGTTAGATGAAAGGAAAAGAAATGCTAACATGAACATGGCCAAAGGAAGGGAAATAACAATGTCACTTTGGCAACTTTTAGAGTAGTGTCTTTTTTTTTTTTTGAGACGGAGTCTTGCTCTGTAGCCTAGGTTGGAGTGTAGTGGTGCGATCTCAGCTCACTGCAACCTCCGCTTCCTGAGTACCAGTTCAAGCAATTCTCTTGTCTCAGCCTCCCAAGTAGCTGGGATTATAAGAACACACCACCATACCCAGCTGATTTTTGTATTTTTAGTAGAGATGGGGTTTCACTATGTTGGCCAGGCTGGTCTTGAACTCCTGACCTTGTGATCCACCTGCCTCCCTGCCTCAGCCTCCCAAAGTGCTGGGATTACAGGAGTGAGCCAACATGCTTGGCCTGAGTGGTTTGTTTCATACTGGGCATTACCTTTATCCCCCCTGCCCCATTTATTATAAAAATTTTACTTTGGCCGGGCGCGGTGGCTCAAGCCTGTAATCCCCGCACTTTGGGAGGCCGAGGCAGGTGGATCACGAGGTCGAGAGATCGAGACCATCCTGGTCAACATGGTGAAACCCCGTCTCTACTAAAGGTGCAAAAAATTAGCTGGGCATGGTGGCACGTGCCTGTAATCCCAGCTACTCAGGAGGCTGAGGCAGGAGAATTGCCTGAGCCCAGGAGGCGGAGGTTGCGGTGAGCCGAGATCGCGCCATTGCACTCCAGCCTGGGTAACAAGGGCGAAACTCCGTCTCAAAAAACAAAAACAAAAAAAAAAAAAAAAAAAAATTTTACTTTGAAAATGTTATTTCGAAAGAAAATTTTGTTGTGACAAAACATAAACATGAGAGATGAAAGAATTAGACAGTGAACGTCCAGGTATCCATCACCTACTTCCAACAGTGAACACTTTACTCCTCCCGCTTTCTCACATCTCTTGTCATCTGTCGCTCCCTCTATCCAATCATCCAATCATCTTGATTTTCTGAGGCATTTCAAATGAGTCACAGGCTTTGATACCATTATCACTAAACATTTCAGTATGCAGATCATTAACTAGAATTCAATATTTATTTACAAGGTTTTTTTTTGAAGTAGATACAGTATGATGTACAAACTATGTACATTTTGGTGGATTTGGGGAAATATATAAAACTATGTAACCCAAACAACTCTCAAGACCTGGAATGTTTCCAGCATCCCAGATTGTTCTCTCATGCCCATCCCACCAATCCCTGTCTCATTTTCTCAAAGGCAACTATTATTCTGATATATATTTTTTCACCCTAGATTAGTTCTACCCGTTTTAGGATTTCCTATAGATACAATCATGCAGTGAAAAAAAGGTGTGCAGAGCTTTTTCACTCGGTAAGGTGGTTAGAGATTCATTATGATGTTGTGTGTCTCTATTGTAGTTTGTTCCTTTTTCTTGCTGAGTAGTATTCCATCATAGTCATATACCACTGAGCACAATTTTAAGAGAGATAGAATATGCACCAAAGAATGCCGGAGAAGAGTTTCCAGGATAATGAGATGCTGGTGGTTGGGGGGACCTGAGACATTTTACTATAAAAAAGAGCACATTTAGGAAAGGACATGAGAACTACCTTCTACTGCTTGAGGCAAGAATCAGCAAACATTCTCTGCAATGGGCTAGATAGTAAATATTTTAGGCTTTACTGGGCCGTGTGGTCTTTTTTCAACTGCTTAATTCCAACCTTACTGTAAAGTAAAAGCAGCCACAGACAATATGTAAATGAAGTGTGATTGTGTTCCAATAAAACTTCATTTATGGACACTGAGATTTAAATTTCATGTGATTTTCATGTGTCACAAAATATTATTCTTCTTTTGATATTTTTTCCAACCATTTGAAAATTTGAAATCCATTCTTAGCTCATGGCCCATATAAAAACAGATGGTGGTCCAGATTTGGCCTACAAGCCATAGTTTGTCAATCTCTCATATAAAAGGACTGTCAAATGGAAGAAGGAATAATTATTCTGTTTAGGACTAGTGGGCAATATGGAGACTAAAGGGGCAGCTTTTGCTCAGAAAACCGAAGATCTTTCTATTAATTAAAGTATTGTTGAGGCCAGGCATGGTGGCTCACTCCTGTAATCCCAGCACTTCAGGAGGCCAAGGCAGTTGGATCACTTGAGGTCAGGAGTTCGAGACCAGCCTGACCAACACAGAGAAACCCTGTCTCTACTAAAAATACAAAGTTAGCTGGGCGTGGTGGTGCATGCCTGTAATCCCAACTACTTGGGAGGCTGAGGCAGGAGAATTGCTTGAACCTGGGAGGCGGAGGTTGTGGTGACCCGAGATGTCGCCACTGCACTCCAGCCTGGGCAACAAGAGCGAAACTCCTTCTTAAGAAAAAAGAAAAAAGTAGTGGACTCTTAATTCCCTACTTTGTCTCCTCTCTCCCTTGCCCCTATTGGTAGCATAGGATTAGCAAGACAGGCTCCAGGGATAGTCTGTTTAGTTCAATTGTCCAGCTTTTCCCAGTGTAGCTGTGTGATCCCAGCAAGTTAGTTAATTCTTTTCTGTTTCCATTGATTCATCTATAAAATAAGAGAAATCATAGATCCCACCTCCTAGAAGCATTTTCAAGATTTAGTAAGTTAAGTGTCTGTGAAGTCCTAGGAACAGTGCTGATTCACAATCAGTACTCAATACACTTAGGACAGTGTCTGGCACATAGTAAGTGTGAAATATGTGTTTATTATTATTATTATTATTTTCATTGTTTTTATCATTGGGAAGCCAGATAGACATGTGAGAATTTTGTTGAAGGAATTCCTACTTTTCATAGTAGGCTGGACTAACAGATGCTTAGTTGCTTTCCTGTTCTAATCATCAGCATTCTCTTCAATTTAGTGCCTGATACTCTGACCTTGAGGCTCAATTGTTGTTGAAATCTGAGAAGAAATAACATAACATTCTAGTCATTAATATCAGCATAGCCTACATAATAAGGTAAAAGTACAATTGGATCTCCATATCCCTGGGTTCCACATCTACAGCTTCAAACAACCACAGATTTTAAAAAATTGTAAAAAAAAAAGTAATAATACAACAATAAAATTAATACAAATAAAAATACAGTATGACAGCCATTTACATAGCATTCACATTGTATTAAGTGTTGTAAGTAACCTAGAGATGATTCAAAGTATACAGGAGGATATGAGTAGGTTATATGCAAATACTATACCATCTTATATAAGGGACTTGAGTATCTGCAGATTTTGGTATTGAAGGGGGTTCTGGAACCAGTCTCCTGCAGATACGGAGTGATGACTGTGTATTTTGTTTCTGCTTCATCTCTCCTTACTCTGGGTCTTGGACCCTCAGGAGATCTGATTAATTATAAGGCCTTACGTGGATGCTGACTAGTTGTAATACTACTTTAAGTTTTTTTCCATATGAGAAAGTGAGAGGAGTAGTGATCTTTGCTTTGTTAAGAGAAATGTATCAAAGCATTAAGCAAGCATTAATTTTTCCTAAGAGCTTTATTCACATATTGGATGATGTTGGATAACCGGATAGTTGTGCGAGTATTAATGCAAGTAGGTCTGGGTGTCCTGTCATGTTGTGGGACTGGTGCTCCAAGCCTGCTACGGTTGTTGCTGCCTGTTGAGAACAGGGGAATTCAGGTAGAGCTGACTGTGCCAAATTGCCATTTGCAGCCCCTCATCTCCCAGTTAAAATACTTATACTAGATTGTTGTGTTTACTTGGTCTCTGAAATATATTTTCCCAAGTCTGATTATTTTACCTTCTTTTTCTCTGTTAGCTGGCTGGAATGATGTCCGCTATTTCTAGGTGTGGTAAGCACGATATAAAATCACAAAATGGTACTAGCAGAGGCCTGTGGGATTGTTTATGTCAACATTTTCATTTTCCACATGAGGAAACCAAGGCACAGATAAGAGAAACTTTATGCTTCCAGTTCAGTGCTGTTTCTATTATTGCCAGATTCATCTTCGACTCTAAGCAGGATCAGATGTGGGGTGTGTTGCAGAAGGTGGCAGGAAGGCCAGACGGAGGCGAGCTCCACCTTCATGCCTACGATGTAGAGTTTTGGCATTATTTCCAAATAAATATATATAATAACTGGAATAATACTCTCTATTATACTGAACATTCTCAGAAAACATTATAAATATCAACCATTAAAACCTAATTCATTTTTTTAAAAAATCCTGTTTGGGGATGTCTTTATTATCTCATATATTAGAATCTCAAATAGTGGCATTGGTCTCAGCCTTTCTGTAACTCATCAGCCCTGCTGATGAGAAAGTGATACCCTAGTATTTACATGAGGATTTAAACATTGAGACACCCTCGTGAACAGATGATTCCAGGAACAATGGCTGGTAGGACACTGATCAACATCAAGGCAGGCCTTGATTTATCCTAGATGATAAGTTAAAAAAAAGGCCAACATGGACATGAAGAAAGAACAGTAGAAGGGAAGAAATGCTAGATAGTGAAAAGGGAGAAAAGAAGAAAAGAAGGAGGTAATGTATCTTGGCAGTTCGCAAGAAGTTAACGTGGCAGAGGAAATACAAAGCTCTCTGATGGGGGTGAGGCTCTTAGTCTTTTCACTGAAATAGAAATGGGGGCTTTTCCCATTAACCCCAACATCACTTAATAAAGCCTGTTCAATAGTCTCATGTGTTTTTTGAAGCATGAAAGGATTTGAGTTGACTCTTACTATTTTCTAGCTTGACTCAAAAGATGGTTTACAGCACCGGAAGTCCCAAGGTTTCACATAAACAATGTCATGAGAGTTATTAATTTTTGAAGTTAAGATTATTGCCTCCTAACTGACTTTCTGAACTCGTTGGATTTAGTAACTACTGCTTTGAAGGCAAATATTTACTTTCCATATTTAAAAAAACCCACTTTGATTAGTATGTAAAATGACATACTGACATTAACTAAATTCACAACGAAGCTGAATTCCTCTAAAAATGTTATATGTATAAAATTGGAAAAATTGTTTCACCCCTTTGTGTTTAATACCTATGCTAATGCCTTGCTCATTCAGTTTTTAAAAATCAGTTGAAAACAAGTTGAAAGTCTAAAACTTGTTTACTGCAGTAGAAGCTCCAAGATCACACATGTCCATTAGAGTTATTCAGTGCAGGGTCACTGGAGGGTCGGCAAGAGACAGCCAATTAGATGTCTGTTTTTCCTTTCAAAGTCCTGTCTGTTTCCTTCACTCTCTTCAAAACACCCTAAGTAGACATATATATCATGAGGTCAAAGCAAAAAAAAAAAAAAAAAAAAGGAAAGAAAGACAAAAAGCAAAAAAAGAAAGCCTTAGAACAGTGGGAGTTTTATTATCCAGTAGTCATGTATTTTAAATGTCCATCATTATCAAGAGGAAAAACGAAGCTCAGCATCTGATAAGAAGATGTCTGATAAGAAGATGTGATACTGAAGTAGAATACTATTCAATATTGTCTGAATTTAGGCAGGAAAAGGCTACCGAATGCAATCCTTGGTTTCCCACTGTGGAAGATAGATGACTTCAAAGTTGTAGCAAAAGTATTTGTTTAGAGTGGGGAGGATCAAGACTTTCTGGTATTTACAGTGAAAAAACAACAACAACCCAGCCTATCTTTTAGAAAAGGAATGCATGGTTAAATTGGCTCAGCTTGTCCTTAGCAACCTGAACTCAGAGGCCACATTTTTTCCTCTCTAAGAAGCAAGTGGGAACTTGAAAAGTATGTAGCATGTCGTGAAAAGGGAGCAGTGAACTTTGCCCAGGTCTGCAGCCAGCACTGAAATCTGAACCTTCTGTAGTCCCTGGAAAGGTGTCCCTCCACCACCAGCCCCCATCCTTCCTTTTTAATCCCTGTGCACAGAGTGCCTTAGCAAACTACCTTGGCCCGGAAGCAGCACAGTTGTGACCTCTAAGAGAAAACCTGTTCTCTAAGTAATTCTGATGCCATTAAGAAGGAAATGCTAATGACAACAACAACAAAAAACACCCACCAAACCCAACTTTATGATTATGATATTCAAACTTGCGTTTTATAATATGTATGGAGAAAATATAGCAAGAGTTGGTTTTGTTGCATTCATTTTAAAGATACCTTTAGAAGTTTTGGAGGTTCCCCATGTACATTACCACTGGACAAATTTTTCTTACCTTGTTGGGGGAAGAACGTCATTAAAAGCCCTGAATGTAGGCAGCTTGCTGTATGAATCTTTTCACAACAGTAAGTTACTTGGTAACTTGAGCTGCACTCGTGCCTGAAATTCTTTCACATAATTGAAGATTAACTTGATTCCCCAGATTGTTGAGGGTGGTTGACAGTGTGGGGCTCCGTGGGTGGAAATAGATTATTCAAATCACAAAGAAGTAGGTGTGCCCTAAGTGACTGTTCCATTACTGATCATGATTGTTTGCCTTCCTAAGTATTCATCAAACTCAGTGCTGTGGGATCCTGTGGGGAGGGAGGAGAGTGCACTGCCAATGTTCAGAACACACGTGAACCTCAGAGAAACTTAAATATTTTGTAAAGAGACTTATATGTGTAGTAATAGCTACTCCAGAATCCATTAACGCCCAAACAAGCCGACTCAAGGGTTCTGGCTTTCTCAAGTGGCTAATGTAAACAATATGAAAGTCAATAGTCGGGGACATTCCAAGATAGTATTAGCACGATTGATTTATTGATGGTTGCACAGTGGGAGGTTATCTTTTGTTAATTGACTAAGTAAATAAGCTCCCAGGTGTCAGTGCATAGTGGGAAAAGCAACCAGTGGAGGAAAAGGTGAGCCACCTGGATTATTATTTTTTTTCAGCCCCCAGCCTGTCTTGGTAAATTTCATACCACTTCTTCTGTCAACCTCAAACACAGTTTAGCAATTTTAATTCTGGCCAAAACTCTGCCTCCATGTTACATGAGGGGAAGACTCAAGTGTGGTATGTTCCTATCAGTCAAACTATCTATGTATCTATGTATCTTTTAAAAACCGTTGCTTCAGGAAGATGTGAAACAGTAGGAGAGAGAGAGAGGGAATTCAATGACTAGGGTTATTTATTAATACAAATCTAGAAGTGGCAAGAAAGATGCATGCATGATCTTGTAACCTCCAAGAAGTTATTGAATCATGGAGAACCATGGGGGTAATACATTGTTTGCTGTTAACACTTATTTATGCAGCATTTCTCCATAAAGACTACTAGAATTTGATACCTCTTCCTTCTAGGAGAAAGGCAGAAAGAAAAACAAATGCTTTATAAGGCCGGACATGGTGGCTCACACCCATAATCCCAGTACTTTAGGAGGCTAAGGTGGGCAGATCACAAGGTCAAGAGTTTGAGACCAGCCTGACCAAAATGGTGAAACCCCCTCTACTAAAAATACAAAAATGAGCTGTGCATGGTGGCCCACACCTGTAATCCGAGCTACTTGGTAGGCTGAGGCAGGAGAATTGCTTGAACTCGGGAGGCAGAAGTTGCAGTGAGCGGAGATCATGCCACGGCACTCCACCCTGGGTGACAGAGTGGGACTCCATCTCAAAAAAAAAAAAAAAACTTTATAAATTTTGACCGATTCCTAGTACAGCAGTCCTCCTTATCCGCAGTTTTGTTTTTCACGGTTTCAGCTACCTGTGGTCAATCACAGTCTGAAAATATTAAGTAGAAAATTCCAAAAATACACCATTCCTAAGTTTTGAATTTCACATTGTTCTGAGTAGATGAAATCTTCTGCCATCCTGCTGTTTCGCCTGGCCAGTGAATTGTCCCCTTTGTCCAGTGGATCCACGCTGTATGCCCACCCCTCCCCTTAGTCACTTAGGAGCCATCCCAGTTACCAGATTGATTGTCACAGCGTCACAGTGCTTGTGTTCAAGTAATTCTTATTTTACAAAGAATGGCCTCAAAGTGCAAGAATAGTGATGCTGGCAATTTGGATATGCCAAAGAGAAGCCACAAAGTGCTTCCGCTAAATAAAACGGTGCAAGTCCTGGACTTAATAAGAAAAAAAAAAGTATCCTGAGGTTGCTGAGATCTACAATAAGAATGAATATAGTATCCATTAAATGGTGAAGAAGAGAAATCTGTGCATAGTATGTACAGGGCTCAGTGCTGTCTTCAGTTTCAGGAATCCACTCAGGGTCTTCCAGGGTATTCCTCAAGGACAAGGGGAGACTGCCATATTATATCTGCTGAAGTGGAAGTGGGACCTCCTGGATCAATTCCTAACACTTTGAACTTGGCTAGATTTTTTTTTTTTTTTTTGGACTTTTACACTTTCATCAGCAATAGTTTAAAATTTTAAATTTCTCACTGTTCGACCCTTTCTGTCTTCTAGAACAGTGGTTTCCAACCTTTTGGCACTGGGAACCAGTTTCGTGGAAAAGGATTTTTCCACGGACAGGGTGGAGGGGATGGTTTTGGGATGAAACTCTTCCACCTCAGGTCATCAGGCATTAGATTCTATAAAGAGCACACAACCTAGATCCCTGGCATGAGCAGTTTGCAGTAGGGATTGGCTCCTATGAGAACCTAATGCTGCTGCTGATCTCATAGGAAGCATGATCCGACCTCTTGCTGAGGCCTGATTCCTAACAGGCCACAGATGGGTACTGGTCGGCAGGCCGGGACTGGGGACCCCTGTTCTAGAACATTCAAAAAACATCAACTTCTCCTTTCACGCTGTCTTTACCTCTGCTTTCCCTAAGGCTTTTCATTTTTGATACAGGCATTCTTTAAGCTCTGACTTCTCTTTTTCTCTTTCCTCTGCCAAGGTTGCTCTTTCTGTCAATTCCATCCAGCTGCTGGCTGCAGGGGAGTGTAGAGTGAGCTTTGTGAAGTAGGAATCAACACCTGCTCCCACTCCAGCTCTGTCTCCACCTTTGGATCATCTCCCATCCTGACTTTTCTATTTCTGTTCCTAACTCACTCCATCCCATTCTGCCATTGGTTTTGGCCCTGAAACTTGGAGTCCACCTCACTTGCCCACTTTCTTCTGTAAGTTCCCAAGTCCTGTAGATTCTGCCTTTAAAATGTATAGTTCATCAACAATGAGCTTTGCCCCCCAACTAGAATAGATTGGACTTTGGTTGGGCGCAGGGTAAGTATTTAATTAATTTCTGTTGAATGAAGGTATGAGTGAGTGGCTCCTCCTTAAGCCAGGGTCTCTGCTCTAAAAATAATTCTACATATCTTTGCCTACTACTGTATTCTTCTTCATAGTAATCATCTCTGATCACATTATTTCAGGGCTCAAAAACTGTCAGTAACTAGGTTTCTCCTGAACCCAAGGTAAACTACTCTTTTTTTCAAGCCACCCACAATGTCTTTTTGTTTTATCTCCTGCTAAACTCCTAAATATACTATGCTCAATACAGAATATTGCTTATTTTCCTCTAAATTCTTTACATCTCTCTACTTCCCTATTTTAGCTCATTTTATTTCTTCAACCAAAATGTTTGTTCCATCATTTTTTAAAGCTACATTTCTTTACTTTTTTTTTTTTTTTTTTTTTTTGAGACGGAGTTTCGCTCTTGTTGCCCAGGCTGGAGTGCAATGGCGCGATCTCGGCTCACCGCAACCTCCGCCTCCTGGGTTCAGGCAATTCTCCTGCCTCAGCCTCCTGAGTAGCTGGGATTACAGGCACACGCCACCATGCCCAGCTAATTTTTAGTATTTTTAGTAGAGACAGGGTTTCACCATGTTGACCAGGATGGTCTCGATCTCTTGACCTCGTGATCCACCCGCCTTGGCCTCCCAAAGTGCTGGGATTACAGGCTTGAGCCACCGCGCCCCGCCTACTTTTTTTTTTTTTTTTTTTTTTTAATGTGAGGCCCATTTCAAATGCTACCCTATCCGTGGAGCTATTTTTAGTTCCAAATACCTCTTTCTCAGCCAAGCTAGATGTGCTCTTCCTCTTGGAGCGTTTATTGTATTCAGCCTGTATCATAGATATTTCTATACTTGATTTATTCTTTCCTAATAAAAGGCAAATGCTTGGGAGACAGGAGCTAAATCTTCTTTTTTTCTGTGCCTGGACTCTCAGTGCATCATCCATAGTAGGCACACAGAATGCTATTACCGAATTATACTAATTTTTATATTCTCATCTGTGTAAGATTTCTTTCTCCTTTGATTGCATGTTGTTGTTCAGCTGTGTGTATGTGTGTGTGTGTGTGTGTGTGTCTGTGTTTTCCCATTTGCTATGTTCTGCTTAGGACCTTTAGTTTTGAAACACTTATTTATTTATCTTTCCCATTTTGACCTATCAAATAAAATGTATTCTTTCATGTGAATATCCAGAGTGAGGGAGGACACTGTGAAATGTCTCATGAACTGCTGTTCCAAGGTAGTATTTACAAGCAATCCTTCGATCTGGATTTTTTAAATGTAATTTTTATTTTTACACATTTAGAGGGTACAAGTGCAGGTTTCTTACATGCATATGTTGTGCAGTGAAATCTACATTTACCAATCATTATTTTAAACTGCTCTTTGGAATGCAGGGAGATCCAGGAGCAGGGCTTCTTTGGTTTGCCATGCTGCCACCTGCTTCGGCTTTGCCCAGCTTTCTGTTCCTTCCCTACCCCTTTTAATGTCTGGGAATTAGTTACACTGAAGTCCCACTCCATACAGAGCTGCCTGCAACTTGAGATGCAAACACCAACACTGTGGGCCACTTTTTAGAAGCCCGTGGTCATTCAGGAAACAAAGGCACTCCTGTTTCCTCTTCTCAATAACAAGACATCAGATTAATAGAATCTTTAAATTCTTGAACTATGCTCGCAGAATTGTTTGTGTTTGCTTTAACACAAAGGAATACTTTATGAACCCTAAAGGTCACCCAAGAAATAAGAGACAGTCGGCTTATGAATCGTGTATGCTGGTAGATTTTTGGAGAATGGCATGTGTCCTAGGCAATGCGCACTGGATTTGGAGCGACTTGACATGAGAGTACTCTGTGATTTACTCTGGAGAGTCATTTCCTGGGCAAGGAATCCCCTGTATTGAAGGAGCATGCCATTAAGGAGGAGAAGAAGAAATGGAGGTGGGGCGGGGTGGGGAAGAGGAAGGCTTCTTGGTTCACATACTGGTATTCACCTAATGAGTGGAATGTTCTTGCTAATGGGATTTAACCACAATACCTATCCCTAACCTTGTCACCAAAAAGGTAGTCTATATGCCCCTTTTGTTCAATACCATCTGGCTGGTAACTGTGCAAAAGTCTGTTCTCCCCATTTTCTAAGTGGTAATCCTAGAATTATCTTGGCTCAGAAATAAATGAACTCGTGTACAGGACTCAAATTTCCCTACAGGGGTTGTCACTGAAACAAGGATTAAGTGCCGGTACACAAAACCTCTCAAGCAACAGACAACATGTCAATTGCTAAACATTCTATGGTAGAAGGCCTTTAGTTTTTCTCTTTTATAAAGCTTGAGATCAGGTTTTCGGAAGGAGTAAAAAAGCAAGGCAATTTAGCTCCTCTAAAGGGTTGCTTGTTGGGAAGGACAGAGCTATATTTAGCTCCATGGCTCTGTCTCCAGGAAGCTAAATCAACAAGGCAATTAAATGGTGAATTGTGTGTGTGGAGAGGGGGTCCAGTGGGAGGGCGGGTTAGGGAGATGGTAACTAGGCCTTAAAAAAGAATCTGTTTAGGAAAAATAACTCAAAACAGTTGCAAAGTATCATGAAGATACAACAGCCTATTGATGGCCACCTGTTGCACCTCACAAACCTTTATTTTGAAGTGGAGCAGACAGAGCCTTAATATGTTAGCTAATCAGGTATACCCCAGACCCCCCCATATGGTAATAGTGATAATAAACTATCTGTCATTTATTGAGTACCTACTATATACCAAACACAGTGCTTTACTTGTATTAAGCCACTTAGTGTTGACAACTGTGCTCTCAGCAGCCAATAACAAGAGGGTCTTGCCCAAGATCACATAGCTGCTAAGTGATTGAAGCAGATTTGAATTTTGTTCTCTTTCTCTCCTCACTTTAGTTGCTTGTACACTATACCTCCTATACTCTTCTCTGCTGCACCAGCATTTTATGATTTAAATTCTTATATTAGAGCACTTTGACCTTCTAGGAGAAAGGAATGAAATACGTCTCCCTCCCATCATGTCCATACTCGTGTACGTGTGTGTGTGTGTGTGTGTGTGTGTGTGTGTGTAACATCTACATCTAAATCTACAATTTAAGTGGAGTGATATCCTTAAAAAAGGAATAATGAGAAACTCTCATTTACATTGTAATTTACATTCAGGTTTCCTGGAAATGTAGCTTTACTCTTTTTTTCTTTTATTAAAAAAAACTCCTTTTATTTATTATAATTCCTGGAGATTTGTCTCTGCTCATGTCCTAGATATGGGGTTATGGGTGTGGAGCAGACATTTGGGAGATAGACCTGTGTCAGGAAACAAAACAGTAGGTTAGAACTGAGTGTCATATAACTAGCTCTCAGTGGTCATTTTTCTCTCATTTTGTATGGTAAACCTAAGGCCTGTTCGATTTTGCATCTTTGAATTTAAAGCCTGGGTAAACAGGTAGATGGCAGCCAATGATCCCAAATGGAAATTGTTGACTTATAAAAGGATAAATAATTTGACCAAATCTAAACATAGAATTCTTCTTCTCTGAGTGGAGTTTAAAATCCCAGGGCATTTTAGTGCAACATAATTTTTCCTTTTCATACCTATTCCCTTATTGAAATAGGTGGGAATCAAGAATTGCGTCCCTGAGAAGATTGATTGATCTGTGTTCTTTCTGAAAAAAGAAACAGTATATGAAGTATATTTCCTTGAATGATATAGTTGTTAGGCTAATACCTTTTATAAAGAAGATATTCAAAAGAAGGAATTTCTTCCTTTCCTCCATACCTGAATGTTTATTTCTAAATTTGATATCTGAATAAACATTCAGGTATGGAGGGCCTAACAAGGCTGTTCTCACAGTAGCCAAAGGAGTACTTACAATCTTATTGAATCTCTTTGGAACTAGTTGGACAAGACCATTGCTCAGGTACTGTAGAGCTTTTCTGTTCTTTGAATCAATGATTCAAAGTAGCCCAATGTCCTGGGTCCATTCATTTCTGGGTCGATTCATTTAGGGATGGGATGGAGTGGTCAAGGAAGCAAAATTCAGCTGTTGAGTCCAGAGGTAGTTGTAGATATAAATCAGAATATTTCTCCCTCCCAGATCAAAGAGAGAAGTTCTTATATCTGCTCATGTTTGAAGCAGAGCAGCAAAAATGGTGGTAGATATAAAAATCTAGGCTTGTTACAAGACCTGGGAAGCAATTCTTAGGGGGATGATCTTGTTGTCAGTTACCTGAGATTATTTAATTACAAGCAACTCATGATTACCTGTAAAGGGGAGAGATACAGTGGAAAACTCAAACAATGGTTGTTGCAAAATCATATAAATTGGCTTGGGAATATCCTGTATGACTTTCCCCCCAAGAAATTTACCTTCCTAATTATGTTTTGCTTAGCCCAATATTAAAAATTAGTTTGTTTCCCCAGAGTAGCTCTGAAGTTAAACTGTGGAGGGAGTTGGTTCAAGAGCATGGCAATTGGAATACAGAAGATGAAACATTTTCTGGGACTAATGTGGCAAAAAATCCCAAAATTATTTTAATCTTAAAGAAAAACATAATCTTGAGGACCTTACCAGCCTTCACATATTATCTGAACTGCTATAAACATTTGTAATGATTACATAAATGAGATTATTTTTATTTAGATATGCGTGTTTTTACCTTGAGAATGTGTGTTCTCCCTCTCATCCTTCTTGGCAGCTAAAGCAAATAATAAACCAAATTTCACAGACTAAAGCATAGTGCTCTGCACACAAAATTGCATCAGAAATATTTGTTGAATAAATAAATTCTCCTGCTTGGGAAAAGTCTTATTGTACAGCATTGAAGATAGATTAGGCTAGATTTCAAAAGTTAGACCTAGAGGCGGCTGAAAAATCTTGGATTCCGGGGCTAGAACGTTGTTGTCATGGGGGGGTTCTTGATGGAATTCTCTTCTTTCTTCCCTCCCTTCCTCCCCGCCTCCTTCCCTTCCTTCCTTTCTTCCCTCCTTTCTACTTTCCTTCCTTCCCTCCTTCCTTCTTTCCTTCCTTCTCTCCCTCCCTTCTCCTTCCTTCCTCCCTTCCTTCTCTCCCTCCTTCCCTCCTTCTTTCCTTCCTTCCTTTCTTCCTTCCTTTCTTCTTTCCTTTATTCCCTCCTTCCCTCCCTCCTTCTCTCCTTCCCTTTTTTCTTCCTCCTTTCCTCCCCTCTTCCATCCCTCCCTCCCTCCTTCCCTTCTTTCTCCCTTCCTCCCTTCCTTCCTTCCTTCCTTCTTTCCTTCTTCTGAATTTAAATCATTTCATAGTCTAATATTCCTAGACGATATGCAAACTTGAAAGTAGGCATATATTCCTGAAATTTATGGTTCTTAAACAATTGCAAATCCCATACGAATTTACAGATTGAATTGAAACAAAATGACAAACTCAACATTCAAATTAACAACACTGACTTAATGTGATGGACGATGGTTTGCTGACATCAAATTGCCACTCAGGGCATTAATGTTGTTTCAACTGGTATGCTGATGATGTTTTGATTTTAGTATACCTATATTTCCTTGTGATGTATAAGACAGGTTTTTTTTTAAAACACTTTTCTTTATTTAAACTACTGTAAAGCTTTGGTCCACACAGTATGCTGGATCATCATTTGACCTTCACTTGGCATGAATCCATAATTTACTTGCTGGGGGAGGGGTCCAGGTTTTGTGGGGCCTGAAGAGTATACAATTTTTAGGGCTTTTAAATATATATATATATATTTAAAAGCAAATTTATTCTATATATACATATACATAGAATATATATAGAGAGAATAAATTTTTTATTCTATATCTATATAATAGATATAGAATAATATAGAATAATATATATATAGAATAATAATATATATAGAATAATATATACATATATAGAATATATATATATAGAATAAAAGTGAAACAAAATTGCTAGGGTCCCTCCCAAAACATTGGAAGGAATCTGCATAAGAGTTGAAGCTCAAGCTTTATTAGCTTCATGCGAAATCCATCTGTGTTCATGTATCAAGCCCTTCTCTATTTTTTTCTTGTTGCTAATGAAGAATGACCTAGTAACAATGAGGAGTGGCATTTTAAAAATAATTTTGGGAAGATCAATCTTAAATTACACATTAGTGTATTTAAGGATTATTCTCAACGTAAAAACAGAAAATTAAATATTGTCATTGATGACACAGAGATGATTGAGAAATATCTTTTTGTTACATTCTTTCCCCTTGATAAATTCCAAGGAGGAATTGCTGGGACCAAGTTTTAGAGCTCTCACCACACTTTCCTTGGTTGGATTTACAGAGGTCAAAGTTTGGAGTGCAACTAGAGAGATTAGCAGTTCACTCTTCCCAGCCTGCCTGACTTCTCATAGCTTAATCTTCGGGCACAGCTGCTGTGCGTACGCAGTCCCTGGGACTCATATCTTGCCCTGCTCCTGGCCCAAGGACAAGATTGGGAGGAGCTGTGGGCAGGTAAGGCCAAAGGGAACCTCATGCCAACATTTCTCTGGAGGGCAGAGGGACAAACAGAATCCAGAGGTCAGGATCTACCTCGGGGACAATGTCTCAGAGTCCAATGGTTGCAATGAGATGTGCTAGGAGTCAGAGCCAGGGAGGGAAAGAGCAGGCACAGATGATGTTGTAAGGTCAGCCAGGCAACGGAAACCAGGGGACAGGAAGAATTCTGAGCTATGATTCCAGCTGGAACACGTGGTGGGGTGGGGGGCAGGTATTTGTATCAAAATCAAGCAGGTTTTATTTTTCAGGACCCAAGATCTTCCTGCCTTCGTTTCATGGTAGGTCTCACATCTATGGGATTCTTCCTGGGCTCATAGACACTAGGTCTGAAACCATGCATAAGGACAGGAAATGGGGTGGCTCATCCTTACTGAGGAGATTCTGGAATTATTTTTATTGATAGGAGAATAAAATATGATAGTCAAGATCAGACCTCTCTTCACAGGCTCTTTTCCTTCTAAGACAGGAGAATTTTCAGAGAAGTCCCCATAGAAGAGAACCCCCATGCTGCTAGTATTCAGGATATACATTCTGATTTGAGCTGAGTTCTAAGAAAATCTTTATTTTGGGACATTTGAGGCTTGTCATCAAAGAACTCTAACTTTCTATCTCCCTACCTTATGGGTTACTATGAAGTTCAAGTGATTGTGTGTGTGTGTGTGTGTGTGTGTGTGGTCTTTCTTCTATTTATTTTCTATTTTCTATATATATTTCTATTTTCTATATAATGTACGTGAGATATATATTATAGAGAGATATATTCTATTTTCTCTCTCTATATATGTGAGAAAGTGTTTTGTAAATGGTGAGGTACCACCATATACCAGATTGTTATAATCCCATTTCTGTCCAATGGAGATGCTGATTTTTATCTTGCTTGATAATTATTTTCAGGTGAGATTATATCACCTGATAAACACTTTTTATTTTAATTCTCTTTCCTTTTTTTTCTTTTGTTTCTCTAGTTTTCTGGTGAAAAATAATTCCATTGGAAATTTTATAACACAGCAAATGTTTTCAGAGAAGAAAGGGATTCTCAGAAGAAAAACTTTCCCTAAAACTCAGAGCAGCTAGAGCTCCTAGGAAACCCCTTTATCTAATCAATCTAGTCTTAGCTATAACAAGCTCAACTGATGCTTGGGTAGAATATAAATTCCAAGTCACAGGAGGTCTTATCAGTTATAATACTGAGAAAGAATTAGCCACTCTGTTTTGGTAAGATGATAGCTGTGGGCTAATTCATTTTTCTTGAAATATTTGGGGGATTTGAAAGCTTAAGAAATAAACAGGTTGTTTTGTTCAGGGAACCTTCTCTGAAAGAGTGACCAGGGTTCATCTGATGACATTAGCTTTGCCAGTAATTTCAGTGATGTCAAGGGCACACAGGAGATTAAAGAGGGATTAAGACCTGCTTGCACAGTCAAAGCATCACAGTAAATTGACTTGACTTGGCAGGCTGCACTTCAGGTTGGCACCTTTTCACCACCTAATCATATACAATCCAGGTTTGTGGTGTTAGCTAGGCTACTTTCACAGAGGCCAAGAAATGCTAAGCAGGCAAGGTGGGAGGTGAAATTTGCCGGGAAGGGGTGGATGGACTTCAGGAGAATGCTCAAGGCCAGGCTGCCACATGAGCTGCTGAGGAGGATTAAAACATTAAGGAAAATGTTTTTTGGTTTTTTTCCTCAGAATCTTTCAAAAATGAATTTCATTTTCTACCTACCCTCCTTCCACCCACTCCCAGGTTTTCCAGATATGCGTTCCTCCTAAAACCTTTTTAATCCCTCAGGTTATTATCAACTCTTCTGCAAAAGGAGTCAGGTTTGCCCAGGAACTTCACTGAATAAAGATTACTTTATATTTTAAAAAGGAAACAGCTGGATGGCAAAAGCCAGGGAGGGAAGCAGCTCTTGTTTCATTAGTGAAGGGAAACTCGAGGGCCTGGAGAGCACAACTGGGCTGGCAGCCATGGCGGGGAGAAGAAAAGGAAACACACGATCATAAAGAACTAATCATGAAAAATGGAAAGTGAGAAAGAGCCAAGAACAACAAGCAATAAATAGATTTGGAAGGGGGAAAAGATGAAGAGGAATGCAAAGCTATGCTCAGGAAAGAAGCAACAGGAGCATGTGCGTTTCTTTTGAAAAAAATTAATAATTTTGAACATCATGAAAATGTCTTGAGGAAAATGTTTTAAGGTAACTTTTCAGACCCAGGTTTTATTTCTATGTGTCATTTCAGAGTCTACTTCAGTGCATGAAAGAAAAGAAATCAAATGGAACTAGGGGGAGAAACTTAACATACAATGTGCCTGAGTGGTTGGTTTCCCTCTGCTTTTTAATTTTTTTAAAATAATTTTTGCCTGATGTTGGGGAATAGAAACAATTAGTTTGGCTATGTAGGGTCACTGATAAATCAGGGGATTCTAAATTAACTTGTACAATTCTAGCCATAATTAGAAATACCAAATATATTTTTACCTGTGCAGTGATCCTGTAACGTTCATTTGTTTGTCATGTCGGGAATCACACATGTATCTCTAAATATTTTCAAATGAAATTAGCATGGATTTAAGGAGAAGCTAAGAGGAAAACCAGATCCTAATCTGTCCTTCATCTTGAAGGACTATTGGTCATGCTTGTATATTTTATCACATTGAATCTGTTCATCCGAACATGACCAATAGTCCAGGCAATCCTAGACAGAAGCTATATATATCTTATATATATAAGTTCATATATATATATATCTTATATATATAAGATATATATATATATGAACTATTTGAAGTTTCACATCAGTTACAGACGCTACTTTATCAATGAAATGTTGCTGGCCTTTTATTTGGGTGATGGCTTATTAGCATTTTTAGAATTAGTTTTTAATAGCAGCATTTATTTAAGAAGGAAGAAGAAATGTTTGGTGGTACCTTCTGGAATGTACATTAATCTTGTTAATGACACTACAGTTCATGGTTGGCAAAACAGGACTTTTGAATCAACCTGTATTGTGTGTGTGAGTATGTATGTGCTTGAGAAAGAAGTCCAAGGCACTAAAGATACATGAGAAGTGCATGAAGACAGGACGCAGGATTTCCTATGATTTTATGTTGTTCTTAATTAGGAAGCATATTGGCAGCAAATGCTAACATGTGTTAGGATGTTTAGCTGAATCCAAATAAATGTTTTCTATTACAACTCTGAATTCCATGCCTGGTCGGAACCTGTGCTGTTCTGCTCATGGCTTACAAAATCCTGTTAAAAGTCCTCTCAAAGGCCAATTTTCTGTTGGCTCACAGAGCAAAACTACTTTCACCACATGTTTTCCTGAAGGGTCATCTACAACTCCAGGTGAAAGTCAAAGATTGGAAGAGGATGACCTCTCTGATCCTGGAACTGCATTGCTTGGTGGTCAGGAGAGGTTCTTAGTAAGCAAACTGGGTTTAATTCCAGAGTCAGAAGTGAGTAACAACAAGCCAAAGCAGTATCCTTTCAGCTCTGCTACTTTTTGTCTTAGTGGAGGAATAGCCAAGAGAAGAAGATAAGTTCTCTAATGTAGCTAAGTAAAGTAGCTACATTACAGAACATTTTCTTGAGTACATAAGGAATCATGTATAAATATGCTCTTTATTGACTGATTGATTGACTGATTGGAGTCAGGGTCCTAACCTGTCACTCAGGCTGGAGTGCAGTGGCAGGATCTCGACTCACTGCAACCTTCATCTCCCAGGTTCAGATGATCCTCTCACCTCAGCTTCCTAAAAGCTGGGACTGCAGGCACACATTACCGTGCCCAGCTAAGTTTTGTATTTTAGGGAAGACAGGGTTTTGCCATGTTGCCCAGAATGGTTTCGAACTTCTGAGTTCAAATGATTCTTCTGCCTTGGCTGTCTAACATGCTGGGATCACAGGTGGGAGCCACCAGGCCTGGCCATTTTTTTCTATCTGTGTCTTTTTCACTGCTGTGTCTGAGAAATTTTACATGCTCTCATATATGTACCTGAAATCATGCAGAAATTCCCCAGGATCAGCCACTTGGTGCTTTCATTTATTAATATCAATAAATCCATGAAGCCAGGTTGTAAGGCAATTTTAGATATGCATTATGTGAGGACTGCATTGCCTGGAGCTCTTCAGCAGTTTTCCACTGCAGGGCCTTCACAAACAAGCTCATCCCTCTTTCCAGAACATCCCCTCTCCACATTTTGCACCACCTATCCCCTCACCTGGTTCAGATCTCTTCCTGAATGTCCCCTGCCCCGAGCTTTCTCTGATCCCTTCCTCATTCTTTCCTCTGTATTTATTTATTTTTGTTCATTGTTTCTCCCCTTCTCTAGAGTGTCCATTTCAAGAAGGAAGGGAATTTATTTTGTTTTTGCAGCTGCGCCTCAATGCCTAGGACAGTGTAAGGAACGGAGAAGGTGCACAACTAATAATCTATTTGTTGAATTAACAGGTCCAGTGTGTTTTTGTTATTTGTTACAGATGTATGTGTAAAGTTTTCAAAGCCTTGGAAGTTACTAAATTACTTTCCTGCATTTTATATGCAAGACTCCTGTTATTCCTAATAACAGTCAGCTGTATATGTAGACTGCGTTTTCAAAAAAAGTAATAAATTACATTTCCCTTTGCCTTGTAAACAATCGCACGTGGTATATAGGCCCAAAAAATAAAATTAACAAAAAAGGGAGAATGTACCAAACCACATTGAGTTAGTGAAAGGGGATGTTTTCCCATATTCTTAAATGAAGATCTTTTAACCAGTATATCCAGTCTCTCATAAACCATGGAATGAAGTGACTGGCTATCAGAACGAATTTTGAGAAGAAAAACTGTCATCTTTAAAGCAGTAAAATCTTCATAAAACTGTGTAAACTAATTACTAGGTTAAGTAAAATTGCGGAAATACATCAGGACCTTCAAATGTCTCCAGGGCAGACATAATACAGTAATCATCTAATAGTCACTCTGGGAAGATACCGTAATGGTCAGGATGAAGTCATACTAATATTCTCATTTAGTTTTGGTCCTGAGACTTATAAAAAGAATACTGGTGGCATATTGCACATACAGAAGAGATGCCCATTCATTTCACAGGATACTAGCTGGCCTTTCCAGGCTGTGGATCACGAGCTCAGGGGAATCCAGTGGAGATGGGTGTACGCATTTATTCTGCAGAGAAGATGTATATATGCCTTTAAATCCATTTGAATGTTTCTCATCCCTCCCCATCAAAGGGAGTGGAAAATATTTTGTGTACAGTATTTTTTGCTTTAGGTTATTTAGATGCCCTCATGTATATTAGGTTTTTGCATATGAGTAACAAAGAACTAAAAACAAGAGAAAGACCTACCAGAAGCTTCAACAGAACAGATGGTGGATGGAAGACCTCATGTTCTTTTGAATTAGTAAAAAGCTCTATAGTTTAAGCATTATCTTGGTAATCCAGGATAAGTCACAAGGATTGGGTAAACTCAATGGAATATTAAAGGTTTTTTTTATTAGGTAATTTTATATACATATAGGCCATGTGCAGTGGCTCATGCCTGTAATCCCAGCACTTTGGAAGGCCAAGGTGAGTGGATCACTTGAGGTTAGGAGTTTAAGACCAGCCTGGCCAACATGGTGAAACCCCATCTCTGCTAAAACTACAACATTTAGCTGGGCATGATGGCACGTGCCTGTAGTCCCAGCTACTTGGAGGCTAAGGTAGGAGAATTGCTTGAACCTGGTAGAGTGGAGGCCCATCTCTGCTAAAACTACAACATTTAGCTGGGCATGATGGCACGTGCCTATAGTCCCAGTTACTTGGAGGCTAAGGTAGGAGAATTGCTTGAACCTGGTAGAGTGGAGGTTGCAGTGAGCCAAGATCACGCCACCACCATCCATCCTGGGCGACTGAGCAAGATGCCATCCCCAAACATATTTGTTTTCTCAAATCCCAGGCTAATCTTGTATTCAATATGGAAGATAATCATGACTCATCACTCTGGATTACAACTGTCTACATATGTCTTTCTTATGAGATTATGCACCTTGAAGATAAGAACTTCACATTATTTGCTTCATTCTCCAGTGTCCAGTTTGTGGAATGAATGAATAACCTTTAACAGAAACCTGACTGTTATTCCCTTCACTATTAACTTTTCATAGAGTTATGAATTTCGGCTAGAAATGTGTTCAGAAAACCACTTGTCTTTAGAAATGTAATTTCACGAGACACGCAAGTTGATTTCCTCATACTCTATTATAGTGATTTCTACCCTGGCTCAAGGCTGTGATTCATAAAGAAGAGTGATAGGAACTAGACTTCTTAAAATTGGTGAGTATCAGGCCACAGTCTCAGAGGATAGTGTATGAGGAGTAAAGTTGAGAAGACACATTCACATTTACCCAAATGGCTTGCACATTAAAAGCTGAACACCCTCCCTGACTCCAATTAACTCAAAGGGAAATCTTTGAGCTGGTTCGGTTCTTTCCAATGCATCTGAGCCTGCCATTGCTGGCTGGCCCCTGTGTCCCTTTAGAATTGATAATGAGGTTCAAGAGAGAGGAATAAACCTCACTAAGCATGTCACCTCTATTTAGCACCTTTTCCAGGATGGCAGCCACTATTGTTTTATTATGTCTCTGATCAGCTGTCACTATTCATAAAGTAATCACTGCCATTAACACATCATGCCTCAAGCCATCTGCTGCAGCACAGCACACAGAGAGCTGTTGGTTGCAAGCAAAGCAGGTGTCGCCTAAAAATGACAGTACCACAGTAAAGGTGGGAGGTCATCATGGTGAAGAGAATATGTCATGTCATATAACTCTATTTTTGATGTATTATAGTGCAATGAGCAATAGTATTTCTTGCTTTATTTGCAGAAGACTAACAACAGTCTCGAGTTACTTTATTTTCAATACTGGTAAGTTATGGAGACAAAAAATGTCATTGAAGTTTTTGAAACAATAGCATCTAGATTGTGAATGGTCTATTGCATTAAATTTGCAGTCAAGTTTAAAGCATTTTTGAAGAGATCTGATCCATCAGACTTTTATTCAACAAGTATTTATTGAGCACATACTAAGTGACACTGACATGTGACTGGCCCACTCAAAATATACAGCAAAAAATACAAAATTTTTGCTACGTAAAAACAAAAATCACCAGTGGCTACAGCCTGTAATCCCAGCACTTTGGGAGTCCAAGGTGGATGTATCAAGAGGTCAGGAGTTTTAGACCAGCCTAGCTAACACAGTGAAACCCCATCTTTACTAAAAATACAAAAATTGGTTAAGCATGGTGTGGGAGCCTGTGCTCTCAGCAACTCTGGAGGCTGAAGCAGGAGATTCCTTTGAACCCAGGAGGCTGAGGTTGCAGTGAGCAGAGATTACGCCATTGCTCTCCAGCCTATGCAACAGGGAGATACTCAATCTCAAAAACAAACAAACAAAAACAAACATCGCAAGTAATGTACACAGTGGAGATTTCTGATCCCAGCTGCATTTTTTACCCTTGATCTGTCTCTAACACTTATCTTGATTTTGGATAATTTTGGGGCTAGTTTTCAGATTCAATACGATCTGTATTGATTGAATTTTATGTGGATGTATTGGAAAATAAGCTTGCATTGGAAAAATATAATGATTTCATAAAGTCTATTATGAAGGACAGTATCTTTATAGGATAATTAGTTCTCTTGACCACCTTCATTATAAAGGGGCTTTATATTTATACAACTGAGAGAGGAGTTAGAAATTTAACTGAAGATCTTAAGTATTGATAGAAAGTGAGACAAGGGATCATAACCGGGTTCCACTATCCCTCTAGCCCCTTCCTTTCCTGCATATACACTAGAATTGCATCCCCAGCTTAACTTCAGAAAAATTCATCTATTTGCCATTGGCAAATATATACACATACACATCTATTTGTAGATGTAAAAATTTAACTAGGGTAGTTAGTAATTCCACCCTCCATTTTATTGCGTGAGTTTCTGCTGTTTTCCTGGGAGTGAGAAGTATTGGATGAAAGTTTGGATCTTCTGCATATATGTCACTATAGAATTTGAAAAAAATAAAAATAAAAACACAGCTAGGTGTGGTGGTGGCCACCTGTAATCTCAGCTACTCAGGAGGCAGAAGATTGCTTGAACCTGGGAGGCAGAGGTTGCAGTGAGCAGAGATCGCACCACTGCACTCTAGCATGGGTGACAAAAGCCAGACTCTGTCTCCAAAAAAAAAAAAAAGTGGTCCCATTAGATGATAAGACCGTATTTTTACTGTACTTTGTCTGTGTTTAGATACACAAATACCATGATATGACCATTGCCTACAGGATTCAGTATAGTAATATTTGTACAGATGTATATACAAATCTACACAAATTTGTACAAATATTAGGCTGTACAGATTTGTAGCCTAGATGAAGTAAGCTATACCAAGTAGCTTAGGTATATTGCAGGCTATGCCATCTAGGTTTGTGTAACTACACTTTTTATTCACACAGTGGCAACAGAATTACATAACAATGCATGTCTCAGAATGTTTCCCAATCATTAAGTGACTCATGATTGCAATTAATGTTGGGGTGATAATGTAATACAATATTTATAATTAATACTATAAAATAATATAATACAAAGTATGATATTTATAGATATAGACCTAAAATATAAAAGTTTTACTCATTATAATGATTTTTTTTCTTCTTTTGAGACGGAGTCTTTCTTTTCTGTCACCGTGGCTGGAGTGTAGTGGCTTGATCTCAGCTCACTGCAGCTTCCACCTCCTGGGCTTAGCTAATTCTCCTGCCTCAGCCTCCCTAGTAGCTGGGATTACAGGTGCCTACCACCACACCCAGCTAATTTTTGTATTTTTAGTAGAGAAGAGGTTTCACCTTATTACCCAGGCTGTTCTCAAACTCCTGACCTCAAGTGATTCACCTGTCTTAGCATTCCAAAGTGCTGGAATTACAGGTATGAGCCACCATGCCCAGCCTACTTATTATAATACTTCTGGGTATTGTAAAACACTTACATGTCTAGCACATGATAAATCCTCAATAAATATAATGTACTACTATGACAGATTAAGAGAAAAAGCCACTGAAATAAGGCTGCACTACTTGCATTTAGGACATACTGTAGGAATAGGACAGAAAGCTTGGCTAACTGAATTGAGAAATATATTAAACAAAATCTCTTAAGAGCAGGTGCCATTTGAATTGGCTAGAGAAAGAGAGAGAGAATAGCTTGTTAGGGGAAGAAGTATCATGAGCAAAGTTTTGGACCATGAAGGAGAACCAATTGCTTTCTTCCTTCATCCCTCCCACTAAAGAGTTTTTCTTAGTTTGCCTTATGCACTTTGTGGGGCCCAGGCCGGTGGATCACAAAGTCAGGAGTTCAAGACCAGCCAAGCCAAAATGGGGAAACCCTGTCTCTACTAAAAACACAAAAATTAGCCGAGCGTGATGAGGGGTGCCTGTAATCCCAGCTACCCGGAAGGCTGAGGCAGGAGAATGGCTTGAACCCAGGAGGCAGACGTTGCAGTGAGTGGAGATCACACTACTGCACTCCAGCCTGGGCAACAGAGTGAGACTCTGGCTCAAAAACAAAAACAAAACCTCACTTTATGGGTTCTTCAAACAATATTTTTGTGTTTATTTGAGCATAAGATCTGTCATTTCAAGTCTCTTTATGGAGACCCACACATTTTAAAAGACTCATAAACACCATTGTTTATTAATTAGTATTAGTATGGTTGATAATTTTACACGTTAGGCTTACGATATAATGATTTTTAAGGTTTTGCTCATCCAAAATCAAGTTTTCTCAGCTCCCTTACTATTAACTCATTCCTTGTATTTATTATTCAGTTTTCTATTTCTACACTTGATCTTAGCCAAAAGGCCGGAAAGTAATCAGTTTTCTATTTCTTTCGACTGAGTGGGAAATAGAATGGGAGAGAAATAGAATGGGAGAGAAAGCATGCAATTAGAAAATATTGTACAAAACTGCTGGCTATTTTATATAAAAAATGAAATTTGAGGTGTCAGGGTGCAAAATTAATATGGAAGAATTTCATCACTTTGTTAGAAGATGCAGTCGGAGTCCATTCACTATGCTGTCAGAGACTTGGTGGATATCTGTCAGTTTCATTTGTCATTCAGGAGGAATACCCCTGGATTTTCTCTGAGGAGTCATCCCTGCTTGGTCTCAGACTACAGGGTTTATGTGGTGTTTTGCCAAGTCCACTTCCTATCCCCTCCAGTCTTAGGGGGGGGAGTAGCTCAAGCTCAGCCACTTAGGCTTTCTCTTCTGGGAAGCTGAACTCTGAGTGATGAGACACAAAAGTAGCAATATACTTGGAACCGATTCTTCCTGAGAGCAGAACCTTGAAGAAAGGCTCTTTATTCACTCCTGCTACCTGGAGTCCTGAAGCTATTTGGTTCCCATCTTTGTTCCCTTATGATCTGAGTGTCCAGCTTTTGGTTTCTATGAGCCACTCCATATCCTTCCAGTAATTTTCCTCTTTTCTTTTGCTTCATTTGGTCAGAGTTTAATTGATAGACTAAGTGATAGAATGAAAATGTGAACACAGAAAAAATATCACTAGATGACTGAGTTCAGATTACTAGACAGCATTTTCTCACTGGACATGTATTTTGAAAGCACATACCAGCACCAGGCACTGCTCTAGGCACTGAGTCAGTGACAAACAAAAGAAAATACTGAGAACAATAGATGTGGCTGGGCACCGTGGCTCATGCCTGTAATCCCAGCTGTTGGGAGATCGCTTGAGCCCAGGAGTTTGAGAACAATAGACGCTCTAACAGATATTTGTTGTTGGGCTTTCAGGAACTAAATGAATGGGCTCATGACATTTGTTCAACCTTAAGATAATTTTTATATGACCCTCTGTGAGAGGTTCTAATAAATTTTTTTTTACAAAAAGAATAAGAATATTAACAACAATCTGAGTAAATATTTCAAAAAAGAGTTCTTCCTGTGGAAAAGCAAGCCAAGTGTTGATTTAAATTTCTCAATGATCAAAGTGTTAAAGTAATATGTTTTGAATAGAGCCATCTATAAAACATATCCGTATAAACAACAAAACTTGTAAATGTGTAATGGGCAAAAGTAATAAAACTATTGAAATAATGCATTTTCCTCATACCAACTCTATCCATTAATTTTTTACAGTTTTCTACCATGTAACATTACCCTTCATAAAAACGATATTTTAAAATGAGATGGGGTTGGTAAAAGAAACAACGGGTAATAACGGAAGGGGGATTGTAAAGCTGTGCTCTGCTGGATGAGGGAGAAGGGAAAATACAATTCATCTGGGCTTCCTCTGAGCCAGAGGCCATAGTCTGTAGCCTTTAAAGGTGAGCAATGCTCAGAGCCAAGGATTTTTATATCCTTATTTTGACTATTTGTTTCTTTTCTCTAAAGTAATCAAGCACGAGCTATTTAAAATAATGAAATTCACTTCAAAAAAATACTTTATAAGCAAAGTTGTGAATCTCTCATGTATTAAACATTTAGAAATTCTTCATGCATTGTTGTATGGGTTGTAAAGAATCTAAATGTAATACGATAGTGGCAACTTGGTGCAGTTAAGGGACATAGATTTTGATTCAGATGGATCTGAATTCTAATCCTGACTCTGCTATATATTAGTTATTTGACCTCTATGTAACTATGTTTATTTACCTGCAAAGTGGAGATTATAACTCCTAGCAAGTAGTGGGTACTCAAGGTTAGATGATTTTCTTCCACTGCCTTCATCCTTTATTTTGATAATACTTCAAATTAGGAAAGAATAGCTTATTTGAAACTACAGGCCATTACAGTATTATTGTTATTTATTATTATTATTTTTTGAGACAGAGCCCTGCTTTGTTGCCAGGCTGGAGTGTAGTGACACGATCTTGGCTTACTGCAACCTCCAACACCCTTGTTCAGGCAGTTATTCTGCCTCAGCCTCCCAAGTAGCTGGGATTACAGGCACGTGCCACCATACCCAGCTAATTTTTGTATTTTTAGTAGAGTCGGGGTTTTACCATGTTGGCTAGGATGGTCTCAGTCTCCTGACCTTGTGATCTGCCTGCCTCGGCCTCCCAAAGTGCTGGGATTACAGGTGTGAACCACTACATTATGGTATTATTGAGTCCCACTTTAAATGCTTGATATCCTTTGATATTATGTGTCAACAAAGTAAAAATGTACATGCTTGCAATTCCTAAAAATAAAATAAAATTAAAAAAGGTTGAAATTCTTACACTTATATTAAAATGAGAATCCATACTGTAGAATAATTTTGGAAAATGGAATGATCTGAGATTTAAATGCTTTATTTCTCCATTTATTCAACACACCCTGAGCACCTATTAGACTCTGGGCCCTATGATAGGCATTTAGAATACAAAGATAAATAAAACATGATTCTGAACTTCAAAGAGTTCTTCACCTTCTTCCATAATGGGTGAAGATCATGTGCAGAGAATGAAACGCAGAAATGTAGGATGGAGTGCCTCATGGGAACACTGGTGAGAGTTACCTCATTGGTGAGTGTGGAGTGTCAGGGGACAAGGGAAGTCTTCTAGCAGAGGTGGTGGTGATGGTATCTATTTCAAGCCTTAGGGAATGAGTTGAAGTTATCTAGGTGGACTAGGTGGAGGAGACTAGAGTAAGAGAGCATTCCAGGCAGTGGGGCAGGAAAATCATATGGAGATGAACCCACATGGTGCGTGTATGTGTGTGGAGTATGTGGGGGGGGGTTGGGGGTGGGTGGGTAAGGATGTACCAGGAATCAGTGCTATGATGCACAGAGCTAGAGGTAGGGAGTAATGAGAGTGATGCTATTGGAGGGGCAGGCAGAGGCCAGATCATGGGGGTTTCTTTCCTAGGCCAAGTTGCTCAAGCTTGATGCATAAGGACAAATGATGGCTTGGGCACAGCTGAAATACCTCTGCTCAAACCTGTGTGAAGAATAACAATTAGGGTGGTAAAGCCCATTAGGAAATGGGTGATGTGGTCTGTGTGTGGTCCAGGGCCAGGCTATAAGGGTTTGATGGAGGTCAGGTTCACTGGGACACAGAACAGTAGGAGGGCTGGGTGGTTGGTAGCAGAGGAGGGTGAGCTGAGGGGCAGAAGGAAGAGAGAGAATCCAGGCTGACTCTCAGCTCTGGAGTATGGTACCTGAGGTGATGCCACCATCCAAGACAAGGAATACATGGATATGAATGAGGGTTGTGATCTAAGTTCGGGCAGTCAGTGAAATCAAACTGTGGGTCTCTTAAAACTGGGCTGACTGCGGTTTTGCTGCTGCTATTGTCTGTCTGTCTTTTCTTTTCTTTTCTTTTCTCTCTTTCGACAGAGTCTCACTCTGTCGCCAGGCTTGAGGTCAGTGGTGCAATCTCAGCTCACTGCAACTTCTGCCTCCCAGGTTCAAGCGATTCTTCTGCCTCAGCCTCCCGAGTAGCTGGGACTACGGGTGCACACCACCACACCCAGCTAATTTTTGTATTTTTAGTAGAGATGGGGTTTCACTATGTTGACCAGGATGGTCTCAATCTCTTGACCTCCCAAAGTGCTGGGATTACAGGTGTGAGCCACTGTGCCTAGCCAACTGTCGATTTTGGAATACCTTGGTGAGATTTTGTTACAGGGAGCTGCATTGACCGCTTCTCCTGGTGCATGCAGAAGGCCTACCATGGAGTGAGCATGGAGGGGGTAAGACATAAATAAGCTTTCACTCTGCTCCTTAGTAGCTCCAGGAGAGTGGGCAAGTAATGTTAGCACTCCAGATTTCTTGTCCCTTGTTGAGAGAATAAGTTGGTTTGACAGATAATCTCTAAACAATTATTCTTATTTGATTAAATAAAACCATGTAATGTGATTCTCGTTCCCCATTTTTTGGTTAACAGTAAACACCCCACCCCTGAAACACTGTGCAAAAGTTTCTCTCTCCCAAATTTATGAGACATTTGATATTTGATGTCAAAATAGGAGTCTTCTTAACTCTTAAGAATATTCTTAGCTCTTTCTTGTCAGGAATTGCTTGCAATTCTTAGAGGATGTGAATCACCCCCAAATGCATTTTTGGAAACAAATATCAGCTGTTAATCAGAGCTTTTCTAGGTGCAGCAGGAACTCTCCTCCGCAAGGCTTTACCTCCCTTTTCTACTCAGTAAAGTGCCTAATGCAAACAGGGGGCCACTTCTGGGACAGTAACATCTGACATTAAAGAATGCATTCTAGGCCGGGTGCAGTGGCTCACACCTGTAATCTCAGCACTTTGGGAGGCCAAGGAGGGTGGATCATGAGGTCAAGAGATTGAGACCATCCTGGTCAACATGGTGAAACCCTGTCTCTACTAAAAATACAAAAATTAGCTGGGCGTGCACCTGGGGTCCCTGCTACTCGGGAGGCTGAGGCGGAAGAATTGTTGTACCCAGGAGGTGGAGGTAGCACTGAGCCGAGACTGCGCCACTGCACTCCAGCCTGGCGACAGAACAGGACTCTGTCTCAAAAAAAAAAAAAAGAAAAGAAAAGAAAGAATGCATTCTAAGTTAAAAAATGTGTTTTTCAGATTAGCACACATACAAAAAAAAAAATGTATATATATATTGACTTAGTACACCTTAATGGCTTTCACTTGAGCCATTAGGCTCAACTGAGTGAATATTCCGTGTATTACCAAACTATGCACAATGTATCCCAAAATAGCCATTTTACCTGTATATATAACAAGACAAGTTCATTTCTCTTTGGATTTTCCTTCGCTCCTTTCTAAGTAATTTTCCTAGCCCATTTGAGAGCAAAGGGACACATTTTTTCAAGGTTTGGGTGTTTGCTTGCCTGGTTCCAAAGTTCATGGAATAACAGAAGTGTGTTCATCTGCTGTTGAGTGGCCTAAATGAGGGGGCATTCTACCTGGTTAAGACCTGCTACAGTTTCCCTATTAACAGAGGCACCAGCAAAGTGTAAGAAGCCTAAGGAGATTAATGTAAAATGTCTGCAGGGTAGAAAAATTGTTTTAGAAATAAAATAATACATCCTCTACCCCCCATGAATTAGCACTTGAGGCACTTTAATTGGACAAACTCGGTGTTTAGATCAGGAGTCTGTCCAGTTATATCTGTCACCAGAGGAAGTAGAAGCAAAGGGGTTAATAATTGCTGACAATTTTTTTTAACAAGCAGTTTTATTGCAGAAATGGGAGTTGAACCGGAACATTCACAATCAGAACGAAAGGGCAGGCAGGCATATCTGGAAAACTCACCACTGCACGTGAAAAGGAAAGTTTCTATGGATTTTACAGAAGCCAAAGAAAAGGCCTTATTTTATATTTGAGAACAAAGCTTAATTTAGATTTTTAAGGACCAGTCATCCAACATTCAAAATCTATACATAATGCTCTGAAGAGATACAACAATGCCTCCATTTGATAATGGCAAGGAAAGCATTCATATCTGACAATACCTTATGCAATGTTTATAAGATATATGTCTCTAGGTGTTTTCACAAGAAGTGTATGGAATTTAATGTGCTGACTTTTATTTCTAAAGAATTGTGTTGTTTACCTGCTATCTTAGAAATTACTGTTCCACCTTGAACAGTGAAGGTGAAAGGATACAAATCAGACAGTGTGTATCTTCTGACAATTTCCGGATTTTTATCTAGAGACACCCAGCAGCTGAGAATCATTCATGGGTGGTATGTTTTAGTAAGAAAGAGCACTGCACTTGGGAGTCAGAAGATAGAATTCAGTGTTTCAGCTCACACCTGTAATCCCAGTTACTCTGGAGGCTCAGGTATGCAAATCAGTTGAACGTGGGAGGCAGAGGTTGCAGTGAATCGAGATCGCGCCACTGCACTCCAGCCTGGGTGACAGAGCAAGACTCTGTCTCAAAAAAAAAAAAAAAAAAAAAAGTGGCCATGGGGAAATAGTTTCTTCCAATGGGTCCCAAACATTATTGCATGACAAAACCATCTGTTGAGCTTTATATATGCACATATACACCTGAACCATCCTCCTGAAATTCTAGCTCAGTAGGTCAGAGATTGGTCTCCGTATTGTTTTAAAGCAGCGGGGATCAACTACCGACAAATCCATCGCACCTGAGTGCCTTCATTTGTAAAATACGGACAGCATTTTTTATTCAGCTTGCAGGATTGTTGTGAAGACTAACTACAATGATATATTTAAGACACCAGTGCGATGCTCATAAGAGGGTCACTTATTTTTCTTTCAGTGGGCCATTGTTGTTCTAGTTCAGAGCTCCCCAAAGTGAATTCTAAGGAGCAATAACCCTATGGGATGCTTTATGGAAAAACTGTGTACCATCCATCATATTTGGCAGCTGCACATTACACTCCCTTCCAGACTGTTAATGGGACCATTAGTGCCTTAAAGTTTCTGAAAGGACCTGAAAAAAAGGAACTGGCTATGTTGGTTGAACTCAGTGTTTCTCAAAGTGATTTGACTACCCAATTCTTCCTTCCAGTGGCAATTATTTATTGATGTTGGATTGAACTTGCTTTAGTGAACACTCCTCTTTAAGATCGCTAACTAATGTTCTACCTTCTATAACCTCCCTCAAGGTATTGACTGCTTGTTTTTAGTCTGATTGAAACCCAGCCTTTCTGATCATTGTGAAGAATATCTGTTCTTTTCCTGAACTGCTGGTTTAAATGGACTCTCATATTGAACATGATTCCATTTAAATACTGTAGTTTTGGGCCGGGCGCGGTGGCTCAAGCCTGTAATCCCAGCACTTTGGGAGGCCGAGGCGGGTGGATCACGAGGTCGAGATGGTGAAACCCCGTCTCTACTAAAAATACAAAAAATTAGCTGGGCATGGTAGCACATGCCTATAATCCCAGCTACTCAGGAGGCTGAGGCAGGAGAATTGCCTGAACCCAGGAGGCGGAGGTTGCGGTGAGCCGAGATCGCGGCATTGCACTCCAGCCTGGGTAACAAGAGTGAAACTCCGTCTCAAAAAAAAAAAAAAAATACTGTAGTTTTTACTTTAACTGAGGTAGTTATGAAGGCAGAAAACAAATGATCTAGAAAAAATTAAACCATCAATTTAGAAATAAAATCAACACCTAAACAGTAGAAATTCACAAGTCCGTGACTGTTAAATAAAGGGAAGACAGTTACATTTTGAGAGCTCCTGTTTTACCCTGGAAACTAGTAGAATGGGATAAAATTTAGAAATGCAGGTTATGCTTCGAGCGGTATTAATCGAGGGATCAAAAATAAGTGGTAGAAATAGATATAGATGCAGTAAAAAATTTGAGTCTTGAGGATAACACTGTTTCTCTTAAGTCAATGAATTAAGGTTTTGGGAAGATGAATATAATCATGTAGATTTTTTTGTGACCTCATTTGTCTGGTCTGTACTCTTAAAGAAAGAATAATCACCTTCTAATGTGTCCTTCTGGGAATTAAAAGCAAAATGGCCAAGTGTATCTCTGATTGGGGTGTACTTGCAAAAGAATCACCTACTCATTCAAGCAGAAGAAGACACAGGCATAGACACATGGTGTTGGGATGGATGAATAGACATGATGTGTGGGGATGGATAGATGTGATGTGTAAAGTCAAGTTTGGCAGAGTTTACAGTAAGAATTTGCTTCAGATGACTACTCAGAGAAACATATATGTATTTTTCATGCATCTTGCTTTTACATGTTTCTGAGATAAAAATCTCGGAAGAACAGCTTTGCTTGTGAGCTTTACGATATTTCCACTGTGGTCCTGGCCAGAAACACTGTGAGAACACCCTTTCATTTGGTATTTGAGCCCTTCTGCCTCTGTTCCTGGCCGCAGACCAAAGGGAACAAATGCAACTGAACATTTCAGAACCTCAAAATAGTAAACCAAAAATGGTCTGCTCTGCTTTTGGTTCTAAAAATGATCGACCCCAAAGCCTTCTTCCAAATAATCTGGTGGATCCATCTCTAATGCGGATTACTGGATTTTAGAAGCCTTTAGAGGATGGTGTTTTTAAAATAGGTAACCAAGAATAAAGAAAACAGTCAATCCAAGTAGTTGTAGTACACGTATCTGACCACCACAGCAGAGACTACATTTAATAAACATACTCCATGTTCTAGAGTAAAGTAATTAGCAGACGGGGATTAGAATTTAGAGTGGAATATCTGGGCTTGAATGTTGGCTTGATCTTACCAGCTCAATGTCTAGGGCATATTTCTGAGGCTCAGTTGTTACCTATGCGTAAAATTAATAATAAAAATGAAAAATGAGTATATCCATTTTAATTGAGTCATTATGAGGAGCAACATTATAAAAATACTTCTAAAATTGGAATGCCCATGATAATATGAAAGTCAGTAAATCCCAGTGATTACAAGTTTGAACTTTACAATATAATACATCTGGGTTCAAATTTGTGCTCTTCTACTTTCTAGCTCTGTTGTCCTATATGGGTCACTAAATATCCTTGACAATCAGTTTTATCATCTGTGAAATGGGGTTAATAATGTTGGGAGAATGAAATCAAGTAATGTGTATAAAATATTTGGCTCACAGTTAATGCTAGAAAAATTGCTGGCTATTAATACATGTATAAATGATGATCATGGCGATTTTATATACTCATAATTTTAGGTGCCAGTCCAAATACAGACATATGAGAATGTGGCTAAATCCTCGATTTTCCCTGAACCTTCTTTCCATGAAGTTGCATACTCTATAGCATCAGTGGGTGAGTTGACTTAGGAGGGGTGCCAGATGAGTTTAGAGTAGCTTACTTGGTCAGATCCAAAATATGGCTTTTGCTAAATATAAGGATCTAGGGGAGAGAGTAGAAAACTCTCTTGCTGGGCCAATGCCAAGTATGAAGCAATGCTGATCTTGGCAATTTTTAGCATCCAGTTTTCACCCATTAAGAAATGAGGGTTAAAAGGTATAAATAAATGCAAAGGCCATAATAAAATCATTGTGGAATTAAAGCATTAAACCCATGGGCTCTTAATTATCAAATAGCAGTTATTGTTTACAAATATTCTCATATTAGGGACTTAGGGATTTCAGAGGTCCCTCTCCTCCCCTCCTCTCCCCTCTCCTCCCCTCCCTTCCCATCCCCTCTACTCCCCTTCCCTTTTCTTGGAAAGCAATGGTTTTGCTCTTCTGCTCAGGCTGGAGTGCAGCAGCATGACCTTGGCTCAATGCAGCCTCCACCTCTTGGGCTCAAGCAGTCCTTCCACCTCAGCTTCCTGAGTAGCTGGGAACACAGGTGTATACCATCCCACCTGGATAATTAAAAAAATTGTTTTTAAATAAAAACAGGGTCTTGGCCAGGCTCACTCCTGTAATCCCAGCATTTTGGGAGGCCAAGGTGGGAAGATCACAAGGTCAGGAACTTGAGGCCAGCCTGGCCAATATGGTGAAACATCATCTCTACTAAAAATACAATAATTAGCCGGACGTGGTGGCGTGTGCCTGTAGTCCCAGCTACTCAGGAGGCTGAGGCAGACAAATCTCTTGAACCTGGGAGACAGAGGTTGCAGCAAGCCTATATCATGCCACTGCTCTCAGCTTAGGCGAAAGAGCAAGACTCCATCTCAAAAAAAACAAAAACAAAAACAGGGTCTCAATATGTTGCCCAGGCTGGTCTCAAACTCCCACCTCAGCTCATCCTCCCACTTCAGCCTCCTAAAGTGCTGGGATTACAGGCACAAGCCACTGTGTCTGGCACAGATACTTGTCTTAAAAACAAACATTTACTACCAGCAACCTGGCTGGCCCAAAATGTGACTGGCAGTTTATTTTATATTCCCCATACACATTAAATGTAGAAACTTAGTAACTATTAGATTTGATTAAATATTAAAATGTCATATTTTCCAGCCAATGAAAAAATTATTTTATATCTGCTTTGGGGAAAATGACTAGCTTGCTACCTTTTAATTGTATTAGTTATACAGTGTTTTCTCTTCCTCCCTTCATAGTCAAAATCTTGGATGGCTTACTCTCCTTGAGAACACTTCCTCATGGGTTTTGAATCTCCTGCTCATTCCACTCCCAGGTACTGAAACCATATTCTTCGTAGACCCCTCTACCTGCCTAAGGGTCAACTTGATTCTTCTCTTGCCATTTTGCATCAGTGACCATGCTGAAAATTCTTGTACTTGCTATCTCCTGCACTCTTCCTGTATTTTGTGTTCATCTGGATTGTGATGAACACTTTTCTGTTGCTTTAAGATGCATGCTCAGGGTTCTGTTCATTATCATCTTCTCTTTGCCTGATCCTTTATCTTTAAGCAAACCCATCCATTCTTGCTTCTCTGGTTATCGCCTCTCTCCAAAGAGCTGGGCCACCATGATTTTTCTCCTAAGCTTGTTATCTTCACCTGGATTTCCTCAAGCTCGGTATATAAAGCCAAAACTCTTCAATTGTCTTTGTAAGCCAGCTCTCCTATCCCTTCTTCTTTGTCTCAGCCATTTTGTTTGTATATGGAAATAAACCTCCTGGTGTTAAAACCTCAAAACTGCAGCATTATCTTTGTCTCTACACTCTTGTTTGACCTCTAGATCCAGGAAATACCCCAGTTTCATTGTAAGGTCTGTCAATTTTATCTCACAATGTTTTTCACACTTATAAGATAGATAGACCAAAGCAAGGGTCTGTGTGACATTCTCTGTGATGCTCATGCTTATGTTCTCAAGATAGTTGCTGGAACTCTAGCTGTAGCTTCTGCATTTCAGGCAGAAAGGAAGAGGATGATCACAGAAACAAAGGGCATCAGCCAACTGAGCCTGCCACCCTTTAAGGGGAGCATTCCTGAAAGCAGCACTTGATAATCTTTGCTGACATTGAATTGAGCAGAGTAGTGTTTTGTGACCATCCTGATCTACAAGGGAGGCAGAGAAGTGTAGTTCAAAAGATGTGGACATAGTGCTGTTTCCATAAATGGGAGTTATATTGGTAAGGAAGAAAGTGCAAAATGTTTTGGGGTAGGCAATTTAGTCTCTTAACACCTTTTTTCTTAACTTCTCTATGTTTGCTTAAATTCCCACTGACTTTGAATAAAACAATCCTTGTTTCCCATCATCATTATCTAACTTCACATCTTCATTGTCGTTTTGCTTAGATTATTATAAAACCAAGTGGACTCTGTGTGCCTCTACTTCACTGCAACTACTGTCCTTGTTCATTAATCTATTAATCCAGCAGGAAAATATTGATAACGGGCACTGTGCTATGTGCTAGCGATGAACAGAATTGTGACTTTTGACTTCAGGGCCTCACAGTTCAGTTGGAGAGAGAACATGGCACTAGTTGACTCTAAGGCAACACAATAAGTGACATAACAGAGACAGATGAAAGGGATTGAAGAAGCAGAGAGAACATCCTGACTAATTCAATCTGGAAACGGTGAGGAAGACCTTCCAGGGGTGAGGTTGTGAGCTGAGTTGTGTATTAGTAGAAATTTCTTGGTTCAACACACAGAGAAATAACAAGTTTTCTGTTGTTGTAAACTATTCCTTACTAATTAAAAACAAAGTGGTTCTATTCTTGACCTCACTCTGAATTTAATTTTTTAAGAATGTAATCATAAGTGAAAGCAATTTTAAAGATAGCACTATAGGGCATAGTATTGATAAATGAGAGGAAAACTGGTTCTTAAAGAGTGTACCACTCACTTACCATGCCCTGAAATTAACTGAGAGCTCATTTGTCAAGAGAGCACCTACCCTACAGAGAATTCTTCCAATTAACATCAAAAGCGATCATTCTTAACCTCTCATGCATTAAGAAAATCTCGTCTGCACCCAGTGTTCTGTTCATAATCAATGAAGCCCTTTATGTATGTTATTCCAAATTTATCACCCTGTATATTACTAAAATGAATGAATTAATAAATGAATCTGCTGTAGGTCCAGAAGCCAGATTTATTTGTTGTCTCCTGGTTCTCATGGGATTTTCCTTTGGTCTCCAAGACATTTCACTCTGCAGTTTCTCATAGTTTGGAATATTTATTGATAGCTACTGACAGCATGAGTTGGTACTCACAGACTCATAGTGGTTGTATCAGAAAAGTGGTTTTGAGGGGGATTAGTTAAATTCTAAAAATGTTAGCCAAGTCACTCTCGGGCTATGCTACAAAGGCAGAGCAAGTGTTGTGCTGTATCAGTTCTAACAGTATTATATTGCTATAAAAAGCACACATGAAGATAAATTAAATGATGCTTAATGCTGGTGAGGTCATGGTAAGCTTGATGTAGAATTGTAGGCAAGCCTGGGTGTAGAAGGATACCCATTGGAGTATTACATAAACTGCAGAATACCCATGAGCTAGAACACTCCGTACTCTTCAAAACTGGTGTTTTCTGATCATTTTGATTACATGGAAAAGTGCCTACTATGTTCAATGAACAAGAAGAAAAACAGTTGTATCCAGGTCTGATCCATGTACATGTGGATATATGCATACACCTCTTTCAAATGACTTGCATCAGAATGTTAATGATAGTCTAAGTGATAAGAAATAGAAATCTATTATCATCTTTAAAGTTCTCTAAATTTTGTAAATTTCTAATCAAGATGTACAAGTTTCACAGTCAGAAATAAATCAATTTTTTTTTGTTGTTGTGGAATGCAATGGTGCAGTTACAGCTCACTGCAGACTCTACCAAGTGATACTCTTACCTTCCCACCTCAGTCCCCTGAGTAGCTGGGACCACAGGTGATATGGTTTGGCTGTGTCCCCACCCAAATCTCATCTTAAATTGTAGCTAACACAATTCACACATCTTGTGGGAGGGACCTGGTAGGAAGTAATTGAATCATAGGGGTGGTCTTTCCCATACTGCTCTGGTGATAGTTAATAAGCCTCACGAGATCGAATGGTTTTATAAAGGGGAGTTCCCCTACATACATGCTCTCTTGCTTGCCACCATGCAAGATGTGACTTTGCCCCTCCTTTGCCTTCTGCCATGATTGCGAGGCCTCCCAGCCATGTAGAACTGTGAGCCAACTAAACCACTTTTCTTTCTAAATTACCCAGTCTTGGGTATATCTTTATTAGCAGCAGGAGAGCAGACATACAACAGGGACGTGCCACCACACCTTGCTAATTTTTTATTTTTGTAGAGACGAGGTTTTGCCATGTTCCAGTCCAGACTGGTCTCGAACTCCTGGGCTCAAGCAATCCTCCAACCTTAGCCTCCAAAAGTTCTGAGATCACAGGCATGAGCCACTTTGCCTGGCCAGAAATTAATCACTCTTAAAAGGAAAACTTAAAAGGACCATGTAGTAGAGGATGAAGACACTATCTATAGGTATTTTTTTTACAGGTATACATTCTACACTGCTAATTCTCAGACCCACATATAGTGTGAGGTCAATTTCACTAAGGGGCTCAGTGCAGGCTCTGGCCAGGGAGGGTGCTCCTGGCTTTGAGCCTAACTGCCTGCCATCACTCTCTTCCCTCCCATCCCATTCTCCAGGATGCCATCAGATTTCTCTTTCCAAAGCATAGCTATTGCCCTGTTATCCTCTCTCTGGAAACATTATAAAAACCTGTTATTCTCTCTCTGGAAACACTGTTAAAAGCTTCCCGATTGTGCACAGAATACATCCTCCCCCTCTGCTGGCTCCAGTTCATGTCCTCAGTCTGATATCTCTCACATCTCTCACACCTCCTGCACTCCAGCACAATGGAGCTACCTTAATGACGCTCTTCACCACCCCCTGACTACCACTTTACTCTCATTTTTGCTTCTCCTACCCATTCTTTCAGACCTTACTCAAATTCCCACAGTGACCACTCTGAATTAATCATTCCCTCCATTATTTCCTCTTTGCACTTTATTGATCTCTTTTATTGCATTAATCAGAATTTTACTTGTATTATGGTTCCTTGTGTCTTTCTGTTCTTGTATTGATTTTTAGCCCCCCAAATCATGTCTTCATTTGTAATCTTTATGGAGTGGTTCTCAAACGTTAGCACGTATCCCAATCATCTGAGGGTTCATTAAAACAGATTGCTGGACTCTTATCCCTGGTGTTTCTAATTTAATACATCTTGGGTGGGGCAGGAGAATTGGCATTTCTAATAAATTCCCGGGTGATCCTGCTGCTGCCTCAGTTTGGTGACCACACTTGGAGCACCACTGCTTTTCTTTTTTCTTTTTCTTTCTTTCTTTTTTTTTTTTTTTAATTTTTTTGAGATGGAGTCTTGCTCTGTAGCCCAGGCTGGAATGCAGTGGCACAACCTCGGCTCACTGCAACCTCCGCCTTCTGACTCCTGGTTCAAGCAATTCTCATGCCTCAGCCTCTGGAGTAGTTGGGATTACAGGTTCCCCCCATCCCCACCACGCCAGCTAATTTTTTTATTTTTAGTAGAGACGGGGTTTCACCATGTTGGCCAGGTTGGTCTTGAACTCCTGACCTCTTGATCTGCCCGCCTCAGCCTCCCAAAGTGCTGGGATTACAGGTCTGAGCCACCACGCCCAGGCACTGCTTTTCAAAACTAGGAAACAATGAACTAACATAAATGAACTTGCTATAGTAGATAGGGACTGGAAGTTCAGAGCACAGGACTGAAAAATGCCAGTTCTGCCAGTTAATGCTTAAACAAGTTATTTAATCCCTCTGAATTTTCATTTTCTTGCCAGAAAAAATGGAGATATTATTACAGTAAGTCTTCAATGTCACCCATAGGTTCTTGGAAACTGTGAATTTAAGCAAAACAATACATAAAACCAATCTTACCATGGGCTAATTTACATAAACAAGAGTTAAGGGCCTGTGAAGTACTTCTGGTCACAAAAGCATCACCTAGCTTCTAAATAAAAACAAAAACGCAGCTGGGCATGGGGACTCACACCTGTAATCCAGTACCTTGGGAGGTTGAGCTGGGTGGATCACCTGAGGTCAGGAGTTCGAGACCAGCCTAAACAACATGGCAAACATTATCTGGGTGTGGTGGCAGATGCTTGTAATCCCAACCACTCAGAAGGCTGAGGCAGGAGAATCATTTGAACCTGGGAAGTGGAGGGTGCAGTGAGCTGAGATTGTGCCACTGCACTCCAGCCTGGGTGACAGAGCAAGGCTTTGTCTCAAAAAAGAAACAAAACTGAACAAAATAGTTATTCAAGAACCAACTATACCTCTTAAATAGGGTTGTCCTGAGGGTTATATGAGATCATGTTTGTAAAGTGTCCAGTAAGTGGTGGCTACCATTATTAATAATTTGTTTATTTTATGCAATAACTTTAAAGGATAAATTTTGCCACCATTTTGCAGTCAAAGAGACTGAGACAAACGGAGGATCCATAATATACTGGAAGTCCTTTACCTTATGAAAGACGAGACTGAGATTCTAATTTAAGTCATTTTGACACATTCTACTCTACCCACCACAGCATATTAAATGTAATGCACACTCTTAATGTTGGATTTCTGTATTTCTTTATGCAAAATCTTCAATTGGCATTACCATATCTGAAAACATTTTCCTGGCTTTTCTTTTTTGAGTCTCACTCTGTTGCCAGATTGGAGTGCAATGGTGCTATCTCCACTCACTGCAACCTCTGCCTCCCAGGATCAAGCAAGTCTCTTGCCTCAGCCTCCTAAGTCGCTGGGACTACAGGTGTGTGCCACTGCACCCAACTAATTTTTATACTTTTAGTAGAGACGGGGTTTCACCATATTGGCCAGGTTGGTCTCCATCTGTTGACCTCATGATCTGTCCACCTTGGCCTCCCAAAGTGCTGGGATTACTGGAGTGAGACACCATGCCTGGCCCTTTTCTGGACTTTTAACTAAAGATTATTTCCATTGTGATGGGCACAGTGCAGTTTCCATTTCATTTTAAAAGACTGTGAGAAGCAACAAGTCAGGTAACTAAAATTAATGATTAAAGAATGAACTAGCACTTAAAATCTATAACTTAGAAAACCAAGTTGCCTAAGAGAAGCGCCACCTTATAAGACTTTGTTACTTTGTGGCATGAATAGTTTCAGGAACATCATAATATACAGTTTAATTTTCTTTGGTGTTGTTTGTCTTGGGGGGTGGGGGGTAGAAGTATTTTTTTATTGTAGATTTTGTGATAAATAACTTGGTTTTAATATCACTTTTGAATTTGTTAGACATTAAAACAATAGAGAAAGACCATTTTCTAAATTGAAAATTCACTTGTGTGAGCACTAAATGCTGGGATTTGATTTCTTTGTTTCTATAGAAACAAAAGAAAATTGAGATTAAAATAAGCTAAAATGGAATTAGGTTTTATGAAATGGTAAAGGAGCTTATTTTACTTGTTCCCAGTGTAGTGTGGGGAAATAAAGTTTTTATTTAAAACTCACGCTGTCTGTGGGCCATTCTGCCTTCTGAGAAAAAGTTCCTTTGGAACAGGGAGTGGCAAGATTTATATATTAGAAAAAAAAAAAATCTAACCTCTTTGCTGTTTCATTCCAATTTGAGAAATGGCTGGTGGGATGGTTTGGAGGGGATAGTGGAGGATGAAGAATGTCTTCAATGTGAAAACTTAAGCCAGTGCTCCCTGTATTGTTCACCCGCTGCAGGTTTAGCAGAGGCAGTATTAATGTCTTTGGGTTGGTAATGACAGCCCAGTAGGATAATAGGCCAAAGAACCAACATTCTCTGTGATAATGGAAAGGAAGGCAAACTGAGTTGGCACTGAAAACCTTTGAACAAAGTAGGCACTTAACACTTCTTTTGACTCATTTGTGTTGCTTCAATGTAAGACTGAGATATTTAATACAATGCAAGTACTGCCAGGCATGGTGGCTCACACCTGTAATCCCAGACCTTTGGGAAGCTGAGGTGGGAGGATCACTTGAGCCCAGGAATTTGAGGCTGCAGTGAGGTATGATTGTGCCACTGCACTCCAGTCTGGGTAACAGAGCAAGACCCTGTCTCAATTTCAAAAAGCCAAATAACAATAACAAAAAATGTGAATACCCATGTGGTTGGTTTCAGGGAAATTAAGGGAAAGGGGCCAGATTTAAATGCTGGGTTGGCACAGTTGAAATGAAAAAAATAATGTCTGTTAGATGAGATGTGGGGAATTGAGGCTTTTAGGAGACAGAAACTGTGAGAGAAAAAGTTACCATGAGCCTCTATCCACAGGAATTTACAAAAATATTAAGAAGGGTTCCTGACACTGACGTTTAAGTTATACTTCTACTGCTTAGAAAATATGAAATGTAATGTGGTTCTAATATTAGAATCCTTTGCCTTTATTTTTTTTATTTTTATTTTTGGAAACAGTCTTTCACTCTGTTGCCAGGCTGGAGTGCAGCGTGTTATCTCCAGTCACTGCAATGTCCGCCTCCTGGATTCAAACAATTCTCCTGCCTCAGCCTCCAGAGTAGCTGAGACTACAGGCACATGCCGCCACACCCAGCTAATTTTTGTATTTTTAGCAGAGACAGAGTTTCACTATGTTGGCCAAGATGGTCTCGATCTATTGACCTCATGATCTTCCTGCCTCGACCTCTGAAAGTACTGGGGTTACAGGAGTGAGCCACCATACCCGGCCTGCCATTTGTGTTTTTAGTCATCTTTGAGTGTCCAATAAAATAATATTTTCATATATTACAATAATTCTAACCTAGACAGAAAAGGATACATCTTCAACTCTAGCATGGATTTGCTCCCACCATTTAATTAAATTGCAAATCAATTGAAAAAAGATTGAAGAGGGAGAAAATCTAAATATTCATTACCCAAAACAACGATGAGGTTCATGTCTTGGTTAAACAGAGTAAGAACATCTCTCATCCACAATTCAAAAGACTCAAGTTTGGAATTGCTGGATCTGTAGAATTTGGGTGACAATTCTTGTCTCCTCAAGTAGGTTTTCCATATATAAAATGGAACACATATCATGGTATCATGAGGATGTTGAGCAAATAATAGGCCCTCAGTAAATGCATATTGTTTATTGACATGGAAGTAATCTGGTAAACTTCGCCACTACATTGTTTTATTATTTTAATTTTAATTTTTTTTTTTTTTTTTTTTTTTTGAGATGAACTTTCACCTTTCACCAAGGCTGGAGTGCAGTGGCATGGTCTTGGTTCACTGCAACCTCCGCCCCCTGGGTTTAAGCAATTCTCCTACCTTAAGTAGCTGGGATTGTAGGCGTCTGCCACCAAGCTGGGCTGATTTTTGTATTTTTAGTAGAAACGGGGCTTCACCATGTTGGCCAGGCTGGTCTTGAACTCCTGACTTCGTGATCTGCCCACCTTGGCCTCCTAACGTGCTGGGATTACAGACATGAGCCACTGCACCCAGCCCTTTAATTTTTACTTTTGCAAGGGAATGGTAGAAGGCAACTAAGGCCACCTTTGTGGGCATACAACCTGTGCCACCACATAGGGCTCAGCACTCCAAAGGACCTCACAGTCAGCTTAAGACTCTGCTGCTTGAAAATCTTCATGCTTTTTAGATGAAAGGTCCCGCATTTTCATTTTGCACTAGGTCCTGCAAATTATGCAGCCAGCCCAGAAGGTAAAATTACTCTATAAGCTTCAGCCTTTCTGACTCTTTCTCGAGTACTTTCCCTCCTCCATTCGCTATTACGTGGATAGCACAGGTAACTATATTGCTTAATGGGACTTCATCCCTGGCTATGGTTGATTGGTTCAGAAGAGGGCACCTCACTCCAAATGGTCCAATTTAGCCCATTCCCATAGCCAAAAGTGATTGGCTCAAAGATGGACACTTGAGGAAAACTGAGTCAAACTCTAGGAATTTGACACTTTGATGGCATGATGGAACTGATAGATGGTTGATGGCAGTATTTTCCACTTTTTGAACTAGGAAGGAAAAAAAATTGATTTCAAGAGAGAATAAGAAGGAACCTGGCCAGGCGCGGTGGCTCATACCAGATTTTAACACAGAGGAAATGGAAATTCTAAATAATAACATCCCTCTTTGAATCCACCCTACCTCCTGGCCATTTCGTTTTTGAGACAGTCTCACTCTTTTGCCCAGGCTGGAGTGCAATGGCATGATCTTGGCTCACTGCAACCTCCATCTCCCAGGTTTAAGTGATTTTCTTGTCTTAGCCTCCCAAGTAGCGTGGATTACAGGGCACATGCTGCTATGCCCAGATAATTTTTATTTTTAGTAGAGATTGGATTTCAACATGTTGGCCAGACTAGTCTTGAACTCCTGATCTCAGGTGATTCAGCCACCTTGGCCTCCCAAAGTGCTGGGATTACAGGCGTGAGCCACCGTGCCCAGCCTCTCCTGGCTTTTGTAGAATTGCATTTGATTCAGCTATTGGGTCTGGTATGATATTGTTTAATTTTGGTTGGCCAAGTTAACTGCTTGGTTTCATTTCGCTTGTCTGTTCTCTATTTGGTTGGTTTTATAATCTACGAATTCACATCCAGAATATATGTAATAAGTATATTTTTTCTTCCAGTAAATGGATAATTTATTGTGAAATTTTATTAGACTGTTTTGAAACTTCCAAAAAGTTTAAACTATATTTACTACTTAAAGGAAAAATTTCAGACATAACTCAAATCAGAAAGTATTCTATTTAAGAAAGATTTATGTTAAATATTTTTGGTAATGCGCCATAAGGGAAATGTTGCAAAATTCTACTTAATTTAAATAGTGTTTGTTTCCTTTCATTTTTCTCAGTGGCACTTACTCACTTTACACTCTAATCTCCTTTTACCTGGACAATTCCAATTGCTTCCTAACTGGGCAATGTACATATCCTGTTGCTGACATGGGAACTCTTTAAAGCACAAATATGATGCTCTCTTCCTATTTGAACCTTCCATCAAGGTTACTTGCAAAATTAGCTTCATAGTCCTTTGTCCTGATGCCTGAGACCCTGGCTGACTTGCATCTACCTTCCTATACAGCTTTAAACATTGCTACCTCAATAAAATGTTCCAAGTTTTTGAAAAGTACTTTAAAGGACGAACCTGCTGTAGGCATGAGGAGTTGTACGTGGTTCCCCAAACATCCCATGTTCTTTCAAGTTTCCATGCATTTGCACATTCTGATACTGCTGTTTGGATTATGATTTTCTACCCATCCTGCCTTGTAGGAGAATTTATTTCTCAAAATGCAAATGTTCTCTCCTCAAGAAGATATGATAAAACTAATCTTTAGTCCATCTCCAGGTAACTGGGAGTTAATACTCTTGTAACACTGTGTATGTATTTTTAGTACAGAATCTAGATCCGTACATCACATGTACATTTAATAACAACTCTAACCTCCACAGTAGATGAGACTTCATTGTCCTGGCCTAAGGCATGAGTAAGAGAACTGGTTAGCAGGCTCTCAATAGGAAATAGAAAGCTAAGCAGGGTGGTTCTTCTTTGTGACTTTAAAAGACATTGGATAAGTAAATCTGATCAAAATAGACTTGGGTTCAAACCATGGATTGAGCATGATGTATTCCACTCATATTATCACATTTACAAAATACCCATTTCATATTATGGGTATTTTCACTCATACTATCTCAGATAAATCTATTATATGATTTGTGGAGGTAATAACTGTTTTAGAAGTTGAAATTTATTGCAAAACTGATAAATTCTTGTTTGCACATGGTAACATTTAAAGAATTTCCACCATTCTCCACACATTACTGAGACTGGATAATTATCTGAAAGGCAGATTCTGGTTTTGAAGGTCTAGGCAACAGCTTGGTAGACTTTCTTTTTAGTCCTTTCCTTGGTTATCATTGGCTATCTAACATTAATGTAAATTAAGAATTACCAAAAAAATGAAAAACATATTTGTTGTATTTTAGGGGTAACTTAAAGTATCTTTTGAAAGAGCAGTTTAAATATTCCCAACCTTTATATTATTAAAGTACAGTGTGGTATGCTTTATTCTCGATAGCAAACCCATTTATCTGGGGTATCTTCCTAATCTATAGCATAAGGGCTTACATTTATTGCCAAGGTCCTTCTGATATGAGAGTTTCTGGATTCCACAGAAACACAGATTGAGGTAGTTTCCAGAGACAAGCAAATGAAGCACACCTTTTGCGCTGAGCTGCAGTTGGATGATTCTATCTCATGCCTTTGGAGAGCTGGTATAGTGATACAAATTTTAGAGCCAGAATGCAAGGTTTGAATTCCAGCTTTGTTACCTACGTACCAGTATGTGCTACCAGGAAAGTCACGTAACCTCTTTTTGCCCTGATTTTGTCTACCGTTAAGTAGGGATAATACCAATTACTATCTCTAAGAATCTTGAGAAGATTACATGTGTTAATATACATAAGGTGCTTGGAACAATGTCTGACACATCATAAATATCATGCAAGTGTCAGCTCTCACTTCATTGGTTTCAAGTTTCCACAATCAGCCTCCTTTCTGTCTGTCTTAAGGTCATGCTACATTTTGTATAAATGTTTCTTATGGGACAAAATTCCTGTCTGTTTAGGAGTGTGGGTGTGAGTGTTTAAAGACACTGATGGCTTTTGCCCTATAATAGAAATTCTCTGCACCAAAAGAGCCAGAAGATTGTATTATACATTTATAAATTCACATCAAGTAAAAACAGAGAGGGAGATGGATCCCAAAGGACATATTATCAGAATCGGGCTGCAGATGGAGAATTTATGTGATTTGGTATAAGTTTAAAAATGGAGTTGTTTTACTCCAAAGCTTAAAAGAAGAGGAAGGAATATTTATGGCCATCGATAGTTATATTAATAGAAGGAGTCTTCCCTATTTTTAAAACTTAAGTCAGGGTAACTATTGGCAGAATTTGTCATTCATCTCAATCAGGTTTCTGACTCTTACTCTTAAATTCTTTCTTTTAGTATTTATTCTTCAAAGTTTTTATTATTCATGACGTCCATTTTTTAATAATTTGAAAATAATTGGAGTGGGAGGAAATCAGAGCTGTCATGGGAGCCAGAGGTAACAGGTAGCGGGAGGGGAATCTGTGGAGCACAGGAGCCAGGTGTCCTGTGGATCCCAGCCACAGCCACCCCTCATCACATCTCCTGTATTGTTTCTGACCAATGGAGCAACCCATTCACCTTTTTTTTAACCAAATGAGAAAAGGGATGCATGGAAATTCCATAATCAGTGTCAATGAGGTTAGATGATAAGCACCTCGAAGTTAAATGAGAAACTTCTATATCAGAGGCTTTGTTTAATTTATTTTGTTATTTTGTCTTACTGTGGCTTCAGAATTTCACCCAAGAAATGTGTGGAAGGTTTAACAATACCATGACAAATAGTAGATGTACGTGATCTTTTCAGTGGAATAGAAGAAATATGATTAGGACTTGGTGGCCCTAAATTAACTTGTTTAAAAATAGAATTCTTGATTTGGTTATGAATTTTTTTTTATTTCCAGTGATGTGCTGGGAATGGTTGAACAACCGGCACTTTGAAATAAAGCCCTGATTTATGCTGTTGGCTTATTTCTTTTTGGTGATATTCCCACCATAGCCAATTCTGACCTCCCAGTGTGATGATACTAAATGAAAAGTTAAAAGAGAGGTACACAGTGGGGTTTTGAGAGCCTATTGAATCCAGCAACTACACAACTCTGTTTGCATCTCAGAATAGATTTGACAGAGGCCAAAAAAGAGATTGTCCTGAGAACTGGCATATAGAAAAAGCTCTATGGCTTGCATAGGCAATGATGAGGCATAGCATTCAAACAGGGAAGTTGGATCAATCAACATTGCTTGGCTGAACAGCATTAGATAGGCCAGCCAATATTCACTGTTACACTGTTGTTTTTCAACTAAATTAGTCAAGTATACAGACATTCCTGCAGATGTCCACCTGGATATATTAAAGAAAATACTCAAAAAACCTGTGCTTTTGTTTTGTTCTGTTTTTTGTTTTTGAGATGGAGCAAGACTCCATCACCCGTACTGGAGTGCAGTGGTGCAATTTTGGCTCACTGCAACCTCCATCTCCCGGGTTCAAGTGATTCTCCTACCTCAGCCTCCCAAGTAGCTGGGATTACAGGTGCCTGCCACCATGCCAGGCTAATTTTTTGTGTTTTTAGCAGAGATGGGGTTTCACCATGTTGGCCAGGCTGGTTTCGAACTCCTGACCTCAAGTGATTTGCCCGCCTCGGTTTTCCAAAATGCTAGGAATACAGGTGTGAGCCACCGTGCCTGGCAAAAACTGTGCTTTCTTATGGTATATTTTTCTTTCCCTTTCTTCTAAACAATTTTTAGATTGTTATCTCATTTTATTTCATTTTCCATCAGAAGGTTTTTACCTAGGAGTCTGTATTCTTAGGTTTTGCATGCTTTGGAGGGATTTACTCTGTATTCATTCCCTCTGATGTCCTATATGATGCCTGTTTCTAAGGGAGGCAGTGAAGTCAAGGAACAAGATATCCTCAAGCTACTCTTAGGATCAGTGTCCACATAGGTCTGGTGTACAGAAATGAAAGAAAACAATTTGCACAAAGCATTATAAAAGGGGGTGGGGCACTGAGAGTGTAACAAGTACTCCTGAGAGAGGACAGATGGAGAGAAGCCATGTGTAGGGATGGCAGCCCTGAACAGGTGATGTTTGACCTAAGATCTGAAGGGCAAACTGGGGCTACAGATACTGAATTGGGGGTGAGGTGGGCCACCATCTGGGGCGCAGGAGACAGTTCATGCTTAGCAGAAGGAACACAACTCATTCAAGCTGCTGAAGGAGTGCCAGGTGGGAGCCCAGAAACTCAGGGGAGCCTTCTGAAGGATAAGATGGGACGGGGTGTGCAGCGGGGGCAAGACCTAGGGGATGAGATTATGTGCTTGGGTCCTTGGATGGGAAATGGGGAAGCAGGAGACTTAGGGTTCCACAAGAATGGAATAGCATCTCTACAAGTCAGAAAGACAAAGCAGAATCTCCCACTTCAACTCAGGCAGAATGTGGGAGAGAGGAGATAGAGGAGATATGGCAGGAGGAGGCTTGATGCTGAGCGACGGGAAGTCTAAACAGTGGTTTAAACAGGATAGAACATGTTTCTCTCCTTTCTGGTTGCCTGTGGAAGGCAGTTCAAGGCTGAGATGGCACTCTTCAGTGTAAGAGACTCAAGCTTCACCTTTTTATTTTTTACTCTGCAATGATCCTTATTCCAAGGTTGCCTCATAGTCCAATATAGCTGCTGTAGCTCTGTCTACCTCATCTGCATCTCACCCAGTAAAGAAAAAAGAAGTAAAGAAGGCCATACTCCTACATTTGATCACTTTGCTTATATTCCTTAGCAGAGGTCAGTCACCTGACCACTCAGATGCAAAAGAAGGTGGAAAACATAATTGTTATTCAGAGAAGCCATGTGGAGAGCTAAAATTCTGTGGCCCTTATAGCTAGAGGAAAAAATGAGGGAATCAGTGAGGACAAATGAGAGAACTGACACTGGGAGAAAAGAGTAGGGTGAACAGACATGGAGCTGTGTTAGAAATGAACACATATATTTAGGGGAGTGAAAGACACAGGGCTTTTCCTACTCTCATGGTATAGTCTGGGAAACCACTATGACAGGCCCTGCTGGTGCTGCAGCCACACGATGGCATCTGGGCCTGATGGATGTGCCTGAGGCTGTACTATTTCTGTGCCCAGCACAAGGTCTCAGTGGTTCCCACAGTCCTCCATGATGAGGTGTGTTGGGTTAGGGCCAGGTATCAGCAGAGGGCCAGCATGAGAGTCAAGATGCAGTGGCATCTGGGACCTCTGAGATTAGAAGCCTGACACGTGAGCAGGTGAGATAGGACCTCCTGCCTTTCTGGGCATCAGCCAGACCAGCCAACCCTCATTAGACACCAGATGTATCCAGAGTCCCCTGTGACTCTGATCCCTCCCATTCCTGCTGTTCCGAAGACACAGAGAGCTTCTTCATACAGTGGCACCATCTTGGGGAGGGGGAGGGAGTAACTTTTTTTCTCTTCCCATACATGGGGGAGCTAAATGAGAGATGGATGGTTCTTGAGAAGGTTTAGATACAGAAGCCAATTTTTAAGTTAGGCATCTGAGTATAATGTGAGTGCATTTTCTATCCCATATACATACATAAAGTTAAACTTGCAATGCTAAATCATTTACTTTTGAGTAATAATTAACTCTTACTCTTAAACTCATCAGAGTGTAAAATGAACAAAAATTAAAATTCAGATTGCAGATTTTGATTTGGGGTAGACAGGTGGCATTTAGTGTTATATCAGGCTAAAGACATTACTTCAAGATGTACCATTTACACGGAAGATCTCCTTAGCTAGAGATGTTTTTACAAAACTGAAACTAGTAAAGAAAAAGTTGATTTGTCAAGAGAATTGACTCCCACAAATCAGGTGTTTTCCAGGTATTCAGGCATGCAGCATTCACACAGATGCTCTCAGGTCCTCTTACAAAGTAATGGATTTAAAAAGTATGAGATGAGACATCAGATATTTCAGTTACAAAACTGTCCCTCTTGATCAACCAAAATATTCAAATGCACTTCAGATAGGATGATTTCTGAAGTGACCTGAATAACTTGTTTTCCCTTAATGCTAAGTTAAACCCAGACACGACGACTCCAGACAAAGAGCAATTATATGAGGATGTTGTATTGCTATTGCCTGCAATTTAGATAAAACAAAGATGCACGTGGCATGCACCTACATACACACACACATGCACACATGCACACACCCCCACACACCTGCTCCCCACCACATACACACTGTGAAGAATTATATTAATGCCTGCACACTCCACAAAACTAGTCCAGCAACTTGCTTATTAAGCTCTTCCCTCCTAAAATATGGTATCTAAAAAAACAAATAGCTTGTTAATTTAGCAAAAAGTTGTGGCCAACTTCTCCAGGGGAACGATGGAGTTCAGGCTGTCTAGTGGACATTTCTATAGTACTTTAAATATTTAAAGCAATTGCCTCTGAAATAGGGATAACCATGTAGGGAAACGTACAAGGGAAGATTGCTTTCTCCTGTTTTGTTTGCTCCCTCTGATGTGAAAAGATGTGGGGGAAAAAAAAAAAGAGTTGTGACCCTTAATTAGATAAGGATTTATCTACATTGCTTTTCTTTTTGTGTGCCTGACCCCTCTAGGGCTAGGTGATCTGCATTGCCTAGTGTTGACACAAATGGGCAGTGTGAACCTTAAACAACTGTAAACACCTCTAAAATGTGGCCTTCCTTACATGGTCAGCGATGAGGGCTTGACAGCATGACACCCGTCATCTGATAAGCTAGGGTCAAGAGTCATTTGACTGCTTTGCTTTTTCTTTGAATTTCTAAAAGCTGAAAACTTTTAAAATTTTAAATAAGTAAATTACCTAAACATGTACAGTCCTTTTGCACATATTAACTCATCGGAGGCCAACATTAGTCAGGGAAGGCTCCCTAGACAGTCAGGGGCTGTTCACTGGGTGTGTTGTAACTGCAAGACCACATTTTGGTGAGAATATGAGATGTAATTTGGAGAGCTTGTATTGCATGGTGATCACATGATCCTTCTTAGCAAGGAGCCCCAGAAGGCATGATGTTAAGCAAATGGCTGGATGTTTTTTCAAATGGTGGCAATGTCTACACTCAGAGTCAGAAACTCATCAGTAGGACTTTGATGAAGGAAGAATATTTTTCTTAAAGCAAGATACATTTTAGTGATAGAATTAGCTTTTTAGTTTATTCTCTCATGTATGTATATCTACATAAACATACACCTACATATACATATATAATGGCAGTTTTATAATGTCTTGGAGATTTAGGTGATCAGGTTTTCTTCATGCCACTATTTGGAATTCAGTGAGATCAGGTGGCTAGGGAAAAGAACAATAAATTATAACAACAGCTTCCTTTATAGTCACCATGTAGAAGATGCCTTATTCACTGAGTCATAAAGTCATAAACCAAAATGTCTTGGTAAAGAAAAATCTTAATTGATACTAATACATGTTTATTCTGCTCCAGGTCTATCTTATAATAACTGAGGATGGGATAGGGCACAGTGTGTGTAACAGATAGGTCAATCCTTTGGACAAGGTGCTGTGGGAACATAGAGGGACTTGTGTCCCTTGGATATAGGAGGTTTTCCTGTGTTGGTCTCCTACAATCTCTCCTTGTGCTTCAGTCAGTGTATGAGAGTAGGTAGGGGAAGAACCAGCTTCAACATACCAGGGCTTTTAAGAATATTTACAATCTTAAAATTTTACACTTAGAATAGGTCACTGAGAGCCTGTAATCCTGCAAGATTTCGGAGCGGTTCATTGCACTTTTTGTAGCAACTCTGTAATCAATCTGATCATGCTCTTAATTCCAGATTTGGTGTTGCAGGTAGTCAAAATACTAGTGAGGATTCAGTTAATGCAACTCAAAAGCCTTCTCATTTTGATCACAGATTCAAATTCTACAATTTGGAATCCATGGGCACTTCTAGATTGGGTCTTGCAGATTTTTTTTTTTTTTAACAGAAAGAATGAGAAGGCAAAAGAAAACATTGAGTAATAATCAACTCAAGCAAATTGAGCCTCTTTCTGCAGAAGGCAAGTAGTTCTAAATAAATAGAATATTTGGAAATTTTTTTCTATCCACACTGTTTGACTCCATTCTGGGCCAAAATGATTTGTGACTAAACACAAGCAAAAACAAAGTTTATTTTTAATCTGTCTAGCACTGAGGGGATTGGCTCATCATCCAGAAGAGATGTGAATTCTTATCCTTTATCTAATATTTAACACTGTCTCACACTGGGGAGTGGTGATGGCTCAATTTCTAGCACTGATTTCCTATTGAGACTGTGGTTTCCTTCACTGATTATAAAATTCTCTCCCGTCTTACTCTCAACTCCAACCAACCCAGAGTTTTTCTTCAAAACTACTCTCTACTTGACATACATATGAGCTTGACAATAAAATCCCTTGGATATATATTGTGGAAGATGAGTGCATTTTCTATATTTTACATTATATTCTTGTTTCTAGGTCACCAAAATATAACGTGTTATAATTTAGAAATTCATTTCCACAAATAATTTAACTAACTGTAAGTCTAGACTCATGAAACTTGGGTATAGGCCAGGCAAGTAGCTCATGATTGTAATCCCAGGATTTTGGGAGGCAGAGGCCGGCAGATCGCTTGAGCCCAGGAGTTGGAGTTCAGCCTTGCTAATATGGCGAAATCTCATCTCTACAAAAAATACACAATTAGCAGGGTCTGTTGGCATACGCTTGTAGTCTCAGCTACTTAGAAGGCTAAAATGGGAGGATCACTTGAACCTCGGAGGTCAAGACTGCAGTGAGCCAAGATCACACCACTGTACTTCATTCTGGGCAACAAAGTGAGACCCTGCCTCAAAGGATAAAAAAAAAAAAAAAAGAAAAGAAAAAGAAACTTGCATAAAATTGTAAGGTGGAGCAAAAAACCTGGGGTTTTACCTGGAGTTCCCATATCATGTGACCTTTCAAAATTGACCTTGCACAAATCCTACTGAAAAGGTATGTTTCAGAACTTTTTCCCCTAGTCTTACTCATCAAATATATTATCCTTACAGGAATATCTATTACCATTGAAGTGGATAATTAACATTCAAGGTGCTAAGACCATGTCCACATGATGAAAAGTGTTTTGGAAAAGAATAAATGAGTGCATTACTAATGAAAGATTTTTTTTTCTTTACAAAAAGTCACTGAATTATGCTATCCCGGCAGCCCACTGTCTGATGCATTGATAAATGGAGGAAAAGATAATCACATTAAGAACATGAGAATATCATTTGCAATCCTTAAAGTTGGTATTCAGAATCAATAAGCAGGGAACTTTCTCTTAAAATTAGAGATAATAACCCACGCAATTGGGCAGCAGCAATGTGCTCAATTGAAGATAGAAAAACAAGACATATTTTCCACATTACAAGCCTTTAGTCCAAGGAAGTGTTTTTCAAATGATGTTGGCTGAGACCCTGAGTAATAAATACATTTTACACTGCAACACAAATGCAAATGAGTGTTGAAACATCCATGTATAATTGAAATGAAAGTTTCCAAAGTAAAGTTCACTCTACTATCTGCAATACGCATGTATTTTCCATTGTATTCTACTTCACTTTAATAAATCCTAGTTGCTAACCATAAAATTGATATCCCTAATGGGGAGGGGGTTTGGTCCACAGTTTGCAAAACAGTTATTTAGCAATTATAGTCATCTACACTTTTGGAAAATGTAGCAGATGGACTAAGAAACTTCCACAAAAATATATATTCATAAGCTGAGTGAACCAAAGACCACTTTAAGGATACAGTGTGACATATGATAGGGGCTCAGTACAAATTTGAAGCAATAATTAAAAGAACATAGTAGAAAAGGCCAGGTGTGGTGTCTCATGCCTGTAATCCCAACACTTTGGGAGGCCGAGGCAGGTGGATCACCTGAGGTCAGGAGTTCAAGAGCAGCCTAGCTAACATGGTGAGACCTGATCTCCACTAAAAATGTGAAAATTAGCCAGGCATGGTGGCACAGTAATCTCAGCTACTCAGGAGGCTTGATACTGGGGAGGCAGAGATTGTAGTGAGCAGAGATAGCACCACTGCACTCCAGCCTGAATGACAGAGTGAGACTCCATCTCAAAAAAATAAAATAAAATAAAATAAAAATAACATAGCAGAAAAGAAGATACTGTGGATAAGCCATAACAGCAGGTGAGCAGATAAGGCAGCTGAAATGAGCCTCAAGCAATTTAGCGGTGGTCTAGTTTCAGCAAAGATTTTAGTCTGATTATAAAGCAAAATGGCAACTGGTATGATTTTAAGTGCTAAGTATTTTTGTAAAAAAATAGTGAAGGATTGAGGAAAGTTTAAAGCCTTTTGTGACGAATGGATGTAGATTTGAATTCTAGATTTTCCACTTGCCAGCTTTGTCAATGTGTCACATTCTACACTGCATCTCGGTGTGGTCTTTAATAGTGGGGTGATGATATCCAGCTAACCAGGTTATGATGAAAATTTATAATACTGATCTATATAAAGAACATTATAGGGCCTAATATGTAGCAAATGCTAAAGAAGTAAATCAAGAAATATTATTTTTTGTGTTAGATGTTGGTTAAATTGTTTGTTTGTTTGTTTGTTTTACCCAACCTCTGGCTTTAGCTTTCTTTTATGCTAAGTGAATCTGCCCTTCAAAATGTTTCATCAGGCACTAACATACCTTCTCTGCCCAAATTGTTAACTAGTGGATAATCAGGATGACTCCACCTTTGTACCTGACTGAGGAACTTAGTGAACCCCGAAGAAATCAAGATTAAAGAGACAATGAAGACGGGAGACACTGGGCTGTGCTCTTCTAGATATGACAGGGAACAAATAAGCCAAATCCAGGTCAGCATAGAATCTTAGGTGAATTAAAATCACTTTAAAAAAAGACATGTTTTGAAAGCTAAGTGTTCAGGGAAGCAGAGGAGAAAACAATTGGGACTGTAGAAGGTGCCAGGTTTGAAGCAGTGTGGATGTGACTGATGCCAGGTGTTCATGAGGCCACTGGAAAATTAAAGGCAGTAAATTCCAGGCAAATGGGGCTTTTGGTGCTTGAGTAATGCTTGTGCATCAAAATCTCCAAACTGTGTGGCACGCATCTGTGGTCCCAGCTACTCAGGAGACTGAGGTGGGAGGATAGCTGGAGCCTGGGAGGTTGAGGCTGCAGTTAGCTGTGATGGTGCCACTGCACTCCAGACTGGGTGACAGAGCAAGACCCCGTCTCAAAACAACAACAACAACAACAACAACAACAAAACACACAAAAAAAACAAAAAAAACCTCCAAACTGGACCCTTTCCCACTAGGGGTTTGTCTCTTTCTCCTCTCCTTCTCTTCCTTCCTAATTATCTTTTTTTCTTTATTCACAAAGTAGGAAAATATATATCCTCAGCTATGAATAAGTATACTTATACTCAGCTATATCTTCTTTTTTCCAGCTATATTAATGTATAATTGACAAAAATTAAATATCTTAATAAAATATTAGATATGTTAAGAAAAATAACACTGTGCTTGATACATGTATACACTGTGAAATAATTACCACAACCAAGCAAGCTAGTTAACATATCCATCACCTCACATAGTTACTTTTTTATTTTTTGATGTGGTGAGAACACTTAAGATCAACTCTCTTAGCAAATTTCAAGTATTCAATGAAGCATATTTGAATAACACTGTATACAATTTCAAGATTACAGTGCTATTAGCTATAGTCATCCTGCTGTATTATTAGTTCTCAGAAACTATTCATCATATAAGTGAACTTCTGTCCCCTTTGCCCAACACCACCCCATTTCCTCCTCCCACCCACTGCTGGTAGCAGCCATTCTACTCTCTGTTTCTGTGAGTTTGACTTTCTTAGGTTTTGCTTGGAAGTGACATCACGCAATATTTATTTTTCTGTGTCTGCTTATTTCACTTAGCATGATGTCTTCCAGGTTCATCCATCTTGTCACAATTGGCAGGGTTTCCTTCTTTTTAAAGGCTGGATAATATTCCATTGTGTGTGAATATATGTGATAAAAACTATATTTTCATATATGTGCCTAACTGGATGTCCTCTCAATTAACTTTAAAGGATTAAAGATTGTCATTAGAGAATTCTAAATAAGACGGTTCATATTTATATTATATAATACATGTAATGTGCAAACATTATGTTGACTCTTTTTAAATTTTATGTCCTATTGGATAATGTTGAGGGCATCAATGTACCTAAGAATTTTGTTTCTTAATTTAACTTAGTGAGAAAATATAACTTAATATATAGAAATTCACTTAGGTTGGTACAGAAGTATTTAACACCACATTCTTATTAATAGATTTCTAAATATTTGCAATGACTAATAACTAAAAATGTAAAAAATAAGGAAGTTAGATTATAAGCTTCCAAAAAACATGTCTTTTCCACATATGGGATTTCAATTTAAAAATATAAGCACAAAAATATCTGTTATAATGCTTGGAATAGTCAACCAAAATTTCACACAATATAAACAAGACAAATTGGTACAATTAATAATAGAGGACTAGATGTTTCTGCTGTAATTTTTTTTTTTTTTGAGATAGAGTCTTGCTCTGTCTCCAGGCTGGAGGGCAGTGGCAGGATCTCAGCTCACTGCAACCTCCGCCTCCCAGGTTCAAGCAATTCTCCTGCCTCAGCCTCCTGAGTAGCTGGGACTACAGGTGTGCACCACCACGTCCAGCTCATTTCTGTATTTTTAGTAGAGATGGGGTCTCACCATGTTGACAGGATGGTCTCAGTCTGTTGACCTCATTATCCACCCAGCTTGGTCTCCCAAAGTGCTGGGATTACAGACATGAGTCACTGCATCCGGACTGCTGTAAATTTTTGATAAACATTAAGTGTTTCTCAATTTTTGGTACACATTAAGTTTCCTCAGGGTGTTTGTTATTAATATAGATTCTGGGAACCACCCTGAGAGATTCTGATCCAGAAGATTTGAAGTGGGTCCCAGGTATTATTTGCAAGCATTGCAGTTTTGTTCGTTTGTTTGTTTTTTGAGACAGAGTTTCCCTCTGTTGCCCAGGCTGGAGTGCAGTGGCATGATCTCCGCTAACCACAACCTCCGCCTCACTTGTTTAAGTGATTCTTCTGCCTTAAGACTCCTGAGTAGCTGAGATCACAGGTGTGCACTACCACACCCAGCTAATTTTTTTGTATTTTTAGTAGAGATGGAATTTTACCATGTTGACCAGGCTCGTCTGAAACTCCTCACCCCAAGTGATTCACAGGTCTCAGCTTCCCAAGGTGCTGGGATTACAGTGTGAAGTTCTAACTATACCTTGAGAGGCTGGTCTGGGATAATTCAGATGAATTTTTTTTTTTTTTTTTTTTTTTTGCCTCCCCACATTTTAGACGCAACCAAAGTGGTGCATATACTATCTAGGTACAAAGAAGAACAAAGAGGTGGAAGTTTGAGGCAGCTTTCCAAACCATTTTTCTGAATTTGTTTTCCATCTTAGTTGTATGCCCTAAACAAATACACCAGCTGTCTTCATTGAGCCTTCTGGAGCATCTCCATATTCCATGTGTGCCCATGAATCTGTGCCCATGTACACACATAAATTGTTTGGAATTTCATTTCTTAGAAAAGATCAAGACTGATCCGATTCTTTAAGTGCTGGGAATATTACCATAATAAATGGTATCATTACATGATAAGAGCAAATGTGTGATTGCAGTCAACACATTTTCTACATCATTAATGAGAGACTAGCAGCTTGGATACACAGCAGTCTACAGTCAGTGACTAAGCAGCAGTAGGACTCTGTGAAGTGAGGAAATAGTTCTGGCCAACCCCAGGGAGATGGTTGTAATATGGAGTACAAGCTGCCCTGCAGTGATTTAGTACTGCAAACACTCTCCATCATATACACAATTTCCAAACTCCTTTATATTCTAAAAGGCCACCTGAACATAAGCGGTCAAAAGACCTTCTTTTTTCTACCTTCATTCTTCCTCTGTTCTTTCAATTGGATCTTTGATTCTGAGAAGTCTGACCCACAGAAAGACGGAGACTTAATTTTAGGAATGCTCTCTGTTCTCCATCTTTCTTCCCACTCCCTCCCTAGAGGCATCGCAGAAGCATCAATGATGCCTTTTCTTTTCTCCTCTTCTTCAGTCTGCTCCACACAACCCCATATCCTTAGATAAACCGCCAACAAAAGTCTGAAGATGGTTTGCAATGGAAATGGATTATTGAAGACACAGAGTCCTGTCGTAAATTTTACATTTTATACCCCTGTGATGTTGTTGTTCTTAAAATTGACAAGAAAATCAGGAAATTTGCGTAATTCCTGTGAGTTTCTAGGACAAATGAGTTTATGACTATAAAGTACCTTGTAATCTAATCTATAGAACTGTAGGTAAATATAATTGGGCATTATTAATGTTGTTGTCACCATCTTGTTTTCTGAGCAGTGATAATCCTAAGAAAATCAAAAGTAAGCTAAGTTCAAGTTGAGAGAGCAAGAGAAAGCCAGATGGGTGGTTGCAGTTCACTTTATGGTGGGCCCCCAAGAAGCTGAAGCATCTGGTCACCCAGCTGCTAAGCAGCTGAGTTAGGAATCAGACTCCTAGCTTTTGTTTCAGAATCAAGATATGCCCCTGGAGACTCAGCCCCGAGAGCTGCACTTTAACTCTCAGAGCCCTGCTCTTTGCCTGGATGATTCACCTCTGAGGTCACTCTGCCATCCAGCCCCTTTCTTCTCACTGTTCCTTTCCCAGCCCCTGATTGGTGAAGTTGCTGCCAGGAACCAGGCGGCCACTCTCACATGGTTTATTATAAATGGGGAGAAAAGTGTGGAAGTAAATGTGTCAGAGGAGTCTCTCATATCTGGCTGCCCAAGCCAATCCACTGAACACCCATTACATATGCTGGCTAAGCTTCCATTGGTCTTTCCCCATTAGAACAATGACAGTCTCCAAGTATATATGGGTTACAAATTTTGGAACACAGCAACAGTGGACAATGGTTTTTATGGGAAAACGCATTTTGAGATGGAAGCCACCAACTTAGCAACAAACATTCAGGACTTCATGCTGTCCACAAATTGAGGACTATCTTTCACTTATGCAGCAGTTACAATTCCATGGCCAGAAATACTGACATCCCATTAAAGAAGAGCAAGAAGCAATAGGGAAAACACCCTGAAAACTACAATAATCTTTAATGCCAAGAGAGAGGAGCAGCAAACATTACAAGAATAACATACAGCAAACTCTGCCAAATAATGGGGAGTTCCTCACGCAGGAAGCTCACTTCCAGAGAAACAACAGATCTGCTTAAAGATGACTCTTTAGTTCATAGGGATATTTTATTTGGCTTTGTCAAAAATTTTGGACTTTCTGCAACCATGTCCTGAGAGATGTGCCTCATTAAAAATATAAAACCAGATGGGCACATTGGCTCACAACTGTAATCCCAGCAGTTTGGGATGCTGAGGTGAGCGGATCCCATGTACCCAGGAGTTTGAGATCAGCCTGGGCAACATATGGAAACCCTATCTCTACCAAGAAAAAAAAAAGAAAAGCTGCGTGTGTTGGTGAGTGGCAAATGCTTGTGGTTCTAGCTACTCAGGAGGAAAAAAAAATATATTTTTTGAAGTATGAACTCAAATGATATGTATTGGTTTATTGTTGTTACATAGTGATACACAATCAGTGAATAAATAATTAAAACAATAAAAGGATTAAGAAGAAAATATGGGCCAGGCACAGTGGCTCATGTGTGTAATCCAAGCACATTGGAAGACCGAGATGGGAAGATCAGTTGAGTGTCGAAGTTCAGGACCAGCCTGGACAACAAAATGATACCCTGTCTCAAAAAAAAAAAAAAAAAAAAAAAAAAGGAAAAATTAGCCAGTTATGGTATGGTGGCACACAGACTCATAGTTCTCCCAACTACTGGAGAGGATGAGGTGAGAGGATGGCCTGAACCCAGAAGTTTGAGGATGCAGTGATCATGCTGCTGTACTCCAGCCTGAGTGACAGAGTGGGACTTACTCTGCAAGAAAATAAATTTAAAAACACAAGAGAAGAAAAGAAAAGAAAATATGACCTAAATAAATTTAATGACCTCTAAGGACCTTTTAGCGAACATGAATAAACACACCACGTGTATTTTACTGAAATATTGAGTCATATTGAAATTCAGTAGTATAGTCTGCTTTTTAACTTAAAGATAGTACAGATCTCTTCACATGTCATCTATGGTATAACAAGGTGAATATGTTTAGTATTTCATTTTATGGCTGACTATATTTTATTTAATCCACATTTGACAATTAGATTATTGTAATATTTTCACAACTTTACTTTCTCATAATTCAATTGGTGTACTACGGCATATTTATTTCTTTTGTATATGAAATTTATCAGGTGCTTAGATTGTTTTGAGCAAGCTTTATGAGACTGCTTTCCTAAGTCTACTGGTTGCCTGTGGCTTTTAAGACCCATGTTGTCCGTATTTCTAGACAAATCAAATAATGTGATTTCAGAACACCTGATTGTTTCAGTCAATTGGAATAAACAACTGGTCAACCCAGTGCATGAAATTATCTTTTTTTCTCAGAAGTAAAAAGACTCATCAAATTCTTAGGATAGTTTACAATCTATACTAGTTTCTATGAGACAGAAAGTGCTAACTGACAGAAGACCAAGTCAACAACAGGCTTTCATTTCTCAGATGCCATATGAAAACAATCCCTTCTATTAATTTTCTCAGTTAAGTCCTACCAGTTCTCCATTAATTTCTCAATGAAATCCAGAGGACTAAGTTAACTGACCCTTCACCTATCCCTGGTAATGAATCATTAGCTACAAGGTTAATAGAGACAGAAGGAAATGTAATATTGCCTATCGTACATGAGCAATAAAAATTTGGTGAATGGAATTGGAAACAAAATTGTATTTCAGGACATATTTTATTTTATAGAATCCTTCAGCAAGAGCAAACTAATGAAACAGAATATTAGAACTCCTGGTCACTATTAATTTAGATAAATTAGCATCCAAATATGCGGAAATCTCCACTCTTCAGCCATCTGGGCCATCATTTTCAAGAGAGTCTTATATGCTAAAGAAATGTTGAATGGGGATTAGGAAAGGTGAAGTGAATGAGTTATTATAATCCACGATAGTGAATAAATGTATATAGATGATCAGAAGGACGGTTTTACATAGACCTCATCTGATTAGATGTAAATCTATACATAGCACAGATCTGTTTATATTCACATTAAAGAAGGAAAAAAAGCTGGCATAGCACCAGCTGTTTAATTTGTAGCTATCATTATTTTCACATTAGCACCTGTTGAATCACAGATACTGACACCTGTAGATTTTGCCTGTGCATCTATTTTGTACTGTGTTCTTACCTGTGAACATAGTAGGGTAAGAGCCATAATAATGGATAATGATACATATAGGATAATAAAAAAGTTGTCCCTCTAGATGATTCTAATAAATAAAACAACATGAGGACCCCAGAACAACATGAATGTTTTGAGAAGTTCTGATCAAACCAAGTAGCAGTGCCTAAGCACATTCTGACTTCTGGACCCTGGGGTCTGTATCCAGCATGATGGCTACTGAGCAGTACTCCTGGGTGTGATTTCTTGGCCACATAGGCTATCACAAAGAGAAAGTATTTCGTTTAAAAAGGTCTGTATAGTGTTTTTGTATTTAAAGTGCAAAAACTTCAGATAACTTAGCTTGATTTTTGGCTTTGATAGGGGTTTATGGGGCTGTTCGTTACTGAAATTTGTACTTAAGAATTTAGGATATTCTATTTATTATGTGTTTCCACAGCTCACAAGTTTATTATTCAAAATGATTACTCACAATACTTACAAAACAATAAAAATTAGAATAGCATCAAAATAGGTTACTTTTGAATGAAAAACTTGAAAGTAATGAAATTTCTGTTTTAAAAATCGCTTCTCACACTTTCTGTTTCCTCATTAAAAATATTAATATGAAACCTCAAATGGAAATGCTTTGGACCATCTCTGACTTCACCCATGAGGCCAAGGACAACAAAGGTACAGCTGTCTCCTTGCCACAGACCTGGTCCAGTAACCAGAAGGAATCAACTCCCAGGACTGCCAGAACTTCCCAAGGACCCAGCTCTCTGTTGGAGCTGCAATCAAGAAATTGAAACACTTGTGGAGTCCCACCTCACTGGAGAACCAGCATACCTGTCGACCACTATCTTTCCACATGCCGACCCAGGCAGAAACCCAAAGCAAGGAGCAGGCAGAGGCTATCCTAGGACTGTGCTGCTCCTCTGGATATGCAGCCCCTGTTGTCTTCCTTCCTGCTTGTGTTACCACCTTCCCTGCCCATGAGCTGAAGGATCTCTCTTCCCTCTCCCTCTCTGCATCTCAAAACTGAGCCCACTAATTTAAAGCCTGGATGACTTGATTTGCAGGCAATCTTGGAGACAGAGTCTGGCCTGCCTCATTAGAATCTACATGTTGTTTAGCCTCACCCACTGGTGCTAGCCGTTGTACACAGAAGGCCATTTAATACATATTTCTAGGATGAATGAATACTGTCCAGAACACACACTAAGTCAAGTGTTGTTTGACATCTAATATTCTAAAAATGTTTTGTGCACCTGCCATTTAGTGGGTACTATCCTATGTATTGAGGATGTGCTGATGAAGCAAACTGATTCATTTCGTGCCCTTGATATATTTTAGCAGGGGATACAGACAAGTAATTGCCATGCATGCGATGGTATGAGAACCAACAGATGAAAAGTTCTTATCAACTCCAGGCTCCGTCTTGTACAGAAGCACAGCCTATGTTAGAGCCTTCATGTCCAGCTGACTTTGCAATCTGTACTTTTCAATGTCTAGTGTGAGCTAAGAGTTGGCTGCCTTTCCCCACTTCCTGCCCCATGTAGCCCTCTCCCTGGCCTCTTTTGGCCCTGGGCATGGAGTATTCCTACCTCTTGGCATAATTCCAGTCCTATGTAGTGACACCTGCATCAGTGAGTGGCTATAGGACTGTCTAGACCTGTCTAGAAATTAAAGCTATAACTCTGAACTTTGAAAGTCAGGGAAGCAGCAGCAGCCTTCCCTTTTAGGCACCTACCAGCCATCCTGCTGAAGATACCTGGATTCGCATCTTCCCTGCAGTCTTCTGGATGTACCATATAGGGCAGCAGCCCCCAACCTTTTTGACACCAGGGACTGGCTTCATGCAAGATGGTTTTCCACAGGCTTAGGGTGAGGGAATGGTTTTGGGATGATTTAAGCACATTACATTTATTGTGTACTTTATTCTATTATTATTACATTGAAATGTATAATGAAATAATTATACAACTCACCATCATGTAGAATCAGTGAATCAGTGGGAGCCCTGAGCTTGTTTTCCTATGGCCAGATGGTCTCATCTGGGGGTGATGAGAGACAGTGACAGATCATCAGGCATTTGATTGTCATGAGGTGCGCACAACCTAGATCCCTCCCATGCACTGTTCTCAGTAGACTTTGTGCTCCTATGAGAATCTAATGCTGTTGCTGCTGTGACAGGAGGTGGAACTCAGGTGACAATGTGAGCAGTGGGGAGCAGCTCTAAGTACAGATGAAGCTTTGCTTGCTTGCCTGCCGCTCACCTGCTGTACAGTCATTTGTAACAGGCCACAACCATGGACTACCACTAACTCCAATTGTCCCTAAGTGGAGATGAGATTTTCAAAGGCCAATATAATATGCTGAGTACAGAAGCACTGCAGGATCTGGATGCTCAAATAATTGTTCTTTTTCTCAATTTTGGAAAGAAAGTTGTCAATCTATAAGAGCGGCGCCGAAGAACCTGCTATTTAGATTAGCCATGCTTGGCTATAGGGGAATGTTATAGTACATTTTTCTTTTTTTCTTGAGTAAAATCACACTCTGGAAATGGCTGAGTTGCAGAAACATCTGGGGGCATTTTATGGCGTTAATAAGAAGTTTGGCCCTTAATGCAAGGTTAATTTATTTGGGATGAAACCATAGCTAGTTCAGCTTCCTATCATGCTCTCCAGAAAACCTCATGGCCTGGAATCCTTCCGGCAAAGCTCATTTACATTTTTTATCTCCCTATATTCAACTCTGAAATTCCAGTGGTCATGTTCAGACGTAACTTAGGAGAAGAGTCATTTCATTCAGAAACGTCTCAATTTTAAATGACATTGTGAGTCTCTAAATCTGTGCTATGGAGACTTCTTTATTTTGATGTGCTCGTTCTGGTTGAGTACATTTAGTTCTTAAGAAAGCAATTCAAAAGTTAAAAACTCTGTATGTGTGTGTGTGTGTGTGTGTATCCATTGATTCCCTCTGTCTGGACAAGGAGGACTCCTTTTAATAGCATTTCTGGGACTGCAGACTTTCAATTTCCACTTACAATATTTGCGAACTGCAATGGAAAATGTATTTCCTGCTAAGCCTGAGCTGGAAATAAAATTTTTGAGAACTTTGGAAAAAACTGGCAAAGATTCCACCAAGGTGCTCATCAAAGGGGTCTGGAAGAGTTGCCAATATTCCCTTGGGATGGGGGTGAGTTGCACAGTGGGAGGAGCTCCAGTAGTGAGGCTGATGAACCTGTGTTTAAAGTCTCAAGTCACTACTTATTCATTGTGTAATCACAATCCCTTTCCATGAAAAAGGGAGAATTATATGGTATTCCTGCTTGCTGAGTGAACATTAGCATCTGTAAAGGGCTCAGCACAGTGCCTGGTCCATCGCAAAGACTGGGTAAATGGAAGAGCTTATTGTAACCATTCCCTGTAGACAAATTCCTGGATAGATTTGATCTGATTCACCTGGGGTTATTCTAATTTCTGTGTTGAGGAACAAGATGCCCCATAGAACTCATTGTTGAAGTAAGGGCTTACACTGTGCTGACTGGCTCACAGTGCAAGGTCACTGGGCAAAATGCACTTGGAAAATCAAGTGCTCCCTAGAATTCTAAATAGTGAGGGAAGGTTTGGGGAGAAACTAACTAGAAAGCGAGATCTCACAAGTAGCAAAATATCCTAGAGAAGTAAATGCTAGATCCAAAATCAAAGATACAGTCTTTCATTCAGTAAATATTTAATTATTTAACATGTGCTGGACCCTGTGGGGGGATACATTGATAGTAGATTCAAAACCTACTGTCTCTGCTATTATTTCTCTATCTGTAACTGAGCTCAGTTAATTTAGAATCCCCCATTTCTTTTCAGTAGCTGGAACATGGGTATGATGGTTAATTTTTGAAACTAACTTAATGTTGCCCTAGAGCTAACTCAGCTATGTGTGCTTTATTCAGGCATGTCTAATTCACTGTGCGCAGGGGATGCCTTGGTCACATTGATTAGATGCATAGGACTGGACACCACAGGAGCCTTGTTTCACCTGATCCTTGAGTGACAGTGTCGGTCCTTATTGCATGTGTTTCAGAAGTGTCTCTGGGGTAAAGAATTCTCCTTCCAGCACTGTTAATGCACAGTTAGACACTGGCTCTGAGGTCAGGCTGTGAGTGCATTCAGTCCCCAACTTGGAAAGTCAAAGCATCATCTTGAACTTGGCATGTAGGAGATATTTGTGGTTGCTAATGAAGGTGGAGAACACTCATGGACTGGAGATGTCCATGGATACTTAGGTGTACATGCCTGACAGCCTTCTAAAATGCGGGCCTGTAGCTCTAGAGCAGGCATCCCCAAACTATGGCCCGCGGGCTGCATGCAGCCTCCTGAGGCCATTTATCCAGCCCCCTGCCACACTTCAGGAAGGGGCACCTCTTTCATTGGTGGTCAGTGAGAGGAGCACAGTATGTGGCAGCCCTCCAACGGTCTGAGGGACAGTGAACTGCCCTCCTGTGTAAAAAGTTTGGGGACACCTGCTCTAGAGAAAAGCTGGAGATGAGAGATGAACAGGTGGGAAGTCATCTGTTTAGTGGTAGTATCTAAAGCCATGAGACTAGGAGAGATCACTAGTGGAGTGTCAGGTGGCTAGTGTTTGGTGTGGTGACTGGCCAGGCTCCACAGTGGAGACTTAGCTCCTGTCTCTAGGGTCATCCTTCTCCTGAATCTGCAATTCTGTCCCCTGTCAAGGAGGAATGAGAGCAATTTTCCATGTACCGCCTTTTTGCCTCCTCTTGGTGAAGTAGTTTGCTGGAGTTCCAGTAATTAATTCCCATTCTTGTCTACTTCTGCCTGATGCTCTTCTCCATATGGAGTGGCAGATGACTAGGGAAGTGCTCAGTAGTGCCCTGGGAATTTGAGTGATCACGCAACACTGTATCTTTGGTGCCTGAGAGCACATACTCATCTAATGAGACTCTGGAGTCAGATATAGATGAACAGTTCAGCTTTAATATCCAAGTCCATACAAGACAAGATGGTGGATGAAGAGCAAAGTAAAAACCCAAGAGGGCCCAGAACTGTGGAACCTCTAGTTGAGAGGTTGAGCTTAGGGGAGGAGTGTGCTCTGTGGAGATGGTTCTTCATGTACCTTCTTTGCCTGGTTGCTTGGAATCACCCTGAAACAGATGTTCTTGCTGAAGTTCTAGCCTAATTCTCAACCCAATCCCTACTTCTTTGACTTTCCCTCAATATCTCAGTTTCCTCCAGAGAGTATAATTCTAAAACTCTGGTCCCTCGGCAGTTTTCTGCCCCTTACTTTCCAGATCTTCCTGGAAATTACTGCCTGCCAGTTTAGGCTTTACCTTGGTCTGTGCTCCCCACTCATGGACCTTGCTTAGTTCCGTCTATTGCATTTTCATTGTGAAGGCTTTGCCCAGGCCTAGGATCTGCTTCTGGGACATCCTCTGGAATGGCAGTCCTGGTACTGTGAGTGTATGGCATCTTCTGTTGCTTGCTGTATGAATTTAAACTCAATCTTCCACTTGGTGTTTGGAGGTCCCTGTCAACCAAGGGCCCTTATCTTTGTTGAGAACTGGTGTGTGTGTGTGTGTGTGTGTGTGTGCGTGCGCATGTGTGCACACATGTACACGTGCTTCATGTCTCAAATGCCTTCAAAGTAGAATTGTAGTTCTTATTTTATAGGCTACAAAAGAAGGCTCAGAGAGGTTCAGAAGCTTACACAAAGTCACAGAATAGGAAGTGGTGGGTGCTAGGATTGACTGTAAGATTGGCTTGGTTCCAAAGCTCATTCTCTTTCCATAACTGTGGGTGACTTCCAAAAATATATGAGGAAGGAAGGTAAGAAAGACAGTGGCCAGGAAGAGTAGACCAGGAATCTAAGATCTTTACAGTAGCACAGTTTGTGAGTAACTAACTTCAGAGAAGTGGGTTTGTTAAATAAACAGAGTGGAGAAAATGGTCACAAGTCCAGAAGGGAGTGAAGAGACATTCCATTCAAAGTTTCAGAAGGGAGGTGTCAGCATGAAGCTTATCATAATAACAAACTCTGCTCTTCCAGATTTAAAATCAAGATGAAATTAATGTTTCCCTTAGAAATGGGTGCTGTGTTGGAATGATGGATGTTGAATTCACTTGGCTTCTGGACACAATCTTGTTATTTCCAGGTTCTGGGGCATACATGTTATATATTTATAGCAAATTCATCCACAAGATTGGGCTAGTAACGTTGACCACAGCCTCCAGGAAGTATGAACTTAACATTTGTGAGAAAAGCACAAATGTTGCTTCTCTGGTTAGCTATGAATAGAAATGGCTCCGCTTTGCTAGAAGTTCCTGATGTAACACATCTTAATCCAAACTACAGCTACCCCTAACCCCCAGTATATGCAGAATAACTAACATTCTTCCTTTTCCTCTTAGGAGGAGGATTAGTACCACCTGTCTCAGCTAACGTTCATGGGATTCAGCAGGAAAAACAGTATTATGAAGGGAAAGCTCCTTTGAATGCAGTATTTTAGGATTATTTCTTTGGTTGCTAAAGTGCTATGTTTGTATTCAAAGGTGATGAGACATTTTCTGGCTGAGAGACAGAGACATCCCAGAAAGGTGTCAAGTTAAAAGAGGGCTGATGAAAAGATTTGAGCCACAGACATAGGAGGAGGGTAAGAGATTGGTTACAGGCATTGCTTACATTTTCTTCTCACTGCTACAGTTGAGGGAAGGATTGTGGTCATCACCCTGCTGCCCCATCCCACCCCTCCTTCCGTGGAAGGTATTAACATGGGCCTTCATTCCAACTGGATCATTGCCATCCACCCAGGCTGCTCAGTAACTTTCTCTGTATGGAGAAAATGTGGAAGTCACAGTGTCTTGAGGTTCAAAGGGCTGTCTCTTTTAAACTAAGAGTCTCCTTTGAGTCAGAATCCTGCAACTCACTCTTGGCTTTGGCATTCAACCGGGATGGTATCATGGGTTGGGCATTTAACCCTTTATTGTCTGCATGTCCTTTTTTTTTTTTTTTTTAAATGGAGGTAATTTAATTCTCTTGCAGAAGAGTTGGGCAGATTAATGAGTCAATGTTTGGTGAAGTGCTTTGAGATTCTCAGATGAAAGGTGCTACATAATAATTACAATAACACTTTGTTCTTACATAGTGCCTTTCTTCTGGGGAGCTCAAACTGCTTTACAAAATTATTTCATTAATCCTCGAAGCATCCCTCTATGGCAGGTAGTAATTATATCCGCCTGTTCTCATATCAGCAATCTGGGGCACAGAGAGGCAAACTGACCTGGCCAAGGTTACACAGTAGGTCACTGATAAAATCATCAGCTGAATTCAGGTCTGATTCATTCATTCATTTGTTCCCTCGTTCACCAACTATTTACCCATGATTCTATGGCATATACTTGAACTATTGGGTAGAAAAGGAGGTGATGCAAAGTTAAATGAAATACTTTCTCTTTGAAGAGATTGAGTTAGTCTAGTTGAACAATGCATAAATAATTATAGTAAAATATAGCAAACCTATCATACAATGGATTAATAGAAACAAGCATGCATCTAAAGTAGGCAAGAGAAACAAGGAATCTTCGTTTTACTAAAGAGATGTCATATGAGTGAGCTTTCTCTTGAGCAATGAGCTCACAAATAGAGAAGAAGCAGCCAAAGAAACATGCCTCCCATAAGAGAAGGAAGGACAGTGATAAATGTGGGGAGTGAGATCCACTTGGCATAGTGGGAGCAAAGGGTTTTTTTAGACAGGGGATTGGGCTAAGAAATTTGAACTTTATGCAAAACACAATTGAGAAGCACTGGAGCTTTTTCAAGTAGAAGGAGTGAGGTCAGCTGTATATTTAGAACATTAACTCTGGTAGCTGAATAGTAGCAGGTTTAGATGTAGAAGAGACGTGAAATTGTTTATTGGTTAGTATCTCTCACCTAAATAATAGCAAGCTTTTTCATGGTGAGAAGGGGTAGGAACTAGGACGAATATTTTTTTCTGCATTCTCACCACCTAGAGGAAGGGCTGCCATAGAGCAGGCACTAAACATTTTCTCATATATTATAGCATTAGCAATTTTTACTTCATATACATTTGGAAGAAGACATAGACTGGTAAGCTGAATTGACTTTCCTCTAAGAAGAAAAAAATCCTATTTTATCATAGTAGAAAATATTTTAAAATTTCTCTGATGTGTTTTCTAGTTATACCTTAAAAAAAGCTAAAGTAAGAAAAAAAGTAACTTTGGGAAACATTTTTCTAATTTTGGAAAGAGTTTTGCTTGGGGTAAAATGAGGTTCACTGTGCTTGACATGGTAGGGAGATGACACGAAAATCTGACCTTGTAAATGAACTCAGGCAACCAACTAAAGGAAATGCTCTAAGTCCTGTGGAGAAGTGTATTCTAATTCAGTTTCTTAGGGATTATTAATAGAGCTGTCTTTCAGTATGTACTTATGCATCATAAGTGCATAAAAAAGCTATACTCTAGGTAGGTGCAGTAGTTCACGCCTGTAATCCCAGCACTTTGGGAGGCCAAGGTGGGTGGATCACCTGAGGTGAGGAGTTAGAGACCAGCCTGACCAACATGGAGAAAACCTGTCTCTACTGAAAATACAAAATTAGTGGGTGTGGTGGCACACGCTGGTAATTCCAGCTACTCAGAAGGTTGAGGCAGGAGAATTGCTTGGACATGGGAGATGGAGGTTGCTGTGAGCTGAGATCACACCATTGCACTCCAGACTGGGCAAAAAGAGTGAAACTCTGTCTCAAAAATAAATAAATAAATAAATATAAAATAAAAGCTATATTATAAGAAAATTCTTTAGTTTTAGCCCACTTGTTTTCTCCTTAAATTTTATTGACATATTTCTAGTAATTCCTTCTAGTATATTTAAAATACTTCTTCCTCATTGGTAAAGGCATCCTTTGAAGGTTTCTAGCATGTTCATTCCTATTAGTTGCTATTCTTACTTGGAGTCTCTAATCTTTCCTTTGTGCCCTTTTGTGTGCCATGACCTACTGGTCACCCATTGGTATATTCGAATCATTCTGATGCAGAGAGCATTAGCCCCACAGTTGTGTAGTATTGGTTTGAGGTTCTTTGTGTAAAGTGTGAATAAAGTTTATTTTTCTACTACTTTAGAACATCAATATCTTTGATTCACTGGATCTACTTGTATGTGCATTTTAGATGATCTGCTCTTAAAGTCTTGCTGTTTAAAAGGAGCTACTGTTGTGGGTTCCAAAGTAGGTCAATAGGTTCCTTCCTCACCTGTCTGGGGCTTTAGGGAATTTTCCTTCTTTACGTAATCTCCTGGACTCTAAAAGGAGGTAAAGGGTCATAGCAGGAATTAGAAGACAAATGAAAGTCATCTTTCATTAAGTAGGCACCAAAGATAGAGGGGTGAAATCAAATATTCCAGGGTGCCAGGCTGATATACTAGACCTGCCATTCCAGCTCCATGCTTTGGGTATGTCATTGTGTGTAGTTCAACTAAGCCCAGTCCTTTGAAGAACTCAAAGGGTAAATGGCAGGAGCCCTAAAATGCAAGGCGTTTGCTTGTTTAAAGTTTGTCAATATGCCTGAATAACTAAGGGGATGGCTAGGGTTGTTGGCATGGTACTAGAAGAGGAGGTGGGAACAGAAGACAGAATGGTTTCAAGAAGTTATAGGCAGTCAGGGGACTCCTATCTGAGGCCAAGAAGGTTGCCAGCTGCTGCCTTCAGAGCATCTTATTTTAGTTATAGGTTTGACAGAGTCATTTTTGAGTTGTTTCAACTTTTCTGGGGGGTGTGAGGACTGGGGAGACATGGGAAAATAGAAAAGGCTAAGGGGTCAGGGCTTCACTGTTTTTTTTTTTTTTTAAAAAAACACATTTTTCTCTTTTTCCAAATTAGTGTATATTTGAAAACTTCAGCTTGTGGGTGGAGTCCTCTGGATCTTGCCTAATGAGCATGCATGTATTTGAAGTGGTATCAGCATGCACACACACCTTACACTCTGCCTTTTGTTTTACCACATGCTAGTTCATATACTCTGCATGTCAATGTTGTTCAGGACTAGTCATTTTCAACAGCTGTCTGTGTTGTGCCCAGTCAAGCTATGACATTTGAGTGGGCCTCTGCCTAAATTTTTACAGTTGGTGATCTTTCTGATTTTAAAGATTGTGTAAGCTTACATAATATAATGTAAAGTGTTTGCATTGGTGTCTAAATTAGGTGCTGGCTAAGGGTTGCCCTCTTTTCTTTCCTTTTGGTTCCCAATTGGATGCAGCCCCCAAACTTTGAGATTTCTGACTCCCAGTGCTCATCTCCAAAACTATCAATCCCAAGAAGGTGATTTTCATATAATAATTTTCTGCTCATAGTTTTAACCTCTTTTGGTGCATTTCTATTATTTCTTTGTCCTTACTGGTGGTTACACCAGCTCCCAGTTTAATATCATTTGCACATTTCATTAATATGTGGCTTACTCCCTCTTCGAGATCCTTAATAAAGATGTTAAATTAGATTGTATCTGACATTGACCCCTGGGGCACTGGAATACTTTAACGATCAATATCCCCTTTCTCTGTCTGCAGTCTATAGAGTACTTGCCGAATGCAAGAGGAGCAGCTTCAACCTGGGATAAATCTTCAATTTTAATTCTAAAGCAGAAGTCAAGTCATGTGGTTTGGGATAACTTGACATTGCCAGAACATACTTGTAGTTGCTAGGAAGTCATATTTTAGCAATTAAGTACAGGTTTGCCAGAATTATATGTCAGATTGCCAATCTGTTGACAATTACAAGAGACAGTCTCTCCGTCCTGCTGACTGCATTTCAGTCAAACTGAGGAGGGTCTTATTTTAAAAAAAAAAAAAAAGGAAAGAAAGAAAGAAAGAAAAGAAACTAGGCCTTTTGAATTTCTAGGCTTGCAATCACCTTTTATCAGGTTTTAAACAGCATGCATCTTCTGTGTTTCAAAGCAGATTTGTTAAAGAAACAGTTGTACCAATCCACCAACGTAGGCAGAATCCAGGGAAGCACACCAGGTTCCCTACTGAGAATTCGGACGTGAAACCCACTTTCAAATTTCAAGAATTTAAAGCAAGTTCTTCTTTCAAATTGGAAACATTTATTTTTTTTTTCTAAATAGCAAAGAGATAATAACCTATGATATTTTTGGCACAGAATTTAAATCTCTCATTGTATTTGGTTTAATCAGAGATTTATATGTTTACATCAGATGCAAAATATTTTCAAGTACATTGCAGAATAATAGCTTAAAAATTAGGTTGCACTATCAAGTAAACTACAATGTCTTTGACATGAAATTGATTATGGCTATGTGAAATATGTTCTTTAATCCTATACCTGTAAAGTCTTCTAAGTCACTCCAAATTATAAACTATCTTAAAAGTCTCATGTTAGACATTCTCATCAACTTCTCTTGTTATACCTTAAACTTCCATAGCTTTGCAAAGATTTTGATCTCCTCTAGGGCATACAATATTAAGACAATTCCTAGATTTTAACAGAAAGAGAATGATTAAAAGAACACCCATAACCAGAACTTGAAACTGGCCCAGTAAATACAATTTCTTTTTGAACTGTAAGCGTGACTGAAAGTGCATTTTGGCCTTAATCACAGAAGGTTGTGTATGTTCTACAAGATGAAGGAGAAAAGACGCACGTGTGGGGGTTCCTCCCTTCCAAAGGTTTTTTCACACGTGTACAATTCATTGTGTCTTGGAAAATAGTTTCACCCAACTGGTTCATTGCATTTAAGAACATGAATTCTGAAGCCTCCAAGTGAAATTCTCAATGTCACCTCTACTCTCTCATTGCCCTACCCCACCCCATGAAGAATGACTGACCCCAGCCACTTTAAGAAGTAAACAATGATTTGGGCAGTTCAGCCAAGAAACTAAAACAGTAATCTCTGTGTGTAACAAAATATTTAAATTACTGCTGTAATTACTGCTTGATTGGGTTGAGATTTGGTGGTAGAATTTAGATAGTTCCCTCATTTCCCAGCTTCTATTTTGGGTGAAAAATAGGATATCAGAACACTCTGTTATACTCTCCTGACCTCAAGGATCTAACAGTTTAACTGGCAAGACAAGGATTGTGTAAGGAGGAATTGAAATCAGATGAGATGATGTAGAGTCTGATGCAAAAGCAAAACAGAGAAGGGGGCAATCAGTGTAAGAGGAGTTACTGTTTTTGGGGCCTGGCCTTTGGCACTAGAGTCTCCTCCTTTTATACCCTTTTGCTGCTTCCAAATCAGTTTATTTGTCTACAGTCTTTTCCCTTGACCTTTGTGTTCTTTAATCCAACTGCCTGCTGAACAATGCCACCTTAAAACCCAGGAAACCCACAGGGTCAAACCTGGCAGTGGATCTTTCTCTTTTACTCTGTGCTGTGCTTCACACACTTTATGGAGTAATCCGGCTTCAGTGTGGTATACTCAAACCAGTCATCCTGCAAATGTAGCTGTAAATGTTCTGGCTTCTATATGCTGCTGAATCTTTAGCCAATTAATTTTGTCAACACACTTTTGAGGAATTTTGTAATATAAGATAGACATTGCCAGCTGTTCTAGAACCACTCCAGACATCATCATGCTCTGTTGATCTTGTCAATAATTCCACATTGCAAAAATAAGATGTTCCTGCTGTAAGTTCTTTATTCTTCCTTCTCTGGAAGAACAAATCCAGGCCCAAATGTTTCCTTCTTGTTTCTCGGTGGGCAAACACTTTGTACACCAAGTCCTGGGGAAACAATGCCTAGATCTAGCCTCTTACCCAACATATGGGCCAGAGAACTGGAAGAACCAAAAAGAGAGCAGCAGAGAGAGGCCTTCTTCTATTTTCCTATAAACCATGGCTGACTTTCTTCCTGCAAGTGGTTTTTGCTCACTTGTCATAACTGAGCAGTGTATCATAAACCATATTTTTCTTAGATCTCCTCTTTATACTACTTCAGTGGTAGAAAAGGTACTTGTAATTAGCTTTTGGTATATAATAAATTATTTTATGTAGGAGTATAATGTGGTTGTAATAGACTATTAAGCCTGCTTTTTAGAATGGAGAATGTTGCTACCATTTAAATGTTATTCTAGTCCTTGAGCCAAAATGCTTATTAAAGTATGCAAAAATAACTTATCCAGCAAATTCCTTAGGCAACCAATAGGCACACATTGAAGAGAAAAACATTATTAAATTACTATTAAGTGTTTTGGTTCGCAACGTACCTAGCTAACATCTTCCAACTTGGAATTAGAATGAAATGCAAAGCATGGCATTGATTTTGAATGTGTGCTGTAGTGGACAGAGATCTATGATGGAAATAGAATAGAATTCTGCACACGCACATGAACATACCTCATGCATATAAGCATGTGCATGTATCAACCACCCTCCTGCACAGCTCTCCTTTGGCAAGGAACTGAATCTCAGTGTCTTAGTTTCTACACGTGTTCAATGAGTTTTATTGCACTTACTTTGTATACCTCATAGAGTTTCTTTGTTGATCATCTATAACAAAAAAAATGCATGTCAGGTTGTGTCACTCTCCTTGTGTTGAAGCTCTCCCTGACTCTTTTTTATGGCTTTCCATGTGTCTTTGAACAAGCAAACATATTCTTACGATGACTTCAGGGCAGTGCGTGATCTGACCCCATTTCTCTCGCTAACCTCCTCCTTAATAACTCCTCTTGGTAATGGCTTCTTTTTAGCCTCCACTGGCTTTCTTTTAAAACTTTGAATTCAGCTGGTGCGGTAGCTCATGCCTATAATCCCAGCACTTTGGGAGGCTGAGGCAGGTGGATCTCGAGGTCAGGAGATCGAGACCATCCTGGCCAACATGGTGAAACACCATCTCTACTAAAATACAAAAAAAAAAAGAGAGAGAGAGAGAGAAAAGAAAAGAAATTAGCTGGGCATGGTGGCTTGTGCTCGTAGTCCCAGCTACTAGAGGGGCTGAGGCAGGGGAATCGCTTGAACCTGGGAGGCGGAGGTTGCAGTGAGCTGAGATGGTGCCACTGCACTCCTGCCAGGTGACGGAGTGAGACTCCATCTCAAAAACAAACAAACAAAAACAAACAAAAAACCTTGAATTCACTTTAGCATACCTTTCTATGAGAGATCCTCAGACATTTGACTTTGGGAGCTAGGTTCCCATCTGTCTTCTGTGGTGCTAGGTCCACACCCCTACCATCCTGCACTAGATCCGGTCTTGCCTGACATCTGCTTGAAGAGCCACCACAGGCCTCCTTCACCAGACTCAGCTCAGTCATGAGCAACTGAATTCTTTATCTGATTAGATGATACTAGATTAAGACTGATCTTTCCTCCAGACTGTCATCAGGGCAGGGCTGAGCTCTGACTTGTTGAGACAGCCCTCCAGCACCCAGCAGACTATCAGACGTGGAACATTTGTTTTCTTTTCTTTCTTTTTCTTTTTTTTTTTTTTTTTTTTCTTTTTTTTTGAGATGAAGTCTTGCTCTGTCACCCAGGCTGGAGTACAATGGCACCACCTCGAATCACTGCAATCTATGTCTCCTGGGTTCAAGCAATTCTCCTGCCTCAGCCTCCCAGGTAGCTGGGATTACAGGCATACACCACCACGCCTGGCTAATTTTTGTATTTTTAGTAGAGATGGGGTTTCACCTTGTTGGCCAGGCTGGTCTCAAACTCCTGACCTCAGGTGATCCATCCCCCTTGGCCTCCCAAAGTGCTGGGATTACAGGCTTAAGCCACCAAGCCTGGCTGACATGGAACATTTTTTAGGAGAATGAAGGAAGAGAATAAGATGATGCCAGTGATACCCCGTTTAAAACGGCAATCACCACTTACACGTAAAATATTAATTTCATGTGTTTGAGCTGATCAATCACAGAAGCAAACGTATATATGCCGTTTCTGTAAACATTTTTACAAGTAGAGATTAACCCATGGGCCAGGAGGAAGACTCTCTTAGGCAAGAAGTTAAGGAATTCCAGCACAATTCTCCATGGTTTTGGAATTTGTCTTTTTAACATAAGTGCCTCAGTGTTCTATTTCCAAGGAAACTCATCAATCGTGAGTGCCAGAAATGAAAGATTTATTAATAAAAAAGAAATTCGGGTAATATGTATATTTGCTATTACAGTAGTTCTGTTTCTTATATCAAGGCCAAATACCTTCTCCAGCTCTGTATTTAACATTTTAAAATAATATTCATTTGCATTTTACTTCTTGATAGCACTTAACATTAGAAGAATTAGGGAGGAATTGTTCTAGCTGATAAGTATTGAATTAAACTTGGAGGACCATTTTTTATCCGATGACCTTCATCATGGTAAATCTGTTTAGGTTTTAGTGCAAATCAAATTTTTCAAAGGACTCTAGAGAGAAGTAAGAAGATAGGGCTTTTTATCTCTGTAACAAATTTTGGATTTTAAAGATTTGTTTAAAACTTATTTGGCATAAGTCAGTTTAAAACTCTGTCTTAAAATTTTCTTTAAAAATGAATATTCACTAAACCATTATGATTCTGAAGCAGAATAAAATTTGTTTGAATTCATAGATGAAAGTTAGTTTTCTAAGACTGGAGTTTTCTTTCTGAAAGCTTTCATCATAAGGACTATCTTACTGGAAAATTGAATTAAAAATAACCTTTCCCATTATATCTAAACATACACATAAAGTTGTTTGTTTGCATAGCATGACAATGGAAAAATAAAACGAAGCATTCTGAGCTAAATGTTTGGAGGTGATATCACTCCTTGAGAATTTACAGCTTAAGTTTAGGGCTGTTCTACAGGAAAGCCATGTGTTTTACAGACAAGACCATTTTTTTCCTTAATAGGTGGTCAGTTTGTGCAACAAGTAAACCGGAACAATTTTAGAGGCAAACAGAGAAGATAAGAAAGAAGGTGTCCACGTATTTTTTTTCCTTCCATAAAGTTCAGATCATGCATCATCTCTGATGAGCTTCATAAAGCATAGCAAGGCAAATGTGCCATAATTCATCATGTTTTCCATTTCAAAAGTGACAGGCAACCTACAGGAAAAAAGCTTTTATTTTGTAACAATAAAAAAGGAGGTGAGATAATCACATTTAAAATAATACCTGCAAAGGCACTCTTAAAATCCACATCAAATATGAAAAATTGTCTTATATTGGGGATTTGTTTGGTTGATATGATTAAATCAAAATTGCGAAAAATTACTATGAGTGCCTGTAAGCAAAACATTTGCTTTTAATATTTAATCCAAATCTAGTAGAAAAAAATTAAAAATCTTTAAAAATTTTGACAGAGAATGTGCTTTTACTGTGAGAAATGGCAATACTTGTACTTGTTAGAAAGGTTCCATTAGCTTTCATCCAATGCTGTTAAATATTGTAGCACAAAATGTCGAAAGGTCTAGATCAAATTTATTCTGCAGAAATCCATAATGTACTTATAGTAATTTTCTGAATGTTTGCCTGTTTCCAAAAATGGTTCAACAAAAGAGCATCTCAAAAATGCATCTCTTTTTGCTCCAACCATTTCCTTGGAAATCAATCACATTTTCTTATACCAGGGACCTGAGTATCTCAGACCTCACACAGAGACAAGAAGAGTTAGGAATCGACTAAATATATGAGATATAGTCACATCTTTAATGCCTCAAGTCATTCTGCCTTATCTGCAAGTAAGTGAGGGGGGATAGAACATGGCTTGGTCACTGTAAGAAAAATAAAAGCTACTATCAAAAAGAAGTGTTCATTTTTTGCAATGTCTCAAAACTACAAACACACATTTAATCATAAAACATGTCACTTTTTATAATAACCTAGGAATTCAATTTGTCTTTACTAAGAAGTTTAAGGATCATGTTTATTTATTTAAAGTTCTAATCTGTGAAGTAATGAACAAATAAGAGGAATGGTATGTGGGATAGTAACTTTTTTGTTTAGAATATAAGAAGCGTATTTACACAAAGATTTAAAATATAGAAATACGTTTGGTTCTAAATAATTACAATTAATGAAGACCCTGAATCTTCATATTGAGGTACCAGGGTCAAAGGTGCTGGGGTTATGATGGAAGCTGTTTTTTATTACTTCCTTTGCACATTAGAACACATAATTTTCAGTAGATTTAGAGAAAGAGTCTGGAGGGACTTATAATCACTGACTTTATATAGTATGGCTAGATGTATACTTGCAGAGCAAATTCCATCATTGTTATATCCTTATGTATAAAACAATATATTTTATACATATGAATATTAAATATTCTGTTTAATAACATTCCAGTTGTAACAGCTCAATTTACTTGCCACTGAATTATTAATATGCCAAGGTATATTTCAAGCAAACTTTTTTTCTGTGGGTACTCAAGAGCTTCTTTTTATTCTTATCTTTGAGATTTTAACAGAAGGGAAATGAAAAACATGATTGTTGGCCAGGTGCAGTGGCTTACACCTGTAATCCCAGCACTTTGGGAGGCCAAGGCAGATGGATCTCTTGAACCCAGGAGTTGAAAAGACGAGCTTGACAACATGGTGAAACTTGATCTCTACATAAAATAGAAATATTAGCAGAGTGTGGTAGTGTGCCCCTGTATCCCAGCAACGTGGGAGGCTGAGATGGGAGGATCACTTGAGCCCCAGAGACAGAGGTTGCAGTGAGTCAAGATCGCACCACTGTACCTCAGCCTGGGCAACAAAGCAAGACCAACCTTGTCTCAAAATATTATTATTTAAATTCTTCCAGTCAATCCAAACTTATTCTATATAATGAAACAGCAAATGGAGTTTTCTTCTCAAAAGTTTATTCATTTGTGTTATTGCCCCAAATAGCATTCCTTTAAGGACAATGACATTTGCCTTTTTCTTCCCTGGTCTCTGAAATAGAGGGGGTTGAAAGTCCTTCCAGAACTTCCTTTCCTGTTTGTCCTACTACTTTAGGATCACCACAGAGGATGACGATAGAAAAGCTTCTCTAAACCATGGGCTCGTTGAAAATGATAGATTTTACCCAAGGGAGCTAATCAGTAATCTGCCATCTTCGTATCAGGGACTGGGGACATTTTCTATCATTGCAAACCCACTGTCTGGTAAGTTTTTCAGTTCTCAATTCAAGGGAAGACCTTTGGTTGACTGCAGTGTACGTGCTTGACTGTGTTATATTTCATCTGTTTCTCCTTTTCCTTCTGATTCCCTTTCCTCCACAATGACCATAATGTCCTTTCTTCCAGGAAAGAAAACATTTAAAAATGTGATCCATGGGTCATACTTAAATTATTAACTCTTTCATCTGATGCCCTAAATAATTCCTTACATTTCTTGATGTCCACGCCTTTTCACAAATACTTATCTTAAAATTTCTTCCTACTTACACTTCTATGAATAAAGTCTGATGGATTTATCTTTTATGATTTTTTAATGAATAAATGATTTCAACCATTACTTTTCCTTACTTTTATATTTATTGTCAAAGACCACTAAATTATGTGGAACTGCAAAAAGGTTTTTTGATATGAACCTCTAGACTATCATAAGATTTGAACTACTATGGTTTAGTTTATGTCATATCCAAAAAGAAACAGAAATATATGTGTATATATATATCACCAAGCTCTGTTTCTGGCCTCAGGATTTAGGGAATTACCAAATATTGGAGCTTCTACTAATTCAGGCAGCGAAGCTAATAATCCAGCAAAGTATCTGTGTTGTTTTGTGGAAGGCAAATGATCTGGCTGAGATATCTGATCAAGACTGTGCTATTCCCTAGCCAGGCAATGGACAGCCTTTAAATGATGTTGGGAAGAAGTTGAGGCCAGCCAAGCTATTGTGATTTTAAAAAATGTTAAACATTTTCCTTTTGTGTTTAAAAAAAAAAGTATGTTAAAGCTAATTTTATTTAATATTCTGAAAGGAAACACAGAAAAACCAAATGTGTTAGCCTTCTGGGATAGAACTCTGGGAGTGATGGTCAGGCAGCTTTGTTTAAAGATGCTTACAGGAGGTATTTATTTCAATCGGGGCATAAACTTTCTTGAAAGTGTTTTTTACCCCTTGCTTCCGCTGCCTAACCTTCTCCTACCCAGATGGGTATCAGAAAGTGAGGTTCAGGTTTTGGCACGCTGAGCCAGGGGAATACTTACTTGGTCTACCCATTTACAACAACTGGATTTTTGCTATTCCAGTGTAGGAAACCTAATTACACCCTGGTAAATTCTCTTCAGTCTACCAAACACAGAAAAAAACAGTGACAGAAACTGAAAGGCCAGAAAAGAGAAAAGAGTCCCTAAGACCTAATGAATCCAAACTAAACACCTCTCCACAGAAATGTCAAACATTTCTCTTAGCACAAAACAAGGCTTAAAGAATTCCCTGCTTTTGTCTCTGGCCTAATTCCTTAAGCAGAGAGGGGGATTTTCCTCTGGGAGTGTTATTTCACAAAGAACGAAACAGCAAATAAACAAAAGACTCTCAAAGAGAGAGAGAGTATAAATAAAATTCATGACTCCTTAAAGAGTTTACACTGAAAGAATGTGGGGGATTATTTACAATTAAAGCAGAGCTCTAGAATACAGTTATTATAAATATAGTTTTATATATAAAGACTGAGAGTTCATTTTATTTTCTTCACAAGAAAACTGCACCTAGACATCCTTGTTTGTAAAAAATCGTGAAACTTCATTTTATTAAGATCTTTTTGTTGTAGTTTTTGCCAGATATGCATATATTTTGATTTTTTTATATTTAAAACTTACACATTTATCCTAGCAATTCCTAATTAATTTGTATCTTTTTATAAAAAGGCTACAGGTGATGCATGTTACAATTTGATTAAAAAAAATAAATCAGCCTGAAAGACAAAGTTACAAGAAAAAGTGTTTTTTTTTCTTGGCATGTGTGTGTTTAAAAGTAATTTCCTACATTTAACAAACACCTTTAAAATGAATGTTTTCAGCGTTGAAAATATTCTTTCAGATGAACAAAAGAAAAGTTGTAATCTATTAAGAAAAGAAGTTTCAGTTAACAGAAAAGGAGGAGAAAGGACAAATTTAGAACTATCTAGTTTCCTGGCAAATCATATCATAATACAATGGGTAGTTAGTAACAGAAATGAGGTTAGAGAAGGGGGAAGATGAATCTGAAACAAATGCAAGATTTCATTATTAATGTAATAGGTAGACAGAAATAAATGATTATTAAGATAAAGCAGCAGAAGCTAAGGAAACCAGTTGATTGTAAATTATAGAGCAATTAGTCCTCTTTTCAAGTGTGTGTGTGTGTGTGTGTGTGTGTGTGTGTGTGTGTGTGTTTACCAGGCATTTGAGTTCTGCTTTGAGTGTGACTTAAAACAATGTGGATAATAACGTTAAAAGCTGCGGTACAAGCGCCATATAGGCAAGAGGAGTTTAAAAGTAGAGTCCCAGTAAAAGCATGGTCTTCTAGAGGGCTTACTTAAGTCATGGGCTTGGGATATGGGGCCAGGATTTAGTGCTTGCAAAGTTTACAACAGAGTTTAGATTGAGTCTTATCCTGACGTGCCTGTCTCAGTGAAATATCTGAAACATTTGGCCCCATGAGATTAAAAGAACAGTGCTTATATTTAGCATCTACTGCCCCCAACTCCAACTTTGCTACTAATAAAATTCAGCTCTATGGAAAAGAATTTGAATTCCAGCTGGGCAGTTTTCAAAATAAGATGAAAAGTTAAGCAGGCAATTGGTGTGTATTTAGGGCTCAAAACACCTTGCCCCCTAAGAAGACTTGAAGGAGTTAATCCCTTCTCAAGATAATCCACTAAAGAGCATCCTTCATTATGATGTTAAAAGCAAGGATCAGTGCCGAGGAGTCTAACAATAGGACAGGGGGCTTTTCAGTCCCAACCACATTCTTCCCAGGTTAGAAACAGAAACTGCTGTGATTCCAGCTGAAAAACAGAGTAGGACTTTGCTCTTATGTTAAATATTCAGATGGAAGGAAGGGGGAGAAATCTACCACATGAACTGAATTCCTCATTGGAGAGTTTTTCTTGGCAACTATCTTTTTGATGTTTTAAGAAACGATTGCACTATCATGAGAGGAATCATTCCATAACCCAACAGTTAAAAAGTTTGTAATCACTTTTGATTTCATAGAAAAGTAGATTTTTTATTAAATTGTGTTCACTTACCCCTCCCCCTATAATATTCAGTGAACATAAAACTCACCATAAACTTTTACTAAAGCTGCACCCTAACATTGTTATTTGGTGAAAATTTATCCTTTAAGATATATTTTATTTTTAAGATGAGATCTATATTTCTCAAAAATTCTTAATCATCTTCCATAAGTAATAAGAGAAAGTATTTAATGTTTGTAAACAAATGAATATTTTTTTAAAACCTTGATTTAAAGTTTTATCTTTATTTTAGTACATTTGTAAGTATTGGACATAGAATTTACTGTTTGCAAAGGTCTAAATGTCGTTGCTTTCAAAATATTTTATAAGAAAATTTTAAAATAAAGAAGATTTCTATAAACATCTTAACTGTAAGTTCATCTCTTAGGTAAATCAGAATGGAAAAGTTGGCCGTTATACGCTAAAGGAAATGTTTCTTTAAAATATTTCCTTTTTTATTTAAAGTATAAACACATTTTTGAAAGACATGTTTGTTTTTAAGGAACTTCATTATTACCAAAATTGAATCAAGACAGGGAAAAGTTTCTTGAGAAGTGTTTTTCAAGTGGAATCAACTGCATGCATAAACATATATTTGTGCCTCCCATGAACTCTGCTGTGTGCCTGTGATGTTCCAGGCAGCTGGCCTCTGAAGACCTGGGAGCTGAGGTTTTCGACTTCAAGGAGCTGAAGGTGGACAAGCCCATTTTGGGGACTTCAGCTTGGCATGTGTTGGAGTGACAGTAAATCACTGGAACGTGTGGAACTATTTAATGGAGAAAGAGGCAAAGGCTGCTGTGATTTGGATTTGATGGGCTCAAAGAGTCATCTGGAAACCCTGGTAAGACAAGGAATTTGAAAGAGAGAAGTGTGTCTGCAATAAACAGATAGAAGCCTTTGGGACATGAGTGAAGACTTAATATTATATGGATATATAGTCTACAGCTGGCAAGCCAACACCAAGCTGGTGATGTAGTAAAGCTAGTATTTTTAACAAAATTTTCTTTATAGTTTGTTTTCATGAGAAGTGTCATGGAAGGGAAGGTTTTTGGGGTAAGATTTGTTTCCTTATATGTAGTATATGGGAATAACTACACTTATACTACAGGCTAGTATAAAGGTTCCTAGACAGCCTATCAAAGCCTATGTTACCTTGATACACCCATAATAAAGAATAGAGGTCTGAAATTTTGCAGACCCTTTGTGTCCTCATTATGTGACTTTAGGCAAGTCCCCTTGTCTTCCTAAGTCAGACTTTATTGTCATCTGTCAAGTGAGAATGGTATCAACTCACAGAGTTGCTAAGAATATAAAATAATATGACTCATAAGTAAATAACCCAGTGCTTGGCTCATGTAAGACCTCAATTCTTGCTTTAGCCAAAACAACAATTAAAATATACATATTGCAAAATGTCAGGCATATAGCAAATATGCATGATAAATCAGATTAGCTTTCTTGTAAATATATGCTTCCTATTTTAAAGGAAAGTAATATGTATTAGATTAATTCAAGGCATGCAATTGTCACTAAAAATTTGGTCTTAGAATCAAAGCATTTTTCCTAGCCCATATACCTGCAGCTGAATTTTACTGAAAAGATTTTGAAAATTAATTAATTAGTTAATGCCAACTCATCATCTCCCTATCCTCTCCCTCCATCCTTATACTTCTGAGAGCAAGGTATTGGACAGTCAAGGCAAATAGTCATTTTCTAGAATTTTGGATCCTCAGAGCTGTGAATGTTACAGTCAAGTGGCTCATGTTTGATCTCCTTCCTCCTTCCTAAAGCTTTGGGCAAAATCTGGCCTTTTGATCTTTTTACTCTGGGATTCCTATTTTAAGTCATTTAAGAGAGGACTATTGCTAACTCAGGGACAAAACTTGCCTCTGACATGAATTTTATTCGTTTATTGTACATTCACTGAGCTGCATTTATCATAAAACAAAACGTGATTTACATATGATTTGCTTTTGATTGATTGTTGCCTCATTTCGTCCTCTCAACTTTCATGTAAAATATTATTCCTGGTCTTTATTTTAATAGAGGAGGAAACAGATTTAAAATGTGCCCATGGATGTCGAGCTGGTGCATTAAGTGGCAAAGCTGGTGTTCAAACCTCAGGGCTCCTGCTCTGTGCTTCTCCATGCAACTCAGAGGCAAGATGGAGGTCTTCTTCCACTTGGTTCTCCAAGCTCCCGACATCCTGGAAGTCTTAGGGGTTGGGCTCTCAGCTGTCTTAATTGCCTTATGAATGGAGGCTCCTGGCTTCCACTGCTGTTCTGAGTGACTCTGCAGTCAGGTGTAGAAATTATAGTTACTCCTTGACTATTTGGAGGAAAGCCACTCCCCTGGGTGGGCGGAGGAATTGGGCTAAGGCTTCAACATATGGTTTGTGCACCTGCCGTAGGACAATATGTCCTATTAGTGAATGACCTAGACATCTGCCTTGAGGAGAGAGTGTGAGTAGAATTGGGAGAGTACCTTGACATTGCTTAGGGAAGCTGTGTTTTCTGACGAGCAGGCCAAAGATTGGATCTGAATATTTTTCACCTTCTTAGAGTATCATGCATTGAATAAGTGTTCAATAACTACTAATTGAATTGAATTCATTTGACAAAATAAAAGAAAAAAGTGTGGGTCAGGAAATTTTTTTAGGTTAAGAAGCAATCTTGAATTCACAGCTTAATCAATAATGATTTGCAGATTCATTATTCTCCAACTCTCAGTTAGTACTGCTGGCTGCTTAGTTATTTTTAAACCTTTACTAGGTACATAAATACTTCCCTCTTTAATGAGAACCAAGCTGGGAAGCCTGTGCTTTATCATTAAGTTCCACTTTATTCACAAATGTTTCAGTTTCTGTATAGCCCTTTAAGAAGTCATTAACTTATCACCCATTTTTCTTATCTTCTTAAAAAATAAGGAGGCTGGGTGAGGTGGCTCATTCCTGTAGTCTCAGCACTCTGGGAGGCCAAGGCAGATTGGTCACGAGGTCAAGATACCGAGACCATCCTAGCCAACATGGGGAAACCCTGTCTTTACTAAAAATACAAAAATTAGCTGGGTGTGGTGGTGCATGCCTGTAGTCCTAGCTACTCAGGAGGCTGAGGCAGGAGAATCTATTGAACCTGGGAGGTGGAGGTTGGAGTAAGCCGAGATCATGCCACTGCACTCCAGCCTGGCAACAGAGTGAAACTCCATCTCAAATAGTAATAATAATAATAATAATAATAATAATAATAAGAAGAAGAAGAAGAAGAAGAAGAAGAAGGAAGACATTCTTCTTAGTTAGAGGAAAGAACACAATTCCATCAGTGGAACCAGTAATTTGAACTACTGCTTATGCCAATTAAAGGCCAATTTGGGAAAAGGTGGACTGCCCTGGGTTCCACCTGCCATCCAGCTACTGATTACGGCCTTGTACAGATGGACTTTCAGCAGCCACAACCTGAAATCATTGGTGAAATAGGAAAAACATTGTACATATATTAGAAAAATGGGACCTTCACAGTCATCAGAAAACTTGTCACTTAATGTCATTTGTCATCAGTCCTTCTTTCTTGTGATTGCTTACATGTTTGTATACATGCACTTGAAACATGTTCTTAAAGTATTATGAGATGTTTTTTCAAATAAATACATTAAGTATTCAATAACAACATTTATATCTCATTATTTCTATTGGTCCCGTCTATATTATGAGGCAAAATTAAAGTTGAAATGCAGTAAGAGCCACATTTTATAATAATAGGTGTTTTTCATTTTCTAAAATAATATAATGTAGTTGATTAAAGTATGTACACACAGGCTACCAATTAAAATGTTGTAAATTTAATTAAATATTAAATAATAAAAACCACAAGGGGAAGTAAGGCAATTCTCTAACATCTAACACATTTAAATGTTTTCTGATAATTATAGAAATATCAAAATCAGATAAATCTTCATACCTCAGAAAATTAAATGATTAAATAATGTGGGATACAAAAACAAATAAAACTGTTTATTCCACACAGATAAAATTTTTTTTATCATGTCCAGAAACATGTTTCTACTGTATGCACACCTCACCAGCATTATCTCAGCACCAATCCCAGCCTCATGGTGGCAGGAAGTCAGTAAGATGGAACCCAACGGGACTTATCTAAGCTGTGTCCTAATTCCTGATCCACCAACTGCGAGATAATAAATGTGTGTTTTTATAAGTGCTAAATTTGTGGTAATTTGTTACAGTAGATAGCTAATACACACACAGAAACACATACGCACACACGATTTGGCTTTCACACTGAGGAGAGCACAGTGAGTAGGCCCATTTCATGTGGCTTTTAAGGCAGCACAATTAATTTTCTTCATCTGCGATCCACCTTTGTGTTCTTCAGGTTCTTTTTCAGGCCTTTGCCCTGAGTATGTGGGGGACCACAGAGATGTTGTGTTATACAGATGGCGTTGCATATTCATATCCTTGGATCTGAAAGTAGTCCTAGAATATTGTCTTAAGGAGATAATCTATCGAGATTAGAGAATTTCCTTCACAGTGTTTTTTGTGGCAAAACTGGTAACAACCTGAATACCCCTCCCTCCAAGAAGTAATTGAATAAAATTGGTATCCCTGTTCAATAAGAATGCAAACAAACCACTAAAAAGAATAAAATAATCTTTATTGATATGAAAAGATGTTTAATGTTTACTATTAACTTTTTCAAAGAAGTTAAAAATATCATTAAAAACTAATTTAAAATCCACTTTTATCTACTTATAGATAACATATATGAAATTTATTTTAAGTTGAGAAATTTCTGGAAAAAATACTTATTAAAATGCTATTTGCTTTCTATGGATAGAGTAAAATCAGATAAGTGAAATAAACTATCTGTGTTTTCTGTATTTTCTACCATGTCTATACCTGAATAGATGTTTCACGGCTTTCAGCATGCTCCTAGATTGAAGTGAATGAGAACTCTTTCTTAGACAACTTAAAATATATCCCAATTCCAACTTCCCGGGCTATCTTCTCAAATGCAGTTGTATGAAATACTTCTCAGTGATGCCAAATTTCTTGATAATGAATAATTCCAGTTTCATTTTTCATCCCCCTTCACTCCATTTGAAAAATGGAGTGGAAAGAAGTATCATACCATACACCCACATTTTAGACATATGGTCTTATAGAATTTCTTAGGGATCTACTTTAATAAAAATTTAATTTGCTGGTTACGTCAGATGATTTCATACAGTTATGAGCATTCTCTCCTATGCCATACCTTCTCTGTTCTACTAATATAGCTATGGTCAATTTTTCTATCGTCTAGAAGAATTTAATCTGTGGATAACTCCTACTATTTTTCTGAAAGTAAACATTTAACTGTTACATTGTAGAAAATTCAAATATATGTGATTCCTTTATATAAGCTATATATATATATATATATATATATATATATATATATGATGAATCCATTGATTTATCAAGACCTGTTTTCAGGAATGTTAATGCCATCTTGATCATGACATTTAATTAAAAGCTGACATATATTAGTTAAGTAAGCTGGCGACTGTACTCAATAAATATATATACCTTTAGAAACATTAAAACACATGCTATCACCAAATCACGTAAGTAGTGCCCTTTGAAACCTAAACTACCAGCTGGTAATGATTGCTTTTGTTCTAAGATCTATTGTTCAAAAAAGATCCAGAAAACACACACACACACACACACACACACACACACACACACACACAAAATTTTTTGACTTAAAAAATATCCCAATCTTTACTTGGTTTCCTAGAAGAGTCACATGTGACTAGTGCCAATTTAAGGTTTATTGTTAATCTGTTCCTCATTTTTACTTGGCAGAAACAAACAAATATGTGGCCAACATAGTAGTGTGTTCATTCCTTTGAAAAGCTGAAAGACTCACATGTAACAGACATAATTAGAAATTTAATCATTAAGTATCTGGTGAAACAAGGCTTACTTGATGAACCTAATGGTTTTTCTATGAAAAAGAATACTCCATTCAACTCATGATGTAGTTGAGATGACCTATGTTTCCTTACTTGATCACATCATCTTCCCACCCAGCAATGAATCTCACTTTCCTCCAGCCCTTCAGATTTGTTTCTTAGTCCCATGGGACAGGGCTTGCATACCTGGGCACAAACAGTAGAAAATGTACCAGTGCGCCTCCTAGAAGAACCACTTGTATGAGGCCACCAGTCACACTCCTGGCCATGCACTGAATAGTTTACCAAGGACAAGCATTTACACACTGTGCCTTCAGAATGAAGGCTTTTCTCAACTGCTTCGAAATCAGTGACAAGAATTTTATTAGTCAAGGAGATGTCTGCTGAAGCAATGCAACAGTGATGTTATTGCTGCCTAAGTGGGAAGCTTTACTGTTTATATGTTTGTTTGTTTGTTAATCATTCCATGATACTCAAATGGATGGTATAAAAATGTAAAGATAAGTTTATTTTGAAAAGTTTAAATGATTGTCTGAAAACTTTTTTTACAAAGTTTTATTGGTTATGTAGGCTATCTTGAGAAGCTTGGAGATAGCACAAAAGATTTTCTTAGTAATTATTAATGCTAATCATTAGTGATTATGTTCTTGAATCTGGAGTGTAAAACAAAACCCTAGCATTCATCATAAACAATTGCCTTTGTTCATTTGAGCATCTATACAGAATATGCATCATGGATCTTGAACGTTGTCTTGTTCTAGGTGAATATGTCATCTAACAGCATTTTTGGACACCAAAGAAGGTCATAGAAACTTCTTTTCTTCAGAATGTCATTGCACAACATACTCAGTCTTTTCACATATCATATGAAATGACCAATTTCTTCCCTTCTCCAAAATCCACAATGCTTGTTAATCAACAACTTTTGAGGAATCTCATTTTATACCAATTATCTCTAAGTCTTAACAGTGTCTCTTTGGTACCCGGCATACGTATCATTTCAAGTTTCGGTTCTCAAGTCTGATAAAACTAATAAACCCACACTGCCAGAGGTGGCACATTAAGCTGGTAAAATGGTTTTCATCTTAATTGGATATGAGCACTGTTATCGCTAATAACCCCAGGATACTTCTAATTGGAGTTTCTCTCTCTTTTTTTATTTTTGAAACACTAATCTCATTGACCAGCCTCATTCCTCCATCCCCCGCTCCTCTACCTAAACCTTGAAATGCAATATAGAAATATTCTAATTTCAGGGGTTTATTGCAGTATGATTTCCTTATACTAAACCAGAAAAGGGTAAATGATTTTGTAAAAATAAATGCTTCCGTTTAAAGTTTTTAGAAAAAGTGTAGTAGGACTATGGTATTGACATTGCAGTAATGTCTCAAATGCAGTTAAGTTAGCTTTCCCTAAGGACACAAAATTCTCAACTTTGAGCCATTTTTAAAAGATAATGATGATCTTTGTTGAATTTTATTATAATTTTATGGCAAGGTATATATTAGAAGGAAACACTATTTAAAAATTATCACTAGATTTTTATATTTGAGATCAAATACAGTATTTGATTTTACAAATATTGTTGGCGATATATAAAAATTATAGAAACCTGGTTGTTGACATTATAATTAAGACATGTCAAGATGTGACAGGTTTCTTTCCATAGATAGCTGCAATTTCCTTGCTGAGAAAGACACTCTGGCAAACACACAAGAGGATTAACATTTGTATCAGCTATTCCTCAATACCAATTTTTAAACTGAATTTCAACGTGGAAAATCAACTCTGATTTTTTTATACTGGTGTTTTTTTTTTTTTCAGATTCAGTGGGCACAAACGACACCAAAAGAATAAGTTAATAAGTAAAAGTCTTAGAAGGATTAAAAAAAAAAGAAAGAACAGAAAAAATAATTTTCTGATTCCACGAACCAGGAATTTTTTCCCCCCGTAAAAGGTAAAAACTGAAAACTGTACGTTCTAATTGTTAAAAAAAGTCATATGAGCTATTCACTGGCGGAAAGAATTCATTTTTAATAGACATGATATTTTTTTCTGGAATAATATATATTTTATCAGCTGACTGTGGGCCTTTATAATTGTTATTACTATTCCTGTATAATTAAAAGCCTTTATGTCGATATCATTAAACAATTATGGATGTAAAAAAGAAATGTTTTACCCATTTCTACAATCCATAAAATGACAATTGAAAAAACTACTCATTAGTTTATATTTACATTAGGGCAATTAAATTAGCAATACCTGGAGCACAGATGAAGGTAGATTCAAGGGCTTTTATAGACAGAGTATTTTATGTTATCAAAGCTGTAGTGACATTACACATGCCTTTTTTTTTTTTTTTTTTTTTTGGAGTCTCACTCTGTCGCCCAGGCTGGAGTGCACTGGCGTAATCTTGACTCACTGCAACCTCTGACCCTGGGGTTCAAGCGATTCTCCTGCCTCAGCCTCCTGTGTAGCTGGGGTTACAGGTGCCTGCCACTGTGCCCAGCTAATTTTTGTACTTATAGTAGGGATGGGGTTTCAACATCTTGGTCAGGCTGGTCTTGAACACCTGACCTCAAGATCCACCCACCTTGGCCTCCCAAAGTGCTGGGATTACAGGCATGAGCCACTGCGTCCAGTCCACACATGTCTTCTACACTGACAGGAAATTCTGTATTGTTGTGACTCTAAAAGATAGCCAAACTGTCAGTCATTTGTCTTTTCTTTTTGATGTATGTATATAATATAGGATATATATAAAAACACACAGTAAAACACACATATTTGTGCATATATATGTATCATATAGGATATATATAGAGAAAGGAATATATGTATTATGGTGCATTTACATAATATAGAATATATATAAATATACACACAGTGAAACACATAGATTTCTGTATATATATGACATACAGGATATATATAGAAAAAGAGATATATGTATTATATAAAACATACACATATATACTCGTACTCACACATATATAATTATGGTAAAAATGATGATGGTAGTGATGATGATGATTATTTTATAACTGGCTCAAGTTCTTTTGGGCCTTATTCTTGGTTTCCTCCTCTTTAGAAGATCAAAATTACATGATTTCCTCATGAGATTTTTGAAACAGAAAAGCATTTCCCAATCTCAGTGTAAGAAAGAGCACTTTTCTCCCCTTTTCTTGAAGGAAGGAGAAAAGGAACAAACTCTCCATCCCCATTTCTCCCTCTCGCAGGGTTGGCAATGTCAGACTTGCTTCTTTCTATTTTCAGGCAGTTGGAACTCATCTAGTAGGGTGGTCAGAACAGACTGTAATAAACTCTGCTGGTCACTACGGAGACATGGATCCCACCCTTAATAAATGCATAGTTTGATTGTAGAAATGTAATCTATCCACACAGTTAAAAAAAAGGTGATGAACACATATGTTCATTGCAGCACTGTGTATAATAGCAAAGACCTGGAACCAACCCAAATGCCCATGGATGATAGACTGGACAAGGAAAATGTGGCACATACATACCATGGAATACTATGCAGCCATAAAAAACAATGAGCTGGTGTCCTTTGTAGGGACATGGATGAATCTGGAAACCATCATTCTCAGCAAACTGATACATGAACAGAAAATCAAACACCACATGTTCTCACTCATAAGCAGGTATTGAACAATGAGAACACATGGACACAGGGAGGGGAGAATCACACACTGGGGTCTGTTGAGGGGGCTGGGGGAGGGACAGTGGGGGGTGGGGAGGTTGGAGAGGGATAACATGGAGAGAAATGCCAGATATAGGTGATGGAAGATGGGGACAGCAAACCGCCTTGCCATGGAAGTACCTGTGCAACAACCCTGCATGCTCTGCACATATGCCCCAGAACCTAAAGTACGATTTTAAAAAGAGGTGATGAAAAGGTGGAATATGGTGTTACATGGGTCATTAATCCAGTTATGTCTAAAACTTTGACCAAATATTTTTATCAGTAAGACAAAAAGCCACACATGTAGTCTTTTTTCATGTATACACATTTATGTGTTATACACGTTACATAATAAGACATTTTATGCATAAAGCAGACAAAATAGTAATTGAAATAAGAAGAAAGGCAACATTAATGGCAGTTCTAATATTCTTTCTGCACATCCTGTGAGGTCCTTTATCTCCTCCCAAAACCACGGATATAGACAATACATGCCTTGTCTTTTGGTGCTTGTGTGGAGTGAGACATTGTGTTCTATCTCGTAGATGTGATGGGCAAGGGAATTAAGAGGGATACAGAAGCTTGGGTGCGATGGTCAGCCTGGCCAACATGGTGAAGCCCTGTCTCTACTGAAAATACAAAAATAAGCTGGGCGTGGTGACAGGTGCCTATAATCCCAACTGCTAGGAAGGCTGAGGCAGGAGAATTGCTTGAACCCAGGAGGTGGAGGTTGCAGTGAGCCAAGACTGTGCCATTGCACTCCAGCCTGGGGGAAAAGGGCTAGACTTTGTTTCAAAAAAAAAAAAAAAAAAAAGTAGGGGGATATAGAAAGCATTTCCAAATGTCAAGTGGTAAATCTCTCTTACATCATAACTGCAAGGTTCTACCATTTATTAAGCTGTAGTGACTTTTATTTTCATGTCTTTCCCAACACCTATATAATGACAGTTTTACTCCCAAGATATTGGACTCTACTCTCCCGCTCCCCGACATTTCCCTTTTCCAAAACCCCGGTTCTTTGTCTTCTACCTCTGTTATTTCTTCTGCTTGAAGAGTTGCTCTTCAAAAGTACTGTATTCAGCTTTCTTCCTAAATTTTGCATCCAAGGTTAAAAAATTTGCCTAAGGTCAAGCAGACTGTGAATGGGGTAAGAACCTGTGTTTTCTCTGCTGCTGGCACCATCTTCCGAGTAGGGCCAGTATGACAGTTGTATGCAGATTATTCATTCAACAGGTGACTTATGGGTCATCTGCTCTATGACAGGCATTGTCCTGGGCTATGGGGACACACTAATAAATACGATACACTAAATTACTCTAAAATGGAAAGTGCATATTCTAAAACAGACTGATGTGAAATAAACAAGCATACAAATAAAAGAGCAAGGTAATCAATCTTAGAGAATGGTAAGAGTTTTGGCAATTAAAAAAATATATTGGGTAATTGAAAGTTGGGCGTGTGCGATTTAGATGGCCAGGAAGATCTCTCTGTGAATGTGGAATCTGAGCTGAAACTTGAGTTATATTAAAAAGCTGGTATGAGAGTAAGGAAAAGAGCATTTCAGGCAGAAGTTAACAGCAGGTTTTAGAACCCTAAGATAAAAATAAACTTTCCATGTTTAGAGAATATAGAAACAACTGTGGCATCTGGGTCATAGTGAAAAGAGCAGAGTAAGATGAGATTAGGTCAGCAGGTGCTAGATCATGTAAGACCATGACAAACAGTTTGGATTTCCTGGCAAATGTATTCCTGGCAAAAGGAAGTTGAGGGAGATTTTAAAGCTGGGGAGTGGACCGGGCGCAGTGGCTCATGCCTGTAATCCCAGTACTTTGGGAGGCCAAGTCTGGTGGATCACGAGGTCAAGAGATAGAGACCATCCTGGTCAACATGGTGAATCCTCATCTCTACTAAAAATACAAAAAATTAGTGGGGCATGGTGGCGCGTGCCTGTAATCCCAGCTACTCAGGAGGCTGAGGCAGGAGAATTGCCTGAACCCAGGAGGCAGAGGTTGCAGTGAGCCGAGATTGTGTCATTGCACTCCACCTGGGTAACAAGAGCAAAACTCCATCTCAAAAAAAAAAAAAAGAAGCTGGTCTTATTTGTATCGTTTAAAGATCATTCTGGTTGTCATGTGGGGACTGGCTTCTGGAATAACAAAAATGGCAGCAGGGAGACTAGTGAGGAGGCTTTTCAGGAGTCCAGGCAAGACATAGAGTTTCAGTGGATGAAGATTGTAGCAGTAGAGTTAGAGAAAAGTGGTGAAGGAGACAGAAAGACTTTTTGAAGGATTTAATGTTGTCAGGGTGGGAAAGAGAAGAATCAGACTCTTCTAGGTTTTTGGCTAGAGTCATAAACTAAGTATACTGAGTGCACCATCTTACACTAGCATCAGGGAGAGTAGAAGTCTGGGTATATGGACAATCATGAGATCTGATTTGGCCAGTTAAGTTTAAGGATTTATATTTGAGATCTAGGTAAAGATGTCCAGTAGGCAGTTGGATACACAGAGCTCAGCAGAAAGGCAAAGCCTAGAGATAAACTTCAGGAGTCAGAAGCAGATGAATGGTGCTTACAGCTGAGGAACTGAATGAGACCACCTAGGGTGGACATATAGTCAGAGAAGACTGTATATTCTCTGACATAAAGGGTCAGGGTTATTCCAATAACTACAGCTAAATAAGGGCAAGAGTATTTGTCAGATCAAAAGGCTCTCAGCTCAAAAGAGCTGAGAAGGAACAAGCGTGGGATGGCTGTGTGCTATCTAAAAGAAAGGACCCAACGTCTCCCAAATTGTATTTGTACAAACAGAAAACATCGAATCAAGCACATGTTATGGGATAGCACTAGATTTAGAAATATAAAATAATTAAGACATCCTATCTACTGAGAAAGCAAGATAGAAACCATAAAGTTTAAAGTGTCATTTAGTATCACAATTTCCCTTTCTTTGCTGGACCTTTAATACTGTATTCTGTTGCCTGATGTCTCAGCAGCCAACTCAGACTAGGGGACCGATTTCTTGGTCCTGCTGTTAGCATTTTATTACTGTGTGAGACTGTTTTCAGCTAAAGACAGTGGGATGAGTAACCTGAAAACCTTTAGGAGTCAGCGCCCATAATCAATGTGTCTTGGGTTGGGAAAGGAAGAGAAGTTGCGGCTGATCAAGCCCCTGGGTGGTGGGAAGGTGATGATGCTTGGAGTGGGGGCATCAGGGACACAGTTGCTCAGGAGGAGGTAAAATTCAAGTGGAGCCCAATTTGAGTTTCCTTTCCGGCTTTCTGGAAATAACTTGTTACTCCTTTCCACTTCCTTGCCATTCATTGTCACCTGCACCCAGCTCTCAACTCCGCCTCTCTTTCTCAGGCCTTCCAGTAGAACTTCTGCAGGGAATTTACCACTGTTTGAGAGAAAACCAAGAAAATTCAATTTGTGTTTAGTCTTTGATCAGACAGCCCATTACTGAATCTTTGTTTAAGGAACAAACAATCTTTGAGAGCCTGGAAAAAAATCACCCCTTCCTGGTTTGGTGCTTTTAATGCCTGATGTCTCTACATTTAATCAGTACTGTACTGAATATATTTATATGTATAGAAACAAACATATTCACGTACATTTAACTTACCATTATGAATATTTTACTGCTTCACTTGGGGAGTTTCAGAAAACAGCTATATGTGGAGATAGTTTTAACAGTTACCTGTTGAGTTTTCTTTTTTTTAAGTTTTTTTTTTTTTCTGTGGTTTTTGTTTTTCGTTTGTTTTTCAGAGATAAGATCTTGTTCTGTCACCTAGGCTAGAGTGCAGTGGTGCAATTGTGGCTCACTGCAGCCTCGAACTCCGGGACTCACGTGATCCTCCCACCTCAGCCTCCTGAATAGCTAGGACTACAGGCACATGCCATTTCACCAGGCTAATTTTTAAATTTTTTTGCAGAGGTGGGGTCTCACTATGTTGCCCAGGCTGCTCTTGAACTCCTGACCTCAAACCATCCTCTTGCCTCAGCTTCCGAAAATGCTGGGATTATAGGCGAGATTTATTATCTTCTTGCCTATATCTGAAAAGTATTTAACTTGGCTGACTATATATGAGCAGGGTTCTAGCTCCTTCATTGCATGGCTTTTCTGTATTTTCTCCATAGCAGAGACAATAACTTTTGGTTGCTGTGTGGCTTCTTGGGTGGGTTAGACACATTTTTAGCCTTAATTATTCAGTTTGGGCCTTTCTACCACCAGGCCATTGTACCTAATTGCACACTTTCACTGTGGCCATGCCTTCTGGGGCTCCACTTGCACTATGCCTCTACTGTTTCAGCATCTTGTTTAGCATTACCATGCCTCCCAGACCTGGGCTAAGCTCTTGAGAGCTCTGGCAGTAAGCACAGCTGCTGGACTTGCCTCTAGCACATATTCTAAGACAATGTCAGTGGCTCCCGTGGAATTTCCATCCTCCATATTTTTCTTTCATAAAATCTCAGGAAGTGATTAAAAAATAACAGTCATTAATTTCTCCTCTAAACGTCCAAGTATGTTCTGTTTTCCTAGACTGAAGAATTTTTTGGCTAAATATACACAGACCTTATGTAGTGTTTGCCATGTAAGCGATGTAAATTCTCAAGTGGTTCTTTAAAGGACTATGGTTAGGCAAATAAATAAATGACAATAGTTACCAATTATTGCAGGAGCATTTACATACAGGATTACATATAGAACTTCATTTAATCCTGACAAAAGCAACTATCGTATCTGCCTTGATGAGGCAAAACTGAGTGTCTGCACATTAGAAAGCGTAGCCATGCTACGGTCTACTGTTTCCATTTGGAAATACGAGCCCTGACTTGGCAGATAGTCTGTAATTTTTAAATATAGTATAGGTGTGTGTATATATATATAAGTATATATGTATATATACTTATTTATTTTATGTACAGATGGTTTTATGTACAGATAGTTCCTGAAATAGTGTTCAATTTTTAAATTGTCAATTTTCCAATGGTGTGAATGTGATATGCATTCAGTAGACACTGCGTGTTGAATTTTGAATTGTGATCTTTTCCCAGGCTGCTGAAACGTGGTGTGATGCCGTCTTGTGATGCTGGGCAGCGGTCATGAGCACAGCCCTCCATCAGCCACACAATCAGAAGGGTGAGCAACCGATATTGTACTCTACAGTGTACTGGATTCAATATATTACATGAGATCCTCAACACTGTATTATAAAATGAACAGTTGGGGTTTGCCCAACTGTAGGCTAACATATGTGTTCTGAGCATGTTTAATGTAGATTAAACTAAGTCATGATGTTTGGTGGGTTAAGTGTATTAAATACATTTTTAACTTATGATATTTTCAACTTACAATGGGGTTATCAGAACATAATCCCATTGTAATCTAATGTGTATTTTTACACATAGTATTATGTTATACTATATTACATTATATTATGCTATGGTATATTATACTGTATTAATTATATTATAATTATACTATATTTACATGATCCATGGTGAGAACGAAACAAAAGACATTTGTGGGCTGTTTGCATCCTCTAGGCTCCATAGGCAACCTCTAAAGTCTATAGTCAATTTGGGGTTGGTGAGAAGAGACCAGAGTTTGGGGAGCTGTTATGTGACAGGGCATCTGGTCTCTGTTTCATTGTCTTACAAGGTCCTGTGTTGAGAGAGAAGCTGCTAAGAATGCTCCTCTGGGTTTCATCTGTGCATCCTCAGGGTTGATTAGGGGTTCAGCTGATGCCGTTAAAGCCCAACAGGAGCTGGACCTGCTGTAGGGAAATGGGGGCCACATAATTCTCTTCTTACTTCTACACCCCACTGGAGTATCTGACCCAGCTCAAGAACTAATTATTTATGCAATATCTACAAGCTTCCTTGTCTATACCTTTATTCCCATTAGATAGAAATGCTTGATAAGAATATAAATGTATATCCTTGAAAAGAATATTTTCATTTTGATGGAGATCAGTGTCTTTCATCGGCTTTTAAAATGCGTCCTCTGAGCCTTAGGATGCTGTGAAGAGGGAGAGCAAGGATGTAGCCTCCTTCCACCCGCCATCCCTCTGCCTGCCCCCCTAGCTGTTTATTTATTTTCAGGGAATGCCAGCCCCCCGCCCTCCCCACCAGTCTCTGAAAAATACATCTTTGGAAAAAGCAGTTCTTTGGCAATATGAAAAGGTATCTGGAAAATTTAATTCGAACAGTCATGTTTTAAGCATCTATTATTTTTATTGCAATTTCCTCAATAAGTTGTGTTTTTTTCTACTTATAAATAATTCTAGAAAAATTTTTAAAAGATGGGAAGAGTTGGAGTAGCTATATATTTTTTTCCACACATGGAGCTATATGATCCAAACTTCTCAGCTGGAATTCTGCATTAGTAAGCCACCCCCTAAACTACTAACACGATGCACATACTGTTTTCCTGGCAGGATTATTTTGTGCCCATCTGCTCAGAAGTGCCATGCCAATGGAATGTGGGACTTGCTGGAGAGCCCGTGGCACTGGGAGTCAGCTTTAAGATCTCTCCCGTGCCAAGCAGTCCCTGAGTCAGAGCACATGCTGATTACAAGAGATCACATTGCTGATACTGTAGATAAAGAAACATCAGCAAACATCCAGATCATGTGCTCCATTTCCCAGTGTGTCTCTCTTCTGGGAGTCATGTACTGCGTCTATAGAACTGGCCAATCAGGAATGTGTAGGACTTCCCTATTTGTGTATAACCTTCATTGAAGAAGAACAACTTTTTTTTTTTTTCTTTCCCATTTACAATGTAGGGAAACCATTTCCTCCAGCTCTATACTAAATCTCCTTACTTTGCAATTAAGTATCAATGTTTTATCAGGTTAGGCTGAATAGGGAGTCAGGTGTGTCTTAAAGCTAACGTGAAGCAAGTGCCTGGATAGTCTTAGACTTTCTTTATTTTTTGCTTTCATTTTTATTTATCTCCCTTACCTGTTATTTCTGTTGAGGTCCTTTTATGGAAATCTGGGAGTCAATAGCCTTAGTCACATATGTGCAGGTATTTCTCTTGAAGGGCGTGGCTGCAGCCACACAGACCTAAGTTGGCACATGCATGTGTGTGTATGTGTGTGTGTGCATGAGCACACACACACAAACACGCACACACAACCAATCCATGTGGCCATGTCAAATATGTGTGTGGGAGCACATATTCTCTGTAACCATTCAGAGCATGTTGTATGCTCTAGTGCAAGCGTTCCTGACTTTTTATTTTTCAAATCAAGAGCCCCTTTAATTATCTGCCTCTGGTTCCCCATGACTATCACTAATGGAAGCATTCATTAAGTACACCGTGTGGCTTAATTCATGGTAAATGTGGGGTTTCTTAGGCTTTTGGAAATGTGGGAATTAATTGTAGGGCTTCGATGACCCTCTTTGGGAATTCTTGCGAGCTCGGAAGATCTGGATCTGCTGACTGCTGTTGCGAATGATGGTCTGCTGGATGGGAAACCCAGGGAACCCAACTCGGTGAAGCTACAGCTGGGAACTTGTTCTTAGAGCCTTTATTTCCTCACCTGTAAAGTGAAGACTGGAGTCCAGTGAAGTCTCCAGTGAAGCCACAGCTGGGAGCCTGTTTTCAGAGCCTTTATTTCCTCACATGTAACATGAAGAAGCAACTGCAGTCCAGGGCTGTTTTTGGACTGATGGCTCTCCTTAGACTCAACACTCTCCTGGATCTGAGTCCCAGGGTATAGTTGGGCAGATATCTGTCTGGTGGCCTTCTCAAGTTTCCTGTCCCCTGTGCACTTCCTCTCTTAACATGGAGTGTGCAGTTCTTTCCCCGTCCTCCCCATTCTATGTGTACAGACCTGAAGAACCCTGGACAATTTCAAAGGAGATTCCACAGGTATATAGGAGGAAATCCACAGCCAGAAATAAGTAAGATCTGCTTGGAAAAATAAATCCATTTTATCTGGACTTGAGTAGGCCCACTAAGCTCTGCCCACATGGAGAAGCCACGAGAAGCATTCACCACCGGCAACTCCCATTTCTGCCTAGTAGAGCTCTTAATGATTAGACGGCTTTTAAAATGGATACATCAAAGACATACAAATCAGGGTGTGAGTCTATGTTGTGGGTCCTGATACCTGTTATCACCACTTAAGTATTTCTTCAAACATGGTGTTGAGTCCAGGAGTCTACGTGATTATTATTAAACTAAAAACATGTTACATTCCAAAGATATTTTGGAAACAATAGATTTTGAAATTCACTGGTGGCTTCCATCACTTCAACAAACTTGTATTTAGGGAGCAGGTGGTGTCTGCAAGCCTAAACTACAAAACTGGTGTTTAGTGGTGAGGCTGATAATTCTCCCTCTTGTTTACAAGATTGTACTGAAGGGAAGGATTTCACCTGAGCATGCCTTATGCCAGAAGCAAAGGAAATGCACCAACTTGAAAGATTTTGTGACAAGCATACAATATACCTAATGTATTATGTCTTTTTTTTTTTTTTTTTTTTTGGTCTGGGGTAGAAATAAACAGCTACTGATAGACTGTGTATATGGTGAAAATTGTAAATTTGTACTTTCAGAATAATGTTGGTTATGGTCAATATAATCCAATTTAAACTTAGGGGAAAAATGCCTCATAAAAGGAATAATAAATTCTTAACTAGAATGTGTAGGACTTCCCTATTTGTGTATATCCTTTATTGAAGAACCACTAGTTGGATCAGTTCTACTGACAGTGAGAGAATGAATCTAATAGCTGTTCCCCAAAACTCCAAACACTGTGATTTTGCAGAGAACAAATTAAGAGAAGGTTAAATTGATATGAATGAATGGTATAGTCTTCATTAGGAGTGAATCAGTTTTGGCCTTAAGATAAAACATGTCATTTTCAATTCATGTCTGGAAAAAGAAGTTCTAATTCTAACAACTGGAAATGAAATATTGAGTGCAGTCTCACAGGTCTGTCTGGTTGCAAAGAGAGATGTACATGAATGGCGTCGCATCTCTAACCCTACCCTGGAAGGATGTGAGCAAGGCAGGCTACATTCTGGCAACTCTTAGCCCTTGATGATATCTTCATCTGTTTGTGTTGTTACAAAGGAATACCCGAGGCTGTGTAATTGATAAAGAAAAGAAGCTCGTTTGGCCTGCCCTCGTTCTGCTGTACAAGAAGCAAGGCACCAGCATCTACATCTGGTGGGGACTTTAGTCTGCTTCCTCTCATGGTGGAAGGGGAAGGGAAATGGACTGCAGAAGTTAGAGGGCAGGAGGTGAGAGTTAGGAGAGCGGTGCCAGGCTTTGTAACAACGGGCTCTTGATGGAACTCTCAAGAACTCATTCCTTACTGCAAGGATGGCACCAAGCCATTCATGCATGAAAGATCTGCCTCCATGACCCAAACACCTCCCACCAGGCCCCACCTCCAACACTGAGTTCAAATTCCTACATGAAATTTGATGGGGCCAACCAAAGTCACATCCAAACCACACCAGATGTGAGGTCAGGTGGAAAGGGAGTCTGAGGCTTTGCTTCAGGCCACATTCCCCAGCCCTGATCATAAGCCTTCCTGGTATCATCAGCACAGAACAGTGTTTAAGGTTAGAGGCACACATACTGGGTTCAACCCTCCATCGCCTCTGTGTAATTGTAACATGTTATTCCGTCTGTCTAAATCACAGTCCTTCTTTTGTAAGTGGTTGATTAAAACAGCTTTACTGGGAGGATTAAATGTGATGACATATGTAAAATGTCTGAAACATAAGAATAAGAAATATTTTCTATTATTATTATTAGCATAATCATCAACAACTATTAATTTTACTTACTTTGAAACTAAATGAAAAGTTATTTGAGCATTATATAACAGATTTCTGCATGAATTCAAAGTATTAGTGGTGATGAATTATTTTTCTTTCTCAAAACTTTTTCAAAACACCAGTGAGAAGGTAGACAATCTCTAAAAGCTTGAAATCTTGTTTTATTTTTGACATGTCTCAGGCATGTTTATTTTTCTGTTTTTATACCTATGACCATCAGAATATTGGAAAAAGGATTAGATAGCCTAAAAATAATACAGGCTTTATAAATCCACTTTGCTAGAGAATTACTTTCTGAGGCAACTGGTCTTTCCAAAATAAATTTGAAAACTGTATCCTTATTAAAAAAAATAAAAACTTGGCAAGGCAAAAGAATTTAGGCCATATCAGCTATGTCATTCTAAATTTTAAAATATTTAGTCTTTCTTCAAGATAAATAGGAACAATTGAATTTAAGCAACCGAGAAAAATAAACATACAACTCCTTGAAAATGCACAAATAACTATACAGTTTTAAAAAATGTTATCAGAAAAATGTCTTTACTACTAACAAGCTCTGAATTGAAAAGTGGCCATAGATTATGTTTGTGTCTGTGTAATGGTTGCACTGCCAGGGGACTTAGCAGTCTAGGGGTAGATGAAGCTTAGCATTTGCAGGATTTTGGAGTTTCAGATGGAGGAATCCCAGCTGTCTGCTAACAAAAACCTGGTAGGTCTTGGGCAAAGTGGTCAAGAGTATGTGCGTTGGGACAATCAGGAAGGCTCTGAAAGAAGGTAAGATCTGAACGGAGCCTTAAAGGATGGTTGGATGAGATCATACTATCTCTTATCCAGGTGCAGTCATTTTCTTTTCTTCCTCCTCTCCATCCTCTACATGGCACTAGTTTTCACCTGTTTAGAGGCATACAGTTAGCAAACCATGGAAAATTATGGGAGACTGATGATCATAGAAACATTTACTTTGATGAACAGTATTGATGGGAGTGAGTAGTGGAAAACCAGTATTAAGTGGGAGACTGAGGACAATAGCAATTTCATGAGGTGACCATGTCGTTTCCAGGTTGCCTAATGGGCTGGTGACTGATGAAGTATACAGCTCTGGGGTGAGATGTGAATTCAAACCCCTTCACAGTCATACCCACCTACAGCACTAGGGCCACCTGCATGCTGCTGTTTGACAGCATCTCTTACATTTAAAAATAAGAACATGATTTGATTGCTATGAGATTAAGTGATATAGTCATTATTGTATTTTAGTTTGTACTTTGCCAAGTACATTACCGTGACAGGTAATTTTGCTTATATGCTAGTATTTACTTACTTTGCATCTAGTTTCCGAGTGAACTCAGCTAAGATCGCAGGTGACACAGAACTGTGTCCTGTGATAGCCTATTAAATCTAGGACATTTTTTCTAGTCAGGAATATTAAAAAAACAAACAAACAAACAAACAAAAAACCTCAGTAATCTCTAATGCCAGAATTTAATTGAGCAATCACTTTAAGGAATATCTGGAGTTGTCTTGCTTATAGAAAATGGGTGACTTTTAAGGACATATTTATTTCAAGTTTGATACAACTTCCCATTATCCTGCTTTTTTCATATTCAGATTTATTCCCCATAAAAGCTTTATTCCCCATAAAAGATTTATTCCCCATAGTAAGTGCATACAGAAACTATGGTTTAATAATTTCAAGGATTGTCGTGAAACATTTTTTAAAACTCCAGTTTCTAATAATCTCCTGTTGTCTTAAAACCGGTAATATTTTTGAGTTGCAATAATAAATCCCTAATTCTTGTTCTCATCACAAGTAATGACATCAAGTAGGAATCATCACATGCAACACAAAAATGTTTAAAACTTTGGGGTACGAGCAGAGTGGCAAAAATTAATATTCAAAAATAATAATCTCACTCTCTTGGCTGTTTTGACTTATATTTTTCCCACCGATTATATAAATATGAAAGAGCTGACTGGATGTTGCTGACATCCTACAAACATAATTACTTACTTCAGATCTATTTCCCTTAGCTCTGTAGATATCCTGATCTAGAAATCAGAACTTAATTAGCAAGACAATGGTTTATTACCTTTTTTTAAATGTCTAAGGTTGTTTTGTTGTTGTTATTGTTGCAGTTGCTTTTATTTTCATTGACAAACATGAAATTCTTCTGGTAACTGGTTCAGTTCTTTGACCTCGAAGCTGAGGACATGACACAGGTTGGGCCAGTCATATTACCTCATTCCTGGAGCCACAGTGATTTGTGCAGAGATGGGCATGTTACACAAGCTGGGCCAATCAGAATTCTTCCCTGGAATTTGTTTTACTGCAAGTATCAGGGAGAACTATTCTTCCTTCCTAGGTTGCTAAGGATGTGGCCCCACTTTCCAGAGTGTGCAGTAAAGGATACACTTTGCCTTAAAGAGGTTTGGCCCTTTTGCCCCCAGCTGCAGGGCTGTAATTTCTAAGCCTTTGGAATGTTCTGCCTGTGGGAATGCCTTTGTTTACTGGAGGCCTTGAGCAGTCCCAGATAGTCTATGCTAACAATGTAACTTTTGGTGGGAGCCCTTGGGCTAGGTGGTACCACTCAAGCTCCAAAGGTGTTAGAGACTAAGAATAGTCACATGGGTAATCAGAATGTCCACTTGGCCAATTCCCAATAAAAACTCTGGACAGCAAAGCTTGGGTGAGTTTCCCTGGTTGGTAATATTCTGTGTGCATTGCTATCCATTGTTGCTGGAAGAAGTATATCATGTTTGCATTCGCTGCTGAGAGAGAACTGAAACTCTAAGCCTGCTATGTCCTAGACATGGCCTTAAGCACCTCCTCTCTTTGCTGATTTTAATCTGTATCCTTTCACTGCGGTAAACTGTAACCATGAGTGTAATGGCTTTTCTGAGTTCTGCTGGTCCTACTAATAAACTGTTAAACCTGAGGGTGGATTTAGAGACCTCTTGAGCATTTTATAGAGCATCTGTTTTATTTTCTTCCGTTTTAATTTTACTTTTAAGTTCTGGGAAATTTGTGCAGAACGTGCAGGTTTGTTTCATAGGGATACATGTGCCATGGTGGTTTGCTACGTCTATCAATCCATTACCTAAGTTTTAAGCCCCGCATGCATTAGCTATTTGTCCTGAGAGCATCTATTTTTTGCACTACTAGAGAAAGGCCGAGAGAGAGAAGCAAAGATGAAAGAGAGTAGGATGGATGAATTAAAGGAGAGAGAGAGAGAGAAAGAAAGAGGAAGGATAAAATCGTGGGTCTGGCTCTAATCCTGGAACCTCCTGAGGGTGCATTATTTTCTTTGCTATTGTTTTGAATCTTTGCGTTTCCTGAATATACTTCCAATAATTCTCTCTCACTCCTTCAGATAGTTTACACTGCATTTCTGAAAGGCCTTTAACTGTATCATTTTAAAGTTTCAGCTATATTTAGTTAAAACATATTTTTCTTTTTACCCTTAGAGAAGTAAAGTAAAACCAGGACAAAATGAAGCCTTGTAAACATTTTTGGGATCTCGATAAAGTTATTGAAAAATTTACTCATGTGAAGTAAATTAATCTGGAAATGTGGATGTCACCCTGACGGGCTTTTTAATACCCAAATTATTTCTAAAATGCTGTTAGAATAAGAGATTTGGTAACAGAAGTTAGCATAGGTCTGCTAGTTTCTTAATTTTTGTAAGAATTTTCTAATATATAATTTTCTACATCTTGAGCTCTCAGAATAATATTACTTTTGTTAGGCAAGAGATAGCGTTTCATTACGCTAAAGGACTAAAGCTAAACTCTTGTGACCCTGCTCAAAGAGATTATTTAAGCCCAAAAAGATGGTTTTATAGAAAATTCTACATTATTCTACTACTAAGTATTAGCCCACAGAAGAAAGTTAGCAAGTATATCCTCTCTAAACTCTGTAAACTTTCAGACAGTTGCATTATCAACATTTATCATTCTATTGAACGAAAATGGACCACACTTATTACATCCTGATGCCAGTCTGGGAATTGCAGTTGGATTTCTGTTACTGTGTCAGAGTTCCTTGGGTTTTTTGGAAACAAAAAGGAACTTTCTTAATTTGACAAAGTATCTACAAATACTTAAAACAAAAAAATCATATTTGTGCTGACGTGTCAGGAACATATCCTACAAAGTGAAGACTAAGAATGAATTCCATTCCCTTATTACTCTGTCTAGGTCCTAGACAGTGCAATACACAAGAAAAAGAAAGATAATCTATAATTACTGGAATGAAGGAACTGTCATGATTACAGGTAGCATAATTTTTAAATAAACATTTTTAAATCATTTTGGAAATTTGATAGCTATAAGGTTGATATATAAGTATCAATACATGTACTTAATTGTGTCCCTAAATATCAGCATGACCAATTAGAAAATGTATTCTTTAAAGTATTCTATGCCCAATAAGCACCAGGTGTCTATGAATAAATGTAAGAAATGGATGCCCTGTATGAAGAATATTGTACAACAGTGTCAAAGGACACAAAATGACATATATATGGATAGATATTTTATTTTATTTTATTTTTGAGATAGAGTCCCACTCTGTCGCCCAGGCTGGAGTGCAGTGGTGTGATCTTGGCTCACTACAACATCTGCTTCTTGGGTTCAAGCGATTCTCCTGCCTCAGTCTCCTGAATAGCTGGTATTAAAGGCACACACCACCATGCCTAACTAAATTTTTTGTATTTTTAGTAGAGACAGGGTATCGCCATATTGACCAGGCTGGTCTTGAACGCCTGACCTCAGGTGGTCTGCCTGCCTTGGCCTCCCAAAGTACTGGGATTATAGGCATGAGCCACTGTGCCCAGCCTTAGATATTTTAGATATGGTAAGATTTATTTTCCTAAATAGACTAATTATTCCAAAAGTAATTTAAAATTTTAATTAAAACCCCAATAGAGTTTTCTTTGTCAACACAGCTAGTCAGTTCATGTGGAACTGATTAATTCATCTGGAAGAATCAAGAGCCCCAAATATTCAAGTTGGCAATGCTCAGCCACTATAACATGCAGTTCTGCTTCCTTATTGTATTAGTTCATTTTCATGCTGCTGATAAAGACATACCCAAGACTGGGAAGAAAAAGAAGTTTCATTGGACTCACAGTTCCACATGGCTAGGGAGGTCTCAGAATCATGGTGGGAGGTGAAAGGCACTTCTTACATAGCAGCAGCAAGAAAAAATGAGGAAGATGCAAAAGTGGAAACCATCAGATCTTGTGAGACTTATTCACTACCGCTAGAACAGTAAGGGGAAACCACGTACTGATTCAAATTATCTCCCACCAGGTCCCTCCCACAACACATGGGAATTATAGGAGTACAATTCAAGGTGAGATTTGGGTGGGGACACAGAGCCAAACCATATCACTTAGATATAGAGAAAACTATACCATCATAGCTTATGAGTGAATAACTGCAAGCAACGTATATGTATGTTAATATAGTAATTAATGAATATGGTATATTCCTGCAAGTAATACTATGTAGCAGTTAGAATTAACAAGATAGATCTCTCAGTAGTTCACTAGCCTGCTATAATCTACATCCTTTTACTATTAATACATTGGCCTCCTTTGGGAAATTTAATCTTGTGGTTCCCTCTCTCAGGAAGATTCTTTCCCCAGAGATGGTTCTGGCTCATTTCTGTGCTTTGCTTTGTTTTCTGTTCTTATGTTATCTCCTTGGAAAGCCCTTGTGTGAAAATACTATAGAATACTTTCCCATTCTTATCATCCCCTGACCTTCTATATTTGTTCCCAGGTCTTCTTTCTGCTTTACAAGACTACAAGCTGCAAGGGGGGCAGCACTTTGCTTTGTTCAGTATTGTATCCCAGCTCCAAAAACAGTATCGGAGTGATGCTGGATGTATTTGTTGAAGTGATACATAGACACCTGCACACATTTGAAAATTTATGTGCTCCCTTCACCTGCTCCTGGTACACCCTCTCACTCAGAATAGCTTGTAGAAACTGACCCAGCAGATCCTTCTTCCTACTGCATATCTTCCGACAGTCCCAGAAGAGCAAGAGGCACAAGGAGCACAAGGGCAGCCTGAATGTCTCCAACCTCCTTGCTTCCTCACAGCTTGCTCTCCCGGACCCTTCCATGAGGATCCAGTGGGCACGGATGAATGTTCTATCCAGGATGAAGACTATGTCTAGCTGGGGAGCACTGGAGCTTCCCTTCTCTATGAAATGCCTAGCAAATGATACAGCAGCACCGCAAAACAAGGAGCCTGTGCTCAGATCCCAGTGAACTGATCTGCCTCTTCTTGCACTTTTTGCAATATCATCTGTGTTGGAAAAGAACATTTAAAGCCACGGTCTACCTTAATGTTTACATCCGAAGGGTTGGAAATGGGTGATTGTTAAGCCCTTCAGACAAGGTGATGTTCAACTGCTGCTCTTCTGGGAGGGGATGCCATTTAGTGGGCTGCAGGGAGCTGATGTAAAAACTGCATCCTGGGAGCCCAAATGCCTTTTGTACCTCTCTTCTGACCTGGGGTTTACCTTGTCTTCTCTGGGGTAGACTGGAAACTTGATCTCCTCATTTCCTTTAATTACATAGCTAAATTTTTCTTGAATTACTTGTGTTAGTGGAAAGAACACAGGTTTTGGAATCAGGTGGACCTGGGTTTGAATTATGGCCACATTACTTCCTAACCATTCAACCGTGGGCAGTTTACTTAATTTCTTTTGATCCTCTCTTTTTTCACCTAAGTTAGAGGGGTTATAATATGTCTTCTGTCTCTGGGTTTGGGGCTTGATACAATGAAATAGTAGATATAAAGCACCATACTGCTCTAATGTGGATAGACAAAAAGTATTCATTTTGGCCCACCTTAAATCCCACTTCTCTCTGTGGAGGTATTAATAATAATTTTGTTGTTGTTGCTTTTAAAATAGGGTCTCACTCTGTTGCCCAAGCTGGAATGCAGTGGCACAATCATGGTTCAATGCAGCCTTGACCTCCCAGGCTCAAGTGATCCTCCTGCCTCAGCCTCCTAAATAACAAGAACTATAGGCATGCACCACCATGCAAGGCTATTTTTTATTATTATTTTGTAAAGACTTGGGTCTCCCTATGGCACCCAGGCTGCTCTTGAACTCCTGGGCTAAAGTGATCCTCTGGCCTCAACCTCCCAATATTCTGTTATTACAGGCCTGAGCCCCCTTAACTGGCAATACTATTTTGGGTACAAATCACACATGACTATATTTTACTGAATTTCTTTTTTTTCCCGCTAGCCTGGCTCTGTGAGTACTTTGTCTTTCCCGATTTGGCTTAGTGGGGCAAAGAAAGTAACAAGTGATGGTAATAACTGATACCGCTCATGTCTTCATCGATATCTCGTTGTAACCAAATAACTTCGTTCCAGCCACATGTGTGAGCTAAATTTACTGAGTAAAAGAAGAACTAAGAATGAAACAAGATGAGAGGAGATTGTGCCTTTGGATATTGAATATCAGGACCTGGGAGATCGTGAAATAAAAATGAAGTATTTAACTCTTCATTTTGAGAGAATTTACCCCAGCCCGCATTCAGAATAATATTGATAAGCTTCTACTAAACATCAACTCATCTAGAGACCCCTAATCCCAAATGATCACCTAATAGTAAATGAAAGACACCAGACAAAGCTTACTTCGTTTTGATAAATAAGGACACCTTCAGTCATTGAAAGTTAATCTGAAATAAAAGAAAAGCCTTACCCTACCTCCCCGTGTTTCAGAGTCTCTGTATGAAGAATGATCATGTTTACTATGTTGTTAAACTGGTTGTGTTCTCTTTTTATATGAAATCCTGGCTTGCTCTTCTACCAGCCAGTGCAGTGGGGCAAGGGAAACATACATGGGCTTAGGGGAGCTGGACCTGGGTTCAAGACATGGCCGTGACACTTAATAGATGTGTGGCACCACCAACCTTAGCTCATGTTGCAGCTTAGGAAACTGAGGCCCAGAGAAGTTAATACTGTCTTGCAAAAGTCTTCAGGGGATTAAACCAGATAATGTCTATAAAAGATCTTGGATGTAAGAGAGCCCAAATAAATAGCAGCTGCTATTATTATTACCACTCTTACCTACTCTTCTCTCAGCAAACTGTTGTGGATAGCATCACTTTCTGGCTCTCTAAATATTAAGAAGCTAAGCAATGTAAACAGTCTAATTCTAATATACTATGTCAACGACCATGGACCCCCAGAAATTAGAGATTTTAGTAACTTACTATTTTTAAGCATTCTTGAGACAAAGCTGCAGCTTAGTAAACAGGTTGGTTAACTTATTTAACTCCCCAATCTTTATTCATGGTTACTGCCATCCCTTGTACTTCTGACATTTGACTTCAACTTGCTATTTTCCACTTTCATGCTTTTGTATACAAAACGTCCTCCTCCTTCTTCAGGCAGTTCAGGTTCTTTATCTACAGATGCTGAAATTTAGTCTTCTGAAGATAGTTTTCCATGGTGTAATCATCATTCCTTTACAGTAGTCATTAACTGGGGGTGGTTTTGCCTTGTAGGGGACATTTGGCAATGTCTGGGGATATTTTTAGTTGTCACAATAGAAGGCAGACCTTGCTTATGGCATCTCATGAGTGGAGACTAGGGATACTGCTAAGCATCCTGCAGTGCATAGGACAGACCCCATAACAAAGAATCATCCATCTTCAAACATTAGTGGTATGGAGGTTGAGAAGTCCTGAGCTAGGGTGATCCCAGACTTTTTCAATCAACCTCAGTCATTTTGGGGAATGAAAAAAATCACTCTTAACAATTAAGCGGAGACAGCTAGTGTAAACTGGGACTATTGCTGGCACACAGGGATGTATGGCCCCCTATCTTGAGTTCCTTTTCTTTTGCACTGCTGAGATACTGCCCCAAAGCATAACATTAGTTTGCCTTCTTGACTTGCTTATAGCTGTTCTCATCAGTTAGACTCTCACACAGCCCAAACAAGGTGCTGTGGCTTCTGCAACCTCCCCTTCTCCTTCTAGTGCTGTATACAGAGCACCTACTTGATAAATCTTCTTGATTGACTGTGCTTATTTATAATCTCTGTTCACAATTGAGAAGAATGCAACAGGTACCATTGCTCATAATGTAGAGAAGATTCCACCTCCTATGATATATAATTTGATGAAATATGCTAAGCAATGTACAATCCCCTTAATTGGTACTCATTTAAATTACTCGTGTTTACTGTAAATGTTCTTACTGCACAAGATGTGTTTCTATTGAATTAGATCGAATTTTATTGTTGAAAGAGTGGTTTATACATGTGAAATCAACAAAAATATATCAAGTTATCCAGATTCTGCCCGGGACATGATAGATGTACAATACATATTAGTTCATTTTGCCTTCCTGTTACATAGGACACTTTAAAAATAATTTTAAGCCATTTAATTTTGTTTTTGAAATATTGACCTTAGGGGATATTAAAGTTACTGGTTGGCATGCTAGGGTTCTCACATAACCAAGTACCACAGCCTGGATGGCTTCAACAACAGAAATTTATTGCTGTACAGTTCTGGAGGATATAAGTCAACTTTTAACGTGTCGGCAGAGTTGGTTCCTTTTGATGGCTGTGAGGAACGGATCTGCCCTAGGCCTTTCTCCTTAACTTAAAGATGGTGCCTTTCTCCCTCCATCTCTTTACATCATCATTGCATGCATAGCTGCTTCTAAATTTGCCTTTTTTATAAAATCAGAAATCATATTGGATTAGGGTCCACCATGGTGAACTTATTTTAATTTGATTACCTCTGCCAAGATCCTATCTCCAAATAAGCTATCATAACTAAGTGGCTAGAAATTCAACATATGAATTTTGGGGGAACACAGTTCAACCCATAACAATTGGTAGTTAACAAATTGCTATAAACAGATTATAAGCTAAATTAAAATTTTGTAGAGAGAACAATTCTACCATACCCTACTATTATCTGAAGAGAAAGTTGTGGAGTCACTACAGTTTGGAATATAAATGATGAACTTGTGTTATTGTAAGCTACTAGATCTTAGTAGTTGATCTTTAAAAGCATTCTAAGGAACTTTCCAGAGAATAATTACATGGATCAAAAATGTCAACATCTTTCTTCTGAGTATGTGAACTCAAAATACTTTGCCTGTCATTTAATTTATTTTTTCCCCTCCCCAAATCTCTTGAGATGAATAAAGGACAGGCTTTAGGTGACAAAACATAGGTGAAAAAATTGCAAGATCATTTATTTCACACCATTTTCATTTTCCATAGGCAGAAAAAAAAATGTGTCCTTGGCACTTGCTTTATTGGAGGCATGTCTGCCTGACTGTTTAGAGCATGAATAAGATTATGGGATTCCACACTTGTTGATCTTTAAGTGAACTGTATTCATGAAATAATCGGGGTGGAGGTGGGTCTTGAGGGAAGCCCAAGCATCTACCAGGCTAGGACTTGAGCCAAGTGAGAGCTTTGAGATTTTTTTCAGTGTGAAAGAGACTGGATAGCTGCCGTCTTCCTGCTATCTCAGGATGGGAGGAGGAAATTTTTAAAAATATATACATTTATATTTACATACTATATGAAATATAAAGTATTTCACATCTATCTGTGCCTGAAAACAACGTTGGACAGGGAACTGGGTTCCAGCCCCCATCTTGCCACTAAACTAAGTGAATTTAGGGAGGTCCCTTCACCTGCTGGAACTGCTTTCTCAGCTGTGCATTCAGAGTTTTAGCCTGGGTGCCCCCCACAAGGTCCCCACAACCTGAGAATCTCATGAGGGAGAGTGTTCCAAATATTAAAAGTGATTTTCTGGCCGGGCGCGGTGGCTCAAGCCTGTAATCCCAGCACTTTGGGAGGCCGAGGTGGGTGGATCACGAGGTCGAGAGATCGAGACCATCCTGGTCAACAAGGTGAAACCCCGTCTCTACTAAAAATACAAAAAGTTAGCTGGGCATGGTGGTGCGTGCCTGTAATCCCAGCTACTTAGGAGGCTGAGGCAGGAGAATTGCCTGAGCCCAGGAGGCGGAGGTTGCGGTGAGCCGAGATCGCGCCATTGCACTCCAGCCTGGGTAACAAGAGCGAAACTCCGTCTCAAAAAAAAAAAAAAAAAAAAAAAGTGATTTTCATGTGGTTAACGCTAAGGATACATTGGCTCTCAAAGAACCTTATTTCTGTAACCTTGTCCCTAACATATTTAGTTACCTCTGTTAAGACTTGTTTGGGGTGCGGCAGGGGGAGGGCAGGGAAGCGTCAGTGTTTTAAAAACAAAAGGAAGAGCTCTCCTTCCGCCTGCTGCAGTCCTCCTCACTTTGCAGAACAGCTGCCTTTTCTGGCCCCCACCCCCAACCCTGAATCTCCACTCCTGGAATAGGCATCAGCTCTACAGAGTTTTTATGTAGTGAACTCGAAATTTCAGGGGCAAAAATCCCTGCACCCAGGATTTGCCCCTTCTGAAAAGTTTCACCCATTCTTAAAGGAAGAGAAGTTAAAAAGAGTGGGGTCGAGGCCCGGAGTCTTTAAACAGAGGCCTCTTTATCTTCTTCCTCCACGAATGCAGGGCAGCCTCCGAAAGTTATCAGAGTGTCATTAGCAGGGACAGCTGCTGGTAAACAAGGAGGATGTCGACACCAGCGCCTCGGTCAACAGGAATTTAACTTTAATCTGTCCCTTACTTAAAGAAACACTCCTCTCATTCGCTTTCTCCCTCCGTCCACGATGCACCATTTATTTATCTCCATCAGCTTCCAGATAGAAGGCTGGCATTGACTCCAGAAAGCCCACAGGGATAGAAAATTAATAAGGTGCTAGGGACATTCACCTTGGGTCAATTCGAGGGGACAGCGGAGAGAAAGGGAGTTTGCTGCGGAGTTCCCGCTTAGCTGGAAACCGATCCTACATATTTATAAAGGTGAAACTGGAGGGCTGCCAAGCGCCTGTATTTAAGTGATTAACAAATGTTTCTCTTTAAGTGGACACCTCTTGTTCTAAATATATTTGACAAGAATGCAAAGAGTCATCTAGAGGGCAGAGAGGGCGAGCCCGGGCCTCCTCTCGCGAGGCGGACAGGCTGGCAGGCCGGGCGCCCTGCTCGGTGCCAGCCCGGTTCACCGTCGCCGGTGGGCAGGCTGCCAACGCCAGCGGCTCCCCGCTGTTTAACGACAATGGATTTACTGCTTCTCTGCATATTGGTGTTATTTTGTATAAACAAGGTTAACACTCCTTTTAAATTAAATGCACCACCTGGTGACTGAGTGGGTGACCTTGCCAGCTCCCTTCACCTGGTTTAGGAAAGCCCGGGCTCTGGCTCCCATTTCAACCTGTGGCTTTCCTTGGAACCTCCTTTGCTTCTCGTTGAATCGGAGCTCCTGCAGGAGGCTGGCGGGTGCCTTGCCCTCTGACTCCGCCGTGGGGGACGAGACCCGCTGGAGGTACTAGCGGCCCCTGCGGCTGAGCCGGTGTCCAAGCTCCTTCCACGTGGCGCAGGGCGGATCAAGGCTTGCCCTGGGCCAGCGCGGGGCTGCCGCCAGCACCAGAGCCTCGGGAACCGCCCTCCTCCGGGGGCCAGTGTCACCGGAGAGTGACAGACGGTCTGGTGGGCCCTGCCTAGGCAGCCCCTAAACAGAGATCTCCAGCCGGGGCAACACAATAAAAAAGGTTCTTTGTGTTTCACTCTAGCGTAGTATTGCTCTAATACAGAGCTTGGCACTTTCCCCGCCCTCCAGGAATTCGAACACCTGGAAAAATTCTCCTGGCTTTACGTTGGAGGAAATTTAATGGTGTAAACAAACTCCGCAGGGAGCCGCCTTTGATTTCAGAAGGCAGTGATCTGCCCTGCCGTGCTCAGCCGAAGGGGCTTGGAAACGACTTTGCCTGAGAATGTCCATTCCGCAAACACTTTAAGGATGGCTTGGAGTTGTTTAGAAAAATTTAGGTAGACAGCCGCGTCTTGGAAGCATGTAGAAACTTCAAGAGAAATATACGTCAGTTACTTGTCTAATGACAGGCATCAGCTTGCCAGTTCCTTGCTAATTGTCCATTTCAGAATAGGGCGGTTTTTCAGGGGTCTTCGCTGTGCTCAGGTAGCTTGATGAATTGTAGACCGGTTTGTCAGCCTTATTTCAGCTCGGCAAATAAGGAAATCAGACCTGGGGAGGTGAAGTGACTTCCTGGAGGTCACCTGACCCAGAATCGAAGACTCCAGGCCTGTAAGTTCCATGCTGTTGATGCCCTTACTGTTTCCCTGTGGACCCCTGCTACCCAGAAAGTAAGCTGCGAACTGTAGGTACGGGAGGTTTTATTCTTAGCAGCATAGACATAGCTGGGTCAATAGCTTCTGCTTAAATCATTTCTTAGTAGCTCAAATTGGAATAATGGAAACGTCTCACCAAAAAGTGATACAATTTTACTTGCTAAAATCTTAATACTTTTATTAAAAGCACACGCCTGTGATACCAGTACTTTGGGAAGCCAAGGTGGGCGGATCACGAGGTCAGGAGTTTGAGACTAGCCCAACCAACACTGTGAAGCCCTGTCCCTATTAAAAAATACAAAAGTTAGCTGGGTGTGTTGGTGCACACCTGTAATCGCAGCTACTCAGGAGGCTGAGGCCAGAGAATCGCTTGAACCTGGGAGGCAAGGGTTGCAGTGAGCCGAGATCACGCCACTGCACTCCAGCCTGGTTGACAGAGTGAGACTCTGGCTCAAAATAAATCAATATGGATTTATTAATACCTTTCAATGTTTGAGGTAAAATATGTCCTTCTTTCTAAAAATCTATCTAATGGATACAATTTATGTGTGTGGTGGGGGGAAGAAGCTGAAAACAACCTAACATGAATAAAATGCATTGTCCATGCACATCAAGTATTGTAGCCTGTTTCTAAAGACATTCAATATTTAGTGTGAACATTAGGCTGCTAGGTTTTGAGGACACAAAGATAAGACACAATCAGGAAGTAGATTAGTTAAGGTCCTAGGAAATTAGTGTGTACCTAAGGAACCACTTTGGGTACAGCAAGTTCAGTGCAGGAGGCTTCTAACTCCAGGTGTCCAAGCTGACTTCACAGACCAAATAGTGCTGTACTTTAGGCAATTCCGTTTGTGTTATTGTGGAACAAGTCACAGCAGACATTTAATGTGGCTTATACAGTGATTCCTGTTCTCTAGGCATTGTCCTAAATGCCTGGCATAATCCACCTGACAACTTTCTGAAGCAAGAAATGTTAATCAGCTCTACTTTACAAATGGGGAAACTAAGGTATGGAGAAATTAGATAATCTGGTCAAGGCGTCACAAGAAGGAAATTTACATCCAAACAGGCTGCTGCCACTCTGTGGTTCCGTCTGTGTTCATTGTCTTGGTATAACCATATACAGGCATTGCTTTACTCCCTTCAAACATCCTGCCTTCTAGGTACTATCTATCCCAATAGAATATATGCTTTGAACTTTAAAAAAATCATCTATTGCCAGACATTGTATGGACTTTACCTACAATGATCTGATTATCTTTCCGCCCTAACCCTGAGAAGAGGTAGATATTATTTCCTCATTTTATATATAATAAGACTGCCACATAGCTCAGCAGCAGCAGCCACGAATTTCTTTTTATCTTATTCAATAACTTGATCGAAACTGAATTCTGAGAGGTATCGGATTTTCTAGGGTGGTAAATATTTCAAATATTTTTTCTACTGTACGACCAAATTCCCAGGGTTTTTGTTTGGAAGTAGAAGGCACAGAGGCTGTTGTGGAAAACACACAGCAAACAAGACAGCTCCGACCAAATTCCCAGGGTTTTTGTTTGGAAGTAGAAGGCACAGAGGCTGTTGTGGAAAACACACAGCAAACAAGACAGCTCCATAAAAAAATGAACAACTTTACACGAGGGGTTTTGCAGAAATTGCAACAGGGATTAATTATTGAGAGCTGAGGTTGTCAGGAATGCAAGAGGTAATTTCTGGCTTATCTAACCCTGTAGTAGGATTTCCTTAGAGCAAATAGGTTTCTTTTACCTTTGAAAGGTAATATAATATCATAATAATATAGTGTTATATATTATTATATGTTAATATAATTAGATACTATATAATACTAAAGAAGATTGAGAAAACTATGAAGAGGGAAATAAAAAGTAATAACTTTTAATTTATTTTTATTTTTATTTTTCAGTCATTCAGCTTTATTTTAGTGCTGGTTTTTGGTTCCCTAAGAGCTGCATGAGTGCTAGGCTTCACCACGTGACTGGGGGCTCCTTGGGAACTGGGTACTATAGGCAGCATGCCTCTGAAAAGAATTGAAGCCAGGAATCATACTTCTCTTTAATACCTCTGTGGAAGACCCAGGCTGAGGATGAGGGAAGGGACAAGTCCCAGTGCCCCCTGGGGAGAGAGGAGTGAGAAGCTTGGGTACAAACTCCCAGTGTCCCTTCAAGGCTGGCATCCCTGGATCTTGCTGGAGAGAGAGAGAGCAGTCTCCTGGGCCAGGATTGTTCTAGCTTGTTTCTCACTGTTCCTACTCGGGAGGCCTAACTGTATTAACAGGCAGCCAGAACCTGCCTATGCCTGTAACCTAGACTGTGCCTCAGATTGTGGCCCTGCCTCTAAAGAGAGGGCCCCAGCCTGGGAGCTGCTTGGCCCTGAGAGTGAGCAGAGACTCCAATACACAGCATGAGGCTTATAGTCCCTGGCCTCTTCCCACCGCTGGAGACAATTTAACACTGGTGGGAAGATGAGAGGAGGAGCCAGCTTTCTACCCTAGCTCATCTGCTTCTGGCTATGCTCCTACAAGAAACGTGATAGCAGCCTGAAACCTATGGCACCAGGGCCTACCCTGTGTCCACAATCCTTGGTGAGCCCCTGTCCACCCATCTACCTGCTCAGCCACTCTGGGCAAATTTTATTACTGTAAATGTTTTTGACATTATTCCTTCCAGTCTTTTTTATTAATAGGTATAAATTTCCTTAAGGAAAAAAGTGTATATAAACGCACACATGATTAGGATGACTGTCATGCAGTTTTGAATGCTACTTTTAACTCCATAAACATTTTTTCACTCTCAAATGTGCTTTAAATTTTTCATTTATCGTGATTACATAATCACATTATAAATATCTGTTATAGTTTTTCATAATTCAGGTTAATAATTTACCTATTCCTGGACCTATAGGTTATTTTCAATTGTTGCTATTATAAATAATCTTGCATGTATATTTTGGCTGCCTAAATGGTTTTCCCCCTTCCGTGGAATCCTTAGAAGTAGAGTTATTGGAATCAGAAAGCATTCATTTTTGTTGTTTCATCAGAAATGTGAACATACATAGCATGAGTGGGTTTGGAGGGGATAGGATAAGAATGGAAATTTGAAATTTTTGGAAATGTTCTTGCTCTTTGTTTAACTTCTGTAAAAAATTACATACAATACAGGTGTGTTTATATATCTGCATACATACTTCTTTGACAAAAACAGACAATTATGTTACATTATCTTCTGTATTCCACTCTGAGACTTCCATTGAATTTTATGTTGCTGCCTCTTGGGCTGGATTTCTGCTTGTTTGGTATTAACAAACAAACAAACAAACAAACAAAATATATACTGGGGATGCTGGAATTTAACATACCTGGCATGGTTTGGAATTACCCTAAGGGAGTCTAGAAATTCCAGTTTGTCAAGTATCCAATCTTGTTGTTTTTTAAGAACACAGGCTAGGAAAAGCGAAAGATTACTGTACAAAACTTTTACAAGAATTTGGAAAGTCTAGAGTATTAAGAGCAAATGTATAAGGGTATGTGGTTGCCTTAGGACCAAAAAGAGGTGTGAATTTGTAAGGCATCTAACTTTCTCTTGCTTGAATGAATCTGCGTCACTTTCTTAAATTGAGGTATTGTTTAACCCTGTTCAATTCAGCTTTTTCCAGAGGGAGGGGAAAAGGCTCACCATCTGCTTGTCAGGGCTCCTGGATCACACCCTGCTGCCTGCTGACCTGTATTGGACTCAAGCCCTTCTTCTGGAATGCTCACCTGTTAATCCACCTATCAGCCCAGACCTCAGGCTGTTGGCTGCTCCCCACTGAGCCTGAAATGCTGTGCTATCTGCTTGTACCCTTTTGCATAAGCTGGGATTGGGTTATCTCAGATTTCTACTTGGACCTGGTCAAGATTGCCACATACCTCACCTCTTAGTTTCTGGTCCTCATCCTGTGTTCCTGAACAAAAATAGCATTTGAGTAGAAAGCTTTTCTACTTGTTGACATAGTTGAACAGATTTTGCTTTAATGAGCTGAAATGGAGCCTAAATTTATCTGGAAATGTGTGGAATCAGTAGAGAGAAGTAAACAGAACTCGAGGGAAGTGGAAAACCCCTGTGTACAATTCAGCTGTTTCACTCCCAGGGAGTTGGGCATGATTGTAAAGAATGATGTTTTCAAGCTTGCCAATAACACAACACGTCTGTATCCATTATGGATGGGCTTCTGTTGAGAAAGATGAGGCTCCTTTTTATTTTTGCCCAAGTAGAGAAGCTCTTCACTGCCCCAAGATCCTGCTTTCCTACTCCCATGCCATAGCAGGAAAAGGTGAATGTTTTCCACATAGAATAGGCTCATCCAGTTCTATGGGGAGTGAGATAGTTCCTTCGGGGTGTTAGTGGCAGCGTAAAATTACAGCTCACTAGAGAAACAGTTGCAAGTAAAGAAATAAAGAAATTTCCTCTATTTGTCTTTCCTGTCTGTGTTGTCTAAGTTGCAAACAACAGACTCCACTTCGGATAGGTTAAATGGAAGTTTAATAAAGAAAATGAAATCGCTTACAGAATCACTGGGGAACTGGAGAAACAGACTCTCTAAGCTTCCAGAAACATATCCCAAACCATGCCCCCAAACTGTGACAGGAAGAGACAGTTTTCATTGCTACTTTACTCTGTTCAGAGGACTGATAATTTTTCTTTAATCACTGCCGTTCTCTGCACTGATGGAAGCCAAGCCTGCCAGGGGAACTCAACTTTGCAACCCAAAGCTGGTAGCTTATGTGGTTACCCATAACAACAAAATGGAAACTCCACCAGGTGTCTGAATCTAGGTCTCATACAGTGTGTTTCATGCTGGTGGCATATTGAGAAGATGCAAGGGAGGCTAGGAATTCGAGTCCCAATTTCCACATTGTGACTGCGGGTCACAGTGAAGATTCCTTAGCTTTACTTTCAAACATACCCATCAATTGGGAAGATATCTTCCCAATTCTAGAAATGAATTTTCAACTTAGTAAGTGGTTAAGAATATGAGCTTCAGAACTAATCAGTCATGGATTTATGTTTTCTCTGAGCAATTATAGGCAGGTCACTTTCCCTCTCTTTCTTTCTCATCTGAGCCTCAGTTTCCTTCTCTGTAAAATACAGATAATATTATCTTAGATATGGTATGTAACACAAATTTAAACAAGCATATATGGAAAATCCTCAGCATAGTGTTTTTATAATGTAGTGAGCATTCAGTGTATGGTGATTCTCATTCTAGTTACTAGTAATAAGACCTGAAGGTTTATGGTCTAAAAAAGAAAAAAAAATGTTTATGACCAAAACTCATAATGCTACTAACAACAAATCAGCCTTGTCCCCAAGCCACCCAAGTTCACCTTAACGTTTCTTATAAGATATTTCAGTTCATACAAGGGATTATATGGCAATAGCTGAACAATGGGAAAGTCTGAGGTCGATGCTTCCTCAACTGTTTCCAAAATAAACAGTTACAGGAAGCTCACTACCCTGTGCATTAAAGCGCGGGGGGAATAAAGAGGGGTTCTGTTACTCTAAGCTCACTACAGGAGACGTGGGAGCAGATCAATATGTGGTTAAGTGTTTTAGCTGCACTTTTATTATGTTTGACAGCGATGACAACATAGTATGCACTGAATAAAATGACTAATGCACACATTTCTCCCACATGCATACTGCTTCTATTTTTTGAACCTCCTGAGTGAAAGGCAGTCATAGAAAAAGCATGCAGAGTGGGAGTTCCGAGTGGCTAGGGCCAGAATTGCCCACAGGTTCCAGATTTCCAGAGTCAAAGAGGGGAACCTGGCTACTTGAAGCGCAAAGAACAAAAAGGCCCCCATGTTCAGTAGTTAACAGTCGGATGAACTGGGAGAGGCTTAGATACGTTTTTTTTTTTTTTTTTTTTTTTTTTTTTAAATCATCAAGCCTATCTCTTTCCCATAATGTGGGCAGTGCTGGTGATTGAAAAAACAAACAAGCACATCTAAGTACACTGTCGATTTACATAGTACAGGGCCGAACTTTTTTTTTTTTTTTAAATGCTGCTATTCAAGCAACTTTCCAAAATCCTATTTAGATGCCACCCATTTCTACCTCTTCACTGATACCCAGATGTTTTCACTTGGATGTGAGGCCCCGGCAGGCAGCATCCAGATGTTTTGAGGGGGCAGAGGAAGTTCTTTCATTTGTGGCAAATTTGAGGAGTGAAGATTCATTGACTCATGTAATATTAATCTTCCTACATAAGGAAATTGGAGCCAAGCTGTTTGCTCACTTTCCCAGTTATGTGTGGGGTCACTGAACTGGGGTGGGGCAGTGGGGAACCCCTTTGGCTGGGATTTTGTGCAGATGGCACTGAATTCCAAAACACCACAGTTTCTCATTAGCCCTCTGCAATTATTTTTGTTCACTTCAAGATTATTGAGTGGAGAAGGAGGAAAGTTTAGGCCTTTTGGAGGTATTTCCTTGTGATTCTGGTCCAATCCACCACAACCACCTCACACTTAGACCCCTGCAGTCCTTTCTAAGTATTTGTTCTGGAATCCTGTTGCTCTGCTCCTAAAATCCCTCACATTTCTTACCTCGCTCAGGCTTCTCATCTCACTTAGAAAAAGGAATCTTTACAAACAAATCTTTCCATTAGCATCATCATGTTTTTCATGCTTGGCTCTGACTCAGTTTCCTTCCACTTTCTGGAGCCCTTTCCTCACTCTCCTACCTTGCTCACTCTGCTGTGGCCCTACTACCTTTCTGTTACTCAAACTTGCTTTTCACCCTCGTGCTTGGATGAACGAGTAGAGTCATTATTGCCTCTAGTGTCCCCTTTGTCCAGAATGTTCTCTGGATATTCCCTGGGCCTGCCACGGGTCTCTGTCCAAGGTTTAACTCTTGGGCCTGGACCCACACCTAGCACAAGCTGGGCACTGACTCAGCAAAGACTTGGATACATGAACACACTTATTGTTGTTCTTTATGTTTTCATGTGGTTTATGGAAGATTTGCTCATACTGTATGAAAATCCCCAAGACCTTTTTTTTTTTCCCCTCAAATAACTGTTTTCTTGAATGGAGTGAGCAAGCTATTTCTAAAAGTTTTCAGAGCAAACATTTCATGATCAGAACAGGATCAAGGATTTTGCCTTTTTCTGGCTTCTTTGGAAGAAATAAGTACAGATCCTCAGACCAACTCATTAAAGAAATGATTAATAGACATGCTACATCTCTGTTGTCTGAAGGGATACTTGAGTGTACTTTGATTTGTTTAAGAGTTGAGCTTCCAAGGAAGTATGAGAACATTTCTGTTCCTACCCTCCCAGCTCCAGTTATCTGCCTTTCTGTATTCAAGATGACAATAGACGCATAGGGCTTTACCCTAGAAATTTCCCATTAAAATATTGTTTTTTTTCAACCCATAGGTATAATTTGATCTCCTTTGGACTTTTACATTGAAAATATGTCAAGAACTTAAATCTTGATTTTCACCCTCTTCTGTTATTGGTTCTTCTGCTGTTTGTGCTGTATGATTCTACTTTATGGCTTTTTCTAGGCCAATTCCTCATTGCTCTGCTCCACTGGAGTCACCGAGACCTTAAAATAAGTTCTCAATCAACATGTATAAACCAAATGAATGATGATTTGGACCCAAATTTTATAGCATAATAGTTAAACTTGCTAACTTGGGAGGCCAAGGTGGGTGGATCACTTGAGGTCAGGAGTTCGAGACCAGCCTGGTCATTCGAGACATGGTGAAAACCATCTCTACTAAAAATACAAAAAAAAAAAAAAAAGAAAAAAGAGCTGGGAATGGTGGCACATGCCACTCGGGAGGCTGAGACAGGAACCTGGAAGGTGGAAGTTGCAGTGAGCTGAGATCATGCCATTGCACTCCAGCCTGGGTGACAGAGCAAGACTTCATCTCAAATTTAAAAAATAATAATAAAATAAAATAAAAAGTAACTTCCAGACCTAAATCTAGAGAATTGGAATGCATTGCTTTAATATTATTCAGAATTTCTTAAAATTTGCTAGGGCATGTTTTAGAAGAAAGTGATTGTTTTCATATGCGATGAGGTAATAAAGATGATAGAGTGAATATGTTTCCAAAAATAAACCATTTATTTCTAATTTTACAATTCCGTTTGTCAAAATGGTTTCTCTCTCAACAAGATTATTATTTCCATGTAGAAAAAAGAGCAGGGATCTGTTAAAAACTGTATGTAAACTCTAAAGAACCTCAGGGTAACCAAGTATTAGTTGCAGATAAACTTATTCATCATGGCACAAGTGTTGACCTAAATCACCTCTGATTATATTAAGGCCAAAGGATGGCATTTTGGAACTGCAATTGGATCTGCAGTCCTTGACATAGAAACACACTGACTCAACACTTTCTTACACTGGAGACTTATACTTGACAATTGCCCTTCAAGGATATGAAAAAATCCCAGCAAGGTACTGTCCTTGGTTTGAATGATGCCCACAGTAAAGAAAAAGAAAAAAATATATAAATCTGACTTCTTTTCCATTTAAGCAGTTTTAATACTTCAAATGAAACACAGAAAATAAAGATTTATAATTGGAAGTTCAAGGTCATCCAGAGCTTGTCTCCTGAGCTTTGTCTTTATATGTAGATTTCTTGAGTTCTAGCATTCTAATGGTACCATGTTTACATCTTTTTATTTTGGCACCTTGGTGGAACAAATGGAGATATGCAGTCCATCAGAGTATGACAGATAATGTATAGCTTGTCATTTACAATTAAAACAATTTCTTTTGCTGCTAATAATTATACTAGAATGTTAAATATGCTACTTCTTCCACCAGATGGTCTTGAATGATGCTTCCATCTACTTAATTGTGCTTTTTGTAAATCAGTTACATAAAATCTTTTGATGCAGTTTCAAAGATCCCTTTTGTAGAAGCACAGAGGTCATGTAATTGGTTGAGAACAACTATCCAGTCTGAGAGGATGACCTTTTACCCTCTACCCAAAAGAGCACTCCAGAGAGAAAGGTGCCATAATCTGGGTTTAAAGCTTCTTACCATCATGTGGAGAGGCTGTTTCCTGTGCCACACACAAACAGTGACAAGAAAGCTCAGCTTCAGTATTAATTTAGAACTTCCCATGTTACTTTTGAGAAAATCCACTCCTTAGAGAGGAAGAAAGGACCTCACCCCACACTTCCCTCCCTTGGTGGAGATGCCCACACATGGATCCTCAGAACCAGTTGCAGGCAACTGTGAATTGGGAGGAAGGGAAGAAGCGATTAGGACTAAAAGAGGCAAGGATGTTCAAATCGGTTTCTAATGTAGTGATAGCAAGACTGTCACCCATTAATAATTTGCAAGGTTGACAGTAATGCTGAATTCTGTCTTAGGACACCAGTGAATGGCTTCCCAACAAATAAGTGGACAAAAAGATTACAACACCACCTGAAGAAATTTTTTTTTTTTTTGACCGAGTCTTGCCCTATTGCCTGCGCTGGAGTGCAGTGGCACAATCTTGGCTCACTGCAACCTCCACCTCCCAGGTTCAAGCAATTCTACTGCATCAGCCTCCCAAGTAATTGGGATTACAGGTATGCACCACTATGTCCAGCTAATTTTGTGTATTTTTAGTAGAGACAGCATTTCACTATATTGGCCAAGCTGGTTTCAATCTCCTGACCTCATGATCTGCCTGCCTTGGCCTCCCAAAGTTCTGGGATTCTAAGTGTGAGTCACCCCACCTGGCCTGAAGGAACTTTTAAAGCAGTGAATGGAAGGCACCTAGAAAAGTTAGATTTTGGTTGAGAGACTCGTCCCCAAAACTAAATGAAAAGCTAGAACTTGGCTTTGCAAAAATGGTGAAAAATGGCAATGTATGCTACAAAGTTAAGACTTTTTTTGGAGTTTTTTTCCCATGAGAGTCAACAGGGAAAAGTTTGGCTAATGTGTGTGTGTGTGTTTTTTTTTTTTTTTTTTTTAATCAGTAAAATCAGTTAATACTTAAAAGCAACTGGAAACACTCCCATAGGTTTTGTTTGTTTGTTTTTGAGGGGCGTGTTTTTCATTTTTCCATGCAAATTAAACTTCCTAGTGTGGATTCCATAAATTTGAACTTTTGAAAACTTTCCCTTAGCATTTGGCTCAACGTGTAGTTGGCACTTCCGCATGGCAACAGAGAAATTTCAGTTCTGCTTTTTTTTCAGAGCTGTGTGTTCTGAGTTAGATAAATAAACTTGGCTTTCTCTGTTCTAACCACAGTGTGTCCAGGGAAGCTGGAAGAAGAATGGCTCCAGGGTTCCCGTCGATGCCAGATTTCACCAGCACTACCCTGCTTTTATCTGTTTTCCATATAAAGCCTCCATAAAGGTTTTATTTATTCTTAAAAATTGTGGTAAAATACATTTAACATAAAATTTACCATTCATGACACTAACTGCCTTTACCATGTTGTGATGCAATCATCACCACTAGAACATTTGGCCACCCCAAAAGGAAACCCCATACCCATTAAGGAGTTACTCTTCAATTTTCCTCTTCCCCCAGCCCCTGGAAACCACTAATCTGCTTTCTGTCTGTATGGATTTGCCAATTCTGGTTTTTATATTTCATATAAATGGAATTATGCCATATATAGCCTTCTATGTCTTACTGCTTCTACTTACCATAAATGTTTTCAACTGAAGTTTATTCACCTTGTAGCATTTTTCAAAATTTCATTCCTTTTTATGGTTGAATACTATTCCATTGCATGAATCAGTCACATATAAAAATTTCTTCATGAGTTGATAAACATTTGAGTTGTTTCCATTATTTTGCTACTGTGAATAGTGCTAATATGAGCATTTGGGTGCATGTTTTTATTTGAACACCTGTTTCCAGTTATTTGTGGAATATACTCAGGAGTAGAGTTCCTAGGTCATATGGAAAGTCTCTGTTGAGATTATTGAGGAACCACAAAATTATTTTCCATGGTGACTGCACCATTTCACATTCCTGCTAGCAATGTACTAGGGTTCCAAGTTCTCCACATTTTTTCCAACACTTGTTAATGTCCATTATTTTGGTAGTTATCTAAGCATGTGTGAAGTATCTGCTTGTAGTTTTTTTTTTTTTTTTTTAAGACAGAGTGTCACTCTGTCGTCCAGGCTGGAGTGCAATGGCACGATCTCGGCTCACTGCTGCAACCTCTGCCTCCCAGGTTCAAGCAATTCTGCTGCCTCAGCCTTCCAAGTAGCTGGGATTACAGGCACACACCACCATGCCCAGCTAATTTTTTTGTAATTTTAGTAGAGATGAGGTTTTGCCATGTTGGCCAGGCTGGTCTAGAACTCCTGACCTCATGATCCCCCTGCCTTGGCCTCCCAAAGTGCTGAGATTACAGGCGTGAGCCACCGTGCCCAGCCCTCCTCCTCGTGGTTTTGATTTGCATTTCCCTAATGGTTAACAATATTAAGCATCTCATTCTGTGCTTGTTGGCCATTTGCATTATCTGTGTTAAAGTTTTCTTTTTGAGAAAGTGTTTTTCAGTTTCAAAAACATAGATTGTAAATTACATTTAGAATGTGTCCCTTTTTCTAGCCCAGATTGGTCCTTTTGAAAGGTTGCCCTTGGCCCTGAAACAAACAGCACAAGCCTGCCAGATGCCAGAGTCCATGGAGTGAGCTCCTGAGCTGCCTGGTTCTACCTGCTGGTGCCTTGCTGTCTCTTGACTTAATGTAGCTGAAATTTCTACGTTCTCTCTTCTTCCGTCTGTCCAATCAGTATTATACCTCTTACCTCAGAGGCTTGATTTGTAGCTTTGCTCCTTATATTTATCTTGGCACAGAAGTCAGCAGCGTATGCTCCAGAGTTGGACTGTGATGATTTGAATCACAGCATCAACTTCACTTTTCAGTTGTGAGACCTTGAAGAACCCAGTATCTCAGTTTTCCCAGCTCTAGAGTGGCTGCGTCCATAGTGCTTGCCTTATAGATGTGGTGTATTAAGTTAGGTAATGCATATACATTATTTGGCCGGGTGTTTTTGGAGTGTGCACTCAATAAGAAGTACTTGAAAACATCTTGCCTCTCTTTGCTTGCTGGTCTCCTTGGACTGACAACCTGGTGATCCCACCTGGGTCCCCTGATAAGTCCTATATAATTTGACTCCCTAGAATTCTTAAGATACTGTTGTTAAGATCATCTTTATTTATTTTTTTCAACATTGATTTTAAGTTCAAGGGCACATGTGCAGGTTTGTTATATAGGTAAATTTGTGTCACGGGGGTTTGTTGTACAGGTTATTTTGTCACCCAGACATTAAACATAATACTCATTATTTTTCTTGATTCTCTTTCTCCTTCCAGCCTCCACCCTTCCAGAGGCCCCAGTGTCTGTTGTTCCCCTCTTTGTACAGGACCATCTTTAAAGACATTGGACTCAAGACACAATTTCTAATAATCATGGGAATTAGCAAATTACTTTATAAGTGTTTATACCGCAGTTCAATTCTGGGAATGTAATTCCATTTATTTCTGAACTGGAACTGTAATATCATCTACATTTTATTGCATGCCTAACATGTTCCAGCCACTTAGTATAGGTGCTTATTGTATTATTTCTAATTCTAATCATAATCCTGAAAGTTGATACTATTGTCTCTGTTTTAGAGTTGAGGCATGATTGAAGTCAAGTGGGAGTAAGTAACAGACCTAGGTCTCGAGGCAGATTTACTAAGTAGCAAGGTTAAAATGTGACCCTTGGTCTCCAGGACCCCCCAATTTTTTGCTCCTTCTTAGTCACTATACACCTGATATTCGAGTGAGTTGCTTCAGACGTTTACTAGAATGTGTGATATTTAGAGAGAAAATTCTGAAGGTGCGTGGACCAATAAATACTGTGACTATCCATGTGAAGTTTGTCACTTTCAGCAAACTTCATTCCTCTTCCCATCCTTTCCAATCCTCTTTCCTGCCACTCCTGCTGTCTCTTTTTCTACCGGATGACAATGACTAAACAAGATTACAAAATGTGAAGCAAGTTCTGTTTTGCCCATGAAGGTGGAAAGTGAGTGTGTATGATCCGTTGGAAGAATTTGGAGAAGACTCTTTAAGAATTAAGAAATTGTTAACTGACTAAATAGAGCATGTAGAAGTATGATTATCATGAAGATGTATATCTTGTTCCTGAAAAACTATAATATAAAGCAAATGTTCTGAAAATATATTAATGAAAAGAAGGAAGTTATGCAGGATGAGAAATTGACTTTTTAATGCTTAACATAAAGCCAGTTATAATACTGAAGTTAAAATTAATTAATTCAGCCTTAAGTCATTCAGATAATTGGATAAATATAATTTATATTTAATCTGATTCAATTAGCATGTTCTAATATATCAATTTCAAAAGAAGAAAGAAAAATACTGCCCACTTTATTTTCCTATGGATCTGGGTGGCAAAATAAAATTTCATCTGGTGTGTCTGCTACAATCTCCCAAATGATTGGGTATTTATTCCTTGTCTGAATTTGCTGACAATGTCACCCTTGGACCTTTGCAGGTGGCAGCTGAGAGAACTTTGTAGTCATCTGACCTGACTTCCAAGCTGTACCATCTACTGATGCCCAGACACATTTGACTTCCCTCTTGACGTTCTCACTGGTTCTCCTTGCCTATTTGTTCTAATTTTCATGTTATCTTCGTGTATTAGAGCTATAACTCACATTAACTCCTTTTGAGAATATCATAGAGTAAAATAAAAATATAATGTAATAGACACTGTAATAGGTTCTCTACAGATTACTTGAGTTCAGAATGTCCCTGGTGTGGCAAGGTTTCCAGTGGTAAAGAGCTAGATAAGATTTTAATCCCATCCAACAGGGATGATTGATTCTAATCACCTCATTTCTCTAATATCCTTTACTTTTCTTTTCTTTTCTTTTCTTTTCTTTCCTTTTCTTTTGAGACAGAGTCTCGCTCTTGTTGCCTAGGCTGGAGTGCAATGCTGCGATCTCAGCTCACTGCAACCTCCGCCTCCCAAGTTCAAACGGTTCTCCTGCCTCAGCTGCCTGAGTAGCTGGGAATTCAGGGGCCTACCATCACGCCCAACTTATTTCTTATTTTTTGTGTTTCTAATAGAGACAGGGTTCCTGTGTTGGCCAGGCTGGTCTCAAACTTCTGACCTCAGCCTCCCCAAGTGCTGTGATTACAGGTGTGAGCCACCATGCTCCGCCCATTTCTCTAATATCTTATGCAACAGTGTAAGTCACATAACCAAGCAAGTATTGAAGAATATCTATATGTTCCAAATATGTCTATTTGTAACCACTCCTATTTAAAATGGCCAGTTGGGCCCAAGGTCAGAGAAACAATTATTATTATTTCCAAAATGTAGGCAATGTCAATATACTCTGAGCAATAAGTAATAATAGTAATACAGATTTCAACTTTAATATTCTTTGAACTAAGCAAAATAGACAACTTGACCATGCCTGTCAGGGTCTGGGAAGGAAAGTACCCTATACATCCATTTTGTCATCTTGTCTTTTTTTTTTTTTTTTTTTGAGATGGAGTCTTGTTGTCACCCAGGCTGGAGTGCAATGGCTCAATCTCAGCTCACTGTACCCTTCTCCTCCCAGATCCAAGTGATTATTCTGCCTCAGCCTTCCGAGTAACTGGGACTACAGACATGCACCACCACACTGGCTAATTTTTTTTGTGTTTTTAGTAGAGACGGGGTTTCACCAAATTGGCCAGGCTGATCTTGAACTCCTGACCTCATGATCCACCCGCCTCGGACTTCCAAAGTGCTGGGATTACAGGTGTGAGCCACCGCACCTGGCCTTTGTCTTGCTTCTTTCTTTCTTTCTTTTTTTTTTTTTTTTTTTTGAGATGGAGTTTCGCTGTTGTTACCCAGGCTGGAGTGCAATGGCACAATCTCGGCTTACCGCAACCTCCGCCTCCTGGGTTCAAGCAATTCTCCTGCCTCAGCCTCCCAAGTAGCTGGAACTACAGGCGTGCACCACCATGCCCGGCTAATTTTTGTATTTTTAGTAGAGACGGGGTTTCACCTTGCTGACCAAGATGGTCTCGATCTCTTGACCTCGTGATCCACCCGCCTCGGCCTCCCAAAGTGCTGGGATTATAGGCGTGAGCCACCGCGCCCAGCCCTGTCTTGCTTCTTTCAAGCAAAGTCAGAAGTTTAGTTGATAACAGCATCAGTAGAACCTTTCTTTCGAAGCTTAGTGTGAGTTTATTTGATCTTGTGGGGCTCATCTGGATATTCACAAGAGATGTCTGCCTGTCTGCAAATGAACAGAATTTTGTGTGTGGGCTGCCACAGAATGGGCCACCATGAGCATGGGGACTACAGCAACCTTTTGCTTGGGTGCATTGAAAGCAGGTGCTGGGCAGCAGGGAGGAGTTAAAACATCGCTTGGAATGTTCCAGCGAGATATCAGCATAGATTGGCTTAGTAAGACCCATGACTGCAGAGGATTCTTACTCGGTGAGAGCTGACTATAGGCCCCTGTTAGAAGATGACAGGAGCAGCTATTTACACATACATGTGAAATAAAACTGAGTCACACTCACACAGAGTCATAGTGACTGTAAAGGCAGTGTACACAGCTAGACACTTTTAACTGAAAACACAAATCTTAACAGAATGTTATAAAGACATTGAAAATGTTATTTTCTCATTTCTTCTAAACATGGTTTCAGCTCTCACATCTATCCTGTGTCTGTTTACATAATGCCTGTCACATGTCCACTCTGGAACCGCAGGGTATCGTGGGTGGATCTGAGAAACGCTAGAGAAAATTCTGAGATGGAATCACAATGGCATCATGACTCATTCTTCTTTATGTGTATCTCTCTTCAATTTCTTTTTCTTATGGCAGAATTTTAAAGAGTTACTAGAAGCAGGTCCTGAATTCATTTGCTAAAGGTAGCTGCAGATTTGAGAAAAGGTAATGATGAACAAGAGTTGGACATTACCATGAGAAGCAACACTCAGGTCTCCAGTGGTCACAGTTCTGCAGAAGAGTGAGGCTCTGTTTGATTTTAAATAACCAAGTCTTCTTCTTGAAGTGTGTGCAAAGTTAGAAAATATAGCTTGTGGAGAAAAAGGAGGATTGTATGTTTTGGGGCAGTGCTGCACCAAGTTGTGGTGTTGAAGTGGTAATGTTTACTTACTACTGGGAATGAATTTCTCTTCCTAAACTGTACATGACTTGGTGTGTTGCTGAATTAGAGGACTGGAGTCCAGGGACCATGGACTTGATTTTCTTTGCTCTATGTCACTATACCCTCTATTGCTAGCTACAGGGGCATGTGTGCTGTTGGTGGGCAACAAATGCCCATGGCATTAAACATACTGACAAAACTAAGGGTGGAAAGAACAGAAAGACATAACCACTTTTTTTTTTTTTTTTTTTTTTTGAGACTGAGTCTTGCTTTGTTGCCCAGGCTGGAGTGCAATGGCACAGTCTCCACTCACTGCAACCTCTGGCTCCGGGATTCCAGCAATTCTCCTGCCTCAGCTTCCCAAGTAGCTGGGATTACAGTCACCTGCCACTATGCCTGGCTAATTTTTGTATTTTTAGTAGAGACAGGGTTTCATCATGTTGGTCAGACGAGTCTCAAACTCCCAACTTCAGGCAATTCGTCCACCTTGGCCTCCCAAAGTGCTGGGATTACAGACATGAGCCACTGCTCCTGGCCCATATTCACATTTTTAAAAGTGCATAAGAATTAAACTTCTCTATAACATTTTTCTGGCACCTGCACATATAGAGTTAGAAAGACAAGCAACTAGACACTTTAAATTACGATACACATTTGTTTTTCCCCTCAGGGAAATGAAGTTGGGGGTGTTACATACCTTCTCTCTTCTGAAATGAACACACTTATTTCTCAGTTAAAATTAAGTTAAAGAACTTTTTTGGGCAAAACTACATTAGCCACTGTAGAATTCAATATTTTCCTTCAGTGTATTCTTTTTTTTTTTTTCCAAAAGATTAATATTTTCCCTGCCAACCTTTGAATTCAAATGGTGTTCTCATGGCTTTGGAGCTTTTGTTTACATCATTAGAAATCCCTTCAAAAATGGGTGAACTAATTTGGTGGAATTAGGTTAACAAGTCATATCTGAAGTGCACTGGTATACATTGTGGTTTGTGGTGAGTTTAAGGAGGTTTCGTGAGAAAACTCCAAGTGCTGAAAGCAAACCTTTCTCAGTCCATAGTGCCTTGATATACCAAGCACAGAATTTCCTTTTGTGGTCTGGGGTGACTTGGCATTGGATAATAAATATCTGTTAAAAGATTTCCTGAGGTTGATGGGAAGCATCATTGACACTTGAAGTGGTTGATTTCATAGCATTACACAGGGAAGCAGGAAGACTTTTCTTTTTAGTATATTGAAGTCACATCTCTTTGTAATTATCTCCTAATAGACAATAATCATTTAATCCCCTATTAACTCTAAGACTCACACCTCTTTTTGTTGTGTGGTCAAAGAAGTTATGCATAATAACTTCTGCATGAGTCTTGCATTCCTTTTTCACTCTTATTATGTTGTGTGTCCAATATTTGGACAAGAAAAAACAAAAATAGAGCAAACTAATGACTCTCCAGTTATCAAAAAAACTCTTGTTAAAAATTTGAGAAACACACACACACACACACACACACACACACACACACGCCCCACAGGGAAAGCCGCAGCATGCTCACATTAACTGTGGAAACTGTTTTCCATTAATGTGTAATCAAGAAGCAGGCAGACCATTTACTTTGAAAAATAAAATAAGAAACCAGTTGCCCTCCCCTCCATGCCCTTCCAGATTAGACTAAGCCCCCACATTCGACAACCTGTTTGTCAAACTTAGCCTCTCAAAGAATCAATCCCCTCTGCTTTTTTTTGTCCCAGAACCAGTAACAAATCAGGAGGGGTGGATTTTTTGTAATGAGTTAAAATATTCCAAAAGCTTAAGGCTTTCATTGCAGTTGACCTTTAAGGCATGTTGCAGCAAAAAAAGTTAATTCACTTTGCACATGTTGCAGAGCAACAGGTGGTAGACAACCACGGGGCCCTTGTGCATTCCTCCGTTTTCAAACCCCTGGCCCCTGGTATTCTGGGATTTACACTGCCTCCCCCAGGTCCTGACTGACAAGCTAATCGGTGTGCTGGGAAGCGCTGCGCTATTGATTCCACTGTAACAGAACACCACCCTGTCAATGAAACTGCAATGAAATGCTTCAGCAGCGAAGAAAGGGAGGCATTCGACTGTTGAGCAACTGGAAGAAATTTGCTTGTAGGTAGTGCGGCAGAAATGAAAAAGCTCTCAGGAGCAGGGCCTTGAAAAGCCAGGTTATTAAAAAAGCTGCAAAGCTGTAGTCTGGCTGAGTGGAGAAAAACAGTTATGGTTCAGTTAGGCGTATCTAAAAGGAGAAGGGAGGAGGGGGTGCAGCATTCAAAACTGCGTTAATCCCTCGAGTACTTAATTTCTTTTCTTTTATGGCAGCTTGTAGTATAGCAACAAGTATTCAAGCAGTTAATAATTTTAAACAGTTTAGCTTACCTTAGGCAATATATCTTTAGCCTTAATTAAAATTTTATTTTAGTAGGAAAAATATTAAAATGACATTAAGATCTATCCTTTATGATGGGAAATATATGATGACATGAATATTTTATTAGACAAACTATTATTAAACAGTGGCTGACGTTTTCTCTCCTGAGTTTCACTTCAGTTGTTTGAAATGCCATCACTGTTTCTTAATAATGTTCTGATAGCTGACTTCTGAAATATTTGAAAGTGCCACATGAATTAGAAACAAAAGCCAAATGCGTATCACATTTTAAATACATTGATGGGAGATCCACAAACCACACCTAGGTACTGGAAATTTATTGAGAGGGTCAGTCTTCTCACAGAAACGGTATTTGTATAACCCCAAGTATTCATCACAAGCAACCAAACAAACTGATTTTGGTCATCCTGGTTAAATATTTCTCACCAAAATAAAAAAAAAAAACCAAAAAAAATCACTTATTGTACAGTCACAATGCTCAATACAGAAGCTAAAACTGATTTATAAGCTTTATCTACCTATAATGCAGTTATCTGTGTGCCTGTGTGTTTGTGTGAGTGTGCGCACGCGTGCATTCCCGAGTTTCTCTGCAAGTGTTTAAAGAGTTAAGCAGTTGGGTCTCATCCGTGTAAGGAATCTTAATGACAAAGCAAATCTTTGAAAATTACCTCCAACCTGAAGCTACATGGAAAATAACCATCAATTTTCATCTGTATTGCCATCTTTCATCTCTGCATCTAGTGCTGATCACTATGGCATTGAAGTGTTCCTTCAAACTAATTAGATTAATTTCAATTTCCATTGTGTGTGAGAAGGACACACTTATCATCTCCTTCCCTGCTGAACCCAATAATTGATTGGACGGCGGCACGTTAGTAAGATCCTCCTTCTGCCAAGATGAAGGAAAGCCTGGATCGGAGGGTTATTGGGGGGTTATTGAGGATTCATTTTTGAAGTCAGAGTTCTTGATTGTACCTGTGACTTTGAGGATGGTGTCTTCCAGTCTGTGCCATCTTTGCTCTGTGAAGAGTTGACAGTGCTGTGTCTTCTAAATATAGCTTGTGAATATGCATGCTTCAGTGGGCCATGAGGCATGTGGAAAACAGGGGCAGGGCAGAGGTGTGTCAGTTGACAAGAGTTGATGGGACACTAAGGGGAAGGAGCACTTAACTTGGATTGAGGAGGTGTGGGTTTCCATGCCAGTTCTATTCCTAAGCAGCTGATGTCTTGAGACATTTACTTATTCTCAAAGGGACCCAATTCTTTGATGTATAAAACAGAGGAGAATTTATTAAATAAATATTTATGGAACCTAGCCACCCTAGAGCATAAATTGTCATAGGTTCTGAGGATTCAAAAGTGAACAAAAAAGAAGGAAAGCGATGCTTGAGCTGAGATATGATAATTTAATGTCCAGGCAGAGCAAAGGGAAGATGCAGGAGAGGCAGGTTGGCAAGTGTACAGGACTGGAGAGTGTACAAGGCAGGAGCAAGGGAAGCTTGTGGTGAGAGAAGGCTGCAGAGGAAGGCATATGGTAACGGGATGGGGCATGATCAGATGTGGGTTGGAAAAAGATTTGTCAAGAACTTCGTGGAAAGGCCAAGAGTGGAAATGGGTCAAGCAGGGGGCAGCTATGATAGCAAACCATTCAAGAGAAAATGGGCATTACCTTCCTGAGACCCTGGTGGGGAGGATGAGCAGAAGCAGGTGAGCAGAATGAAGAGATACTTAAGAGACACTCTTGACAGCATGTGGTGGTGAGTCAGGTTTAAGATTCTAGAATATGTCCCTCAGTTTCTGGCTGGAATGACCCTGTGGATGGTGAAGTCACTTACAGACTGGGGACACTGAACAGAAACCAGATTTGTCATGATCACAAATTTGGTTCAGGACATGAGTTTGAGGAGAATCTGATTCACCAAAGAGGATGATGAGATGATCCCTAAACTCTGTATCACCTTTAAAATTCTATGAGTTGCTGAGATGAATTTGTTGCAAGGAAGAACACCCTGGTCACATTTGGAAAGTGGCATCAGGTAATGGAAATATATCAGGTTTTCTCACAGATGGGGCCTTAACCCTAATTTGGCTGTTTACTAGCTAAGTGATATTGATCTAGTGAATTTATCTCAATGTCAATTTCCTATTATGAATTAGGGCAATGCCACTCCCTTTCATGGTTAACATGAGCATGAGATATAAAGTACACATTTCCTGCATATCCCTGGAACCAAGGAAGAGTTAAACATTTTTTAAAGAACTCAGTCCAAAGTTTGTTGTGATGAGACATTCATCCATATTGTCCTGTGTCAAAATAAACAATATATTATTCCAGACAAGGAAGCTAGAATAATATATAAAATAAAATACTCTTAATAAATGATTGTTTGCAGATAACAGTAACTATTAAAAAACCCAGCTACCAGTTTGTCCAATGGTATTCTTTTCTATGCATGGAGCTTAATAGAATCAAGTTACAATAGAAGATTCTCTAGAAAAAATTCTTGAGTCCCTCTGATGAGGTTTCTTTTTGACAGTAGGGGATAAGTAAGTTATATTCTCCCACGTGTGCCTTGAAAGGGTAGTTCCTGGAAAATGGCTGTGGTGCCACATGCATACATTCCTCTCACACAAGAATACCTGTCCCCATGCAACCAAGACAGAATGATGGTGTTATAGGAAGAGTAGGAAGACTTCTTTCAGTTCTTGCGCGTGTGTGTGTGATCATTCAAAACCTTGGCATGTGACTATTTTGAATAAAATATTGCCCAGTATATACTTCATAGCAGATCAACATTCACCATTTAGTTACTAAATTAAACCTCTTGTGGCTATCCATGTCTATCATGAGACATGAGGGCAACAGGTGATCTACCACAGAAGTATGAATCTAAGATCGAGATCTTACCTTTAAACTTTCTTTTGAAAAAAATGCAATGGAATTTTGAAAGAATTGAGGATTCTGGGAAACTTATTTCCTTATTACTCCATGAAGATGGAATGAGTATTTCAGTGTTTCTTAAGGCTTTTCAAGTTAACAACTTCTAATATGTAAAAAGGCTTTGTACTTTGTAAATTTACTTATTCCCTCAAACATTACAAACAATCTGTATTTCTATTCTAATTTGTTATTTCATCTAAATACCATATAGGCTTTGCTCATTTAAAAAGAACCTCTATTTAAAAAGTGACTCTGGGCTGGGTGCAGTGGCTCACACCTATAATCCCAGCACTTTGGGAGACCGAGGAGGACGGATCACAAGATCAGGAGATCGAGATGATCCTGGCCAACATAGTGAAATCCCATCTCTACTAAGAAATAGAAAAATCAACTGGGCATGGTGGTATGTGCCTGTAGTCCCAGCTACTCGGGAGACTGAAGAAGGAGAATTGCTTGAACCCACCAGGCGGAGGTTGCAGTGAGGCAAGATTGCACCACTGCACTCCAGCCTGGTAACAGAGTGAGACTCCATCTCAAACAAATAAGAAAAGTGACTCTGTTTTCTTCCAGACACTTAAAAACTTAACACTTATCATCTACCTCCCCTCTCTCCAAGTTTACTTACTTGTTAGCAAATTGGACCATTTCATCAGTTAAAAGAGCTGTGGTCATAAACATAAAGCTAGCCATTGTTATAAATACTTGCTTAACATTGCAAAAATTGTAAGGTTTCCAGAAAACATTCATTTTTAAAAATAGGCAGGAATTAATTTGGATGATACTTTTTTTTTTTTTTTTTTTTTTTTTTTTGAGACAGAGTTTTGCTCTTGTTACCCAGGCTGGAGTGCAATGGCGCGATCTCGGCTCACCGCAACCTCCACCTCCTGGGTTCAGGCAATTCTCCTGACTCAGCCTCCTGAGTAGCTGGGATTACAGGTGTGCACCACCATGCCCAGCTAATTTTTGTATTTTTGGTAGAGACGGGGTTTCACCGTGTTGACCAGGATGGTCTCAATCTCTTGACCTCGTGATCCACCCGCCTCGGCCTCCCAAAGTGCTGGGATTACAGGCGTGAGCCACCACGCCCAGCCGGATGATACATTTTAACATGTGCTTAGAGGGCTTGAAATCTAATTTTGAGGAATCCACCTTTAGAAATGTTAGCATTTAAAAATACTGGAAAAATTTGGGGAACATAAAAAGTAGTTGCAGTTTGGTGAAGTGAGGAACATTAGTATGTGCCTTTCAATTTAGCAGCTACTTGTTGAGCACTTAAATGATCAATATCTTGGATCTGTTAAGATGACCCAATCCTACCTTCAAAGAGTTTTGCATTTTTTTCTTCTTTAAACTGCAGTAAGAATGTGCTTATACGAATAATTGGCAGTTGAAAATATGCCAACTTCATTCAATGTGGAAAAATTAAGTTTTGCATTGAATCCAAGCTATTTAATGCATACAAATATGGTTTTCTATGTATTTTGAATGATGTTGTCAAGTCTATTAGAGCCAACTCATGATTTTCTATATGACTGGAAATAAGGAACGAGTAAATAAATAATTTTGTTAGCCAATCATTTCAATATCTTGTTCCCTCAAGTTTTGAAGGTTCTGGCTGATTTCCTGTCTCTACCTTGATCTACCTGAAGGGTTGTTAATAAAGTTGGGGCCATGATCAGCAATGTAGAAGACAACAGGGGATAGAGGGAAATGAGGACCTATAATTCTTTCCTGAATAATACTGGGACACACAGACATTGGCTGAGAAAGAGATAGAATCTGGTTGGCAAACCAATGAAGTCTTTTGAGGATTTTGCTTTGATGGAGAATGAGGGTGTCTGTCAACATTTGGAGTTTTGCACTATATGGAGAATAACTCCTCTCTTCAGGTCCTATACATGTGTTCTATCAGCACCAAAAAGAAGAAGAAACACTGAAGTTTATATAGTTATATAAACTTTTCCAATTGGAATCTTCCTTTTCTTTTTTGCTAGAGTTACCAGTTTCTTGACTTTTTTAAAACACAAATTCTGATGTGTCTCTTTGCTTCTGGGTTTATCTCATTTTCTTTACAGTTCTTTGCTAATGTTGAATATTTATCTGCTTTCCTGTGTGCCTTCCAATTCTCTTTCTAGAATTATTAACCTCCTTACCCACTATTCATAAGCTGGTAATGTCCCAAACTGTGGCTAGTTTACAGCCTTGTTCAGTCAAGAATCTCTTCTTACTAGAAATAGAAACAAACAAAAGATTGCTCTACAAAAAGGAAGAAAAAGGAGAAGGAAAAAAATGTAGGCAGAGATGTCAGAAGTTGGGATAAGAGAGTGATATAGGAAGCAGGAAAGAGGGCAGGAACAAAGGCAGCCTCTTTCTTTCACTGGTTCATATAATTGCTCAAACTGAAAACTGCTTCTCTGAGGATCTATTCAATTTTCACATCTCTGGATAGTCTTCTTGCTAGTAACAAGTGTCCTCAGTTTCTGTAAGTCTTTTGCAACAGTTTCTATAACTCTTTTACCTATCCTCAGTTGAAGCCAGCCACAGGGATTAACTTGAATTGCTAGTTACAAATCTGAACCCTTAGATGGCTCAATTAATGGTCACCAGTGGAATAAGATCATTTACATTACAGATACATCCAATGGGGAGGCCTTCCTTATGGTAGAGGAAATTTCGGATCTTAACATCCATTCCCAAACCGGGACCCCCACCTGTGCTCTAGGTCTTAAATAGTCTATCCACCAGGACTGGAATTTACCATCCTCATAACTTCAAGCAGAGAATCCTGTCTCCCGTTCCCATTTCTATAAAAAGAAAAATAAAACCGGCAAACACCATACTTCCCTCCATTCTTAGGTCCAAGATCTCAGTTGATTGTAACCCATCTTAATTCAGAATTCCTCGTTCTTAGCTAATCACTACATCCCATAAATTCTTTTAAAATGTCACATCAATTTATATTTTCTCCCATCTGCATATGTTACCCTAGCTTATGTTTTTTAAAATTTCTCTGCATTATTGGATTTACTTCCCAGCTACCTTGTCCTGTTTCCAGCTTCTCCTTCATGTAAGCCATTCTTTCAAATGATTAGCCAAAAATTCTATTGCCTCCATGATATGGGACATTTAGGAATTTACCTTGCGGTTCTGTTCCATAAAATCCACCTTCCTTACTCTGGCTTCCAAGTTCTTTGCTCATTGCTTGACTTTCTGATCCCACGCCTGTGAATTGAACATCTTCTTTGCCTGGAGGCCTGGCCTCTTCACATCCCTTGCCTCCAGAGATGTCTAGGTTATACTAAATTGTATCGATAAAAATGTTCCCTGTCATTATGGGCCTTAAATTTATGGTATTAATTAAAATGTTTTAGTTTTTAGTAAAATAATATCTTTGTCTCCCTTTTACTGTATTTTCCATTAAAATGAAAATCAACAGCTATATTAATTGATTGTCCAACTAATCCTTTGCTTTAAAATGATTCCATTATAGCTCTTCTCTCTAGAAGCCCACCATGAAGTTGTGTCTCTGAAATCAGCCACATCATCAGCATCCCCCTTTGGAAGCAACAAATCTTCTATGATTATGTGTGAGAAGCTAAAGGAGGGTGGAACTTAAATAGACCAGGACCCCTGAAATATCCCAGAAAGATACCAGAGGCCCTGCACTAAATCAAATTGTCTGCAAACCATGGAGAAAAGGGAAGACATTTGTTTTTGGATGAAAATTAATTGTAATGTATTTAAAACCACATTCAACAACAATTATTTTCCAGTAATGGTGAAATACTAAATGGACTACTTCTTATTTAATACAAACTATTTGAGGTTTCATTCAAATAGGGCCTATGGGTCTGTGGCTTACTGTAAGCTTTAGATTAGCTGTGATATCAGAGCTGGCATGACCCGCGGCAGCTGCTAATGCGACACATGCCTATCATTTGCTGTTGACAGGCATTAATAAATACCTAATTTGAGGAAATTATGAAAAACCTACTCATTATGCAATCTGGTTTATGTTTTGGCATGTGGCAATCATTGGCTTGATAGCCGAGAAACCTTCATTTCCAGAATTTTATGGCCTTTGCTTCAACTGCAGACCCAGCCAGAGCCCCCTCACCTCTCCCACGTGTTTGATCTTCTAATTGCCTCAAGACATATACACAGGTTTGCTTTATGATGCTGCAGGCTGAGCCTGAGCCCTGGTGTGATGTGCAGTGGAATCCAGTGTTGCTGTCAGAAATGGGTACTTGGCTATTACAAGAAACTTAATTCTGACCTGTCCATCAAAAGCATTCACCTGTAATCCCCCTCCCCCTCCTTTAACTTGTTCCTTATGGCCTCTTTGGACTTCCTAGTGGCTCTAGTAGAAAATATCCCCCAATCTAGGAGAGCAATTGCCATTAGTGTAATCAGCATAGACGACATATGTGACTTGTAGGTACTATGTGCCTTGACTATAGCTAATAAAGAACGTTTAAATCATTCCTTTTTTTGTTTTATTAAGAGACTTTTCTGTAAATGGTATCCTCTCAAACTTTGACAAGACAGAGAAAGGCAGGTTGGAAAGGGTTAGGAAAACCTTAAAATCATCTGACTTTATGGAGTCTGTGTTTCCTGCTCTCTGATGCTGTCTTTTTAAACATTAAACTTAAGAAAATGAAAGTTGGCAACTTTGCATTTCATAGAGGAACTGGTTCTTCTCAGTGACCTCTGGCTGATTCCTCATAAATGTTCCCAGATAAACAACTATGGCTAAGTGTAACCTTAATCTAATCAAACAGAATTGTGCTAGAAGAAGGCCCTCCTTCTGTTTGCTCTGCCTCATCTGTTTTGACTTGTCAAAGGCTGCCCTCCCTTCCTCCCTCCCTCCCTCCTTCCCTTCCTTCTTTCTTTCCTTCCTTCCTTCCTTCCTTCCTTCCTTCCTCTCTCCTTCCCTCCTTCTGTTCCTCCCTCCCTTCCTGGCTCCCTTCCTCAATCTTCCTCCTGTCTTTCCCTAGTATCTGATTCCAGTTCTTCTTTCTCTGTCACGTGCATTAACTTTTATTTCAATACGAAGTTTAACAATCTCAAAGCAGCTAATTTGGGCCCAGCAGGTCTTTCTTTGCTAATGCTACAAAGTGAGAATGAAAAATCAACTTTATATAGGTATAATTCACATATAAAATGCATTTATGTTAAGTGTATATTTTAATGCATTGTAATTAATGTAAACAATCAAAATAGATAACATTTCAATCTCCTGCAATACTTTCTTTATGGACCTTCCTGGCATTTGCTTTAAGTTCTTTTGTGTCTGGTATCTTGGACTCCACATAATAGTCTTGAGATTCATCCATGTTGTTGCACTTGTCAGTGTCAGGAAGGGGCCCAGTTTTTGCTTTCTGCACATGGCTAGCCAGTTTTCCCAAAACCATTTATTAAACAGAGAATCCTTTCCCCATTGCTTGTTTTTGTGAAGTTTGTCAAAGATCAGATAGTTGCAGATGCATGGCATTGCCTCCGAGGCCTCTGTTAATGTTTCATTGGTCTGTATCTCTGCTTTGGTCCCAGTACAATGTTGTTTTGATTACTGCAGCCTTGTAGTATAGTTTGAAGTCAGGTAGCATGATGCCTCCAGCTTTGTTCTTTTTGCTTAGAATTGTCTTGGCTACTAGGGCTCGCTTTTGGTTCCATGTGAAGTTTAAGGTTGTTTTTTCCAGTTCTGTGAAGAGGGTCATCGGTAGCTTGATGGTGATAGCATTGAATCTATAAATTACTTTGGGTAGTATGGCCATTTTCATAACACTGATTCTTCCTAACCATGAGCATGGAATGTTTTTCCATCTGTTTTTGTCCTCTCTTATTTCCTTGAGCAGCGGTTTGTAGTTCTCTTTGAAGAGTTCCTTTAAATCCTTTGTTAGTTGTATTCTTAGGTATTTTATTCTCTTTGTAGCAATTCTGAATGGCAGTTCGTTCTTGATTTGGCTCTCTTTAAGTCTGTTATTGAAGTATACGAATGCTTGTGATTTCTGCACATTGATTTTATATCCTGAGACTTTGCTGAAGTTGCTTATCAATTTAAGGAGATTTTGGGCTGAGACAATGGGGTCTTCTAAATATACAATCATGCTATCTGAAAATAGAGACAATTTGACTTCCTCCTTTCCTAATTGAATACTCTATTTCTTTTTCTTGCCTGATTTCTCTGGCTAGAACTTCCAATACTATATCGAATAGGAGTGGTGAGAGAGGGCATTCTTGTCTGATGCCAGATTTCAAAGGGAATGCTTCCAGGTTTTGCCCATTCAGTATGATATTGGCTGTGGGTTTGTTGTAAATAGCTTTTATTATTTTGAGATACGTTCTGTCGATACCTAGTTTATTGAGAGTTTTTAGCATAAAGGGCTGTTGAATTTTGTTTAAAACCTTCTCTGCATCTGTTGAGATAATCATGTGGTTTTTGTCTTTGGTTCTGTTTGTATCTATATTCTCCATTTGTAGGGACAAAGTTCCATATTCCCGAATGAGTTTTTATTATATTATTTAAGTTCTTAGAAACAACTCTAGACATTTCAAGGAGAATGGGATTTGATACAGAAAATTAGGCATTTACAAAAGCAGTGGAAGAGCCAAGAGAGTGGGATATGGGCTGGCCTTTGAGGGAAGCTCCCAGAATGCTGAAGGATGGGTCTGAGGCGTGGTTGCAGCTGCAGCTGCCTCTAGATGCTCAGGAAGCTGTGGAGAATGGACATTAGAATGCTGCTGCTGTCAAAGCTCAGTTTCCTCAGTCTTGTTTGCAGATAGAAATAGCCAAAAAAGGAGTCAGGAATCCAACATGTGTAATGACTTCCTCACCTTCCAAGCCCTAGGTAAATGCTTCAAAGACATAACTAATCCATGTCCAGAATTGCAAAGGAGTCTGGAGGTTATAGCTTTTAGCTTTCCAATGTCTCCTACTAGAAGTATGATGGATGGAATTTGAAAGCATCAATGTACAGGTAGAAACTTCTATCAGAGGTGTGGTTGTAAAGCTTTTTACAAGAAGTACACACTATATTAATAGACAGTTTATGATGGACAAGGGCAAGTTAAAGATGGTTTCACAGTTTTGATCACACATGACTACAGGATTGAGGCTATTTTTGAGCAAGATACATAAGCCAAGGAGTAGTTTTGTGTGTGTGTGTGTAATTACTTTTGCACCAACCTAATATAAGCCTGAGCTTAGGGGTTTGAGATGGCTAAACCCCATCTCTACTAAAAATACAAAAAATTAGCTGCTGGTGGTGGCAGGCACCTGTAATGCAAGCTACTCAGGAGGCTGAGACAGGAGAATCACTTGAACCCAGAAGGCAGAGGTTGCAGTGAGCCAAGCTCACAACATTGCACTCCAGGCTGGGCAACAGAGCGAGACTCCATCTCAAAAAAAATTTTTTTAGAAAGATATATATTGGGGAAAATGCTCATTTTATTTAAACGCAGAAGATACGAACTGAATTTTTATTCTATTTTATGTGGCATGTTACATGAGCAACTAATTTGAGCTTTTTTGAACTCAGTTTTTCTACACATAACATATTTAAGTTAGTTATTGCTGCTTAACAAAACCCACCCATGAGACTCATTGCCCTGAGAGAGTAACCATTTACTGTTTCTCATGACTAGGTCAGCTAGCTGAGTTTTCTGGACAAGACGGGTCATTCATGTGCCTGTAGTCATTTGTGGTTTGGGGAGGCAACTCTTTGACTTTGGCTAGCTTTCTTAACCTGTGTGGGAATTGGCTAGCTGCCAAAGTTTAGGATGGCTTCATTTAGGACAACTGGTTTACCTTTATTAGGTCTCTAAAGCTTAAGCTTGTTTATTTCACAAAGAAAAGTTTCAAGAGAAAGAGTAGAAGTGTACAATGCTTTTTGAGGACTAGGTTGGGATCTTGACTCTTGTCACTTACCAGTACAAACTCTGTGACTCACAAAACTGACTGACGTTTAAGGAGCGGGGTGAAAAAACCTGAAAATTTAGATAACAAACTGCAAATAGTAGCTTTTTGGGGGTGAGGAAATTATAGATAATTTTCATCTTTTCCGTTTTGCTAATATTAATTGTATACAATTTTGTTTAATCAGAAAAGTTGTACTTTAAGAATAGATTTGTTCCTTAGAAAATACACTTATTAATATAAAATGATGTATTAATTCATTTGTAGCCTGAATATCAGCTGAGGTGACCCCTCTGGTTTGAGAGTTTCACAAAAGCTGACTTGAACCTTCTTTCCTAATGTTATGCATAAAATTTGCATAAACCCTTCTTAAGATTTCTGTGAATTTCCAGATTAGGTGTTTTCATTCTGTCTCCTGTCCCAAAACAACTTTAAAAAAGTTGTTTTGCTTTTTTCACAAACAGCATGAATGGCAAGCTTTTGGGAATGCACAGGTGTTATTGAGAGCTTGGAACCATTAATTTATCACTAATCATTTAAATAATTAGGGGTAAATTAATCACTCCGAGGTGTCCAGAAGAACCATCTAGTTTATGTGCAGTCAAGAGAAATAATAAATGGTTACTGTTTCAAGCCAATGAGTCACGAGGTGGGTTTTGTTACACAGCAATAGCAAGCCTATACACGTTATTTGTAGAAAAATTGAGTTCAAAAAGCCTACATTAGTTTCTCATGTAACATGCCATATAAAAACAGAATAAAAACTCAATTCATGTCTTCCACACCCAAATACAGATTGTAAATGTTAGATGTATTTGTAAGTAATGTTCCTTCCACCTCCCTGCCCTGACCTGGTCAGTGTTTCCATAGCACCTACCCCACAGCCAGGCTGCTTGACCTCTCCACCTTCTCAACACTCCTCATCTTGGCCCTTCCCATGCTGCTTTTAATCCCAGAGGTTTTTAATTCTTGTTTCTCCTGTAGATCAGTTTGGCCAATGTTCTGTTTTGCTGGCTTCTTCTTAATATGCCTCTAGGTAGAATTCACCCTTTTAGCCTAAAGGATATCAATGAAATACTTTGCTTTAAATATCCAGATTTTTTTTTTTTTTTTTTGAGACGGAGTTTCGCTCGTTACCCAGGCTGGAGTGCAATGGCGTGATCTCGGCTCACTGCAACCTCCGCCTCCTGGGTTCAGGCAATTCTCCTGCCTCAGCCTCCTGAGTAGCTGGGATTACAGGCACGCGCCACCATGTCCAGCTAATTTTTTTTTGTATTTTTAGTAGAGACGGGGTTTCACCATGTTGACCAGGTTGGTCTCGATCTCTTGACCTTGTGATCCACCCGCCTCGGCCTCCCAAAGTGTAAATATCCAGATTGATTTTAGAAAGAAGTATGTGATATTATTTCCTAATGATAGGAATAGCTGCAGTCAGCATAGTTTAAAAATCATGTAAATACCCTCTATTCATGCATTTATTCAGCAAAAATTTTTAAAGTACCTCCTATCTTGTAGGCACTATGCTCAGAATATGCTGGAGTTTGAAAGTGAATGTATTCCTGTCCTTATGAAGCTCATCTGCTAAAATCGTCTCATTTTTCAAAGATATGTGGAGAATAAAGTATTGCTATAAACACCTGACTTATAGAGAATCTTTCCTTAAAGTTTTAATGGTTTGTTAAAAAGTATATATACTAATTTTTATGAGATATGATAGTAGTAGAACTTGAAATTGAGATAAACAAACAACAGTGATGAATGTTTGCAAAGCTGTCAAGGAAGAAAATGATTAATTCTCTTTAAGTAGCAATTCCAAGCTGCACTCTTACTACTGAGCAGAAACCTCTCATATGTCCTATGAAATAAGAGGAGCCTAATACATACTTCCCTGACCTCTCACATCTCCCTGCCAACCAGAAAAGACAGAATGACAGAATGTATGTGTTGCGAGAAATCAGGGAACGTTTAAATACAAAATACTTGATTATGACTATAATTTCAATAGCCATGTTGATGAAAAGAAGTCCATGTTGGCCGAAATGTCTCAAAGAAACTTTGCAAAGGAAACAGGCTCGACTCACGTAAGAAATGTCAGAAGCGTTCTGGTCTACCCTAAAGTGGGCGTACAATTCGGTCAATCTGTGGATGAATAAGCTGGATCATATTTACGTCTGGAAACTAGTCTGCCATTCATATACCATATGAAGATTGTTTATTTTATTCCTTCTTTTTGTCATGTACCAGTCTCTTGCATCTTTATCCCTATTGAATGCTATTATCTTCACACGCCTAAGAAAAAACCCAATTGCAATCCATTACAAAGATTTTAACAAGTTAATAAAAAACCTACAAATTCCTGCATGGGAGACAATCCACCTTCAAGAAGGAAAGAGGTTGGGGGTGGTAGTGGAATTCAATAGTTCATTCAGCGCTGAAATGTGAACAGTAAGGCTAGTCTTTGGATAAATTCATGCCAGATTTGGCCTGCAGCTCTCACTGGGCAGTTCCCAGATGCGAGCAGGCCTTTAGCCTGTGGTGAAGAAGCGTGGAATAATGCCTCTTTGAATTAGTTTCAAAATAGTGCTGCAATGCAGACTGACAACTTTTGATGCCAAATTGCAAGAATAACACATAATAGCAGTCTGTTAAAATACCCATAGTACTACTGGAGGATATGGTTATTAATATAAATTAAAATCCATGAAACAAAACCAGAATTAACTGGCATCAGATGACTAGCCTAACAGTAAGAGACCAGAGTTTTTATCAAGGTAAGAATATATAAAACAAAAAATAATAAAAATACCCAGACAGTTGGTATATAACTTGCAATTACATATAGCATTCATAGAACAAGGTTAATTAAATATAGCATGTTTGCAAACAAACAAAATAGATCACTAGAAATGTGCCCATTTTACTTGTTGTAGTATACAAAGTAGATGATGTAGTTGGCTGTAACTTTTAAGATTACAATGAGATCTGACTTTCTGGTACTACTAGAGGATATGGTTATTAATACAGATTAAAAACATAAAAAGAAGCCAGAATTACCTGGCATTGGATGACTAGACTAACAGTAACACACCAGAGTTTTTATCAAGGTAAGGATACATAAAACAAAAAAATAATAAAAATATGCAGACAGTTGGTATATAACTTGCCATGACGTATAGCTAACTGCAACCTCTGCTTCCCGGGTTCAAGCGATTTTCATGCCTCAGCCTCTCGAGTAGCTGGGTAGCTGGGACTACAGGAGGCCACCACCAAGCCCAGCTAATTTTTGTATTTTTAGTGGAGACAGAGTTTCGCCATGTTGGCCAGGCTGGTCTCAGTCTCCTCACCACAAATGATCCATCCACCTCGGCCTCCCAAAGCAGTGGGAGTACAGGCATGAGCCACCGCACCTGTCCTAGAAGAAAATTTTATTAGGCCATGCTAATCCCACGGCTACTTACATCAGTGAAAGATGGGACAATTAGATAGATACTTAGTTTAAAAATCGTGCATCAAAACATTTTTCTTATGATGAGTACTTTCTCTATAACTATTTTTAAGTTAGAACAAAAACAGTACATGCTTATTGAGAAAAATAGAATACCACAGAACTATTTAGAGTAATTGAGCATCACCACAGCTACCCTATTCTTGCTTCTCTTGAAAAGTTTGAGCATGAATGGGTATCTCCTGAACTGTAGAAAATAACACCTGACTCTAGCAAATCAATTTGTTTTCTCCAGAAAACAAAGTGATGGTGGGAGGGTGCTAATGCACTGGGGATGCTTCAGTGATCCTGGACTCATTGTCTGGATACAGGATGAGAGGCACATTCACCAGTGAGATGAAGATTTAGGGACCTCACTTGCATGGCTCCTTCCAAGATCAGAGAGAGGCCCAGTCAAGGCATTCACAAGGTGTATTAGTCTGTTCTCACACTGCTCATAAAGACACACCCAAAGTCTGGATAATTTATAAAGAAAAAGAGGTTTAACAGACTCACATTTCCACGTGGCTGGGGAGGCCTCACAGTCAATGGCAGGTGAAGGCACACCTTAGGTGGTGGCACACAAGAGAAAATGAGAACTAAGTGAAAGGGGTTTCCCCTTATAAAACCATCGGATCTCATGAGACTTATTGAATACCATGAGGGCATATGGGGAAAATCACCCCCATAATTCAATTATCTCCCACCAGGTTCCCCCCACAACACGTGGGAATTATGGGAGCTATAATTCAAGATGAAATTTGGCTGGGGATACAGCCAAAGCATATAACAGGGTATTAGGCTTTTAAAACTTTTAGAACTATAAACATTTTTGTGTATTTTTTCCATAACTCCCTGCCTTTCCCCCTAAATTATAGAAGACTCAGGTCCCATCTGCATAAAATTTTGACCTCTTATAAATAAAATAAATTTGAAGGAGAGGAAAAATCACATCTTTAAATAGTGTGCTCCTTTTGTCATGAAAAAGCTCCCGTTGTTGGGAGGCATTTCACCCTGTCATAATTTATCTTTAATAGATCTATTTAGTATCTATCGAGAGATCAACTTAATGAAGAGATTTGTGTCTCTCGGCTTTTAATTTAACAATTCAAGGCTACTAGTGAATTCACAGATCAAAGATTGAAGCCTTAATTGGTCACTTGCCTTTGCATTTTAGAGACTGTTTAATCATTTGAGGGTAGTTACATTGCTGCTGTTAATATCAATTTCATGACATTTTCCTTTGATATTTGTTCAAATGCACATTTTGAGGCATCCTTTGCTTGCCCTCAGTCTATCTGGTCTTCCAATCTAGTGATATTGGTCCTAATAGGAACTAGCATATCCTTAACTACTCAGAACCTGAGTCTCATTTGTAAATACAGAGGTGGAAAATGATATTTTCTTCCTACTACCTACCTCCAGGATTAAATAAATCAAGTATATACAGCCCAATGTCTGGCAAATGCCAGAGTCTTCTACTTGACTCTGTATAGAGGAGCAGAGACCTGAAAGCTATTCAGAGAATTTTGACTTTGATAAATCAAGCCGAATATATATCCTCCTCTCAATTATTTGCTGAATCAGGAAAAATGCACGCATGTTTTTTATTGATTTGAATATTTGAGCAACTGCACCCAGATATAAATTACTGAATAGCTAATGATGCAGATATTGAAACAATTCCTATACCCATGAGTTTTTTTTTTGTTTTTTGTTTTTTTGTTTTTTAAATAAGACCACAGCAAATTGCTAATGGTAAAACCAACATATTAGTCTTAGGAGTGAAATGGAATCTACATAATTGATCTGATGATCACACAGCCAAATTGTTCTTTCTGGTTGTCATGTCTGGTTGACACAAATTATCACCCAACTCTCTGAGTATAAGCATTATTATCAATTCCAAATACGGGTACAATAATGTTGAGGACTCTGGAATGTACCAGTAGATTTTCCTTGAAATTCATCCTTCACTTTTTACTTTAGTAGAAGATCTCTAAATTTCAGCCAGACTTCAGGTTGTCTGAGAAAAATTTCCAGCCTTCCGTGAAGCTAAGTGTGGCTACATGGCAAATTTCTGGCCAATGGGATGTAAGTAAAAGTGATGTAGGCTACTCCCTCATATTTCCACAGCAGAGACTGGAGGGGATTGTGCTCTTGTTTCTCCCGTTCTCCACCCTTCCCGTTAATGAATACATTGTGGAGAAAAGTGGAGCAGCCATCCTGGACAAGGAGGTGGCTTTTAGAATGAAAGTCAAGTATAATTAAGATAAAAGAAAAAGTGTGAGTTCTTCCAAACATTCTGCAAGAGGGTCACCAGAGCCCCTTGATTTGTTTGAAGTGGGAGAAATTAAGTTCTTATTTTCATCACTGTTATTTGGAATTTTACTGTTATGCACAATGCAACCTGGTCTTAACATATTGGTTATACTGCGGATAGATTTGCAGGTCAAGTATAAACATGCCCTTACAGGGATTTTGTTGCCACTGTTAGAAAATGGCAAGATTCTTGAAAAAATATTTCCTTCTAACTGTAGTTGCTCATTATTTAGAATATTTTTTAAAAAGGTCATAAAGACAGGAAAATTCTTGGTCATAGTTTTTTTTTTTTTTTTCCTGAAGTACTTTCATATGACTACTAGAATACATACAAGAGGAATCTTTTTTTTTTTTTCTTTTCTTTTTTTTTTAGATGGAGTTTCGCTTTGTCGCCAGGCTGGAGTGCAGTGTCATGATCTCAGCTCACTGCAGTCTCTACCTCCTGGATTCAAGCAATTCTCCTGCCTCAGCCTCCCGAGTAGCTGGGATTATAGGCACGCCACCATACTCAGCTAATTTTTCTATTTTTAATAGAGACAGAGTTTCACCATGTTTATCAGGATGGTCTCAGTCTCCTGACCTTGTGATCCACCCACCTCAGCCTCACAAAGTGCTGGGATTACAGGCGTGAGCCTCCGCACCTGTCCCCAAGAGAAATACATTTAAAAAGTCAGGTATGCATGAGAAAAAATTATAAAGTTAAAAAAATCTAACCCCAGCATTTCTGTATTTACAATTCTATTCATTTCTTCAACCATCCCAAGTACTTTGTGAAAGAAGTAGAGAATAAAGAACAAGCCAACATAAAAATCATAGCAAAAATTTTTTTAGAAGATAATACGGACATAGCTTCTAATTGGTGTTGACCAGCTTATCACGCAAATGCTTTTTTAAACTGATAAGAAGACAGTCCCTTTTGTTTGTTTGTTTTAGACAGAGTCTTGCTCTGTTGCCCAGGCTGGAGTGCAGTAGTGGCATGATTATGGCTCACTGTGAGCACTAAAAATAACCTCCAATGCCCAAGCAAGCCTCCCACCTCAGCCTCTAGAGTAGCTGGGACCATAGGCATAAACCTGAATACCCAGATCATTTAAAAAGTTTTTTGTAGATACAGAATCTCCCTATGTAGCCCAGACTGGTCTCAAACTCCTGGGCTAGAGCAATCCTACTGCCTCAGCCTCCCAGAGTGCCGGGATTCCATATGTGAGCCACTGTGCCCAACCAAGACAGTGCTTTTGTGCATGTGAAGATGAAGCTTCTGTAGCCTCCAACACAAGAGAATCTCTCCTCTCCTGTCTGTTTAGCCCTTGTTTTTTCTTTTGATCAGATTGTGCCAATTTAAATGTCAGTTTTGTGAAGAGGGCATTGGGCATTGGCTAGAAAACAAGCTCAGAGCACCAGTTCATCTCCTGTAAACAACTCGGCAGCTATCACACGATAACCCTTGGAGTTCACAGCGCAGGAAAAGATCTTTGCCAAAACGTTCACACACACACACACACACACACACACACGTGCGCATGCACACACACACACACAGAGACACACAATTATATTTTATGAAATGAGGACAAGAGACCTGATCTATTCCAAAACTTTAAATCATTTATTAAAGGATTTATTAAAGGCTTTATATATGATTGCAAAAAATAGCCAGTATCAAGTAGACAATATCAATATCAAGGGAATGAGAAGATAAGCCACAGGATGAAAGAAAATATTTGTAAAAGACACATCTGATAAAGGACTCATTTAAAATTATACATAGAACTCTTAAAACTCAACAATATAAAAACAAACAACCAAAAGAAAAAATTGGGACCAAGATCTTTACAGACATTGCACCAAAAAAGATATACAAGTGGCAATTAAGCATATTAATAAGTGCTCCACATCACATATTGGAGAAACGCAAATTAAAATGAGATACCACATGGCCTAGATTTCTAACATGGATAAAACCAAGTGATGATGAGGATGTGGAGCAACAGAAACTCTCTTTCATTGTTGGTGAGAATACAAATGATGCAACCATTCTGGAAGGCAGTTTGGCAGTTTCATCAAAACTAAACATAATCTTATCATGTGATCCAGCAGTTGTGCTCTGCGGTATTTATGAAAATGATGGGAAAACATGTGTCAGTACAAAAACCTGCACACAGATATTTACGGCCTCTTTATCCGTAATTGTCAAAACTTGGAAGCAACCACGATCCCTGTGAGTTCAGTAGGATAAATAAACTGTGGTACATCCTGACAATGGAATATTATTCTGCACTAAAAAGAAATGTGCTATTAAGCAATGAGAAGCCATGGAAGAAACTTAAATACATATTACTAAGTGAAAGAAGCCAGTCTGAAGAGCCTACATACTCTGTGATTCCATGTATGTGACATCTGGAAAGGACAAAACTATGGAGACAGTAAAAAGGTCAGCAGTTACCAGGGATTGGGGATTGGGGGATGGATATGTGGAGCACAGAGGATTTTTAAGGCAGTGCAACTACTCTGTATGACACCAAAATAATGGATACATGTCATTATGCATTTGTTAAAACACATAGAATGCACAACAATAGCAAACTCTAATGTAAACGATGGACTTTGGGTGACTATGACGTGTCAACATAGGTTCATCGGCTGTTAACAAATGCACCCTTTTGGTGAGGCTATAAATGTGTGGGGGTAAGGAGTATATGGGACATCTCTGTAACTTCCTTTCAATTTTGTTGTGAACCTAAAACTGCTCTAAGAAAATAACGTCTTTTTTTAAAAAAGTAGGCATTCTATATCATAGGCTAAAAGTGCATGTGCAATCATGATGTAATTCTATGGATACACACACATCATATGGAAATGTTCTTTGGCTGGGTCTAAAAAAGTCAGATAAAATGAAATAAAGAAAAATCAAATTTCTAATCAATCACTTTACAATCCTGGGGATTTTTTATTTAGTTAAACTTTCTGTAGAGCTAACATAAGATTCAAGAAACAAACAAAAAAAAAAAAAAAAGAAGAAGAAAGAAAGGAAATAAGAAAAAAAGAAAGTCAGTTTAGTGGAATTTAACTTGTCAGGCTATAGTGTAGAACTCCATTACCATATCTTTTTTATTTTTTATTTTTTTAATAGTATTCTCTGAAAAGCACTAGATGTAATAAAGTCAATTTAAAATTTGTTCTACCAATCTTTTGCATCTGTAATTTTCCCATTAAACGTAAATGCCCATGAGGCAAGCTATTTGCATTACATTGCATTTGCAGTCTTTAAAACAAACTATAAATCCCCTCCTTGTTTCATGTGATTGATGCTGTGTGTATAAATACCACCATAAACCTCAAAGGGGGCTAACAGTGACAGTAAATTAAAGTTTTCAAGTCTGGCAGCATCTCAGCACTCCAGCCCTTGATCTTAAGCAGCGTTGTTAACCCCCGCCTCATTGCCCTCCTGAACCTTTTTTTTTTCTTCTTTCCCGCTCTGCCCCCACCCATTCTGATTTCCTTGGGAAACACCTTCCTGGCCATGCAAGTCACACCAGGGCAGGGATAGGCAGTTATTTAAATTGAGGCTGCAACTGCTTGCTGGAGAACTGAAGGCCCTGACTTGCAGCCCTCCAGTATTCGAGATCAAGAATCTTGGGGCCCCTTCCCTCTATAAATAATGAGCAGCCACAGAGATACTGATTAACTGGCCAAACTCCATGATTAGGGGTATTCATGGTGATTGTCTTCTGCTCAGCGGCCTCCCCATCAGGAGAAGAAGGAGGAGACATGAGTAGTTGATGGAGAAGGAAGTAGGAACAAGGAGGAAAGATTTCTAGCTGTGTTTTTAAATTTCCAGTTATTAAATAACCCCTCTATCCTCATTATTTTACTTTCTACTTTAACATTGCATAATGACTATCATTACTTTTTATTAAAACTTACAGCAGGGCAAAGAGAATTCTTTACCTATATAGGAGGGCTTACTTGAAACAGAAACAAAGCTAATGCCTCTCTGGAACTGCAGAGGGTCCCATAGTCTGGGTAATTAATTGATGGGTACAGTTGGTAAATTGTTTCTTGTCTCTATCTTACTACAGCAGGATTGGATTTGGAGAAAGCTCAAAACTATGATCATGGAGAAGTCATAAACATTAAGTCATTGATTCTATTGGCCTCCCATCTTAGTATGAAGTGATTCTTCTCTGAACACGCAACTGCTACTTCCTTGACTGACTTCATATGATCGTTCACAAAAATTGTGATATGGCTAATTGATTCAGGGTGCAGTGGGGTTTCTCATTCTTAACTCAAATGATCGCCATAAATTTTTTTGGTATTTTTTCCCAGAATTAAAAAAAATTGTAAAATCCCATGTTAATTTTTTTCTAGCTGTATGTTTCACATATGCCTTCAAAGTAGGAAGGTAAATTAACAGAACCTCATAGCTCATATAGGCAAAATTCTTGGGGGAATAGCAAATCTTCAAGGATGGGTAAATTATTCCTCCAGAAGGGGAAAAAAAGACACAAAGGAAAAGCAATTGGGAATGGGGGAAGGGAAGACAGAGGCAGAGAGGTGAAGGCAATGAGAGAATGAAGCTAATTAATTAATTTAGGCTATTAATCTAGAAGAAGTGTTCTTTGATGATCTCAGAATCAGTGGTGCATCCCAAGTGAATATTGACAGGGACATTGAAATATGTTTGGAAAGGAAGACATATATGATTTTTCATTTCTACAGTCTTTTAATAATCCAGGTGAAAGAATCCAAGAAATGTTGGCACTATGAGGACAATATACCCAAGATAGATTTCTCAAGACTTTCTCTGTTTTTTTCCTTTGAATGACAAAGCTGCCCACGCATGGGACCTGCTCATTCTGTTGTCTAGATGTCTTCTTCAACAGCACTGGAATCCCTAGGGTAGCTTGTGTCAAGCCATGAATTCTCCTTATTGGGTTTCTGCTTTTCCAAGAGTCTTTCAAATAACAAAAGTGAAAACACATCATGACTTGGTTAAAGATACAAAATCTATTCACATTTCTGCAAAAGACTCTTTGGACACATTTAAAGCCAAATAAGGGAATTCTGGGAAAGTGGAGGGAAACAGCCTTTTCCTGGATCTTCACTATGTGTGTGTCAGCTTTTTGGAGATTTCATATTGTATCAGCCTTCACAATGCCATGAAGTAGCCATGCATTTCTTTGCTGATGAGAGGGGGAAAAGAATATCTACGAAACTTGTTCAAGGTCTTTGAAATAAGGGGCAGAGTTTTCTTTGAAATTTCCTTTCAGCATTTCTAATGGAGCAAGTTAAGAAACACAAAATACAAAGTCTGCTTTAAGAAGCAGATCCTTAAGGAGATAAGTGTATACACCACATCTTTGGTGAACAACCCAGCCTATCTGTTTTTGAAGCTGCTCATACTAGAGTTTGAGTCTGATATGAGACTCTGCCCATCTTGTCATTACTTTACTTTGGAAATAAAAAGAATGAGGAACACAAACTGTGTGTGTGTGTGTGTGTGTGTGTGTGTGTGTGTGTGTATGTGTGTGTGTGTATGTATGTATGTGTACATTGGGTATAAGAGACCAAGAAACAGAATGTTGTGTTAGAATGGTAGGCTAAGGGGAAAAGGCATGTTTTGGAATGGACAGAATTTGGTGTAATGATTAGAAACAGGGGAAGCTGAAGGCAACATTTTAAAACACACAAAGGTTATTTTCAAGATCCTGTAAAGCCCTTTACAAAAATAGGCATTATCGGTTCTATACGTACCTCAACTTAATTTAAAGGTCCTCAACATGGATATCCTAAGTCTCTTCATTTCAGAACCCTCATCCTTTTTATTCTCATTCCCAACTCATAAATCAAAACATCCATCCTATGCCCTCTTTTCTTGAGGAACTATTCTAGGATAGATAATATGATAAACGTATTCACAGTTTAGTACTTTGAGGAAATCACCCTTTCATATGTGTGTCTATTTGATCAAGAAAATTTAACACTTTAAATCAAAGAAAAAAACTAATGATGGAAAGTGCCTCATCTGCATTTAATTGCCTTCATGTTGCAACTTAATATCATTGGCAATAAAGGGATGGTAGGTGTATGGTCTTGAAGGAAATAGGAAATAGGAACACTGTCTTGTCAGGGGAGATTCATTTCCGTGAGGCTTCCTGCTTCCTGTGACTTCTTTTCCCTGGGTGCCTGAATCCCTGTAAACTGAGAGTGTGACTCTTGAATGAGTTGTTGGTAACTTTAATGTTAACTCTTGTCTGGGCACGATGAGTCACACTTATATTTGAGGGGCTGAGGTGGGCAGATAGCTTAATCCCAAGAGTTCAAGACCAGCCTGGGCAATATGGTGAAACCCTGTCTCTGCAACAAATAAAAAAAATACCCAGGCATGGTGGCTCACACCTGTAGTCCTAGCTACTTGGGAGGCTAAGGTGGGAGAATCACGTGAGCTATTCTAGGCTGCAGTGAGCCACAGGCCACTGTACTCTATCCTGGGTGACAGAGTGAGATCCTGTCTCAAAACAAAAACAAAAACAAAAAGACATTAAATCTTAGTCTCTGGAAATTTAGCTTCTAATGTACATTGAATCAACCAGTATCCTTTGATTAATGTTTAACTTTCATTAATTCAAACACAGAGAAGAGTGATTATCTTTAAAGGTGATACAAAGTTGACCAAGGTATGCACTCTGCCCTTAAACAGAGGAGTCTGTTACAAGTTAACATAAAATAAAATGTGATAAGTGCATTGGAAATGGTACAAAACATGATGTGAATTCAGAGGCAGGAGAGATGGTTTCCACCATAGACATCAGAGGACAATGTCCTTTCGTGTTAAAGAGCACCAAGAACTGGAAGATTTTGGTTAAAAGCAGTTATACAACCTCTAATCATGCCCATCCCTGTTCATCTTTGAAGACAGGACCTATTAGCCGAATAGGGGGTCACTCTGCAGACCCCTTTCTAGCAATAGCCACTGTTGTTATTCCCCTCCCCCCAACCCCTAACATGGCTCTCTCAAGATCCTATCTAGGTAGGACAGTGGCCTCTGAAGGGAGAGAAATTACTGAAAGCCCATGAATTAATAGATGAGCAATTATAGGCCAGACATGTCGAGCTTTCAACCAGCCCTTAGAACTCATCCATTTCGTCATTCCTAAAAAATATAGCAACTGATACTCGTCACACGTAATGCCCAGACAAAGGTTCACTGATGCAATCAGCGTCTCAGGTAGTGACCCTGATGTGATCACCACCACAGCCGGTGCTCACAGTTTTTTTACTTTAGAAGTTTTCTATTTTATCTAGGAAGACTGGATAGAGAGGTGACACTGAAATGCAGACAGGCTTACAGGGAAACGTAATCAACCATTGTAAACAATGACAGTGGCCAAATTCCAGCTCCAAGGGGAATTCTGAGGGCATGTAGCGGGTCTCCTGCATGTAAATGCCAAGAAATTGATGCGGGGAACTGTGTCTTTGAAGAACACTTATTTCGGCAAATATGAATTATTTAGTACCACAGTCTTTCGTTGAGCCTACTGTGTATCAAGGCGTGGATGCAAGACGTGTGGACGAGAACAGGGACCGGGGCAGAGTAGAGCTGGTCAGAAGTGCTACACAGTGGAGAGATTTTGTCTAGTATTTCAGGCAAAGGACAGACATGAATTGGAGAAGGGTGTGTTTTCTTGAAAGGAGGTCACCTGGAAAAACTCTTGGGTTAGCAAAGAGCAAACGAGGGAGGGAAGATGGTAAATGGGCTGAGATGCCCTAGGAATATGGTTCGTGAACAGAGAACAGAGAGATGAGGGGATTCAGAGGTGGACTGCTCCCATTTTAAGCCACAGATTGGCTTAAAATGTCAACCAGAAGGTGATGTGGTCTCCCACGGTGACATCAGTGAATTGTGTGGGTTACATGGGGATTGTTGGAAAATGGGAGGAGAGGATGTGGTTGGTCTACCGGGACAGTCACACAAGTCAAACCTTTTGTTTACAGGTAGAAATGAAGGTCTGCTGTTGTCAGATCTGACTTTTCAAGAAAAACAAAATCTGTATTTTTATTTTACCTGTTTTGATTTTTAAATGTTGGCCATGAATCCAAATATTAGATCCTTTCCTGTCAATACATTAAAAAGAAGAAGTAGCCGGGCGCGGTGGCTCAAGCCTGTAATCCCAGCACTTTGGGAGGCCGAGGCGGGTGGATCATGAGGTCGAGCCATCGAGACCATCCTGGTCAACATGGTGAAACCCCGTCTCTACTAAAAATACAAAAAAAAAAAAAAAAAAAAAAAAAAAAAGCTGGGCATGGTGGCGCTTGCCTGTAATCCCAGCTACTCAGGAGGCTGAGGCAGGAGAATTGCTTGAACCCAGGAGGCGGAGGTTGCGGTGAGCCAAGATCGCGCCATTGCACTCCAGCCTGGGTAACAAGAGCGAAACTCCATCTCAAAAAAAAAGAAAAAAAAAAAAGAAGTAGTAGGAGAAGAAAAAGGAGGAGGAACTTGAGAAGGAGGAGAAAAGAGCACAACCCAGTCTTCCTTGATGATGGAGAGAGCTCTAGTTTGATCAATTTGGTTTTAATCCGTATTTTTTGGTCTGACAGTATAAAAATGATTATGAAAAATCCTTGTTGCTATTGTGGGAAAATGAACAAAATTTACAGTTTTCCACAGTGAAAGATGTGCTAAGTTATTCAATCTATTTCATCAGGAATTTCCTTTGTGAGGAAGATGTATTACACATGGGAAATATGTAGTGCTAAATACTATGCACAAAATAGATTTGCAGATTTTATTCTACTATGTGTGTGTTTTTGTTTTGCACTCATGTATATGTGTGCTTGATGCTTGCTTACTTGTATTTGTTTTGCAATCCCTATTATATAATCCACGATAAACAACCACCTCTTTTTTTTCCTTTTATGCAAAACCAGGAAAATGTTGCTAACAAAATAACAAACTGGGAATCTTCGAGTCACATAATCCAACCCTACTGATGACACAGAGTCTATAAACAGAGCACAAGACAGTTGAATTTCTTACTCAAAAACGGGTTGCAGTGGATTCTGCTCAGAGCAGGGTATTAGGGGACTGAACTCAGCTTCATTTCATCTGAGCATTCATGTTCTTAAACCTTTGGGATTGTACAAAGCCCAGCTTCTCTGCTGACCAATGTCAAGCACATCCTTCTTTTATATTCTAAAAGTTTGTATCTTTGTCTGGTCATTAGTGATTCTCAGAAATTAATCGATTGTTTGGGATTAGCTGGTGAAGCCAGAGGAAGAGCAGGTGCTTCTACCTGGCTATCATGGAGGCAGTAATAATCATAATGATGGCTTGCTGCATTAAGATATGTGGCACCAAGTACCCATTTCAGCCCAAACAGATTGCAAATATATCCCTTCTCTTCAATCTTCCTATTCATTTGGAAATGCTTAGATCTAAAATTCAGCATAGGAATCCACAGATACTACCAATTAGAATAAGCCACCTTGCCCTACTAAAACTGCCACAGTGCTGTTTGTTTAAGAGATAATGATAATTTAACTTTGAAATAACCTTGTCATTGTAAAAAGAATTAAAATTATAACTCTTCCATAGTCTTGGTGTGCAGCTTTCTATAGACTGGGGTGTGCCGAATTTCAAGTAATATTCCTCTGTCGCCCCATATCCCCAGGTCCTGGATAAAAATGAAATGTGCATTTCATAAGAAGATCCCAGTGAGCAGTAATAAGAAAAAGCATTCAATCATAGTCAATTGGCTAAAGCGGTGGGGATGGGCATGAGCCACCAACTTCTTCTTTTATAAAAACATGAGTAAAACATTAAATAAAAGCATTTCTCAACCTCCCACCAGATCCAGCTAGCTAGGGAAATTGAGGAAGTTTTGTCTGTAGTCATATAAAGATAGTTTTCAATGGCTTACTTTAGAATTAATGGAAGCAGCATCAATCACCTCAGCTATAATAAAGAAAAATTCTGGCAAATATATTATATATTCCTTTAAGCATAACCTGAGGTCACATCATATCAAAATATATATATGCCATTGCTCCTGTCCCCTAATAAAAAAGAGTAGAGAATACATTTTTTTTCCCTAAAATTTATGAAAAATCTGGCAACAGTAGGTCTTTTCAGTGTTAGGATTTCTGTTTTTGAAGTTGTCAATAAAACTGAAAACAGAAATTGCCCAAAGGATGTTTTGACTTTTTAAAAATTGAGAGAAATAAGTAATTGTACATTTCTAAGTTTGTTAGACAGACTTTTGAATTCCCTTTTTGGAAAGTATTTCATTAACAATAAACTATATTATGCTAGATGTAAATAATTCATAATCTCCAAAAACAATAGTCTTCAAAGTGGTCAAACATATTTTCACATTGGCATACTTTTGCCTACAGAAACATCAAACATGTTCCAGAATTTTGAAATCTAGGAAAAACCTGGACTATTCACGCAGATGTGTTTTTGTGAAAATCTACAGTAAAGTTTACTTTTCCTTTTACCTACTAAGTTAGCATATTATGCTGCTCTGAAACAGAGGATGAAAATTCCATTCATCCTGATTCACTGTAAAGGGAATTTCATTTTGTCTAAGTTCACTACAAGCAGTTGCCACTAACAACATTGGAAAAGAAAAACTCAATGGCACCGGGCAAGTCCAATGTTTAAAAAATATCCTTAAAGTAATAGTTGTTTAGAGAGACCTCGATGGATCCCAGTGCTCTGGAAACTTCTCCTGGGTTGTGAACAATCAAAGATTTATTTGAGCTCTCTGCACACTGGGAAATGAAGACCCAGAAGCTCATTATCATGTCTATTAAAAAGCAGAAACTGGGGTACATCTAAGAAAAGATGTATTACTTTTTAAACCGCACTGCAAACTGCAGACCAATAGGGACTTGAACTATATAAAAATACTCTCAGTAGTCGGGGGTGGAGAAAGAGTGGGGGTGGGGACTCACTCTCCCAAACAGCAGGAAAATGCCATGCCACCAAGTTCCATTGTTGTCATGGTTTTGGAAAGGTGGCTCTATCAATTTTTCTTGAAGCAAGATTTTTGAAGTCAAACTTTTGGTTTGATCTGGGGACTAGCTGTGACTAGTCAAATAACGTAGGGGACCATGCTCTAGGGGAGGTGAGGGAGGTTTGATGAGCAATGACCAGTTAAATTCTAGTTAACCCCAATTATAAACCTTCACCTTTGCTAATTGGATTAATTTGTCAGCAGGCAATATAATAATAAAGTATACTAGAGCCAACTTTGTGCCACTTTATTACAAGATAAAAATCATTATTGTGGCATGGCTCATTTCTTAAGAGTAGATCTATAACCAATTTCTGCAAAGGTAGAACAAAGTTGAACTTAACTATAAAGTTAGAAGGGCCATTAATTATAGAGATTCTCTTAACAGCTCACCAAAAATATGCCCAGTAAGCAAATTCTCTCTCAGTTAAAAGCTTTCCAAACTCAGGGTTTAATGAAACCTTAATTAAAGTCAATGGAAAAGTGATCTTCAGAAAAAAATTTAAAGGTACTCAAATGTGTCCTTTATTTCCCTCTTGACTGATCTGAGCATATTGACTCTTTCTGACTCTCCCGATTTTTAAGTGTGTTTTGTGCACAGAAAGACATAATCCAGAAAAACTTGTTGCATTGATACTGCAATCCCCATCATCCAAAGACAAGTAGTGCCTGCTTTCTTATTAAAATGGTGAAACATATTACCACAATATTTCTAGATGTTGAAACAAACTGAGAAAAAAAATTCCCTATACTATATGTTTGGCTTAATTTAAATAATAAAAATATAAGTTTCTGTTCCTAATTCTGTTATAAAATCTGTGAATGAGGGTGGTTTGAGCAAAATGGAACATCAGTGTCAATCACACTTATTTCTCTGTGGTGGAAATAAAATCTTTCAAAGTGGTCCAAGTTGAAGTGAACAGAGAATCTGTTACACTTGAAAATATGTTAATATGTCTGCAAAATATTGTGTTTTAGAATTGGCTAAAGGGCAAATAGCTATCGTCAGCATTGCCTGTGCCTTGGGTGAATTAGCGCCCATCTGCCTAAATAGACACGAGGCTGCCAGTGTTATATACACACTTCAAATTACAAAAGAAATACTGTGGCATTTTCTGCTTTTATCTGTTCCACAAAGGGAGGCACTGGAAATTAGATATTCCAGGGGAATTTACTAAGTCAACTTTTCTTTTCTTTTTTTCTGTAATAGGGGTACCGGGAGATTATTTCTCCTTACTAACACAGCAATTCAGGGGAAGGAGACCCTAAAATGATCAGATTGTATAAATTAATTACAATGTACTGTGTGTGTGTGAGCATGTGTGTGTGTGTGTGTGTGTTTGTGTGTGTGTGTGTGTGTGTGATCTAGCTAGATCCAGGGGAACAAATGTTCCACTCTATGACCTGAACCAGACCTTATCACCTGTCGACAACAGAAAAGAAACAAACCTGAGTGTTGGGTTCAGGGCACAATAATGCATGTTGACAATAAATTATCAAAACAATAATCATGTTTAGCCAATCCCTTTGTGTAAAACTGTTATTATGATTCCAGTGCCAGCTGTCTGAAACTTTAATTTAAGTGCTTGCTTGAGGCGAGACATTTGGAATGCTAGTTTAGAATGTTTTATAGCTCAAGCAATATGTTTTACTAACCTCAAATACTGTGATGATGGTTTAAATGGTAACTATAATTTGTACGTGGGGGGCTCCAGGGTGAATTTTGCTTTCCCTGGAAAGTGTCTGCTGCATCAAAAATTCAGTCATTTCTGAGCTATCTGGAGCCATCGATCCTAAAGGGTCCCTGGAGCTGCATCTACCTGCTTGCAGGTAAGCAGTGCAGGTAGTTAACTTTTGGAAAGTTATTTCAAGTTGCCTGCAAGTAGGAACACCCCTCAGAAGCAGACATGTTCCATGGAAAGCATGCTGCTGAAGAGGCCATGGTTTATTAGTAGTTGAGTCAGTAAGCTTTACTCTGCTCCTTCATCTCAATCATTCTCTGAACCCCAGACATTCAACAAGAAGGCAAAACTAGATCCTGTCAGGTTATCGTCAGCACATATTCATGTTTTTCTAATAATGGATCAGCATTATATTGGCATATTGAGATAATGTTCCCCTTGAAACACAGTAGGTTCCAAGATAAAATCCATATCTAATAATATTTGCAGTTATTCTTATCATGCATAAGTGATGTGGACTATGGATTTTGGAAGGATGATGGCAGCTTAAGAGGAGTTATAATTTATTGCTTTATATTAGAATATTATTCAAGGTGGTATACTTGTGGTGATACCTATAAAATTAATATTAACAATATTATTTATGTCACTTTAGTACTTAGAAATACCTTAGATGCATTATCTCCTTATTATAACAGCATCTTTGTCATGATAAAATCTTATCTTGCAGTCCAGGAATCAGAAGTTTAGAGAGGTTATATAAGATCAACTAGGTCAGATAAACTCCAAAGACCAAGGTCCAAACCTGGCATTCTGAATCACACAGCAGCACCATAGAATTTAAAGCATTTTGCAGTTTTTTCTTATTCACTGTATCATCAAAAATATCATCAGCTAAACTTTTATGGACTTTGTTTTTCTTTTTACAGACACTGATGAATTTCAGTTCCAAATTCAAGATCTAAGTTTCTAGGGAAAAAAAATGTTCCAACTGGAGACTCCTAATATCTAATAACTGTTCTGAGGGTATAATCAGTAGTTAATAATTCTTGGGAGTAATCTGACACCTAAAATACAAACCACATTGTATTATCTTCCAATATAGAAATGATTTAATTAAGTTGTAGAAATGTCTCTTGAAATTCTGCTGGGGGAGACAGGTGGGAAAACATATCAAAGCTTGTGGCAAACATTTACTAAATAAATACTGCTCTGGCAACAGTCTTTGTCAAGCTGATTGACTCAGACAATAGTAATTGTTTCATAAATTATCCTGATATAAGAATGGCACATAAGTGCATTGGTCCTATGTATGTTCAGATGCATTTCTGGACAAAGCATATGCATAATTCAGCCCCCAGCACAGTGCCTGGCACAGGCTTCATACATATTAGATTTATGAATCAGTATCAGTATATTTCATTTTAGTGAAACTGGCAAGCTTTACCGCTTGAAGGAATTCCAGAAGAAATGTTATATAAAGCAATAACCACTTGCTTTCTCCTCAAAGTATTGGTTTTATAATTCTGGATGCTTACATGTGAATTTATAGTGAGCTTCATTTGAAATTACTATGCCAAGAAACAAATGCTCTACTTAATTGGAATTTGCAATGCAACTTTTCAATTAATTTGTATTTTTTAGAGAGGCAAAGGTATCATTTATACAATATAGATGATGTTTACAACTTTAATGATTCTGTGAGAATGTTGTTTTTTAAGCAACTAGGCAGAAGGGACATAAACAAAGCCCTATGAGCATTTTCTGTGTAGACTGAACAAGTTGAGTCAAAAACTAGCTGATCAATAGACACTCCAACTGGCAAACCTTTTGCAGGAATATTACGTTGTTCAGAAAATCTGGCTAGGTAGAGTGTGCTTAATTTTTCCATCCTTGAAGTTCAGCACACATTAGGCCCATGATGGTGGAACTAGACTAAAACTAAGTCAGCTCAGTTATTTACAACATCAATGGCCAGTTACCATTCATTTGGCAATTCAAAGTGAATCTTAATTTGGTGTAGTATTTTGGAACTGGAATTTTGAGGAGAAATTGACATGCCTTTGTTTTCTTGTTTGGTGTAATAGTTTGAGTTGATTTTCATGCAATAATCAATGTTGATAATATAAAAATGTTAATTTTGTTTACCATCAGATGGTAAGATTATAAATGATTGTGCTTCTTTAAATGCTTTTAATGTGTTTTCCATTAGGATAATTAGGATTATTTTTACATTGCAATGATATCTTTCTACATGTCTCCATATGCAGTCACCAAGTGTTCCCTTTACAACGATGCAAGTATCCAGTACTCATTTTTCTTTCTGATAACATCCATGCTGACTCAGATCATCATGCCAGTATTTTGGAGACTACGAAGGCCTTGTGAAAAGTCTATATTCTATTGCTCTTCCTTTCATAAACTGAAGGCTTATCTTCCTCAAATACTATTATATTCCTCTTATCATCATTCATCCTCCTGCTCAACCTTTCATAGGCCACGTTTTTTTGAACCAGCTTTCTAAGTAGTATTCCCCCATTCATTTATTTGTTCATTTACGCTTTCAGGCAATAAATATCATGTGATCACCCCTACAATCTCAAGAGAGGAAGTACTGTATAAATTGCAAATAATGAGTGATCTCTGTTACACTCAAGAGCTTTGTAATACAGTTAAAGATATAAGGCACATGAAAACAGCTACAGTGTAGCGGTCCTAGAATCAGATTGCCTGAGGAAAATCCTGGCTCCACCACTTATTTGCTCTGTCTTGGGGCAACCTGCTTAACCTGGCTGTGCCTCAATTCACATCTGTTAAACAGGCGAATGATATTACTTAACCTCTGGATTATTGTAAAGATTAAATGAGATAATACATGCAAAACCTTAGAACATCCTGGTTCAGTGAAGCACTCAACAAAATTAAATGCGATATGGAGGGAAGAGGAATAAATAAGGAATAAATAAATAAAACAAACAAAAATAAATAAAATAAGTGAAAAAAGGAAAGAAGGGAGGGGACTGAGGTCTCTCAAAGCTCATATAGTCAAGGTATTCTTTCCACCAGTAGGTGTTCCCAGTAGGCTCCATTGCCAAAGTGGTATTGGAGCTGTGGCTGGAGGTATTGATCAGAACATGACAGATGAGAAATGAAAATGTGCAAGACCTGGACTGCATAAGTGACTCCTCAGAAGAGGGATAGAGAGCCCTCATCACAGTGGGTCACACCTACATGGCTGCCCTCACAGAACTTCCTCTGGCCAAGAAGCTGATGGGGCTCTTTCACCTGACTCACAGCTTTTCTAGGGTTGACTTTGTTAGGGAGAGAACATTCCGACCTTGTGGGACACATTACATCTGATTTCTGCTTCCTTTGCTGACCTCTTCATGTAACTGCATTGTACTGAAGGAATATAACTGTGGGTCTCTTTTCCCCTCTGGACTGTAAGCTACTTGAGGTCACATCCCCTGTCTTCATAGACCCAGATCCCACTGCATTGTCCAGAACAAAGCAGACACTCAAGAAGCGCACATTGATCTGAAGACTGTCCCAGGTAATTTGGCTATCATAAGGAAATGGTGCAGTATAAGTCCCCAGAACCTAGTTCATTATGTAGGATTTCCCGTGGCTTTATGCTTTTCTGCAAGCCAAGTTCATTCTCTTTGGAGTGCGAGTGGCTTTCTGAATCCTACTGCCAACTGACTAGCGAGAATGCTGACAGAGCTCCTTTCGAACTTTAAGAGGAAATTTGCTCATCATCAGAGGATGGGATTTTTTTTTTTTCTTATTTTCACCCAGGCTGGAGTGCAGTGCCTCAATCTTGGCTCACTGCAACCTCTGCTTCCCGGGCTCAAGTGATTCTCCTGCCTCAGCCTCCTGAGTAGCTGGGACTACAGGCACACACCACCATGCAAGCATGAGACTTTCTATGCAATTTTTACTTTAAGTTGTCATCAAAATTTGAAGTCAAGAAATTTCCTCTACTGAAGGAACATCTCAAGTTTTACCAAATTGAATTGACTTTGAGTAGAAATCAAAAGCTCTAGACATGAGTATGGGGGGACAGGTAGAGGGAACTTTCTAATCTAGACAAGAAAATTTTTTTAAAAAACTATAGTATGAAGAGTTCAAGGGTCATAAATCAACTCTTCTTCTCCTTGTCTGTTTGCCTGTACCAGTATGCTAGAGAAAAAAAGCAACTGTTTTTTTTTTTTAAAAATCCTTTACTCAGAAACACACACACATACTACACAGAAGTATCTCAGAAGGATAAAAGATTATTTTTAAATAAAGATTTCTATCTTTATTATATTATAGAACCAAATGGAGTTCAAGTACATTTTTCCTACTTACCTTACTTTTGTATAATGCATTAAATGAGTCACTAATGCCTCTCAGACAGAGTCAGAAATTGCATTCCTGCAACTGAGGTCAAAATCTTATTGAAGAGTTGTAATTCTCAGATTTATTTATATCATTTCTTTATTCACTTCTTTTTCATTTATTTCTTTTCTTCTTTGACCCAGAGAAGAAGCCACCTGCCAACAAAAGCCCCAATGCCATTGAAACTCTGGGTGAATAATAGTGACCCACATTAGCAAGTAGAAAACCCTAACTCTTTCTACACTGCAGAGTAAAAAATTATAGAATAAAAAGTAAAGAGGTTATCAGTCATGCAATTTGTCTTCTCTTGCAATGCAGATTAAATGGTTGTAAGTTCACTGGACTCCAATCTACTTGACATCTGTCAGAAGGCTTGAATCATCTTTCTTCCATTAGCAAGAGTCTCCATTTCAACAATTCCCTCCATATCCATATTCATGTCAGATATAATTGTCTACTTCTTGTCAATCTTTCCTGTTAATGGGATCAACAAGTGCTGAGACCAGGCATCTTTCTCTTCCTTATGTTGCAACGAGAAAATGGTGCCTCTTTTCAGGGACAGAAGAGCAAAAGATAAAAGGGAAAGATAGCACCTGGATTTCTTGTCATCTAATGTTCTCTTTTATTTAGTTTTCAACTCAGCAGCTTCCTATTATGCCAACCTTTAAGATATAGAATTGCTTTGCAACTGAAATGCTGCAAAGGATATGATTCCAAAGGCTCCATTTGCGGGCATGATCTGTCCACCCCAAATGGCTACAGTAGATATTGAAAAATTTTGAATGTGGAAAATAGGGCACTGTATAAATGTAATTTGCCTTTGAGAAGTGACAGATAGATTTTTACATCTAGTTTCAGTGCAAAGAAGTGTCCAATTATGATATACTTGACCCATTAGCCCAGCCTCAGCTATTATACAGATCTCTAGACTCAAATATATTTGTGGTAAATCCACAAATTATGCATCTGTTGTAGACTTCAAAATGTTGTGAGAGGGGATTAAAATGAAATTTCCTAATCCATACTTCTGACTGCTTTAAATTCCAATTGATCTGTGACCAATCCTGGATCCTTTCAGAGGAGACAGGAGTCAGTTCTTTTACGTAAATCAATTGTCTCAGCCCTTGGTAAGTGACGTGGAACTCAAGAATTTGTTTTAGATCACCCGTTCTTCTCCAAATGCATTTTTGAATCTGAGAATCCAGTTGAATAGTTACAAAATCAATAGCCTATGATAAAGGATATGGTTAGAAGAGGAAAACCGCGTGCTTAGGATGCATTTTGAGACAAAAGGCCAACTCTAACCACAAAAGCTCTGTGGGTGCTCCTTACCCAGAAAATCTCTCACTAAATCACGCTCATGCTTTTTATGAATGTTCCTTTTTTTTTTTTCCATAGAAGTCATGTTAATGTGGCTGAAGTATTCTTAATCAAGCAGTTTTGGCAACTACAATTTAAGCATTGTCTAATGTTCTATTCATTTGATTTCTAGATTCATGCTAATGTGTTTATAGTTGGATTTTTGTTTTCAATTCAGAGTTGGTGCTAAGAGATGAATGAAACAGCTTGGTGAAAGCAAACATAACATGTCTAGGAAATGTTTTTTGGTCTAGGACAGGTAACCTTGATATTGACGTATATATTATTAAATATATTGATGTATGTTATTAAATATATATTATACATTCACATCATATGCATATTATATATAATATGTACATATACTATTCTATATATAACCATATATGTATGCATATACACCATATATCTCTTAATTAAATATGTATATTTGATAAAATAAATTGTCTTTTAAGCATATTCCTGATACACAATCAGCTATCCAACATTGTGTACAGGTTTATCTTGGCAATGAGTTGCTGTGAGTGGTGTATTTCTACAGGCCAGGATTCTCCCACCACAATCCCCCTCAGTCAAACACATATACTCTATTTTAAAATGATTCTGCTACTTTGTTCAATTGAATTTGTTACGTGCCAAATCATTGAGTCATGCCCTCTTTTTCCTACTCTGAGTTCTGTGCCACATTCTGTCTCTGAGGCAAAGCAGAAATAAACACCTTTCACTAACACTTTACTCTCATGGTAAAATATGAGGGCATCCTCTCTCACTATCTGCAGAGCAGACTCGGAAAACATTGCTTTCTGGATTTTCTGCTTTTCTCATTCTATTTTCTCCCAGAATCTGTTTGCAAAACATTTTATGGAATTGGCAAGTTATTTGCACTGCTTTTGCATTGCAGTCTGCCTAATTCAATTGCAATTATTTGTAAACTGCCGCCATAACTCTTCCTTGGCTAATGTCTGCAAACTGTTTACTAAACAATAAACTTAATCATGCATTCATTGTTGCAAATGTCTCCAAATGGCTTCAGAGTAGAGCTGACTTGACATTTTTGCCTATTTGCAAAGTCATGAAGGATGTTTTCTGAACAGATACCAATTTCTATAGCATTTAGTCATTCTATTTGCTGTACCTCTTCGGATCTATTGCAAATTGAGATGGCCTCTTTTCTGGGTCAGTAAATGTGCTGTGCCAATCCTGGTAGATACAAAGTAGACTGGGCTTAAAGTAAAGCACTGTTAGCAGTGAATGAACAGAAAGTACGTCATCATGGCACAGGCAATAGCTTATTAAATATTCCATGGGTATTCACTTTGCACGTCAGCTGAGTTGTATTTAAGACCCTCTGTGAAATTTCTTGAGAGATATAAGCTGTGAGGACATGATTCTGTCCATTAAGACTGGGTGTGGGCATGAGAGGAAGAGAAAGATGAAAATCACTTCCAATTTTCAAACCTAGTGATTTGATGGAATTATAGTGCTATTAATAACAGTAGATAATTCAGGATGTAGAACTGATCTGGGAAGAAAGGTGAGAAACACGGCTTAAAATATTTTGGTTTGAATCATTGATAGCGTTATTTTTGCAGAACAACTTAACCAGAAATGTTGATCAGGTAGTGTGAAATGGAGGTGATACTGGTTTGAGAACAGCGATGATAGGGGTGTGGCTGAGACTGTAAGAATAAACAGGGTTGATTACTAAAGGGGAATGGAGAGGTCAGACAGGTTCTTGTGGGGAGTGGGGAGTGCACTGGCCCTTTTAATGGAGAGTAGGAAGGTGAAAAATTAGTGAAAGGCACAGAAAAGAATCACAGAAAGAGGCCCCAGTTATTCTATGGTCATGGAAATGAGGTGGGGATTTCAACAAGTCTGGGGTGGTCCATGGAGTGGAACAAACTGCTGCAGGTATGTTGAGGGCAAAAACCCCAGCACCTTGAGTTTCAAGATGCAAAAGTCACAGAAGATCCAACTGAAAATGCATAAGCAGATTCAAGGATGTGAGTCATCTTGCTGGGAGCTAGGATACAGGAGGCTGATGAAACCAGGGTGAGCACCAGTTGCTGCCCACGCTCTGGGGATATTAGCTCTGAAAAGGAGAGAGGCTGAGAAGTAGCCAGCAAAATTTCTTCAATCTGCCTAATTTTCCCCTACTCTCAAATCTCAGTGTCGGTCATTCTGTCTAAACCATCAACACCTCCTCCACCAGCCTCACTCTCTGCTTATGAATTTGCTAACGAAATTAATGGAAAAAGTAGAAGCAATTAGTGGAGAACTTCCACACATTCATCCCTTTATCTGTATCAATAGTTGGTGACATGGTTTGACTGTGTTTCCACCCAAATGTCATCTTGAACTCTAGCTCCCATAATCCCCACATGTTATGGGAGGGATCCTGTGGGAGGTCACTGAATCACCCAGGCAGTTTTTTCTTTTGTTGTTTTCATGATAGTGAATAAGTCTCATGAGATATAATGGTTTTATAATGGACAGTTCTCCTGCACTTCTCTCTTGCCTGTCACCATGTAAGATGTGCTTTTTTTCCTCCTTCACCTTCCATCATGATTGTGAGGCCTCCCCAGCCATGTGGAACTGTGTCTGTTAAAACTCTTTTTCTTTACACATTACCCAGTCCTGGGTATTTCTTCACAGCAGTATGAAAACGGAATAATACAGTCAGTCTACTTTTCCTGTTGTTACTGTGAATAATTGGCTTACACTGCTGAGTCAAGCCAAACTCTTGTATGCTTACAGCCTATTCCTTCCTGCCTTCCCAAAGACATGGTGCCAGTATTTTCTTCCTCTCTCACACACCATCAATTCTCCCTCATTTGTACACTGATGCTCAAATTTTCACATCCTAAAAACATCGTCTCATGACTCCACATTTGTCTTCATGTTCTGCTTCATTTCTCTGCCTGCACTTGCGACTTCCAATTGCTTTCCTACTCTTTTTGGATTCATTCAAATCAGTCTTTCATGCCTCTTCTCTTCACTGTAAGAGGTCTTATCAAGCTCTCCAGTGAGTTCTACATTGCTAATTCCACAATTCAATGCATAGTTCTCATACTACATATTTGATCATTCCCACTCATTACATGCTTGCTTCTCTTGGTTTCCAGAACACTGCTTTCTGCTGGTTCTCTTTCTACCTTGCTGGATACCTCTTCTATCTTGCTGCTAGTACTTTGCCCCATTCTTCTGAGGTCAGAATGCCCCAGAAACTTCTCTTTTGACTTCTCGTCATTTCCAGCTACATTGACCTCTATGTGATCCCATCCTGCCTTTATATTTAAGCATCATCTAAATACAGATGACTCTAAATCATCTCCAACCTGGACCTGTACCCACCAATTTAGATATTGTATATGTGCTTGTCATGTCCACTTGAATTTCCAAGCAATATCTCCAACTCAACTCTTCTAAAACTAAACTCATGGTTCCTCCCTAATCACCACTCTTCTAAACTTGCTTCTTCTCCAGTCTGTTTCTCTTTTTTTGAGATGGAGTCTTACTATGTTGCCCAGGCTGGACTCAAACTCCCAGCTCAAGCAATCCTTCTGCCTTAGCCTCTCCTGTAGCTGGGACTAGGGCTCATGCCCTAACACCTAGCTTAGTTTTTTTTTTTTTAACTTAGTAACTGTCAACATCATCTTTCCAGTTGCCTTGGCGAAAACAATGTAGACAGTCTTGACTACTTTATTTTCTTCATACCTTCAAGCTAATCCATCAAAAAAAAAAATCAAAAAAACCACCATCAAACGGAGACATTTGAAATAATCTAGCACCTCACCCCTTCTTCTTGCCACATCTACTGCCACCACCTTTCCCCAAGTCAATTTCATTTCTTGCCTGGACTCTTACAGTACCTTCTACCTAGTTTCTCTGCTTCCACACTTGCTGGGAAGAGACACAGAGTCTCTTCTCAACAGCAGCTGGAGTGACTTTTTGAAAACATTGTTTATGCCAGTCTTCTGCTCAGAGGCTGAATAGTTTTCTGAACTTCACCGAAGGTAAAAACCAAAGTCCTTGCTTCAGTGGCTTCAAGAGTCTACCGAATCTGGGCCCAGGCAATTCTTTGACTTCATTTTCTCATTCACTATTTTCTGCTCACTCTGTGCCAGCTACGCTGTCCTACTGTCTGTTCCTCAAACAAACTAAACCTCTCACGGTCTTTGAATACTCTGCTTCTTTCTTGCTGGAATACACTTCCTCTCAAATATGTATAACTTATTCTTTTACTTTAAAATTTTTCTCCTCAAATATCACTTTATTATGAGACTTTTCCTGTTAAAAAAAAAAAAAACTTCCACTCCTCTTCCTTCTTCTGGATTATTTTCTCCCATGTTATCATGTAACCTACCATATTCATTTATTTGTGTTATTTCTTGGGTCCACCCAATAAAATGTAAGAGCTGTGGAAACTGGAAGTTTATTTTCATCACTGCTTAATCTTCTACCTCCACTACTTAGAAAAGCCCCCAATACATGATTCTCGTGTAAGAAGTATTCAAATGAGCCGGGCGCGGTGGCTCAAGCCTGTCATCCAAGCACTTTGGGAGGCCGAGGCGGGTGGATCACGAGGTCAAGAGATCGAGACCATCCTGGTCAACATGGTGAAACCCCGTCTCTACTAATGGTGCAAAAAATTAGCTGGGCATGGTGGCACGTGCCTGTAATCCCAGCTACTCCAGAGGCTGAGGCAGGAGAATTGCCTGAACCCAGGAGGCGGAGGTTGCAGTGAGCCGAGATCGAGCCATTGCACTCCAGCCTGGGTAACAAGAGCGAAACTCCGTCTCAAAAAAAAAAAAAAAAAAGAAGTATTCAAATGAGTAAGAGTCAATGGAATGAATAAAAGTTGATTGGTGCCTAGCACACTACCCAGAACATCATATTGCTTCAATAATCATGTATCATAAGAATGAATGAGTTTCTAAAACTGGGGAGACACGTACCCACTTGTAGGCTGAAGGCAAGAGGCAGTGGAGGAAAGAGATAGTACTAAGTAGTTAGTGGAATAATATATAAATATGTAATTAGCAAATCCTAGAAATAAGAACACCGGGAAGTTTTGCATGATCAGCGACATGATTGGATATTGCCCAAGTGACTCTCCCTGGGCAGTGTAGGGCAGAGAGAGGCACTGGGTTGCTCAGAGCCAGCTGATGAGGGGATTCCCTAATCAGAGGTTATGACGAAGCTGAATCCAGGAAATCAACCAGAGTTAGAAGATAAAACGAGTCACCAGAACCAAAGATCCAGAAGCAGATTAAGGAAGCACCACAGCTGGCCCTTGCTCACTGGGCAGATAGCATTTAAAAATCAGACATGGACCCCACAGGGTGATGGATTCCCCTCAAAGAAACCAGTCAGCTATACATGGAGATTTCTGAAATAATAGAGAATGTATTTTAGGCCTAAAACCAAGGCTCTAATTTTGTCATTTAGACATAGAGAAATATAGAGCATGTATATGTCACATGTCCCAGCTTGAAATCCTTTTCATTCAGTCCCAGACAAGAGTCTTTACTTGTCATAACCAATTCTGACCCAGTACAGGTGTCTGACTGCAAGAGACAAGGCTACCTCAGTGAAAATTCTGCCAAACCGGAATCCTGATTGGTCCGCTCTGCAGAGGCCTCCTCTGGGAAGGCCTCATCTGGGAAACCCACCTTCAGTTTCCCAATCCATTCCATTGGAATCAGATATTTTCCTCGTGTAAAACTGGCCACAAAATACACAGTGCCCAAAGCACTCCATCAAACCAGCCAAATAGCGCAACTCTTCTTGGCTTTCTAAGAATTCCAGCTATATAATGAAAAACACGAACTCCAGCCTCCTACGCCTGTGCCCCAGTTGGACAGGAAACAGCCCTTTGTCCTGTCAGAGCGTCCCTGTCCCTGCCACAGTGACCAGTGCGTCCTCACAGCCTCACAACCACAACCACAACTGGAAACCACCGCTCGGTTCTCACTGCTCCCCGCTCAGGGTGCAAACTTCTGCTCTCAAACTGTTAAAGTGAATCATCAAAGGTCATTTTAAAAAGTGGCACTTACTTGAATCAATGTCTTCTTGAGCCTTTTGAAAAGTGCAGCAAGCATAAAATTTAATATTGATTGTTGGGGCACATTCCATTCCCCCTTTCAGAGCCATTTCAGAATGACAAATCATTTGTTTTGATCCATAGCAGAGCAGGTCTACTGGACGCACGGGAGTCCCGGGCCTTCTTATTGAAGCTAAGCTTTCTTTTTTCTGTCCACTTCTCTCAGTTGTTTCTCCCTGCCTTAAATTTCCTAGTTCCTGCCGTCCCCTTCTGCTGGCTCCTCTTAGCTCCTGTTCTAATTTCAACTGTCATTTCCCCTGCTCTCCCGAGTGCTCTGAGCTCCTGTTCTAATTTTTCATGTCTTCTCCCAGCGCTGCCCTCCTTTCTGCCTCCCTGACCCTCTCCTGCTTGCCTTCCCTCTTTCTCTCACTTTTACTCTTCCATGTCCCACTGGAGACTTTGCCTCAGGTTTTGCTTCAGCTTCCGTTTTCTGCATACTGTTTAACGCAGCCAGTAACACAATGTCCAATCCACCGCCTAAATCACAGATTCACAAATATAATCCCATTTCTTCTAAATATTTTCTCTCTACACCACTAGCAGATTCTATTTTGCAAAGAAAATTTCCTTTTATTTTTTAAAAGATTCCTTAGTTGGTAAGAGACAAATATAAAGAGTTGATCTGAAAATCTCTCAATCTGATATAATTCTCGTCCAATTTAATTGTCTAAAGAAGTTGAGATGGCATTTCAATGAGTATAAGCAGGTAAAACTGGTCAGTGATCTTCTGTGAGCCCAGCATTATCTAAATGAAAAACTAAGTTAAGGTTGCGTTTTGCAGCAGACATTTCTCAGGAGTCTTCCTTCTCCTTCAGTTGCATGTAGAAACAATTGCACTCTTGTTATTTACAACTGAAATGATTTGCACTATTCATAAACTGCCACACCAGCGCAAACAATCTCAATGGAGTCTTGAACACACTGGTCTGGTCTGGTGTGAAAAAAATTCTCATCAAATGCGATATCAGGATATGGAAAGCAATTCATCATTGCCTTGGATATCCAGACTTCCTAAGACAGGTATTGGTAGGGGATTCTATCTACCTGTTTGCTCTTAAGGACAAAAGGACTCTAATACAAAACTGTCCCAGCTTTGGGGATATGAATGTTTAACATTAAAGAATGCATTCATATCCGTGTTTAAGAATATAGAGATGATACCAGAAGAAATTGTGAGCTCTGGGTTTTTATGCAAGGGGAGGGCATCTCCTAGACTTACATAAGATCACCAGTTGGCAAACTTAAACAACACAGTCAGCCAGGATTTCCAGGAGGCTGTTTTCATTTGCTGTAATTGGCCAGTTGTTTTGGCAGCATGCCTCCTCACCTGAAACATAACATGTTAAGTTTGTTGGGAGTATACAAATGTAAACAAAGAGGAATTTTGTATTGAGAAGGTCACAGTTTAAAACAGTGCATATTGCATCTTATGTTTTGAAAAAAATTTCCAATCTTTCTGGAACTAATTTCAAAGCACTTTAAGAAATTATTCATGACACGATATTCTTGGCTACATATTATTGTTATTATCTTTACAGATGGCAAAAAAAATTTGGGGTTATGACATTAAACCCACATTGACCAGTAAACTTTCTGAGTGTCCATTTTGTATCCAGCATTGTATGATGGGTGCAGGGGTCATAAAGATGAATAAGCCCAAGTTCTTTTTCCGGAGGGACTTCCAGTTAAAGGTCATGTCAAGGGTCAACCAAAAAGCCTCATCTCAAAATCTTAAACCCAAGAACACTTCTCCACATAACATCCTAGAGTTAAATCTCTCCAGGGCATTTGCCATAAAAAAGAGAAGAGCATACAACACATGAATAAAAGCCTGTACATATGTTCCATTTTTCACTCACTCTTCACAAAGTTGACAGAATATATACAAACTTCTCAAATACATGGTGGAGAAAAGAAAATGAAATGCAAATTTAGCCCCATGTAAGTTTCGGATTATTCCCTGCTTCCAATTAAGTTATTTTCCTTTTCTAACAATCTCCAGGTTTTTTTCTTTTCCATGTGAATAAGCAGAAAAACAAAAACATGGGGGAGGGGGAGACTTCTAGCTCTGTTGAGAAACAGGAAGTTATGTGAAACCTTGTTTGCCCTTTCTGCTGTGAAGAAGTTTGCTGAAGAGCTGTAACCCTGCACTCTGCTATGTAAACCACATACAGAAATGGCAGAGGTCAGCGTGGGAAAAGAAGGGGCACCTTGGGCCCAGAGTGACAACAAAAGTCAGTGCTTCCAGGCATCTCAAGACGAAAAGTAGAACCGTTCAGCAGTTTAGAGTTAGCTTCTTTTTCTTTCTCTCTTTCCTTCTCTTTCTTTCTCTTTGTCTATTTCTTTCCTTCTTCCTCTCTTTCTTTTTCTTTCTTTCTCTTTCCTTCCTTTCTTTCATTTCTCTTTCTTCTTCCTGTTCTTCTTTCTCTCCTTCCTTCCTTCCATAATTTTAAATAATTATGAACCCATAAAATATACTGCCTTGTCAAATATAGTCTAGCGGCTTCCACTGAGTCAACACTAGAATAATCTCTTTTGTTGCTGTTGAATGCCCCAGCTTCTGTTTTCCCTCTGCCATTGTGACTATGAGAATTCGGAAGGAAATACCACCAAGAACAGGAGTGTTCAGCCTGCTTTTTCCATACTTGTAGGGTTTCCAGGGTTGCTGGGGAAGGCAGGGGCACTGAGCAGCAACTCTTTTCTGTTATGTGCTTAGGAGTTAAATCTATGTGTTTTGAAGAAAGAGCTCTATGGCTAAAAAAATTTGAAAAATTATGGCTCCTGGGCATCTTTGGGGCTACCTACTGAAATATTCAGGTAATTGAAGGTTCTGTTGTAAGTGGGGTTTGCTTTGGTCTTCCCCTCGGTTTCTTGGGTATTGGTGCCTTTTCCAGTCACAAGACAGAAATGTCTTTATAGCTTCAATGGTTCCAGATGTAATGTGGCAGAAAATTCTGATTTTAGGCCGATGGCCTTTCTGAAATTTCTATTTCTATTGGGTCAGTTTAGCATTAGCCACACTGTAGCAAAAAGAAGCTTCTTATGAGGCTGCTATTTATGCTTTCAGGCAATGGAAGTATCACTTAGTTTATTAGGTCAACATTTAATTTTCTACTAACAGGAGTTGACTTGGAGCAGTGGGTCACACTTGGGTATGTGACAGCGTCTTCTGGAGGGTGAGTCACACATGGTCGCCAGGCCATTCCCTGGAGTGGAGCCTGAGAATAGGCATTTTTAGCAGGTTCCCAGAGGCTGCTGCTGCTGGCCAGGGAGAGTCTCAGTCTGAGAACCAATGGCTGAGAATCACATTTCTTGTGAAATAGATGAGTTCTTGGGACTTTCCCTGGGAAATTTTGATTCAGGGGTTTGGGAGAAAGCCTGAGAATCAGTATGTGATTTCATTTAAATTTTGTTTTCTTAAAAAAAATGCCTTAGATGAAACTTAATTTCTGGGAACTTTATTTTGTCTGTGTATCAGTTTGATAACTAGTTGCAGGTTGTTTGCTGAGTTAGGCAACCAGTGGTCGATCTTCTCCAGATGCCTAAATGTCTAATTTAAGACAACAAGAAAGACAATTGGTCTGAATCCATTCAGCCATGGGAACTTAAACTGGACGTTGACAGACAAGTGGGAGTTTTCTGGGTGTTTTAGGTGGGTAAGGAGGATATTCAGTCTGAGAAGTGAGGTGTGCAAAGTCACGACGAAACCAGAATGTGGCAAGCTGGAGAACCAGCACCTGAATTCTGAAGGCTCCAGATGTTCTGCAGGCTCTTTATGGTGCTGCCGTAACAATCTCTTTTCCCTTCCGTTTCTCTGCAAGCCTGAATGTTGGACTTCTTTTTAAGGGCAGTGAATGAGTCTCGAGCCTCTTACTCAGCTTGTGGTGTGTTCACTTAGCCTGTAATTGCATGATAGATAAATAAGCAGAGGGCAAGGAGTTGAGAGGTCAAGTTAGAAAGACTTAATTTGGTGACAGATTACAGAGGACCTTCCAGTCCATGATGGAAAGCCCGTGCCTAAAAGTGTTATGAAGCCATAAAATTAGTTAATGAAAGGAATGCTCTAATATGATTTGTGTTTTCAAAGCTTACTTTGGGAAACATATAGCAGATTTGAGTTTAAGGTAGAGACCATAGGCAGAGATCTGCTAGGGGCTAGTGCCATGGATTTAGAAAAGAGTTGATTTACACAGAATGAGAGCTTCCCAGTGATGGCAGAGAGGAGTCATCCTCTCTTCCCATAAGCGTGTTCTGAGCATTTGGATATCACATGTCAGATACCAGTCTTGACCCTGACTACAGCGTTGAACAAGACAAAGTCCTTGCTCTTGTTGAGTTTACATTCTGTAGAGGAAATTTACAATAAACAAGGAAGGCTGGGTGCAATGGCTCACGCTTGTAATCCCAGTACTTTGGGAGGTTGAGGCTGGCAGATGACCTGAGGTCAGGAGTTCTAGACAGCCTGGCCAACATGGTGAAACCCCGTCTCTACTAAAAAAAAAAAAAAAAAAAAAGAAAGAAATTAGCTGGACATAGTGGTGGGCACCTGTAATCCCAACTACTCAGGAGGCTTAGGCAGGAGAATCACTTGTACCCAGGCAGAGGTGGCGGTGAGCTGAGACGGTGCCATTGCACTCTAGCCTGGGCAACAAGAGTGAAACTCCATCTCTAAATAAATAAATAAATAATATAATATAATATAATTTTAGATATCATTAAAAAATAGGGTAAGAGGGTTGAAAGAGGCTACCACAAACTACAATATCTTGACATTTAACACGAGGTAAGACCAAATGCTGAAAAGTGTCTCTTGTTTTAAATTTGCAACCAGTCTGAAAGGTGTAACTTACATAGATCCAAGCGATTTTCTTTTCTTCAGACTGAAACTTTGGTGAGTACACTACCCATGTATAAGGGTTCTTTGTAATAAAACTGACCCAAAGCCCTTCACAGTTCCTTAATTTAATGCAAAGGAGACTCTGATGTATGATGACAGGTATTTTATTATGTACAATCACACTTTTTGCTCTGATGTTGATGAAGGTATTTTCATTCTCCCCATTTCAGTCAAGATAAATCCCATGTACCTAGCACAGCGTTCACAGAAAGACCCGTGGACAATTTGTGTAACTGCTTCAAAAGGAGATACTCACTCTTTTGGTCTCCTAAAGGAACAGTATTGTCTACTTTTTGGCCAAGCTCTGAAACAGAAGTGATCACACTGCTTTACCAACTTTCCATTTAACTCTGGGCAAATGCAATTTTATCCCACTAATCATTATGTTAACCATCTGTGAAAACACATAAATCTCAGATTCCAGAAGTCTGATGAAATCAACTAGATCATAATTAAGCTTAACCAAATCTCTCTTCTCTGGGGTGCTCAGCAAACTATAACAAGGCCACGGCTGCAAAAGTGCATTTTGTGAGCCTGTGAGTGTAGACTGAGTCCACTGGGTTTTGAAGGCACTACCGATGTAGGTTTAACTTACAGCTCCACCCCCTCCTATCTCCATGGCCTTGGAGATGGATTAACGTCTCTGGACTTACTGTTATAACATGGTTATAACAGCATCAATCTCAGCATATATCTCAGTTAGAAAGGTTGAAAGAGATTGCATATCTGTACAAAAGATACATAAAGTATTTCACCATTTCGCAACTTAGAGTCTTCTCTCAGGGGTTCTGCCAAAATACATGGACGAGGCTGGAACAGGTACATTTGTAGTATGAAGTCCTGCTTTCTTGTCCATTGTTGTTTGAAGAAGAATGGGTCTCTGCACTAACCCAGACTGATCTGGGATTCTTTCTTCTCACCTTTGGCACTTGCAATTGGAGTTGCTAAATGCAGTCAGATCAATGTCAGATTTCTCGGGAAATGAATGAGTTATTGCTGCCCAGTTTCCTGAGCTCCCCTGTTTCTCCTCTTCTTAGTTATCACTTCTTTCCCAAATTTTGTGAGATCTCCCCCTATTCTTCGAATAGACCTCTCTTTAGTTGGAATTAGATTCACATTTTAAATAAACCCTTAAGTGTTTATAATTAAATGCTTGATATTCTTTCAGATATGTTCCTTCTAGTGTTTCCTGTTCCAGCATGTACACTGGTTGTACAACTGGACATCTGAGCATCTCTCTAGAAACTGTCCTTTTCCTTCAGCACCGTATCAAGTCCATCTTGAAGTCACCTTGAAATATTTTTTTCTCAAATGTTTCTTTTCTAAAACTTTTCAAGTGGTACTTCTTTCTCATCTAGGTCCCTCTCCATCAAAGGTGGCTTTAAGTCCTTGTTTTCCAGCTTTCTTTCAATTCATTTTCCATACAGAAGCTGGAGAGAGAGAGATTCTTCCAAACATGAGTCAAACCAGATCATGTAATTCCTGTGCTGAAATCTTGTAAATAGACTCCCATTGCCCTTGGAACACAATCCCACCTCTCTGCCATCACTTGCAGGGTTCTCTCAGCTCTAGCTCTGCCCATCATTTTATTTCCAACTGCTACTTCTTCCGTAAGTGGGCACTGTTCTTGCTTTGGTTTATTCCCAAAGGTTCAACCTCTTTTCTGCCCTGGGGCTTTTTACAGGTGGTTTCCCATTTCTGCATTTCTCCCTCAGATGACTCTTATTTAACTATCTCATCGTCTCATTTCCGTCATTTTCCTCAAAGATCTTCCCGGACCTCCTGTGATATCATGATATAACGAGAAATATATATGTCAATTTTCCCCCGGTTTCTTGGTTCACAGCTCCTAAAGCCCTTGAAATCTCTGAAGTGATACTTTTTTTTTTTTTTTTTTTGTATATTCATGAGATGATTGATGGCTGGGGCACCTGGATAGCCTCAGGATAGAGGCTGGCTGCCAGGGGAACCAACCATGTGATTGGAGGTGGAACTTTCAGTCCCATGCTGTGATCTCTGGAGAGGGAACAGGGGCTAAAGGTTAAGCTGATCACCAATGGCTAATGACTTAATCAATCATGCCTACATAATGAAGGCTCCATAAAACCCCCAAAGGGCTAGGTTCAGAGGGTTTCTGGGTTGCTGAGTGCATGGAGGTGCTGTGAGGGTGTGCCTAGAGAGGACATGGGAGTTCCATGATCCTGCCCTCTTACCTCACCCTGTTCAGGAAGTTAGGCTCTTCCTAACTTTTATCTTATCAATGAGTAAATCTAAGTAAAGTATTTCCTTGACTTCCGTGAGCCATCTAGCAAATAATAAAACCTGAGTAGGGGGTCATAGTAACCTCTGGACTTGAGATTGGCATCTGAAATGTGTGCAGTCTTGCGAGACTGAGCCCTTAACCTATGGGATGGGATATTACTCAGGAAGATGGTATCAGAATCAAGTTTAATTGTAGGACACCCAGTCATTGTCTGCAGAGAACTGGAAAATTGCTTGATGTGAGAAAACATCCCATACATTTGGTTACAGAAGTATTCTGTGTTGAATGTGAGTCTAGAGAAGAAAACAGTGTGGGTTTTTCCCATTTGCCCTCACATCCAAAGTTGATCCCCTGATAATGTATTTCTTCATAACCCTGATAGTAAAGAGGCCCTTATAGATCCTTATAGGTATCTACAGTTAAATATGTATTTACATGGCTATTTAATCCTCATGTCTCTTGGGAGACTGTATGCTCTATGAAGATAAGACTGACCGCTATATGAAGACAGGGAGCACATGGTCTTCACTCTCCCCTATTCCTGGTGCCACAAGATGATAAATATAGGCTAACTAGACTGTTGCCCCAGCATCATGAAGTTGAACAAAGGAGTGACAAATGTCACCTAAACCAAAGGGAAGCAAGGTGTGTCGGGATCACTCAGCCAATGGGCCTGCAACCCAGGCCATAAAACACCTTTGGGACTTTTCAGGCGAAAGTGCTGGGCAAATGCTTTCTTCTACTTCTCTTTCTAACTGTGGAATTCTGCTAGGCAGTCAGTGCAAAAGGATAGACATAAACCAAGGTCGATGAAAGTGCTATTACATTCAGAGGGGATATTTTCCATTCGTTTTCAAATTAAAGTCTCATGCAAGTAGCAGAAAAATACACCACAGATTCTTTAGCTTGATTGTTTCAACTTTTAATAGTAAAGTCAATATGTGCCTCCAACTAACTGCTGGGCATTGTTCTGTGATTGCCAGGTTGTTTTATGTATGTGAAGCAACAAAACAATATAAGGTGACAGACAAAAGATGGAAAAATATATAAAAGGGGAAAAAAAAGTTGGCTATGTGCTACCTCGGGCTTTAAAGCTCTTCTTATACACTTCACCACGAAGTCTATTAAAGCAAAATATAGTGGAAATACAATATACCGCAATGAATGTCTTCAAACTAGCAATTTAGCGCAAAAGCTGAGGGCAGTTCTTATGCACCGACTTTTAATACCAAGACGATTTGTGGTCTCACAAAGTTCCTGCCTTAGGCAAAAGTTGTGCTGAGTTCTAATAGGTCTAGTTTGTTGGCTGTCAGAATAATGGAGAATTGGGTGGCGGAGGGGCTAGATGCTGTAAACAGCAGAGATAATTAGAAGGTCTGTGGAGAGGCAAGCGAAGCTGCTTTATATTTGGTCACAGGGGAAAGTGTTTGTTCAGGAAGCTGCTGGTTGACACAGCACAATCTGAATCAGAGACTGTTTATTTTGAGAACTTCTGAGGGTCCCTTGGCATGTTAGTATTTTTGTATTAGAATGCTATTACTATTATTAATAGTAAGCATTTGTTGAACACCTATTATTTGCTTAGTTCTGCTCATCCAGTTCTTCTGTATCCACATTCTTCAGAGAAGAACGCTGAGGCTCAGAGGGTAGGTAAGAGGTTTATTTGATGTCAGGTGCTAGCAAGTGGTTGCCCTTACAATAGGCTAGAAACCATACTTTGACCTATATGTTGATGTCTTCCTCTGAGGCATGATTACTATTGCCAATAAGAGTATTTTCACTGATAATCTTATGGCTTCAAGTCTAGTTTAAATTTACAATAACTGTAGAGTCAGAACGTGGCTTCCCAGGAAGAGGCTAAGATGGAGAATGAGGCTTTCATAACTAATGCAGTTATGACAGTCCAGAAGCTGATGTCTTCTAGTAATTCTCTTTCATTTTATGTAAGTTAGCATGGAATCTAGATTGTCCTTTATAATAAAGCTGTCTTTACTCTGTGGGGACAAGTTTGTTTTCTTGCCCAGGAGGATCAGGTGGTCAAGTCATTGCAGCATTTCTATGTGACAGCCCCCACGACCTGCCCGAAGTGGTCACTCTGCCAGGAGAGTCACAGCCGAGGAGGGTAAGAAAATCCACAGGTGAATTCCCAGGGGGTATAGAAGGGCATTTTTTTAGTTGCTACGGTTTTGCCTTTCACTCTACCTGCAAGTGTTGAGCACACATGACAAGTCACCTGCCCACTAAGGGACGGGGACCACGATCAGTGGCAACCTAGGCTTCCGGGAGCTCAGTTACACACATGAGCTGATCTTGTTTTTCTTAAATAATAAATAGCAATTAGCATTTTCCAGCACATCATGGAATGTCTGCATCGTCCCTCAAGAAAGCTACAACAAAACTGGGGAATTCACAGGAAATGAGATACTGAAGCTGTCACATGCAGAGACCAAAGAGACAGAGATTACTCAGGCTGGGAAGGGGGAAGCTGAGAGATGGCATTATTATAAGTGTATACAACACTCAAAGGTGTGATTAGGGACTTGTTTACCAAACACTGGATCATTCAAACAAGATGGCTTCACCAAGAGGCCTCCCTACATTGTTCCTTTCCAGGCAAAATCAGCTTCCCTCTCTCCTGCTTTGCGGTCATAGTTACAGGAACTCATTCCTCCTCACACAGGCCTTTGGTTCCGTTATTTAGGAGAAGTAGCAGGTGTAGTGCAAAGGGCACTGGCTGAAGGGTAAGAAAGTGTGGATGCTGGTCCTGGCCCTGCCATTGTTTTCATTGTGTCTTGGGGGCTCAGTTTGCTTATCTCTGTAATGGGAATGTTACATCTTGCTAAGATGAGCATAAAGACGTCGCAGGCCTTTATGAAGTTCAAATGAAAGAGGGTGTAGAGGGTGCTTCATAGTGAGTAAAGGGTTTTTCTTGGATACCTGTTTGCCTATCATCACGTGATTTAGACTCCCTTTATTTGAGCTGTTGCCGGGGCAAAAACTTCAGGATGCTATAGCTTGACAGACCCTCCCCTTAGCTGTTCCAGGAATCTCTCGCTTTCTGGGCCAAAGATTCTCCAATGGCATGTTGGGATTATACATGCATTACTCAGATGATCCCATGAACACACTCTTGAACATGGAGGTACAGAAGCCAGAGGATGAGTAACACTCTCTTCTGCACTTGAGTCTGAGACTCATTCTCTGTGCTCTTCAGAGCATAGACCATGGTGGGTTGATTGAGCCTTGGTACCCATCATAGTGACCCACTTAAGAATGTCCCCTTGTATGGTCTTCTCACCTACCTCCTGCGTATGGGGTCTGGAAGCCCTGTCTCAGGTTCTGTTTGACAGAGATAATTAGAAGGTCTGTAGAGGGGCCAGTGAAGCTGGTTTATATTTGGTCACAGGGAAAAGTGTTTATCCAGGAAACTCCTGGTTGACACTGCACAATCTGAATCTGGCACTGTTTATTTTGAGAATTTTTGTGGGTCACTTGGCATGTTAGTATGATAATATTTATTACAGTGCTGCTGCTATTATTAATAAGTTGCTGTTTATTGCACACCTATTATTTGCTTAGTTCTATTCATCCAGTTTTTCTGTATCCCCATTCTGCAGAGAAGGAAATTGAGGCTCAGAGGGTAGGTAAGAGGTTTATTTGATGTCAGGGGCTCAGTGTAAGTCAGTGCCATACAGAAATGTGTAGCTACCTCTCTAGCCCTGTATACTTTAGGCTCTGAGATGATCACAGTAACAGCATCCAAGGGTAATCATCATATGCCATCGCTCATTTGTGGACAGCAAAGTTCAAGTGAGATGCAGCATCTGACTGGCTCTGAAGCTGTGGTGCTCTAGGTGTTTCTCTCAAGCAGCAAGGAAAGCATGAGAGGACTGTTCTTAACAGTCTGAAACCATACTCCTGCTGATTGAGAAACTGATGGTATAGAAGCTCTAGGAACAGCAGGCTTCCATGTAACAGATTCCCCAACCCCATGGCCACTACATCAGCCAAATCTCCCATACCCCTCACCTGGACAACAGACATTGTTTCTGAATATGTTCCCAGCATTTAGTCTCCACCTTTCCAGCTACATGTGCTGCCCAGCAGTCAGAGACATATTTTATAATTCCAAACAAATTGCATTACCCCACTGTGAAAACCCATCTACATTCTCCCACTGCTTTCAGAATGCAATTCAGTCTTTTTTATCACCAACTCCAATGCCTCCAGAACCTGGCACCTGCCTACCTCTTCAGCCTGGCCTTGTCCTCCCTCCTTCCTTCACCACACCAGAGCCACATGAGGTTTCTTTCAGTTCCTTGACCTCTGGCTTGAGGGTCTTTTGCTCCTGTAATTTTTTTCTGATGGAGAGCTATTCTTTCGTTGATTCCTGTGACCAGTTCCTTCTCTTTCTGGCCTTTGGTTAAATGTCATACCTGTAAAGCAATATTCCTCGAGTCTTCCATTTAAATAAAATGTCCACCTCTTTCCATCTGTCATCAGTTATTATTCTGTTTTGCAGGGGCCAACACACTTTTTCACTAAAGGGCCAGATATTAAAAACTGTAAGTTTCATAGGCCACAGGGTCTCTGTTGCAATTACTTTACCCTGCAGTTGCATGTTTAACACAGCTATAGGCAAATCAAAATGCTTGGGCATGACTGTGTTTCAATAAAACTTTATTTACAGAATCACGGAGCAGGTAAGCTGGATGTGGCTGTGGGGGTCCATAGTTTGCTGACCCCTACACTATTGCTTAATGCCTTTAGTTTCCTTGATAGCATTTATTGCAATTTTTAACTGTCCCTGTGCTCATTTACTTGTTATTTATCTGCCCTCACCAGCCAACTGCACAGCCCATGAAGCAGGAAACATATCCCTTTTTATTTTTAACCATGGTGATCTCACTGCTTAGAAGCCAGCCTACAAGGGTTGCTTGCACAGAGTAGACACTCCCTAAAAATTCGAAGAATAAACAAAAGAATAAAACATCTTCTCTGTTATTTCCCAAGTCAGCATCTATTTATTTAGTTTCATAGAACTTATTTCAATTTTTAATGGTTTAATTTTCTGTGTTTGCAAGTTCTGTGAGTATATAAATGACGTCTGTCTTATTTAATTGATTCACCCCACAGCAACTAGCTAGTGCTAGGCACATAGACATCCAAACAATTGGGATGAATAAAGAAATGAATAGGGAGTGATTTAGACTGAGTATTTGTTTGGGTAAAGGGAAGGGTTGACTTCCAGTTATGATGCATTTTTGTTTAAAAGCATGTATCAATAAGAGAATGAATGAATGCATGCATGGCACATGCCAACTAGCTCTACAGAGCCCTGAATCATTAATTCTCAAAATTGTCTAAATTGATACATCTAGCAAATCCTATGGGAAAATTAAAAAGCTATTTATTTGCTACTGTCTAGATAAGTCTCTTTAGCCACTTAGAGATTTGGGAAGCAGAGAATTTCTCAGGCTTTTTCCAGGTAGCCTTTCAACGAATGTAATTCCAAAGGGTTAACCCAGAGGCTGTGTGACTCCAGCTCTACTGGAAGGCTGAGGGTGACCCTCAAGGGCATTTCTTTCTTGCTGTGTGATTTCATCATTATCTGCCACTAAGAAACGATTTCACTGACTCATGGTTATAATCATGTCTCCGCGTCGGTGGAAAATATTTAAATTGCATTTAAGGACTGCAAAACTGGAAAAAAAAAGACATAATACTTTGTAACACACAGGAAAAAGAAAAAAAAAGAATAGTGTGACAATACCTCCTTGTCTGTGTGGGGCAAGGCTTGTTTTTCTCTTTTCTCTGCCTGAAGTCATTATTAATAGTGTCCCCTTTCCATCTCAAAAATGCCTGATTTGGACAATAAATTATCCTGTCACTAGAAACATAAGGGTTAAGTTATGTTTCTTTCCTAAGGACAAGATGAACATACTCTGGGTGTCTACTGAGTTATTGAGTTTGGGCATTGGGGATCTTAGACTGTCTTCTTTGGCCTGTTGTGAGTAATATCCCTGTTCGTGGTCACCTATGAAAGTTTCGGTGGGAAGAACAGTGGCTCCAGCAAAGCCAACTGAAATAATTGATTATCCTATAATAACCTCTCTGGATCCCACATCACTGATGGAAACCTGAACGTCCGAAATGCTGATCCCCATCTTTGGAAGGTGTTGATGCTGCTAAGTGGCACTTGTCTTCCCAGAGGCTCTCAAAATATTTTCAGTGAAGGTTTTACACCAACAGAAAGCCTTTCTTCCCCACTGTCTCTCTTCAATCCCTGATTTTCTAGCAGTCATCAGGAGACTGGGCATGAATTCTCTATGGACAAGTGAATGATGAGTTATTGAGACCGACACCAAGGACAGCGGTTAGAACACGGGGTTAGAAGCAGAGTGCTGGGCTTCAAATTCTGGCTTGGATGTTTATCAGCTATATTATCTTTAGTCTCCCCGTGCCTCAGTTTCCTTACCCACAAAGTGGGGGTAGTTATAGTCCCAGTCTTCTAGGGTTGCTACAATGATCGAGTGAATTAATCCCAGGAAGATACTTAGAAGAGTGCCAGACACGTAGTGCTCAGTAATTCTAAGTTATTATTACAACCTATGTATACGTTAATGCTCTCTAGATAGGACTTTTCAATCTTTAGGCAAACACTGTTTCCAAAGATTTGAGAAATGCTCACCATCATGTGGAACTTTGTAATAACAGCTGTATCATAAATCTAACTGGCATATTTGCTTTCAGGTTCACGAAAACAGTCTTGATTTCCTTAATATTTGCCTCACTGTATAATGTCCCAAAATATTTTATAATTTTTGTACTTCTCTGAATAAACTAAATTAAATTAATTAGCTCAAATAATTATTTTAGCTAACCGTCATCTTATATAATGTGTCAATTCAACACTGCTTCTTTGTTCTAAAGTATCCAGTTTGACTGACATACAAGAGTAAAGTAATATAAGGTTCAATTCCATTTAATAGCATCTGATTTTATTCACTCTGCAAGTCAGATAATTAAGTAATTCCTCTGCAATTATTAGTATTAATTTTATATGTCCTTTCTGGTTACCAGAATTATTATTTCTTCTTTAGAGTAGCAATTATTGTTAATTTAAATCCATATTCTACATGGACTCCCAGTAATGACTCCAAATCTTAAACTATTCTGTTTGTTTAGGCCCTAAAAACATGCTCTCATATAACTTTTCCATTTCTTAGCTCATTTCATTTGTGATTTAGTTAGGTAGTTTCACAAAGTTAATTGGTTGTATCCAAAATCTAGATGTTGTTATTTTGTAATACAAAATATGTGCACAATTATATTTTTGTTGTTCTAGAATAATTCGTTCTTTAGTTTTGTGAGGGCTATAAGGACTTTTAGAAAATATCTAGTACAATCTGTTTCTTTTACAGACATGAGGCCTGAAGATGTTCCAGGATAAGCTCAAGCTCATCCTGATAATGTTTTCCTACTGGTTTTTCATCCTTTTCATCATCTCTTCCCTTCATTTTGAAATGCTTCTCTGTGCCTTTTTCAACCATAATCTTTCATTCTGGAAGCCAAACATGTTGATCCTCAGCTGTGGAACAAGGTATAAGATCTAGAAGGTAGAGCAAGACATCCCATGATACTAACAGAGGTGTGGATTTGAACCTGGGCTGGCTCTTGAAGACTCTTGGGTTGGTGGACGGTTGGGGTGGGTAGGAGGAAATGGCCTGGGAGTGACACGAGGGTCCGTTTAGGAGGAACTGCTGTTGGCTGTAGAGAGAGGGAGAGGGGATGTGGACTGATTCTTTCAGAATTGGCTCTCACAGTCTAGAGCTCATTGTGAGGGTCACAGAGAGCAGGGACTTGGCCATCTTTCTTAACAGATGCATTCAGTTGTTACCAGGTTCCACGCTCCTCTACTCTGAAAGGTCTCTCCTCTCCACACTGCTCCTTCCTCTCCAGTCTCATGTTACGCTCCTGTTCAGGTGTCCGCTAGAGCCACCTGGGCTGATGTGGCACCTCCTCACTGGGCTCCCTGTCTTGGTCTCTCCCACTCTGGTCCATTCTGCACATACCCTCTAGTAGGCTCTGTGTAGTACACCTATCTGACCTAATCAAGTGCTCTCTGTAAATCTCAGAGCACTTTTTATTGTCTTGCAGGGTGAAGTCCAAACAATTATCTTTACATTCTGGTCCTCATTCTGGTCCAGCACCTCTAGCAATTCACCCTGCTGACTGGATGCCTTTTCCTGTCTACATACCATGGAATTTCTTCTCCTTCGTTTCCTTCCTCCTTTGCCCTTCTCTGCCCAGAGGATCTCTGTTCTTGGGCTCAGGCCAGATGCCATTACCGTATTGATTCTTCCTTCTCTTCTTCCAAGCATTATGAGTGCCCCCTCTTTGTATCCAGTGTGTGTATGGATCTAAAATAAGGCAGTGTTTACACTGGAACAAATAATATATGAGCATATCTCTTCCATTGTTATGGTCTCATTTAGCATCGAGTATTTGTCCAGTGCTTACACCAAGGCTGAGGACATAGTAACTTCTCAATAAATAGCTTTGAAAGCATCTTTTGTTTCTTGGTACATGGTTCAGGGAAAGACAAAGGTACAGAAACAAGAAGACCTAAATTAGTTGCTTAAAGACTATCAAAGCTTGTTTCTCTCTTACCTTCAACTCGAAGATGAGTATTTCAGGTTGGTGGGAAACCCCTGTTCCATATTCATTCAGGGACTCAGGCTCCTTCTGTGGGTAATTTCCAGGTTGAAGATGGGTCACAGCCCTTTCTGAGTTCCAGCCGGTGGGAAGGAGATGGAGGCATGGGGGAGGGAATGACCCAAGGCCCAGCCTGGGAAATGGCACACGTTACTTCTTCTCACATTCCTTGGCCATACACCAGTCCTAAGACCACATCTAACTGCCGGGAAATGAGGTTTATCCATATGCCCTGGAGATAGGAAAGGATAGATTTTGGTAGGGAACTAACAATCTTCATTCAACTGATTTCTTAAATGTCTCTGTAGCTGTATACTGACTCTCCAGGCCTGAGCCCCTCAAGGATCATGGCCATAACATTTCATGCTTCGTATTAAGAAAGAATTTCAGTCTACATGGAAAGGAATAAACTGATATCAAATAATCTTCTGTTTTTACCCTTTCTTATCTTCCTTTAAAAATGATCATAAACTTTCCTACTTAAACTGTCATGCTTTATTTTCCTCCTATATGAGAAAAAGTTCCTGTACGTTAATTTCATCTTATTTCTTTGTTTAATTAGCCTCTATTTGGCATAACCCAGGCCTGATTTAAATTTCTTTTTCCCCCTCATCTATTGTCTCTCTTATGGCATTTTGTAGAAACTGTACTAATTTAGTTAATCTTTTATCTTGATCAGCCTCATCAAGCAAAGAAGGTAATTTTTTTTTGGAAGTGTTTGTGAAAATTCTCCTGTATAGCTACTTCCTCTTAGGGGTTGATCTTTTGTGCTTCTTACTTAGTTCCATGGCTGTCATTCCTAACAAGGATGCTCCAAGTAGTGATGCTGCCGTAAGAGACAGTGTCTGCTTTTTTTGAACAAATGAATCTTAAAGATCTTTGAGTGGCACCTGATTGTCCCTCTGCTCAAACTCCTAACTTAGAGCCCACTTTTACATCTGTGAAATCTACCAACAGCCCTGATGTTTGCAGGGGGCATGTCCTGTTTCCTTGGTAAATTCATAACACACGCTTTATTCTTTGGCTTTTTCTTAATCTTAGAAAATCTTAGATTTTCCTAGAAAAAAAATTCTAGGATGGTTCTACATACCTCCTTGCAAGACAGAGGTATCATCAGGGTGCTACTTTTAGTTTTATTGGTAGGTCTCTCCTAATGTACTCTAATCTTTGAACCTGGGAAGGAAAAAGGACCTCCCTGCTGAATTCCCCTCATAGCGTTCTGCTGTGGGGCCCCGGGGTTCTGGAACCAGGCAGCGGTTGGGGAAGTGCAGTCTGTAGCCTTTTGCATCAGTCCGAACAAAACACTGAGTCTCCCATGGAGCAGAGAAAAGGGGAAAAAAGGGGCTTCTCCTTTCTCCCCCATACACACCGCATACACACACCACATACACACATACACCACACACACCACACAAATACAATGCCTGTTTTTGAGCACCTACTATGTACTAAGCACTTTGCATATACTATATGCAAATTTCTCTTTATCGGTATAAGCCAGGTATTAATTATTATCTCCACTGTGCTCATTTGATCACCGAGCTTCAAGAGACACGCAAGCAGGCTCAGCTGACCTGATCAGACCTTGGGCAGAGAAGGCTGTCAAGAAGGTCCCCAACTCAGCCCTCTGCTGTCTTCTACATCTTACAGCACATTTGCCCATTTGAAATAACTAATTTTTTGAGCCTTTTGCTACTCGAAAGGCTATGCTCCCTGGAATTTCTATCCTTTGCAAAACTGTATGGCTCCCAAATCTATACCTAGAAACCCTAACATTTCACCAAAGCTCATGGTGGGCATATCCACGGTCTCCTAAATTCATCATCTGGTTATCCATGAAGAGTCAGCATCCTCTTTGCCCCACTCTACCCCCGACACACACATACATTCTTTATCTGCTGTTATCCTCTGACATTTGAGACAGAAAACAGAAGTCACCCTCAGATCATCTCCCCCCTCGAGTTTCACATCTAACTGGTCAGAGTGTCTTGCTGGACTGATGAGGCCAAAGCTGGGCCTCGGTTCCCCCAGTGTTCAGGTACCAGTGGCCTCTTTTCAGAACAATTGTTTTGGACTCTTTGACTGATTCCTCTGCCATAGGTCTCACTGGCTGTCTCTATGGTGGCCAGGGGGACCTTTCTATGATGCAGAACTAAGCAGACCGTCCTCTAAACAGAAAATTTAGAAACGCTGCAGAGAACAAGTCAGGCCCAATCCTGCATCATTGAGGCCTGCCTCCTCTCCATCTCACTTTTACCATTCAGTCTGATCTCCTAGTCCCACTCTCTTTGGGATATGCTAGGGGCTCAAGTGGTGTGCATGTCCCCCGAACTCCAGGCTGCTAGTTTAGTTTTATGCGATACTCTCACTGCATGAAGTGCCCTTATCTATAAGGTTAAAGCCTGTTCAAGATAACCCTGCCTTTCCTGCCCTGACCTCACACTGACTAGAGATGCACACAAATGGGCAGGCACGTGTGATCCCCGCCGTACCATACACAAGGTAAGCCAGGTGTGCTTCTCTTTAACCGTTATGCTGATGCATTTGTCTGCCCTCTCTTTCGTTGAAAAATCAATCTTCTTGAGGACAGGTATTGCATCTCTCTTCTAGGTGTCTCCAGCCCCTTACCCAGGCACCTCCAGGATTGTATTTGTTGTGTGGTTGATTTGTCAATGGCCAGATGATCAGGAGCACGTGTTTCTTTGTGGAACCTCTGCACTGCCAGAGCCTACTGTCATGCAGAGGAAGCGACTAATAAATGCTGGAGTGAGGGGAAGTCAGCCCAGCTTCCTCACATCTCTTTCTTCACAGAAGGACTTCACTGGCTATTCAGGATCTGCCTGTCTTCCAGCAGAAACGTGCCTTTCTAATCACTCTCTTGCAGATAGGCATTTCTCAGCAGCTGGATGGCTCGGCTAGCTTGAGTCAATTGTCATTCTGGCAACACAGAGGAATTTTGAAAACACTTTCAGAACCTGGGAGCAGTGGGAAGCAGACAGTGCATGATTGCATTGGGACTCAAGAGCAGACCTCAGCTCCCTGGCCGTGGCCATGTGCCAGGCACCAGTGCTAGTGAATACAGAACAGTCTTTTGAAGTGCTGTAGATTTAAACCAGGGAATCAGTTAACATCTCCCCAAGCAGCCAGTTGTGGGAACAAGAAGTGTATTTGATAATGGAGAGATGCTGGGAGAATGGCTGAGTCTGTGCCTCCCTTGTGATCAAGGATGCTACAAAGCAGAAATTAAAACGAGAGGACTGGGGGGTGGCAAAGCTGCTCTCATTACAAGAGTGGCAGGAGTGGGGTTGCTGCGTAGCAGGAAATCAGGCATGAGGTTGGAGGGCCTTTACGAAGGCTGGCACAAGCATTTCCTTGTTGGTAGTTGTGATAGAAATCCAGTTGCTAGCAGAGTTGTAATAGGAAGCGCCTCTCCTGGATGCCTTAATTCCTTGCAATGAATTTGTAGGTAACTGTGAGAAAGAGAACAGGCAGCAACAGTCCTTAGGGATGAGGGCCTCTTTGCTTGTGCGTGGACCCCCACACACGAACAGTACTGATATCTGTGAAAAGAAAGCATGATGAAATAAATTCCTTCCTTCCTCCCTCCCTCCCTCCCTCCCTCCCTTCCATCCTTCCTTCCCTTCTTTCCTCCTTCCTTCCTTCCTTTCCTCCTTCCTTCCTTCTTTCCTTCCTTCTTTTCCTCTCTGTCCTTCCCTCCCTCTCTCCTTTCCTCCTTCCCTCCCTCTCTCTGTCTCTCCCTCCCTCTTTTATTCCTTTCTTCTGTTTTTCTTTCTTTATCAACTTTAAAATGTGCTTCCCTTTGTTAAACAGATGAAATGGGTTCAGCAATCCAAATTTCTTCCTTGTTCATTTTATTTTCTCCTCGGTCGTCTTCTTTTGCTCAATGCTTTATGGAGAAAGGTAACTTCTTTTCCTTTAAGAGATTACTAACTGGTCCATGCGTATCCATGAGTTCCTGTCTTCTGAACTGCTCTTAAATTACCTTAAGGCACTTTAAATATTTCCTGGAGTTTTTCTATACCAGACACCTATTAAACACCTGGGATAGGGAGCTATAACCTGTGAGGTTTACTACCCACAAGGAAATCAAATATGCTATATGAAAAATGAGAAAGAAGTGTATATTTTAGCATGCATTCAATTATTCAAAATATTATTCAAGTATTATTCAATACTTGTTCACCCTTCTTTAATTTTTAAATAACTTTAAAACTAGTTGGAGGCATATACATTGTAAAAATAGCACAGAGACTTCCCTTGTACCAGCTTTCTCCAATGCACAAAATATTTTGCATATCTCTAATACATATTCGAAACCAAGGAATTGACATTGGTACAATGCTGTTTACTCAAATAGAGACTCTATTTGCTGGACTATTTCTAAGTGTTTAGAGCCTCAAGAAAAGTGTGTTTCTAGGAGAAGATTCTCAACTGGGGATGACTTTGTCCCCCAAGAGACATTTGACAAAATCCAGAGACATTGTTGCTTGTCATCATTGTGGGGGTGGGGTTATAATACTGGTATCTAGTGAAAAAAGAACAGGGATATTGCTAAACACCCTAGAATACCTTGGTAGCCCTTACAGAAAAGAATCATCTAGCTCAAAATGTCAAGAGAGCCAAGGTTAGGAAAATCTTTGCAGAACTGTAGGTCTCATGGCAAATCACTTCTCACTTGATCATATCAGCACTATTTAAACCAGGGAATTCAAACTCAGATATCTACAGCGGCCAGCCAGGAGGTGGTCAAGAGTACAGCAGGCTAGGTAGAGTGCATAGAACCAGAAAACACAATCCCTGCCCAAAGGGACAAGCTCAAGTGGGGCTTGCTGTTGTGAAGCATAGGCCAACTTCATTGGGTCATCAGATTTTCCTTAGAAGCCAAACTTTGAAATGTAAGCAAGACCAGAGGGCTGACCTGTTTAGGAGGACATTGAAGGTAATCGTTGGTAAAAGCTCCAAACTTTTATTTATTTATTTATTTGTTTGTTTTTTTATTATATTTTAAGTTCTGGGGTATATGTGCAGATCGTGCAAGATTGTTACATAGGTATACACATGCCATGGTGGTTTGCTGCATCCATCCCCCTATCATCTACATTAGGTATTTCTCCTAATGCTATCCCTCCTCAATCCCCCCATCCCCTGCTATACCTCCCCTAGCCACCCCCAACATGCCCCAATTTGTGATGTTCCCCTCCCTGTGTCCATGTGTTCTCATTGTTCAATACCCACTTATAAGTGAGAACATGGGGTGGTTAGTTTTCTGTTCTTGTGTCAGTTTGCTGAGAATTATGTTTTCCAGCTTCATCCATGTACCTGCAAAGGATATGAACTCATCCCTTTTTATGGCTGCATAGTATTCCATGATGTATACGTGTCACATTTTCTTTATCCAGTTTATCATTGATGGGTATTTGGGTTGATTCCAAGTCTTTGCTATTGTAAACAGTGCTGCAATGAACATACATGTTCATGCGTCTTTAAAGTAGAATGATTTATAATCCTTTGGGTATATACTCAATAATGGGATTGCTGGGTCAAATGGTATTTTTATTTTTAGATTCTTGAGTAATCAGGAATCACCACATTGTCTTCCACAATGGATGAACTAATTTACACTCCCACCAATAGTGTAAAAGCATTCCTATTTCTCCACATCCTCTCCAGCAACTGTTGTCTCCAGATTTTTTAATGATTGCTGTACCAACTGGTGTGAGATGGTATCTCAATGTGGTTTTGATTTGCATTTCTCTAATGACCAGTGAGGATGAGCTTTTTTTCATATGTTTGTTGGCCACATAAATGTCTTCTTTTGAAAAGTGTCTGTTCATATCCTTTGCCCACTTTTTGATGTTCCGAACTTTCTAGTTCTCCATGGTGTACCTGATCTGCTACAGTATTGACCACTGCCTAGCTGGCAACTGTGAATATTTTAGGTTGAATTTGCTGGTTTAAATAGTGCTGATATGATCAAGTGTGAAGTGATTTGCCATGAGACCTATAGTTCTCTAAAGCAAGTTTTTCCAAGCTTGGCACTATTGACATTTTGAGCTAGATGATTCTTTTCTGTAAGGGTTACCAAGGTATTCTAGGGTGTTTAGCAATATCCCTGTTCTTTGTTCACTAGATACCAGTATTATAACCCCACATCCACAATTGTAATAACCAACGATGTCTCTGCCAAGTGAGAGGTCTCTGTGCAATTTTTATAATTTATATGCTTCTAACTATTTTTAAAGTTTCTTAAAAACTAAAGAAATGGTGAGCAAGTATCATTGACTGGGTGCTTATTCAAAGTAGCCCATCTCTAAAAGAAAAATGGTAATAGTGTACACCTCATATGATTGTTTTGTGGACTACATAAAATAAACAGTGTGAAGAGCTTGGTGCTCTGCTTTGGGCAATGGAAGCATTGAACTGTTCCTCTGTGGTAACAGTAACTATGGTTTATGCAGAAGTCAGAGTTTTGTTTTTCCTCACCATCTTCTTTCCTGCTCATTGCTTATCAGTCACTAACACCATGCAGCAGGGTGCACCCACCTCAGAGAGGAGGACCTGAGGGGTGCTAGTGATACAAAAACCTGCCATTTGTGTAGCACTTTGTTTGCCACACCATGAGTATGTCTGCTTCCTTTAGAATAGAATCTCCTGATGCTCATTTGGACAAGCATCCCATTCTTCTTAGAGTTTTTAGACAGGTACATTGGACTCCATACAAGCATCACTAATTTGACCATTTTGATTGAATTGGACAGAAGCGTATGTGACTGGGTGATGTCAAAAAGCTGCTGAATTCATAGGTGTATTTGCTGAAAATGGATGTGCAGGCCTATTTCACTAGTGCATCCCTGGGGTCACTTGTTGTGTCTCTAAGTATTGCATCTATTCTTAATCTCCTCTAGAGGCTAACTGTCTGTGCTCCCTTGGGTATTCCAACTTTACTCAATATTCCCTGGGCTTATATATTGTTGACTCAAGTGTGGCATAGCTGCTATCGTCAGCCACATCCACTCTGCTCTATTTTCCACAAGTAAGATTTAGAAACATAGGCTTAGTGCCTATCTCCTAGACCCAGAGGAAATCTCTGACCCACATTGTCTTGGAATAACCAGGCTCTGGAATCTGGGGCAATTTTAGAGCCCAAGTTACAATGTATGCTAAATGGTGCCAGTGAACTTGGCATTGTGTGTTCTTTACTTTTTTTTCTCCTTCAATTGTCAAATTGGACATTTTTTGGTGAATTAGCCAAGACCTACAATAAAGCAAGTTGCCTAAAAGTGCTGACATGGTGTGTGTGTGTGTGTGTGTGTGTGTGTGTGTGTGTGTGTGTGTGTGATGATTGCTAAATAATTTACTTACAAGTAGTATTAATGTATTTCTCACAATGCATACAGAATTTAAGACATTTGGATGAAAAAACCTCCCTATTTCATCTTTTTTAATTTTCTCATAGTAATATCTTTCACAATTTAGATAATTGCGACTTCAATGACTCAAAAACCATGAAAATTAATTTCTCTCTCAGGCTTCGTGTTCAAAGAATATCAGCAAGGGGGAGAGGTGCTTTTTCTTTTCTTTTTTTAGAAGTGGAATCTTACTCTTCCCCTTACTGGAGTGCAGTTTCATGATCTCAGCTCACTGCAACCTTGCCTCCCAGGTTCAAGCGATTCTCCTGCCTCAGCTTCCTGAGTAGCTGGGATGACAGGTGTCCACCACTACGCCCAGCTAATTTTTCGTATTTTCAGTAGAGAATCCCAAAGTGCTGTGATTACAGGCGCAAGCTACTGTGCCTGGCCTAGAGGTGCTTTTTCTATCATAATTTCTCAGATGCCAGTGTAGATTGAATTTATTGACACTGCTATCTCAATGCTGGGCTTCAGTCTTCCTGGTGGCAAGGGAAGAAAACTTGGGAGAATCAAAGACTGCTTTAAAGATTTTCCACGCAGAAGTGACAGACTTCTGCCCACATTTAACTGGCCAAAAAAATGGTGCATATGCCTCGAATAAAAGGAGAGCTGGAAATCCTGATGAGTCCTAATACTGCCTGCTATAGAAGGTATCTCGGGGCCAGGAGTAGTGGCTCATGCCTGTAATCCCAGCACTTTGGGAGGCCGAGGCAGGTGGATCACGAGATCAAGAGATCAAGACCATCCTAGCCAACATGGTGAAAACTCACTGTACTCTATAAATAAAATTAATTAAAAAATTAGCTGGGTATGGTGGCATGTGCCTATAGTCCCAGCTACTCCAGAGGCTGAGGCAGGAGACTCTCTTGAACCCAGGAAGTGGAGGTTGCAGTGAGCTGAGGTCCTGCCACTGCACTCTAGCCTGGTGACAAGAGTGAGACTATGTCTTAAAAAAAAAAAAAAGAAAAAAAGAAGTAATTTCTCTAATAACATAAATTGCTCTACATATCATGGACAGAATGGAAAATAAGGGAAAAAAGTCTTCAAAAACTATTCATAAAGTGTTCTATGAGTCAAATAAGTTTGGTAAATGGTCTGTAATCTGTTTCTCTGAGATTTACAATGCTCATTGCTTACTCTGCAAAGTAAAGTAGCAAGCAAATTTAATCTTTTTACTGCTGCTTTTAAAGCAGCTTTATTGAGGGATAATTTACATAATATAACATGCACAAATTTTAAGTGAACAATTTGATGATTCTTAGTGCATTTATAAAGTTGTACAGCAATTATCACAACCCATGTTTAGAATGTTTCTGTCACTTTAAAATGATCACTCATGCCCATTTGCAGTCAATTGATCCTTGTTTCTACCCATACAGGCAAACAGCCAATAATTTGCTTCCTGTTGCTTTAGATTTGCCTTTTCTGGACATTCAATATAAGTGGAATTATATAACATGTAGTCTTTTTGTGTTTGGCTTTTTTCACTTAACATAACGGTTTTGAGATTTATTCATGGTGTGTCACGTATTAGTAGTTACTTCCTTTTATTGCTGAATATTATTCTATTCTATTTACATTTTCTTTATCCTTTCATCAGCTGATGGTCGTGTAGATTGTTTCCATTTTTGGGATATTAAGAATAATGTTGGCGGGATGTGGTGGCTCACACCTGTAACCCCAGCACTTTGGAAGGCCGTTTCCCCTTTTGTTTCTGTTTACTATTTAATTGATTTATAATTTAATTTTTATTTTCTTCCTTCATGATTTTGACATTAGTGTGATAGTCTTTTTCTAGTTATAATGGTAGTTTAAATATTGCTTCATGAGCATTCTGTTTTCCAAGTACTAGCATTTAAAACCATTAATTTCTCTCTAATAACTGCTTTAGCTGCATTTCATGTATTTTGATATATTGTGTTTTCATTTTTCATTCAAAGGATTTTGTAATTTCCATTGTAATTTTTTTCCTTGGCCCATTATTTAAAATATGTGTTTTATTTTCAAGTACTTTGCTAGGACATCCACCCAGTTACCATCTTCACCCTTTGGCACCCATGAGTCTTCATGAAGTCCCTATCCTTAGTCTTACCTTTAAGATGAAGAATTCCAAAACTTTGGAACTCAGTAAAGATGACTGGCTCTCAGTGAGTCTATTAATTTCATTTTTTTTTGTGTGTGTGAGTCCCAATTCACTCTCATTTTAGTCACTTAGCAGAAATTAATTTCTTTCTTTTCCCAGGTTCCCTGTGGAGTTGACTGCAAGGCTTTTATGCCTTGGAAAGTCACCGTTAGCGTCCTGATATCAATATTAATCATATACAGCTTGATACTGTAATTGAATAGTTTTTACACAGATGATATTAACAGATAAAATATGGCATCCTCATGGGAAAACATTACCTTGAAATATTAGCATTATTATATGTTAATTTCTTTGGAGGATATGACTACAGATATATGAGCAGAGGTAAATTTTCCAGCACTTCGGCTGACAAATTCCATGTCAACATAACTCTCAAGAATTTGTATTACTACTTGGCGATGACTTATATGATGATGTATAACAACTTAAGGGGTTTTAAAATGCAGTATTTTGACTAATGTGGCTTGGTAAATAGCATTTGTGATTAGTCCCTTTTCTTTTTCTCCCCCAATTTCTATAATACTGACAAAAGCCTGTAATAATAATAAAAATCACCTTTCCAAATGGAAAATGCCCCACTCCATCACCAACATTTTCTGGTAGTGCTCCAAGTTCTGTGCAGAACAGAGAGCTGGGAGGGCTGCAAAGACAGATTCACACTGCACTAATTGTCTCCTTAGCACCACCAGTTTTTATCAGGGCATTGGTCCCAAGGTCTAAGTTTCTAAGGACTTTTGCCATGGAGATTTATTCTACACAGGAGATATGGCACCAAGGGAGGCTCTGAGTCCTCTGTGTTGTATTCAAAGAAGGACTTAGGATAAGGCTGGCATTTTCATGCCCTTAAACGCAGAAATTTTGAACTCATATCTAGATAGCTTGGCTCAAGGGTGGTGCCTGCACTCCTTAGTCTTCCGTGAAGTTTCAGAGATATGTCTACATTCCATCATTTTGGGAGGCAACTGCAGGCGAAATGGCAGTCATGTATAGTCTTTTCATTTGCCCCAATGTTGAAAGCCCCAGAACCACCTTCACTTTCTTTTAAAAAATTTGTTAATTTTTTATTTTACTTTTTTGAGAGGGAGCCTCAGTCTGTCATGCCTAAGCTGGAGTACAGTGGTGCCATCTCGGCTCACTGCTACGTCCGCCTCCTGGGTTCAAGTGATTCTCCCACCTCAGTCTCCCACATAGCTGGGACTACAGGCATGAGCCACCTTGCTAATTTTTTGTATTTTTAGTAGAGACACGGTTTCACCATGTTGGCCAGTCTGGTCTCGAACTCCCGACCTCTGTTGCTCTGCCCACCTCAGCCTCCCAAAGTGCTGGGATTGCAGGCGTGAGCCACTGTGACAGGCCAAAGCCACCTTCTCCTGGTAATCAAGAACAGGAGTTGCCTTTTGGGATTTTCCTGGACACCTACCACCTGTTCTCACATGCGGCTGGTGTTCGTTTCATAGCCATGTGGCATTATTAGGAAGTTATTCAGTCCCTACTTAGGATTCTTTCATAGAAACCTCTCCCTTATTTCTGCTCATATGTCTGAGCCTGGCTGACTGACATTACTCCTCAAAGAAACAGTATCTTCTCAAGAACAGCACAGCACAACTAGAACAGGCCACTTTTTGTAGTCAACATAGGGTTGTCTCTAGACAATAAACTCATGTTTACAACTCATGTCTCTTGGCCTCTCCTATCTGATTTGGCACGTGAAAGGTGACCGATGCAAAGAAGAACAGAACTCACTCATAAATTATTTGCAGAGATTTCCTACTGGGACTCTTGAACACTTCCCATGTGTTTGGCTCTCACACCGCTATTCCTATTCTTCAATTTCAAGTGGAACAACGAACTTGATATTAATCTGTCTTAAGGAGAAGCATCTGGAGACTGGCTAATAAAACTTGAATTTGATGGAGGAAAAAGGCTCTCAATCAAACCCTGCTTATATAGGCTCTTTAGAGCTATTCCTTGCTGCTTGCCTGTGTCCCAGGATCCCCAAAACTCCCTTCGCTTGCTGTGGGTGGTGAGCAGATTTTCTTCCTAAATGCTGAAGTTTAAGATGCAGTACTTTTGACTACTGGTAGTAAGTAAAGCTCCACATCTCAGAAAAACCTTTTCCTTTTCTCCCCATCTTCTCCCACTCTGGTGGACCCGCCTCTGTTCTCCCTTCATCTCCCTCACCTTACACTCCCCTTCCTCTACTGGGGCTCTGGCCAGATGTTTGGCCCCTTGCTGTGATGTTAAATGGCCAACACTCTTGATCCAGGCAGCGAGATGCTCCAGAGGTGGCTTCTGGAAAACTTCCACCCACTGACTTCTGACATAGTGACAGGAAGCATGATAGCTGGTTTGCATGACAGACTGGCAGCATAAACTCTGACTTGGAGACCATGTTTAGGGGCTTCCAAGCCATTCCACTCGGGAACAATGCTAGAAAGCAAAGTGGCCATCAGGCAAGGGGAGATGTTCCCATCACTGAAGTTGTCTCTTTTTGCCTTTAAAAGTGTCTTCACTTTTATTTTAATATCATGGACTAATTATTAAAATAAGAAAGAAATGTCTTGAATTAAATTGTTGTAATTAATAAAATTTATTTTTTAAATATCTGTACATGTATTTCTTTTTAAAATTTCTGTCTTTAGAAAACTGGTTTTCATATTTTTTCTTGAGGCAAGGTCTCATTCAGTCACTCAAGCTGAAGCTCAGTGGCATGATCAGGGCTCACTGCAGCTTTGACCTCCTAAGCTCAAGTGATTCTCCTGCCTCACCCTCCAAAGTAGCTGGGACTACAGGTGCATACCACAACACCCAGCTAATTAAAAAAATTTTCACAGAGATGAGGGTCTCACTGTGTTGCCCTGGCTAGTCAACCCCCTCAGCTCAAGCCATCCTCTCATCTTAGCTTCCCAAAATGCTGGGATTACAGGTGTGAGTCACTGCACCCAGCCTAAATTTTATTTTTAAACAGAGTTTTAGATTCACAGCAAAATTGAACAGAAAATACAGAGTTTCCATATATTTGCTACCACCCCCATGTACAGCCTCTGTCACTACCAACATCCCTCATTAGAGTGGTAGATTTGTTACAGGTGATGACCCTATATTGACATGTTATCACCCTAAGTCTACAGTTTACATTAGGATTCACTCTTGGTGGTGTACATTCTATGGTTTTGGACAAAGTGATGATATGTATCAACCATTGCAGTATCATACAGAATAGTTTCAGCAACCTAAATGTCCTCTGCTCTCCACCTAGTCAGTCACCCCTCCCTCTTGCCTAACCTCTGGCAAACCACTGATCTTTTTACTGTCTGCATAGTTGTGTCTTTCTTAGAATGTCACATGGTTGGAAGTGTATCGTATGTAGCATTTTCACACTGGCTTCTTTCACTTTCAAGTAATATGCATTTAAGTCTCCTCTGTGTCCTCTCATGGCTTAATAGCTCTTTTCTTTTTAGTGATAATTAATATTTTATTGTCTGGATGTACCCCAGTTTATTTATCTCTTCATCTATTGAGGAACATCTCAATTTCTCTCAAGTTTTGGCAATTATGAATAACCTGCTATGAAATATCCTTGTGCAGGTTTTTGTATGGTTGTAAGTTTTAAGTTCATTTGAATAAATACCAAGGAGTGCAACTGTTGGATCATAGGGTCAAAATACATCATAGCCCTTTGATACCTTGTCCTTGTTTCCTTTATATTTCATGCTTCTACAGTCTGGCTAGTTTTTCACAATATTGTTGGGCTACACTAGTAAAAGAAATCGAATTAAATGCTATCATTTTCCAGTAAAAATATGCCAATCTTCTGTTATTTTGTTAAGCAACAGTTATGCAAAATGCACAAAAAAATTACAAATATTTTAATTCAGTTAAACTCTTTTTTTTTTTTTTTTCCCAGTCTGGAGCACAGTGGCATGATCTCAGCTCACTGTAACCTCTGCCTTCTGGTTTCAAGTGATTCTCCTGCCTCAGCCTCCAGAGTAGCTGGGATTACAGGTGTCTGCTACCACACCCAGATAATTTTTGTATTTTTAGTAGAGACAGGGTTTTACCATGTTGGCCAGATTGGTCTCGAACTTCTGACCTCAGGTGATCCACTGCCTCAGCCTCCCAAAGGATTACAGGCATGAGCCATGGTGCCTGATCCCAGTTAAAATCTTTTTAGCCTTCTTGTGAAATTGATGCAATATGCAGTCTCCAAAAGGCTTTTCGCGTGGTATAGACTGATTTTGGCTGCATGTGGAAAAGTGTCAGTGAGGGTCTCAGATCAAGCTGTGGTGGGAAACTGAGCTCTTCACCTTTGTGGCATATTGGTGTGCCATTTCTGAAGAATATATATCGCTAGAATGAAGGAAGAGGCAAACCAATTATTTCTTTTTGGGGCTAGCCCATTCATAGGGTTAAGTTTTCAAGGTCTGTTCGGAAAATGAAGCCTGTGGGACTAGGCTGAAGAGAAAAATGAGTGTCTACCCTTGGAGTTCAATGGATTATTGGGAGCACTGAGGCTTAATGATGGAAAGAGGACAGGTTTTAAAACTACTGTGGAGTGGAAGCCCAGCTTTGCTATTGCCTAATTGTGAAACTTTGGAAAAACTACTTAAATTCTCTGAGTTTACCCAACTTCTCTGTCTTTAAGTTTTCTCTTCCACAGATAGGTTTAGTAATACCTACACTGCAGATTTATCGGGAGAACTTATCTGAAATCATTGATATGTTTGACACATAATGTGTTCAATGTGATTTACCTTATATGAGATTTTAAAATTCATAGAAGCCTTCATGGATCAAACAAGTCATTCTAAGACAAAACAGCCATGCAGCAGTATGTCACATATTTTCATTTCATATTGGGGCCTTATTTCTGGGATTGAAAATTCCATTTTTTTTCTTTTCTTTTCTTTTTCTGTTTTTTGAAATGGAATCTTGCTCTGTCACCAGGCTGGAGTGCAATGACGTGATTTCGGCTCACTGCAACCACCGTCTCCTGGGTTCAAGCAATTCTCCTGCCTCAGCCTCCAGAGTAGCTGGGACTACAGATGTGTGCCACCACACCCAGCTAATTTTTGTATTTTTAGTGGAAACCAGGTTTCACCATATTGGCCAGGCTGGTCTTGAACTCCTGACCTTGTGATCTGCCTGCCTCCGCCTCCCAAAGTGCTGGGATTACAGGTGTGAGCCACCGCGCCTGACCAAAGACTCTATTTTTATTCAAAATCTCCTAAATCAAAGTAAATATAATTAATAAATACTCAGTAAAATGAAACTATTGTCAAACTAATCATTTGCTGACCAATGTTTTTTCTTTATTTTAAATGTATCCATCAAAAATAAAAAAGGTAAAAGGTGACAAAAGCTTTGCCATCTGTGGGCACTGTGCAATTTCAAGGCATTGCCAGATCTCTATCACGCTAGTCTGAAATGTAAGGACTTCTGTGACTGCTGATGTCATAGAGGAGTAACTGCAAATGTATATACACACATGCGTGTGTGTGCACATACACACACAGACTCAGGCATGGGAGAAAATGACCACTTTGCACATTATATTTTCTGTCTAAATTTTGCTGTTGCATACTTACAATTAAGTGTTGGAACCTAAACACTTGAACTTTATTGCAAATGTTCCAAGTAATACCAGTGTCCCACCCTATCACCTCTTCTCAGAGTAATCCACTTAGAAGCAATTTTAGGTTGCATTTCTCTAAACCTGTTCGCATTAGTATAAAAGCCACAACTTTAAAAGTAGCTTCAGAATTAGAGTGTCAAGATTATGTTCCACCTGTTACTCTAGAATTACACTAAGGCTCTTCTAGCTCACTAGGTATCACAAGAATTTTTGCTTTTGGAAGGCAAGGTGGGAATCTCAAAACAACAACAACAACAACAACTTCGTATTTGTATGTTCACTGTGAAGAAAAGTGATGATTACCAATGAGCTCAGATACTGCTGAGGAGTTGCTGTTTGAAAATGCCTAGAAACGCTGGGCATGGTGGCTCTCGCCTGTAATCCCAGCACTTTGGGAGGCCGAGGCAGGTGGATCATGAGGTCAAGAGATCGAGACCATCCTGGTCAACATGGTGAAACCCCGTCTCTACTAAAAATACAAAAAATTCGCTGGGCATGGTGGCGTGTGCCTGTAATCCCAGCTACTCGGGAGGCTGAGGCAGGACAATTGCCTGAACCCAGGAGGCGGAGGTTGCGGTGAGCCAAGATTGCACCATTGCACTCCAGCCTGGGTAACGAGCGAAACTCCATCTCAAAAAAAAAAAAAAAAAAGCCTAGAAACATGCACACACACACACACACACACACAGACACACACACACACGAACCAATTATAGTTGACCTTGAATCAATTCTAGTTATGAAATGGTTCACGTTTTCCTTTCCATCTCCTCATTCCTGCATTCTATACATCATTGTACTTTTTCAACATTTTATATCTCTCAAAAACATGCATCTTACTAATGGCGTATATAATTTAATTGGCAGCATTTTATAAGCATAAAAAAGTGGCTTTTTCTTTGTATTATGTAAAATAATAGTGTATCTTAAAATCAAAGTTAACTTAGGCTCAGTAAATATGGTAATTCAGATATTTTATTATTTAAATATGAACAATTCAAATACTAGTGAAAATAGTTCACTTTGGTTTTATTTGATGAGTTTCTCAAGATCCAATAATACTTTCTTTTTTCTTTTCTTATTTTTTGGCAGGGGCAGGGTCTTGCTTTGTTGCCCAGGCTGGTCTCAATCTTCTGGCTTTAAGTAAACTTCCTGCTTCTAACTCTCAAAGTGTTGGGATTATAGGCATTAGTCACCACGCCCAGGCCAATAGTACTTCCTAGACCTGAGAACCAAGGACTTTGTTCATATGAGGACTTGATGAAAGGCCTTGGTCCTCACAAGCACATTTTCTATTGTCTTCTGTGACTGCAGATGGCATTGTGTCTGGCTTTGTCTTGCAGTTTCGATTGCCCATGTCCTACTGTTGTGCATATTTTATCCATGATTTTCTTTAAAACAGTAATAATATTAAAACCTTTTTTCCTGTCAAGCTAATTATCTTCTTCATCCCATTCCTTCTTATGAAAGCCTCATAAAACATATCCTACTGTTACCAGTTCATAGATTTTTTTTTTTAAAGGGGAATAAGAGCTGTTAAGCGTAAGATTATGCTTGATGTGCTAAAGTGATGCAGTTGGGTTGGAATCATGTCTTCCTGTGTCCAGAACCCTTACCCACCTAGCTTCATGGTTTTGTGTTTGTTTTCCCAGCTTTAATTTCCAAGCCTGCGTCTTTGGGCCCGAGTGGCAAATGCTTTGACTGAAATGGATCCACCCACGGTCTGATAACCACATGTTGGGTTGATCTTCTGTCTGATGTTATATCCCAGCTGTCAACTGTTCTTCAGCAAGGTGTTACATAGCATTCCTCTCAGCCTGCCTCTCTGAACTTCATTTCACCTGCACTTCTTTTTTTTAAATCCCCAAAGCTTAGTTGGATAGTTATTGAACCCCTCTGTTATGACCTGTACTGCTAGACACACAAAGGAAGCATTTAACTTTCAGAGCATACATTCCAAGAATGAGAAATAGATAGGCTTTCTGTTTTTCTTCCTAGCTCTGAGTTCTCAAGAACATTCATTAGCTTTTTTTTGTAAAAACAGTTTATTCACATTTATTGGACACTTGCTATGTTTTAGCTTCTAAAGAGGCAACAACAGATCAGCCATGGCCTCAATTTCTCCAGAGCTTTCAGTCTGGTGTACAAGAGAAAGAAACAAGCACTGAAATTACCTGTGTGATCATATTTGAAGGTGCACTGGAAGTTAGAGTAGACGCATCTTGACCAGACTGGAAAATTACAGAGGGAAGACCAGAGGTCAGAATAGTCAAACTCACTGCCACCAGAATTAGCAGTGGAACTGATGAATGAACCTTGATCAAGAAACTTCTTGCCATTCAAAAACTTCTGTTTCAGTTCAGATTCAAAGTGGACAGAAGAGGTCTGATGGATATTCTCAAGCCATTTGCATAATCTGTAGTAGCTCCAAATCTGGAGAAACAGGAAGCTAGACATGTGAAATGGTTTGACTGTGTCCCTACCTAAATCTCATCTTGAATTGTAGCTGCCATAATTCCCAAATGTTGTTGGAGGGACCCAGTGAGAGTTAATTGAATCTTGGGATTAGTTTCCCCAATACTGTTCTTGTGACAGTGAATAAGACTTATAAGATCTCATGGTTTTATAAGGGGTTTCTTCTTCCACTTGGCTCTCATTTTCTCTTGCCTGCCACCATGTAAGACATGCCTTTCACATTTCATCATCATTGTAAGGCCTCCCCAGCAACATGAAACTGTTAGCATATTAAATCTCTTTTTATCTTTATAAATTACCCAGTCTTGGGTATGTCTTTATCAGCAGAGTGAAAACAGACTAATAGAACATGGCTACCATAACTAATTTGAGGCTTTATTTAGATTATGCTATTATTTTGATTTTACATTAGATCATAGAGTCTCTCAAAGGAAGTGAATTTCTTCCAAAGTTCGATTTTGTGAATGTGCATGCCAATTAATTGGAATATAAGCATTCAGTGAACAAGTTGAGAATTATATCCCAAAAGGGACTTTTGCTTTTATAGACTCTCTGCCTTGATCAATTACATATTGCACAATTATCTCTATTCATGAAGATGGGTTTATTATTTCTAGGCTGAAAAACTCATATTATGTTTTTTAATATTTTTCAAATTATAGCTCAAGTTTTGGGCAAAACACTTGGTTCCTGACTTCTAAAACTGATGTGTAATTTAGGAGAAACTTAGCTGAGCTGTTAGAGATTTCCCTCACTTCCTTTCTTAAAGGCTCTTTTGAAAAATCTTTTTTATGTACAAAAGGAATTTGGAGACTCGACCTAGTCATTTTAAACCAAGTGATATTACATACAAGAGCATGCAAGCAGGGATCAAAAGAGTATAACCAATTCAAAAATGGCAGGACTTGTGCTTACAATTGTGTCATGTGGACAGTGGACAATCAACCCTGGTCAAGCCAGGTGATGATCAAGGGAGGGCGCTATTCTGACTCTCTTTTTGATGCTCCATCTTACAAATTGACCCTGCTCTTCCCTAATAACTACCAGACTTTTGGTGTGTCTTACACTGAATAATGAGAGGTTCTCAACAAACAAAATATCCACTTTCTCTACGTTAGTTAACCCACAGCTTAAAAATTATGTGTGCATCTTTGAGAAGGATCTGAGAAAATAGAGGATACCCAGAGAATAACTGAAGTGTTGAGGGGTATAAGAGAGTCATCGCAACTGGAGCTGTGAGACCTGGCAAAAGAGCCCGTGCCTTCCAATAGTTAGATGTTTGGTGGACAATAACACAGCAACTTTCCAAGGTCAAGAGTAGAATCACAAGTTAGAAGAGGAAGAGAGAGAGAGAGAGAGAGAGAGAGAGAGAGAGAGAGTGTGTGTGTGTGTGTGTGTGTGTGTGTGTGTGTGTGTGGGTGGTGGGGTCCGTATTTGCTTCTGTGTATCCACCACTTATGCTATCTCATTTAACTTTTTTTTTTTTTTTTTTTTCTGAGACGGAGTTTCGCTCTTGTTACCCAGGCTGGAGTGCAATGGCGCGATCTCGGCTCACCGCAACGTCCACCTCCTGGGTTCAGGCAATTCTCCTGCCTCAGCCTCCTGAGTAGCTGGGATTACAGGCACGCACCACCATGCCTAGCTAATTTTTTGTATTTAACTTTTAACTATATCACCTAACTGTTGCTATCTCACTTAATCTTTATGATACACTTGTAAGATCTGTTTTATTGCCCACATTTTACAGATAAAGAAACTGAGGCTCAGAGAGTTTAAGTTTATCTGTTCTTGGTTTCTCAGGTGGATTTTGGACCTGAGGTATTTTTATTGAAACCTCATGCTTTTTCATAATACCACATAGTTAGCCTTGATTCCTTCAAAGGTGTATTTTGGACTATATAATAAAGGCTTCCCCACAACATGAGCTATTAAAAAAGCAAAATAAAATAAAGGGTAAGAAAAACAAAAGAAATTTAATGACACCCTGGAAACAACTTTTAAGTGCCTTTCTAATAGAATTGTCCATGCTGAACCTGAATGATGAAGATTCAAGGGGTAGATATGAATGATGTTCAAGTCTCACAGGATTCCGTGATTTTATTCTCTTGCGAGTGAATTCCTGAGAAATTAACAAGAGAGACTGCATACTTTTTTGGGGCTACCACTTTCCACTGTGTGTCATGCCTCCTTCTTTGGTTTTAGTGCAACCATTGAAATTCCCTTCAAATATGTCCTTATTAAACAATTCCAGGGATAATTTACCTAGGGCTAAGCCTTTTAATCAACTTTAAAAAATTTACGTTGAAATATTTTCTCTGGCATATGTACTTTATAGCTTCAATCCCACCAATCTTGGTTCTCACGTAGGCCTGACTTAGATGATGTGGATGGCGTTGACTCTAGGATTGAGCCAAATTTTCTTTTTGTATTTAGTTTGTCAGCCATTGCAGCAATGGGAATATCAGCTTCACGTATATGTTTTTAAAGTTTAAACAATTCCAGGTTAGTACAATGTGGAATAAAAATTGATGAAATGTGAGGACCCAGGTTCAGCCCACCAGCAAAATTCTTAAACAGAAAAGCACACAGTTAACAGAACTCAGTTCAGAAGGTAGTTAACATGAAAGCTGAATGCATGGCGGTTGCTTATAGAATACGGTCACCCAGACCTTCCTTAACTGGCTTTTTGTATTTTAACCATGGATTCCTTCCTAACCTCAGTTTCCTCAGGTTGCCTTTATTCCTGTGAAATAAAGCAGGTCAAAACCAAACAAAATCCAGGGCTGCTTTCTGCTGGAAATTCTATACTTTTATGAAACACAGTCAAATTTCAGATAAATACATTTTCACATTTAGTGTAGAGGTTTTCTTTCTTTACAAATTTTTTGGAGATACAAATGGGGAAATGATAGAAAGGAAAACACAGTTTTGGAAATAGGAAAGAAAAGAGTCTAAATAAAGATGAAATGGAAGTGGGAGATGTCTACTGTGATGGGCTTGGAGTGATTATAGAACCCATGTTACTGATGGGAGCAAAAGATTCAAGTTTCTTATTGAAAGCATCCCCTTTTCATTATAATACTTTTCAAACTTAGCCTTTTGTGTTTTCTAGGCAAGTTCTGTGACCATTGTCTTCCCTAGATTGGGAACACGGGGATCTGGAATTGTGAGTTAAGTCTCTATCCCTCACCATATCTAGCCACCCCTCAAAATGGCGTGATAAATAAACATGCTTCTGTGCTGAATAAAAGTAAATGTGCCCCCCTCATTACATCATTCTGGTGCTATTTGTTTCCTCCTTTGGTTTAGGGTGTAGCAAAGATCGGTGCCAGAGAGAAGCCCCAGGTCCTATTTTCTGGGACCCTTCTTTTGCATCCTTCTCTGATCCTCGTACTTCATCCCCCTCACCTTCACTCTCCTCCTCTCTCAGTTGTCTGAAGCACTCAAATGACAAGCCCATTAGGCAGATCAAATTTTCTATTTCTGTGCCTCCAAATGCCCACAGAAATAATAAGATGGGATGTTTCTTCAGCTGACTCCAAGGACATACATACCCTGATTGGAATTCCAGAGTTTGTACTAGGAGCGCTGTCAGAAGTTCACAGTATTTCCCCCGCTTTGCACAGATGTGCAGCAGCTAGAGGTGAGGCCACCAAATAAAACCCAAGCCTGTCTCCATGGATGGGAAAGAAGAATATGTTTCTTCTTTCAGATGTTCTAGGACTTGGAATCAAGTTTTGTATTGGCCATCCGGAGCATAATGGGTTGATACCTGTTGTATTACCCTAGAGCATTCTGTCACTTGGCTGGTTAAAAAGGTGGGAGTGAGGGGTGGAGGGAGGGGAGGAAGCTGTACTTGATCCTTATGGAAGCCAGTTAAAATTAATTGGAAAAAGCTTTTAAAGACCCAAGATGCAGACCAAATGTATCTCCAACCCGCGGCCTCATCCCACACTGAACGTGAAGGTCACTGTGAAGCTGCAGATTTATGCGGAAGGGCCGGGTGATGGAAAATGAGACAAAAGCATTTGGATTTTATTATTCCATTTACTCTGACCCTGGGCCATAAAGGGTTTGGAGAGCCTGTTTTATGTATTCAGCTGGTTGCCACACTGACAGGCATTTGGAGCCACTTAAATAAACCACCCTGGTCCCACAGCTGCAACAACACCATATCAAATATAGGTTAGGGTTGAAATGGAGAGCCTGTGACACAGCATCTCCAGCAGGTGCACTGGGAAGATTTTTTTTGTTTATTTGTTTTTTTGAAGTCCCTTGTTTTTGGAATAGCTTCCTTATCCATCTATTGATTTGAATTTAAAGCTGACTTGGATCTTGAATTGAATTTGGTTTTTGCACATAAGGGTGTGCAATTTGGGTTTGACCCCAGCTTTCCAGGAATGCTCTATCTTTTCACTGAGTTTGAGATGGGTTTCAGAGAGGTTGCCTAGTGATAGAAAGCTGGTGAGGTTTGGTTTTGTTTTTTTGAGATTTGTGCTGGTCCGCATACTTACTTATTCTTTTAAATTGTCTTGTTATAGTTCTCTGAATTTTTTAAAAACTGGTTTGTCATAAAAGTTACAACTGAAAAGTAGACCAGGGTAGGAATTCAACATGGAAGACAATGAAATTGAATCCACAAACATGCCTTGGTGATAGACAAAACATATGTCTAGGTTTTTTGTTTAGATGTGGACACATGGGAACTCAACAGAGCCAAGAAGGAAACCTGGAATAATAACAGTCCTTCCATGTGGGTAATGCCTCAGAGGTTTCAAGGTATTTCTTATGTTAACTTCATCCCAGAACAATATATTATTTCCATTATACAGATGTAAGAACTGAGGCTGAGAGAGGTTAAATGACTCATCCAAGGGTCAGATGACTAGAAAGGCGTGATCTTTATGTTCCACCCATGGCATTGCCCACATATGCCTTTCTTTTTATAATAAGGCCTTTGCTTGCTGGCAAGAGAGAGATGCAATTACCAAACAGAATCCAGGTGCTCTGATTCTGAAAAGCAGGGACACCCAAATGTTCATGGATGCAGTGAGAGGCTGGGGCCTGAAATGCTTTTTCACCTTGAGAACGTACTCCCTCACAACCCCAAAGAGGGTGTGGACAAGCTAATTGAAGTGATCTGTTCTATTTCATACTGTTCCTCTTGGGTCTGTTCTTCATAGAAAAGCCATCAAGACTTTGAACTATTAATCATTTGTCACAAAGACTGATTTCACCCTTTTTTGTCCTCCCGCTTTCAGAGACACTTACCCAAAAAAAAAAAAAAAAACACCCCGAGAGCCCTACATTGGTATTTTTATTCTTTGCTGCTTCTTCCAGTGTCTGAAGATCAGGGAAATTAACAAGCGATGTGTCACAATTATTGAAATGATATTGTTTTATTCCAGATTTTGCAAGCACCTTATAGTTAAGTGTTAAAATGTAAGTGCATCTCAACTGGGCTTCCAAACACAGCTTTCTGTAAAAAGTCATTGCATCAGGGAGCCTCCTAATGTATTTTACTTTTTAAAATAATTTTGGAAATTTTGGTTTAAAAGCCAAATGCCTACATTTATTTTCTGCTTTAATTTAAAGACTTACATCTGAATAAGATATAGAAATATTGTATTTTTTAGGGCATAATGTTAAACCCAAATTTAAATGTATATATTTTATTGATTTTGTTTTTTCTGTTACTTCTGTAAAGGTGAGACTAGGACTCCTTCACTTCCTAGGTAAAAATGGTAGAGCTGGGAATTTTATTTCTTAGGAGTTTCCCCAGAATTCAACACTGACTTGCCACATTCCTGATAAGCTTACCAAATATGACACAAGATGGCCTTATTTTAGAGAAATCTTTTTGAGATTCCACCCACCCTTCCCTCTTTTCCAGAACCAGCTCTCTGCCTAGTTTCATGCAACCAGCCACATCCCCTAGTCCAACAGAATCTAGGATGATTGTCCTTGTATGGCAGGGTTGAAAATATGTCAACTTCTCATGTAGTCCAGTGATGGATTGAAATTTTGATTATGTGCTACATCCATGTGAATACTTGCAATTAAATTATCAATATGTGGGTTGGGTTTTTATATTTGTTTAAAACTCCATAGTTAGTCCTTGATGTTCTGGCTTCCTTTTATATCATTTCTCCTTTCCTGTTGCCCCTTTCCTGCCCCCTCCACCACATGAAGTATGCAAAGCATCTCTTATTCCACCTTTCCCAAGCCTATTCTTTCCTGAAGTATTCTTGCCTCAAATAAATATTTCTTCTACCCCACAACACCTAATCCAAACTTTCCTTTTTCCAGTGCAGTACATCCCAGCTGCCTATTCCACAAGAAAGAACATTCTCATTGTGTGAAAGTCGTTTCTGCCAACATGTGAAGAAATGACCAGCTAGTCTTAGGGTGAAAAGGAATGATGTTTGGATTCACATGAGAACCAGTGACCATGTTTATCCACACTGAACTCTAAATGGTAGAAAAGACAATGTCATATTTTTGACAGGGGAAGATTTCTGCAAGACTCTTGACTCTTCTGGAGGACAACTGCTTCCCTCCCTTCCTTCTTCCTGATGGATTAGATTGCATTAGATTAATATGCATTAGGTTGCATTAGATGAATATGAGTCAGGCACTTGGCACTCCTTCTTTGAATGGCCACTGACCTTTGCTCTGCCTCCTCGTGCCAAAAATAGGTTTAATGCATAGTTTCCACTGGATTGACCAGGTGCCTGGTTAGAGTTGGCTGGTTGGTTGGGTATCATATAGTAACGTTCTGTATTGTAGCTTATAGCATTTTTGAAGATGTTGTATAGCTATTTTTTTCTTCTTTCTGGCATAATCACTCAGAAAAGAGTTATGGAGTAGTTATGGGTTCCATGTAGATTTGATTCTGAGTGCACAGGCACATCCTCTAAAGCTGGCCTGTGTTGCAAGACAGGGTAGAAAAGTTACTTCTTATCACAATTCCTAAAAATTCTGTAACTCTTTCTCAACATGATTCCCTCTACTGCTGGGCTGATTAAAAAGCCCTGTGAGCCCATGTGTGTGTTTTAAGTGGATGTATAGCACAATAAAAGCTAATGGTGATTCTTGATGACTTTTGCTGAAGTTGAGGCACCTGCATTTTAATTGACATTTCCCCCCCTGAAGCACAGCTTTGGAAATTCTACTTCAGCTCACTTGCAGCAAGGGTGGAAAATCGCCGGATTTTTAACATCTCCAGCCATCAGATGCTATTCATTTGTGGTGGCACAAGGGTGGCTTAACTTCAGCTTGGATTTTGAAACTTAGAGGAAAAGTCTGCTGAACTATAAGGGGATTTTATACTGTCTAAAGTTAGAAATGCTCTGAACTTCATATGCAGCTTCCCTCACCCCTATTTTGACATTTCTAGGAAATGTTACATAAAGAGAGGCCAGAAAGTAAAATTTAACTCTACATTACAACTCTGGCAAATATATCTGTTATTGTGGTAAAACTACATGGAAACTCTAAGCAGCACAAATTACTACCATGTGCACAGAATTCCTGGTTGGGTTAGCACCCTCCAAGCAGACAAAGAGAGACAAAAAATATGCAAATTTCAAGTAAAACACATTCACACTTTTCTTAAAGCAAAAAAAAAAAAAAAAAAAAAAAAAGGCTTCATATACTTTGGAGCAACCAGTCTGCTTCAGTAATGTTCTTATATGTAAGTGGAAATCCTTTTTGATATTTACACTACTGATTTCTTTAATCTCCACTTTGGAATTAATAGACAATAACATCAGATTGCTTCCTCGGCTGCCCTATCACATGTGCATATTTACCCAAGTGTCTAGAGTGGGGATTGTACACACATCTCTAATCCACCTGCCTGTGTTAGTTAAAAGCCCAGATAAAATCAGCAGCCCTTAGATCTTAACCTTTTAAGTCTGAAATGTTTTTAAAGTCTGGCCATGGCAACTGAAGCTGGGGTGTGCTTAGTGGGGGAGGAGGAGTCAGGGGAGATGGGAAACAGTCAGAGAATGGTATATAAAAATGGTCTCAGCTTGAACTACTGTTGCATTCAAACAAACGAAGAATGTTACAATAATAGTGACAATAGCCATAAAAATTGGGAGGGTGAACCTCAATAGATTGAAATAATTCAATTTATGATACAGTGGCATGGTACTGTGCCTGGCTACACAGATGTTTAAACAAACAACTTGCATTTACTTTCAACTTTCTCTACATGTACAAGTTAAGGAAGGAGTAGTGGGAATAAGAGGCCCAATTTTTTTCTAGGTTCAAATACCCTAATGACAAATACTGAATACACTAAAACCATGAAATCTACAACTTCTTCTTCTTCTTTTTTTTTTTTTTTTTTGCATTTAAGTCTCTAGGAAATCATTTACCACAATTATTTGCATCTAAAAGAGCAGATTAAATCCAAACAAAAAGTACTTTAAAACTTTGTTGAACACAAGTCATGTGTTAGGAAATTAACTTTAAGTCAGTGTTTCCTATATTCCCTGGACAAATCTTTCTCTCTAAGTGAATTAGCTCATGGTTGATGCTGTTTCTGAATTGGGAATATACACATTTTTTCTTGATCATTTACTTTATATTACTTAACTAGAGAAGAAGAAATCAAACTCAACCAGAAAAACAATTACAGAGTCTTGATTTTCTCTTATGCTATATTACTAGGATTAAAATATCATATGTTTTCTAAACCACAGATCCAAAGCAAAACTGGCAATTTTTATTAAGAAAATGATCAAAAGATTGTTTTCTGCAACTGTTTGTTTAGCAGATTTAGTTAAATGGATTGATATTGTCAATCTAGCTTTTTTCTACTTGAAGAGTTCTCTATTAATGACCATTTAAACACAACCTGAAAAAATAAAAATTAAACGCAACCTGATATGAGCCTATGCCTTTGGGGCAGTGATGTGAGGACTTATCTTTCCATTTCTCATTTCATCTTCATTTTTCCTTGAAGTCAGGCTGTATTTTCTTTATCTCAGTGCCCCTGGCATAGAATAGATGCTCAGTATATATTTATCGACTCACTGCTTGAATTACTTAAAAGCAGAAGCCTATAAACTTTTGATTGAAATCCTTCCCCAAAGTAAGACTCCAACTTTGGTTGTATTTGACTCAGCTTTTGCTGCCACTACCTGGTGAAATGGGCCCCAGGTTTCTGCACTGGGGAGGTGAGCAGAAAGAGTCATTCCATCAAGAATGGGTTTAGTCCTAGGCTGCTGTACATTTGTTACTGAATCCTCAGGTTTCTTATCTTCCCTGGTGCCAGCCATAATGGCAAGTTAAATATTCAAACCATATGTTTGCTTGGAATTGAAGTTATATGCCAGACACTGAACCAGTATCTTTATGTACATGATCTCAATCTTCATTTCAATCCAAGAAGACTAGTCTTATTATTGCCATTCTGTCAACATGCTATGACTTGCGATGCTAAGAATTTTTGTTAAGAGTTCACATCTCAAGTTGCCTGAGGTCATAGAGTTCCTGAATGACAGAGCAAGGGTCAATGAAGTTTCCTTGGATGCCATGGCTCACAATAAATAGAGTCTCATTTCTGTTCCTCACTACTCTGTCTTGCAGTGCTGGCCTTCCAAAGTGTTTGATGCCATTCTGTCAAAATTTATTAACTCTACAACAAAAAGACAAACAATTCAATTTTTACAAAATGAACAAAGGACTTGATTAGGCATTCCTCCAATTAAAAACAGAAATACAAATGGCCAATAAGCATATGCAAATATGCATATTATTATTCATTAGGGAAATGCAAATGGTAACCACAATGAGATACCACTTCATACTGTCTAGGGTGGCCATTTAAGAAAATGAAAAAATAGTAAGTGTTAACAAGAGTGTGGAGAAATTAGAAACCTCATACTTTGCTGTTGGGAATGTAAAGTGATGCCATCATCGTGGAAAGCAGTTTGGCTGTTCCTCAAAAAGCCAAACATAGAATTACCATATGATTCAGCAATTCACTTCCTAGGTATATACCCCACACATACATTGAAAACATGTTCAAACAAAATATGTACACAAATGTTCATAGTGGCATTGTTATAAGAGCCAAACAAGTAGAAACAACTCAAAAGTTCATCAACTGATGAATAAATAAACAAAATATGGCAGATCCATTCAAAGGAATATTATATGGTGATGAAAAGAAATGGAGTGTTGATACATGCTACAACATAGGTGAACCTTGAAAACATTATGCTAAGTGAAGGAAGCCAGATGCAAAAGAAAACATATTAAATACTTCCTTCTTTATGAAATGTTCAGAATAGGCACTGCCATAGAGACACAAAGCCAATTAGTGTTTGCCAGGTACTAGGGGAAGGAGAAAAATGAGAAGTGATGGTTTCATGGGCACTAGTTTTTTTTGAAAGATGAAAAAATGTTCTGAAATTATATAGTGGTGATGGTTGCAGAAAACTGTGAAATAAAAGCTGCTGAACTGGGAACTTTAAAATAGTTAAAATAGTGAATTTTATGTTATGTGAATTTTACCACAATAGAAAATGCATTACAAATGTGAGACATGGCCAACGTTCAAGTTTCAATCACCTTAACTTCACCCCTTCTGGGCAACTTGACAATAATATCTTTCAAGAGTTTTCTCAGAAAAGAGGGAGACTTACCAGGTAACATCCATGCTTAGCTGGCAGGGGGCAGTTCTACTGATTTTGGGAGGTGAGCTAAGGCTTTTACTCTGGGGATGTCAAAAGTTGGGATTCATGACAAAGTGCCCAGTAATTTCTTTGTACTCAGAGTTCAGGGAGACCTAGAAGTTGAAATCCATTTTCCCAGATATTTGTACTTAGCAGGAGCAAGAATTATTGATTCACCTTAGGGTGTTGATATAATAAGGTGGAAGAAGGGTGCTGGGTGTACAAGCCTCAAAATATATCTAGAAAAATCAGGACCTGGAGTACTCATGCAGATTTTTCTTTTAACGAGGATCCTAATACAATCCCTTAGAAATGGTAACAGATCAAGACATTGAATGTGAGAAAGGATTTGGCTTTGTGTCCTATACTTGGGCTATTATAAAACGTGTTAGTGAAGCACTCCCAAAGAGTGTCCTACACCCTTACGTTGTTGCTCAGGGGTGCCCGTACATTTACCACATTTCTGGATACGTGTTATATTGCAATTTTATTGAAAAAAGTAAATCAAATGAATGTAGAAAAAAAATATCCTTTTGACTGTGTGAGTGCATCCTTCTTACTCCCTTCTTCTGACTTTCTCTCTCAATCTAGGCCCAACAAGGGTCCCCATAGACACAGAATAAAGCAGTATTGTTTGGTGGGGGATTTAATTTCACTCCATCACAAGCGACCATCGCAGCCCTGTCATTGCAATTTGTCACACTTTTTTTGTGTGCTCTATCTTCCTGAAGTCCCATCTCCTCTGCAATCCACTGCATAATCTTCTGTGGGACAAAGCTCTCCAACATAATGAAAGAGGTGGAATTGGGAACGGAAAGTCAATGGACACAGTTATCAATTTGGGCCCCACACCCCTGACTCCTGGGATTTGGCCTCAGCAGCTGAAGAGGCACTAGTGGAGCCTGCTGTGTAGGGGAAAAAAAGGCACCACTGCAAGGTTTGCTGAGGCCAAAGGAAGAGCTGGTGGCTGCCGGACGATGTAATCCAATGCCCTCCTGAAGAGACCACCACATAGAGGAATGCTAGTGGCTCCCCCGTCAGCCCGCGGAGACCCACTCTCTATAGTTTGTTAGGATGCAGCCGATGTTTAGAACTGCATCCATTCATTCTGAAATGAAAGGCTCCAGGTTGAGGGCATCCAGGAAGCAATACATAGAATTCCAGTCCTTGGTTTTAATTTCTAGGCAAGTCTTATGACTGTTAACCCAAACCAGAATAGATTTTGAGATGAATTCTGGAATACAAATCTATCTTAACCAAACCAGAGCTTTACTCACTTGTGAAAACTCAAACTCTAGCTTTTAACTGTGTTGAGGAAAATTGCTTTAGCACTTTCTCCTGAGTAAGGTAACAGGATTTATTTTAAAACATTTACAGGACATCACATATGATTTCTTTCTCGTTATTTCTTGCTAGTGTTATAGGGATGGGATTTTCCTTTTTTTCTGTTGTTTTTTTGTTGTTCTAGACATGTCCAAAGGATCACCATTGAATCGCTTAGTGAGTCCCTAATTTTGTATATGTCTGGATTTTTCTATATTCCAAGCCTTTTGTATGAAGGGAGCCAAACTGCCATGACTCCGAAGAAGAAAGTGGATACTACCAGTGGAAATGCACTTTCATATCATAATATTTGCCATCAACAGCGTTATTGAACTTACTGCACACATGCAATTCCTTGTTTCACCTCTAAGTCTTCTTAGCAATTCATAGTCAGTTATGCTTTTTTTTTTAAAAAGTGCAACAATTAGATCAACAAAATTGCTATGTCCTGGAATTTTTAAAAATGAGTTTTTTCTTTTATTTTTATTTCTCTCTCTTTTTTTTTTGAAACAGGGTCTCTGCTCTGTCACCCAGGCTGGAGTGCAGTGGTGCGATCTCAGCTCATTGCAGCTTCCTCCTCCCGGTTCAAGCAACTCTCCTGCCTCTGCCTACTGAGTAGCTGGGATTACAGGTACGTGCCACCACACCCAGCTAATTTTTATATTTTTAGTAGAGATGGGGTGTTACCATGTTGGTCAGGCTGGTCCCAAACTCCTGACCTTGTGATACGTCCGCCTCAGCCTCCGAAAGTGCTGGGATTATAGGCGTGAGCTATCACGCCCGGTCAACTCTGTCTTACTTGGTTTACTCCTGACCAAAAGAATCCTCTTCTCTGTCCTAGGCTGGGTGAGTTTTCAGCTTCACTGTGCTTTCTGGGCTAGCTTCTAAGCTCCAGGCCCAAGGGTTGGTGTAGTATTTCTCTAAGCAAACCTCTGGGTGGTCTTGTCTTGTGCAGAGAGAAAAGTAGATAGTAGGAGGCTTTCTAGATTGCTCTTCCAAGCATCAATCTTCAAAGGAAAATGACCCACCTGCAAGGAGATGCCATTTCCGACAAGACACAGGGGAGGCAGAAGCCTGAGGTCAGGAAAGCGCAGAACAAAGGTTTTGCCCTGACACAGCTGTGCTGCTGAGCTGGCTTCCACTTTTGGATGGAAAGACAATTTTTTTGTATTTCAATTCCTTCGCATGTCTTTTACATGAACTATATCAACAAAGTAAACAATAACAAAAAAATTATTGTGTCTAAAATGCAAACTTCTTGGCATTTGAAAGCCCTAAACCATCTATGATTTTCAGCTTTTAATGATTGTTTTTCTTTCTTTTAAAAAGTATTATTGGCTTAATGTGAAAGGAGAGATGCTGATTTTGTAACTTGGTCCGAAAAAAAAAAATCTAGAAGTCTCTTCAGGCATTTTAAGTGCAGAGCTACAAACTGCTCATAAAAAGGCAATTATGAACTTCTTTGAACTGAATCAAATATCGGTCCCTCTATATTGATGAATGAATATTTTTGAATTATAAATTATTAAGAGTGTATTCCTAGAGTTCAAGACCAGAAGTATAAAGAAATGAATCCTCTTTGCACCTATTTACGGTAACAGTCTTATGCTGTGGCTTATTTGAACATTCATTCCTTAAACGCAGAGTAATGTTTATGGCAGGCACTAGGCAACCTAGGTTGTAACCAGCCTGGACTGAATTTTCACAACTGGGTGAAGATATACGGTGACTGAAAGAGAAGAACAATGGCATGGGACAGTAGAGCGTGATCCTTTGTAACACTGGTTCTCAGGTATAAATATTCCCTTGTTACATGTCAACTCAAAGAATTCCATTGTTTAAAAAAACCCAAATGACAGTGTGTCAGTGGCTTGCTTGAGGGCATATCCTTAGCAAAAAGAAGATTCAAATTTGTATCCAAGTTCACACTTTTGTGCCCCATTTCCATACCTCTTGAAGTAAAAACTAGGCTTTACTCAACTTATTTGAAAAATGCAGCTCATTCTTATAGGAGATGACCCTGGGCTGCTTCCGCTCACTGTAATCTGTATCCTGAGACCTTCATGCAGACAGGACTGTGGTTACAGTGGTGGGTGGTGGCCATGTTGCTGGAGTGAACACAAGAAATGAGGTGAAGGACACTTTCGCCTTAGTCCATTTGGGCTACTATAGAATATTTTAGACGGGGTGACTAATAAATAACAAATGTTTATTTTTAACAGTTCTGGAGGCTGGGAAGTCCAGGATGAAGGCACTGGTAGATTTAGTGTATGGTGAAGGCCACCTTTCTCATAGATGGTAACTTCTCTTTGTGTTCTCACTTGGTGAAAGGGGCAAAGAAAATTCCTCAGGCCTCTTTTCTAAGGGACTAGTTCCATTCATAAGAGCTCCATCCCAAAGGTTATACCTTAAAATACCATCACCTTGGGAATTAGGATTTCGACACATAAATATTGAGAAGACCCAAACATTCAGACCTTTCAGCTACTTTCAATGGGAGTATTGGAAGGATCAAGATGGGGTAACCCATGCAATGTCTTCCATAGTCTGGCAGGTGGTAGTGCTTTATAACCATTAGCAATTATTATTTATTAACACAGATTGAGGACTCAAGAGTGAAGATTTTCTAATCAAAATTTTCTCATGATTCAAATCATTTTACGTGGCTTGGGGAAAGATTTATCAGTATAAAAATAAAAGGTAATGACTTTGGCCAGGCATGGTAGTGCATACCTATAATCCCAGTAATATGGGAGGCCAAGGCAGAGGGATCACTTGAGCTCAGGAGTTTGAGACCAGCCTGGGAAACATGGTAAAACCTTGTCTCTACAAAAATAGAAAAATTAGCCAGGCACAGTGGCACACACTTGTAGTCTTAGCTACTTTGGAAGCTAAGGTGGGAGGATCACTTGTACCTGGGAGGTCAAAGCTGCAGTGAGTGGTGACCATATTACTGCACTCCAGCATAGGCAACAGAGTGAGATCTTGTCTAAAAAAAAAAAAACAAATAGAAAAAAGAAGAAAAGGATAATGACTTTGGCTTGGGGTAGCCACTGGGGAAGAGAAAATACAAGTGGAGACCTTCCGAAGGCTTGAGATAATGATCATATTTCACCTAATGAGGATGGTTTTCTGGGCTATAAATTGATGTTCAGTCCAAGTGTCACTCATAATATCATTTAGCTCTTCAGAAGGGTTTCACTCTTCAAGGAAAATGAGGGTGACAAACAGAGGTGGCAGATCTTGTGAAGAAACTAGAAATTCTGTGTCTGCAGCTCCTGAGGAGTGTCAAAATGACAGTGTGAGTGTGTCCAGTTCTCTATTCCCTGGCGAGGTGACTTGTAGAATGATGCAATTAGAGTGCAGAGAGGGGTGAGGGGAATATAATCATCCTCTGAAAGAGATCATCAAATTCTCTTCCTGAGAACTGGCTGCTTTACTGATGGAGTTGCCCTGAAGCTTACTCTGTCAGAGATGCTGTGCATTTTCAAACAATCTGTGTTTCTTTTGGGGAGTGTGTGATTACACTGACATGTGTTTCTTTTCTTTCTTTCTTTCTTTCTTTTTTTTTTTTTTTTTGAGACAGTGTCCCACTCTCTATTACCCAGACTGGCGTGCATTGCTACAGTCATGACCCACTGCAACCTCTGCCTCCCAGGCTCAAGTGATCCTCCCACCTCAGCCTCCCGAGTAGTTGAGACTACAGGTGTGTGCCACCACACCTGGCTAATTTTTTGTATTTGTTTGTAGAGATGGAGTTTTGCCATGTTGCCCAGCTGGTCTTGAACTCCTGAGCTCAAGTTATCTGTCCATCTCAGCCTCCCAAAGTGCTGGGATTACAGGCGTGAGCCACCATCCCGCAGACACATGTTTCTGAGAACATTTTGCTAATGGCCAGTGAAGGATGCTAACTGTGTGGTTCTAACTAAACCCATCACTGAATTTACACTATGCCTCCTTTCTAATTCCGTGTTGACCAGTTCCCTTTTCTCACCACACCCATCCACATTGGATTGCCTGAGGAGCATATGGGTTATTCAATAAAGTGTGTGGAGTTATTCTATGGTGAATCCTGTGTGCTGCATTGATAATTAGTAGTGAATACTTCTCTTTCAGTTATAAATGACTATTTTCTTAAGTCTAAAGATGTTTCTTCTTGTCTACTATCTCTAAGGTCCTGTGGTTGGCATAGGATGAGCTATACCATAGCACTATCCCTCTGCTGGGAATTTATAGTCTATGAACAAAGGATAAGACAACATCATAAATGTAATGTGGAGTAGATTAAATGATTCAAGGTGGCTGGGTGGAAAGAGCTGACAGCGTTGAGAGAAAGGAGACGACCTGGCATGGGCTTTCCAGACCTAACCCATTATAGTAAGTATTGCTAGTCCAGAAATCTCTGAGAACCATGGCCGAGGTTCTAGATGTAGCATGCTAGCACAATTCTAGGTGAGTGAAGATGATCAGGGGATAAAATAGACAGTTTTCTCTCATGCTTCTTACATTCCTGTGGGAAGTGGGAAGGTAGTGATAGGTAATGACTAATGGTCATAAAAAATTATTTCTGAACTTGGTAAGTCTTAGGGCAGTGGAAGAGAGAAAAGCTTTCTCCAGAAGCTACTTCACATGGTCTGGAATCATTTGTCTGGCCTGCCAAGCAGTGATGATACTGCCCTTACCGCACTCTCTATGATGTCAGGGCTAGAAATGAAAAGTGCTAGTGAAATAAATTAATGAGTGATTGTATTACCTTATTTGGAACTAGAGCTATATAAATGGATGATTTACTATGTGCTGTACCATTTATAAATTACAAATGTAACAATGGTTCATTGGAAGAGATCCTCACATATACAGGTATGTATGGATGTATGTAAATTCAAGGTGTTTCAGGCTCTAGAGCTAGAAAAATGAGGAAATAAGTGTGTTAACAAGGCACAGGGAAGAATACCCATGAGGGTGTCGATTCTGGCTTTGTCCAATCACAAAACTGGTTTGACAATTTTTGATGAAATCAACCGGTAGGTTTAGCCTAGCACCTGGTCAATTCAGTCAAAAATGTCAAAAACCCTGTGACCAAATTGACAGGTGTTAGACTGACTGACTGGTCAATTCCATCAAAGCAGTAAACCATTTGTGCTTGTAGATGCATTTCAGACCCAATATAGAAAAAGAGAATTTGGGGAATTAGCACTCGAGTAATCTCTTTGAGGGACAATTTGACTGGGAGAATGGGCAATAAATCATCATTTTGTAATATCCTCCCATATCTATGGCAATTTTAAGTCACAGCACCCCCTAAAATGAGTCGATGACTATTACTGGAAATAAATCAAAGCTGTTAATAATAAAGTGTGCTGATGCCCCTTGTAGTTGATGACTGTGACTTTGTTTGTACTTTATTTGAAAAGCACAGGTATTGAGGGGACCAGTTTTGACATTTCTGTTTTGACATACATGAATATCCATGAATGTGGCATTAGGAGTATGGGTGGAATATATCTTCTTTTTTATTATCATGGCATATTAATCTTACAGATTAGGTACAAACATGCCCATTTTGGATATTTTCAACTCAGCACTTTCTCTTACAATGATAATTTCTTAGTGACAGAGAGAAGGTCATTACAATAAAAACTTGAGACATTAACAGGTGCTAAAAATGCTAAATATATTCACACCCCAACTTTTGGTAAGTCCTCTGCTTGGTATTTGGCCTATGGGGAAAATTACAAATTTTAAGAAACCATCATGATGGTCCCAGAGCATTCTCCCCTGGACCCCCACGGCTGGGAGACATGTGTATCTGCATAAAGTTTACTACATTAGAGACCAAAAGGGTTGGCCAGCTTCTCCCACGGTCTTAAGTTAATACTTGTCTTTGTGTAGTTCAGTCTTCTCTGAACCTGAAATCCAATTGGCCAACAATTAAAGCCAATTAGCACGTGAGGAAAATAAACCAAAGACTCCCTGTGTTTTCCGTGGCTTGATAGAAAGCTAGTTAGCTCAAGGCATTAGCATAGCTGTGTATTGGGCCAGGCATATAACGGAGACTAGTTGGCTTAAAGTATTAGAAGACTGGGATAGCGGCTGGTGCAGCAGAACTGTGTTATTCTGAGCTAACAGCTGCCAAACATTCTTAACGGGAGATGAGGCAGATGTCCAAGGACAATCAAAGAGAGAAGAAAGTTTAAGCCAACGTTTGCCTATCTCATATTCTCCGCTTGATCCTCGGCCTCAAAGACAACGCACAGCTGCTGCACTTCAAGGTCTAGAGGCTGATCCCAACTCCCAGGCTGCCCCCCACACCCCTGCTTAGTCTCTGAGAGCTGGGCTCAGCTTTCCTATCAAGCCCCGCTTACAGGTCATCTCGTTGGAGAGAGTGGGGCTTCTTGGTGACTTTTCGATTTTCTGAACACTCACAGTGTTTAGATCAAAATTCCACAGCGTGTGATAATCATAAGATTTCAGACTAAAAAAGCCTCTCTAGGGCAACCCTAAATGGGCCAGCTTATCAAGAGACAAGATAAGTGGTGGCCAAAACAGCGTGTCCTTAGAGGTAAGAAATCATCAGTTCAAATACAAAGTGAAGAAATGAGGAGCAATCCATGTGAAATCTAAATGTTGCGGATTTGCTCTCAAAGCTGCAGACATTTTGTTTCAGCATTTAAATAATAGAAGGGATGTGGGGGATAAAAATTGAAGTACACATGTCCATTATGGATAAAGAAACATAACATGCATCTGTACTGAAAGCGTTTGCCAAAACACTGGCGTGTTATCTCTCTTGGGGGAGAGGCAGAGGGACTTTATTTCCCATCAATGCTAAGAGGCATTTCATGTCCTATAAGTACAGCAATATGCTTATTTACTAAAATCTTTTATTGTTATACTTTATACAGCATGTCAAAAATAGGCAACTCTTTCATGTTGTTAAACAACATCTGCAGCTAATGAAACAGTAGAATCTTCTCAACTAAAGAACATGCGTAATTGTCAAAGTCTTTACACATACCATTGTTTCACTGAGGGGGAACAAAACTCAAAATTTTATGTTAAACTTGTTTTCTATGTACCCTCATCTCTCCTGAGATACACACTTACAACATTATCTTTAAATTATTTGATTAAAATATCTATCCTAATTTCACCCCATACTCATAAGTCTGTACGCAGATGTACCCTTTTAAATATATCAGTATCCCCAAAGGAAGGGCATAGTCTGGATTTAGTGTGTTTATTGAGCAAATGTGTAAATGAATGAATGAATGAATGAAAAACAAGTAGACTTAATCACATGCCAAACCTATTGAAAATGTATGCAAGCAATGCCCCTGTAACTGAGTTGCCTATAGAAGTGGTAGAAAGCTATATTTTTAGAGGATTACCTAAAAAGAACACAATATTAAATAGTTTCTTTTAAAAGCACTAATTTGTTAGGGAGTTCTTTTATTTCAACAAAAAATACCTATTTAAAAATAACTATTGGAATTAGAGAGGGTTTTAAAAATTACATCTATTTCTACCCCGACAACTAATTACAGGGATAACTTTCACACATACTACCATTGCAGGTGCAAATATTTAATTATGTGTGCAAGCCAGGTGGTGAGGTGGTTCCTTAACTACGTGTTCAATTGTGTCTGCTCTAGTTGCCCCTTCAATTAGCTGTGGGTGCAAAAAACAGAGACCTAGCGGAGGCCCTATTAAAATGAGGCCTGTATATTCCATAGCCTTTTATCTGTGAGGGGGACGGGAGGCGGGTGTGCATTTTGCATTTATGTTAGCTGCTCCTAGCTGGGGCCTGCGGGAATCACTTTTGGGGAGGTAGTTAGCCCAGAGCAGCTGGACTTGTCCTGATAAGAATTGCACACGGTTGCATAGAAAGTGGTCAGCTCTCCTCCACAGCAAGTTTAGGTATTAAACCAGGCTCACTATTAAAAGCCACGTGGCTTGCTTATTCTAAAGGCGCTTGAAAATCACGTGGAGCTTTTCCCCAGGGGATCAGAACAGAAAAGTTTGTTTGAAACATTTGAAACAGGTGGGATCTTGTGATTAAATCATTTAAATTATTTTAGCAGCTCTTCTTCACCCTTAGAGGTGAGGTTAAAAGGCCTTTGAGGGAGCTAAAACTATTATATACAATATGGTCTGAGAATCTGCAAGATTAAGATTTAACCAAGGATGAGACTTATGAAAAATCAACTTGGTGTTGAGTCCTATGCATCTGACAAGGGGCTGGAGTGATTAAACTGAACATTTGAAGTTGACAGCTGAATTCCAGTTTTCCTCCACTAGCTGTGTGACTTCAGACTTATTACTTAAACTCTCTGATTCTCAGATTTCTGTTATGGGAGATGGAGCCACTAATGTCTACATCATAGTGCTGTGTGAGGGCTAAAGTAGGTGTATTTAAAGCCCCCTGTTTGGTGCTAAGTCCAGGATTTGTACTCATAGAGGAAACTTCTTTGCTTTTCTCCAGAGGAAAAGAATGCTGAGAAAATTTCTATTCAGCTGCACAGCAAAAGAACTAGGGGAGGGAACTGCTAGAAATCCTGGACATGTATCCAATTTTTACCATTCAAAAGTTGATGACCATGCTCACATCTGCTGTGATGTATTATCGGATTTTTAGCTACAGTAATAAATCACAGCCCTCTAAATCTTAATGTTTACATTTTTAGAAAAATTACATATGTTTCAATAACCCAACATCATTCTATTTTTAATATTTTCCTCAATACCCTCTGGCAACTCATTCTTAGGGGAATGCAGGTTTAGAAACATGGGGTTCACGTTTTTGCTAACAACTCTTATATTTTTATATCATTTTGAATCTCATTTATTTTGAGTTGCTGGCTTTTTAGGGTAGTTATAGAGTACTAGGTGTGAAAGGTGATTTGAAGTTGTCTTCAAGTCCAGGGTTGCTAGTTACATCATTCACACAGACACACACACACGCACTCATGTACTCATGCACATGCACACAGGTACACATCCATTCCCCAAGGCTTTACAATAATGTGTCACTATGACTTGGATGCATGAGTGTACAGCCTTTTGGAGGGAAAATGCTTGATCTAGACACAGGATTGTGGGAGTGCCAACAGAAAGCTACGTTGTAATAGTGATGTGTTTCCTTGCAATATGTTGGCATGACCAAGGAAGTAAGTCTGGAATCAAGAAATCTGAAATTAGTGACTCCTCCATTAGAAATCTTGGTAGTTATTTTCACTGCCTGGTCTGGATATGAGTATTTGATGACATGGTTTGAATGTTTGTGTTCCCTCTAAAATTTGTGTTAAAACTTAATTTCCAATTCAACAGTATTAAGAGGTGGGGCCTTTCGGGGGTGATTGGACATGAGGGATCTGTCATCATGGATAGGAGTAAAAGTCCTAACAAAAGAGCTTGAGGAAGAGAGTTCTCCCTCTCCATCCTCTTTTGGCCTTTAGCCTTCCATCATGTGAGGACACAGCTTCGGCCCCTTCTGCCATGAGAGGACATGGCAACAAAGTTCAGTCTTGGAAGCAGAGACTGGGTCCTCTCCAGGCACTGAACCTGCTGGTACCTTGATATTAGACTTTCCAGGCTCCAAAGAGTGATAAATACATTTTTGTGCTTTATAAATCACCTAGTTTCCGATATAGCAGCAGAAGTAGACTAAAACAACTGAGGAAGGATTTGGGGATCTATTATCTTATATCTTGACCTTTTCTCTGGACAGAGATGAGCTCATGTAGAGAGTCTTTCAAATTCAGAAGGAAAAGGAGTTTGCTCGCAAGATGCTTATATTTGTGATAAGACTTGAAGGGGAGGTCATTCTCTTTGGAGCAAACTCTGACTTCCCTTGATCCTGTTTTCTCTCTGGGGTGTGGAGGGCAGGATGGGATATGATATCTGCTAGAAGGAAGACATTCACACAAGGGCCCGTGTCTACGTACCATCAAGTACCTTCTATTCACTATAAAATGTGAGAAGCCAACTACTCCCCAAATAACATTTAAGCTTTGACAGTGATTCCTTCCCATTTTCCAGCTCCTGTCCTAGGGCACTTGAGGACAAGTGCTTCTGGGTGCCCAGAGGTGACAGAATAAAGCCCATTTAGTAAAGTACTGGGAACTTGATGAAACTTCCAGGTACGAGAAAATCGAATTGGTGTCCAACAACACTATTTTCTTTGATAAATGCTTCCAATGGCTAAAACTTGCTGATGACAGACAAAATAGAAAAACCTTTGTCACTTTGAATGTAAAATCATCATTATCATCGTCATCATCATCATCATCACCATTTTTTAAGAGATTACCATGGGCCAGGCTCTGCCCTAAGTGCCTTGGATATATTATATCTTTGATGTGTGAATTAAAACTGACCTTGAAATTTTTAAAGAATTTGAGTAAAAACCTCCATTTTATTTATGTACAATGGGAAACTCAGTGTGTATCCCTCAGTCTCAGAGACTTCTCGGTTTTCTCTGATGTCTTTTGACCCAGTATGGTTCTGATTTTTGTTTTGTTTTGTTTTGAGACAGAGTCTCACTCTGTTGCCCAGGCTGGAGTCCAATGGTGCAATCTCGGCTCACTGCAATCTCTACCTCTTGGGTTCAAGTGATTCTCCTGCCTCAGCCTCCCAAGTAGCTGAGACTACAGGCATGCACCGCCACACCTGGCTAATTTTCTGTATTTCAGTGGAGACAAAGTTTTACCATGGTCCCCAAGGTGTTCTCGAACTGCTGAATTCAGGCAATCTGCCCGTCTCAGCCTCCCAATGTGTTAGAATTACAGGCATGAGCCACTGTGCCTGGTCGGGTTCTGACTTTTCTTAACCCTTAACTTGCAATGGTATCTTACCTTCTGTGCCTCTTCCCTCTGCTTTACATGGACAGATTCACAGACAATCTCTTTGTTACTTTTTTTTTTTTTAAACTCACTTGTAGAAAGCATTTGTGTACACAGAAAAGTTTAATACACTAGAATAAAAGAATTGCATCACAGCAGAGCAAACAACTCAAAACTTAATGCTGGATTACTGGCCACTCCAGCTGACTAATTCTTTCCCTCAAACTCCAGCTCTGAGACAGAGCAGCTCTCCTATTAAACTGACAGGAGGCACTTGAGTGAGCCTTTTGGACTTCAACTATGCACAGAGTAGAAATGGGAGGAGAAAGGTGGCTTGATTCTGAAGGACCTACCTACTAAGTTGAAGGCTGTGGAGAGAGAATAGTTGACAGAGATGATTGGAGATCTCCTATATCAAATGCACCAGGCATAAGAAAAGGGGAATTTATAATCTGGTTTTCTGGCTGGGCGTGGTGGCTCACACCTGTAATCCCAGCAATTTGAGAGGTTAAGGCAGGTGGATCACCTAAGGTCAGGAGTTTAAGACCAGCCTGACCAACAAGTGAAACCCTGTCTCTATTAAAAATACAAAAATTAGCCAGGTGTGGTGGCAGACGCCTGTAATCCCAGCTATTTGGGAGGCTGAGGCAGGAGAATATCTTGAATCCAGGAAGTGGAGGTTGCAGTGAGCTGAGATTGCGCCACTGCACTCCAGCCTGGGTGACAGAGCAAGAATCCTTCTCATAAAACAAAAACAAAAACAAACAAACAAACAAACAAACAAACAAAAAAACTGGCTTTCTCTAGACACTTATGATAATAATCAAAAGGACAATTGTATTGGGTTAAAAACAAAACCAAAAACAGAACAACCTATCTATTGGAATGCTGGCTTGTAGTAAGAGTTTGATGCTAATTGTACAAACTTTCCTTAGTGTGGGGTATCTTGCATAGTGTATTGTGGTTATTTTTAAAATCAAAATCATAGACAAGTGGGTGTCTGATTGATAACCTTTTATTTAATATAGCTGGGCCATTAGGTGGCATGTATATAGGAAAATGATTCTGCACTATATCTCTTGTAATAAAATAATTTCCATTTTTCTGTATTGATTATTTGCAATGTACCAATTGGTAAATGCAATGTGTTTGACACAGGGGCAGCCAATCATGACACAGATGCAGGAAGAACAATGAATTGAAAATGTTGCAATACCTTTTGTGGGGCTGGATTTATTTACTCATCGAAATCATTAATATCCACACACCCCTGATAATTTTTCCCTTAGCTACTTCTCTGTTTTTGTAGATACAAGCATCAACTTTAAGAAGAAAGGTTTGAGGACCACCTGATTATCTCTTAGTTCACAGAATAAGGTCACCAAGGCCCAGAAAATAACCAGGAGATAATAAATCAGTGAGTTCCCACAATAAAGTAAAGCGGAAAAATAACCAAAAAGGAAATTGAAAAGAATCAAATTTCAACTTTAGGTTTTGAAAGGATTATTAATATAAACAACCTTAGGAAAAAAGGACATTTTGATCAACATCCCATATAATTAAACGCAATACAACTTTAAAACAATGATACACATGCAAAAAGTCTCCTTAAATGCTTTCCTCAATTCTCAGGATGGCATTCATCTTCTTGGGAATGGGAAAGGCCTTTACATAGTTTTGATTCTTTTTCAGTTTGCCTCTAACTCTGAATCAAAAAAGCAGAGGAAAACAGAGATGTTTCCACTTCTGAGCATTCCTCCTTGTCTGTTCCCTGTTGCTGGGTTTAGAATCCAGTCCTGCCCACAGAGAGCTGGATACAGAGAATCCAGCCCTGCCCACCATTCCCAGCTCTGCTACCTGCTCCTTGCTTGGATCAATGTGAGCTGTCAGTACCTGGCAGGCTACAAAGATGCTGTGGGACTTTAAACTCTTTTCATCATGAGCTCAATGCACTCTTTCAAGCCCCTTATGAACCTAACAGGTGAACAGCCAACAGCAAGACTGGGGGAAGATCTGGAGTGTTAGGAAAGGTCAGTTCTGGGTGCAGTATTTCTCGTGTTTCTTTAGGAACTAGTGGAGAGAGATCATTTTGTGTGTTTGTGTATGGGTGTGCATGCGTGTTATAGATTTTAACCACCTTTTTTTTTTTTTTTTTTTTGAGTGTCTACTATGTGCCAAGGCTTTTTTTTTTTTTTTTTTTTTTTTTTTTTTTTTTTTAGACGGAAACTCACTCTGTCGCCCAGGCTGGAGTGCAGTGGGATGATCTCGGCTCACTGCAACCTCCACCTCCTGGGTTCAAGCAATCCTCCTGCCTCAGCCTCCTGGGTAGCTGGGATTACAGGTGTGTGCCACCACGCCTGGCTAATTTTTGTATTTTTAGTAAAGACAGGGTTTTACCATGTTGGCCAGGCTGGTCTTGAACTCCTGACTTCATAATCTGCCACCTCAGCCTCCCAGAGTGCCGAGATTATAGGCATGAGCCACTGCACCTGGCCAACTATCTTCGAATGAAATGGCTACTCAGGTCCTGAGGTGAAATTGTGAAACTGCAGTTAGATTCCCAGGCTGTCACAGCTACCGAGCAACTGTTCTCCAGCTGTGGTTGTGAGGTGTGTCCCCAGTCATTTGTTACTAATAAAGTGCTATGGTGTGTGGGCAACTTACTGATTTTATAAATTAGATTACCTTTTCCTAGAACAACAACATTCACACCGACTTGCTTTCTGATATGCTTTTTAAAAAGTGCTTTATCTCACCCCGATAAGCAGGTATATCGCATTGCAAACTGACTTTGATAATTATAGATGAATATTTAGGCATTGACGTCACCTTCGTTATTAGACAATTTTTCTGGCACTTTCCTTATTGTAAATATCTGCATCCCATGATATTTTTGCAACGGTGGCTTTTTTGTACATGGCTTCACAGAGACAGGTACATGGATTGTGAGGTCTCCTAGGCTGGACTGTGATTTCTTTTCTCATTATCCAAAAATCCTAACACAGGCTCTACTATGTAAAAGGTACTCAATATATTTTTTAAAATAATTTTTTTAAATTTAAACCCCAGCAGATATATTTCATTTTGCATAACAAATTTGCTTATAAACTGTGAGTAAAGTAAGATTTTTTTTTTCCTTAACTGGATAAAATTTGAGGACAGGTGACAGTTTAAAAAATGTGGTGGTTTGGAGTTGCGTTTTTGTTGCAGTCCAACACACTGCTCTCAAATATATCAACTTTGTAAATCCATGCCTTTAAATGAAGTATTTTTCTGGATAGCATTTGCCTTTCTAGATCAAGTATTAGTAGTACTTGAGGTAACTTCATCTTTTTTCATTTTATTGAACTCATACTATTTAAGACATTTGTTCAAGTTAGTGGGCTGAGAGAGCTCAGAAAGGTATTAATAAGTCTAAAGTTCTAAGTCTGAGTTTCCTTATGTGTCCTCAGCTGTTTGGATGATTTTTTTAAATGAGGAAGTAGTTATGAAAGTACTCCGAGCTGTACAAATATAAGCACGATGTCACAAGTGAGGGGCTCAGGCAGAAAGTGTGCATGCACAGATATGAAAGGGACACAAGAGCCCAAATTGCAGAATTACAGGACGTGGCCACCTTGCACCTCTGCTGCAGCCTGGAGTGACAACAGACCATCAGATTGGGGTGTGTCCTCAAGAAAGAGCCATGTTTGCGGAGGACTTACTGCTAGGGGAACCATTCCTGCCCCGGGTATGTGATCTTAACAGGCTGTAGCTCATATCACTGGTCACATCTGAGCTTTTAAGTTTTATTTAAAATCCAAGCTGAAAAATGTTTCCCCAGCCCTGCTCAGACTGTCCAGGTTGCATTCCCTACTTGAGTTCTCGTGTGCTATCTCAGCACCTATGGAAAAAGCTCTGACTGAAGCCACTGCCCTGGGTTGGAGCTCCAGTCTCGTCACTTCCCTAACTTGACTTTGCTTCTTCATCTGCAAAATGAGAGTTGGGAGTTGGATGAATTCTAAGAGTGCATTGATTTATAGTAACATCAGCCCAAATAAATCACAATCAAAGACACATGGACAGACAAATATGAAGATTACCTTTATCCTAAAGTTAAATAAAAATGACTCTGTTTTCTATTTGGCATTCATTATACACATCATAATTTTCTTCTTGTGGCTGGAAAAATCCAGAGTAAATAGCTAACACACAGAAGGATGTGCTCTGCCTTTTACTCCCTCTCTCTTTCTTGTTAGGTCTCTGTCATTTGGATGCCTCTTCTAGAATATTTGCATATTTTATCTGTGACATCTCTTTTACCTGAATTTAAAGGAAGATGGTGTTTTCTCATCAGATTTATAAAGTAAAACAAAATACTAATATAAAAAGTTAAATAGGAAATTGTCACAATTTTATTGCCTTGGTTGTGACAGGGTTAGCAGAGTCTGCTATTTCAATGCAAGCTAACTACTGTATTTCAATTCAAGCTTGTGTTTCCCAGAAAGTGGAATAATGAAGAGAGAAAGTGAATCACCCCTTTCTGCTGCAATGTTTTCCAGCACCGGTGAGGTTGTGCCTCCACTTTCTCCTTATCCAAAAAATGTCCTGGGGTGCAGAAAGAAGGACAGATGTTTGACCTCTGAAGCAAAGCCTTATCTTGGGTGGAAGAGGAGGCTGATCCTAAAAAGCTATCAATGTTCTCTTTCACATGTTGGACTCCTCAAATGAGTTCTGATGATGATGATGATGATGAGAGAGCAAGAGAGAGACCATTGAAACCTGTTTTAAATGTGTAACATACCAGAGAGAAATATTCTAATCATTTCATTTTCCAAAAGGTGAATTCGAACCATAGACTGTAAAATCAAAACTATGTTGAATGGAAACCCCCTCCCCACCCATCCCCAACAAGACATTGGCAGCATTAATCCTGGTATTTATTGCTTACTTTAACTACAGTGCCTAGCAAGCACTTTCCCAGACTGTATTGCAAAAATGTATATGTATATAACTCATATAGTTAATATTTTGCCCCAGCTTTCCTTGCCTATTTTACAGTGTTGGAGACTGTTTGTGTGTTTGCTATATATCAGTTGACACCTCTGTAAAATCTTTATATTGAATGCCTTTGGCAACTATGTGCCAAATAATAGCTTTGCCATTTGTAATTTTTGAAGCTGCAGTTTTCCTATAAGCTTGGCTCTGTGCATTGCAAGTAGGAAGGGTTTAGAAAGCCTTATTGATGCTTCTTTCTAATGATGTTCCTCAGAAGGATGAGTCAAAATCACTATTCCCTGACTTTCCTGTTCTTTTCTTCCATTAAAGACTTGAGCTAATCAAAGAAATGTGTCCCTTTTTCGAAGATGCATTGCCCATAACACAATTCTGCTCCAGGAGTCTCTCTGCAACTTATTCCTAAATTTGGGACTTTTAGATATGCCTGTTGCTCTCTACAGTGTCCAAAGGCATTATTTGTTTGTATTTAAGACCTTTCTTGCTTTCCTGAAGATGATTTGAGGTTGTTTACAACAAAGATAATTAAATGATGAAGTAGATGAAATTACATAGAAAAGAAATTCAAAACTATGTCTAACACAGATACAAACTTTATTCTTAAAGTGTAGGTTGATATATTTCTATGAGTTAATTAGAATGCAAACTCCATGAAAGCAGGAACTTTGTTCACTGATGAATCCTCATTGTCAAGTTTAGTGTCTAGACATTAGTATGTGCTCAGGCATAATTGTTATTTGTCGAACACATATTAAATTCCATTTGGATTTTTCCAGAAGCTAATACATGAAGGGAAATATGACAGGATATATAAAGTTATTATAGAATATTATACACTTAGAGCTCTGCTGGGAGACAGATGAGAAACCTGGGATTAAGTGAAAGGACTTGCCAAAGAAAAGCTCTAAAACCCAGACCTTCAGATTCCAAGGCCAGGGAGCTTTCTACTGTATTACTGTTGCAGTAAATAACCATGTTCACTCTATGCACAATAATCTATTGATATGGGCACAGAGTATGTTTGTGTGTGTATGAAGAGGAGATCTTTTTGTTCTGATTTGTCTATACCCTCTGCCCATTCCCTCTGGAAGGACATCGTTACATAGTTGTAATGGGGTCTGGATTATTTTGCACATGTCTTTATCCACACCCAGTTGCCCAAGAGCAGACAAAATGAAGTAATCAAACAGAGGTAGAATACTGGGTGTAATTAATGACCTATGCCTGGTATATAGAGAAATCAATTTTTAAAAACACTTGAATTCCCATATATTGAAATATTTGCAATTCATTTCTGAACAAAATTTAGCCCCTTACTTTTTAAAAAAATTTAATGTACTTTGTAACTAGCAATGCCCAAAAGTTCTGTCTAAGAAAAAACATAAGTAAATTATAAAATCTAACAAGTTGAACTTATTACAACCAATTAATAAAGCAACTATATTAACCAGCTGTGTGTGTGTGTATGTGTGTGTTAAGCATAAATGCCAATTTTATCTTCTTTGAGAGGAGGGAATCAGCATTTTTCCACTCCCAAGCTATGTGCTTATAGTAGTACAGCTCTTCACTTACACACTCATTTAGTATGCACACACACCAGTGATGGACCCAAGTCAGGCCAATAAGAGCCAAGTTCCTTACCAGTTCAATTCAACTCAGTCTCCTGCATGTTGAGTATCTACTACTACAGTTCTCTAGATCTTTAGAATCATGATATTTAGAATGATAATTCAGAGGTATGCTGTAAAATTCTAAATGATAGAACAACATTTAATTATAATCAGGAGCAATTCATTGTAAAATATGAAAACATGCCCATACATTTAAGACAAATTTCCAATAATAAGTTGAAACAAAAAGGCTTTTCTGTTTAATATTCTGTTTAAAAAATTTAATTAACTGGAATTTTAATCCCCTGAGGATCTTAATTAATTTAGGTTTGATTGTAGAAAAATTTCAAGTATTTTGCCTTTTGGAAATATAATTAACAAAATTGGTTTAATGAACTGTTTTCAATGAAAGGAGAAGTTAGAAAATATTATTTTAAAAATAAACTGTTTGCCCTAAAGTGACATGGAAGATAAGCCCTTTCAAGTTTAAAAATTCTATATTACTAATTATTTGAATAATTAAAATACAATCTTTAAAACATTTTTTAATTCTGTATTTTAATCACTATGTTGCCTATACGTTTTCTTAATTACAACACTTTCCAGTGTACTACACAAAAATAAGTGGATTGCATGATCAAATGATTTTAAAATTAGTTCCATTAATACAACCAGTTTTTGCTGCAGAACTTCTCAGAGCCTTTAATATGAAAATGTGCATAGCAAATAATACTATAATTAGCACTATATGCAAAGTTTTCTAAATTTATTTGGCTTTGATATATGTTTTATGAAGCACATCATCTAGGAAAAACACTTCAGAAAACTCTAGGCTCATTTTAGTCTAAAAATTAAGAAGAGTTTTGAAACATTCTGATTCTCTTGCTACCTATTAGCCTTGTAACTTGTACAGATTAATTGTGCTTTATTCAATAAACACAATTATTTACACTAAAGACCATATCTCCACCTCTCCAACATGAATCAATGATATCCACTTTTGAGCAACTCACACTATTCTGAGTAAAAGGAGTTTTATAAACCTGGTCCTAGTCCAAAGCTTAGGGATGGATGGCCTTTCCTTCTTTCCCAAGCATTATCTTTGGATTTCCTGGCCAACTTGTCTTTTGTGGATATAAATTATTTTCCAAAACAAGATGCTGTGACCTCAAAGTGATGATAAGCCAGAGAAGAAAAGTGATGAACAAGAGAAGAAAAATAATTAAGAATATACTGTATTCAATAAGGAGGACCCAGAAAAAAACAGTTACATGTACTTATAGTTACTACTTTTGTTAAGTGCCCAATCATCCATGAGACAAATTCCGCAGTATAGCCAATAGCGTTGTCTTAATTGATAAAACTCTTGATTTGATTTCTGCTTTAAGATGGCAATTTTGTGCCATCTTCTCTCCATGAGATTTGGGGGAGGGGGAGACTTCATATCATATTTTGCATCGTAATGTGATCATTTCAGCATTCAAACTCCAGATTAGGAATTTGACATTTTAAAAATTCCACTGAAATTGGACTACAAAATATAATAGGTTTAGGCACCTGCTCTAATAAGATTGCATAAAAATATCCCAACAGCCTTACCATAAACATATTTTACAATATCAGAGTCAAATTTTATTACATCATTATAAGAATGTTCCACTGGGCCACATGATTGGCTGTTGTACAAGAGCAAGATGCTGATACTGTTGCACAAACATACTATCACACTTCCCTAATAAAAGTTTTATTGTATCCCCATGCACATTAAAAACAACACTAACTGCACTAATACACTGTAATTTACTTTTTTGTTGTAGAGCAAATAACAAACCTGGTGCTAATGAGCTCATATTTTCCATTATCCCAAAGCAACCTGTTCGTGTAACCAGTCTTTCGAGATTTTGCCTAAAAAGTGAAATTCTCTCATATTGGACAATGATGTGCACTAGTCTAGAATGTTTTTATTCCCTACATTTCTTATAGACATCACATCATGTTCTAAACATCTGTTTGTTTAAATGACACAGTTATAAAATACATTATTTGATTTCCACAGTACTATACTTTTTTTGAAGGTAACACAAGATTCTTTTGTTAAAACTGTCTTTTTGTTTGATAGCTTTTTTCATGTTCCAATAAACATAGGTGTATTTGTAGCTGAATTCCAAGGGCTCACTGTCATCACTTTCCCTTTGGCTGTCATCTCAGTGGTTGTAAGTTTTTTAGTACACATTTTCAATTTGGACGGTATGAAGTAATGGATTTCTTATAAGACATGGATGATTGTTTTTATACCATCTTCTGGTATTGTTTTAATGAAGCTATTGAATGATTAAGTATTGTACTTTTATAAATTGAAACCACTAACAAGGAACATTGTGACTCCCATGCTTTTCTTCAGCTTAGAGTAAACTGTCTTATCACCCAGCCTCTCACCAATGCAATCATTCTCTTACTGTCAAAGTTCCTGGGTGTTTGTTTGTAATAGTGGTGATGGTGAGGTGGGTGAAAGGAGCAAAATGTCGATTACACTCGAGGGAAAGATTTCAGAAATCTGAGAAGAAAAATAGGAGTCACCACAGACCCTGCTTACCCAGAGGGGATTACATTTCTCTATCGTAGACTTCAAACTGTGGTTATCACAGGCCATTTTTGTTTGTGTGAGTGTCTCTTTTGCCCTCTGCCTGTACTGACAGTGCTCTCTGCAGAGTGGATGGTGAAGGTTCTATGGGATAAGATAGAGGAGAACACTGCTGTATGTATGATTTCAGTGACTCTCTAAATTAAGTTTTCTGGTGTGTAAATGTGTTGGCTATGTATCATTCTGTCTGCTTTTCCAATATTAGACAATTTAAGATTGTGTCTACAATGCACGTGTGCTCACGCAGGCACACACACACACACACACATACACACACAGAAACTTGCACCCTGTCAGACACTTGGGTTTAGAGGATTATAATGATGCTGAATAATCTGGTCTTTTAGGTTTTGACTTCTCAACAAGATGTAGACACTGCCAAAGCCTGTTCAGGGGTATTCACTATAAAATTTGTTCCTGATTAAAAATGAGATAATATTTATGATGCAATCTTGGTAAGTACAAAAGTCGTGACTTATATGAACTACACTGTGGCTAGTGATTTTAGAAATTGTTTAAGTATAACTTACACAACCTGAGAATATCTTGTGTCCCAAAAGACTGAATTTTCAAGGTTAATTATAGACCATTGGGACATTTCTATGTTCTCATACTTTTTTTAGACATGTGTAGAGTCACGTTAATGGACCAAGAAAATCCCTGTGCAATTTTCCTACCATTTATGAAAGTTATCATTACATATCACATGTTTTTAGCATAGAATAAAATAATAACAGCTAAAACAATTATTTATCACTTATATGTGCCAGGTTCTGTTTAGAGAGGTTTGCATTTATTAATTAATTGATCTGCAAAAAAAAAAAAAAAAACTAACTAAGACTTTAACTGTGATTATCCTCATTTTACAAATGATAAAACCGAGGCACAGAGAGGTTAAGAAACTTGCTCAGGGTTACAAAGCTAGGACGCTAAGATTCAGGTTTAGACAATCAGCTGCAGAAGCCCTTGCTTTTAACCTTTACAAAACATCCAATTAAAGTGCTCACTGTTGGACTGACCATGGCATAAAAGGATGAATTGTTGGTCTTAGGAAGTATGAAATCTCTCATCCGTGCCAGTTACTTTGATTCCAGGAATCTCCTGAGTAGTACCATAATAATATAGCTTATCTGGAGGCTGGAAGATTGTGAAATGACTATCGGCTAAACCATACTAATGGTTTAACAGCAGGAAAAGACATTTCTGTCAGGCTGATTAATTGCCTTTTTAGACTATTAATTCATCCATCTATCCATCGATCCATTCAACCATTCTTCCATCTTTTCTTGAGCCATGTATCTCCTATTCCTACCTATCACTTTCTGGTGATAATAATACTGGTCAATTTTATGATTCAAAACTCTATCCTCTTCTCATTTTAATTTAACTAAACACACCTAATTTGATCCATAACTCAGCCACTTCACTCTTTTTGGTCTCTGAGCAAGTCCAGGTCTTCATCTGTGAAAAGCATTAACAGCTGTCTTACTGTGTTAATATTTTGGCTGGGGGTGAAGGTTATAATTAAATGAGATAATGTATATACATCTCCAAGAACATAGTAATAGGTTCTAGGTCAACATTTTCCTTAAAAGGAAAATGTAACTCAATTAGCAGTAACTATTAAAATGAAATAATGAAACAGTTAAGAGAAAATATTGATGAATATATTCTAGCTCTTATCTGAGTATAAATGGAAACTAAGAAAGCATAAAAACTACATTAACATGAAAATATCTATATAATGTACATACGAAAATTGAACATTATAAATTTTATTTGAAAATAATAATCTATAGTGAGTTCTTAAAAATTAAGTAGATAAACAAATAGAAAATGGTATCCAATAAAAAATAGGACATAATCTGATAACTCAGAAAATTTACAGAGATAGCCAAAGAAAATGTAAACCACATTTAACTTACAATGGCAATAGAATGAATACATATTGGGGAAAAGAAATTAAAGTATTAAATCATTTTTTAAAATATTAAATTTTTAGTTTTTATTGGCCAAGGCATAGAAAACCTAGAAAATAAGCACACATTTTTATTCAGTGATTTTTAGGACAATTTTGAGATTTTTAAAAAAAAAACAAGATGCTCAATGATTCATGTGGGAGGGTTATTTACACTAAAGTAGTCTTCTAGACAGCAAAACTTTGAAATTAATTAAATGTGCAACAATAAAGAATGGTTAAATTAAATTAATTATGGTGAAATTGTAAGAAAGAGAAATGTATTGCTATTAAAAGAAACTTAACTGAAATGGGAAATATTCAGAATGTAATAATGACTGTGATGTGGTATGCTACGGAATGGATGCCATATAGAGTGCTGTACTAATTTTGCAATGTGTGTATATGCACAGTGTGTGTATGTGTAATGTGTGCCTATATATTCTACTTATCATGCCAAATACTTTCTATACTTTTTGTGAATTGAATGTCTTATTATAGATAAAGAAATAGAGAACAAAGAGTATAAATAACTTATCTGACCTCTTATCACCATAAAGTTCTCATCACTTTATGAGTGGGGAGACCAGGATTTCAACATTCACATGTTTGACATAAAACTTATCCTATTCACCACTATGGCTCAAATGCATACCTCAATATACTTCACAAAGAAACCACCCTCCTCCCTGCTCAGTGGATACAGAATGGATACGCTCATTTTAATGTTCTTCTTTCTATAACTGCCTGCTCCTTGCCTGTTTACTTACCTGTCACAGATAGGTAGAGATAAAAATTATACCCTCTAGAGAAAGACAGATCTACTCTAAGTCTGGACTCTGTCACTTTTATAATTCTGTGGTCTTGGGTAAGGTATTTCCATCACAAAATTGTTATGAAGATTAACTGGCATATGCCTGCAAGGCACTAAGCTTTACAAGGGTCTTGCAAATAATAAGTATTCAATAAATAGTAGGAAAAATATGTGTGTGTGTTTTGCCAAGCTTTCTTTAATAAACATATTACCCTTATATTCAGAAAAGTGCAATAAATATTATTGTCAAAAAAATGAAGTAAACCAATGACCTGATGTAAGCCTCCAAAAGTTGCTTTAAAAAATGAAAGAAAAAGAAGCAAAGGCACCTTTGTCTGGACATTATATCACAATTGTGGCTGCTAACCACAGGTGGGTATGGAAGCCCGGAGGGAAACCAATTACGTGCAAATCCTTTGACTTAATGAAAAATAAAATTAAGCAGACTAATACCCAGCAGGTACTTAAACATCACCTAATATTGTGAAAGCCAGTGTTTCTTAAAGAGGAAAAAAAGTCTCTGGAGGAAGAAGAAGCCCTGACCTAGGAAGAAATTTCATATGTGCTGCATGATTTTTCACAGCACACCTGAAAATCGCCCTCCCATAAATGACCTATTTCTCTGCCATGGCAAAGGAGCTGACTCATACCTCAAAGCAAACGATTTTCCTCTATAACAAATAACACTTAAATTTAGGTTCTTGTGTGCTCTGTAGGAGGTGATAATTAACATTTATTGACAAGCATGATTTTATTTTATTTATTATTTATTTTTATTTATTTATTTTTTGAGAGGGAGTCTTGCTTTGTTGCTCAGGCTAGAGTGCAGTGGTGTGATCTCGGCTCACTGCAACCTCCGCCTCTTGGGTTCAAGTGATTCTCCTGCCTCAGCCTCCTGAGTAGCTGGGATTACAGGCACCTGCCACCACACCTGGCTCATTTTTATATTTTTAGTATTGACAGGGTTTCACCATATTGGCCAGGCTGAGTCTCAAACTCCTGACCTTGTGGTCTGCCCCCCTTGGCCTCCCAAAGTGCTGGGTATACGGGTGTGAGCCATTGCACCCAGCCTTATTTTATTTTGTTAATGTACATGATAATGTCTTTTATATTTTATTTACATTAACTCATCTAATTTTTCCAATAGCACAAGGGAAAGATGTTACTATTTTCTCCATTTTATAGGTTGTCAAGCGTCACACTGTTGAAGCAGAGTCCATGACCTTTTCACTCAAAACTACTAGCATGTGGAAATTCATGAAGTTTCCAAAGAAAACTCAGTAGAGGCAAGGCAAATCCAGAGCTAAACTTACTCCTACTTTGAATCACCACTCTTTTTGGCTTTGGGCAGGCTTGATTTTCTCATTTTCCCTCACCACTTTTGGTGATCAAAGTCCCTTACTAATTGAAGACAAAATTACCCATCAAGTCTCACTGTCCTGTTTTTAATCATATTAGCCAAGGAAGGGTTGCAGAGTCACAGGACAGAAGTCAAATTGGGAAGACCCAAAGATGAATGAGACCGTCTGAAAATGGCAGACAGTTCTGGGCTCTGCTGAAGTCTGGGAAGAGGCCTTGGATGAGAATCTTCCAGCCTTCTCACCCAGAGCCTAGTGCTACTAGCTGCGCATTCTCTCAGTATCATTCCTGAAGATCTGTCGCACCCTAGACATGCCTCTTAACTGCTTTCAAAACAAACAAGTCCGTGTATCTGAGGACTGAGCTGGGATTCACTGGATAGCTCATTAGCAATTTCTTGCTCACCAGCGTTTGAGAATGTTTGCGGAATTTCCCTTTCATGGCATGAGAGCGGGCTCTCGGATAGAAAGTCACACAGGGATATTTTGAAATGGCTGGGAAGCCATTTCAAATCTGATCCACTCTGGAATGTTTGCTCACATCAGCAAAGTGGCGTTTGTCACCGGCTGCTTCTACCTGCTGTTGGGTTGTCCATTTTTGTAGCTCTTTTCTTTCCCTCATTCTTGTTCCACTTCGACTCTGTCTCTCTAATTTTCTTTTCTCCTTCTTTGTATTTCTAGGGCAGTTTCTCTCTTGTCTCTCTATCTCTGAATGCTCCTTTCTGAGTCTCTCCTATTTATCCCTTTTCCCTAACAGTCCCCTTCCCACCGCTGACTCAGATCCTTCTCCTGGAAGCAAAGGCGTTTCTCTCATCCAGGCCTGCAGTGTGTATTTTCAGGACTCCAGCTACACAACACATACTGCCTTCAAAGGTTTCCGTGGAGCTTTTCATGTAAGATGTAGTTATTAATTCTCCTTCAGTGTTTAAAGACTCAGCTGGTGGGAGTGAAACGTGGCCTATCCCCGCCAGCAGAAGAGCTGATGAAATCTTGGCCTGATCTGTTATCTCCCAAATGCTTTAAAGGTCTTTGACTAGGAGATTAGAGAACAAGGTTACAGTGACAATTTGTTTACACGCAGGGAGAGATTAAGATCTCGTTGAAAAGGAATAAAAATAACATCATCTTGAGCTGTCACAGCATGAGCCCCATTGTAATCAACACTGGTCTGATTTCAGGGATAATTTAAGACCAATTTATTATCTTAATTAAAAAAAAAGGAAGGGAGACTTCAATGTTTCAGATGCCAGTTAGACTGTTGGACAATGATGCCCCTGGAGGTTCCACATACAAAATAGAAAACTCACAGGGTGAGAATTTCTTGGGGTATAAAAATATAGAACTTTTTTCCCCTTTAATTTCTTTTTTAAGGTACCAGCATCAAGAGGAGATGAAGAAGCAAAACAATGACCTGTTTGAATATTGTGACTTTTTTTAAAAGACAGATAAAAGGGTTAACAAAAATAATTTCCCATTCATCCTTTTGTTTTGTTTTTGGCATTGCAGGTAAGATTCTCCTAGCGATTGTTTTCCCTTTTTGCCTTAATGAAATCTGCTAAAAATCTTGGTGTGGGGCAGGCTTGATTTCCTCATTTTCCCTCACAATTAATTATTCTATTTCTTAATCCAGAGAAAGTAGGAATGACCCGGCCCAAGATAAGTCTGGGAAGCTGAGAAGAGTGTGATTTGTTCTCACACCACCCAGGGGCCTCCCCCTTCAAAGTTCTCCTGCCCAGTGTGACCCTCACTTCTGGGTCTCTCTACAAAAGTGGCCATGAGCGCCCAACGCACAGAATGAATTAGGCCACAAAGAAGCCTTTGAGAGCTCCCGAGGAAATGCCCCACTGGGAAACCAGGTGGACGGCAAACGTTGCCTTTTCATTACAAATGAGTTCAGGGACAGGGCCACCCCATGGGACTCTCAGCTCCATCCGAAAGCCAAGCCCCACTAGCCCACTCATTTGAAAACCAAACGTTTCCTTCTGCCTCCCCTCTCCCTGTTTACAAACACGTTTACAAGTGCTTGATAGGTGACCTTATTTACTTAGTAACCTGTGGATTCATTTATCTTGAAATTAGTAGGTAATGAAGTGGAAAACCTCAACAGCCCTCCCACTAATTAACATGATAATAAGATTGTTTTGCTACAGAGGTACAATTAGCATGTATGAGCCAAAGGGGAAGAAAGATCAATAAAATGTCTGAAGGGTACTACTCCCAGGTCTCCAGAAAAGAACAAAGAAGGGAAACCACAGATTTTGAGATCCATCTGTGTAAATGCATCCAACTCTGAGACTGGACCTGACCAAAATGATTTGGTGCCTGCTGGAGAAGGAGGTGTGGAGATGACTGAAAGGAATTAATTACGAAGCACACGTTTTGGTGCAGTTTATGGTCTTTGAAAAGAAAAGGGAAAAAATTGTGTTGAGTTTCAGCTGCTCATCTTAAATATGCTTTGATGGGGTGGTGGGGGTATAGAATGTGGTAATTACCCCCATAAAATAGTTCCATTTGCTCTTTTTCTCTGTCCTCCAAAGTTAAATGGCTCAGATATAAAACTTAAAAAGGAGATTCTTCTTGCACATCTAGTGTCAGCATACATTTTTATGAGGTGCTTTAACACACAGAGTGCACAGCTCAAATATTTATTTATTCCACAGACTGAGGTGTGTAGAGTAAATAAATATGACTTTAAAAAGTGCCTCAATATGTATTTACCCAGTAGACTCATTTCTTGGCTAAATTACATGGATTTTGGTAACCTTCCCTGACATTTCCCCTTGATTTTAAACATACACAAACAAAGAATTTAAATGTCCCAAGTGTCTAAATAACCTAATTGAACTTGTGACACAAACCAGGAAGAGCCAGGAGCCTTGATTGTGCAGGGAAAATGCAAAGGTTCTTTGATAGACAAAATGAGGGAAACTTTCAGATCAACCACAACCCATGTTGACTTGAGTAACACCAGTGCTTTGTAGGAGGTTCAATTTATAGCATTCTTCATAAATATAAAAATATTATGTGTCACACTGCACCATCTACTGTCTTCTGTTCTCCCTTGAAAACATAGATTCATGTTTTCAAGACAGTAGATGCTGAAATGTGACACCAAATATTTCTGAGTCACACATAGATTTTCCTGTGAAATTCCACAAATGATCATCCCTAAAATGAATGCTCTCCATTGCACTAGCCATCTGGCTTTGCATTTGATTTTTATGATAATAATTCTAGAATCCCTGTATCACCCACCACCTTTTAAACTGGTTGGTCCCAGTATATGGACAAGAAGTTTCTGCCACTGAAACAATGGAATGGAACATTCTCAGCACATTTTCAAACAGGAAATGTGCTTAGCTCTCACTAGTTTGAAAAAGAATGGTCTTCGGTGGATTTTTCAACTGACCAAGTCAATAATGTTTTCATTTTGGAAATCACGTTGAAAGTGATGGAAGTTGTTGATTTGCTTACAGCACTAGAGGAGACTTTGGAGGAAACCAGTTTTCCGTGTCTTTGTTTTTCTTTCCTTTCCTTTTCTTTCTTTTTTTTTCTTTTTTCTTCTCTTTCCCCCTATCCAGCATTTATAGGTTTTAAAAAACTGGCCAACATCTACATGCTTTACGTTAATTTTTAAAGATAGATTATAATTCCTTGAAATTTACAGCTTTGGAGTGAGGAGAACCCATTCTTATTTCTGAAAGGCATTTCCATGATTTTCCTAATTGTCCTGGATTTAATTAGCAGTATTTGGGGGCAGTGAGTGGCAAAGGTCTGAAAGAGGGGCTAAGCATTCCTGGAGAGAAGCTGGAAGCTGCTTCCTGAACAGTCATCCTACCAGACATTAAGCAGGGCTGGGGGCCTGTGTGTGTTGGTAGACACCAAGGAATGCTTTGAGCAAAGGACCCTGGGGAAGAAAGAAAAGGGAATGGGCTGTGCACAGGAGATCTACTTGCCTCCTCCTCTGCACATTGGTTTGGTGAAAGGCCAATGCAAGGCTCACCCTGATGATCAGCCACTACTTAGTGAGAAAAGCCAACATTCCTAGCTTTTAAGGAGACACACAGCCAACTGCACAAGCCCCTGGTCTTTTCTGATGTTTTTAGCCTCATGACAGACCTTACCTTTGACTTACTGGATTGAAGAATATGGGAATTCTTATAATGAGAAACCAAGAGAGCCATTCACAGCCATATGTAAAAAGGATTATCAATCTTTTGGAACTTTGACACATCATTTTTCTTTCTATTCCTTAGCATTGTCACGTAACCAAATCTGCATGTCCGTACAGGGCACATGCAAATTCTAAAACCCAAGCGAAATTACTTTAAAATCATTTTTATTTCAGAATAACCTGAGAGTTTCCCACTATTTCTGGAGATCACTGGAGGCACCCTAGGGTGTCATACAATCTTACCTAAGTAAAGCTGTCCTAGAAAATATTTTAATAACCACAGTCGATTCCTCTTAGGAAGAATTCCCTTCGTGTTCTTTAGCTTAGCTTTAAATCCAAAGTCCTCATCTTTGAAGAGGTAGAACAATATGATGTAGCCCAGGAAAGTCAGAAGTTGAATTGCATTCAGAGAAATGTGCAACTCAGAGAAAGAAAACTGCCCTGCACTGGTACTGCTAAGTCTTCCGAGGATACAACAATAGTCCCCACTTGTTGGCTGCAACATATACCTTCTAGTTTTCTCAGTCCCTCAGAGGTAGAGATTAATGCCTCCATTTTACAAGATGGCAAAACTGAGGCTTAGAGAGCCCCATAGCCATCTCAAAGTCCAGTAGGAAGAGAGGTGGAATTTAACCTAAATTATTTTGATTCCAGCAAAAGCTCCTAACTATATCTCACCGTCCTTCCTAGGAAGATGAACTGTCTTGCTGGAAACCCCCTGAAGAGACAGTTTTGAAACTATTTTGAAGTCCCCATGACCTTTATGTCCAGAAAGCATTTATTCTTTGGTGTACTTACTATATTGGTGACTTACGCTAATAATTTTTAAAACTGTGATCCATTGTGAGGTGTCGAACATTTCTTCTGGGTAGAACTTCTCCAACAGTAAACATAAAGCTTCTCATAATTTAATTGCAAGCTTCCTTCATTTGGTTTCAATGACTTTGTAAAATAAATACCCAACATTGTTACTAAAAAATAAAATAAAGTATTTCCGTGGGAGAATATGGAAGATATAAATTTAACTTAATGTAATTCCCTTACTCCTTGTCAAGGGTGAACATGTGATGAGAAATTTTTAGAAGGGCTCCGATGAGCTGGTTGTAATAAGTAGCCTTTTTGGCCTAGATTTATATCTTCCTTGAGAATAGTAGTAATTTTTGAGTTTCTTTCCAGATTTTTTTTTCTTTACATATCCACTGTACAATTGGGATCTTGTCTCGAGGTGTGAAGCCTTTGCAAATTTATAAAACCATGTCGTCTGCCTTGCATTCTTGAGAAGTACCTGATATGAACCAGACTGAATCCCCAGACAGCTCACAAGATCACAACTGTCTCTCTTATCACTCAGCCCTGTGAGTGCGGCCATTTTGGCATCATTCCGTTGTTTGGACAGCCCTGTGGAGGCACAGGTTGCTGAGTATTGTATTTCAGCCACACATTTCCTCAACAATGTTGTCCTGCAGTTTGAAAGGCAAGCAGGGTGGCCCAGGTATCACATTTCTCCAAGTCTCCCTGGCAGGACGGGGCTTTAAATGTGTGGGGACCAGTAGCACATGAGGAGCTGCCCAGATCAAGGGAAGGTGGGGTTGGGAGACTTGTCACCGTTGCGGAGGTGAAACGGAGGATGGAAACCCAGTCCTGGCTAAACCCTGGGCTCCTGCGGAGCTGGCTGGGAGAGAGAGCATGTGGAGGTTAGGAGCTGCTGGAACATGTGTCATGTTCCAGTCTCAAGTAAGAGAAAGACCATGACTTTTCTACACCTTGGTGCTTACAGTAGTTTTAGAGGAAGAACTTCCAGATGCTTCTATGAGTCAAGGTTCTCATGCACTCATGCTAGTCACCCTGAAAGGGGACTTCAGGGCACTCTGTCCATGGCCCCTGATTGCACATGTCCAGACTGAAAGTGAAGGACCCATGGGATGTGTAAGGAGAAGCACTCTGCCTACAAATCCATTAGTATCCTAAGACTGGTCACCATGGGACAGTGACGACATGACTCTTGGCTGTCAGTCAGTCCTTTTGAAATGGAGCATCCAATGTTGTATTATTCTTTTCTTTTTTATGTCAGTCAAACTTAACAGTGGGTAATTTTGTATTCTTTAGTGGGGTGAATGGAAGTCACTAAATATGATCTATTATTTAAAATAAATCATCAGTGGTTTTCTTTTGGTTATTTTCAAATGGTGAAACTCATGAGCATGTGCTGTAAAGTCTTTTATTTGCATCTAGCATTTATATGTAATTTAGTGTTGTTTCCTTTTTCTGCATGATGACCAGATGGCAGAGGGTTACAGGAGTGTATGAAATTTGGAGTTAGGCTACTTCCCAGGAACTGCTGATCCTCCCTGAGCCTCCATGTCCTCATTTGCAGAGTGAGGATAAGTGGTTTCCTGAGGTTGCTAAGGGGACTTGAAAATTATTCCTGGCACACTGGGGCCCTTCAGCAGGAGGCAACTTCTGCGTTTTTTTGTTGCAAGTACTCTTGAAATCGGTTTGAATCCATAGGACATACCTGGCATACTGCTAAATAGAAATAAACTATACAAATGGTCCCAACATCTTCAGAGATCCATTTGGAGAGTAAAAATCCCTAAGATGCATGCTGAACAGGAAGTCCATGGATTGAAATCCCTTACATCTTTGCGAAAAGAGGTGATTTCGTCTCCTTGCTGCCTATTCACAAGTGACAGAAACCCCCAGAGCCATAGTTACAACTGAATCAAGAATTAGCCTCCAAAGTCAGAGCATGACCTTGCCAGAAGCTACTCATTCATTCCCGCCTGCATTCAGGCACGGTGCTAGGCAGTTGGAAGGCCACAATAAGACAGAAAAGATGCCAGCACTTGGCAGGGGAAATGAGAAGGAAAGATATGCTAAATAAATGAAATAAGCAGGGCACTGGGGATTGTGATGAACGCTGGGCACAAAATCTAATGAGGTGGTTATGCTGTGGCCAGGGGTAGGAGGAAAGGATGGCTTCAGATAGGGAGGCCTGAGGCGGCCTTTTTGAGGAGGGGACATCTAAATTGTGACCTGCAAGAGGCAGAGGGATTATAGGCATGACCACCACACCAAGCTAATTTTTATTTCTAGTTTTTTGTAGAGACGTATATTGCCCAGGCTGGTCTTGAACTCCTGGACTTAAGTGGTCCTCCTGTGCTGGGATTACAGGCATGAGCCACCATGCCTGGCCTGTGTGTTCTGCAAATGAACACCTATGATAATCTGGGAGGGTGCTTGCAACATGACCAAAGGCCAATGCTCCATTTATACACATGCAAAACTACAAAAAACTCCCCTGAATTACAGCTACACAGTTTTAATTCTTCTAATTTTTGTCCCACTGTCTGCCTGCACCATGTAAATATTGACTTTAAACACCTGACAGGTTTAATCTTGAAAATGAAAGCATATACCAGTTCATGTGCATAGCAAACATCCAATTTACTCTTGCAAGGGGAAAATGTGTTCTCCCACACATCTTTCTTCTTCCTCTTCAATTTGATACTCTTGCTTTTTTTTGTCAGGTCGGACTTATTCTAGTCGACTTGTGTCCAAAAAAACCTTACAAATGGATTTTCAGCCACGACCACTCAATGAAGCTGGTTGACAGAACTCCACGGAATCCTTCTGGAGGGAGGCAGGCTTTTAACTTGATTGATGAAATTATATCTAAATCTAGTAGATTTGGGACTTCAAAGGCATTTTTCCCCACTTAGGGCATCCCGGATGAAGGGCGTATGCTATTTGTACCAAACTCCCAGGCTCAAGTGGTTCGCAAATTGACCCCTTTGTAATAGGTTAAAGGTTTCTTGCTAGATAACAGTGGTTCATTTTGATTAATTATGTCAGGGAATTAATGTATGATTACTAACTTTTAGCAGACCCTGCTCCTTCTGACCCCAGGCTGCTTGTTTGTGTGGCTGGTTGTAATTTTCGACCGATGGGTTAGGAGAGGTCACTGTGTGGTCAGCATATTTTAAACAAAGAAGGGAAAAAAGAAGCAGAGACCTCCAAATGGAGTGGACACTGCAGTTCACAGCCTTGACAGAGAAGATCTGTTACGTGTTTTAGCAGTGGGCTTTTATATATTTACTAGTGCTAATAAAAGATGGTTCCCCAGAATGGAGAGTAACCTGGGAAGATGTGGAGAATAACAGTTAATGTTAGCCCATAAATTTCATTTCATACTGGTTTCAATAACCTAGGACCTTGTTAAAGATTAAATGGCAACGTGTTGAGTTTTGGCTTTTGATAGGTCAAGAGAATCAGGATGAAAAAGTCTTGTTAATAATGAGGTTTTCTAGTAGATGGTGTGTAGTTTAAACAGGTATTCTTAGATTAAGGACTAGCTATGTAGAAGGAAAGTAACAGTATAACCTGATGACCCTGCACTTCAAATTATTTTTGTTCCATTAATTGACATTATTTATGTGATAAAACTCCTACTGATCGAAACAGTTCCGTTCTTCAGCATGAACTAAGAACTCCATGGCACATGGTCCCCTCTAAAGAATCAGTTCAAAATGTCCAATGGACTCTGAAATGAAACTGATGCTCCTTACATTTTTGTCTCCTTCAGAGTAAAATATTTACCACCAAAATTAGGTTCTTAGGGTTTTAGGAAATGTTTTAAGGGTCTGTTCCAAAAAGGAACTTGTTTTTTTTCTCTCTTCGACATTGAGGATTTCTCTATCCAAAATGCTGTGGGTGTGATGTTGTCAGCTGTTTTCTGACTGTGACCTTGTTAAAACACAATTACAAGGCTCAGAGGAAGAGGGGCAAGCTGAGGAGAGAGAGGATACTTTATAGGAAAAACAGAAGTTCCCAGGGTATATTTCAAGGAAACAGAGAAGGGTGTAATGATGAAAGGGTTGGGCAGAACATTGAGAGGAAGAGGGAATACCAGCACTGTTTGGCTTTGGAGTAAATGCTGCATATTAGGGGATTTGAAAGCAGAGAGTGTTTTTTAAAAAATCAGAAAAAAAGAGGTGTTACAAAAGGAAGGTGTTACTTAGATGCTATATTAAATTTTTAAACATTATAAAACACCCTTTCTATAAGGTTATTCAGAAATAAATTGTGCTTTAGCGTTCGGATTTAGTTATCTCTGTCCAGAAGGATATTGGAAAGGCACTGGGCATGCTGACAATTGCTGATCGCCCATAGCCTTTATGGACAACATAATCACAATTACTGTATTTCAAACAAGCCCCTTTCAAAAATTAGAGGTGTTGATGACTTTAATGGGGACATAGACCATTTGTCTGTTCCATTATTGCAATTACTGTCTGGCTTGGTATCTTCTCCCTGACAGTGGCTAATGCTGTATACTTCAAAGGAAGATATAAACCCTCAATAATGCACTTATGGTCCAATTCACATCTAGCTCTTCATCTCCTCACTGTGCTCATCCCACCTCCTTCACACACACACACACACACACACACACACACACACACACACACACTCTCTCTGTTAGGAGTGTAAAGTTCTGTTGAGGAAATATATTTGCATTGCATTGGAGTTACAGAAACAAGCAACAGCAGAGGAGAAGTGAGATGAGGCTACAGGAACACAAGTTGCGGGGCTAGAGAGGTAGAGGGGTGACCTCACCTAGTTGTTCCCCTGTTAAGACATAGCTGTCCCCATATCAAACAGAGATCTCAGAAAAACAATAATCCTCAGATAGTCCTGAGACACTTTTTAGGGGTTTTGAAACACAAACTCACTTAAATAATTATTTTCTCTCTCAGCTCAACCTCTCACTTTCCTATGTTCAGTTGTTGCAAATAAATATGGAAATCTATATCATATGTGTTATTGCCTAACTACAGACATATATGGCCTAAATATCTCCCAAATGATATTTTCTTCTTGATTCCCAGATCACACAACTTTGAACTAATTTGACTACTTTTGTACTGTAGATGTTATCATTGTTTTATTTTATTTTATTTTATTTTATTTTATTTTATTTTATTTTATTTTATTTTTTGAGATGGAGTCTGGCTCTGTCACCCAAGCTGGAGTGCAGTGGCACAATCTTGGCTCACTGCAACCTCCAGGCCTCCTAGGTTCAAGCAATTCTCCTGCCTCAGCTTCCTGAGTATCTGGGACTACAGGCGTGCACCACCACGCCCGGATAATTTTTGTATTTTTAGTAGAGGTGGGGCTTCACCAGATTGGTCAGGCTGATCCTGAACTCCTGACCTTGTGATCCGCCTACCTCAGCCTCCCAAAGTGCTGGGATTATAGGTGTGAGCCACTGCACCCGGCCAATCATTTATTTTTAAATAATAAGATAAAATAAAGAGTTTCTCTACACATAAGCCAAAAGATAGCATAATCTGAGGGTAGGACTGTGCAAGAACAACTGTGTGTAAAGCTTTGAGTCGGTTCTCCTTTATTTTTTCTGGGGAAGAGTAATGCTCACCAACAGTGCAGCCCTTTACGAGCTGTAACTACTGTACTCATATCCTTTCATTGGCTAGAAGAATCGGGTCCCTGCTCTCTACTGCCTAAATTTTGATGAAAAAACAATGACACTTCTGCTCGTATTTCAGGACTCCATGAAGATTCAGGGTTTCAAAATCAAAAGCAGAGCAGAAAAACATTAACAAAGAATAAAAATATGTAAAATGATTGAATTGAATATATTTAAGATGCATTTTATCCAAGCTAACTGGTTCTGTCCTCCTGCAATGAACTAAAATGAACCATTAGTGTCCTTGTCTTCAACACGTTAAGTTTAATTTCCATTCATTTTCACTCCAATGAACAGGTCAATGAATTTATTTGGATTTTGATGAATGTTTCTATCCATTAGCTTTTGAAGACAATATTTATATTTAATAGATACCCTGGATCAACTGAAAAAAAGATGAAGCCAGAAACCTTGCCAGGTAAATACAGAGATTGTGGAATAACTAATCATCTCAATTTGCCTGGACCTGAGGGAATTATTGACAAATGAGACTTATAATTTTTCAACCAAGAAATGTCTGGACAAACCTAGACAAATCACATCATCCTAGATTTGGGAGTCCCCTTCCAGGAGCCAATTCCTAATGTTATGGAAGTTGGCTCTTACTGTAAAGGATCCAGCTGGGCATGGTGGCTACGCCTGTAATCCCAGCACTTTCGGAGGCCAAGATGAGTGGATCGCTTGAGATTAGGAGTTCAAGAGCAGCCTGGGCAACATGGCAAAACCCCATCTCTACTGAAAATACAAAACTTAGCTGGGTGTGGTGGTATATGCCTATAATCCTAGCAACATGGGAGGCTGAAGCAGGAGAATCCCTTTAACCCAGGAGGCAGAGGTTAGAGTGAGCCAAGATTGTGCCACTGCACTCCAGCCTGGGGGGCAGAATGAGACTCTGTCTCAAAAAAAAAAAAAAAAAAAATTGAAATGATTGCCACAGATTAGATATGTTCTATCTTCAGAGTACCTTCCTTTATACATTTATAATGGCAGAGAACTAAGCAAGCACATTAAGGACAATTTTCACTCACCCTGCTGTCTTTTATCCTATAGTCACTTTGCTGTATTGTATCATTTATGTGTATATGCATATATACACATTTATAACCACATACATTTATATATTTTTATATATGTGTGTATAAATGTGTGTATGTATATGTTTATGTGTTATGTATGCACACTAATTTTAAATTTTCTAAATTAGAGATTACCTACTGAACTTTACTAATTCTCATAACCAAAATTAAACTATGTGCCAAATCTTATGAACAATTTGGAAACAAATTATTTAGCTTGGCTTTACAAGATCACGTTAATCTTTTAGAACAGTCACAAAGCAACATTCTAAAACACAAAGTACAATAAAGGTCTTCAATGAAATTTAAAAGAGAACAATATTTTGGATTTTGTTTTTTAAGTTCAGAGGTGACTTTCAACAGAACTTCAAAACCATATTGGGGAACAATGAACATAGAACTGTTCTTTTTAATCATGAGCAAAATCTATCACACATGTTCTTTCAAGTAAAGTTTATTAGAAAGAAACTGCTACTAGAGAACCACATGTTAACTCTGACTTGGCAAGGTCAGGCCAGGGCAATAAACCCTTGAACCTTGCAAATATGCAAAGCTGACATAAATAACAAATTAAACCCAGCCAGGTATAACACTTTGGCCAGTTGGATGTGAGGCAGATACCAATTCCAGGGAACAAGAGCCTGTTGATTTGTAAGGAAAACCCGGTCTTACCCTCTTTGTTCACTGCCCATTAGTTTTGCATCTGGGGGTCACTTTGCTCCTTCCTGCTGAGGCAAAATCTAATAAAAATGATTCTGCTGCATTCTCTGCCAGTGGTCCCATGTTATAGCTCACGGGTTGTTGGTGTGGTACACTGGACTTAAAATGTAGCATGTTTTTATAAAGGAACACAGGGGAGGAACATGAGATTTTTTTAAAATTTTAAAGCCATTTCCAAGTGATGAGTATTGGGGTCTTCTCCAGGAAGAAGTAAGCTCTGTGATAACTGCAGAATCAACATATTGGGAACTGGAATGATATTTGATTCAATCCAATGTAGATAAGGGAATAAGCAGCTGTGGAGCAGAACGCAAAAGAACATGCATTTTGTGTTTAAAGTAGGGCATTTTAGTCCAATTTTTAATATAAAGGTTATTAAAAGGAATTCAGAAGTTAGGAATCTGCAAGAAATAAAGAGAAAAAATATTGAATAAACTGTTCACGATTCAAATCAGTGGTGTGGCAATTACAACTAAGGAGTGGGGAGCAAGACTTGTTTTCTTGGTTTTTTTGAGACAGGATCTTGCTCTGTCACCCAGGCTGGAGTGCAGTGGCATGCTCATGTCTCACTGTAGCCTCGACCTCCTGGGTTCAAGTGATCCTCCTATCTCAGCCTCCCTAGCAACTGGGGTTCCACCTGTTACAGGTCCTATGCCCAGCTAATTTTTGAATTTTTTTGTAGTGAGGGGGTTTAACCATATTGCCTAGGCCGGAGACTTGTATTTTATTTGTTCAAGACTTATTTGTGCTTAAGGAAGAATGTAGAAGTTTTCAGGATTATTATGAAGCTCCAGTGTTAAGTTGTGGTACTATTGTTCCTCTTAACAGAATGAAAGTCTTGACAGATCTAATCCGTAATGTATGTAATTAAGCAAAGGTAGCCTATCAAGCTCAAGAGTTGGAGGCCTGAATTCTTCAAGGATTTTTCTGTGGGGTGTGAATCAGTGCCCTATGTAATCCTGGTGAGATATCAAGCCCTGCTAAAGTAAAGCATTTCTTTTCAGTAATCTTGTTAAGAGGGAAAATGTTCCTTAGCAGCCACACTAGAAGTCGTCAACTACAGGAAAGTGATTCTCTTTTTAAATCAACATTTTTTTCTGCTAGTAAGGAACAATATGTCCAACTCTTTCTTTGGAGTGGCGAGGGTAGGGGGGTGGTAAACTATTTGACTACCTGGTAGAGGAAGAAATAGTTGACTCCATTGCCCATGTTGATATTATATAAAATTTTTGAATTTTGATAATTACCTGTGGGATAAGATACGAGCTTGCAAGTCTTTGGTGAAATTTTCAATGTTTGTTTAAATATCCTTACAATTTGGCCCTGACTGATTTTTATGTAACTTACAGTGGTTGAATTTAGATAACAATACTGTTAGCTTTTTGAATGCAAATTTAAAGTAATACTTAACATGACTAACAAAAGGAAATATGATCCAATATCTGAGACGAATTCTGAAAAATATTTTCCCCAAATACAGAGGACAGCAGAGTTCATGGTGGAAATCCAAGTGATAGATGAACTGAGCACTTTCTCTGTGGTACCCACGCAGGTCTAATGAGGTGTCATAGCTGCAACTTCAAGAGAAGGAAGAGAGAGGCGGGTTTTTTTTTTTTCTTTTCCCCAATTGGCCCAATTTAACGGGCGTGAAAACACATTGTGATAATAAAGGAAAATACCAATAATGAGCAAATGGGGTGGGGTGAAACCTGTGGAGATTTCCAGAAAGCTGGATGACGAAAGAAAGAGAATTCACTGCCATTTTTTCTGATTCATATATTTCCTTTTACTTTTAAAAGTGCACTATGTATCCTCTGGTAATGTCAGTGGCATGCATTTTCAATGGAAATGCAAGCATTAGGCAGCTTGACTTCTGAACTAGAGAACAGTCTAAATCCAGTCTCGCCTCCATTTTTTGAATTCTATATGGAGACTCCCTTGAAAGCACTAAAAAGCAGCAAACCAGTGCAGGAGACTATGGCTCATGATGTTCTCTGAATAGCTCATTTTTAATATTTATTACGTTTTTTGGTTGGGCCAGGTAGCTAGCATTTTATAGTCTTTGGTCTAATTTTTGAGCATTGTGAAGACCAGGTTCATAGCCTGGCAAACCAAATTCTCTGTTTTCTTTGATTTGGTTGGTACAGTTATTTTAAAATTTCAAACTGAATACATTTAAGAGATGGGAATATGAGCATTCCAATTTGCCATTAGTCTGCCCTCTTTTTTATTATCTTATACCTGGACCAATTCACACATGAATGGTACCACCCAGCTCAGTCCTTTGAGATCTCACAACTTGATGCCGCACTCAGGCTGCCCTTCTATCTCAGGCCTGGTGTGGGATAATTAGTTAATCTACCACTCCAACCTTGACCCATGTGAGATTGTTGCTTCTGAGAGACCTGGCTACCTGACAACTTTTAAAGTTTAATGTCAAGTTAATCTCAAGGTATTTTGGCAAAAATAGAATAGCCTTACTGCTAGCTTCTCTGTTTATTGTAGGTGGGAGGTGACTAGAGAGTGGAGAGCAGCAATTAAGAGGCTCTTGTACAGGAAGTGGAATCATAAAGTATATTACTACCTTATGTATTTGTGGATTCTTGTGGATCCAAGGCTATTGCCTATAAGTCTCAAGGACTAAAGGATTAGGATGTGTAGAAATGCATATATATTACCAAAGAGGAGGGCTTGTTACCCTTGTCTATTCATCTTTAGCCTCGGGGCACATACCCTTGAATTGCATTAAATATTATATGAAAATGTTTATTTAAAGCCCTTTCAACTGACAGGTTATTAAATGCTAGATCAAATGACAAGAAAATTCAACATCAGACTTGTTAGTGGGTGAGTTAAGGGTGGAATATGTTGATTCCTGTAAAAACAAATAGACACGAAAATTTCCTCAACTTGCTGAACAGTGGTTCCAAAGAAGGAAAAATGAGCAAAACAATTTTTTTAAATAGCCATACAAGAGCAATCAGAGTTGGCAAAATTTCATGTATTTATGAATATATTTAGAAGGTATAAACTTAATTTTTACAACAGCTGTTTGACAACTAATTTGAAATAGATGATTTAGTGTGTAATCCAAGTCAATCACCTCAGACCACAGTATACTTGTGAATATTAGCCTGGTCATTTAAGAAAATGACAATAAAATATAAATAGCAAGTAATGAACAGAAAGCGATCTTTCAATTACTTCTTTCTACAAGCATCTAGTACACTTTGGACATTTGAGTTTTATTCTTTATGTGTTTTTAGTCAATTTGTGTTTTTGGAAACAAAAAAAATCTCCCCTTAGTCCCGTAATAGGTCAGCAGAAATGATATTAATGACAAAAAGCAGTCTCCTAGCAGAAGGTCAGTGGAGAAGTGTAATCAGTTTAGAACTTGATGTTGTAACTTACTTGAATGAAAGATTTTTCTTAAGGTGACATTAGGATGAAATATTTAAGATAAACTGGAAGATTTGACTGGAAATTCACAATGGCTCTCTGAAATAGTCTGCCCTGATTTACAGATCCTCAATTTTCAATTTATGAGCTGAGACCAGAGTATACCACTAGAGGATGAGAATAGAGTAGTCATATTAGAGGCAGCTCATATATCCTAAAGACAGACTTTGGAAGAATTAGAAAGTATAATAAAATGCCTGTCCCTTTAAGACAGGTCCTGGCTCACTGCCAATTTCAAACCTAAAGCATTAGATATTTTTAAAGCCCTTAAAACTGTCACTTTTCCCCTAGACTTTTTGTCATCTCTAAATGAAAAAACAGTACCAGAGAGATTTGCCCGTATTGTTTCCAGTCTCCTCAGGATATTTTTGAAAAGTAAATATTTATTGCTGACAATAATTTTTTGTTGAGGTTAACTAGCACTCCAAGTACAAACGGGGGCATCTGAAAGACAGGAAAAGTGCTCAGCTACTTGCAAGTTGCTCATCTATGCACAAAACTTGGAAACAAGATGACTCAAAATGCAAATTATTAAAATTTCTGTATCCTTTTCCAAAGAAGGCATTAGAAATTTTTTTTTGGTAGGGGAAACCAGCCAAAGGATATTTAGGGCTCAAGTTAGCTTAAACTTAGGCTAGAGGTCACAGGAACATCAAACACAGAATTAGCAGCACCAATGGTGTTTCCTCAACCTCTGTATTTCTTGAGCTACATGAGCAGGATTTTGATAATGTGGTCACCAAAAGGAACCTCCTCCCTAAACATCTCTCCTTTGGCTTCTGTGGAGAAACTTCCAGAACTCAATTACTTAGTAAATACTCACTGTGTCCCTTCCTGTTGGATATTAAAAGAGATCTAGTCACCTCTCCCAAACGTTTTGCTGACAATTTGCTTTGTGGGACATTTGGGGTTTCACTTTTGAGAAAATTGTTTTATAATCACATAAGTTAGAAGACAAAGTTAAACCAGTTTATTCAGTGTAGATTTTCTCAGACATTCATACACACCATGAGTCTCAAATCCTAGTGAATTCATTTAGTGTTTGGGGAAATTTCAGCAAGACTAGTAATCTGTGGATCACATGTTGTCAATGCTAGTTTAATGACAAATAAAACTGCTAAGGCCCCTTGCAGTTGTGGAGTTTCCATTGACTGATAAACAGTAGCACTACACAGATTTTGGAAGATTTCACAATGGTGTCTACAGGTTTTTCTTTTTTTTTATAAATATAAAATACTCCAGAAGAATACAATAGACTTTGAAGATTCCATCTCTACAGTTACCTGTTTATTACCTATCTACCAATGTATAGATACATAACATGTATGCATAGACAAACATATAGAGAAACACATATGCATAGACAAAAATATAGAGAAACATGTATGCCTAGACAAAAATATAGACAAACATTCACATGCAGTATCTCACACACACAGGCATAGTATTAGCTGTGTCACTTAGTATTTTCAAATGTGGCTCAACATCTGAGTTGTCTTAGATTATAAAGAGCTTTGAACCTCAGGTCTAGGTACTGTATTTGCATCTTGAGATATAAAGTGGCTTGAGGATTTTGAGTAACTGAATAATTATTGTATCATTAAACATACATTATAGCTAAGTGAGAAAACTTCTTTGTGAAACAGAAAACAAATTGAAAACAAGAAGAGGAGAGAGAATTAATACAAAAGAAATTGAGAACAAGAGGGCAATGGGAAATGAAAAGAAAATGGGAACAGGAAAACGATTTGGCAAGAACTCTGAAAATCTGAAGGAAGACTTGAATTGGGTCAAGCTAATTTGGACTGGGAGTCACAAACTTAATGAATATATCTGTTTTATGCCTTGAGAAGTGTAATAATTCTGATTGGCTGTCTGACGTCTGGGCTGAGGTGATAGGATGGTAAATGTTCAATCAAACCTTGTTGAATAAATGAATGGCTCACTCAGGCCACAGTAAACTTCAGTCAATCTGAAATCAGCAATGCTTTGAATACACATTTTCATGCAGTCAAAAGACAGTTACTATGGCGCTTTTGAAACAAAAAGTAAGTTATCACCAAAACATAATAGTTGTACTCACTGAGAAATGGTCCACAAATGGAAAAGAGAAATATGATAGAAAGATTTTATTCGTTTGTCCAAATCGACAAAATTAGGGCAGTTTGGAAGAGTGCAACTTGACTCTTTTGTGAGCTGTAGGGAGCTTTTCCTGCTCTAAGAATGACCAGAGAACCACCTGCTTGAGGAATCCTTTAAAAATTGCCATGGATTGTGGAACCATGCCAAGCACTTCATGGTTCCATCTTGCTCTGTTCTTACAATCAGAAAAATAACTGAGCTATATCCAGGTAAGCACCTTGCACAAAGTGATTACTCACTTAATACTAAAAATTGTATTTCATACAAATTGGAAGGGAATTTGAAAGTCAGCTAGTCCCACCTTCTGTCTCCCCACCATTACAGAGTAAGGAAAAATGGAAATAGAAAAATTGTAAGACTCAGTGGCAGACTAGTGTAAATATTTATCCACCAGATTATGCTTTCTCTGAAAAGATTCATTGGCCATTAAGCTTATGTTTGAATAATTGTGAACCTTGTCAAAAGTTAATTGTTTTCCCTAAAACATCTTCAATAAAGTGGCAGTCCACTTGATTGTTAAAAACCTTGGGTGCAGGCATCATGTTCAGGAAATGCAGCTTTCCATAAGTTCTTGTTGAATCAATGAATGCTCTTTTTGCTCTGTAGATGAGAAGACTGAAACAAAACAATGCTAATCATTGTTTATAGAGTTTAAGACCCAAGATTCTTTATTCCTTAAAAATATTGGCACACATATTACAACTTCTTTCTTCTAAACAGCAAATCACTTTTACAATTGATTAGTTTATTCTCTTAACCACCTGATTACTCAGATGATTGAATTAATTAGGTTTACTTATAGTATGTATATTCGCCAAGCTCCTGTGGAAGCCATTCTCTTTGGTTATTAAACCAAAAACATTCCCTTGCCTTTGGAATTTAAAATTGTTTACCATTTTCCAATGTATTCCATTTTTAATAACTCAAGAATGAATCATATTTAGAGTTAGTATCTGACTTTACTTTGCAGTGTTTTAGGAATCTGAGAGGAATTCCCATTCTTGCCTTGACATGGGAGGTAGCTGAGCCTTTTCCTTTCCAGGCAGAGCGGGGATTAGACACGGCTATTTCTGTTCTTTCAGGGAAGATCCTGCCATGCTCCTTCCCGCTGAAGGAGCGTCTTCCTGAAGATTAGGAGATAAGGCATTTGGAATAACATGAGTTTATCCAGGTTTGCGGTTTTTCTGAAAATCGAATCCTAATAATCTCGTAGTTCATCTGCCTGCACATACATTTGGATAAAGTTGAAATATCAATGGCGACACAGGGCTAACAACTTTGAAAATGGAGAGAAAAGGAAAGTTCCATTTTTCAGCTGGGGCTAAACTTTCCTTTGCCTCTGGTGGTGTGTTTTTCTTTCAGCAGCCTGGAGAGTGCTGTTGGCAGACACCTCTTTGGTGTGTTTGTTTCTCCTGTGGGTACGTGTGCTCAGCAGGCCCTTATAGGTGTGAACAGAACACAGATCTAGCAGAGGCCCTGGCTGAAGCGAAAATGTTAAGGGTGCGAAAACATGAATGTAGAGATTGAGGAGATTAGTCTTTTGATGTTCGTTTCAAGAAGAGCATCTCTATCCTGGGTTATGAGCCCATTAGCAGAAAAGCCAGAGTGTGGTAGAGCAAAATGCTTGGTATTGGGTTAGTGGAAAGCTAACAGTGCAAGATAGAAGCAGGCAGTTTGGTACTAACTAAAGGCCTGGATGTTGATGTAAAACTGATCATGGTTCAAGGTCAGGCTTCGTTACATGCGAGATGTATGACTTTGATCAGCTTACTTCTCCTCTCCCTCCTTATAACATGGGGGTGAAGACAGAGCATATCTCATGGGATTCTTATAAGCATAGCATTGGATGATGCTGTGTCATAAACGAACAACACAGAATCAAGTACATAATAAATAACTATTGATCAAACTGCACTGATAGCCTGTCCTGTTGAGAAGATATTTCTGAAGTGTTTGCAGAATTCTTTTTAAATATTAAGATTTTAAAAAGCCCTAAATGGGCCAAAAACCTCTAGACATTACTGATAGGTATGAAAATTGGCATAGCACAACATTCTGGAGTGCAATTTGCCAATACAAATCAAAAGTTAACCAAGTATATACACTTTACCTAAAAAATTAAATTTTGATATTAATCTGGAGGAAATAATCAGAAGTATAAACAACGGCTAAATGTAAAATATCTGTTACAACGTATTTTCCCATTACATGGCAAGTGGCAAGTATCATTTGTAATAGTGAAAATCCAAAAACAGTTCAACATGGTATTATAAGATTTACATATATACAATGAAATAGCTTTAAAGCTATTAGCAATCTTGGTTCAGAATCTTTCACAAGGAAGTGCTTTAAATATATTGTTAAAAGAGGAAAAACATTTGCAGAACAGCATATTTTCTGAAAGCAACAGTTTCCAAATCTAGCAACACATATATCAAAGTGGCAGAAGTCACTGCCTGGACAACTTTTAATATGGTTATGTTGAAATGTAAAATTACAGACTTCCTAATAGTGTGGTTGACTAATTAAAAAATGCAATTGTTGAAATGACTAATAAAATAACAATTATTGTTTAAAAGCTCTCAAAATTTTATTTTTTGTGTTGATCTTCATGGATTTAAATTTTAGCTGAATAAAATATAAAAATGCATCAGTTCCATAAAGGATAAAATGTTAGCAAGTATTTTAAAGATGTTTCTAGAAATGTGAATAATTAAAAACTATCCCATAGACATTTCTCGGGCTTTTCTTGGTGCCAAAAATAAGTTCAGCTGCCAGACCATTCAACTGGTATCAAGTTAAATGGACATCTGGTAATTTTCTTAAGTTGATAGTATTTGTTATTTGTAGCAGGTGAATGATATCCCCCAAATTCACTTTCTAAAATTTATGTTTTCCACTAAAATTTATCAATAATTTTATGAGGAAACATGAAAATCACAATTCTTTGCCTATGAGTTAGAAGTCAGTTTTAGATAAATTTATGAAACATAGTGAACATTATTTTTATATAATTAGAAAAGAATTTATTTGGTTTCAGTACAGAATGAAAGAAACCAAAAAATGGAAAGATTTAACTTCTTCTGTCACCCCAATATCCCATAAAACAAAAAACCAATCATTCTCAGCCACGAATTACAGAAAGTGACCATTCTCCTTAAATGGCCTATCTAGCTATTTGTTAATTTTTATTTCTTTTGGACACTGGATATCTATATACATGTTTTAAAAAAATAAGGCTCTGAGTTTCTGGTACCCCAAAAAGATTCTCAATTGGTTTGTTTATTATGGTTTTTGGCCAATTACAAAAACATTATTTGGCGGTTATGGAGAACAGCCTTTTAGTTAGTTTTCAACTGCAAGGAAGAATCCCATGCAGCTAAAATTTAAACAAACATAAGCACCAATGTTCTCTAGATCATAGAATTTATCACCTTCTACCACCCATCATGAAAAGATAGAACACATTTGCATAATATCTGCAGGACACCAAAGGGGCTAATATTTTTTAGCTACTACATGCAAAATATGACTTGATAAATGGACTGTGGCAACTTTTCCTAATGTCATGCCATGTCTAACCAGTGCTTAGCAAGCAGATCACAGCCTGGCAAAATGTAGACCACTTTGTATAGCTGTAGAGATTTTGTGACTTCAGAATATTTACATATCTGATCTCTGTCAACTCTTCTAGTTACTGTTGCATTAATTTTGTGCAGATTGGTACCCCTAATGCTTTAAAAAGACCAGACTTCCATTCCAGCATATTCTATATCTGAACAGCTTTAGACCTGCCTGGTCCATTTTCTAGGTTACATATGATGCTCTTGATGATCCACTGAGACACATGTTTTAATCCTTAGGAGATGAGTTTGATTTGGGATGATTACATACAATTTCTCACCTTGTTGACCTTGCTGAAGTTAGATTTGTCTGAGACTATCAACAGAACTCAATCTTTTGACCTTGTGACATGCCTTCCAATTCTATGTGCTGACATATCACAATAAAAATACCTGGATTGTCTAGATGCAACACATGAGATGTAAACCACAGAAATCCTGACTCCAAACAGGAATGCAAATTTTGTGTAAAATTTAAAAATTATTTATCAGATGTTCTTGCATAACCAGCAATCGTAATTGTTGAATCAAACAAGATTAGACATATGTTACAGCTACAAATTGGAAGCCACCCTATTACGTGCAAACAAATAACATTCCTTGAACATCCCATAAACATCTCCTGACACACCGTTTCTGCTAGTACAACACTGAGAGACCATATGTGTATAAACTGAGGGTGAAGTGTGTGTCAGAAGTTGGTTCCCTGGGACGATCTCATTTGGGGAGACAATGTGATCATCTCTAGTTCATGGAACTCAAGCTTCATTCTGTAGTCATGCTGGCCTTTAAGAGCCCTGTGGTTCAGCATGTCTGCCATAAAGTGGGAGAGCTGGCATTCTTTAGGACCTGGGGGAGTTGTTGTGTTCCATTGGAATGTGTTGAATGGCTTGTAAATTAGAGTCCCTAATGAAAACTCGCTGGTGTCCAACTGCAGCAATCATCTGGTTAAAATCAGGCAGTAATTCCACTAATTTTACTGCCCTTCTCCCAGCCCTCAACGCCTCATTTAGGAAAAAATGTTTATGTTCCCCTCAAAACACCTGCGTTTTAACTTCAGTCCCCAAAGCAATTATACTTTTTATTTTATTTTATTTTTTAAGTCTCTCTGTTGTGAATGAAGCATTCCTCCTGCCCCGCCTTTTTTTTTTTCAAAATGCAAGTAAACAAAATCAATCCTGAAATCTTCAACTATAGACATTCTAAGTTGTCATTTGTGTGTTTGCACAGAGCCCAGTTTTGCAGCTGTTGCCCAGATCCCTTTTGATATTTTTTCAGAAACAATAGCAAAAACCTTCCCAAAGAAGTTTACATGGTGGCTGAGTTCATATTTGAAGGCACTATGGTGTGACTGCCACTTATCCAATTTAAAGCTTTCCAAATAGACTGTGGTTTTTATCAAAATTTACTTCCACTAAGCTCTCCACAGTTTTCTCAATTTAACATCACTAAGAAAGAAAGGTTTTCTGATACTCAAGGAAAATAAAGTTCTATGCGAAACGGTGAAAAGATAGTATGAAAGTCTGTGGTACTCTCTTTTGTCAGATTGAATTAATAAAACATTCCCTGGTAGGGAATTTTTCTCATTTCAATGTGTTTAAGTTTTCTGAAAAAAAGGTGAAAAATTTCAAAATTAGATAACAGTTCATAACTTTCTATGTTACATTTTATTTCTTGACACAAAACAGAGGGAAAAGAATTTTGAGTAACATATACACAACTCTTTCTGTTTGTTTCCAGAACGTCACCTTTCCCCCAGCCTCCCTCCACCCATGTCTGGGAAACATCTGTGAGTGGTGTAGGCATTCTGGGTAATGACATGCAAATGAGTCCACCAGTTAACAGAATTTCCTTGTCCAATAATGGAATTGGACCAACATGCAGGTTTTTAAATTGGAGCCAGGCTTGCCCAGGCCAGATGTGCAAACAAGAGCACGTGTTCACAGCTTTAGGGACTGGAGCAGCAATGCCCTGTGGGGGAGGGGCGGGAGATGAAACCACATGACAGGCTGGCAAAGAAAGAACCAGAAATGGCTCAATAGGCTCTCTTGGGTTGTCTGCCTTTCAGTCATGTTTGGGTATTCACAAATCTCTGCTGAGTGAGGCGCCACCCCCTTGATGTCTCCATGCCCTGTGTTCCCAGGCCTGCCAGCTTGGCTGAGGGAGGGTGGCAGCCCTGGTCTGGACATCAGAGAGCTTGCTCTTCCTAGGGTCCTGATAGATGCACCCATTTTCAGAGGCAACCTGAGGCACTTGGGTTATCAGGCACTTACAGAGATCCTCTTTTCCTCATTTAATCTCCTGACACAAAGAATGGAGAGCAGACTGACCTCCTGTGTCTCAGGCCGTACATTGGGCATGTTTAGAAAAATCTGGTTGCCACAACTAACCATGAAGGTCCAGAATCCCAACTGCAGTCCCTTCCAAATAAGAGGTGTGTCAGTCGGTACCTGTTGCTTCCTACTTAGAAAACAAAACTGATGCCATTAGCTCTGTAACAGTAAAAGGGAATTAAAGTGGCTGCTGAAAGATTAAAATAACTCAGCAAGGAAATACCAACTGAGCTTAAACCAAAATTGGACTTTTTCAAAATGGCTGGAAGGAGAATTTCAAAGCTTTTCTTTTTTAAAATGAAAAGATATCTTACAGTTTTTTTTTTTTTTAATGAAAGCCAGCAAAGTATTACATTATAGATGTCACAATTAATGATCATCATCCAACCAAGACTCATTGAGGATCAGAAAATGAGCAAACATTTGGATATACTTCTCAAGGATGATGGATATATTTAACTGACGGCTATTGAATTTATCAGGGTCAGTTAGCATAATGAAAACATATTTTATTAGGCTGTTAAAAGGATAAATTGTTTTCATATTTATTCATCTGTTCCCAAGGCTAATTTTGGGGTTTTTAAAACATGCTTTTCATGTTCTTAAAATGAACAGCTAAATAAATAAAGCATTAGTTTGAGAACAGAAGTAGCCACCATAGATATAACATAGTACTTTTCAGTACAGCCCTAAGTAATGATTTTCTGACTTGATGTTCATCAGCCACAATAAATAGTCACCAGAATTCCCAAGCTAATAGAAAATACAAAAAAGTAAAAATATACTTTTATTATATAAAAGTAAGAAAAAAACCCCAACTGAGGTCAGGTTGATGTTTTTTACATGAAACACAAAACCAATATAATTCTGTTAATTATTTAAGCTGAGAACAATTGCCTCAACTCGTGCTGAGTACATTTTCATGGTCTGAAGAGTATGAAAAATAAGGAAACTGCCTGGTTTATTTTCTTATTTAAATAAACAACAACATTCTCAATTAAGATGGGAACCCTTAGATACTGGCTCCCAAAGCATATTTCGGGTTGTAGATGCTTTCAGAGAGGAAGGGAGGGGCAATATCCACTTTGCCATTTAACGGTAGAGTCTATACACCTCTTTCCTATACCCACACACTCCTACACACTCCTAATCCTAAACCCAGGATTAGCAAATAGTCCTAATATAGTGGAGTTCAGAGGGCGTTTAGAAAAGATCGCTAAACTATGGTTCCTGGAATTGTCCTAGACCTGTTGGTGTTTATTATGTCTATTCTTCCATTTAATAGTCCTGATTCCACACACATAAAATGAAGCCAACATGCAATTTCAAACTCACCCGCACTCCAATCCTCTGTTCACTCTTTGGATATTATAGCAAGAATTGTGCCCTGATTTTCTCAATTAGTTTATGCTATGCTTCAATCCTTGGCTCTTCCTGCTGCCTGCTCTTTAAATGCTGATCATTTTGATGGTGCTGCTCCCAGTTGTGTTCACTTTGTACTCTCTTAGTAATTCAGTACTTTCCTGCCTGTGATTATCTCCTGTCTCTTTAGCACTGACACTCTGACTGTGTAAAACCAGTCTTGCATTTTCAACTGTGTATAGGTATCCTGTTTGGAGAATCCATAGGTATCTCAGACTCATTGCAACTAAAAAATGCATTTTTTATATCATTCAGCAACATTGCTTCTTTTTTTTTTTTTTGGTCCTCTTTTGGTTAAGGAAGTCGCTCTCCACTTTGAACCATCATCCTTTACCCATCACATCAGTTAAACACCAAGTAACATTGCCTATGCCTCAGAATGATTTCCAAAATGAGGCCCCTCCACTTTACTCCCACTGCCCTAAATGAGGTCACATCATCTCTTGCTCTGATAGTTGCAACAGTGTTTCTCTCACTCATTCTCTCTCCCCCAGTTAGGGCACTACAGCATGACCAGATGGTGTTTTTTTTCCTCTGAAAAAACCAATGGATACAAAGAACTTAAACAAATTTATAAGAAAAAAAAACGAACAACCCCATCAAAAAGTGAGTGATGAATATGAACAAACACTTCTCAAAAGAAGACATTTATGCAGCCAACAAATATATGAAAAAATGCTTATCATCACTGGTCATTGAGAAATGCAAATCAAAACCACAATGAGATACCATTTCATGCCAGTTAGAATGGCTATCATTAAAAAATCAGGAGACAACAGATGCTAGAGAGGATGTGAAGAAAGAGGAATGCTTTTACACTATTGGTGGGTATATAAATTAGTTCAATCATTGTGGAAGACAGTTTGACAATTCCCCAGGGATCTAGATTTAGAAGTATCATTTGATCCAGCAATCCCATTTCTGGGTATATACCCAAAGGATTATAAATCATTTTATTATAAAGACACATGCACACTTATGTTTATTGTGGCACTGTTCACAATAGCAAAGACTTGGAACCATCCCAAATGCCCATCAATGATAAACTGGATAAAGAAAATGTGGCAACCATACACCATGTAATACTATGCAGCCATAAAAAACGATGAGTTCATGTCCTTCGCAGGGACATGGATAAAGCTGGAAACCATCATCCTCAGCAAACTGACACAAGAACAGAAAATCAAACACTGCATGTTCTCACTCATAAGTGGGTGTTAAGCAATGAGAACACATGGACACAGGGAGGGGAACACCATACATTGTGGCCTGTCAGGGGGTGGGAGGGCTAGGGGAGGGATTGCAGGGGGTGGGAGGATAGGGGAGAGCTAGCAGGATAGCATTAGTAGAAATGCCTAATGTAGATGATGGAGTGAGGGATGCAGCAAACCACCATGGCACATGTATACACATGTAACAACCCTGCACGTTCTGCACATGTGCCCCAGAACTTTAAGTATAATAATAATAATAATAATAATGAAAAATGGATAACATCTCCAGAAACTAATATCCATCAATCCTTTTCTGCCACTTACTGGATGAGATTCGATTTTTACTGCATCATTAGAACATCGTCTTTTTTCAGCTCCTCTCCTGCCACCCCTAACCTGCACCGCGATTCCCTCCACATCGGCCTCTGCCTTGTCCCCATCCTCCCAGCACACTGGGTCTGCACATTTGTGTCTTGGCACATGTTCTTCCCTCCATTTTGTCTTGAAAGGAGTCTTGGAGTTCAGAATAACCAAAACCCTTCTTTGGTAAAAAGGTCTTAAAGGACAGAAGTGACAGTTTGTGTAATATAATATTGTGGTCAATTATACCATAACACGTTGTAGCTACTTACCACAGACAGTAAGATAGTTGATTATTGGAAAGAGAAGGAAGTTTCGATGTGAAGTAAGTTAGCTTGGAGGTCTCAAATGTAGAGTTATCTCTATGCCAAGAAAAACACGTGGGAAATGTACATAAGTGACCAAGGAAGACAACTGGATAGAAAACCCAAGTGGTAGATATAAGAAGTTTGTCAATATGCAAAGATCTGGAAGTTGATCTGCAACACATCTAGGCTATTACAGAATCTGGCGTCTCTCTCCACACTCCAGTAGCAGCAATCTAGGCCACAATTTACATTTTACATTTGTGTTAGCTCCTGGAATTGGGTAGGGGAAGTGTTAGAGGCGTAGATTGGAGAGAAACAGACCGAGCAGCAGCAGTAGAGGAACAGGCAGGCATGCAAAATGTGCAACAAAGGGCAGATAGAAGTATTTGCTTCAGCTTTAAACCAATGTGTGTGTAATTAACAGCTCCAATTCATGATTTAATTTCCCCAACATATTACTCTTTATTGCAAACCCTTCATGGAACATTGTGAATTGGCTGTGAATCCGAAAGATGGTTCAAGATAGGCCTGACATAGTTTCCTTTGGTTTCTTGGAATTAAACTTGGTGATGGTGACAGACAGCACCCCAATAGCAAAGTTTAAGTCCCCTCTGTATCTCAGCAGCAGGTATATTCAGGAAAGTAGCGGAACCACCTTGTCCATTCCTGTTACTATGACACTGCATGAGGATCAGCTGGTTCACTTTGAGAAGGGTGACTTCTTTCCTGTTCATCTGCTAGTCTCTCTACCAAGACCACCTACAATTGCCAATTCGCAGGAATTGAAAAGGGATTCATGCTCAAGGAATGTCTTGATTTGGTTTCACTTTCACATTTGTAGTTGTAATTTTCAGATGGTTACAGTTTCCAGTCCCCTCTAAGAAAATAAACTTTAAAACAGAAACAGAAACTAAATTCTTCATCTTTAAAGGTAAAGTAAGAACTACACACACACACACACACACACACACACACAGAGCAAACCCATACCCCTCCCCATCTGAATTTTTTAAAAACACTGTCAATTTGATGATACAGAGTGTGGTATATGCTGAAAGTGAACATACTTTTCAGAGAGAGGGAAGAATAACAACATTGGGATATGATGAAATTCATTGAATGAGTCTTCAATTTTTGTGGTGACATGCTACAGGTTCAGATTCTATAATCCTCCCTAGAGTACATATGAGCAAAGGGAAAACTTTATCATAAGGAAACATGAATTATTTAAAATATGGCTTTACTCACACTAAAGTGAAATGAACACTTAATAATTCAAACAAAATTCTCTACTTTCCCTTAATAAGTTTTGCCTTAAATATTTTTTCTGTCTGAAATAGCCAAGTGATTTTTTCAAATGCCCACTTTGTGTATACACAGGCAGAGTGTACACATTCGAGTATGTTCTATAATTAATTTTCAAGTGAAAGAAGAATATGCCAACATTTAATGTACTGAGTTCATTACTAGAACTATGGAAACCTCACTTACAAATGTGGGTAAATTATTTTTTCCTTCTTATTAAACATACATATATTGGGTAAATAGAAAAAAAATTTCAATTTTTAAAAGCTTCTTTATGTTTTGTACATCTGCAGACACCGAAAAAGCTATACTCAATCACAAATTTGATCAGAGAGCTGAGATACACTCAGATTATACTAAGCCACAGGTCATGAAAAATGTACTGCCATTTGTTTTTTGTTTTTTTTTTCAGTAAAGAAAAAATCATTTTATGACCAAATATGTTATTGTCTGTTCTTTTAGGTAAAAATTTTACTGAACTGATCCAATTTACAATCTTTCAAAAGGGGTAGATCTAGAGTCCCTTCTCCTTTACCCTTTTGTTTTTCACTGTGTGGATGACAATAAAATTAAAGGAAGAAGAGAAAACATGGCACTACTATTTTTAAATCCTAGGCCCAATTCCTGCCTCTTTGAGGCATATACCTGGTATGTTTCAGGAGAAGTTCATTTGTGTGACATCATTCTAGAAGGAATCACCTTCTATCCAACGTTAAGTGGACACTCAAGCCAAATAGTGCACTGATGCCTTAATTTTAATCTTGAAAGTAGGTTAGAACTAGAAATACTCAAAACCAGAACCTCCTAATGGCCAAGAGTTGTCTAAAGTCCTAAATATCTATGGTTACATGACTGAGTCATGCTTTTCAAGATTGTATTAAATTATAGTTTTGTTTTGCATGAAACATAGGTTGATTGCTGCATTTCCCCAGCTCTGATTATGATTTTACTGAATTCTCAAAGGACGCTATATATAAATATCTGGACCATTCCCCGACATCCTTACTACAACCCACCAAGGGGTGGTCAGGTCTCTTGTGGGAAAACCAGCATTACAGCATATTCTGACCTTGCACCATTTTACTCCATGCAAATTACATCATGATTAATTTGGCCAAAGGACAGTTATACAGACATACACACACACACACACACACACACACATACAATCATATATATATAATTATACAGACATATAAAATCCTCATTACATATGTCAATGTGTCTTGATCTTTTACAAAACTGCCTTCATAGTTCAAAGAAGTATTACTAGCCATCTATAAATTACCTTTGTATTCCATCCACTGTATATCAAGAATAAAAACAGTATCTAAATAGGTAATGAAAGGATTTGGTGGAAGAGAATAAAATGATGATGAGTCTATTGGGAATGCTTTTAGTTTTCCTAACTTTAGTTCTAACTTGTTTTCTTCTCTTCTAGAACTGTTAACAATACTTAGCTTTGAGAGAAACCTCAACTTTGAATGGTCATCTGAAATAGATGATTCTGCTTATATTTTAGGTGGGTGCCCCACATGGATATGTGCTCCGTATTTAGCCTAACTTCTCAGCTTTACTGCGTGCCAAGTTTCAAAAAAACTTTCAGTTTTTAAGGATCCTGGAATAATCTTACATCTAAACCTACAGAGAGTCCTTTGGCTCAAAGCCCTAAAATATCTAATAATGTATATCACTCTCACAAGGCCACTGACACTGATCTTTTAAAAACTGGAAAACTTTGTTTTACCTCCCTGCTAACCCCAAGAATGGACGAACCAGGCAGAGCACACACTCACAATTTTATGGTGTCCTGTTTTAGATGAAGCCCGCTCAAAAAGGCCAAGAGAAGGGGAAATCTTCTTTTAATACTGGGATAATTTGAAAGACAATGTGAATACTCTAGGCCTGAATTATCTGGTTGGGCTTTAGTGCCAATTAAGTTAACCCAGTAAGTTATTCTAGGGCTGATAATTTGTAGTGAACAAAGAGAAGCAGAGAGTTAAGATAAATACCTGAAGGATTCATTTACAAATTCAGTTAATAATGTTTTCTGTCCTAATTGCTCAGTTTGGCTATCTAAGTTGATCTATTTGCTGTGTAATTATATAATTGCTTAATTCTCTACTCCAGGTTGTTGAGAGGACTAAATGAAATAATACATTTAAGGAATTAAGTAGTGCTGGTTCCACCTATTTAGCTCTGGCCTATTCCCCTGCATCCTTAGTACAAGCCACCAATGGGTGGTCAGGTCTCTTCTGGGAAAAACCCACATTACAGCCTTTTCCAACCTTGTGCCATTTTACTCCATGCAAATTACAACATAATTATTCGGCCAAAGGACAGCTGCACAGATACAACTACAGGCCGGGATTACATCCTGAAAACGAAAACTATGGAATGAACTTCCTGAGCATCAGTGAGTGAGAATGTCTGAAAGACTAGAACCAAGTGGGCTCCCATTTTGTGGATGCATTATATGTACTGTCTGATTTAATCTTCACAAGAATCTTCTGACGGTTAAATTAACAATTTTACAGAAGATGCTAAGATTCAGTGAGGTCCAATAATACTTCTCAAATTGCGTAAGTATGAAGCAATAGGAGTAAAATTTGCCCAAAGCCTTTAGTCTTTCCAGAACACCGTGGGTCCTTCAGATGTAGTGCCATTCACCCAAGGGGCATAGCATCTCAGATTTCAACTTGATGAAATGCACATCATGGAACAAAGATATACATTTGGCTAAATTTTATAGATTGGCTAGGTTACTTTGGATTTAAATGACACAAGCCAAAGATTCCATTGGCCTTTAAATTGAATTATTTTCTTTTTAAGTTTTAAAAAATATAAACCAGTGAATTGAGAGCTATAGTTCCCATGGAAAGGTGTGTCAGCTTCAGATTAATTATTTGCTGTGCCTTTCCAGTAGAGTCCCACTGGTCCTCTTGGGGACATCCACGAAATCCTGTGTGACTGTAGTGATAGATAGCAGAAGACCTATAGAGAGGAGGGAAATGAGAGCGAAAAAAAAAAAAAATAGAAGGAATTTGGTGTCATTATTCCACATTTGAATATTAATGGAGACTTCTTTGGTCTTGAGCCAGAAAAGCGGGTTTAATTTTTCTGCCGTAATCCTCTTTGACTTGTGTCATTGAGCAAGTCTCCCACCTCTCTTAATCTTGGTTTCATCACAGCAAAATAACACCAGCCGGGTCTACTAGGCTTCTTGGGAGGATCGAATGGAAGGATCTATGTGAAAGTTCTTTGAAACATAAAATCAAAAAGCACTGTGCAAACGTGAGGATTATTTGCAGTCAGTCTGTTCCATTTCTGTTGCCAGGCAAATCCTTGGCCACTTGCCCCGACCACAACATCCTCATGATGGGCATGGTGCAGGGTAGAAACCGGAAACAGGCCACTTTCACATTATTTTAAAATTTGTTATGAAATTTTGCCAAAACTTTATAAATACCAGCCAGGGCCATGGGGTGTTGTACCACATTCTTTCCACCTCATGAACCATTGTTTTTTGTTCTGAACTCGTAAGTTGAAATGCATTGAGTTGCAGTTGCTTAGCTGGGTCAGCTTGTGAAATGCCTGATATGCAATGCTTGATTCTAGCCAATTATCTTTAGTTCCTCTCTTTTATTAGTGTTAAATTTGAATTACAACAGGAAGGGTGGGAGTGGAGTTAGTACTATGCTCTAAACCTTTACAGCAGTGAATTCATTTGTATTATTTTATTATCCCTCTTTATAACCATAGCTGGTTTCAGTCCTTTGTTGATTTTTGGAAGACTCCAAATCCATCTCTCCCTCTATTTTGTTTTAAACTTGTTTCCTAAAAGCAAAAGATGAACTTTTCTGTTCCAAAGTTTGAAAGAAAAAAAAAACAAAAACAAAAACTCACAACAATCTTAAACTTGTAGTTAACAAAATAAACTGCAGATAAAACCCCTGAAGGTCTTGGCAGCAAATGTTTCCCACTAAAATGGAACTCTGTGCACTCACAGTCTGAAACAAATTAGGAAGGAGGGGAAAAATCAACAGCTCTGGGGTGAAACTGGGGTTGGTGCTGCCTCATCATTTTTAAACCAAAAATAAAACAAGCAAATTTTGTTTAACTGCAGGTCAAAATAAAAAAAAAAATTAAAAAGTCCCTCATCTGTTCAGTGTAATTACTAACAGTGCAGTCTTACCAGCTGCAGGGTTCATGGATAAATGGAAAGAACCATAATTTTCTCTCCGTGGGGTTAAACCTCCAAACTTTAAGTCTGTTCCCCTACAGTATGCTTTTAATATACCATGAGAAGCCAAGTCAGACGTTTTTAGAGAATGTCTCTTTTTTTTAACCAGAATGAAATAATTATGTACACAGAAGAGTTAAAGCTCCGAGGAAAAAAAAAAAAATTCTTTCTCCAGTGTCCTCAGTCAGGACACTCTCCCTTCCCTAATCATGAGTGTATGGTTTCCAGGTTTTTGTCACCAAGAGATGGGCAAAACTGGCTGGACTTTAGATTTCTCAGATATTGCCAATTTCTTTTCAAATGTTCTTGTTTCAGCACCACCAGAGAAAGTGTTTCCTTGTACATTTCCCTTAATTTTAAGCCCAAGTGTATATTAAGGAAAATTTGACCCATATGTTCCTGATTTATTTACACTTAACTCATTAAACTCTTCTTTTATTACTATTTTTTAACATTTTTGGTGTCCAAAATACCCAGTGAATTAAAAAAAAATCCTTAAGCCCTTATTTTATTTTATTTGCATAAAAATGTCAAATTTGAACTGAAAGGAAATGGAATTTGAACTTAAAATTCTCAATTTTGGTTCGAAATTTAATTCATCAGGTTCCTGTGGTGGTTTGCAATAGAAGTAGAAAAACTATGTTTTTTCACCTTGAGCTAGGCTTTTCTTAATGGATAATTTCACCTTGTCGACAGTATCTAATGGAGAAATGTAGATTAACCACTGGGTTTAAGTATTCATTTCTTAGCAATGTGAATGGTGGGCTGGCATTGTGGAATAACTGAAGCTGTCATAAACCCTCACAAGGGTATCCTAGATCCGATTCCTCCTCACTGTCTCTGTATTTGACCCAGAAAGAAGGAATGTGTGTTTAGGAAAGGAACAGCCTGCTAGAAGGTGGGTCAGAGATGAGTCAAATATAAGTGACTCTGAGAGACTCCAGGAGAAATTCACAGAAGATTGGCACCTGGGCAAACTGTGTTCACCCTAACCCTGACCATGGAGCACAGGGAAGCATGCCTTTGGGGTTCTTACCAAGGTAACCTTCTTGACAGCAAGAAGGATATCTGGAGCTGTCTGTATTTGGTATTGTCATTGCAACAAATCCCAAAGGAAAAACCAATCATGTTTTACCTGTTTAATTTATCTATTTGGGAAAGGTTTAAAATCCTAGACCCGAAATGTAGGTTGTCGTTATGTATAACGTAGATATAGATTGCATCGTCATAGACCACGTAAAAGAATATTGAACAATGATCCCAATTTTGCCACATAGACTAAGCAAAATCATTCACCAGCCTCGAGTTTTCCTTTGCCGCCTGTAAATTGCTTGTGATTATTCCTCCCCATAGCTTCGTACTGTAATGCTTGAAAACTAGACAGATCAAGGTTCAGATTATAGTTTTTTCATTACCAAGATCCTCAATTGGGGAAACTCTTTTTCTTCCTCTGGAGATGGGTAGATACAACATCTACCTTGACATGTCACCAAGATTAAATGAGTTAATCTACAGTTATTAATTCAATGTCTAGCACAAGTAAGGACTCAGTACACATGGCTACCATATTTATTCAGTTCCAGTATTTTCTCACATTTTAACAGTCTTAAAAGCAGACTGTGTCCTACAATAGAAGGTATCTTATAATCATTGCTTTCCAGATGGCAGTTGTGGTCTAATTGCCTCAGCTTGCACATGTGTAAACATCAAAATCTTTAGCCTCAAAACTAGCAGAATGATTGTTAATGACTTGGAAAAAAATGTCAGAAATGATAGTGAGATCTCTTTTAATTATTAAAAACCAAATAGGTATGGAGGGAGAGCAGGGTGAGATGACAAATCAGGCATGTTTAGCAACATTCCTGAAATGGGAGTCAAGAGCAGGCTGACTTCACATTACTGCAGAGCTGGCCTGGGAGTCCAGCACTGATGGTGCGTAGTTATTTTATTAAAAGAGTTCATCACTATCTCTCTTTATGGCTTGAGAAAGGAATTTGGCAGGACTGGTTTCACCACATACAGGTCGCAAAGACTCTGCCGATAAAACAGGATGTGGTAAAGAAGTCACCAAACCTGCCAAAAGCAAGATGGCAATGAAATTGACAATGAAAGCCACCACTGGTTGCCCTCTTTGCTCATGATATGCTAATTATATTAGCATACTAAAGGAAATGGGTACCAGTGCGATGCCAGCTTACAGATGCCATGGCAACATTTGTAAGTTATCCTATATGGTCTGGAAGGGAGAGGAACTCTCAGTTCCCAGAATTCCCAGCTCCTTTTCTCGAAAACTCACAAATGATTCACCCTTTGGTTAGTCTATGGTCAAGAAATAACCATAAAAAATTGCCAGGAGCCCTTGAGGTTGTCTGCCTATGGAGTAACCACCCTTTTATTCCTTTATTAAACTTGCTTTCAATTTATTCTCTGGTGCTCCTTCTTGAATTTCTTCCTGTGCAAAGCCAAGAACCCATGTGGCTTCCTGGGCTGAACCCCAGTTTTGGCGTTTGCCCTGCGACAGCAGAGAGTGCAATGCTGGAAGTAGAAACTCAAATATTGACATCAATGATTTGGAGTAAATAAGTGATTCTGTAGAGTCATGCTCTGAATGTAAAAAAAGTATTAGGAATTTCTTAACTCATTTATTTTGCATATATATGCAAGCACATACACATACATACACATACACACACAGACACACACATACACATACATAAGAATGATAGATGACAGAAATGCTGGGGTCTAAAAAAGCCCTCTCAAATATAAAATAAGCATTCTACCTGGTAAGAAAGTACATTTCCATAGTTTTTTTTTTTTTGGAGATGAGTCTTACTCTGTCACCCAGGCTGGATTGCACTGGTGAGATCTCGGCTCACTGCAACCTCCACCTCCTGGGTTCAAGAAATCTCCTGCTTCAGCCTCCTAAGTAGCTGGGGCTACAGGCACACGCCACCATGTCCAGCTAATTTTGTGTATTTTAGTAGAGACAGGGTTTCCTCATGTTTGCCCAGACTGGTTTTGAACTCCTGAGTTCAAGCAATCTGCTGGCCATGGCTCCCAAAGTGCTGGGATTACACCATGCCTGGTCTTTTCTTTTCCTGCCTAATAATATATAAACAAAGAGTTTGATTTATGGTAGATGGCATCTTAGATTTAATAAAATGTGAAATTCCATTGGTGAGGATCTAGTGTTATATTGAATGAAGTAACCAGAATAACAGCGGGCATATTGTGGATATTTACTGAATTTGCTAAATGGAGGGAACATAGTGTAATGGACTCTGCACCACCTGACTTCTTCTTGCCACTCTACACATAGTTCCTTTCCATGGTTTACAGTCCTTTCCATGGTTTACAGTCCTTTCCATGCTCCATCGCCATGCAGGGTCTTAGCTCAGGGTTTCATCTATATCTGTTTTGTTCTTCCCTCTTCTATGTGGCCTACCCTAGAAGATGTTCCTGCTGCTCAATGATGATCCTGGTTCTCTTCCCTTGCCCAATTGTGCAAAAGGATTTTATTGAAAGTCAGCCATGGCTGTGTGACTTGCGTTGGCCAACGAAATGCAAGAGGAGCCAATGTGTTCCACTGGAAGGTAAAAGTATTAAAGAGCCAGTATTCCTTTCTCTACTCTCTACTCCACTGCTGTAGCAATTTACAGAAGCACTGCGATAAAGCAAGGTTTTTAAGATAGATGAAAGTGTCCTGGAATGCCAAGCTCCCATGGTTCACATCATATAGATATTTGCAAAGATGTGGTCTAAAAAGCATTTGCAATTACCAAAACAGTATGTCTGAGGAATGAAGCAAAGTCAGAAAGAATTGAGGGCCAGAATTAGGAACATGATGTTTTATCTGCAGCTTAATAAATTCACCTTGCAACTTTTGCTTATTCTGTGGATGATGTATACTATTAGGCTTTTCAGTTCAATTAAATTACAGTTTTCCTGGTACAAAGAAAAGCTGATGTAAAACCCCCGTTTGTGGCACCTCAGATTGCTGTATCCTGTAAAATTGTTGACAAAAAGGCTTGGAAATGAAAATAACATTATCAACAACAACAGAAACCTTCCTGAATTCTCCTCCTCCTTGTTCAGGCCCTGTGATTTTGCACTTGGATGAACCTTTGCCATGAATAGCCTTACTGTGTCCTTTTAACAATAATATCTTAAACTTTTATAGTGCCTTATAGCTAAGCATCTCTAGACATTTTACAATCACATTAAAACGAAAGCTGGTCCTTTTCTCAGAATTGCCACAGGGGCCACACTAAAAGCCAGCAGTTTGCTACTTTATTCTGAAAAGGAGGGGAGGCTAGCGGGCTGACAGAATAGAGGATGACCCCTGTCTCTCAGCATCCCTGGCTGAACTCACCCTTCGCTGCGTGATGGTGGAAGGCAGGAGAGTGAATGAGAATTCACAGCCAAGGAAGCCTTGTGACCCGCAAATACCTGCAAAACACAGGGATGCTGTAAAATCACAGCTCTTGATTCTCATAGCCCACATCTCTCAGCCTAAGCTTTAACACACATACACGCGTGCACACACAACACACCCCACACACATACTCTCGGTGGAATTCTGAATTATTTGTAGTTACAATAAAAAATTTACTTGATAGAAAATGAATTTTCATATTTGCGTAATCTCAAAGCTTGTGCTGGGAGATGTGTGAAAATATTTCTGCCTTGGAAATCTATTTTTTACTTCAAGTATATAATTAAATTACCTATACCATCTGTCTGCTGCTTTTCTTTTCTTTCTTTTGTTCTTTCTTTCTTTCTCTGGCTCATCAACACACTGTTAAAATGCTTTGGATTCATTGGGTCAAACCGAGTTTTCTGTTTTTTTTTTTTTTTTTTTTTTTTTTTTTTTTTTTTCCTCAATTACAAGGATTTAATGGATAAAGCTTAAGATTCAAAGCTGGAGCTACATTAGTAAAGTGAAGAGAGAATTAAGGCAATTATCTCAGTAATTAAGGGGATCGGCCAAACCTTTTTTGGCTGAGATGCCTAAATAAGTGGAGGAAAACACGGGTTGGAGGAGGTTGAAACAATTCCTTTTTCGGAATAAAAGCCTCACATGACCATTTCACATTGGTAATCTAGCTCGAGTCACAAATGGTGACTTTTTTCCCCTTAAAGTAATATAAAGGCTTTCGGTCGTTAGTAATTCATTATTTAGGCAAGTCTTTCCGCGCAGCTGTAGATAAAGGCAGGCGATGAGCTTGTTTAGCCATCCCGGGTTCTCTAGAAGGCTGGTACCTGGAATCCTAGTGCTCACCTACCTGGGGGCTGCAGCCAATCCCTGCGCAGGGCGCGTCGTAGTGCCGTCTGTGCGCTGGAGCTGAGCGCTGCAATACCAAGGCCCTGGGAAAGCATCCAGTGGGATTTCTTAAACCCCTTTTACGATGCCTTTTCCGCCAGGGAAGTTCCTGGGCAAACCCAGACTCAGGTGGGCTGATACTTCTCCTTCCAGGCTGCCATACATGGAGAGGGCAGGCCCAGGGCACAAGTGTTTTCTTTGCCTCTGCTTTTACTGCCGAGCTCAAGTTGAGTGTAGCTGCCTTTAAAAACGACAAATGTGTTCTAATTTTAGAGCATCATAGCAGTAATTGTTTTTATTTCAGTGGTAAGGAAAAGTGAAGGAAAAACAGCTTGGGACTTAATAACCACCTTAGCCTGCAGCCTTCGACTTTATTCATGAGATTTTTTATCTTCCTTCTCTCTCTCCCTGCACTCTTAGCAGCTTCTTTAAGGCACAGCTTTAAATTACCTTTGCAAAGGTTATATGTTTATTTACAAAGAGCTGGCTATGAATGTGCCTTCCAAGGCAAGAGGGGTGGCTTCTGGCAATAAACATCTTCCGCTCTCTTAACCACAGAGGCCAACTGAGTTAGGTGATGTTTAGTACTTCAGACACAGTGTAGTTTATGGCTTCATTAACCATCTGACCTGTATTGTGTGCAAATTTCATGAAAGTGTGATACAGATTTATTCTCTGAGGTATGCTGCTTGGTGGTATTTTATTCTCACAGGGAAATTATAGTAATTATCCCTCAAGGTAAGAGTTTTCATTTTTATACAGCAAATTAGAAATTCAGTCATATATACACAAGGTATTTACCTAACTTCCAGAAGTTAGTCAGAGGCCCTGGTGCTTTCCGGCTTGTGGCTCTCGCTTCTTCAGCAGGTGGTTGCCAGGGCTGCTGTAGGAGAAAGGGCATGGAGGATTGTTCCTGAGAGGTTTCTGTTGGCCAGGCCTGGCCAGGGCTGACATCGCTTTGCTTATGTTCTATGAGTCTAATCACGATCATATGGTCACATCCATCTTCAAGGGAGGTAGAGAGATGCAGGCTGGCTGGCTGTCCAGGAGGAAGAGGAAATTAGCCTCTTGCATAATTTTGCCAGCAACACCTGGATGTCTTCTTTTATGCTAGTGGAACACTGTACCGGCATCATCCCCATTGAGCCTTCTGGATTCAGAAACCAGACTGCATCCATGCAGGATGTTTCCTTCTTCTCCAAAAACTAGAATAAAAGCAGCAACAGAGGTGGAAAGATCACACACATAAGTACACACAGTTTAAACCTAAGTGGGAACTTTACATAAAAAACTTAAATTATAGTATTATATTTATTTGTGAATGTTTACTTCCTTATATAATTTAGAATTTCTGGTTTTAATTAATGAGAAAACATCATCTGTTTCAAAGAGTTTGGACAAATATCGATTTATTGAATCTAAAAGAAAGGATTCTGTTTTATTGACTTTCCTGATTCCTGATCCAAATGGAATCTATACAAAATATCCATTTTCTTCTCTCTCTCTCTGCTCTTACTCTTTTTTATTTTTATTTTATTTTATTTTATGTTTTTGAGACAGAGTATTGTTCTGTTGCCCAGGCTGGAGTTCAGTGGCATGATCTCAGCTCATTGCAACCTCTGCCTCCTGTGTTCAAGTGATTTTCGTACCTCAGCCTTCCAGTAGCTGGGATTACAGGCGTGTGCCACCACATGTGGCAAATTTTTGTATTTTCAGTAGAGACAGGGTTTTGCCATGTTGGCCAGGCTGGTCTTGAATGCCTGACCTCAAGTGATGCACTCTCATTGGCCCCCCAAAGTGCTGGAATTATAAGCATGAGCCACTGCGCCCAACCCTCTTAACTCTTTTTTAAAACCACACTGGGGATAGAGAAACATGTGACATCTTTCAATCGTCTTCACCACATTTGCAAAAATTTTTTCACCTTTAGTTTTGTTTACTAACAGCTATAAAGTCTGAAATTCTTTTCTGTTTCACTGTACTCACCACATTAAGCTTAACACTCTGAAAATACACACAGCTTTATGGAATGTATCTGACACCTCAGTGTTCACCCCACACTTCATTTACCTCTTTCTTTTGAAACTCTAGCAAAGAAACCCTTGCTAGGAAGTAGGAAACCTGGTATGTTTAGCCAGGGAGACTTTGGATTTTCTCTCCTTCCTTTTTCTTTCCTTCCCTTCCTTCTCTTCCCTTCTTCCTCCTCCTGCACACACCCTTTTTCTTTCTCTCTCTTTTATGGAAAAGGTAGACAGTGATCTATTTATTTATTTATTTATTTATCCTGAGACAGAGTCTCACTCTTATTCAGTCCAGGCTGGAGTGCAATGGCATGATCTCGACTCACTGCAACCTCCACCTCCTGGGTTCAAGAGAGTCTCCTGCCTCAGCCTCCCAAATAGCTGGGATTACATGCACCTGCCACCACGCCTTGCTAATTTTTTATATTTCTAGTAGAGTCAGGGTTTCATCATGTTGGCCAGGCTGGTCTCGAACTCCTTATTTCAGATAATCCACCTGCCTTTGCTTCCTAAAGTTCTGAGATTACAGGTGTGAGCCACTGTGCCCTGCCAACAGTGATCTTTTAACTTGAGCACTTGGGAGCCTTGATTTCTTGTTCATGGGCTCTCACTCATGAATATTATCTTCGTGTTTCTATTTATGGCTTTCTTAAGCTTAAGACTGTGATTCACATGTCAACTATGTGGGCAACTGCATCTGTGCTATTACTTTGCAGTTCTTGCAGTGGGCATTGTGCCTACTGTATTGCTGGGTTTTTCCACATCATGACATGCCTTTGTCTCTGCTGGTCTTGCACAATTTCTGTGCCACTGTCAACTTTGAATGTTTAATTTAAATTCCACATTTTTCCAGTATCCTCTGCAGGAATTTTCTTAAAGAATTACAATTGGGGCCGGGCACGGTGGCTCATGCCTGTAATCCTAGCACTTTGGGAGGCCAAGGTGGATGGATCGCTGGAGCTCAGGAGTTCAAGACCAGCTTGGGCAACATGGTGAAACCCTATCTGTACTAAAATAGAAAAAATTAGCCGGGCATGGTGGTATGCATCTGTAGTCCTAGCTACTTGGTAGGCTGAGATAGGAGAATTGCTTGAACCTGGAAGAGGTAGGCTGCAGGGCTGCAGTGAGCTGAAATTGCACCACTGTACTCCAGCCTGGGCAATAGAGCGAGACTGTCTCAAATAAAAAGAAAAGAAAAAGAAAAAGAAATACAATTGGATAAAAGTTAAAGAACTTTTTATGGTGCTTCCAGTTAAATACCTTCCCACATACCATGGAAAGCTTTGCACCTTAGAGCATTCAGTTGTATTATGTTTTTAATTAAATGTGGTGTTTGCTGTCATTTCTGTAAGTCATCAGGCAGCAGACCCTTGGACCAGCACAGAATCCCATTAAAGACTTGCTTCAGTGGGAAAATCAGATCATCCTCACCCCGTTTCAAATTACAGTGCCTTTCCCAGGAATATGATTCACGGTAAATATAAGGTTGTCTTGTAAGTTTGGTGATAGCTGCTTCAGTGGTTAAGGTTAAAAGGCTGGTCTTTGTTCTTGTGGAGGGACTCCCCATGCCTACTGCTGGAAGTTCCTCTGTTAGTCAGGTTTGTCCTGGCCTCTCTGAGAAGATAGTGCTGGAAAAACTGCCATCTTTCTCATCTTACCTTCCTGTTGTCTGATCCTAGACTGGCCTCTCTGAAAAGTGACCAACACTATTCCAGCAGGTTTCTGTCTGAATAATAGCCTGGAGATGTCAGGCACGCACAAGATGACCACATGCCCTCTGGGGACAAATGAGATCTAGAATGACCAAGAGAACGTGGATCTGCATTTTTACTGATTCCACTGAGCAGGTATGGCCCCAACACTCCACTTCTGCCTGATACTCATAAGGCAAGCTCCCTTCTGAAGTTATCTTAGATGGCCAGGCCATTTATAAAGTTGCCGTCTATTTTGTCTGGGGCATATTCAGTTAAAGATATTGAACTTCTTTCACTATTGTATGCTAAGATTCAAGGATCAAAAAAACAGTAAGACAGGTTTTGCCCTAACGAAGGCCATATACCTAAATGGTACTTATTAAGGGGAGACAGACATGAACACAAGGATTTGTAATAGAGCAAGGAAACAGAGTGAGAAAAGATATGTGAAGTGTAACTCAGAATGTTCTCTAAAAGTCTGAACACAATAGGTATTTTCTGGATGGACAGAATGAACCCCACTGTCACCATCCTGTATCTCTGGGGTTACTCAAAGAAGAATTCAGCTTGTAGGGTGGAGGGAAACTTTTCCCACTGTTAAACTGGATTATGAAAATGTACCCAGTGGTAACAATGACTTAAGTGTATAACTTAGTCATGGCCCCACGGATTATCATGAGGCTGTGGAGGGGCGACTGGCTGCTCGTCTTCTAACCCCATGTGGAAATTGGCATAGCTAGGCCAGGTGCAGTGGCTCACACCTGTAATCCCAGCACTTTGGAAGCTGAGGCGGGTGGAACATGAGGTCAGGAGTTCAAGACCAGCCTTGCCAACATAGTGAAACTCCATCTCTACTAAAAATACAAAAATTAGCCAGTCGTAGTGGTAGGCACCTGTAGTCCCAGCTGCTTGGGAGGCTGAGGCAGGAGAATCGCTTGAACCCAGATGTTGGAGATTGCAGTGAGCCAAGATCTTGCCACTGCACTCCAGCCTGGGTGACACAGCGAGACTCTGTCTTAAAAATAAATAAATAAATAAATAAATAAATAAATAAATAAATAAAAGAAAAATAAAAGAAATTGACTCAGCTGATTACCATCTGGGGGTGCAAACCCAGGATGTACATATCTAGGCCCTGGTTTAACCTGGGTAATCTCATTCTATATTCTTTTTAACCTAGATAGTGGTCCTGTAATACTTTTTACAGCCCAGGTTTATACAACTAAAAATAATAAACTTTCTTTGTATGTTAGTGTCCATTTGACTCAACTGTGTAAAATAAATTCTCTCCTTACATTCACCCCATCTCCTAGGACCCTTTCTTTAGAGCCTGTCACCTATTGTACCTGACACTGTGTCTTACACATTTGAGGGCCTCACTTAATAGTTACTTAATGAATGGATTGATAAATGAATGGGTGAATACATTTATCGGTGCCAAATTTTCATCTCTCATCTCTGTAAAAACCTATTGGATGCCCATTTCTCTATTTAGTCTGTGGCTCTCTCACAAGTTATTAACTAGTTATTTTCCATTCAAGGTCATGGGCAAGACATCTAGTCACTGAAAACAGATTCAGCAAAAATTTTCCTTCTCCTCTTTGTCGAAATCTCAAAGAAAGAAGGAAGAGAAAATTAAGAATGTAAATGTGATGATTAAACTGTGGATATATCCTTTGTTCGCCTTAAATATGCTTGTTTTCTTTCCTTCTGAGTAGACACATAAAGAATCACATTTGAGGGTTTATACATCTGTTTTAACCTGAACGGTTTAAGAATCATGTTTACAGAATTAATTTGGTTATAAATATGAGAACAAATTTAGGGTACAACTTTAACTCGATCTTTCCCTTAGGCAAGCTGATTCATAAAGTCTGAAATATTGTTTTGGCCATGAAGTAATGTTTCCTCAAGCTTAATAAGTAAATGGAAGGAGAAAACCTAATAAAGCTCAAATCCCCAGCAGCTAAAAAGTTAACACCTTAGTGATGGAAAACCAAAATAAGAAAGGATGGAGTCCCGCCAGCACACAAGAGGTCCCAAACCTGCTAAACCTCTTTCTTAAAATTGTAACTCTTTTCTTTCAAGTTATTCAACCTTTCACCTAATAGGTCCCTTTTGCTGACCCTTGAACTATGGTTATTTGTATAGCATTGTGGTAATAGAGTTTGGAAATCTGAAAAACATTAAGTTAAATGCAAGGGTGTTGAGAAGGTGAAATTCTTTAAGTGAGCTGAAGAAATTCTAGCTGGAAGATTTAAACATGTTTCCCCGTAAGAGTAAGGGATAAAAAAAAATATTGTGAGTCTTTGGAAACATTATCAAAGTGTTTTAAGTAAAGAAAAAGAAAGAATATTATTGACAACACAAATGTGTGAAGAGTGGAGAAAAGTAACATTCTCTTCAGCGGCTATTTTAAAAATTTTTACAAAAGTAAAAACGTAGACCCATCAAAATTTTAATTGATATGAAATGTATTGCCAATAACACCAATACTAAAAAATTATTTTATTTATTCAAGTGATTGCAATTCACAGTCTGTAATATGAAGAAATGAGGAAGGCACAATATTCCCAGAGAGATTTTTCTTTCTTTGCGGGACTTAGTTTAATGGCATTGTTTTATTCTTTCTTCAAATGGGTTAAGGAGAAGAAAGGGAGGACATGAAATTGTGACTCCTTTGAAACAATATTAAAAGTATGCAAGCGTTAGTTGTTTTGACTATCCCAAAATATCATGATCTGAAGTGAAAAAACTTGAGTCAGTCTTAAGTGTCTTTTTATTTACAATATGATCATCATTGTCATCATCATCTAGATTTTGGCTCTTTAATTCACATTTTTAGCTTTAAGTATCTATGGTCTTTCTTCTGCAGAATTTTGGTGCTGACTTTTCAGTATTATTTGTGATTCTCTAGAATTTAATATCTAGTTGACAACAGAAGACCTCCTAATTTTTTAGTTGAGAAACGGAGATTCGCAGATAACAAGGGTTAAAATCAACCAATGTGTTATAATCTTGAATGACAGTAATAAAAGTGACTATTATAACACCTCTCAAAGGATGAGCTTTAGAGATGAATTTCTGGGATAATTTGAGAGATCGAAAAGTCTTTCTATGCATGACACCTGTAACCACATCTGCCTATCCTCTTTCTTCATATCTACCTACCTACCTTCTCACAGACTTGCTTTGTGCCTACATTAAGCAGTCCGTTCATTTATTCATTCAACAAACATTTTAGAGCATATCTTTTATGACTGTTTTTGTGCAAAACCCCAGTAGGAAGATTGAAAGACAAAGTCATTGGTCTCAAATAATTTTAGATTAAGGCACTGAAGACTTTGGATACATGCAAAATATAAATGCAAAATCTGGTAGATAAAAACATTGGTCACTCTAAGTAGGTTTGGTTCTGTATTTTTTTTAGTAGTAGTAACACTGAACCTGAAATAAGCAAGCTTGGATTTGAGGCCTACATTCTCGACTTAGGTTTGCCACTAACTATCTGGCTAAGAACCTAGGATGGGCCAGTCCACTTCCCTCTCTCCTTCACTCCAACCCAGTGATTAATTCTGTGTTCACCAAGTCTTATCTCTAAAAGGACCATTGGAAACACAAAGTCATTCTGGCACTCCTTAGCGCTGCCTTTCTCTTACTTGCATTCCCAGAATACCATGTGTGAATCTCCAATACAGTATAGAGCATACTTGGTGAGATATTTGCTAATCTATCATTTTTCCCATGTTCTTCTTATCTTCCTACCCCCAGCTTCTACTATAATGCCTGAAACATCGCATGTGCCACAAATATTTGAATCAATGAGCGAGGGTAACAGCTATAATAGAAAGGAACTCTAGAAACAGATAGAAACAATATGAATCTGGCAGTGATTATAATCTCACCTAAAGAATATGCATTATGTATTTTGCATATTTTATTATATAACAGAAATCTTCTGTGTGGGTGACATTTAGTATGGGAGGCAGTTTTCTCCTGCCATATGGCAGTGTAAGTCTATTAGAGTATGTTTTACAGTTTGTTGGAAGACCTGTCAAATCAGAGAAGAACTAATGTATGCCCACCCAGTCACCACTGGCGTGTGCAAGAACAAATGTCTCCTTTCCGGGTCCCCACTGTACACTTGGTTCATTGACACCTTATATCAGTGGCCTTCAGGACAACAAATAATCTAAAACTTGTGTGATCATTTGTATAAAACTCCCAGATCATAATGTCCACTGACATTAAACATCTGGGTCTGTTCAGGTATTGATTACATTGCTGTTTCTACACATGGAATTTGTGGAACCATTTTTACACATCACTCCAGTGAGTTTGATCAAACAAGCAGGTATAAGTCATCTAAGAGGTTAATTCATCCAATGTGCTTTATATAATGTGTGTCCAATAAATGTTTCTGGAGTGAGTGTTTTCACTGAGTTAATGAATTTGAATAAACTTGTAAGTATGAGTGTCTGAATATTACAAATTCCATGAGAAAGAGAGACTGGGTTGTCAACTTATTACAAAGAAACTCTTCAAAAAACAACCTCCATGCATCAGCATGGGGAAAATGGTTGTATGTTGAACTGATGTGCCTGTCAATTCAGCAACCTATGAATGTAGCTATTAACCAAAAATATAGAATTAGAACCTACTAATACTTTTGAGGTGTATGCATCACTTATGCCGATCTTTGCCTACTCTAACAAGATATGGTCCTTGTCTTTGTGTTTTCATTTACTTCATGAGCTTGTCATTGGGTTGGATTTTTGTAGGTCTGATCAAAGGAGAAAGATTGTTTTGAACTCCACACCAACTTCATGAGTTAACACTTTTGAAAGAGAGGCGTATCATATACTCTGATGGTGTTAGTCCATACAGGCACTAAAGGGAAACTTCTCAATAAATCATAGTGATTGACTGCAACATATTTTAATGTATTTCTGTAATCCTTCTTAAGAAAAATATATACATAGCCACATAGTTATCAAATGCACACACTTTATTATTATTGAAAAAAAAACCTTTATAACCCAGTTATTTTCTTACACTGTTTGTTCAAATCGGTTAGGAAACAACATTGAATAGATCGATGTGTTCATTGTGGTAGAATTATATTCAAGAAATTTAGATGTTCACGTTTATTGACAGTTGTATGTATGTAAAAGGCATGCATTATTCTATTTATGGATTTATTGAGGGTAAATTAAGGGCAAATATAGTTTTTCTTTCGTAGATGAAAAAAAGTTCAGGCTATGCTTAAAAGAACCATCTGTCTATCTTCTTTCCTCGTGGGGTTTTAACAATGTAGAACCAAAGAATTTCATTGATCCTATTTTGCATCCCCAAGGATTTGCTTCTCTCTGTCCTTTCCCAAGTGTTTGTCATTTCCCATGAAGCTATATCCAACTTTTAAGTACATAGAGTTCCTTTCTTGCTTAATCCCATCATGAGCCTAGAGCTATTCTTAGCCAGAATTAGGCTTTCTTGTAATGATTGATGTTATATCAGTATCATTAGAGATTATGACCAAAATTATATCAAAGCATTCTACAGCTCACTGATCTTTAGAGGGGCAGTTCTTAGTTACAATTTATAAAAGTGATCAATTCCAGTCCAAAACAGAATTATAACCTCCTCACCCCACCTCCTAGTTTTCTTATCTCAGTATTTTTACCCCCATTTCAGTTTCGTGGGTATGGAGTCTCAGAGATTCTTTTTCTTTTCTACCTGTCTCTTAGCCTGAGTGTTTACTTTGTCACCAATTCCTATCAATACACTTCGGTAATTTGTTTTCATTTGTCATATGCTTTTCCTTCCCACTGAGAAGGCTCAGGTTCAGATCCACATGGTTGCTCTTCTGTTCAGACTAATCTCTTAATTGAATTCTCAAGCCTTGGCTTTATATAAGCAGTGCTCCACACAGCTCTCTAAAATACAGCTTGGAAATTCTCATTCTTCCCAAGCACAATTCAAGAAACCCTTTGGATCCCACAACATAAATAATAAAAGCCACATTCTTAACTCTTGACCTCGTGACACAGTATGACTCCTACATCAACCACCTGCACCTCCTTTTCCCTGTCCCTCACCCAGCACCAGTTCATTTTCTTTCTCCTCCCATATGAATGGGGTTTGCTAAATGGTGGAGAATGGGAGATGGTTGTCCATTATCATCCCTTCTATGTGGAGGACTCCTCCAACAGGAAATTCAACTATAGGAAATATTAAGGATTTGGGAGTCAACAAGTCTGGATTTGAATCCCATGTCCCATCCTTTTCAAGTCATGCCAGTTTAAACACTTTAATTGGAAGATGGAGATAATCCAGATGAAGTTAATGTTCATGTGAAAGTATGTGCTGGAAGAATGGGAACAATTATTAATGAGTATTATTTATATAATAATCACTTTGAAAAGTTGTTTTCAGTTCTGTTCTTAACCCTGATGTGACAGTCTGACCATCTGTGTTCAATGGGCTGGGTCCAGTCACCTTAAGGCCAGTTCTTCAGAGAGAGTCAAAGCTTGTGTTTCCGCTTCCCTAATGGTCCCCAGATTAGCAAGAGTCTTGCTGGCAGGTGGAGTTTCCATGTCTGCCAATTGTTCTCACTGGCAAATATCTTCTCATTAGTTTCTTCTGCTAAATAGCATCTCACTTCAGATTTGCTCAAAAGAGCAGATCAAAGAAAGTGTGTGAACTTCGGCCTGGGTGTGAGACTGAAGAAGGAAGGGCAATGACAAGGTGAAACTCATTTTCCAAAGCGATTTTGTCAGGACTGAATACTTGTGAAAAAAGATCTTCCTGGTTTTTTTTTTTTTTTTTCATTTCCCTTCCATTCATTAAGGTCTGTGTTGCAACCTGAAAATAAACTAATCAAAAACTGAAACTGGATAACTCTTTTAATACTTCCAGAATTATAGGAAGATCTCTTGAAAGTAATCAAACTAAGGTGAGTAATTTAATAAGAACACATAATAGATATGTAACTCTGGTTAGGTTAAGAACCCATGGAGAAATATATTAATCTCCACTCATAGCAAGTGAATAATAATATTAACAGCAGTAACAACTGTACTTAGTGTTTCACTTTTTCAAAGGCAGGTCACATCAGCATGTTTGGTCCTCATGGGAACCCTACCCAAGAAATAGACCATGAATCATGTTTTTAAAAACAAAGATGGCACTTTCCCCAAACATCGGTCTCTTCATTGTAGATGGACAAAATAACTTTTGATTTACAGCAGCTACATATGAGAGTCCTGATTTTGAATAATTACTTCCTTTTGAGTACATCTAATTTTAAAACACATATCAAATATGATGTTTTATAGACATGTAACATTTTTATTATGGGGAAAATGTAAAGTGGTCCCTGTACAAGGGAAAAGGTTTAGAAAATACACATTAACTATGAAAATATGAGCTAGAAACGCTTGCTTATTACTCATAGAACTATTATTCAATTATTGGCACATTTCTTTTTGTTGCATTTTCTGCTATATATTTGTGTGTACATTTGAAATTATAGTTTTACATGACTCCTTTGATTCTATTTAACATCATAGCAGGATGTATTATAATGTCTTTAATATTTTTTGAAAACGATTTTTTTGACAGCTTCTTGATGTGGCATCATAATAATGTAATAAGCTAATCTTTTTGCAATGAAAATCCAGATTTTTCCCAAAAAAAGTATTTTTATTATGATGAAGTTTTTCAGTTGTTTTCAACAACTACCTTTAATTACAGAGGAAACTTTCTCAGAAGCACAACTGTTATGTCAGAACGTATAAATGTTTCAACAACTTTTGTGCATATTTCCTCCAAGTTTTAAACAAATTAGTCCAACAATATCTTCAGAAAGTGTCTCAAACAGATAGTGTACATACTGTTTTCATTCCAAAGTTACACCTCTAGAAAAAGAAGCAAATAATTATTTAAATAAATGTATATGTTTGATCATCATGGCTGCATGAGGATCCAGCACTCCTGTTAAGTCATCTTCTACATTGTAATTATAACCCATACCAGGAGAGGAAAAACCAGATGACTTTCCTGGAGGATTAATTGACATAAACTCTAAAGAGGAAATTGAGTACTGTACGGTAAGGTCTGGGTGATAGAATACAGCTCGAGGGCCCTTTTCTTTTATTCCTACATCTTCATTGACTTCCTGGTGACCAAAGTGCCCCTTATCCTTCAAGCTCATCTGTTCCAGGACCTGGGTTTGATCCCTTTTCTGTGCACTTTATCCTACACATCATAGCACATTCCATTTAGGAACTGTTGGAGATCAGTAATTTTGTCTGGTTCTATTTTTTTTAAATACCAAGCTCAAACTACCTGTCTGCATTAAAATGAGTATTCAGGAACTGTTAAATGAATGATTTTTTTTTTTTTTTTTGAGATGGAGTTTCGCTCTTGTTACCCAGGCTGGAGTGCAATGGCATGATCTCACTCAATGCAACCTCCACCTTCTGGGTTCAAGCAATTCTCCTGTCTCAGTCTCCCGAGTAGCTGGGACTATAGGCGCGAGCCACCATGCCCAGCTAATTTTTGTATTTTTAGTAGAGACGGGGTTTCACTGTGTTGCCCAGGATGGTCTCGATCTCTTGACTTTGAGATCCACCCACCTCAGCCTCCCAAAGTGCTGGGATAATAGGCGTGAGCCACTGCACCCAGCTGAATTAATGTATTTTCTAAGTTATTAGTGAATGGAAAAAGTTTCAATGATCAAACTGCATTGATGAAAATTTCTCAACTCTAGTTGAGCTCCTGATTATATTGCATTTATCCTGAAAAGATTTAATAGGCACAAGAAGAACTCAATACATTGCAATCATACTTCCTTAGGTATCCATAGCATTTATCCTTTTGCTCCCTCTTTAAAAACATAATACCTTTTTTTATTAATAAAGGTGGTGTTTTTGACTGCTAATGTCTCCCCTTTTTCTGTTTTAATAAGAAAATAGAGTATGTTGAAAAGGAAAGGTTTTAGGCACTTTTTTTCTGGTTAAGAATAGAAAAGTATAGCTTGCTTTTTTATTTGTGTGCTAAGGATATCATTTAGGAAATCAGCTTACTGTTCAGGAAGCCTTCTCATGAACAATATCTGGTAGGGTCGACATGGTTAAGTATTTGGTTATCAATTAAATTTTTTTTAATTAAAATTTTTCTTAAGTTATTTGTACATTTACTTTTTTATTCAGTGGGTAAAAAATAAAGTGAATACTTCATAAAACTAGCCAAGGGAAAAAAAACACAATAGTTTAATCCTTTGCTTGGAGAGTAAGCCTAATATTAATTGAGAATAGTGTTAAAACTACAGAAAAATTGAAAAGATAGTGCAGAGAGCTCTCATATATCATGGCTCTATTTTCCCCTATTATTCACATTTTACATTGGTATAATACACTTGCCACAATTAATGAATTAATATTGATACATTATTAAGAAAAAGTATACATTATCAGATTTTACCCAATGTCCTTCTTATGCCATATTACAGTTAGTAGTCATGTCTCTAGGCTTTTCTTGGCTGGGACATTTTCTTAGATTTTTCTCTTTTCAATTACCTTGAACATTTGAGAAGTACTTGTCAAATATTTTGTAGAATTCCCCTCAGTTGAGATTTGTCTGATGTTTTTCTTATTATTTAACTAGAATTATAGTTTTTAAGAGGAAGACCACAGAGGTAAAGTGTCATTCTCATCATGTCTCTCATCAAAGATATCTGCTATCAACATGACTCATCAGATTTTTCCACTGCGTAGTTGTTATTTTTCTACTCTTTCTATACTGCACTCTTTGGAAGACAATTATTGTATATAGCACAATAGTTCACACACTAAAAGTATGAAGAGTTAGAATCCATCTCACTGAGTGTGGATTCCCATGTACATTATTTGGAATTCTTTTGCATAGGAATTTTGTATCTATCTAATTCCCACATCATTTGAATTTGCTTTGCACCACTGAATTTGCTTTACACCATTGTCAAAAGTCAGTTGACGATATTGGTGTGGGTCTCTTTCTAGGCTGTCTATTCTGTTTCATTTCTCTACATGTCTGTTCTTTCACCAGTACTATGCTTGGTTGAATACTGTGGCATTTATTAAGTTTTGAAATCTGGTAGTGTCAGGCCTCCAACTTTGTTTTACCTTTTCAGAACTACGTTGGTTGTTGCAGGTCTTTTGCTTTTTCACAGAAACATTAGATGCAGTTTGTCAATATTTATGTAATAGTCTGATGGAATTTTAATTGTTGATTGAGATTGTGTGGAATTCCTAAATCAAATTGAGAAGAATTTATATTATTTAATTAAATCTTCCAATCCATTAATATGTAATATCTCTCCACATATTTAGGTGTTCTTTGATATCTTTCATTGTGTTTTAGTGGGAATTAAACCATTAAACCAAATCCATGGATTTTTAGAAGCTCATAGGTCAAAAAGAAGTCATGAGAAACTAAAACATTATTTAAACTATATGGAAATAAAAATACAACTTATCAAAATTTGTGTATAATCACATGCTGCATGAGGGAAATTTATAGCATCAAATATATTAGAAATGTATTAGAAAAGAAGAAATACTAAAAGTTAATAATTCAATCTTCCATTTTAGTAAACTAGAGAAAGAAGAACAATTTAAGCAAGGAGAAGAAAAGAAATAAAACTTGTAACAAAAATCGGTGAAAATGAAAACAGGGAAAGAATAAGGAAAATCAACCAAACAGAGAACTGGTTCTTTGAAAAGTTTGATAAAATAGAGAAACCTCTAGCCAAGCTAACCAAGAACTAAAGAAAAATGACACTGATTACCAATATCAGAAATAAAAGAGGTTTTATCAGTACATATCATATGGGCATTAAAAGAATAACAAAGCAACAGAATGAGAAAATCTATGCCCACAAATTTCCTACCCTAGATGAAAAAGACTGATTCATTGAAAGACACAAACTGTGAAATCTCATACTAAAATAAATAAATGGAGACTCTGAATATCTCTATATTTATTAAATAAATTTAATCAATAATTAATAGCCTCCAAGAAAAAGCACCAGGCCCACACGGTTTTAATGCAAATATTTAAAAGGAAACAATACTTTCCACAATCCTTTCCAGAAAATAGAAGCAGAAGAAATAATTTCTAACCTATTCTTTAACTTCAACATTACCCTAACTAGGTAATTACCATTACCTTAATCCCCAAACCAGGGAAAGAGAACAGCATAGGAAAATGGCAAACCAATATCTCTCATGGAAATGGGCACAACATCAAGAATATACAAGCAAATTAAATTCAACAATGTATAAAATAATTATACATTGCAACCAAGTGAGTTGTATTTTAGGAAGGCAAGGCTGTATTGAAAGCTTTCAACGTTAGAAAATCAATTCATAACATAAATAGGCTAAAGAAGGAAAACCGTATGAGTATATGAATTTTTACAGAGAAAGCATTTGACAAAAACAACAAAATTGATGATAAAAACTCACAGTAAACAGGATTAGAAAAACTAACTTGATTTTTTAAATCTACAAAAACTCAGAATTAACATCATACGTAGTGGTAAAAGACAAGACATTTTCCCCTTTGAGATCAGGAACATGACAAGTATGTCCTCTCTCACCTCTCCTGTTCAATACCAAACTCGAAATTCTAGCTAGAGCAGTAAGAAAAAGGGGGAAAAAGAATACTATAAAAAGGGGGGAAAAGAATAGTATAAAAGTAGGAAAGGAATTGAGTACAGTGGCTAATGCTTGTAATCCTAACACTTTGGGGGGCCAAGGCAGAAGATCACTTGAGACCAGGAGTTTGAGACCAGCCTTGACAGCATAGCAAAATTGTATCTCTACCAAAATTTAAAAGAGGAAAAATTAGCTGAGTGTGGTGGTAGGTACCTGTAGTCCTAGCAACTCAAGAAGCTGAGGCAGAAGAATACCTTGAGCTCGAGAGTTCAAGACTGCAGTGAGCTATGAACACACCCCTACACTCCAGACTGGGTGACAGAATGAAACTCTGGCTCCAAAAAAAAAAAAAAAAAAAAATTTAGTAAGATTAAAAATAAGTAAGTAAAATCATCTTTATTTGCAGATGGCAGTGTCATTAATGTGAAAAAATCAATTTGAAAAATAATCACCTGGATAATATATAAAATGCATATATTCCCTAGAAAAATCCACAGACATTCTTATTTAGTAAAAATGGGATCTGGCCCAGAAATATGCATGTTTTAGAAATGATCAAGTGTTTCTGATGATCAGCCAAGTTTGAGAAGTCCCTGAGTGAGATGCCATTGAAGAAGCAAGGGCACATCATCTTTAAGGGTTGAATCAAATCTTAAGAACCTAGATGAAAACAATGGAAGGTCACAACAGAGAGGAAGAGTTATCATCTCTGGGTGGCCTTGTCCAGTAATAGAGATTCTAAGCATAAATAATTTCCTTATTTTTTCAATTTATATTTTTTAACACTATCATCTAGCAAACAGTATATCTAGCGTTTAGCAAATGCCTTCATCACCTCCCCGCCAACAGCAACAACAACACAAAACAGATGCCGAAGCAAAAAAGGAAGGAAAGAAAAAGCAAGGAAGCAAGAGCATTTCTGTGCATTAACATATTTTCTAAGCAAATGAAAATATAATTCCTATTTTTAATTTTTTATCTTATTAAAGTCAATTTAATGCTAGAAATGTGAAGTTAGCAAAGCCTAATATAAGGCCATTTTTAAAAAGCTTTGATAAGACAATATGAATCAAATTCTTTTCCAGACCCACACTATGTTGAAGAGCATAGTTTGTTCCTTAGTTCCTCTTTGAATTTCTTAAAGTGGTGAAAGAGAATCACAAGAGTTAATTCTTGGATGACCTGTAAGTTGGTGGATTCCAAACTGCAAAATCAGGTTCTGGTTCAAGCAATGTGAAGCCCCTTTGGGGCTCCTCTTGGGAACTGTCTTAGGGCTTCTTTCTTGTTGGGGTCTGAACAGTCAGCTAAATCAGCCTACCTCCTGCATTTTATGCTTCCCAGTTATATGCCCAAACCCTACCTTTCCTGTAGGCTAATGAAGACTCTCTGAATGACTGCAGGTAAAACATACACCACTCACAGGTTAGAAGTCAAAACCAGGGCAGGCATGGTGGCTTACGCCTGTAATTCCAGCACTTTGGGGGGTCGAGGTGGGTGGATCACGAGGTCAAGAGATGGAGACCATCCTGGACGACATGGTGAAACCTTGTCTCTACTGAAAATACAAAAATTAGCTGGGTGTGGTGGCACACATCTGTAGTCCTAGCTACTCGGGAGGCTGAGGCAGGAAAATTGCTTGAACCCAGGAGGTTGGAGGTTGCAGTAAGCTGAGATCGCACCACTGCACTCCAGCCTGGGCAACAGAATGAGACTCTCAAAAACAAAAACAAAAACAAACAAATACAAAAACAAACAACAACAAAAAGTCAAAACCAGAACACTATATATGGAAAAAATAGAGCAATGAAGAGTCTCATACCTTCTAGGTAACTTAGACAGCTGTCATAGCTTCCAACTCCTCAGTCCCCATTCTACCATGATGGGGTTGTCTTAAAGGGGATACACACACACACACACACACACACACACACACACACACACACACAATTTATTTTTTAAAATTAAATCACTTCTAAATTATAAGCAAGAGAATTCTGAATAGTTTATCAAAATCCTCTTGACCAAACTCATTGCAGTGGGTGAAAGCATACACTTTTTCTCTTGTTTTGTGAAATGTGCTCTGAAAACTGAAACCTGGGGGGAGGATTCCTATGTGTGTGTTGAAGAGTCCTATATTTCTCTCTTTCCTGCACAGTGTCCCATTACACAACCCTGGAGCCTGGTGTCATGTTCTTGTTCTTATTTTTTCCATCCTAGTGAGAGAGACTTTTCTGTTCCTCCTCTCTTCCCTTCTCCCTGTGGTTCCCAGAGAGGAACTTGAGTTTTGAAAGTGTCACAACAGCGTCAGTGCTGATGTATAGGCCACAGTTGTTTCTCTCAAAAGGGCTTCAGAGCCCTCCCTTCTCCTCTGTTCCCTTCAAGTTGGGAATGATTCATCAGCTGGCCTTTAGCAAGAAAAGGGGCCAGCCTAGGGTCTCAGGCCTTTGACCTCTGTGAAGAGAAAGGTCACACTGCTAGCAACTGTGCAAGCTCCAAAGCTGGAGACACAGGCATAGAAACCCGAGGCGGAGGCGCCAGGCAGAGCAGAGGGGGATGGTGGGAAAGAGTGGGAGTGTAGAAAAGTTAAGAGTATATTTCTAAGAGACTCAGTGGATCAGCTGACAACTGGGGTCAAGGGTCATATTTATGCTTAATTCCCTGAGCATGTTACAGTAACATCTGCTTGTTAAAGAGTCTTTAGGGAGTGGGCCTGGGGACCAAGTGCTTCTGACCTCCTTCCACAAAAGGGGACAGGCTAAGAGATTAGGGGTTCCTATTAACGCCTGTGTTTGACTTAACGACTCTCCCCGCCCTCTCCTGGGCGTGATTTGTCAGCTTCACCCCATTTCATTTTATAATCTTGCTAAATATTTAAATGAGCCCCGAGTCTGTCAGTGAAGCAGCATCTGAAACTGCAGAAAAGAAAATTAGATTTCTATGGGGAAAAATCTGGGTGAAATGTATCTAGTGAGAAAGATGAAGAGAGGTAAGAACAAACCGAGGAACTGCTTTGTGTGTGAGAAGGGAGTCATTTCACAAAAACTTCTCAGGTTTTGACATCACAAACAGAATAAAAAGTCAGTTCTAGTTGTGTAATACACATTTTAACAGGAGGGGCAATTTGATCATTTGGTAGTCAAGAGATTATAACTTTATGTGATGTTTTGCCTCCGTCATTGATGGTCTAAACTCAACATGAGGACGGAACTCACCATCCAGGGGAGGTGAGCTGAGAACACTGATTTCACTCTTCCATTGACCTTTTTTGTTTGAGTCACTTTTATACTCTTTATGCATCCTTTAAAAGTTTAGGTTTTATTTTCTCCTGTCACCAAATTTATGTATTTATAAATAAATCGATTTATAAATAAAATAAATACATTTTATGTGTAAAATGCCCTCTCGCAATGTCTCTGGCCAAATTAATAATCAATGAAAGCATAAAGTAGTTACTGGAAAATGGGGGTAAAACAGCAAAACATGCACTGAGCTACTAAATTCTTTTTCTTTTTTAAAAAATTATTTATTATTTTGAGAGTACATGGTTGGTGCATACATACACACACATGCACACACACACACACACACACACACACATATATATATATATAATTTTTTTGAGATGTAGTCTGGTACTGTCACCCCAGCTGGAGAGCAATGGCACGATTTTGGCTCACTACAACCTCTGCCTCCTGGGTTCAAGTGATTGTCCCGCCTCAGCCTCCCAAGTAGCTGGGATTATGAGCGTCTGCCACCACACCTGGCTAATTTTTTGTATTTTTAGTAGAGATGGGGTTTTACTATGTTGACCAGGCTGGTCTCAAACTGCTGACCTCATGATCAGCCTGCCTTGGCCCCCGAAAGTCCTGGGATTACAGGCATGAGCCACCACGCCCAGCCCCTATGGGTATATTTATGGAGTACATGAGATACTTTAATGTAGGAATGCAGTAAGTACCAATCACATCATGAAAAATGGGGTATCATCCTCTCAAGCACGTATCCTTTGTGTTACAAGCAACCCAATTATACTCATGAACTTGTAACATGTACAATTATTATTGACCCTGTGTGCTGTCAAACACTAGGTTTTATTCATCCTTTCTATTATTTTCATACCCATTAACCATCCCCAGTTGCCCCTAACGCCCCACTACCTTTTTTCTTTATTTCCCAGAAGAACACTTCTGTGTCTACTGGCTTCTAAAATGCACATTTTGCACTGGTTACAATTATTCATATTGTGTGTTCCCATTTCTCATGATTTTTGCAGGGATGTTTCTGGAAGGACTCAGCTGGGTTCTATAAAATCTCTTGGTGCCACTGCCAGCTTTTATTTGAGAAGGAAACATTCTTGATGCCTTAACCACTAGCATGACTTTTTATTTTCACCTACGGCCTCCCACAGAGGAATAAAACCTGGGAGGTGGGGAAAGAAGCTTAGAAAATAGAGGATATTACTTTTAGCTAGAAAAAAGTAAAAATAGCCAAGTGAGTGATATCACACTCAGCCTCTTCTGGTTCCATGCGTAACAAAGTTCATGCAGTCTAACTTTCCATGTAATTGCATGAAAACAACATGTTTGTTATTTATATGCAATTGTCTTGGGGAAACCAGCTCTAAGGAGGAGAAGAGATTGTTCCAAGGTGAATTGCTTGTGAGTGTATGGAGTCTCTTCAAAGGTAAGGTCTTGGATGTGTGTGTTCATGTGTGCGGATGTGCACGCACACTTGAGGTCAGGGTAGTTGGTGGTGGGGTGGGTGATGGGAGCTGTTCAAACTACTTTGTGATTATAAATAATAATAATAAAAAATTCAATCGGAAGTGCGTTCTGCCAAACTTCACAATAAACCTCCTAGCAGGACATTGAGATTTTCTTAACCAGGGTCAGACCCACAAGCATAAGGCCAACGAGTTCAGTGGGAAAAATGACTCTTCTTCCCCATTTTTTTTTTCTTTCTTTTTTCTTTCATTTGGAAGGGCCCTCCTCATATACATGAAGAGCAATTTTCCAGTACATTAACCCAGGAGGGATCCTCTCTCCATCAGCTCAAGAGACAGAAAAGTTGAGAAACAGGGTGAAGGGAAGATGGATGGGTCTGGGATATGAGAGAGGGAAGTTTTTCCACTGTCCTGCCATGTACACCTAGGACAAAGCCTTCATTGACTGCAATGCTTGACATCAGCCTCATAAACTAGTAGTCAGCACAAAAGGTCTGACACTTGAAAGTACCAGTCCTGCCTTCTTTCTATTGCAGCTGTGCAGGGGGGGTTGGGCCCAACAGTGGTGTCCCTTTTTCAGCCCCTAGGACAAGAGGTGAAGATAAATAGTGTTGACTTTAATGCAGTCACACAATTTTGCTATTTCCCAAAAGACAACATTTCCTCCCAGGTCTCACATCGTGGCCCCAGGATAAAGAACTATCTTCCCTTTGGCCAAGGAGTAAGGGTGGACTGGGCCAGGATCCCAATGAGGGTGTGGAGTGAACATGTGGCTTGAGGGAAAAGGGTAGATGAAGGAAAAATGAGGAGTTATGGGAGCTGCTCCTCATCCTCTCTGGGGAGATGGTTTGGTTTTCATGCATTCCAGCTTGGTCACAGTGGTTTCTTTCGGTTTTTTTTGAGTTCTTTGGAAATGGCCCTAGAGGGGGAGGAAATGGACATAGGAAGGAAGACTGAAAACATGAATAATTATATGATTTAAGAGAGTTTTAAAAACCACTGTGGCATCTTTCTGTTTATTACAAAGCCAGAAAGTAAAATGCTTCCCTGAGAGCTTTTTGGTAATATGACTTTAAAACAAGCCTCAAAGGAGATGCAAGAATTCAAGAATCCTATGTACTGAAGGGAGGAATTGATCAGGTGTGTGGTCTGCAGAATTTGATTGTTGTTATAATTCTTCATTATTTGTCTGGGCATCGGCATAGGTAACAATTTTTTGTATTATTTCTTCTAGTGTCACGGAAGGAAAAATTTGAAATACCGAACACAGAATTCACTGGGGCTTGATGGGTTACGACCAAGTTAGATTGGCTGCAGAGGCTCACCCTGCCTGAACATCACCTTAACTCTTCTGACTGCAGAGTGCCACTTTGATTCTGCCTTTTCTCTCTAAAGAGACTATTTGGAAGATAATGTTTGAGCCATCCTCTGTCATAAACATCTGTCTGCAGTCAGAGCTCTTCATAATCAAAGTGGACTCAAAGGCTTAGAACATTGAAGCTCTACAGAGCAATCCAGAAGTATTTTAGTGCAGAAAGAGGGAAATATGGAGGTTCAAATACTTATAGACCTCTCATGGCCAGGCTGAAGCAAAGTCAGAACTGAGACATAAACGCCAAAGGAGAGTTCTGTTTAACCACCAACAGTAGAACTCAGATCAATGACAAGTTAGCTGGGTTTAACAACTGGCTGAATTTTCTTTTTCATTCGCCTGTCAAGCTGACAAATTTAGAGCTTCCTTGTACTTACGGCACCTGAGTGTCATTTGGGCATATCCCTTAGAAATTACTGATTCTGGCTGAGCATGGTGGCTCATGCCTGTAATCTCAACACTTTGGAAGGCCAAGGCAGGTGGATCACCTGAGGTCAGAAGTTCAAAAACAGCCTGGCCAACATAGTGAAACCCACTATCTACCAAAAATACAAAAATTAGCCAGGTTTGAGAGTGTGACCCTGTAATACCAGCTTCTCAGGAAGCTGAGGCAGGAGAACTGCTTGAACCCACGAGGTAGAGGTTGCAATGAGCTGAGATAGTGCCACTGCACTCCAGCCTGGGCGACAGAGTGAGATTCTGTCTCAAAGAAAAAATAAAGTTACTGATCCTAGGTATTTAAAAAACTCCATTCTATACAACTCTGCTACAATCTCATTCTAGAGAATATTTCTTGAGGCTAAGATTTAAAGATGTTTCCTTTGATGAGAAAATAGTTGAGATTGTTTTTTTTTTCCCATGAATCTTTTCACAGAAAAATGAATAGCTGAAATTTGGGAAAACAAATTTCTGGAAAGTTGAGAAAGTACTGACCAGTTTCCCATTCATATCAGTTTAACCGTCTTTTTAGGAGAATACTATATGTAAATGTGCATCTCTCCATGAGGTTGGAATATGTATTTTGAACTTACTGTGGCTTGCTTTTAAATAGTTATCTGGGAATATTTTTGACTTTTTGATACATGCTTCATGATTTGAAGAAGTTGGGTGTTAACAATTGTCTTTTGTTTTACTTTTGGAATTCATTATTTGTAGGATATACTTGTTTATTGACACTTAAGTGGAGGCTTGATGGTTCCAGAAACCTATTAGTTATCTCAGAATGCCACTCTCATAGGAATATCTCAGGTCTGTTTTCTGGGGAAACAGCAGCATGAACCTGGTCAACCGCCCTCTTTTATTCTTAAGGCTGTTGGGTCCTGAGTTCCACCCTCTTCTGGGCTCTAGAACATAGAGTGTCATTTGGCAGCTGTCAGACAGGAAAGTGCCGAGCTTCTTTGCAGCAGAGGAAAAAACAGCTGAATGCAATCACTTAGAAACCCCATTCTGAAGGTGTAGGAAAGAGAGGAGGTTAGGGGTGCTTCCAAAGGGTGTGCATGTGATGCTATGACATGAGCTACTAGAAAATTTGCCACGTTTTCTGTGTCTAGGGATGCTTCTTCCAGCCTGTTCTTCCCAGAGGGCACATGCTTCCACAGGTTTTCAGTGCCAAACACTGTCTAAAATAGAGGGGGAACTTTCTGAGTAGCTCTCCTCACAAACACAAAGTAATTGGATTTGTTTCTTCTCTTTCTCTTCCCCACCCCATTTGCTCCCTGTGCTCCGACTCAAAATGTAGGAAGGACTCTCCCAACACAGGTTATCCTCAGACCCTAGAGTTGAGAAGGTCCCTCAATGTTTTGTCCTTTCAAGCTCTTCAACCAGGAAAACAACAAGGCAGTTGAGAAAATTCATGATTTGGGTCTCTGGGGAGACCTCAGTTCTAGTTCATGCTCTTCTAACTGAACTTGGGCAACCATTTCACCCCCCTCAGTTTTCTAATCTGTGAAATGGGCAAATTAGACTTATGTCTGAGTGATTATTTTCTTTCTCTTTTGCTCCCTAAGTTCTAACAGTGACCTGAAATATAAGTACTCATGGAAAACAAATGAGAAAGTGGTGAAGAAAGCAATCAGATGTTAAAGAGTATAACCTCATTTACGGTATTAGAAAGGCCAGTGAATCTGATGCGTGTGCATGAGATGACCAAGCACTTCCTCCACTCTATCTTAGGAATTGGAATGAATATATCTTTGGAGTTTTTGTAGTTCTACTTGAGGACACATAGTTTTGTAACCGCACCATTAAAAACTGACTTTCCAGGCAGAGACGTCAGCATGCGGATGCCCCCGTGGGATTCAGCAACTGGCCTGGGCCTGGCGTCCATAGTCTGAATCAGAGTTTAAAAATTCTTTTAAATAAACAATAGTGTCCTGGCTTGGTGGAGGTTCTATTTTCTTGGGGGGAAAAAACTCCTCTATTTTTGCTTGCATGATATAAAGCCTTTATTTTGGGTAAAATGGGTATTTCCATCCATCTGTATTTATGCCGATGCGAGCTGTGGACACCACTGTGACTCTGGTCTTTGTACTGGGAGCTGAATAGAGCGGGTAGGGACTTCCTTTGTTTCTCACTGACTTTGTCTCTGAGAGCTAGACTATTGCTGCAGATAAAATGAAAAGATATTGTTTTTAGATCCAAAGATGGAAGAACTCCCTCTGTGCAGAGAAACCAAGTAGAACCAAGGCTGTAGATGCACCATCAGAAAAAGAGTAGCTGGAATGGTTTTGTTCTCTCTTCACTGGTGCTGGCACCAAGAGACTTCTGTTAAAGGCTTATGATTACCTATGCACCTTGATGCCAAATTTCTGCAGACAAGGATCAGTTGAATTAGGGAGCTAGTTGTTGTTTCTCATTCTCTAGCTTTGTTTTCTCCTCACTGATCCAACCTCATAGGATAATAACCCGGTAAACATGTCTAATTTGACATCCTGCAAACCTCAAACTTAGCGTATCTCAAACTTAATTCCTGTCACTGATTAGAAAAAAAAAAGGAGGGGGGTTCTGCTTTCTGTTTCATTTCCAATGTGTATTACTCTTTTTTGTTGTCTAAACTCAGAAATTGAGTCTTGCTTCTGAATTTTTTCTTCTTTCTCTCTTGCTTCCTATGTGTTAACAGTGATTCAATCCATTGACTCTTCCATCTATGACCTGATTCTATCCTTTTTATTGCTGTTGCCCTATTTAATAAAGGTTCTCAGATTTTTGTGCCTAAGCTACTGCAATAACCTCCTGAATTCCCTTTTTCATCACTTTGCCAATATTATTCCTGCTACAGCTGCTTCTTTTCTCCTTATGCTTCCACGGCTTGCACCTCATCTTGCTTTTTCACCCAGACCGAAATACTTTCTATTCCCTCACTCATCTCACCTGAGATTCTTCAGCAAGCCTACTTTGACCCTTTTATGAGTCCAGTGAACACTTTTCCTCTAGATCCTAATTGTACGATTAAGATTTACCATATGCTTCTCTATTTCATTTGAGGAAATAGATACAATATTCAATGTAGTCTTCTAGGAACTCTTAGAATTATGAACAAAATTACATGAAGATGATAAATCTGGTCAGAAAGTTAGGTAGAGAGATAGGTAGTTATAATAATAATAATATCGACACTGGGTATCATTGATCGAGTACTTCTCATGTGCCAGAAAATATCCTCAGCATTTTATTGTTGTTGAGTCATTTAATTCTACAATAACTCAGTGGGGGTTGGTACTCAGTATCCCATTTCACAGATGTGAAACGGGTTCAGGGAGGTTCAGTACAGTGAGCACATATGTTAAGAGAGCTCCAAACGATTATGAAAGCCCAGCAGAAGGATGGCCATCCCTCTCATCCAGTTGGTGGAAGAGTTGTAAAACAAGTGATAAAAGTGAAGAAAAGTGATTTGGTATTTTCCACTTAGTTAATGAGAAATGCTACATTTTTTAGTCTTACATTATTATAGTTTTATGAACTCATGTTTTGCTTCTAAATGGGTGGTAAGCTCCTTGAGGATGGGTATTAATTATTTTTGTCTGCTCCGCAGTGTCTAATTCAGTGCTGTTCGTATAGTAAGTGCATGTTGATCGAAAGTTAACTCTCTCTTGTAATTTTGAGCACAAAGGTGCTGCATTCCAGTTGTTCTTGTTGTTACAGTTCTAGGCATACACTTTGAGTTAGTCTGCTACTTTGATTGTTGGGAGCTAGGTTGCTTAGCAATACATTATGTACATGTCAGTATAATTATAACAATATTATTTTCAGATTTTTAATTTATTACGAAACACTTTTGGAGCTGTTTTTCTCTACTTATCCTATACTAAAGTATTGGTTGAAAAGAGTTTGATTTACCACGGAAAGGATTAGGGCTGGTAGAGGTGGGCTGATGTGAGCTGTTCATGATTTTCACAGAACCATTACTATTCTCTAGAGTTTCTCATTCTGGTAGTGTGTCCTTTCTAATGTGTCAAGTGACTTTCTCACAGGGTTGTTGAGAGGAATAAATGAAATGATAAAAAAGTAAAGCTATTAGAACAGAGTCCAGCATATAGTAATGTTATATAGGTGTTAAATATCACCATTGCCATATTCACTATCATCACAATTGTCATCGTCATCATCATGACCATCATTGTCATCACTCGTGTCCATACATCTTTAAGTGCCATTGGATGTCAGTGACCAAATGATGACCTTGGTGTCAGTACTAATATCAATACTGCACTTGGTTGTGTGGTCTTAGAAGGACTTATAATAATAGATTTACTTTATCTTCCCTCAGCAAAGACAGGTGTATTTTATTAATATACAACTAGTGTCATCACTTCTCACGCAGCATATACGACATTATTCTGGGGGGAAGATGCAGGGTCTTCTGCTTGGAAATAGTATCTATGACTCCATGGACACACCTCCACTCACTTGCTATTTAGCCTTCACTCAGCATCCTTGATCAAAAGTGGATTTACATTCCATTCAGTAAACACAATTATTTTAAAGGTCATTTGAAAGTTACTAACAAGTAATAGCTCTGAAATGTGTGACTAAAATTGAATTTATGATTGATCAGCAAGTTTTTCCACAAATCATTTTGTTTTTTAAATTAAATACAATTAGCTGTTATGATGGAGAAGTTATTTGTGATTTAAATGAAAAACAAATTGAGGATAAAACATATTTTGCTAGTGATCCATTTGTTCTTTCCAAGGGTAAATAACACATATTTATATGAAGAGAACTATTATAATTTTAATAATAACTATTGAGATATTCCTGTCCTGAAAGCTGCATGTTTAAAAATACTGATTTGGCAGTTTTCTTCCTGAATTCTTTGGAAGTAAAAATAATGTAGTGTTTTGGGTGCAGTTGCAATTACTAAGCACATAGCTCTTTCAGTTCAACTTTCCTGTGATGCATATTCTTTTTAGCAAAATTTGTCCCATGATAAAAAAAATTTTTAAATGAAAGATTTGAAAGAATGTTTTCAATAAAGTAAAATAGAAATCAATGGCAATGTGAGTCTTCCTAGTTCATCCTTTACTTTTTGATTTAAAATCAGACAAAGGTGGAAGAAATATAAACTCAAAATAAAACTTACAATGATTAAATACATGTTATTTTTAATTCATTATTCTTACTACTCTCCTATTGTTGCGAGCTGAGGTTGGGGATCCCTGGAATAGAGAAATGTCCCTCTTCTTAAAGTACTTCCTTAAATAAGAGTTCCATTGAAAACTAAAGGAGTGCTCAGGTGATTTTGATAAGAATTTCTGACTGTGTATTGTTTTTTTCTTAGATATGGTGATAATCTTTATAAATAATAGTTATTACCAAGCTATTTTAATAATTATTGATATAATAAATTCATTGTTTTTCTTCCGATTTTAATCAATGTGTGACCAAAGGAAATCATAAATAAGGTCTCCATCAACTAGAACTAAGACTCATAAAAGCGAAAACTCAACAGTAGGTTTGAAAATGAATTTGAGTATCTTAACACTCAAATTTGTTTCTGTTTGGAGTTTTACATTAAAATATGTTATATAAAAATTAAGACTGTATCAGTATCAAGTAACAGGGGCAGTTTTACAGATTTCCTTGAGGAGTTAAGTTCACCTTGCAGCTTGCATGCTAAGATATTCTCTTCCAAATTAGTAAGTCTTAAATTGTAAATCCACACAGGAATCTTAAAGCACTCTTGAGACATCAGAAGGAAAGTAAAGAGTTCCACCTTTTTGCTTATTCTTTCTCGAGTTAGTCTGGAGAAATCAGAAGGTTTCATATAAGAAACACATGGGCTCACGCCAAGTGTTGGCCTTTTTGATATTGGAGTGACCGGTGTACTCACCTTATTCTAAAAGAGGATATCTTTGTTATAATATATTCATCTACATGATTTGGTTATTGGAAAAGAACACTTATCTGAGCAGTTTTTGAAATGCTAAAGACTAATAAAAAATCAACACTAAAATTAGGTTTCCACACAAACTTACACTTCATCACACATGGCAGCAGATCACAGAGTGCTTTACAGAATAGCTTTGCCTCTCATTTGATGTCAAGGTGTTATGAGAACACACGCTTTTACATTTATTTACACCCCAAAATGTCCTGTAACAGGAAATTCACTCCATCAGAGAAGAGCGATTTCCATCCTCATTTGTGTTTGAAACATGAAAACAACATAACAGCTGCATGCTGCATTGAATAAAGAAGATACACATGCATTTAAATCACTTATATCTTACTTTTTTATGATGCAATTGTGAATTATGTTCTTTTTGCATCTGTAATTAGAGGGCAGAACAGATGGCGAAGGCTTCGTTTAAAGTGATGTGTCCATTAAAATAACCTATGCTGCCAAATGATTGTTCACTATAACAGGGTATTCATTCACTATGGCAGGCACTTTACTCTACTGAAATATGTTGCAAAGGCCCCTGGACTATACATGACGCTTATTATTTTTAAGGGCTTTCCAATAAAAGGGTTCACTGTAGCACAGCTAGCTTTGTACCTCATTTATCTTCTGAGCATATGTTTTACTATATTGTTCTAATTAAAAAGTGACCTTGTATATAATGATCAGAACTCAGTGCTGAAAATGATTCATATAGGAGCTGGGGATATAAGAAGACAGTCCAAGCCATATTAAACTTGGCAGTGAGAGGGGAATGGGGGTGGTGGATTGTCAGGGAGAAAACCTTTTCCCAAGATCAGAAGTGCAAAGAGTTCAGGAATATCCACTTATCTCTAGGACATGCTAACCTCTTATTTCACATTATTTGGGGAGACTTTTGGAAAAAAATCAAAATAAAAATGAAAGAATAAAGGTCATTGTAAAGTTTGTTGTAGGCTCATATAAAATTTAGTTATTTCACATTTGGCCAAAGCATAGTGACCTCCATGTTGTTCAAAGCTACTAAAGATGCATTTTGTCTTGCTTTGTTTTGTTAAGATATATTAGAATTTTCTTTTGCATACCAGATTATGTCAGCTATCATTATAAATATTATTGAACTTTCATTTTATCACCTTCTAAAGACAAAGAGCTTTCAAACATCATTTTATAGAATGCTCAGAACTTGGCAAAATTGTTATAATTTCTATACAATGAAGGAGAAAAAAAAGCTTTATAAAGATCATGAGAGTGGCACTACTTATCCAGCTGGTAAAGGCACTTAAAAATTATATACATAAAAAAATAGAAGACAACATAGATGACTTCTTCATGTAATTTCTGGGAAAAAGACTTTTTAAATCAAAACTGATGGAAAAAATAAAAATCACGTTAAATATTCCACTAACAAAATTAAAATACAAACACCTAAGTATGTATAACTGATATGAAAAAAAATTATCCTTAATATGTGAAGAACTCATACAAATCAATAAGAATAGTACTGAGAATTCCAGCTGGAGGGAGAGGGTAAAACCAGTGAGTTTAGAGGAGGAAATACAAAGCAATAATTAAGATAACAAATGTGTTAAACTTTATTTGTAATCAAACTATCTTAAATAACAGAAAGTGATGTTTTCAACTAAAACTCTACGAGCCATTTTCAAAATGTTCAGTCACTTCTAGTGAAGACTCAGTAATAAGGCAGTGTGGTTAAGAGAACTAATGTTGGAAACTCTATCTAAAAAGCATTTGATTAATTTGTATTAAGAACATTAAAAATTGTGTGCATTTTATTTCTCCATTCTCCTTTTATAAGCAAACACTACTAAGGATCAAGCAGAAATGTGGACGCAACTTTGTGAACTAGGATGTTAACAATAGTGTTATTTATTGAAATTAAGAAAACTTGGAAACCACCTAAATACCAGCATTTGAGTAATGGTTTGGCAAATTTTAATATTTGCATATAATACCCGAATATTTCAGCATAAAAATGATGTTCTTAAAATTTGGGCTCTGTCTGCAAAGAAGAAATTCTATATAAAGTTGACTTGCATGCAATTTTCCATTCCAAAGTTCATTATGAAAATTTATTTCTGGCAAACTGAATTCGATCTCTCAAGCATTCTCTTAAATTTTGGTTCCTCATTGGGAGATTCTCATACTTTGGCAGGTTTTCTGCACCAGCTTTTTTGTGAGTAGTTAATGATCTGTAAACAACCGTTTAAAGGCACCAGGGGAGTTCACCACTTAGGAGAATTCTACAGGGAACTCTTTTGTGAAAAGAAACATTTTTGGGTAATACAAATATTCGTCCCTAAACAATTTTTTATTTGTTTTAAATTTTACTTTAGAATCCTTTAGGTGGAGCTACCAATCATCATAAGAGTATTTTTATTTCTGAGAAAAAAAAATCACTCCCATTTTATCAAAGTAAATGTTTCCCCATCTTCTTTCAGAAACTTTAATTTGACATTGTAATGAGAGGGTGCACTGTGGAAGTGGAGAAATTCTCAATGATAAGGGTTTGATTTTCAGATTCTTTGCATTGCTATTTATGGAATTCTGTAAATATTCTTAAAATCTTTTATTTTGTTATTTAAATTAATTTAATTAATTGATTTATTTTGAGACAGAGTTTTACTCTGTCATTCAGGCTTGAGTGCAGAGGCATGATGTCAGCTCATCGCAACCTCCACCTCCCAGGTTCAAGTGACTGACATGCCTCAGCATCCCGAGTAACTGGCACTACAAGTGTGTGCCACCAGGTCTGACTAATATTTGTATTTTTGATACAGATGGAGTTTTGGCCACACCAGGTCTGACTAATATTTGTATTTTTGATACAGATGGAGTTTTGCCATGTGGCCAGGCTGGTTTCAAACTCCTGGCCTCATGTGTTCCTCCTGCCTCAGCCTCCAAAAGTGCTGGGATTAGAGGTGTGAGCCACATTTTCTGGCCATATTCATTCAGTTCTTTCATGGGCATTGGTGTTATTGTGTGGAGCTTAGAAGTGAAGTAGCCTAAGGCAGGAGAAGAATTGCTTGAACCCAGGAGGCGGAGGTTGTGGTGAGCCAAGATCGCCCCTTTGCACTCCAGCCTGGGCAACAGGAGTGAAACTTCGTCTCAAAAAAAAAAAAAAAAAAAAAAAAAGAAAAGAAAAGAAAAAAGAAAAAAAGAAGTGAAGTACCAAGCACAATTAAATCAAGTAGGCTTTCCTGGGTCCTGCATCCTTGGAAGGAACTTAGAAATACCCATGAGCTCTACACTGATGTGGAGAAACTGCAGAAAATCACTATTCCCCCTCATGTGAGGTGCTGTGAGTAGAGAAACTGGATTTCCTTGCCTAGACTTCCTAACTCTCATGCATCTCTCAGTGTCCCAAAATGTCCCAGTGTAGACTAGGATGATAAATAACACCAGTTTCATAAGAAAATCACAAAGATTAACAAAACAGTGATATTGAAATGATTTTCAATCTTGTACAGGGAAATTGAACACTTACCATATTGTGTGCTTTCACTGCTTTCTTGTCAATTCCATCCCAGACTGTGAAGTTCAGTGGAACAGGTGTGAGGCGGCCAGGCGTGATGGCTCACACCTGTAATCCTGGTAGTTCGTACTTTTGGAGGCTGAGGCGGGCAGATCACTGGAGCTCAGGAGTTCGAGACAAGCCTGGGCAACATAGTGAAACCCCTTTTTACTAAAAATACATAAATTAGCTGGCGTGGTGGTGCATGCTAGTAATCCCAGCTACTTGGAAGACTGAGGTGGGAGGATCGCTCAAGCTTGGGAGGTAGAAGTTGCAGTGAGCCGAGATGGTGGCCTTTGCACTCCAGCATGGGCAACAGAGTGAGACTCTGGCTACTAAAACAAAAACAAAAACACAAGTGTCAGGCCTCATTCACAATTCTTTTCCAGGACTTACCCTATGTACTGCCTGAGAGTCCACACTTCTGTATTTTATAAGTAGGTATTTTCTTCTCTTTCATTGAGCTGTGCATAAAGTACCTGCTTATAGTTTCTGAGTAAAGTGTTATTATATTTTAAACTCTTTGGAGGATGCCCATGTATTCCAAGGATCAATAGTTCTGCCAGTGTTTATGCTACATTTATTTATCAGCTTCTTCTCCATCATCATTAACTACTTCACACAAGGCCATGGACCAAATTTAAAGACACTTTACCTGTCCAGTAGGATCTTAGAATCTAGTCCCTTCCTGACACAATATGATTAACTAGTAACAAAGAGATTAAGTATTCAGCATTCCAGATTCTATCTATCTACAGATGGAAAAAATATTCCAGACATATTTTTTATGATTTAAAATGGAATGAGGACATAAGAAGAGTGCAGAACTAATATAGAATAAAAAAATGGCTGAATATACATTGAAATGTGGTTGCCAAATATACCTGGAGAAAATGGGTCTTTTGTGTTTTTTTATTACGAAAACTCAATTTTACAATGTCAATATTTACGCTTTCATTTTTGATCTCTGACCAAGCTGTTTGTTACTGTTGGAACGGTGTTCTACACAACTGCTCCTTCTATGCCTTTACATTGTGAAATGGGTCTTGGCTGGTCATTCTTTTTCATCGAGTGCATCTATCTTTCTAGGTTAAGACTTTCTGTCTTTACTTCCCAAAAGGTTACATCTATAATAATTGTGTTATTCTACCTGCCAGTGACCATTTCTCAATTATTTTAACGCAAGTATTTGTGGTTTTCAGAAGGAATATGCTTCCCATTTCTTCCCATACATAGATGTTTGCTTAATGATTGCCTGTGGTTTGCTTCTCTGCCCCAGAAAATTAAGAGGCCATAGATCAAGGAAGAAAATGCTAATTCAAAGGCCGAGGTTGGCAGGGTTTGAATCTTTTATCAGCCTGGTGAGATGGTTTGGAAATCTATGGTTTGTTCAAGAGTTTTCTTCTGCCTATGCAGGTTTTAATTCATTAAGGTCAATTCAAGAAGCTTTGCAGCTTTACATATCTGGCCACCCAGGTAAGCCAACCTTGTGTGTGTGTGTGTGTGTGTGTGTGTGTGTGTGTGTGTGTACCCTGAGACCTTGAGCACTGTTAATTCCAGTTGTGAGTGAAGGTGATGACTGACAGGTTTTCACAGAGGACAGTTTTCAGGTCTTGAAGAGACTTGTTGGGATAAACACATTCAAGATAACAGCATTGGGGCAGGACAAAAGCAGCATCATTGTGAAAATGCCTTCAACCTGAAACGTTCTGATGGAACTATGCATGAACAATGGACACAAACTGCCTAATGTGGTATGTAAAGACAGCAATAACCCTTAATGGCAACTGTAAAATGAAGCATTATGTTAGTCAGCAGAAAGGAAAATGCAAATTGATTCTCTTTTTGTTTAGATGTAAGTGCTTATCAAGGTTAGTAGGTATTCAAGGTCTGTGACACCAGAATAATTTGTTTTATTATAATACATGTAAAAGAAGAGCACTTGGGGCTTTCTGAGTCACTCAGATGACCAGGTAAAATTCTGCAGTCCAGGTTTTAACAATCTCCTCTCAACATATCTCATACCCTATCTGATAGGGAGAAGGAGATTCAGAGCTGAAGCTCTTTCAGCAATGAGACGGGAGAATTAATCGTTACAATGGGCGATAGCTGTTTATATTTTTTCGGTGAGAATATTGAATTGAAACTCACATTTTGACTTGAACTGTTTCACAGCTGCCTTTTAGTAATAGGGTTTCCGAGCTCTTTATCTCAGTCACTGCCGGGACGCTGGCAAGATATTCACTGTTGATTCTCCCCAATCACAGAGGCAGACAGCAGAGCTGAAGGCACACGTGAATCAGTTTGGTTAGAATTTAAACCATACACAGCTCAGCCACCACATCTCAATCTCTACTAAATTGAAAGTCTATAGGACCCTTTATTCTGGCCCTGTCACCACCCTGAAGTAACAGCTTAATCTATGGATGCTGTCACATAGTGACACCTATTGTTGGAAGATGCAGTCTTTGGCAATGCTCTAGTGCATCTCTACCCAGATGGCAGCTCAGGAAGAGGGATGCTAGGAGGGCACAGGGAGTTCACATGATGGGCAAAGCTTTTCATTTGGAATACTGAGCCACAGTGAGAGCTCCTGAATGTCTTCTCTGAGTACAACTCAGCTCAAATGACAGGCTCATTTATGAAGATGTTGGCAATGTTAAACAGGCTTGCTGCTCAGCATTTTCTCTAAGGTGTTAGGTAGAGGCAAAATGCTACTGACCATTCTCACGCATGCTAATGAACCAGATCAAGCCAGCTCTACACACGTGGACATAAACACAGAAATGGACACACCTCTATAGTTCAGAAAGATTTGTTATTAGGATCTTCCTTCTGGTAGATGAGTCCTAAAATCTTCACAAAAAAATGGTGACTTTTATTCTGTGAGTGGCTGACTGATGGAAATAGCTAGTTAGTTACTACTCTAGGGTATTGCACAGGTGTGATACCAAAAACATGCAAGAGGTAGTCATTTTCTTCAGGGAATGTAAAATCAAAATTTGGGCTGGGTGTTTTCTGGCTTCTCATGCTATTACTCTGAAAATAAATGTGAGAGTTTTCTTGGGAATGCATCATTATTTGTCAAGGGAAAATCACAGAGATTTTTACTATTTAAGAGTAATACACTGTAAAAACAAAAAATTTAGTGATTTCTTTGGTTTGCAATCAACAGAAAAGAAGTTGAGCTAGTTTAAGAAAAGAAGAAAGGATATTCATCAGAAAGATACTAAAGGTGTTATGGAAGGATTGAATCAAATGGCCTCAAAAGGAGTAGAATTATGTCAGTCTTGGGACCTTAAAGAACAGTTGATTTTCAGCCTTCCCTCTGGAGATACACCCTTAGTTGACTTAGCTCTCAGTACTTCTCTATTAATGCAAAAGTTCATGTAAATGAGACCCTGACTGGCTCAACTTGGATGAGGGGTTGGTCAGATAATATCACATCCTGTGTCCAGGGATACAGGATTGTAACACTCATGCTTGGCCACTGAGGAGCCTTTCCTTGGTTGAGGGAGAGTTCTCAAGGAAGGAAAAAGTGTGAGATAGACACCCCAAAATATGTCAGTTACAATGGTGGGATAATAAAGGCTCTCACTCTCTGCAAACACTGATCCCATTTAAGAGAAGCAAATGCTGGACAAATAAAAGTTTCAGAATGGCGTAGAATTTACTTTTATAGAAATTAATGACTTGGAGCATTGGCAGTTTGAACCCTGATTGTGTACTGTCGTCCCTCTCAATCTGTTGTTTCTTGCTTAGTTGGTCGGGCTACTGATGATTCTGTATATAGCTCAATAGGGTCAGCATTAGTTTCATAACCAAGTGATAATGTAGGCCCAGAAGAGGAGGTAATCTTGATCATAGGATAAACTCCAAATACCATAGTCTGGCTTTCTTCCTTTCACAATCTGGTTTTTCTTCTCAGCTCACCCTGTTCCCTGGACATGTAGTGTAGGCAAGCTTCCAGTTGCACATAAAACTTTTTGCATTTCCTAGAACACATTGCATATCTTCTGTGCTGATGCCCCCTTTGCATATGCCATTTCTCTTGACCTGGAAAGCAATCCCTCCTTTCTACCTGGCAATGTTCTACTGGCCCTTGAAAGTGCATAACAGGGCTCATATATCACCTCTTCTAGGACAACCCCTTTGTCCTGAGCATCTGTCAAGTGCTTAGCTCTGCAGTGGTCTTGCTCCAGTCCTCAGAACACGTGCTCCCAAAGATGAAGATGATGTTTCTTCCTCACCTTTGCATTCTTCTCAACATCTAGCCCAATGCTGGCACAAGAAATGCTTTTTGAAAGAATGAAGAAGGTGGTGGAAATGTGATTATGAACTGGTGACATCCAGAACATCTCCTGCTGCTTCACAGAGCCTTACAGCTGTCACCTGGACCTTCCGTTTGCAGCCTATAGATGGCAATGAGAGGTTTCTCTCAGTTGCTTTTCTTTTCTTCAGGTCTAATGGTAATGACAGATCATTCAGAAGCATGCTGTGTTTGGAATGAAACCAACACAGCAACAGTGTTATATATACTTCAGTCCCTATCAATTTTGACAGGATTTTTAGATGGGGATTTTATGACGAAAGGCCTCATATCCCATCACACTTTCCCTGAGCCATCCATTCCTGGGGGAATGTTTGTCTACAGTTGCAAAAAAGCCAAGAAAACATGCAGCATATTGGTTCCTAGTGTAGGGAGCGTCCCATTGTTTCTGTTATTGGCTACACAGACCCACATGCTATTTGGGTGCATGATGTATGCATAATATATTTATATATTCATTTGGGCAAATTATACAAGCATATGCACATATACAGCCACCTTTTCTGGATGCAGGGTGATAAACTCACACACATGCACACACACACAAATAAAAGGAAAGGAAAGAAAAAAATGATCAGTGTTTTCACTGCTTTATAGATAAGCATCAAAAGTGTGGGCAGAGGTACAGCATGTTAAGTGAGATGGGCCTTCCTAAATTTGTTGCATCTTTCATCTTCACTGTGTCCATTTTGCTAAATCTGCTTACCAAAAATCAAGGGCAGTGTGCTAATTTGCCTAATTTGGAATTAGAGAGAAATGTGGATTGATTTTCAACTTCTCTCAGAATACAGGGGAAGGGCCATCTGTTAGAATTAACTGGGTGTGTAAATCCCTTTTGATGCATCTTCTCTGACAACAGGGTAGAGGAGTAACTGGTCGACCACAGCGTTCTCTCTATTCACAGTGAGAAATATACTTTCCTTCTGAGAAGTCCATCAGTTAATATTAACAAGGAGAAAGAGAAGGAATAACTTGGCAGGAAGCGCTGAATCTCCCCCTGACTCGATTCAAGAGATCATCAAGGAAGGAGTCTAGCTGTAAAGTATACCTCCCTTCCTCTGATGAGAGTGGCGACCGGGGTGCCTGGAATCAGAGGGCAGCCTGCTCTCCTATGGCAAACAAACACCCACTCTGGTAAGTGCCTTTTAATGTGCATCAAGTCTTTGTCTAGGAAAAGGATGCACAGTTGGCAAGTACAGAGCTGTAAGGGGATAGCTTCGACATGCTGATAAAGCTTCTCGGTTTACTTCGGACTTAGACTTTATCATTTACCAAAGGATATTATTAGTGTGGAGATGATAGCCATTCTCTGACTTCTCCAACGAAAGCCAGTGAAATGTATATGAACAAAAGATCTGTGATGGAGAATCCTGCCCTGTTTGTTCAGTGACTTTAGTATCCTAATCACACAACCTAACCCAGATAAGGCCTGGAGCAGAGGGAAAGAGCCCACCCAGTTTGGGGCCCCCAGGAAGACTGGTGAAAGTCAGTTGTGTTAAAAACGGAAGCTCATCGAACTCTGAGCCTGTTTGTAGTTTTCCCTTATTGCAAATTTGATATTATAAAAATAGATTTGCTCTTTGGAGCCAGATGGCATGCAGTACTTCTGAAGTTAAATCCAGCCTTATGATGACAATGGCCATTGCCAACAAGGAACCACTTGGACTGTGATGCCAAAATCTTCAGCTTTTGGTGCGTCCTTTTCATCAGGCAAGTACTTCTGAAGCTGTTTGAGTGCAAATATGCACATGCCTCTCCACAGTAATGTGAGTCTCGCTGGAGACATTCTCTTGATGATCGCTTTTGGTAGAATCTCTTTTGTTTGTTGTGTTTTTGCATATGGTTTTCATCTGCCTCATTCTTGTCTGAAAAAAATAACTAAGAACATATAAATAATAACCTTGGCATTGATCACCAATTAGCTGGTTGCTTTACAACATGATTTTACTGCTTATTTTCTGACGGTTTCATTGATTGACTGATTGATTGATGCATCCATTCATTCTGTAACGTCTACCATGGCATCCAATCACGATTATAGGATCTGGTGTGAAAAGGTGAACACAGGGCTTATCAAGACAGGGCATGAAAAAGCTGTGACATCTTGGGAAATCCTTCACAGTTCTCTTAGCTCTAGCTTCTATGTCTTACATAGAAGATAATAGTAATCATACCTCAAATATCATTTATAAGAGTGATTTATAAACTGTAAAACACCATGCAAGTGCTTTTGATTCTGAGAGGCTAGAACTATCCTTGGAATATTCTGTACTTTAAGGGAATAAGAACATTTTAAGCATCTATTCCATGCTCACAACTGTGTGAATAGTTTTGTAGGTAAAAAGACAAATCTTACAGAGATTCTGTATTCAAGAAATCTATGAGAAGAAAATAATTTAGTCTTAGAGCATACAAAAATTTACTCTTGGAGTTAAAAAAAATTCCTACATAAGTAGCTTATTTGCCAGATAAGGCCATCAACATTGTGATTTTCTGTGATCCTCAGCTTTTATGCTGCAATAAGTCATTTTTAAAGATAACGCCAATTATTTTAAGATATGCTACAACCTCTTTAAACACAAGAAACTACTCACTTTTATTTCACAAGCAATATTCTACTTGCTAAACAATTTCCTAATTTTATGGCAGTTAGGAAACTTGATGGTCACTGAGTACAGGCTACTTTTATTTTCCAGAAACAAAAGTGGTTTTCAGTAACAATTGTAAAATATTCACTTGTTAAGAGCAGATATTCATTTGTTTAAGTCAAATTCCCAAATGCAGTCTTGCCCCTAAAAAGCATTTAAATGTGGGCTTTTTTATTCATGACGTAATTTAAGAAAGTAAGTTAATATTTTGAATTTCAGTTTCCTTATGTGTAGAATGAGATAACAATGCCTCATTTTCAAGATGTAACACAGAAATATGTGCAGATCAACTGTATTAATTAGATGCAGGCTTTGTTTCTGTAACAGAGAGAGACCTTGACATAGACTGGTTTGAACCAACAGAAGTTTCTTCTCTCCTCTTGGGGCAGACTGGCTGGTGGTTCATGGACACTCAATGGTGTGGAGACCCTCACATGCTTCTACCATGGAGAACAGCAGGACACGTAGATCAGACAGATAAGTGACACACTTAGCAACCAGAGGTGCTGGTCAAGGGCATCAGGGTCCCATCCACTCTGTTGCTACCACATGGATAAACAGAGAAGTGATTGCCTGCAGTTTTGGGCATCATCTCATGGCCTTATGGGACTTACTGATGCTCCTCATGGCTCATCTCTTCTCAGGGCACCAATTGCATTTTCTTATAGTAATGATTGTCATTGGTATAATTATTTGTTAGTATTTTTGCTTTTTTTTTTTTTGAGATGGAGTTTCACTTTGTCTCCCAGGCTGGAGTGCAGTGGCGTGATCTCGGCTTACTGCAGCCTCTGCCTCCCAGGTTCAAGGGATTCTCCTGCCTCAGCCTCCAAAGCAGCTAGGATTACAGGTATCTGCTACCATGCCCAGCTACTTTTTGTGTGTGTGTTTTAGTAAAGACAGGGTTTCACCATGTTGGCCAAGCTGGTCTTGAACTCCTGACCTCAGGTGATCCACTCACCTCGGCCTCCCAAAGTTCTGGGATTATAAGTGTAAGCCACTGTGCCCGGCCAGTATTTTTGCCTTTTAGGAGAGTGTACTTTGCATCAAAAGGGGCCTTACAATCTTGTGAGACTCAGGTTTAAAGTTATAGGAACATTATATGGGGTGTGTGTGTGAGTGTAAGAGTGTGTATGTGTATGTACCAGTGTTGATGTGAGTGCCTGTGTGGGAAGGGAGTCATTCAATCAGGTGGAAGGGGGCAGCTGTAGGGAAAGCCTCTTAAACAGCTACTGGGGATCACAGCCTGGGGGAGGGTTATAAGGGATTCTTTATCTTGGTGGGATTGTATAACCTGCCATTTGCCGCTGCTTTCTTAGAGCAGGCATCAGTCAACTCAGGGTCTATGGGGTTGCAATGGAGGGCTCCCATTTCCCCCAGAGGCCACAGGACTTCCAGGCTCTGAGTAGGTGTTCCAGATGGCGCTGCAGGTAAGTGTCAGATGGGAAATCAGCATGCATCCTTGACACCTCCCCTTCCCCAGAAGCCACTTCCCTGAGTCTCTCCACGCTGCCAGCAGAGGCTCAGGTGCCTGGCTCTCCGCCCTGCTCCTGGAGTTCTCTTTGACATTGCAGCTTGTGCACCCTGCCCTGTGGAGTGTGAGAAATCAGACAGCAGAGGCCATGGGCGGTGCCGCCAAATGGATTCTGGCCCTGGCTCTCATTTACATCTCTCCCCTCTTCTTCTTCCCTTGTAGCTGAAAAAATTGCAAAGTGTCACACTGCAATCCCTTAGGCAGGTGTTGGACCCTAAGACAGTAGGACCACAGGTAGTCTCTTTATAGTGGGGGGAAGATGAACTCATCTGAGGGGAGTTTGCTTTCACTGATACTGAGTTTGAAGTGATGCAGAAGTAGGAATGTCCAGGTAATTTAACCTGTAATAACAGAACCTGGGACACTATCAGGTCTAGGGATGTAGATAGAGCCTCTCCAAGTTCAAGGAGTTCTGTACCATTTTCAATTATTTTGAGCTAATTGGCATATTAAAAAATAAGGAATTGGAAAACAGGCTTATGGATTTTGTGGCATACTTAACATTTTTTTCATTTATCACAATAACACCTTTAGTATATACAAACAATTCACCTGTGTTTCTATTAAGATAATTATAAAGTTCCTGAAATATATTTGTGTACAAAGGATGAAATAGTTTGGCTCTATACAGGAGTATAGGTCAGATAATCATTCATCTCACTCTGCCTGGGACAATCTTGGTTTGCATGTATTGTCCAAGAACAATTACTAAGCTCTCAAAAATGTGTCCTAGTTTGGATGATAAATGGTTGGGTCAACCTAGGAATATGTTTAAATCTGTATGCTGAATGCCTTTTCCCACGGTCTCCAGGTGGATCCACAACGCCGTGTAAAGCTTATTTAGGGAAAAAAGTCTCAATGGTGGGAACAGTGGGAGTGGGTTCTGGAAACCAATATGGGAGTCATCCACATAGATTGACACCAACCCAGATCCCCTAGACTCGAATTGAGGGCATTTCCTCCGTTCAGTATGTGGATGGGGGACACTCTCCAATGCTTAACTTCCTCAAGTTGTTCATGATTTGAAAACCTGTGATCCATTGTGTCCTTTGTGACAGTTGGCATTACCAATGACAGACCCGATCTTCTGGGCCCCGTGGAACCAGGTTTCCATCCAGATTCTGCTATTTCTTGTGATCACACACAACTTAGGATGTCTCTCTGAACCTTTCTTTTATCACTTGCATCTTGCGGAAGGATAATAATTCCTGCTTCAGTGGCCTGGCTATATTAAATGAGATTTGTGTAATGTGCCTGAGGCATATTACGCACAAGGCACCAGTCCAGTCCATTTCTTCTTTAAAATATGTGTACAATACTTATGGTTTTAGTACATCTTTAAGTTCCATTTGTGATTTGTAAGACAGAGACAAGATACTTGAGGCAATTTCACAGTTTTGTGAGTCAAGTCCCTCTAACCTTAAGGACCCAGTTAAACCAGAAGCTGAATTTGCCAGCAGATTGTAATGCATGGGTTCCATTTCTCCTTCTTATAAACACTGCATAAATCTAAAATTCTCCACCACTGGAAAGAAGTTTAATATTTAAAGGTAATTTGACCTGTACATGCATGTATCATGAATATTTATAAAACCTATAGCAAATGTATTTATATAGCATTAATCTGAGGATATTTATTTCTTATTCATATTCTAGTATATTATTTCTTCAGCAAATGTGAGGTCACCCTCTGTAAAAAATGCTCAACTCTAAAGGTGCACCAAAAAACTGGAGACTGGAGCTATTCAGTTTTCTTCTATAACCTGTCAACATTACTTTTGCTCCCTAAAAAGGAGAACAATTCTAAAAGGTTAAGCCATATCCCAAAGACATAATGGCCATAGGGTTAGACCATCACACTTTCACAAAGACCCCCTTTGACTGTTTTCTGTTTATATAATGTCCAAAAATATAAACAACAGTCGAATTTTTTACTTTCCTTTCATATTAGTGATTTCACTCCTTTGTGACATTTCAAATTGTCAGTGCTTTAAATTAAAAGGTATGTATGATTTGATTCAATTAATAATGTCTTAGAGAATTTTTTTAAATTTATTTTTTGGATAGGTTTGGACAAACACCTAGAATGCATTTGTTTTTCTTTGATGTAGCTTCATTGTTGGGATTTTTTTCAAACAAAACCAAACATCAACAAGAAAATCAATGAATGAAAAGTCCTGTGTCCAGATGCAATTTAGTATTATTTTGTTGTTTTTGCCACATCGGATGTGGTAGATTTAGGAAAAAAAAAATAAATTCCTGTCTGATCAATACACATTTGTATTCGTAGAGTCAGGGTCTTGTTCTGTTGCCCAGGCTGGAGTGCAGTGGCATGATCATAGCTCACTGCTGCATCGAATTCCTGGGCTCAAGTGATCCTCCCCCTTCAGCTTCCTGAGTAGCTGGGACTACAAGTGCACACCACCATGCCTGGATAATTTAAAAAATTATTTTATAGACATGGAGGTCTTGCTGTGTTGCTCAGGCTGCTGTTGAACTCCTGATCTCAAATGATCCTCCTGCCCTGGAATTCCAAAGTGTGAGAATTACAGGCACGAGCCACCATGCCTGGCCTTGATCACATTTATAACTAAAAAAAAAAAAAAAAAAAAAAAAACTTCAACATAACATGTTTTTCTCTGAGAGGAAAAAGATCACAGAAAAATAAGTATTGACTCCTTTCTTACCTTGGCTGGTAACAGTGAGGTGGAAAGAGTTGTCTCTGGTCACAGGTACGATGAAGAGTAGCGCTGCTGAGAAAGTATGCTTCCTGGACATGTAAGTCATGATCAGAACCTTTTTCCATGTTCTGAGTCTTTTCTATTTTATGAATCATCTTGTTCTTCTTTAAAATGTTACTCTAGCAAGGACGACAAAACCAGTATTTATAATCAGCATACTCTTTTAAAAGATTAGCAAGATTTCATGTTTTGCTATCTCATGGAAAAAAAAAAAACGTAAGATGAAAGCTTGTGCTGTGAACTATTTAAGAGCATAGAATTCCAATGGAATTGTTTCAAAGACTATGTATTTAAGAATTAGAGCCCAGAGAAACTGATGTGTTCGTACTAGAAGAAATGGTGGTTGTTCATTTGGAAGGTTAGTTCACATGTGACTTGATTACAGTAGTCACCAAGCTCCACCCTGACTTTCCCTGACCTTCATTTCATTGTCCAATAGATCTTAACATCCAGCTTGGAGATGCATTGCCATCTCATTTTTTTTTCCTTTGAGACAGTCTTGCTCTGTTGCCCAGGCTGGAGTGTAGTGGCATGTTCTGGGCTTGCTGCAACCTCTCCGTCCTGGGTGCAAGCGATTCTCTGCCTCAGCCTCCCCAGTAGCTGAGAGTACAGGCACGCATCACCATGACCAGCTACTATTTGTATTTTTTTATAGAAACGGGGTTTCTCTGTGTTGGCCAGGCTGGACTCGAAGTCCTGACCTCAAGTGATCCACCTGCCTAGACCTCCCAAAATGCTGGGATTATAGGTGTGTGCCACTGCGCCCGGCCACCATCTCATGTTTATATCTCCTTAGAGGCCTACTTTGCATCTTTAGAGCCCTTTATTTTTCTCCAGTGGGGATGGGCAGTGTGTTATAGCCAGTTATTGTATCAGTTAGTATAATCCAGGCTTCGAGACTTTGTGGCAAATGAGTTTCCCAAGCCAAAAGACAATTGTCAGTTTCTGAGGATGATTTCAGATTAATTTTCTGTTCTTAGCACTCAGTGGGCCTAGCATAGTAATGATCTAGTACACATCCACACATATAATGGAAACAATTTCACAAAATAGTCATCCTTACTACATGTGATTACATAATGACATTTGCTGTTCTGTAATCTTCCATTTTATTTTATTTATTTATTTATTGGAGATGGAGTCTCTCTCTGTCACTCAGGCTGGAGTGCAATGGCCCGATCTCGGCTGATGCAACCTCTGCCTCCCAGGTTCAAGCAATTCTCCTGCCTCAGCCTCCCTTGTAGCTGGAACTATAGGCCTATGCCAACACACCCATCTAATTTTTTGTATTTTGGTAGAGACAGAATTTCACCATGTTGCCGAGGCTGGTTTTGAACTCCTGAGCTCAGGCAATCTGCCCACCTGGGCCTCTCAAACTGCTAGGATTATAGTCATGAGCCACCGTGCCCAGTCTACTTTTATTTTATTAAAAAAAAAAATGCTGCTCGCAACCTACTAAATTGGTTTCTCAGCCCATTAATGCATCATGATTCACAGTGAGAGAAGCATTGGCTCGGCACCTAGCAAGGCACATTGCATTGAGTATTTGAATAACATGGTTTTTGTAATTTATTTATTTATTTTTTTTACAAAGGCCATGCATAGATTTTTCCCACTGTTTCTTCTTTAGTGATCTCTCCTCTGTAGTCCAGCCCACAAAGTCTTTCAGTTTTAGTGCACAACACAAATTTGCAGCACACTCAGAGAACTTTGTAGTAGGAGCCGAGGGCACTTAGTGATTTTGAAGTTTGAATAATATTATAGGGTAACATAAAGGACACCCAGTTACATTTGAATTTCACATAAACAACAAATATATTTTTAGTATAAGTTTATCTCATTTATTGCATGGATATACCTATGCTAAAAAAATTATCTGTTGCTTATCTGGAACCAAAATTTAACTGGGAATCCTATATTTTTTATTTTATTTTGTTTTATTTTTGAGATGGAGTCTCGCTCTGTTGCCCAGGCTGGAGAGCAATGGTGCTATCTTGGCTCACTGCAACCTCTACCTCCGAGGTTCAAGTGATTCTTCTGCCTCAGCCTCCCTAGTAGCTGGGATTACAGGCATTAGCTACCACGCCCATCTATTTTTTTTTTTTTTTTTTAAAGTAGACAGAGGGTTTCAAGAGCCTGGCCCGCCAGTCTCGAACTCTTGACCTCAGGTGATCTACCAGCCTTGGCTTCCCAAAGTGCTGGGATTACAGGCATAAGCCACCATGCCTGGCTAGGAACAGTTTTTTAAGGGACCAAATTGTTTTACAAATAGGTCATCTCAGTTTGTGAGCACATGCTGAAAATGAAGAGAATAATTATAGGGAAAGAATAGAGCAGATGGAGAAACAATAATGGGAAATAATAGAGGGAAATTTTTCTGATATTAAGAAAAAAGTGAGTCTTCAGATTAAAAAATATACTAAGTGTCTGGGTAAAACAATATCAAATGAAAGACAATTAAATCTAATGTAATTCTAATGCATATTCAGAATTTATAAAATCAAAATGTTATTAATGCATGAAAAAAGAAGGTAACAGAGAAAGGAGGAAGAGGTAAATTTGGCATAAACCTTTTCTCATCATGAATCCTTCTCCTTTGGGGATGAAAAATTATGATCCCAGAATTCTAAACAGAAGGAAGCTATGACTCATTCATGCATGATGGTTAAACAATGTCCTCAGACACACAGATCTCAGAAAATCAATCCTTCCAAAACTTTCGTGAGAAAAATTACTTAAGGGCATATTCCAACCAAATGACAATTGCATAAAAATAACAGACATAGAACTGAAAGAATATGATATAAAAGGAAAAGCAGAAACAAATGAAATGCATAAACCTTAAAGTTTTTTTCATACTTACAGGCAAAATATAGTTAAAGAACATAATGAACATATTAAAAATAGTTGAAAGGGGAGATTACTAAAGTAAAAATAACTTGTAATCATCTAGATTGTAAATCAGAAATTACTGAGAAGTCCAAAGGAAGGAGAAAACTAAAAGCAAGACTGTCGAGTGAACATACTTTGGGTTATAAATATTGTTTTATGATTGGTATCAATAGGGGAGTCTGCAGGATGTATAACTTTGAATCACTGGAAAGCACAAGAAATAGAAAAATGTGTAAAGTGCTAATTTTTTATAAAAACTCATATTTTCACTAACAAATTTTAGTGATTGTGATTTTTTTCCTACATGTGTAAATATTCTTTTTGATACTACCACAGAACAGAACATTTATTTATGTAATTATGCTCTAGTTTTTTTTTTTTTTTTTTTTTTTTTTGAGATGCAGTCTCATTCTGTCACCCCGGCTGTAGTGCAGTGGTAGAATCTCAGTTTACTGCAACCTCTGCCTCCTAGGTTCAAGCACTCCTTCCTCAGCCTGCCAAGTAGCTGAGACTACAGATGGGCACCGCCACACCTGACTAATTTGTATTTTTAGTAGAGATGGGGTTTCATCATATTAGGCTGGTCTTGAACTTCTGACATCATGATCTGCCCTCCTGAGCCTCCCAAAGTGCTAGGATTACAGGCATGAGCCACTGTTTGTGGTCTATATAACTACCCCATAGTTTTTAAACCAACATCCTGTATTTAATGTATTAGATGTTGCCCAGTTGTATTTCAGAGAGTTTGTATTGTTCTCCAGCCCCACCACCAATGAATGGCAGTACCTGTCTCCTCATATCCTAGCCAACATGCTGCTAAAATAAAAATATATCACTGCTGTTTCATTTTAGATCAGTCACTAAATTTTTCATTCACACAGGAGATTTTTCCTGCCATGAAATAAAATGTTTAATTTTGCTTAAAAAATGAGGTAGTGATATATTTATATGCCAAGCATATTTTTTCCCACAAAATAATTTAAAATCTGTCTTTCAGAATAGAACCAACTGCTAAATGCTTTCTGGTTTCAGCAAATATTTTGTTTGGGGCCAAAATTACAGTCAAGTACCTTCAAAATATTTGGTAATAATGATCATCATTCCATTTGAGAAGGCAAGAGCCCTTTGGTGCACTTACACAAAGTAATTGAGATTATGATTAGGTTTGGGTAATCATTTTTAAGTAAGTAATATTTCTCATTTTTATGTATGGTGTTCAAATACTCATTTCCATGCATTTCTTGCCATAGGGAGGAACATAATTATAAATTACTATATTTTTAAGAGGTTTGAATCTTTTTTCGGTAACACTTCTGTCATCATTCCACTACCACCTTCTCCCTTTTTTTATAAAAGTGGAATATTATATAAAGTATAATATGACTTTTCAAGAAATCTCAAGAAAAACTTACGGATCTCACGTAAAAGTAGAATCCAACTATCCAGCATGGATGGTGAAAGAAAATATAATTTAAGAGTATTTATTATCACAAGAGAATCTTTATTATCATGAGAGAGTGTCAAATTGTAGATAATTTTTGATTGTGTATAAGTTTATATCCATGAAATATAAAATATACTTTTATTAAACATCACAGATAAAACTGTACTTTGCTGGGCAGTTTGGTATATTGATCCAAACCAACCAATGAACAAACAATATATACACATTGCTCTGGCAATTCTAAGATGTTCCTTACAGTTTTGGATATAATAATAATGTCCAAAAAAGTCACATGAACTGTCATTGTTGCAACTGGCTAAACAAGTTTGAGTGTAATGTTCTGAAGTGACATTATATATCCATTAAGAAGAATAAGGCATAACCGACTGTAAAGTATTATATTTTTATACCACATAGATTCCATATAAGCTACACAAATGTTCCATAAGCATATAAAAGGTAAACTGAAAATTAACTAAAAAGAAAAAAGAAAATCTTTGTGACTCAGGGACATTGAATAACTTAAAAAAAACATTCAAATCACAGACCATAAGAAAACATGTATTTGATTACACTAAAAGTAAAGATTTGGGATTAATAATAACGTGCATAAAGTGAAGTAACATGACAACATGAGAGAAGATATTTGTAATATTGAAAATTGACAAAAAATTACATTAAATATACAAGGAGCTCCTGCAAATCAACATAAAAAGATACCCCAAAAGGAAAATAGACCAAAATGTGGATAGGCAATTAATCTAAGTGGAAATCTAAAAACGTACAAGTTAGAAAAATTCAAATGAAAGCAACAATGACATATTGTGTTACTTGTTAAATCATCAAAATGTAGAAAACTGGGTGATACCTAGTATGAATGGTGATGTGGGGATGTGGAGTGGAGGCCTTGATGACCTGCTGGTGGGAAGATAGGCTGATGTAGCCATTCTGGAAAGCAATCGATAGTATTTAGATAAGTTAAATACATGTGGCTGGGTGTAGTGGCCTACGCCTGTAATGCCAACACTTCCTGAGGCCGAGGCGGGTGGATCACGAGGTCAGGAGTTTGAGACGAGCCTGGCCAATATGGTGAAACCCCATCTCTACTAAAAAATACAAAAATCAGCCAGGCATGGTGACACACACCTGTAGTTCCAGCTACTCAGGAGGCTGAAGCAGGAGAATCACTTGACCCCGGAGGAGGAAGATGCAGTGAGCCGAGAATGCGCCACTGCACTCCAGCCTGGTGACAGAGCAAGACTCTATCTCAAAAATAAACAAACACACACATGAATTCTAGAAAAACCAGCGGTTCTGCTCTTACGCATATTTACTAAAGAAAATCCTCATTGGGATACATACAAAGGCATGCATGAGTGTGTTTCTCTCAATGTTATTTGTGGTGTGAGAAGTTTAAGGCAGTGTCTGGGTGCCACTCCCTGTGATAGTGAATAGGTAAAAATGGTGGAGTGCACCAAGGAGTACCATGTAGAAATGGAAGAGAGAACATGCAGAAACATGCATGTAAAACAAGTGTGGATGGGACAAAGTAAGGCGTGGAATGGGATGTATAACAAATACAACTTATGTATATTAAGAATTCATGTAAATTAAATGTTGCACACATTATTGGCATGTAGCAATACCATTTGCTATAAACATCAGAACCAAAGGAATGATGGTTTGTGGTTACAGAGTAGGTGTATGAGGAGTTGGGGGGAAATGAGATAAATGAGATTAAACACATAATTAAAGAACAATGAGAGTGCTGTGCCAGACACTGAGGAAGAGGTTTCAAGTCCCACCACCTTACAAAAAAAAAAAAAATCAGTAAAAGAATGAGAGATGTCTTAATCAGTTGATGTGTGCAATTTTAGAAAAGTTCGTTTCATGAAAATTACAAATTACATGAAGTAAAGAATGTGGCATGTTACAGTGCCATATGTACACATAGTTGAGAGTGTAAACATATGGATACATGTACAGTGCCTATCTATCACATTAATATGAATACATTTATACAAATCTATAAACACATACATATATGCAATCCATGCATATATATATATATAATTTTGAATTATTTAGTTTTTAAATTGTCATCACATACTGCATTTAAAAAAATGAACAAATATGGGAGTTTAAAAGTATTTCAAAAGCATTGTTTTTGTCTATGAAGTCAGACGAGATCAGGCGCCTTTAGGCTGGTATGGCCGTAGACAAAAGCATTGTTTTCTACAATAGTCGTTTCAGTAATACTTCAGTTGACTCTAAAATCATACTTATAATGTTGTTTAGAAGCAATTGGAGTGACAGTTTGGAGAGTGAATTGAAGTGGCATTTTGCCAAATACATTTTATACACTTTTTCTTAGTTTTTTGTAATTAAAATTATCATTCAACACTAAAAGAAGCATAGTTCTCTGGATCATTTTTCTTTCTTAAAGGATTTCTTTTTTCTTTTAGTATAAATTAAACTCATAAAAATCCTCAAGTCGTAAGTGATTATATTGGCAAATTTTCACAAAAATCACCCTTGTGACTATTGCCCAGATCAAGATATAAAATATTCCCCGTGTCAAGAGTACTTACTGTTCCCACTCTAAACTTCTAAAACCATTTTTATATCTAAAACCAAACTTCTGAAGCCATAGTTTTTCCCTTAACTGGTATTATTGGAGTCATATGTATTCTTTCATGTCTGCTTTTTTTTGTATTGCATTATATTCACGAGATTCATCCACTAAATGAGATGTGCAGAAGCTTTTAATGCAAAATGTTTTACAGTGTTCCACTGTCGAAATATTTCATTTACTTACCCTTTCTATTGGTGGACATTTGGATTGTTTTCAGGCTGGGGCTTTTATGAATTATGTTTCCATGACATTCTTAAACATGGCTTTAGGTGCAAATCTGTATGCATTTCTCATTTTCATTCCTCATATTGGTTATTGTGCCTTTCTTTTATTGTTCATCAATCTTGTCAGGATTTCATTAATTTTAATGCTGTTTTCAAATATGCAACAAGTGGGTGGTTTGATTCTCTCTTGCCAGGAGGCTGAGGCAGGAGAATCGCTTCAACTCAAGAGGCAGAGGTTGCAGTGAGCAGAGATAAAGCCACTGCACTCCAGCCTAGGTGACAGAGTGAGACTCCATCTCAAAAAAAAAAAAAAAAAAAAAAAAAATTATCCTCTTTGTACTGTGATTTTGGGCACACTAAGTAGTAGCCACACCATTATATGCCTACACATTTTTAATTGTTTCTTTTTAGATTTAAGAAAACATCATGAAATATCCTTATCTATAGTTATGTTTAGATCTTAAAATCCTCTAACATTATTTACACCAGTTTACTTTTATTTTCTTATATTTAATGTCTGTTTCTGGTAAGCAGCATATTGAATTTTTTTCCTAAAGTTTGACAAACATCTTTTATTTGGAACATTTATTATTAATATAGTGGTTATGTTTTGCTGTCTTATTAGTTATGTTGTATCTGCTCAATTTTTCTCTCCCTTTTCTCTAGGAGAAAAGTGATGTCAAATGAGAGGTTAATATCTATCTGCTTTCCCTGTCTCTGGAGTGTTAGCCTCTTTAGCTTTGGTGCTTAAATAGTTGTTGTTGTTGTTGTTGTTGTGTGTGTGTGTGTGTGTGTGTGTGTGTGTGTGTGTGAGAGAGAGAGAGAGAGAGAGAAAGAGAGAGAGAGAGAGAGAGAGAGAGAGATCCACTCTGAAGTAGTTTGGTTTTTGCACGAGTTCTTCACTCATGTGCATTGCCTCTCACACCATCACTGGATTTAAAAAAAAAAATCTTTCTAAGTATATGGGCATATTTTTGCCTATTTTTCTAATTATTTCACTTAAAAATCTAAATCTAAATTTCATTTCAGAGAGAACTGTTAAAATATATGCATTCCAAGTTTTGAGAGTTGCCTATAGTTTTAATTATGCTTCAAAAACACTTCAAAATAATTTCAAAAGTATAATTCTCAAAGTGAGAAATATTAGAAAGATTTTTTAAAATTTTAAAAACAATTGATGCTTAGAAATAACCATCTAATTATACTGTATCTAATGAATAATTAATATATTCTATTAGACTGAAAAATCAGTAGATATTACCAATGTAATTTTGCAGTGCATTGATGACATTACCATTTGCAGCTATATTAAAATAGTATTTATCATTTATATATCAACGTTTCAGTTTTTAAAGATATTTTTCCAAACTATGAGAACATTATTGGTTTGCTAAGTAAAGGTTTGCTTAACCATGGTAGGCTATTGAAATGTCTAAGGAGTCCCACCCAAAATTTATTATCCCTTCTTTTGGCTATAAGATTTTAAATTTTTGAGTTTAACAGAAAACAATATTAAATCTGAACTTGGTTATATCAGTCTAATACCTTTCTAAAAAAGTAATTGACAAGTAAATACAAAGTACAAAGAAAAATTCGAAAGAAAACTATTTGACTTTGTTAAAAATGCATTTGCTATTTTCCTACGATGCAGGTTTGTCATTGGTGATGACGATGTTTTCTGGCAGTGTCACTAAACTTGAATAGCAAGAAAAGTGAATGAGCAGATAATTCTGACTTAAAAATAAAGTGTTCTACCTATTGGCAGATGTCAAGACAACCTAAGACTTAATGCATACGAAGCTGCATACCTGCCATCCTTACCTGTCTCCGGCACAGTTGACAAAACAAGGTAGTCTTGATGTCAAAACAGATTGGGAAGGAAGCAAGACAGACAGACACTTGGGCAGAATTAAGAAGTCTTATTTTTTCCCTTCACGTTTTTTTTTTTAATTTTAATTTATCTCCCAAACAAACTCTTATGTGCACCCAAAATAAAGCATTTACTAACCCACAGAAAATTAATCAGAAAGCATTCTGTACCACTAGTTTCAACAATTTAGTAGATAAAATCCTATTGACCCACTTTTTATTTCTTGTTAAAACCCTGGGTCTTTGTAATTCTTGTTTGAGAGCCCATTCTGCATACGGAAATGGTGATCCACACTCTCCTTACTAAAGCACTCTTCCTTTCACTCCCTGTTCTCTCAGCTTTGTGTCTTGTTTTATTTTTTTGCCCTTGGGACTCACTACATGTTGGGATCACCCAGCGTTCCATCCTTGGTGTATTCCTCTACTCTGTTTCTCTCATAGGTGAAAATGGTTTTCATAATAACCTATACAGGCTACTTATACACAATCTAGATTCTTTTCTAGACTCACAAATTAAATTATACAATAATCATTTTTTTCTGTTTCAATGAGTAGCTTAGATTTATCTACTGAAGCTAGAAAACTGAGTTATAATTCTTCTTCAATCTAAATCTTTCTCTCAGTGCCTAATTCTTACATAGATTTTCGGCCTCTATTTTTTACTTTCTTCAAAAAGAAACCAAAATGAGATGATGTAAACATATGTTTATGTCTCTATCTATCTCAAGATACTTCAGCTGCTCATCACCCAAAGGATAAAGTGCAAATCCCTTCACAAAATGTCCAAGACCTTTCTATGATCCAATCCACCACTACCTCTCCAACCATCTCTCTTTATTCTGGGCTGTTTTTCTTCTTTCAACATGTTTACTGAAGGCTTCTTATGAGCCATTGTGAGCAAAGGCTGGCATGATCCCTTCTTTGAGAAGCTTAGGTTCCATTGGCAAAGTGATAAGTTAAATAAATAAAAACATGGTTATAAACCAAGACAAATAAAATGCAAAGATACGTCATGAAGAAATCTAACCTAGTCTGGGGAATTAAGGGAGGCATCTGATGTGATATCCAAAGGAGGGATAGGTATTTTTAAGAAGGAGAAAAATGCAAATGGGTGACAAAATGAGCATTTAAGTTTGGACACAGTATTTGCAAAGCCTCTGTTAAAGAAATGCATTGTATTTAAAGAACTGAAGACCTGGTGCCTGTAATTGTAGCACTTTGGGAGGCTGAGATGGGCGGATCACCTGAGGTTAGGAGTTTAAGACCAGCCTGCCCTATCTGGCAAAAACCCATCTGTACCAAAAATACAAAAAGCTAGCTGGGAGTGGTGGCAGGTGCTTGTAATCCCAGCTACTTGGAATTCTGAAGCAGGGTAATCACTTGAACCCAGGAGGTGAAGGTTGTGGCAAGCCGAGATCGTGCCACTGAATTCTAGCCTGGGTGACAAGAGCAAAACTCCATCTAAAAAAAAAAAAAAAAAAAAAAAAAGAACTGAAAGGAGTCTGGAGTCTGGTATGGTTACAATAGAGAGTAAAATGTAATATGAAGAAATAAAGAGGTGCATAAAGAGGTAAATAAGGACCAGACCTTTACCTGGACCTCATAGGCTCTGTTAAATATGTGGTACTTTACTCGGAGAACAACAAGAATCCAATGAAATCTTTTAGAGCTATAAAAATAATATGATATATTTAAATTTTGAAAAAAAGTCCTCTGCTAACAATGTGGAATAAAAACTGGAAAGGGGAATACTGTGCACATTGTTGATGGAAATAAAACATTGTGAAGCCACCCTTGAAGAGTTGGCAGTGCCTTAAATTTACCTTATGACCAGAAATTTCACTCCTAGGTATCTAGGCAAAAGAAATCAAGACATATGAGTATGTGAAAACCCGTATGTCAATGCCTATTGTAACATTATTCATAATAACCAAAAATAGAAACAACCCAAATGTCCACCAATAGGTGAACAGATAAAATGTCATATATCCATACAATGGTATACTATTCTGTAAGGAAAAAGAACAAAGTACTTATATGTACCATGACATGGATGAATCTCAGAAACACTATGCTAAGGAAGCCAGACACAAAAATACTACTTCTTATATGAGTTCCTGGATATGAAGCACCCAGAAAGGCAAATCTATAGAAACTGAGAGTCTATTAGTGTTTGCCAGGGGATGGAGGTTGGAGGAGGGAATGGGAAGTTACTGCTAATGGACACAAAAAGTATTTTTGGACTGGTGGAAATGTTCTAGAACTGCATTGTAACGATGGCTCCATACACTTTAATTTACTAAAAAAATCAGTGAACAGTATACTCAAAATAAAAAATCTTTATATGTAAAATATTCTTCAGTGAAATCATTGAATGAATAAACAAATAAGTAAACAAATTGAGACGTGGATGTGCAAAAACTAGTTAGGAGGCCACTGTGATAGCCTAGGTAAAAGGTGAAGGCTGAGTCCAGGGCCTGAATGTAGAGAAGGAAATAAGTTTGAGAAATATTTAGAAATTAAAACCAACAGGAAGTAGGAACAGACTGGACATTAGATCCTTGGTTTATCCGCTCTCCTCTAGAAATGCTGAACTGCTGTGAGTATTTGAACACCCCATGCTCCTTTCCACCTTTCTTTCTGTGTATATTACTGTGTTCCTCAGGAGCAGCCATCATCAACCTGATACACCTGACTCCATTAGAGACTCAAATCTAGTATCATCTCCCCTTTAGAGCCTTCCCGGACCCACCCTACCACTACTGTGTTCCCACAGCACCTCCTGTGTGTCTCTGTATTAGCATTTTATAGTTTACCATTGTTAACATGACTAGCACTTCATCTTGATCACTGTTGTCAAATACCTGATACTTGGGTCTTCACTTCCATCATAGCATCCCAGCACCGATCACAGCACTCTACTGCTGAGGATTCTGTGGATACCACGGTACTCAGGATGCCTCTCAAAACAGTGCCACAGACAGCCTCTTGTAACCAACTGGCTTTGATACATCCATAAAGTCTGCTTCTGACTGTGATATTCTTGATGCCATGTGTATCTTATTTGTCTATGTGTCCTCTGCAGCAGGTATAGAAAATGGATTTAAAAAATGGATAAAAACCTTTTCAAAAAGATGCCTATACTTGATATGCTATGCAATTTATTACTACCTATTATATATTTTGTATGGCAATGGTTTCTGATTTTTACCCTCAGGTAGCAAAAAATTGCTGAATATCATAATAATTTTTTCCATCTTTTCTTCTAAATCCTGTGTTTTGTTAAGTATAGGCACAGTCTATAGTCTTCCATCATAAACTACCAGACTATAGTCCATAATGGGGCTTGGTCTTTACACAGTAGTTTTTATATTTTAGACATTATGTCTTCAAGAGCTAAAGCTTCCTAAGTCGGGCATCAAGATAATGATTTAGTAATTTATTCCTTTGAACCAGCTACTTTGGTGACTCATTTTTCTCCCTAACCCATGCTATTATACACTAATCCATGCATAACTTCCCTTTAATACAGATGACACAGACTGTTTACTTAGGATGGTTTTGCAATATGCACACTAACAAAGACTTTGTGAGCAGGAAGAATACCAGTTATTCAACCAACTTTAAGAAAACAGCTGAGTGGTAGACCAGCTTAGCAGGGTGTTAAACATCCATTAATAATGGCAGGGTGACAAACTTGAAGGTTTTGATTTTAGTTCACACAAGCACTCCAAATTCAAGGCTCAGCCAACTGTGTTTCTGAGTTTCTGTTAGAGAAAATTTGGCCTGAACACACAGGATGTCCAACTACAAGAACGTTATAAGGCGGATATTTTCACAGTAGCTTCTATGATATTGCTATGGTGTAACACATATTATACATTAGGTAGAAAGTAAGACACTTTCATTCTTCTCATTTCTTGCCCTATACATCAAGTACAGAAAAATTATCAGGGCGAACTGTTGGACAAGGCGAAGAATGAGATGATGCCTTAAGAGAAATGTCTCTGTGACTGACACAAAAGTCGAGATTGGACAGTTGAATGTTTTAAGCTTCACTCGGAAAACTGACTCATTTGCAACAACACTGGACAAATGAGGTTGCACGTGGATGCACTGGACCCTTAAATATATTTTTTTTGAGATGGAGCTTTGGTACTGTTGCCCTGGCTGGAGTGCAATGGCAGGATCTCGGCTCACTGCAACCTCCGCCTCCCAGGATCTAGCAATTCCTTTACCTCGGCCTCCCGGGTAGCTGGGATTACAGGCATGCATCACCATGCCTAGCTAACTTAGTATTTTTAGTAGAGATGGGGTTTCTCCATGTTAGTCAGGCTGGTCTCGAATTCCTGCCCTCAGGTGATCTGCTCATCTCACCCTCCCAAAGTGCTGGGATTACAGGTGTGAATCACTATGCCCGGCCGAGTAACCCTTATTTTATCTTCCTTTTTCTGATAAGCTTCCAATCCTTCCCAGCCTTTCTCCACTATGCATGCTGCTTGAAAGCTGTCTGTTCTTCCTTTAAAACACATTTTTACCCCTTAGCTTAAGCGAAGGTATCATCTCCTTCAGGAAGCCTTCATAACTGGCCTAGGAAGTCCTGAGACTTCCTTTCCACACTTCTTCCTTCTCCTGTTATAGCATGTATGTATCTTAAATTATTAAAATTACTTGCTTACTTGTCCAATTTCCCCAATAAGACTGTAAACTCAAAAGGCTGGTATACCTACCTTTCCTCCTTTGAGACAGCTCACTAACACAGTACCTGCATTTAAGTAGCTGTTTCATAAATGTTAATTGAATAAGTTGCATTGTATAAAATTGTATGTTAAATATTTGATTTAGCAGGTTCATCTGCAGTGATTAAGTAGTTAAGGCAGCAGTTAATTTTTAATAATTCACCAATACTTAGGTGAACAGGTTTAGACAGTTTTAAAATATCTTAGTTGAGTAGGGGGTAAGAGTAGGTTAATGCACGCCCAAGACACATAAGGTTTTCAAAGGACTTTGCATAAATAAGTAATTTATTTTATAATTATTGCTTGTATTGTTGCTCTTCAAATCTCCACAAAGGTAGGCTAAAAGACCTTGAAGAGAGTTCAAACTAAGAAGAATTAAAATTATGAACCAAGAAAGGCAGAAAAAGGGAAGTATGTAAAAATGTACTTGTTCAGTCTTGCTACTATTTCCTGGAGTCACTCTTGGTTTAAAACATAATAAGCAGACCCTGGCTTGTCATACCTACTTTCTCCCAGGGGTTTGAGACTGTAATGAAAGCATTTTAACTCAGTGGTAACTGGATTAGAGTAATACAAGAACCTGCCACCCTGGGACCTCCTGCTTGTGTCTCGGCCTGAATAAATGTGCATGGAAATTGTTTTAAACTGATGGCTGTGCAAGATCACAAGTTATAGTAATGTTGACAGTCTCAGCTTGGAACCTGGCAAAATAGCAAAAAAAAAAAAAAAAAAGAAAGAAAGAGAAAAAAAAGTAGAACACGGATTGAAAGCAGCTCATTTGCTGGCATGAAAGCAATGCTCAAAGGTTTAGATGTACAACCCTTGCAGGTCAATGGTGACAATATTTGCAAAGTGCCACCAGCATCTCCACTGCAAATTGAAGCAACTTAATACAAATCGTTGCTGCAAATCTAAAGCAACTTGATTTCTTTTCCAGCCTCCAGTACTCATAAGACGCCATAAGGAGAAGTTTCCCAGACTTAAAGTGTGCAAAGTGATACTAAATCTTCCATCTCCTGGAGGCTGGATAGGAAATGAAAAGGTATAGTTGTCACATTCTGTCACAGCTGAATATCGTGGAAATAATCCAATCGGTTTGTTCCCTTCAAAAGTAGCCGGTGTTTCATTGTGAGTTTTGTCTTCATTATTTCACAGGTTTATTGTACTCTTGTCACACAGGCAAAACATCTGTTGGCAAAGACAAGGGAGGAGAAGGAGATTCTCTATCTTCCTTATGAACATTCAAAGAAATTCTGGTGAATTTACTGCTGGTGAAAAGTGGCAGCTTGTCAGTTTCCTAGATCCCAGCTTTGGGGAGGCACCAAATGGTTCCTGACTAACAGCAAACAAACTGCATTTTCTACACGGTGTAACTGCATCTTAGTGTCAAATTCGGCAAAGTGGGTACAGAAGGGGGATGATTCAGAAATGACCTAAAATACTATTTTATTTAGGTGCTCCCCATAAGATCATAGATGTCCAGATCTGCTTACTATAAAGCCAAGTTGTTTCCTCAAAGAGACTCACTTAGAGTCCATCTTTTCATAGAATGTTATTTGGGTCCATAGAAACAGACAAAATAGCTCAAATTGTAAAACTATCTACTTCATCAAGAACTTGAAAATATCATGTGATTCTGTTTCCATCTTTCAAGCAAAATAGATACTAGGGTCTCCATTTTACAGATCAGGTAAGTGGGGTTCAGAGATCAGATAAGTTTTACATATGGCACATGGTGCAATGGTTCAATTCTTTTCTGTTTTATTTATTACAGAGACAGGGTTTTGCTCTGTGCCCAGGCTGGAGTTCAGTGGCACAATCACGGCTTATTGCAGACTCCAGGTCCTAGACTCAAGCTATTCTCCTGCCTCAGTCTCTGTAGTAACTGGGATTACAGGCACATGCCACCATGCCCAACTAATTTTTTATTTTCTTTTTCTCTTTCTGTCTTTTTGTTTTCTTTTCTTTTCTTTCAGTTTTAGAAACAAGGTCTTGCTATATTGCCAGGGCTGGTCTTGAACTCCTGGGCTCAAACAATCCTCCTGCCTCAGCCTCCCAAAGTGCTGGGATTACAGGCATGAACTACATTGCCTGGTGCTGTGATTTTAAGTTGTACTTTAGGATATCTTACTCACAGTTCCAAGAACCAGTACCCAGGAGAACGTCTGGCACATAGATGCTTCACTTTGCTTGTACTTGTTGGCTGTTACAAGATCAATAACCAGCATGAAAATCCCCGTCTCACAACCCTTTGAAAAGTGAGTGTTGTTGTCTACAACTACTTAAGAGTATTCATTTATGTGTTCATGAGTTTGTACCTTTCTCCTTGTAGGAAGACTATGAGACTATCAGAATCTACACTTTATCCTCATTTTAGAGAGTCTGGATTTTCAAATAATTTTGTCACATACTGGTGTAACTTGATTTTAAATTTTCCTTAATTTTCAAATTGTGATAAAAATAAGTAAAAGTAATTAATGTCAAGTTAAGAAGGCACTCTGTGCTTTTCTTTAATTTTGAAACAGAAATCATAGCTTACTTTTGACTGAAAGAAAAAAAAACAAGAAAGCAACCTTTAATGTATATGATTTGTACCCTCTTTTTATTTTTGTTTGGCCATTTTGGGGTGGGTGTGTGTGTGTGTGTGTGTGTGTGTGTGTCTACATTATCTTTTGTTCAATTTTTTAATACCTTGTACACCACATCTGTCTTCTCTTCTATATGGGAATCAGAGGCTATGACATTAGGCATCATGTAAACCTTTAAGTTGGATGCAAGGCACTAATTTTCAAAGCTCCCCAAATATGCCAAGAACAGGCAAGTATTTCAAAATCACATAATAGATGCAGGCAACTGGTATATTTAGTATCGAAGGAACAGCTTTTCCTTTTTTTCCTGTTTTTTTTTTTTTTTTTTTTTTTTTGCTTTTCCCTCAGTAGAAGCTAAAACTTTATTATAAAACCACAGATAAGTATATCAACTGCTAGGAGGCTGGCACACCAGAATACAAGGAAATAAAAGATAAGGGATTTTGGTCAAATACAAAAAGTACTGTGGAATTTAAAGCAAATGACAGCAGATAAGGCTTTTTCTGAGTTTCTATTAAAAATGTAATAAATAAGCAATCCAGAACAATTTTTTCCAGGCCTAGCACTTTTGTTTCTACATTGCTTGTCATAAATGTATGGTATCATCATCAATGCAGGGATAATATTCATAGTTGCAAAAATACACTTTGCTGAAGTCATGTTAAAAATGTGACAGCTTCAGATGGATGCCCTGTGAGTCTTTCAGTAAAGTTCATCATTTGAATAAATAGACTTTATTTACACACTTAAGGATAATCCTCTAAGGATCCCAAGATACGGTGAGTAATGGATCTTACTGATATTTCATGTGCTGCTGTGGAATTTAAATTGATCTAAATCAGAAAAAGTAACTCCCCCCCACCCCCGGCAACACAATGAATTTGCATAGATTTATGTAGACCATCTCAGTGCCTTTAGCTCTTCTGACCCCGGGAAGGGACAGAGATTGAGATCTGGACAAAAAGGGACTCTAGTGGTTCCCTGGGATGACAGCACCTTTGGGACCTGCAACTTGAGTGTGATCTGTGGTCTCAGGTGAAGTGGACCATGGTGTCTGCTCCATCTCTAGAGGGCAATAGCCCTGAGTCATAAAACGTATCCCTGCATAGTATGGCACATCTGTCAGCCTCAGCATCCCTCAAGCTCAGTTTATATTTATCTTGGGATGGTTCACAGAAGGAAAAGATCACCCCAGTTGGATAGCAGGTTTTCAAGCCATTTTATTTTACTCTATCTTTTGTTCTTATGTGGTATGTGTATGTATACCTTTCATCTAGTTGAATTTATGTTTTAAGGCATTTATTTATAGATAATTTCAGAGCATCATATTATGTATTACAGTAGAAAAAAAGACAAACCAAGCCTTATATAATTCTCGATTCTAGGGTTGCTGCCAGTGTGGGGGATGGAGGTACAATATTATCGACTTTCAGGAATAATTTCCATGAATGTGGTAACAGATAGGCATGGTAAATTTTGTGCCATAAATAGTCAACTAATAGCTCTGGGTATCAAGTCATGAGTGAGTATAGCTATCATTTAAGCAAATGCAGAGTCCTTCAGGAATAGGTTATGTAACTACTTATGACATATATAATGTCATAATTCAACAGCAATTTAAAAAATCAGTTCAAGTTTTGAATATTTTATATATTATGCCTTAGGTTTTCTGGGCCTAGGGAGATGTTGGTGTTCAAAAGATATTGAGGAATCCGGGCTTATGGGGAACAAAAAAGATGAAGATCAGATATTCCCAAATTAGCTATTAGGATGTTTAGAGAGTCCTTACAGCTAAAAAATCTAACTCTAATCACTTTTAAAAATTGGTCACCTTTTAAACTATCTAGTTCTTTTTTTGAAAACAGTTTAAGATTTGGTATAAACAGAACATTTCTACTCATTTATGACAGGGTTCTCATAAATCTTTATAGCTTCCGCGCTATGACCCAGAATAAGAAATGAATGTGAGGTTGGATAAAGGTTCTAGTGGTCTTTTCATATATATATATTCCTATGTATAAAATATACATATAAAGCATATATATGTATAAAATATACATATATATGTGAAACATATATATGCTTTATATGTATATTTTATACATAGGAATATATCATGTATTGATCCATTTAATCTTATTTTGTCATTATTTAAAGATCATTTTTAGAACTAGTTTTAGTTATGTTAGATAAAACAAAAAATAGCTTTTGTACTTCAAAATGGAAGTATTTTGTCAAATATTTTTGGGTTTTAGCATGCTGTTAACTAATTACTCAGGATATATAATAATATCTCTAAATATAATGGCATGATTATTAGTTTAATTAGATAAAAGTAGCATGAATGAAAATTGCCTGCTTTGATTTTCAGATTTATCTACAACAACATCATTACTAAAATAGTTCAAAATCTACCACGTACTAAAATAATAATTGGGGCATATATGGGTAGGAATGCAATTGATTTTAAGTCTAGTTAATTAGTAAACAAAAATAATTTCTTCTTCTCAATAGCAAGACCTTTGTTTTCATGTACAATTCATACCTATAGTATTGGTCATAATCTTATTTAGTATAACAGATGATTAATAGGTGATTTTTGGGCAATTGGCCATTTATAATGGCTTTAAAAAGTTAAATGGTTATATAAGACAAATCAGTTAAAAATTTTTTTTGTTTGCTTTATGTTATTCAATTATCTTAACGACATAGTGAAAGGATCATCACATATTAAGCACTTGATCTGTTATAAAACTGCTAAAAAAATACTTCACAGAATAGTTACATCTTGAATTAGTTAGACCTATTTCTCTTTTTTAAACTTAATAGTTTCCATATTTAAGTAATTCTGCATTTATTTAACAAGTGAATTCTGTGTTTTAATTATCAAGGAATGTAGGTCTATTATATTGTTTCATAGGAACTCTGTCTAGTAAAAACTTACAATAGGGTATCTCCACTGCTGCCATTTCAGCAGCACTAAAGGCACACACACACACACACACACACACACACACACACACACACAAATGCTCAGTTCATCAGGCCTTTACACTGTCAGTGAACGTGTGTGTGTCTTTGTGTATGTCACACCCTCTAAATTCAGGTGGCTTCAAGCTGTGCCATATAATTCTAGCCTCAATTAAACTTTCCAAGGTCAGCAATACTGCACCAGGTCAGACATAAATAAGGCAGAGGATAGTCCTAGGGTACAGGAAGGCCATATTTATTCTTTATTCACAGTTCAAGGCTATCAAATGAAACCTAGCGGAGAGCAAAGACAGAGGAAGAAAGGAGGACTCTCAAAAGGTACTTTCCAGCTAAGTGCAACCTTTGTTAAAAAAATGAAATCCATATATGTATAATTCAAGACCCAGGGAATTAGTAGGGTATGTGTCTCTTTTTTTGTTCCCCTAAGAATGCAACTTTAACCACAGCTCAGTGGAGAACATGTTCGTATGATTCCAAACCACTATCATAGACATAGAGACCCAATTTCTAATTTTCTTTGTGTGGCTAACCAGCAGGCTAAACAGATACATATATCATCACTCTCAATCTCCTCTTCATAAAACTAGAAGTATGAAACGAATAAATCTATTGAGTTTTCAAGTTCTAAATTCTACTTGAGTCTGAATTTCACTTAAATAGTATTAGTAAAGTAAAAACAAATAAACTAAATTAAAGAAATACATGATAGCATATATCTAATCATATATAATGTACAAAGGTTAGTTTTTAGAATATATAGAGAACTCTTATAACAATAATAGACAAACATTAAAATCTGCAAATAAAATTAACAGATATTTACTGAGAAGGGAATCAGGTTAACTGATAAACACTTGAAAAAATGTTCAATCCATTTAATAATTTGGGAAATGCAAACTAAATCATGTTAGAACATTTTACACCTGCTAGTTTGGCAAAATTAATTAGTCTGACTATGTTGCAGAGTGAGAGTCCCAAACTGTGCACAAAGGTCTTCCAGAGCACTAGAGAACAATTACAAAGGCTCCAAAGAATTATTTTAAGTGAAAAAACCACAAGAGTTACCTATTGAACAGTGTGTGTGATCCACCAGCTGGAGGGAGCTCATAATTTTCGCTTTAGATTGTACGTTCTTCCTTTTGATGGTGTCAGATCTTCGCAAAGCTTTCAGAGCAGTAGCTGTAATAAAAAGAACTCTGTGACCAACACAGAATTATGGACATTGTTAGGAAGAAATCTAGTTTATTTTTCTCCACTAGTATCTAAGCACAGTACTCTCAGTTGGGTGAAGTAGAATTTGATTCTTAAGCATGTGGCAATGGAATCATTAGTAGCCTATGCTAGCATATGATGTCTGCTATTTCTTATAAGCTAAATAATAAATGCTAAATGAAGTAAATAAGTTAGAAAGAAAAGAGAGAAAGCAAAAATGTGGAAAATAGATTGAGAAAAAGTGATAGACTTTTGGGTAGGTGGCACAGATTTCCATTGGAAGTAAGAATGACAGATTTGAGAAAACAAAACAAAATAAAAACAGAAATAAGAGAACATACTTATTCTAAAAAAAGTCTCTGTCTGTCTGAATTTCAAATGTAACTAGGCATTGTTGATTTTATTTGGCAGCTCAACATAAAAACGATCAATAGGTTATACAGAATGCAGGCAATAGCACTTAAAGTTAAGGAAATGATATCAGCATGGCAGGACTTTTGAAGAATTTCTGTAGGTGAAGGGCAAATCATACCAGAATGAAGCGCTTAGGAGAGTCAAGAGCTGAATCACATTCCCTCTCCCATGAGAAAAGAGGCTACCTTTGAAGAAAATGCTGCAATCCTGTGGGAAAACAAGGAAACAAACATGAGGTCTTGACTTAGACTGGGGAGTATGGTACATGAGGAAGATGGGCAATGACCAGCTGGAAGCTGAGCATGCAGGGAAGGTGAGCACAAAAGAAAATGCCTCCATTTGTAAACAGAAAGTGCAAGTGGTAGAAGGAAGCTGCTGTGATGAATTCAGCACACAATTAATTTTGGGGAGAAGAAGATAAACTTGAGCTATAGCTTAGCTGACCCAGAGATGAATCAAAGTAAGATTACCACAGTGGGAATTTTGAGATATGAAAAGATCTGCATGAATGAACATCTATGCCAGAAAACATTTGAAAATATGAAGTGTAAGTCATGTGAAAACAATGATTTCTTAATTAGAATTTAGGTAAAATGCCAGATTATGTGAATAGAAACTGCAAACTGGTGAGGGGAATGGGAAAAAGATGTAAAAGGCATACTAAATTTCTCAACATGAACTCCGTGACTCTTGACTCTTGACACACATAGTAAGAGAAAATAGATTCAAGTAGACTGGGAATCATCGTAACAGTAATCAATAAAAATAAAGTGACACTATTCTGAAAAAAAAAAAAAAAAAAAACAAACAAACAAACAAAAAAAAAACCAATTGCAGGAACATAGAAAAGTAGAGAGAAAATAGAACAAACAAAACTTCACAAACAATAATAAAAAACAAATACAATCTGATAAATATGACTTCCTTTGACTTTTCTACTAAATAAAAAATACTTTTAATTTTGAGTCAAAGAAGCATATTAAGTTTTTTGCTATCTATAAGGAATCATGCTAAAATACAAAGAAAATAAAAATAAAGAAAGACTAAGAATTTATTACAAAAACCAATATAAACACATGCAAAGGAACACAAGTGGAAGTGAAATTCAAGATGCAATGATAAACAGGTAATTTTATATTACTAAAAAATCAGAGTCAAAAATCTGTGAAAGTCTAGAAAAAAATCAGGTGAATAAGTTATAAACCACAACTGTGGTAACAGAATTTATCAAATGAATGTCAATTCTTTAATAGTATATTGAGACTTATTTTCCAAGACCAGAGAATACTGTTTTTTTCAGGTACCTTAGAAAATTTACTAAAATGTATCATAGTGATGGCAAAATACTCAAAATTCTAAAAGGATAAATTTCAGAGGTCATAGCTCCTGATTATTATTCTGTAAAAGACACCCCAGAAACTAGAATTTTAAAAACAAAAACTGAAAATATATGAAATTGCATGTGGAAAAGGGGCTCTAAACACAGACACTGGGAAAATTTTTGTAAAACACATTTTAATTTTTATCAATCAATATTATTAAATTTGCAAACCCTAACATAACAAGAGTTTTTTATGAAAGAACAGAGTCCAGCCTGACAACATAGTAAGACCCCATCTCTTTAAAAAATGAAGAAAAAGTACAAATCACTAAAATTGCAATTGTAAACATCAATGTATCAATAACCTTAGAATAATATAACAAGGACTCAAAAAATGCACTTAGTCAAAATAGTTTGAATGCCAAACTCAATTTATCAGTGAAAATATGATATTGAAGATGGTACAGCAATTAGAGAAAAAGATGAAAAAATTCTCAACATATTTCCAAACGTATATAATTCCAATAATGCCAAATTCAAAAGGCACATACATGCTTATGTGGATGCATGTATACACACACACACACATACATTCACACACACAGGATGTTAACCCTCCTAATGACATGTTAATAGCATTTTTTGAAGTGCACACATGAAGATCAATAAACTTTCATAAATTTTAGAAGCAAAATTTTAAAATACAATTCTAGCTTATTGTATTTATCAGTTATGAACAAAACAATAACATAATGTGTCTAAGCCAAATTTAATTAAAACTGACAAGAAGGACTACCTGGTAGAAATCTATTAATATGATTTATATAATTGGTGACTAAAGTAAGAAAAAAAATACCTGAGTACATTGATAAAAGCCAAAAATAAATACATTTTTATCACTTATGGAACACTTTTTATAAAACTCTTGGCAAGGCCGTGCACAGTGGCTCACACCTGTAGTCACAGCAATTTGGGAGGCAGAGGTGGGCAGATCACCTGAGGTTGGGAGTTCAAGAACAGCCTGGCCAACATGGTGAAAACTCATCTCTACCAAAAATACAAAAATAAGTGGGCATGGTGGTGGGTGCCTGTAATCCCAGCTACTCGGGAGGCTGAGGCAGGAGAATCACTTGAACCTGGGAGGCAGAGATTGCACTGAGCCGAGACCGTGCCACTAACACTCCAGCCTGGGCTACAGAGTGAGACTGTCTCAAACAACAACAACTACAAACTAGACAAATTTGATGCTGAGAGGGAATCTAAAAGCATCATGAAGAGATTTATAGCAGGCTACAAACAGGTAGGTACTTAAGGGGAATACACTAGAGAGAGCAGAGTGGGACACAACTGTTAGGTTTGGATCCCATGGAGTTGTCAAAGGCAGTGTACAACCAGATGGTAATTCAGGAAGCTCAAAATCAGCAATCTTTAACTTGGCTGATGTCACCTGTTCCTGTGGCCAGGTGGTCCCTAGCGTTTTTGAATTTCTATTTTCAGCTCTGGAGTGACTCCAATTAAAGTTTGGGCAAGATAAGGAGACTTACTATTAGCCATTTAAAAATACAGTCTGAGAGATGTAGTGTACTACATGAAGACTATAGTTAGTAACACTGGATTAAATTCTGGATCACAGAATTTTTGTGAAATGGGTAGATTTTTAGCTGTTCTTGCCGCACACAGAAAATGGGTAACTATGTGAAATGATGGATATGTTAATTTACTTTACTACAGTAATCATTTGACTGTCTAAATGTATGTCATAGCATCATGTGGTATATCTTAAATATTCACAATACAAGTTATTTAGAAAAAAAAATCTCTAGCCAATATTATATAACAAGAAAAAGAGATTAAAAATTGTAACAAGATGTTAGCAATGAGAAGGCAAATATCACTCTCTGTAGATCACTTTTGATCACGTAAAGAAAAGAAAATTAACTAAATGCCATCTTAAAAAGTGTATAGATATATAAAATATAAGCAAAGGTATACTTTCCTTATATACTAAAAAATAAGCAGTCACAAATCCTCCCCCCCAAAAAAGAGCATATTTACAAAAGTAACAAAAATGTAAAAAAAAAAAAATCACGAAACAAGCTTATCAAACATGCACAAGACCAAGGCATACAAGGTCAGAAAATTTTTCTCAGGAAAATGAAAATTTTTAAAAATTGTAAATAAATAAACAGGTAGCAAGGTTCCTGGATTGGCAGAATCAGTATTGATAATGTTAATGATTTGTTTCCTTGTTCATTTATTCATTTTTTCCAGATTACTTATTGAATACCTATTCTAGGTTGTACTACAAACTTGGAGTCAGAGACACAGTGGCAAATATTCTAACTGGAACTTTTCTTTTTTTTGGACAGAGTATCACTCTGTTGCCCAGGCTGGAGTGTGCAGTGGTGCCATCTCAGCTCACTGCAACCTCTGCCTCCTAGGTTCAAGCGATTATCTTGCCTTAAACGCCAGGGTATCTGTGAGTACAGACGTGCACCACCATGCCTGACTTCCTGGACTGCAGGAAGAGTACCCTCGCTAGCCATCTTGCCACAAGAGTACAATGAACAAAGGAAGATTTAGAAAGTCTTTTGGTAACACCTGTCAAAGTTGAAGAAGAATGCACTTCATTTCCTCACATTGTTGCTTCTTGGTGCCTCCACTTGAGTAATGTTCACATTTATTCTCAAAAAGGCCAAAAAATGTTCAACATTACTTGCTGTAGAAAAATTTATGCCATTACATAATTTTCACAGTTAAAATTTGTTAAATCAGTTAATGTGTTGACATGTATTGATATATATAAATCTTTAACAAATTGGCCAAAAGAAAGGATATATACAATATGACAATATTTGTGTAACTTTAAAAAAATCTAAAATAATGGTGGATATACTTAATGAATCCAACCATGTGTAGAAAAACCTCAGGAAACAGACACTACAACATGATAGTTATCTTTAAAAAATAGCAGAGAAGGATTCACTAGGGCTAACAGGGTTTTAGATACCATTGCAATATTTTCTTTTAAACTAATACTTAATAGTTATTAATATTGGTGTTAATATTTAGGTATCCATTATAAAGTTGGTTGCATTTATCAAGTTTTTGAAATCTTAGATAATTAAGAAGTTAAGAAAGTGAAACTTTCCCAACCACAGAATATAATGTTTGGTAATTTGAAAACAATTAATGAAAAAATCATGAAATTCTTAACATTAAATTTTATGAAAAAAGTAGAATGACTTGCTGATATTAACAATCACTTCATGAAAAATCATCTAATGAGATGGGTAAATGTATGTGATAGACTATGTGAAAATAGCCACGTATTAATGAGACTGCAGTGCTGTCTGATCCTAGTTTTATGATACAAACACATAAATGTAAAGTATAGATAGAGAGCATACAAGTAAATTAAAACTATTGGAGTCAGAATGATACATTTTTCTTCTGATTTGTTATTTTTTCAATTTATCAAAATATGTACATATATTTAAAATCCATATTTTGAAGGTAGATAGATGAAATCGTCAAGGTTCAGCATTATAAAGCTTGCTAATCACCTGCTATGCCTCAGGCACATCATTGTACAAATTAATGCACTTTATACTTGAGACCAGGGTATGAGCCAGTTGCTAATGAGACACAGTTAAAGAATGAGGAAGCAGATGTTGTACCTGGAAATAACTCAGTGATACAGGGTAGAATGATTTGCTCAGTACCCTTGGGTGGGTCTTTCTTCAGCTTGCATTTCTTTAGACAGTTGACCATCACAATCAAGGACATAGCTGTGACCAGAAGCAAATGAGCTAACTCAGGGATAGGTGGGGATTTGCTAAAGAGTGCTAGACCATCCATCCCAAGGCAGTTGCTGTTTGTTGTTGTTTGTTTGTTTTGTTTGATAGATTTTTCTGTTAGAGCTTCAGGTTGGCATTTGTAGCCTGAGAATACCAATACCTATTTCACAGGTTTCTTTTTTAAATTTTTACACCAGAAATCATTAACAAAATCTTTTAGTTCCTGATAGGCACTCAATACATGGTAATTTAATCTGACCCTGCTAACATGCCTTTAATGAAGAATTTTAAAATACAGCTTCCACAGTTTGCTCTTCATTAACTGACGCATTATTATTCTTTTCTTAATCACAGCCAAATCAGGCCTATTTAAAAGAATTTGCATTGAGCTATGTTTCTCTTCCCCTTCTTTCTCAAAGTTCAGCAATATGCCTTGTAGACCTGTCCTGAACCATTAAAATCCACCTCTGGGTCCTGTGATATGACTTTTCCTCTCCTAAATATTCAATCTTTAATATTGGAAGGTTAGCATGACATAAATAGTACATCACTGGCCCCTGTTTCCTATTAAGACACTTGGTGTGCAATCATCTCAAAGACCATAGAGATATTAATGAAGGAATAGAAACCCAATACTTTCTCAAGTCCAAGGTAGATTAGTTACAACATGTACTGATCTGTCAATTACCTTATAAACAGAAGAAGGCATGTGGTTCCAGTCTGTTTGAGCTTGCCAGCTGATCTTTTATCTAGAACTTGGATTATATCTTTGAGGAAACTCAACAGAAGTGATATGGCCAGCCTCTCCCCAAGGCAGACCTGGAACTCTGCAAAACAAAAGTACCCATGTTCTCTTAGGTGAATTGATGTGCAACATGAAGATTGACACACAGTTCACAACCATCTTTGTATTAAGGATACAGAAGCACAGATACAGGCATGCAGGAAAGGGAGTAAATTCCAATAATGATTAAGATATTGTCAATAATACTCAGGAATTTTCCACTGATAAATTCTTTCATATACTTAATTTAATTTGATTATTGTAAGAGCTCCATAAGTTCAGGGATAGGATGGCTAAAATGTATTATGGATATTCCATTGCCAGATGGTCTGCTTAGCATGTCACATGCATTAATCCATTTAAAGCCATGTGTGTTATAATTTTTCCTTTCCAGGTGAAGAGATTAATGTCTAGCGAGGAGATGGTGGTGTGACAGAGGCCACATAGCCACCGAGTGGGTGAGCTGGAACTCAAATCTAGAATAATGAGGTGGGCAAAGTATTTTTATTTTAAGAGCTGGCACTGAAATTCTTCCCAGGAAGAGAATGGTAGTAAGGGCATTTTGCTAAATGCTTGATGCAGTAGGCTTGCATCACATCAGAAAAATGTTTGGGCTTCTTGATACCATAGGGCAGGTTGGGTAGTTGATGGTGTGTTAACAGATAAGAGACATTTAATGAGGAACCAAGAATCACTGCTCAATGAGTGAAGGGCATCCTCACACTAAATCACTGTAGCCTATGCACTTAAAACTTTGGTGTTTGTTTGTATTTGTCATGGGCATCAAACAGCAAATTTTATGTTGGCATAGAAATGGCAGGACTAGAGAACAGTGGTTAGGAAGGTTATGGGGACTCAGCAAAGGGGATTACCCTAAAGCCATGATAATGTGAAATGAGTTATACTGTGACTTTAATTGGACAAGCAAAGAAACTGAATCACAAATACATTTTCCCAATACCACAAACCAGTCAGTGTTGCAGCCAGGATTTTAACCCACACTGTTTGGGTCCAGTGTCTACATGGTAGGCAACTATAAATCCAAAACGGTGGGATTCCTATTGTTTTTAAGAATTCAAAGAAGTTTAGTGCATAAATGGAACAATTTTAGACCCGAAAATGAGTAGAATTCCTAGGCCTTTGCAGAATGTTTTTCTTGTGACAAAGGGAACTGCAGGTCTTATTAGAGACCTTAAAATTGGGATTAAAAATAAACAAAACAAGAAATGACTTCAGGAGAATAATTTTCATAAAACTGCAATAAAAAAATTTTAGCATCCTGAAACATTACCAAGTTGATACATTTGTTTTTTTTTTTTTCTTACTGTCAGGTCTTCAAAAATTGTTATTAGTGAAATCTACAAGACTGAAGAAAGCAGAAGAGAGATGGAGGGACAGGTGGAATAACTTGGGGAGAATTCTGTGCTTCCTGCAATGAGAAGGCATCTAACTGTCCAGGGACAAGGAGAAGGATTTGGAGTCAAAATCTATTTTGAAGGATGAGTTCAGTATTCATGGCAATAAGACTTCTTTTAGGGACATTTGGTGTTGCATTGATGTGTCCATCAGAGGCTATAATTACTGAGAACAGACATGATACTCTGGAAAATAAGCATAGTGTCCTGAATGGAACTATTCACAGCTGGCATATGGCAAAGACACATCCTTGTTTACTAAAGTCGGAAACACCTGAGTATTTCATGTCCTTCAAAAGTTTCCTTGATGAGTGTTTCTCATTGTTGTGTCCCGCAGGTCTGCCATCATGGGATCTTTATGCCTACCCTAATCGTAATATAAACCCATTTATCCATGTTCTATTATAAAATATATATGAAAAACATGAAATGTTCATTCTTATGATAATTCCACACATTCTTCATGAACCTTCTAAAACTACCCCACAGTTTTTGCTTTTCTTTTCTGGAGAACAAATAATCTCATTTCCTTTTATCTTTCCCCAGAGGTCCCATTTTCCCATGCTTTAATCATTTTTATTGTTCCCATCTGTACCTACTTTAATTTCTTCTATCCCTTTGAAAATGTGTATCTATGAGTTGGATACAGCACTCTTAAAACTGGAATTGATCTAAAATAGCTATTGATCTGTTACTGGAATTCCTATCTATATTTGGATAAGGCAATTTAGAAAAAATGATGGTAAAAACAAAAGGGAAAAATGGGAGAAACTGGTACCATGTAAGAATATTTTCAGATTCAGAGTTAGTTCTAAGTAGAAAAACTTGCCCTAAAGATAAATAAGAAAAGGCAGAAAGATATAAGAAAATGGCTATTATGGAAGATACATAAAAATATAAAGAACACAAAAATTTTATCTATGAAATGATTACAACTGCAAATACATTGCTGCATATAAATGGGCAAGCACAGAAAAAGAAATATTCAGAGGTCAGTCTTTCTTAGACCAGTGTTAAGTTCCTGCATTTATTTTCAATTTTAATTTCCCCAATTTTAGTAGTGTTACATGTGCAATAACTAAAACTTACAGTTTTAAAAGAACTATCTGAGGAATAAGAAAAGGAAATCTAGGACACCTAATAATGTAATAATTAAGAATAGTTAAAAAACAAAAGCAAGTCCTCAAAGTACATATAGATCTTTACTATTCTAATGCATTTAGTAAATCCTACAGAGATTATTGACTTTTGCTGTTCATGCTTGCAGTGAATAGGTATTGAAAAAATAGGCTGGGCTCAGTGGCTTATGCCTGTAATCCCAACACTTTGGGAGGTTGAGAATCACCTGAGATCAGGAGTTCAAGACTAGCCTGGCCAACATGGTGAAACCTCATCTCTACTAAAAGTACAAAAAAATTAGCCAGGCGTGGTGGCGCACACCTGTAATCCCAGCTACGCTGGAGGCTGAGGCAGGAAAATCACTTGATCTCAAGAGGCAAAGGTTGCAGTGAGCGGAGATCGTACCACTGCACTCCAGCCTGGGCGACAGAGTGAAACTCTGTCTCATTAAAAAGAAGAAAAAAGGAAAAAGAAAAAATAGTATCACCTTAAGCACTCTGGAATTTCTAATCCTATCCTCCAAATTAAATTACAATTAAAACTCAAATGAAAAACATCTGAAAAAGAAAAAGTAGTCTCGATATAATAGTATTGTGGATTGAGAAATGCTCTAACACATCATGTTGTCTAACACCCGAATTTCACAGATAGCAAATTAAGGTCTAAAGAGTAGGACTGAATTTAACATGTCGGTAGAGAAATACAGGTTACAGGTAAGTTCTGATATGAAGCATATCCAGTTATTTGCGTGTTATACTTTATTAAATACTGCATGTGACTTAAGAGTAAAATAATCCCATTAAATGAGAGTGTTAGGTCTTTCTTTATAATTTCTCTCTTGATAGAGCCCATGTTTCCAGTCAACTGGTATTCCTTACAAGTGCAGCCAATGCAGGGAATGAAAGGTGTTTGACCTTGTTTTGGCTCACAAAGGGAAAAAAGAGAGTATCATAAATAAGTAAAAAATGTATCTATTAAAATTCCATAATATTTTGATGTAATTAAGACAGAATCTTGTTTTAGTTTATCAGGTGTATTTTCTTTATGTTCCTCTGAACACACACACACACACACACACACACACACACACACATTTACACTCCCACACATATATACATGTATATATTTTCTCACCAAGTAAATTTTAATCAGCTAGATTCTCTTTTATTGTTTGGTTCATGGCTTAAAATTATGTCTTGAAACTTTCCTGAAACATTGGTGCCATTTCTCATCTTATATCTTTGATCTGTAGACAAGTTTTCCTCCTTAATTCTTGGTATCATTCCCACACTCAAGTATCATTTTTATGATCCTACTTGAGTTAATGAGACCCAATCATTGTTTCTATCAACCATAGAATATAAAAAAAATGTGGGGGTAAGAGAAAGGGGAGGAAAATGAGGGACTTAAAAAAAATCAGTACAGATGCTAAGAAACCGAGAGCATTTTCTTTATCTACCAGTGAGCAGAGGCTAGTTTTGCTACAGTAACAATCTCAGAATCTGTGGTTTCACACAACAAGAGTGATTTTCACTTAAAATTGACTAGGAGTCCAGACAGATTTTCAGGGCAGTGTTCTCCACCTGCTGGCACAGTGATCCAGGTTGCTTTGCTTTATGGCACCACAGTATCATCACTTGCTTCCACGATTATTGCAGCAGGTGAAGAATAAGTACCATAAAGAATCAGAAAGTAGACTGGGCAAGGTGTCTCATGCCTATAATCCCAGCACTGTAAGTTCCATAGTTCCTGCTACAGTTTAAATGTGTCCCTTCCAAAATTCAAATGTTGTCCACATGATACTATTTTTTTTTTTTTTTTTGAGACGGAGTTTCGCTCTTGTTACCCAGGCTGGAGTGCAATGGCGCGATCTCGGCTCACCGCAACCTCCGCCTCCTGGGTTCAGGCAATTCTCCTGCCTCAGCCTCCTGAGTAGCTCGGATTACAGGCACGCGCCACCACGCCCAGCTGATTTTTTGTATTTTAGTAGAGACGGGGTTTCACCATGTTGACCAGGATGGTCTCGATCTCTTGACCTCGTGATCCATCCTCCTTGGCCTCCCAAAGTGCTGGGATTACAGGCTTGAGCCACCGTGCCCGGCCCCACATGATACTATTAAGAGGTGAGGCTATTCAGAGGTGTTTAGACCACGAGGACTCCTCCCCCATGATTGGGCTTATAAAGGGGATAGGGACAAGGGAGTTGGTCCCTGTGGCTCCTCCATGTGAGGATATAGCTAGAAGGTCCTCACCAGATGCTGCAGGCTTGATCTTGGCTTTCTTAGCATCCAAACTGTCAGAAATAAATTTCTGTTCTTTGTAAGTTAGCTTGTCTTAGGTGTTCTGTTGCAGCATCACAAATGGATGCCTCCCAAAGTGGTGCACATTACTTTCATTTGTCTTTCATTGTCAGTGAGTGATCACAGAACCCTGCCTCACTTCCACTGATCAAGGAAGGGCAATCTTCCTGTGAGCCTGCATCAAAGGAGAATTGAGTATTGATAAACAATAGTGAATTTAACCATATATAGATGTAAACACTGACGCGATTTAAAAATAGTATCAGTTTTGACTCCAGAATCACTTGAGGATTGAGTTTGGGTAATTGTAAAATCTAAAGTCCACTGATTCTATTACTGCTGCTGAAGTTTACTTACCCATCTGGGAGAAAGATTTTTTTCAGATTGTGAAATTTTGCTAGTTTAGAATTAGTTGGATTAGAAAAAGCGAAGGACAGATGAGGAATCTATCAAATGTTTCTGCACATTTCTTTAACAAAAGAATGTCCATAGTAATAAACATGCAGTTATCAAATTATTTTGGGGACATACATTTACCTATAATCTGAAAAATGTTATTTATATCCTCCCAAGAGATGTCCATGAACAACTGTACTCAGAATATAAAAATACTAGTCTCAAATATAGTTATATGTTTTACTCTGATTTTTCAGGCAAAACATTGATGGCCACACTTTTGGAAAAATATAGTTATGCAAAAATCTAAGAATCTTACTTAAGGTAAAAAGTTCGTTGAGAAAATGGCTGGTGTTGGGTGAAAAATTATATTGTAATTATGACCTGATTTGAACGCGATAATATGACTGACATTTTTCCTAGTCCCTCAGTGTTGCTGGCAACAGTGACAAAAATGCTGTTCATGCTGGAGTAATAGCAGCAAAGACAGGAAGAACTCCTACAGCCGGCTTAGGAGGCTAGGCTTGCTTCAGGTGACAGGGGAATTCCCAAGATTCTTTGAATTAATTAGCAGTTTCTTTTGTTTCCAGTTAGTGAATTCATTTTTGGTCCATTATGTACCTTTACATCCACTGGATTATTATCATAAATACGTGTTTCATTGTTATCTGAATAGATGTAAATTTCAAGTAGAGGCTGCAGATTTGTGCTGCCAGAGCAAGTGGAAAGAGCTCAGCCCTGTGCCTGGTACCTACCAGGATTTCAATAAAAATGTGATGCATAAAGAAAAGGCATTGACACTCATTTCCACTTAGCAGAAACTGGTGTCCCAAGCAAAGTAACAAGTGTGGTTGTTTCCTTCCACTCCTAGAGTGGCAAGTTGCTAATGAACCTCTGGAAGACATGTTTTCCAAATAAATATTTAACCATACTGAAGTTATTTATGTCCTTTAAAGTTTTCAAAAGGGGCTCAAAAATAAGAATGCTCTTTTGAAAGCATCCGAGTACTCACAACAGATGGAAACCTGCAGCTTGCTATGAAGAGATAGCAGCTATTTCATTTCATTGAGTTCTAATGGGAAATAGCTGCCAAACTATCCATGTTTGGTTCAAAATATTAGAAGAAATGTTGTCCTCAGCTCAGGGATAGTGAGCCCTACTTTAAAAATATGCTACTTTAATGTCTATGCATTCCAAACCACACAAAGTTCAGCCATATACCACACATGCGGCTTCCCAACTCCATGTGGTAACATTAAAAACAATTTTGTAGAACATTCAAACAACAGCTTTTGTATTAAAGAGAAAATCTATGAAAACCTTATCTCCTTTCTCTCTTTATCTGATTCTCACTTTTCATTCTTTCTCACACACATCTATATATAGATTCAAACCACTTAATATCTTTTCAGAAAGAAGAGATCAACTTTAAAATTGTATTATTAAAAATAACACTTAACACCAAAAACCCACAATTTTTTCCCTCACTAAAAGAAAATAAAACAAAGGCTATATAAGCTCTATCAAACTCCTTTTTATATCTAAGAGCCTAAGATAAAAACCATGTAACCCAATAATCTTGTAATATAAATGTATATGATACATAAGTATATAAAATGTAATATAGTACTATAATCCTTACATCTGGGCTTGTTTCCTTTAAGTCCAGTAGAATCAGTAGTAAATCAGTAGAATTCTCTGGAACAGATGATGGTGGTTCACAGCTTGGTGTTAGAAAGTGACTTTCTGCACCATGAGCAATTTGTTGGACGTGAACAATCTCCTACCAAGGTAATTTAAAAAGAAAAACAATACTTAAAATCTTCACAATAGATGTTTATTTATACTTGTTCACTGTGCTGTGAAGTTCTTCAGGTGAAAAATGCTTACTAAAATCATCTCTCCAAATGTGGTCTGTCAAAGTTTGAAATTGATGGTTCTCTTACAGACACCTGTTTTTGGTTCTGCCAATGTGCCAAACAACAGCCTTCTTTCCAGCTGATATTACCACTTTCCTACTTGGAGTGTGGCATGCTCGGCGGTCTGGTCATGAATCCAGATGCATCAGAAATATTGACTGCACTGAGGGTTTTTTTTTTTTTCCCCAAGACGGGGTCTCTGTCTCCCAGGATGGAGTGCAGTGGGGCGATACTGGCTTACTGCAACCTCTGCCTTCCAGGTTCAGGCAATTCTCCTGTCTCAGACTCATGAGTAGCTGGGATTAGACATGCCCGCCACTATTGCCCAGCCAGTTTTTGTATTATTATTTTTGTTTTTAGTAGAGATGGGGTTTCACCATGTTGGCTAGGCTGGTCTTGAATTCTTGACCTCAAATGATCCACCAGCCTTGCCCTTCCAAAGTGCTGACATTACAGGCGTGAGCCACCACGCTCGGCCTGCATTGAGATTTGAATGTGAGAAAGAGATTCTTCTTAACGCTCACTCAGATATAAAAGAAAAAAATAAAACTTGTGATTTGAGAGATGAAGTTTTTATTTATTTTTTCTTTCTAGTTATTTTAAAATTCCAGTGAAATCGATTTCCTGCTTTCACTTCAAAGACATTTTGGAAGGAGGTTTTTTATGCCCAAGGTTTAAATACTATTTTAAACCCTGAAAGTCCCCTTGTTCTCTACTATCAGAGTCTAATGGTGACTCTCACTATGATGTGAACACTTTCGGAAAATAATATGAAAATAATGTTGGTGCTCTTTTTGTGTTATTACTGATATTTTTAGGGTAGTCTCTTGGTAATAGATCATCCTTTATAAATGCTTACTTTTAGTTTGAATGGACTTTACTGATAGTGCTTGAAAAACCATTTTTTAAACTAGAAAAAAATGCATTTTTGAGCAAATGAGAGCTTATGCCTTGGTATCTCTTCTTCTCCCAGGTATGATGGTTTATTGTACAGCAATAGAATACGAAAATGAGTTTATTAAGTTTACTTAGAAATGATTCAAAGATATCTCTGTGAGCTCTTTCAGCTATGTCAACATTTTCTTGAAAGATACCTGAGATTATTTGATGTTTACTTTTTTAAGTATAGTATTTGTAAGTTAAAGTGCACAGGAACATTTTATTACATTTTAAATGTAATTCCTGATCCCCAGATGCTGTCCATATAAATCTGAACAAACCCAAGACATCGCTATCTATATTAGATCAACAAATCCTCTCAGTCCCTGGGATAGTGTTAAGAATAAGCAGCAAAGAGTGAAATTCCTTGGTAATAAAACTTCTGTTTCTTGACAAGTGTGATGTAAGGACATTTTTTGCTATGCTGCCTACACCTTTCAAAGTAGGTTACGTGGTATGGTACGATTATGTCTTCCTGTAACCTCTATTTCAAAGGTGCATTCTGTGTAAATAATACATTTTTCTAACAACTGTGTTAATGGTCACTGTTTTTAAGGTCATCCTCATGTGAAATTCAAAACTGCAAATGTTGAAAATTCAATTTTGCTTTACATGAGGGATGTTTTTCTTTTCTTCCCCCTTTTGAGTTTTTATTCCTATTTCTTAAAATGGTAATCTCAATGGGAATTGGCATACTCATACATCAAACTTCATTTGTGCCAACATCAGGTTAAATAATTTCTCCAAACTTTAACTACACCATGAAATTTGGCATACCTATGTGGGCTATTGCTATTGACTTCTCAAATTATTACATTACACTTTTCTTCTTGAAACCAGACAAATATGATATTTACAGGGATAGAAGACACAAATTTATCTCTTTCTATTGCCCCCAAAAGACATTATAAGCTCTCGTGTCTCTGGTTCATGCAGGAAACACCCAATTACTTCCAGCTAGAACATCCATGAAATGATTTCTATTAAAATAGATTTGAACTGCCCAGTAACTACAGGTCTATGTATATTTTCCTATACAACATTCATTATTTCTTCTTCTGATGACATTGTAGGAATTTGGAAAATTACATAAAATTACAGTGGGAGGAAAAAAGTCATTTGTAATTCTGCCCAGATAATCATGATTTATATTTTGAGGTGTAATAATCCCTTGCCAACCCCAGCTTGGCCAACTGAAGTATTGAGATAACACTGTTTTGTATCATTATGCCAAAAATTAAAATTCCACAACCTATTTACATATACAGGATTCAGTTCAATCTCCTTAAACAAGTGCAAAATGACAAGATTTCTTTAAATTATACCCCTTTGATATAAAAGTGAAAGAAATATGCAAAATTCTGCCTTTGTACAAAGACCAGGGGAAGGGTATTTACATTGCTGAAATCTGTTAAAATAAAACAAAGTGAAAACACAAAATACAAATACAGGTTGAAACAGCCAACCTGGAGTAAGCTGTACATAACATAAAATTAGTGGAATGTATCGCCTTTAACAGATAATGCCTGCTAAAAATAATATTTCCCTGGAAGATTGAAGAAAGCAAAAAAGAGTAGTATTGTTAACTTCCAAAGCAGATATTTGTTAACGCTGTGTATCTCTTTCATTTCACAATAGATTACTTTCTATGTTCTAAGTGTAATACATTTTATTATTTTCCAGTAAAATCCTTTTTTTCTATGAGCACTTGATATAATTATAGTTTTGTCATTCATTAGAGTACCGAGAATTTAACTAGCATATTGATAAGGACTAGGTATCAATATCTTTCCAATCTTTTACATTTATGTATTTATACTTGAAAAAGAAAAATGAAATTATTGTACTTTATAACTTGCTTTTTCTGTAACAATATACTATAGGATTTTTCTTTTATGCTGTTCTATTTTATTCAAAATAATTTTGAATGGGTGCATAGATAATTATCAATGAAATCATAGCTTAGTCAGGCATCCATTCTAAAGATCATTTGACTGCATTTCATCTATTTTTCTTCCTAATCAATAAAACACAATTAAAAACTTGGAGTTTAAATCTTGGGAATATTTTTAATGTTTTTTTTTAAATATATATTTTTCTAAGTCCAATTAGAAGGCCTACAACCATTTTAAGGTCTGTGACACCATTCTTAGTTTTGCTCCACAGAAATACTATACTCTTTTACGTGTTCCTTAGTTTATACATGAATGGACTTTCATGATACTGGATGTTATCATTAAAACATTTTGCCAATATTGAAATAATATATATTGTTGTTAATTTCCATTTTTTAAATTACCAGGCATTTAATACACTTTTTCATGTTTTTTTTTTTTTCTATCTTCTTTTCATTTGTGAATGGCCATTTTTCATGCTTTCATATATTTTTCAATACAGGCATTCTTTCTGTGATCTTTTCGGATATCATGGATATTAATTCTTTCTTTTATTTCACCTTGAGGTGATCATTTGCCTTTAGTTAATTTCAAAGTTTTAATTAGAACAGGGAATTTTTCATTTAAATTCAGCGAAATCCAACCATCTTTGAAGTTCTTCAGAGTTGTCATCATCTTTTTGTAACCCCAAACATTTTTTTGTCATATCAGGACCTGCATACAAATATCACATTCACAGTGATATTTTCATCAGCACCTATCTCTAAGTGTGTTATGAACTTCTTTAGATTTTCCTTCTCTAAAGAAAACATTGAGGGAGCCAGCTCCCCTATTGGTTAGTGATGTTTGTGTTTAGTTTCTTCTTCCTCTCAGGTAAATTATTTCCTAAGAAGCTTCGAACTTCTCATGCAAATATGTCTTTGCTGGGCACAGACAGGCAGTTTGCCAAACACAGACTGACACATTTGAGTGTCTTTTCTGCCCAGCTTAGACACCTGTGGCATTTTAAGTATTTGCCACCCAGAGGTGAGTTGCTTTCCCATATGCCAGAGGAATTCCTAAATGCCTAGAGCATAAGCAATTATCTTGGTGTCTGAAATATCACTGACTAACACTCATTACTCTGTGTGGTGGGGAAAGCACTTGTTTCCAAGTTTTTGTGCGAGAAGGTAAAGGAATAAACAGCAGCCCACACTGTCCTTTATCATTCCAAATGCAGGAGTTTTCCACAGGAAGCTCTTTAATTTTTTTTTAATTGAAATTAAATCTCAAGCAATTGAAACATTTAAAATTCAACACTATAATGTATTCAAAAATAAATTATTTTAGCCAAAAGAAAATTATAGCAGATGGAACTCAGGATCCACTGAAGGAAGGACTGAAGAATAGCAGAAAGTGTAATTATCTTGGTAAATATAAACTAATTATTTTTGTAGAGCCTTCATTTTATATATACATATGTTTTTTTAAAAACTAATGACTTCTTAAAGCAAAAATAATAATAATATATTGTGGGATCTATAGCCATGAAATAAAAGAAAATAGAAAAAGGGTGGGTGAGGATAAATTGAGTTATATAGTATTAAGATTCTTATATTGTTTATTTTAAAAATAGGCTGGGCACGGTGGCAGTGGCTCACGCCTGTAATCGCAGTACTTTGGGAGGCCGAGGTTGGGAGTTCGAGACCAGCCTGCCCAACATGGTAAAATTCCGTCTCTATTAAAAAATAAAAATAAAAAAATTACCTGGATGTGGTAGTGTGTGCCTGTAATCTCAGCTACTCAGGAGGCTGAGGCAGGAGGTGGAGGGTGGAGGCTGCAGTGAGCCAAAATCACACCACTGCACTTCAGCTTGGACAACAGAGCGAGACTCCATCTCAAAAAAAATTAAATAAATAAAAATAAAATAATTATTTGAATGTAGACCATGATTACTTAAAAGAAAAATAATGTAATCACAAAGTGATCAACAAACATAGCACAAAAATGTAGCTAAACACACAGAATACAAAAATATACACAACTTACCCAACAGAAGGCAGAAAAGAAAAGGAATCAACATAAAATAAATTTCAAGATGGAAGAGCTCAACTGAACCATTGATAATTACATCAGAAGTTGACTAGACAACCTATTAAGAGGCATATATTTTAAAAAGATTTAAAATAATTGAAGACCCAAGTGTATTTTTGTAACATATACTAAAATATAAGCAAACATATATTTTGAATATAAAACTGTGGAAAATAGCACACTATGGTGTGGCTATAATATTATGCAAAGTAGACTTTGATAAAAAATTACCCAAAGTTTTAAAAAATGGTAATAAGTACAATGGTGGTTACTCAGAGACTAGGGTGGATACAGGGGTAGGGTATAGGAAGATGTTGGTCAATGGATACATAATTACAGTTAGATAGGAGGAATAAGTTTCAAGAGATGTATTGCCTAACAAGGTGACTATAGTTGTTGGTACATCACATTCTTGGAAAATGTAAATAGAGTGGATGTTACGTGCACTCATTACAAAAATGATAGCTGTGTGAGTTAATGTATTTTTAAAATAGTTACCTAAAAGTTGTTAGCCATTCTACAGTGTATGTGTACTTCAGAACATCATATACAATAAAAACATACAGTGTTATCTGTTAACTTTTAAAAATGGCTGTTCTGATCCAACAGATGAGGACAAAATAAGAGTGGTACCAGCAAAGTAATGTATATTGTTCAGCTTGAGAGTGGGTTTAGAGGAGCCCATTTTGAGACTTGGGCTGTGCAGTGTAAGAGTACACAACTTACATTCCAAAAGATTTTTGAGTGATTAAATAATGCATGAGTGAAAAAAAATGTAATGTTGAATGAATTATCAAGTTCATGGAGAACAAGGAAGATACTAAATGTGTATGTGTATTTTTTTCTCTTTGATTCTTTTTAATTATATATATATATATATATATATATATATATATATATATATATACTTTATTACACTTTAAGTTCTGGGGTACATGTGCAGATCTTGCAGGATTGTTGCATAGGTACACACATGCCATGGTGGTTTGCTGTCATCATCCCCTCATCACCTACTCATCACCTACATCAGGCATTTCTCCCCATGTTATCCCTCCCTAACCTCCCCCTCACCTGCTGTCCCTCCTCTAGCCCCCAAACCCCCAACCCCCAACATACCCCAGTGTGTGATGTTCCCTTCCCTGTGCCCATGTGAGCTCGTTGTTCAACACCTGCCTATGAGTGAGAACATTTGATGTTTGGTTTTCTGTTCTTGTGTCAGTTTGCTAAGAATGATGGTTTCCAGATTCATCCATGTCCCTACAAAGGATATGAACTCACAGTTATTCATGGCTGCATAGTACTCCATGGTGTACATGAGCCACATTTTCTTTGTCCAGTCTATCATTGATGGGCATTTGAATTGGTTCCAGGTCTTTACTACTGTAAACAGCACCTCAGTGAACATACGTGTGCATGTGTCTTTATAATAGGATGATTTATAATCCTTTGGATATATACCCAGTAATGGGATTGCTGGGCCAAATGGAATTTCTATTTCTAGATCCTTGGGGAATCGCCATACTGTCTTCCACAATGGATGAACTAATTTACACTCCCACCAACAGTGTCAAAGTGTCCCTATCTCTCCACATCCTCTCTAGCATTTGTTGTCTCCAGATTCTTTAATGATTGCCATTCTAACTGGCGTGAGATGGTATCTCAATGTGGTTTTGATTTGCATTTCTCTAATGACCAGTGATGTGTATGTATCTTTAAACTTCTAGATATATGAAGGGGAATTTGGCAAAAATAAACAAATGCAAAGCACAGTGTGAGATTTTTATCAACTTTTTCTAAGTGTTTGACAAAACAGGCAGATAAAAAATAACGATAAAAATATGGATAATTTGAGAGACAGTATCAACCAACATGATCTAGTTGACACTTAGTGAATGCTACAACTAATCAATACCCATGGAACATTCACTAAGATAGAGTATAGACTGGGCATTGATACATAGCTTAACAAATACTGAAAGTTTGAAATCATTCAATTTATATCATCTAACCACAATGGCATTAATTAGAAATTGATAGTGATAAGACATATTTAAAAATCCCTAACTATTTGGAAATGTATTAACACACCTCTACATAAAGAATAAATGACAAAATAAATCCCAAATAAAAATTAGAAAATATTTTTGGTTGAATAGCAATGAAAGTGCACTATCAAAACTTGTTAGATGCAGGGAGAATATGAGAGTAATACTTGGAGAAAGGTTTACAGTTTTAAATGCTTATATTTGTAATAATTTAAATGTTTTCATTGAAAACTGTAAAGGAAAAGCAAATTAAACACAAAGTAAGTAAAGCAAAAGAAATCATCAAATTAAGAACAGAAATAAATGATATGGAAAATAGGCAAACAATATAGAAAGTCAATAGTGAATAATTTTTGAAAAAATTAATACTCGATTAATGCATAGCAAAAATGAAAGAAGAGAAAAAGAGAGACTCAGAAAAAAACAGTGAGATTGAGAGAGAATCAATAGTAATAAAATTGTGGTCCTTGCTGAGATTTGATATATATTTAATATAAATATTAAATCTATATAAACATTAAATGTATATAAATATATTTATAATCTTTACATATTTAAAGATTAATAATGGAATGTTATGGGCCAGGCACAGTGGCTCATGCCTGTAATCCTAGCACTTTGGAAAGCCGAAGGCGGCAGATCATTTGAGGTCCAGAGTTTGGGATCAGCCTGGCCAATGTGGTGAAACCCTGTCTCTGTTAAAAATACAAAAATCAGCTGGGCATGGTGGCAGTGCCTGTAATCCCAGATATTCTGGAGGCTGAGGCAGGAGAGTTGCTTGAACCTGGGAAGCAAAGGTTGCAGTGAGACAGGATTGTGCCACTGCACGCCAGCCTGGGAGACAGAGCAAGACTCTGTCTCAAAAAAAAAATAAAAAAAAAAATAAATAAATAATGCAATGTTATGAATACCATTAAGCCAACAGCAGAGAAAAGTTAGATGAAATGAATACATTACTTGAAAAAATACTATCAAAATTAACAAATGGAAATAAATTTTTGAATAATTCATTTATTAAAGAAATTATAGTCAAAGAACTGAAGAAAATAATAATTAAAATGAAACAAACCTTCAGACCTTGACTGCTACACTGAAGTTTACCATATATTTACTCAAAAATAAAACCATAAAACAAGAAAACTTCCAGGGTCATTCTTTCTCAAGAACATAGGCTTAACAAAGTCTCAGTAAGATGTTAGTAAATTAAACTCTTCGATACAAAAAAACATAATATATGGTGTCCAAATGGGATTTATCCCAGAAATATAAAGTTGGTTTAACACTGAAAAATTAATCATTGCAATTCAACACACTAATAAAGGACAGATAAATATACATACTGATATCAAAAGATTCGTAAATGTATTAGCAACAATTGAATACCTGTTCAAGAGAAACTTCAAAAATTTGGCTTAGAAAAAAGACTTAATCACGTAGAAAGTACCTACAGAATTCCTACAGTTAACATCACACTTTTGGGTGAAATATTCAAATGCCAGAAAGAAGGCAAATATATAAGGCACTGATTCTGTCTGAAATTTTTCTGGAGGTTCTAGTCAACACAATAGGCAAGAAAAAGAAATAAAAGACAAAAATACTGGGAGAAAAGAAGTGAAACCTTTGTTATTTGCAGTGGAAATTATGACAAATATAAACTATGAAATCCACAAAAAGTCTAGAAAAGTAAGTAATTTCAGCAACACTAGAGAAAAAAATACACACACACACACACACACACACACACACACACACATATATATATATATATAATTTTTATTGCATTTCTATTGGCCAGCAAAACACATTTGGAAATATAAAATGTTAAGAGCAGCATCATTTTCTTTAGCATCCAAAACAATGGAATATTTGAGAATAAATTTAACAAAACATCTGTAAAATCCGTATGCTGAAACTATACATCATGTATGAGAGAAATTAAAGAAGAGCTCAATATCAGTGGGGATATATCATGTTAATGAATTGGAAGATCCAATATTGTTAAGATGTCAATCATCCTCAAATTAATCTAAAGGTTAAACACAATCGCATTCAAAACACTGGAAGGTGGACTGTAGAAATTGACAAGCTAATTCCAAAATGCATACGTACATTCAAAGAACCTAGGTAATCAAAACCATTTTGTAAAAGATAATGCTGGAGCACTTACACTACCTGATTTAAAGATTTATAAAGTTACAATAATCAAGGCATTGCAGTTTTATCTTAAGGATGGACATGCAGGTAAATGAAACTGAATGAGATACTATAAGCAGATCCACATGTAGAGAGAAAATTGATTTTAGACCAATTTCAATAAAGAAAGGGAATTATTTTAAAAACAAATATTCCTAGAGCAACTGGATATTCATTTGGAGAAACACCTGTTTATTAATATCAGATAAAACAGACTTTAAAGTAAAATAATTATCAGAGGTAAAAGATCATTAAAGGAAGAAGTAAGAATTCATCAGGCAGAGATAACAAATCTAAATTGATATGCAACTAATGTATGCCAATATATAGAAAGCAGTAATATATATGAATATATATAAATATTGTATACAAAGCAAACTTTACATACAGAATTACAGAGAGAAGTGACTTGGTCTGAATTGTAGGTGGGGGCACCAAAAGGCTTGTTAGAGACATGACTTTGAGCTGTGTTGTCTCCAGTTTGTGTTGATGGAGCAAATCAGGTTTTTCATATTCCAGTTACCTGGAAGGTGCTGGAATCTTAACTAACTGCCCTGTGTAAGATTTAGTAAAGGAAGTTCTGATAAAGGATATTTTCAGGCAACATTAAGAATTTTGTCTTAACTATATTTAACACATATAACTATTATGTGTGTGTGTGTGTGTATATATATATATATATATATATATATATGTAAATATACATATGTCAATGTAAATAAAAATACACACGTAACTTATATAGCTTTTCCCTTTTGCTCAGCACTTCTCCTTCCTGCTGCCTTGTGAAGAAGGTGCCTTGCTGCTTCTTTGCCTTCTGCCATAATTGTTAAGTTTTCTGAGACTTCCAAAGTCATGCTGAACTGTGAGTCAATTAAACCTCTTTTTCTTTGTAAATTACCCAGTTTGGGGTATTTCTTCATAGCAGCATGGGAACAGACTAATACAACTATGTATTATAGTTGGTATGTATATCTACATCTATTTACACATATATGCTGTGTCTGTCTATGTGTATGGGCAAGGTGAGTCATTAGTTGTTGGCTTTGATAGAAGACATGGGAGAGATATTTATTAGATGCTTATTTTATTTTATTCTCCTAATGGACTTTGGACGTTGGTAATATTGTTCAATTTTAAAGATCAGAAAATGGAATTATAGGATTAGTGATATAAAATATACCATTTTTTCTTTATCTTAAGGGCTACTTTTATTATGCACTTTTATAGAACATAAAAATGGGCAGCAAATGGTGATCTGGATTTTTAATTCAGGTTTAAATCTAAAGTGTAGTACCTTGACTGCAATATGTTCCTAACCCTCATTTGACAGTGCAAAAATGGATCAAGAAGCCAGACGTGAGCCCTGGCAGAAAAGCACACACTTGAGGATTGGTCTCAGCATTCACACTGTAACTCACTAGTTGGAAGCCAATAATGTTGAGTCATAAAATCAGCATGACATTGAGCGTATGTATGATGGTCAATTTTTTTAAAAGTACATTTTGGTATTGAAAGTAATGGCAAAGCTGCAATTAATTTTGCACCAACTTAATAAAAGATAAAACAAATTTCCAAGTCTCTTGGTGACACAGGAGCCAGAGGAAGATACTGAAAATTTATATCCAGTGAAGGATGGCCACTGGAAGTTAAGATATGCAGTGTCCATTATTACTAATTTAACATATATAAAATGTCATTGATATTTTCTTTATTTCATGTGCTGCTTTTATGATTCTCTTTTACAGGACATAAAAATATTTTAAGGGCTTTCAGTTAGAGGTTTATCTGCAACTTCTGTCTTTTAAACCTTTTTTTTTTCCCCAGGAGTTAATTTCTTAATCAGAACTAATAGTCCCACCGTCACTGAAATGAGCTGCATGGTGAATATCTGGAGTATCTATGCTCAGCCACACCCTTGGAAATTGCTGAAAATGCTGCCATTGACAGGAAGCAGTGAACCACTGTATTGCTCTTGCCTTGGTCTTGGGCTCTTTGGTCTCTAGTCTTCACTGTGTCACACCGGATACAGCACAGGGCAAGAATAGCCTCCTTTATTGCAATCACAGAACCAAAACATACCGAGTGTTTGGGGAATAATGGAACTGAAGATACTTTAAGAGATTAATTTTCAATTTGTCCCTTCTTATATAACATGAAGCCAAATTTGACCCCTCCCATTGAAATAGCTGTTGATGATCTTGGGCATTAAAGGGTAGAACTCAGGCAACTAGGAAGGCTTTAAACAGTAGATGAGCCTCTCTACAAGGTGTGGTCTAGGGAAAAACCATTCCATTTACTCAGATTTAAGAGTGTGGAGGTGCAATCTTAGCAACATGATTATGTGACCAATATAACTCCCAGAAGCCAAGATTGTGCAGTCTCTAAATGTTCCATTATCTTGTTCACCTCCCTACACCACTATTACTCTGAGTATGTGTGTGCAGTTGGTGATTTTGGTTTGAGCCAACAATATCAGTAAATAGAGATGATTCACATACACTGTATCTTAATCTGACTTACATTGGAAAGGTGAGAAAATCACTCTTTGATATCCAGAGCTTGGAAATCTCCAGTAAAAGTTTCCTACAAAAAGATCTGAATATGGCTCAGGTTTGTTTAAAAGGAGCAACTGATGAAAACATTTCTTTATTACTCAGAAAACATTAAAAGATTTGCTTACAGCTTTGCTGTAGGCGATAAAAGCAAATTAGTAAAAATTCCACTAGGAACAAATATTATGTTATGGGCTGTATTTGCTATTGTCTTATTATAAATTAATAAAGCCATATTCCAAATTAGACTGGTATCTTGAATTTGATGTAAAAGGGAGGAGAAGGTGCAGGAATTAGAAACCATGATTCTAAAATCAAAAAAGGGACTGTTATGCAAGCAGCATGTGATATTTGCTGTGTATGGTGGTGAAGGTGAAGATTTAATGGAAGAATAAATAGTTGGGGGGTGGGGAAACATCGAGGTGGAGCTCCAGTTATTTAGGGGTATGGACGATAATAGAATCACCAAGTTTGCAACTCTCTTGTGCATTTGGACCTGTAAGAGCCAGAGAAACATCTGCTACATTAATTATAGGAGCTGGAATTTTGTTTTAGCAGGACTAAAAACATCATAGTCAGATGGGAGCTATTCACATTCTCATTTTGGAAAGAGATATGCGTATGTGTGTTTGCATGTATGTGTAAGTGTGTGTTTGAGAGTGAGTGTGTGAGTGAATGTGTGTGTGTGTATTTAACATGCTAGTATTTTAATGGAGCAGAGATCAGGTATGGAGGAGTTTTAATTTTGGGGTGATATAGAGGTCAAAGATATCTGTTAATGTACACAGCAGAATGCATGGCCTACATTTAATTATACACCAGGCAGAAATATTTTGTAGCTACTTCCCTCCAGTATGATCACTGAATCATTGATGTAAGATTAAGAAATAGTAAGAAATAGCCTTATTGTTAAAAAAAACTAATAAAAAAGGATCATCTCTTATAAAGCTGAGAGACAGAGACAAAATAACTCATCTGTAATGCAGATTTATTAATAGTCATTCACTGATTTTCAGTAAAATACTCTTCACGTAACCTTGACTTTATTAAGGAGTCCTTAAGGTGCATTTGGAAGACAGATAATGAGTTTGGGGAATAGCCTTATCTACATCAAGCTAATCTTTAACAGCTTGGAAAAGAACTAGCATAAAGTTCTCCAATTTGAGTGACAGAATCATGTTAAGATGAGACCATTTAAAACGTCCTTTTAATATGAAGACTTTATGGTACACAGCAATATTTTTATAAGAATGCTTCATGGAGCAGTGGGAACATAAAATAAATAAGAAATATAGAGAGCCATGGAGCTTTCATAGTATTCTTGAGGGTCAAATGAATTGCTAGTTAAGAGAAAAAAGAATTCTACTGTCCGAGGTCTCTGAGTGGCACTTTGTATCTGGGTTAATAAAAGCAAGTCAGATGTCCCCAGGGGGAAAAAAGTGTTTCATTCACGTTAGCTGTCTCCTTTAAAGGGAGGGACAATCTGAAGGGAGGGATTTTGAGTGGCATGTCATTGTCGAGACTGCACATGCCACATTGTCAGGACTTCTATGGAGAGAAATCCGAAGGAACCTTTCTGACCCTTCGCAAGTGCAGGACTCTGTGCGTCTGTGTGGGTGAGCGTAAGCAGGCTGAGAGCCGAAAGAAAGAGGGATGAAAAGAAAACTAATTGAGAAGTATCTTTCTAATGAGACAGCTCATATTTACCCATGTGCAGATTCCCAAGTTCAGATTTTTCTCCTTTAGTGAAAATGTGAGTGCCCTTCTTTAGCATAAGACTAGACATGCCATGAGAAGCTTTTTTCCCTCCTGCTTCTATGCAAGAGTTACATCACATGGCAAGCTGAAACAGCCCACAGTTTTCAAAGCTTAAAACATGTTCATTAGCGAAGCTACTCATTCCTGTTGTTTCTGATACACTTTAAATCTTTTACTTATTTATTATAGTTTTTGATTCGTTTTGTTTTGCTTCCCCTCCTCATGTCTCAGCGGACTAAGACTATTTCTTATTTCTGTCTTTAGTGCTTACAAATTTAGGATTTCACCAAAAAATATCTTCAGCCCAAAAGTCATCGGACAGATTTAAACCAGGAAGTTTCAGCTGATTTTTGAAAATTTACTTTCCCCAGCAATAAGGCACTCCCAAAATTAGCCTGAGAGATTTAAAGATTTTTATGCGATTTCCATATTCATCCAATTTTCTTTCTAACTCAGGTACAAAATAATTTCTTCATCTTTAGAAGACCCAAATGGGTAATTTGTAGATATTAGCCAAGGCTAGAAAGTGTCATTACAGATTAATTTGCAGTTGGCAAGATGTGAGTGCAATTGTGAGAAAAAGCAAGAAGCAACTCTCCTTATACTCCTGAAAAATTTTAGTCTTGGGGGTAAGAAAGCTGGGATTTAGTCATTTCACTGAACTTTTTTTTCCTTTAAGAAGCAAGTGATAATTCATCTGCAAACACACCTTTCTTTGCTCTGTTGTCAATAGAAAAGTTGTTTTGCTAATGGTTATCTGTCTACAAGTCCTTGACCTGCTTGTAAACACATTTCTGCAGGAAAACCCTGGGCCATGGCCTCGGGACTTTGCGTCAACAACAAGAGATAAAGTGACCACAACTTAACCTGTTCTGGCCTGGAGTGCCCTCTGCTGCCCCTTGACCAAGTGCGTCCCTAATCTCTCTGCTGAAGGAACAGATTGCTTGGAAGGCTGGCCATGACATGGTTTGACCTGTACTGCTTCAAGATTCCCCTGTGCTATTTTCAAAAACGTGATCTATTCCTGCCAGGGAGCCACTTTAAACCATCTTTCTATTCACAAAGGGGGAAAAAGTTCTGCTGGCTTATAGAAGTTGGTCAGATTTGTGTCTTCATGTTTCTAAAAGTATTGGTACAAAAATGAATAAAAGAGGTCAAACGAATTAATTTAATTATATGGATGCCATGTATTCCCAACCCCCCTGAAAATGTGGAAGTGAAATTGAACTTTTCAAAACATAAAATGTTAAAAATCATTATGCATGTGCAGAATTAGCTGATTTATGTTTAGTTTCAGTCAAAAAATTTTTTTTTCTGAGATGGAGTCTTGCTCTGTCACCCAGGCTGCAGTGCAATGGTACAATCTCAGCAACCTCTGCCTCCTGGGTTCAAACAATTCTCCTGCCTTGGCCTCCTGAGTAGCTGGGATTATAGGCATGCACCACCATGTCCTGCTAATTTTTTTTTTTTTTTTTTTTCAGTAGAGACAGAGTTTCACCATGTTGGTCAGGCTGGTCTCAAAATCCTGATCTCGTGATCCACTTGCATTGACCTCCCAAAGTGCTGGGATTACAGGTGTGAGCCACCGTGCCTGGCCTCAGTCAAAATAATTTTATAACTGTTTCTGTTCCTCAGTATATTGGCCTCCTGTGGTCATCCTCACTAATACCATGTCACTCCTTAAGATTCCCCTCAGTTCTCTCTTTTATGTTCTTATTTGTCTGTTCTTCTTTCTTTTTTTTTTTTATTCCCCACCCCTCTTTAAAGTTAATTTTGCAAAATAAATCATAGATTAAGTATTTCTGAAATGTGTTATTTCTAGTGGAACTCTATGTTGCTACTGTCCACTAGCTGACAGGGTCAGCTCTATTTTCAATCAGCTCTTCTCTAGTCCTATCATATTTTCCAGGCTTGTTTTCTAGAGTTTTCCTAGGATGGTCCTGCCTTTTCCCCTAGGCTACCCTTTTCATCTATGACTTTCCTGACTTCTCTCAGTATTTCCTAAATATTCTTTCTTAACCAAGTTTGCCTATGATTTAGTTTGCTCAAAACCAAGTGTACATCAAGCTAACATGTATCTAGGGCTGGTGCTTTTAGAGATAATAAAAGAAAAGTAATGGGCCAGGCATGTTGGCTCACGCCTGTAATTCCAGCACTTTGGGAGGCTGAGGCAGGCAGTCACTTGAGGTCAGGAGTTCGAGACCAGCCTGGCCAACATGGTGAAACCCTGTCTCTACTAAAAACACAACAATTAGCCAGGCATGGTGGTGGGTGCCTGTAATCCCAGCTACTCAGGAGGCTGAGGCAGGAGAATTGCTTGAACCAGGGAGGTGGAGGCTGCAGTGAGCTGAGATTGCACCACTGCCCTCTAGCCTAGGTGACAGAGCAAGACTCTGTCTCAGAAAACAAAAACAAAAACAAGAAGAGAAAAGAAAACTAATGCAAACTAATGCACAGGTTCTGCCTTTGAAAAACATGTTAGTTTTAATAGATCTAAAGTGACAATGTAACTCATGAAGGGAGTGCTTAATAAAGTATTCGCATATCCAGATAGATTAAGAGTGGTGTACATTCCATACAATTTCCTTTTTGTTGTTTTAACAATTAAATTAATAGACCCAAGTATAATTTAACTATAGATTATCAGCTATGCCTTTATCTGTTCCATGCTTCAAGCATAGATTCTCAAAGTTGTAGCTTGAGCAAAATTTTTTGGTACATTTCAATGACTAAGGTAATTGTTTCCTAAACTATGAAATGTCCAGAATAACAATACTGTCTTACAAAGGTATATGACTTCCTATTGGATATATGTTTTACTTTTTATGCGTCTCAAAAGTGATTTAGCACTTAATTGAGATGTTAGCAAATCAAAGGATGATCAAAAAGTGCTGTTTTGCATTTGTGAACATGAATTACTAGAATGCTTTAAATGTCAGTTTCACATTTGAGATATGCACATTTGATACTATAATCTATATCTCACTTTTGTGAGAGGAATATAATTGGCAAAAACTTTTAAAAATAAAATATAGGTAAAAAATGTGCAGGAAATTATACTAAACATGGGTATGCAGCTCTATGGCTATTAAAAAATGAACAACTAAAAAGTTACCACCCATGTCCAGAAATAGAACATGGTCAACATCCCAGAAGCTGTCTCTTCTGAATTTCTATCCTTATTGCTCTTTCCAAAAGTAATTATTATCTTGATGCTTATATATTCATAGTTTTATTTGTCTTAAAACTTTACCACTTAAGCAAGTATCCTAAACACTGTGGTTTAATTATTTTTTCACTTTTATAAATGGAATCAAATAGCATTTAGTTTTTTGTATCTGGGTTCTTTTAATCCACATTATCTTTGTTTTACTTATTCCTCACATGTGTAATTTCAATTAGTTTATTTTTGGTTGATGAGTAATGTTCCAATGTATTAATAAATCACAATTTTTGATACATATTAAAGTAGTTTCTAGGTGTTGTTTCTGCATCTGATGAGATATGCCTACAATTTTTCTCTTTTATTTGATTAATGTTGTGAACACATGATTTTTAATTTAATTTGACTATTAAGTTATGGGATACATGTGCTGAATTGGCAGGTTTGTAACATAGGTATACATGTGCCATGGTGCTTTGCTATACCTATCAACCTGTCATCTGGGTTTTAAGCCTCGCATGCATTAGATATTTGTCCTAATGTTCTCCCTTCCCCTTGGCCCCCACTCCCCAATAGGCCCCAGTATGTGATGTTCCCCTCTCTGTGCCCATGTGTTCTCATTGTTCAACTCCCACTTATGAGTGAGAACATGCGGTATTTGGTTTTCTGTTCCTGGAACACAATGAATTTTAAAAAATAGTAAAGCTACTTTGAATAACTAAATTAAACCCAAATTAGTTCCTGTGAATCATCATGCTCCTATTCTGCTATATTTAGTTTTCCAAAATTTTTACATTTAGGTACTGTAATTTTATGTTCTTTTAATCAAATTTTGGTAACAAGGCCTATGCTGTCCTCAAGAAAATGTGTTGGAGAATAAGTTTCTCTTTCACTCTTCTGTGTAACAGCATAAGTAGAATTGGCAGAATTTCTTCCCTAAAACCAGTTCAACAGTAAAGCCATCTGGATCTTGACACTTATTCTGCCTTAGCCTCACCTACCTTCCCTTCTTCTTATTCCTTCATCTTTCTTTTTCTTTTTGTGAAATGCCATTGATTTACACATTAGGTTTTTTTCATTTATTCTCATGAGTAATTTAAGTTTTAGAGATTATTAGAATAAATGTTCATAATATTTTCTGTGTTCTTTTAAAAGTGTAAAACATCTGTAGTGATGTCTCCCTTTTCTGACATTGATCATTTCTACACACTCTCACTTATTTCTTTCATTTTCATTAGTTTTACTCTAATTCTATCAATTTCTTTTTAGTGTATCCAGATGACATACATTGGCTCTGCTGGTCTTCTTCATTTTATGGTAGTTTTACCTAATCTAGTAATTTTTGTACATTATTCTCATCCTTTTTCTTTCTTTGGGCTCAATTTGCCAGCTTTTTTCCCCCCTAAATTTTTGAGATGATTGACTTTCAGCTTCTTTCTTTTCTAATATATGTGTTTTGGGTTATAGCTATCACATTAGGTAGTAGCTTTCATTGCATGTTGAGTATACAATATTTTAAAAATTTTCTTTCAGTTGAAAATATTTTTTAAATTCTACGTTATTTCTTCTCTGACCTGTGGGTTAGTTATAAAGTTATTTTAAAATTCTCAAACATAAGTGTGTTTTCTAGTTCTCTGTTATCAATTTCTAGAAAAATTATATTGCAGGTAAGATTATATTCTTTGCATGATTTTAGTTCTTTGAAATTTGTGATCATCTTTATGGTTTTTAGAAATGTTTCATATATACTCAAAAATATGCATTCTGCAGGTATGGGGTGTGCAGAATTGGTTCTACAAAATTCCATGAGGTCAGTTTTGTAGGTCTTGTTATTAGGAATTTTTATATCCATAATAATTTTTTAGTTTGCATACTGATTTTTAGTTTTGGTTGATTTTAGTTACTGACAATTGTATTTTAAAATCTTCCACTAGAATTGTGGAATTGTCTTTTTTTTCTTGAATCTTTTCTACATATTTTGAGGCTCTGTTATTAGACGTGTTCTAGATTGAATTATTGATAAATTGAACCTATTATGATTACGCTGCTTAAATTTTCTTCCCTTAAAGTTCACTGCCTTCTATTAATATAGGTGAATGAGTATTTTTTCCCACTTTTTGGTTAGTATTTTCATGGTATGTCTTTCTCCATTCTCATTTTCAACTTTTTAATACTTGACAGAATATATATATGTCACTTATATCATTTAGATGAGATTTTTTTAATACTGTCAGAAAGTTTTCTTTTTAAATGTGTAGCACTTTGTACATTTATATTCTATATAATTTCTGATATTTTCCTGATGCTCTGTTTCTTTTTTCTATCTGTATATATTTCATCTTATAAAGTATTTTAACTTTCTAATTTCTTTCCTATCATGTTGAAAGTAATATATCCTTTTACTATATTATTAGTGGTTAGCCTAGAGATCAGAGCATGTGTTTTTCAGATTAGCAAAGATGTGCTAGTTGGTACTCTGATTCTCTGTTTAGTCACAGCAAGACAGTTAAGCTTATAATATTAGTGCTTTCAAAAGCTAAGGCAGGAGGTTCAGGACTAGCCTGGGCAACACAGTGAGGCCCCTGTATCTACAGTTTTTTTTTTTTAATTAGCTGGGCGTAATAGTGCATGCTTATATTACTAGCTACATGGGAGGCTGAGGTGGGAGGACCACTTGAGTCCGGAAGTTTGAGCCATGATTGTGCACGATAGTTTTGCCTGGGTTACAGAGTGAGCCCCTGTCTGTAAGAAAAAAAAATATTGTATTAGTATAATTTTGTTGAAATTTATTTTAATTCTAGATATACAAACACAATAAGACATTATTATCACTTTTCTTACAGTGGATATTAATATGTATCTATCTGCGCTTTTCATTGCTTTCTGGATCTCTGGTCTATCCTTCTACATTAGTTTTCTTCTGCCTGAAAATATCTTTCAGCACCCCCTTTTGTGCAAGCATGCTGATAATAAATCCTCTTAATATTATTCTTAAAACTTTTATATTTCTCTTTTATTTTAAAAGGATGGTTTTTACTGGATATCAAATTATAAGTTGGAAGTTACTTATTTAAATTCAGTTGTAATATGCATATATTAAATTAGGAAATCTTACTGGGATCCTGTTTTCTCAATTTTTATTGTTTGTCATTTTTTGATAAGATGTTACATGATATTTCCTATTGGTTTGCACATTTTTGGTATTGTTTTCTAATTTCCTGAAACATTTTAAAATATCTTCTGTAATTGATTTCTGAGTCTATGTCTTATTTCTACATCTATGATGGCTGTCATGATTTGAGTGGTTATTTAAAAATATTTTTGCTTTGATATTTGTTACCAAATTCTGTATCCAATATTGTATATTTAGTTTATCTTAATGCTGAATTTAAGGGCCATTTGAAAGAATTTGTAAAGTGTGACATTTATTTTTCCATGTTGACTAACCCTGTAATTTCTGAACTGACTACAATATCTTATTTTACCTTGACTTTTATTAAATTAGACCTACTTATGGACTTCCAAATAGTGTCATTCTTCCCATTTTCAAAGTTCAAAACCTTAGGTTTGAGAAGCTTCTGGCCCAGATCAATGTCACAACACTCAATGAAACCATGTTTTTGTTTTTGTTATATAAAATGATGGTGAGGCTACTCAGCCCACTTGAACTCTCTTAAGAATTTGACAGTATTGACAGCCATAATTCTCTTGAAACTCTTATTTTTGAAACTACTTTTTGTCTAGGTTTCCTTGATGTTTCAGTTTTGATTCAGTTCCCAACATGCTGAATTCTGTAATATTTTTGAAATCTTGTTTACTCCAGCCTTCGTTCCTTAACTGCCTTCCATATTTAATGTGCCATGGGCATTACCATTATATTCATCACATCTATTGCCTTTTTTAAAACTTTACTTATCTGGCCATTTGCAATATTATTAAGTTTCTTGTCTTCTTTACTTTCATATATCTCCAATTCCATCTAATTTTCCCTAATTAAAAAGATGACTATCCTTTCCTAGTTTTATACCTTCAAATCCTATAAAAATTCCATTTGTTTCCTCATAGTCTGCAAAATAAATTTCAATGTTTTTGGTAGGAAAATCGAACTACCCATGTCACCTAATATTCTCTAAACTTTCCACACCCAGCCATTCATAAAGAATATTCATGTGCTTTCAAAATTTTCTTTTGTGGTGTGCAGGTGCTCCATTCCTGGACTTCAAAGCTTCCCAAAACCATATCTATGTAACTAATGTGGTGAAAATGGATTTTTTTAATGTTATGTGTATTTTTCTGCAAACAAAACTCTTCATTCTTAGAGGTCCAGATCAAATACAATGATCTCACAAAAGCCTTTCTAGTTCTGTCTACTTAGAATTAACCACCTTTCATTTCATCTGGCATTCCCTAGCAATTAGCACCATAAGCTATGACTTACTTAAATAGACATTTTATTATTTAAAACAATAGCAGACCCAGAATAGGGATCCGACTATGTAAAATACAAGCCAGAATGTGATTCTTACAAGTAACATTTAATTTTGCAAACATGGACATTGCCTTATGGAAGTAAGAAAATATTAGTAACTCTAGCCAAACTCTTGTAGGGTGGATTGCCTTAAGGTTGCATGGACAGAGATACATACTACAATTATCAAGGGAAGTTAATAGACTTGGAATGCTTGTTTGATACTTTTAGGAAGGTATGGCTTTTACTTGTGTGTCGTTGACTAAAAGATTTTTTCTTCTCTTTAAAGATTAACTACTTTTTAGCCATAGCAATTGATAAAAGAGGTTTTTTTTTCTTTATCAACATTAATCATGCAGTCTCTCTAGTGAAGGAGACAGAAAATTGGTGAGTAGAGTTTCTCCCTGCTTAATCATTAATAATACTCAGAACAGTCACTTGTAATGCCACAATTAGGTAGCACTTTCTAAAAAGTTGAATTAAAGTTTTTATTTTAAAAATTGTTACACTATAATTGCACATATATATGGAATATGATTTGATATTTTGATACATATCGCTGTTATGTAATAATTACCTCAGGATATGCTGCAGTTTGGCAAGGGTTTGTCTTATGTTAAAATTTGATCCCCAATGTTGGAGGTAGGGCCTGGTGGCAGGTGTTTGGGTCATGGGTCAGATTCCTCATGAATGGTTTGGTGCCACTCTTAAATGAGTGAATTCTCACTCTTGTTCCCTTGAAAACTAGTTTTTGAAAAGAGCCTGGTACCTCCTCTCTCTCTCCCTCTCTCTCTCTCTCTCTCTCTCTCTCTCTCTCTCTCTCTCCATTTGGCAGCCTCCCCTTCAACTTCTACCATGATTGGAAGCTTCCTGAGCCCTCCTCAAAAGTAGATGTTGGTGCCATACTTCTTGTGCAGAACCATGAGCTAAATAAACCTCTTTTCTTTGTAAATTACCCAGCCTCAGCTATTCCTTTATAGTAACAAAAATGGACTAAGACAAGGTAGTTAGTGAATCTATCACCCCATGCATTTATCATTCCCTTGCAGTGAGAACATTGAAAAGCCTCTTATAAGCTGCTTTGCAGTATGCCATATTGTATTGCCAACCACAGTCACCCTACTGTGCAACAGAGTACCAGAATTTATTCCTTCCATCTGAATATAGCTTTCTAACTGTTGATCAGCCTCTCCCCATCCTCTATTTCCCATCCCCTTCCCAGTCTCTTATAATTACTCTTTCATTCTCTGCTTTGATGACAGTAATAAATGTAGAATTGTTGATAAATGCAGGTGGCATTTAATATAAATCCTTGATAGGTTCTGAAGTGACATCTTTGTAAAAGAGCTATGTTCATTCCACAGAATCTATTCTATGTGAAGACGGTACCATTGTCTTGTTCTTAAGGGGAAGTTATTTCATTTGGCTCAAATTTCCAAAGCTCTAACAATATTTAAGCCCTTTTAAATAATGACTTACTTATATTAGACATTATTGGACCACCAGAATGCGATAAATATGAAGACTCTGATTAGCATAGTGTTGGTGGTGGGATGGTTAACTTTATTTGTCAACTTGATTTGGACATGAGGTACCTGGATACTTGGCTAAGCATTATTTTAGGATGTATCTATGAGGGTGTTTCTGGATGAGGTGAACATTTGAATGGGTAGAATGAATAAAGCAGACTGACCTCTCCTATGGGTGAGCCTTCTCCAAGCCTTTGAAGACCTGAATAGGAAAAAATGCTGAGTGAGAAAAAAATTATTTCTCTCTGTCTTTAGTTGGGACATCAGTCTTCCCACCTTTGGTCTCGGACTTGGACTGGAACTTGCATCACCAGGTCTCCTGAGTTTACAGCCTATTGGTCGCCAATCTTGAACTTCTTAGCTTCCATAATTATGTGAATCCATTTCATATAGTAAATCTCTGAAGAACCCAGACTAATACACTGGATATATATTTACATATTATATAAAATATAATATAATATATAACCAGTGTTATTAATAGCTCTCTAAAATGTATAGGAAAAGAGTATACATTTCAAGTAGATACCCAAATCACTCTCTCTATAAATACATACAACCGTTGCTATCGTTTTGTTAAAAAAAAAAAATATATATATATATATTGTTACGGACAGAATTAGACATAGAAACATAATTTTCAGATAGAAGAGCGTGATCTCACTTGCTGATTAAATAATGCCCTTTAATATGTCTACATATATGTATATTTACATAAATTCCTGTTTAAGCTACAGATAAGCCATAGGCATAGGAGTGCAGTTATGTTTGTAAATTAAAGTGAGAAGAGCAAACATATCATTAGCTCTTCAACTATGTGATTATATGGTTTTAGCATGACTCATGGTGAAACATGACAGCTTGTATGAACACTAGATATTCACAGAGAGTAATGTGTAAAAGACACTTTTCTGTAATTGGTCCCAGGGCAAAGGGCTGATTTCTTGTATAAAAGCTTCCAGATATGCATTTGGTTTGGCTTCTAATTAGTGAAACAAAAAAGAGCTGAACTTTGGAAATTGTGATGAGTCCATGATCTTTTTTCCTTTAAGGAAATAATCACTTTGCCCTTGAACTCCAAAAGGCCTTGAAATCAACTGATTCTCCTCTTAAGCTCCTTAACAAGCATGGGGATTAGAGGCAAGCAGTGCAGAATGGTTCATATTAGATATAAATGATAATGGACAATAGAAAATCACGTATGAGTAAAGTACAGGCACCCTGGGCAAGTTCCTTTCACTGAGTTTATTTTTTCTTTACAAGATATTGTGAATCTCCTGTTGCAAAGCTATGCATAATGCAGATGTATGATAAGACTACTGAACAGAATAAAGTTGAATGTAGAGATCTATTTAAGACCAGTTCTTTATAAAATGTTGCAAGTGATAATAGTGGTAGATAAGTATACAGTGAAAATAAAATATAATTAAAATGACTGCCTATATATTTCTTAATTTAACAGAATAATTTAGCCTCCATCACTTCATTTTATAAATAAAATTATAAATGAAAAAAAAAACACATAACCACAGTGTTCCAATTTTGAAGTCCAGAATCTTGCACATGTCTTCATATTTATTCTTAACTATGTCAGAAAGTAAATAAATGCTACATCAAAATAATCTATTTGTACTTCATCCATTTTGGCCACAGTTCTACTGACCTGTGTGCATAATTTTTTTTGTCTACTGTTGATCCTATTCTCTCTCCTTAAATGAAGACTTTCACTCAGTGCTGTTAACCTTGAAGGGAGGCACATTCTTCACACAGTCTGAAGATGCAGCATGAATTACCTCTCCCTCTGCCACTCACCCCCAAGAAAAGAATAAAGTGTAATGGACCAAGGAGGAGGGTGGGGAGAGGGAAGGATAGAGAAATGAAATACAACAGGTTTGGGAAAAGGATATAGCTTTTGTGATTAATATTAAAGTTCTGAGCTCATAGACATCAAATTTTATTCTCTCTTTCTAAGATTTGGATGAACCATACATACTATTCCTGGCTTGGAGCAAGAGTCTCATGCTAAGTGATACTAAATATCAGGAATGAAAATATCCTTAATTTTTTTTTGCTTTTTAAAAACCTTTGAAGTTCAATTGAGCATCAGAAGATACCCTGAAGGTTTCAGAATGTGCCAGTATCATATATGCATCCCTTTGACCTCGCCAGCCTCCCTGTTCTGTTTACCTCATCTTATACACATAGTCTCTTCCATATTTGTTTCGGTTTAATTAATATTTATATGGATTGATATGCTTATCACTTCAAAGTAAATCTGAAGCCTAGTTGATTATTTAGGTTTTAACTCTATGGAAGCTTCTAGTTACAGAAGTTCATTTGCGGTTATGCATACAGCCAGCATACATTAAACAAGTCTTACATTCCAAGCACTGTGCTCAGGTCTGAGGGTGCAAAAATAAATAAGGCACAGTGACCAGTCTCAAGAGTCTCCTGTTCCATTTCATCTCATCATATGATTGCTGGCTATAATTAGAAGGCTGTCTCAAATCAGTGTAGAATACACATTGCCTCAACAACAATGACTTTTCTAAATGTGATGTTTTATGTTTGAGTAGGGAGGTAATGTGGTTTGAATATTTGTTCCTTCCAAACCTCATGTTGAAATGGAATTCCCAGTGTTACAGACACAACAGGCTCATGGGGATTGGATACTTTATGAATGGCTTTGCATCATCCCCTTGGTCATGAGTGAGTTCTTGCTCTGAGTTCATCTGAGATCTGGTTGTATAAAAGTGTATGGCACCTCCCTCTCTCTCTTGTGCCTTTTCTTGTCATGTGACTACCTGCTCCTGCTTAGCCTCTGCCATGAGTAAAATTTTCCTGAGGCCTCTACGGAAGCTGAACAGATGTCAGCACCATGTAAAAAGAAAGGTTTTTAATTGGCTCGTGGTTCTGCAGGTACATCCTGCAGAACCACGAACCAATTAAAAACGTCTTTCTTTTATAAATTACCCAGCCTTAGGTACTCCTTTATAGTAGCTCAACTGGACTCATACAGGAGGTTTCCAGTTTGTTGGTCAGTATAGGCTAAGGCAAGACATGGTAACTATTTACTCCATGAAATCAATGGCTATAACAACAAAAAATGTATTTCTTACTTCTATTAGATAGTCATATATTTAGGCCACAATTGTACTCCAAGTTGTCTTCTCTTTGGGTCCAAGAATGACAGATCTAGCTCTATCTAGAACATTCGTGCCCATCATGGGCAAGAGCAAAGCAGCACAATCTCTTAAAGCATTGGCTTGAAATTGACAAATGACACTGAAACACACCGGCCAAAGCAAGACATTGGCCATGGAGTGGGGAAATTCAATTCACACCCACTGAGATGGGAGAAAGCAGTCATTCATGAACAGTAATGTTACTGAAAAACTATTTTCCACTAGATTAGCATCATTTAGGAGTAGCTACGACTTTAGTTACCTAAGGTAAAACCCTCAATGCCCTCACTATTGACTTCCTTTGGTTTAGGAAACCACCAGGTATGGTCATTTGGTGAAAATAAAAGTGAACATCCACTCATTTGTCTACAAGAAAGTTGTGAGAGCCTCTAAAATTTAAATGCATTTGTTATTAAGATGAAGATGCTGAAAGTACTATTTAGTAATGTGAATTGGAGAAATCTCTAATCCTTATCAAAGGTGTGAGGAGAGTCCAGAAGAACAATGTGATGTTCTTTACATGGAGTTATTTAAAAACTCAGTAGCCTGGATTAGGGATCAGCCAACTAAGCCCTTGGGCCAAATCCAGCCTGCAGTCTGTTTTTGTTAATACAGTTTATTGGGACACAGCCATGCCCTTTGGTTACAGATTATCTGTAGCTCATTTCTCACTATGATGGCATAGTGAATTATTGCCACAAAGACTCTAAAGACCACAAAGCCCGAAATATTTACTATCTGTCTGGTCTCAACAAAAAGTTTGTTGATCCTTCACTTATGTTAAATGTTATTATGATGAGCCAAGCTATTAATTTATTTATTCATTAACAAAATATATAATTATATGTATCATTATATGCTGAATTCTGTAAAAGCTGCTGGGTGTACTAATGAACAAAATAGAGTCTCATCTTTATGCAAGTTATAGCCTAGTGGGAAAGATAGATATTAAATAAATTATTGTTTAAATAAATCTAAACTTTACACTAAATAATGTGAGACAAAGAATAAGGACTCACAAATACGTATAATAAAATAAGCTAATTCAGATAGATATGTCAACTACATCTTCCTTAAGGATATGATGCTAGAGCTGAGACTGAAAATTTAAGTGATAAGAATGGCATGTGCAAAGGTCCTGGGGAAATGGAAGGCTTTTTGTAGTCCTAGTGAAAGACAGCATGGGCTACAACAGCAGTGAAGATGAAAAATGAATGATTTTAGAGAGACTAGGTGGTGGAATCAACACGTCTTCGTAATAGACAAGAGACGGACATTAGTGAAAAAAAGAAATTAGGAAGGACAATCAAATTCCTGAGCCACACAATTAGATGGATGGTTGATAAAATAGGATTATGAGGAGAGTAAGGTTTGAAAAGAGACTTTGTAAAGAGCTGAGGCACATTCAAGGACATGGTGGACATCCTGGTGAAAATGAGTTTTGGGTCTAAGCCTCAAAGGGATATTTGAGCTGAAGTATGACTTAAGCAATATATATTGCTTAAGTATACAAGATGTTATGTAAAAAGAAAAGAGATAAAGGTCTTGGGCTGAGTTTTGAGGTCCCTTAACATGTCACAACTGAGTTGAAGAGGATGAGAGGGCTCAGAGCACACCAGAAGAGCACCGTTTTACCAGCAGAAGAAACCAGTGGAAGAGAGTGCTTGAAGGAGGAAGTATCTAACAGATGTGCTATTAGAGTATTAAACAAGAGACCCATGACAATGACTGGAGTCAACCTTTCCAGATACATTGCTCTGAGAAACTACTGTGGGAATGCCAACAGTGAGTAACGACTGGATTTTTGGCAACACCATGAGTCAGTTGCAGCACAGAGTGGATTCTTTTAGAAGACTAACTGTGCTTCTGCCAATGCCAGAGTCACTAGCGTCTTCTTTTTTAAACTGAGTAAATACCCCTGGAATGAGTCTTTGAGGATATCTAGAGAAGAATGGGTTTCCTGAGACTTACGGGAAGAAGCTCAGAATTGTAACAATTTAAATATTGAATTGATGTTATTATTTTGTTATTCAAACATATACCTCCCAATGACCTCTTCACATACGAAAAATGAACAAACAAAAATGTATAGCAAAGCTTTCTAAATGCATAAGCACCAAAGGTACAGTGGCACGTGCACAGAAAAGTGAAATAATGCTTAAACTGAATTAATTCATATAATCAAGCCTGCAGTCTGTTTATATAATCAAGGCAGTCAAAACCAAAGGTGATCAGAAAAATATTCTCTCTACAAAATTTACAGGGACCTTGTGGAAGATGGTGAACATTGGCCGTGTGCCAATGGGTATATTTTTGTTTCCTGTTAAGTGCTTTTTTTTTTTTTTTTTTTTGAGACGGAGTCTTTTTCTGTCATCCAGGCTGGAGTGCAATGACTGGCGCGATCTCGGCTCACTGCAACCTCTGCCTCCTGGGTTCAAGCGATTCTCCTGCCTCAGCCTCCCAAGTAGCTGGGATTACAGGCACGTGCCATCACGCCCAGCTAATTTTTGTATTTTGTAGAGATGGGGTTTCACCATGTTGGCCAGGATGGTCTGGATCTCTTGACCTCATGATCCACCCTCCTCGGCCTCCTAAAGTGCTGGGATTACAGGTGTGAACCACTGTGCCGAACCCTGTTAACCTCTTTGATGACACATTCCTCCCAATTTTCGTCACTTGACCTTCTTTCATTGCTGAAATGCACCGCGCCCCAGCCTGTCTCAGTGCCTTAGCACAGGCACTGTGCACCCTTTCCCCAGAATGCTCCCTTCTGCCTCCTGATCTCTGGAACCTGTGGATATGTTACCATACATGCTGAAAGGAACTTTGCAGATGTGATTAAGTTAAGAGTTTTGAGAGGAGAAGATTATCCTGGATTCTCCAGGTGGGCCCAATGTAATCACAAGGACTCTTATGAGAAGGAGGCAGGACGATCAGAATGAGAGAGAGAAGATGTAAGCCTGGAAGCAGAGGTCAGAAAAGAGAGCCAATGCTCCACTGCTGGCTTTGAAGATGGAAGAAGGAGCCATGAGCCAAGGAACCCACCTGGCCTCAGACACAGGAAAAGGCAAGGGAATGAATTGTCCTTAGAATCTTAAGAAGGAACCGGTCCTGTCCATACCTTGATTTTAGCCCAGTGTGACTTATTTCCAACTCTGACCTCCAGAGATATAAGACATATGTATTGTTTAAGTCACTAAGTTTGTAGCAATTTATTATGGCACCAATTATTAATAATTAATAGTTATTAGTAACTAATAATTAATACCTAATGAACTATCAATAATAAATAACCTCTCATTCTATGCAATTTCTTCAGGAAATTCTTTCAGGACATTCCATTTTAGATCAGATCCCCCTCCCATCATAAACAGTCAAACTCCCCACAGCTTTTCCTTTGTAGCCCGTGAAACCATGTGATACTGTATATTTGTGGGATTGTTTGACTGCTGTCTGCTCCCACATTTCCTGTTAAGCAGGCAAGACCATGGCTCTTCCATGGCAAAGAATAAAATGAAGCAATGAATGAATGAGGGAATATTGTAGAGGCAGTGGTGGTGATTATTTTTGGTACTGAAAAAAAATAAGAAAGGAAGTAGAAGGAGGTGGTTTGTATTTTATGTTATCCAGTTCCATTTTCATTCCAACTCTGTGCCCAAGCAGAGTTTCTCCTCTAGTTCACCCAGGAGAGGACTAAAAAGCATGACAATGTTGACATCCTTCTCTTACCTTTGTCAGAGGCTGGGCAGGCTCAAAAGCAGTGGGCTTAGAGTGCTTGCCTTTATCCATACATGCCTTGAGCTGGATTGCTAAGGGTCAGTTGCGGTGCAGAAACAACGAAACTTTAAAAGTCACTCTTCAAACTCAAAGTATTAAAATTCATCTTGTTCTGAAAAATATAACAAACTCAATTATTTTTTTGAATGCTGAAATAGATGAACACATCACCTTATCTAGTGTTTACCAGGTATCTCAGATGCAAGCAACAAACTAACTCTGGTGGGTTTAAATAGGAAACACATTTTTTTTTGAGCCACCAGAGAAATGAGAATGGAGAGGCAGGCATAGAAAACAGAGGCTAAAAGAAAGGGGGCAGCAGTCAGGACCAGTCTTGTAAGTACATCACTCTTGCCCTGATGAACACAGATACTACAGCACATTGCCCACCATTACTAAACCTTCCTGGCTGTGACTCCTGTCATCTCCACACCATTTCTGGTACCTCAGCTCCCTCTACACCTGGGTAATTTGATGTTGCTGCTGCTGCTGCATCTGCTGCTCCCAAAAGGAATAGTCCTCTGCTCCACCTGTGAGCATCATCAGCCCCGACTCACGTCCCAGGATGGTACTGGCTGGCCCTAGGGCACCTGCTTGTCCGCCTACAACAGGGGAAGATGGGAAAATGAGCAGCCAGTCTCTTCAGCTTCTATAGAGAAAAGGGCATGCTGTCTCCCAGCAAGGTTTCATTTTGGAAGAAAGGCCATCCAAGAATAAATTAAGTTTTTAAAATGTAATAATAAAAAGCTAACTTTCACACAAGTGGCATCCTTCTTTACATAGTCCGAAGAAGGTAAATTTAGAAACGCGGAGTTTAAGTGATCCTGTTGTAAGATATAACTAACTCCCTTGATTTGAATTCTTTTTCTCTGATCTTAGGGAATTTACTTAACCTTTATCCACAGGTAAAGTGCTAAGCTCAGGCCTGAATCTCAAGACTTATTACCTATGATTTTATCATCTAAGCCATGTCCATCCTTTTTGTCAAAGTCAGCATGATGTAGGAATATCTCATGTTTTTGGAGAGTCAGTTTTTCTTAAAGGCCAAGTCTGTTGCCCTTGCAGAGAATTGGGTACTGTTAGTATATTCAAACAAGGTTCCTATTTTCAATTCCACCTGATTTTTTTTTTTTGTAAGCAACACATGAAAGAAATGTATTGAGTTTCCCAATCAATGTAAGTTTATTATTGCTTACCCAAGTGTTTAATAAACTCATCCTCAGCTTGGGAATAGCTTTAAATACTTCATTGACTGTAACAAAGCTACTCTTTTCTTTCTGATCAAAGTGGCCATATAAACTATAATTAAGTACTAATTACGGGCTCTACTGGTCAGATAGGAAAAAGCAAAGTCCATTATGCAACCTCCAGAATAAGCCCTTGGAGGAGACTTTTGCTGTTGGAAAATATCACATAAACAAAATAAAACATGGAATAAAAGAAGTAAACAGTTCATTTTTTTCTCTTGCCCCCATCCCCACTCTATTTCTATGATGTGCCATTGACCTCATATATTAATTTTCTGTTTTGTAAAAAGAGAATGATAAAGAAATAATAAAAACCTTTTCTTAAAGGATGATCCATAACTTGCACAGTGTGTAAAATTATGAGTATCTATCATCTATAATCATAGGATAGAATGACGTTTTAAGTTCTTGCTACTTGTGAAAATGCAACATTAAATTAGTCCAATGCATAAAATGAGAGTTTGAACAGCCCTCTTCAGTTGGCAGATATCATTACAAAATACGATGCGCATTTTTATTAGAAGTTTTCATTGGAAGGAAGTATCTGATTTGAGAAGCAGAAATGCGTAGCTTATTTTGAGCACGCACGCACACTCATGCACAGACACATACAACACAAGGCCACCTGCAGAGCCTTGCAGGCAGCTTGCAAACATCTCTGAGTTCTCACCCTGCTACTTGTCAGGGAGCCTCTTGGCTGTGGCCATGTGCATACTTTACAGGAGCTTAGCATTGAAAGGACATATTTAAGAGTTTATAACTGTCTCTGTGACAGCAAGTTCTAATTTAAAACTCCTGTGTAATACTTGTTAGGAAGTTTTAATATCAAAAGGCCAGCCAAGGTCTTCCATGAAAAATTTCTAGACAGTGAAAGAAACTAATTCTTTTTAGTGATGTTTGGCTTCTTCTCTGCAGTAGGTGATCTTGATTTCATATTTTATATCCATGGTTTGTTAATGAAATATGCTTCTTTGAAGATCAACCGGAAAAAGAGCGGAAAATATAGCAATACTCTGTAATAAATATTTAAAATGAAATTCACCACTAAGGCCAAATCTACCACTAAACATTTAGGATGCTTTAAAGAAATTATACTTTGCTTTCTTGAGGGACTTCCGTGGATTGTGTTCTTTGATTGGATGAATGAGCAGTGGGTGGCATTGGATCACTTCGTAGATATGCATTCCTTATAAAAGCATTAGCACAATTTCCACACTCCTAGTTCTTCTCCCTAAGTGGCTTGAGTACATGGAGATTACTGTCTCCACCTCATACTTTTACCTGTAAGGAACCCAGGACTTGTTACAATTACCTTGGGGTATGGTCACAGGTAAGGACACGTAGCTGCCACACAAATATGCTTTGGCAAAACGCCACTCATGTGGTTGTCTTGGAGCAGTACTGGCTTGCACACCGTGAGAACTAAGAAATGTGATGATAGTCTCCTTCTGTAGCTGCCTTCTGGGAAAATCTTTGTCTCTCTACACAAAGCAAGTAAACATAAAGCTATGCATACTGATACACAAGCATATGTAGACGTGTGAATCCGTGTGAACATACGTGCATATAACTGGGGCTCTGGAGTGGCATGCACAAACAATATTCCATTGACTTTGTTGTTGTCATCAAGTATTATTATTATTACTTGCTTACCTGCACTCGGTGAAAACATCATGATTAAATAATCTACAAGATATTCTGAAAATTATTTTTCAGAATATTTCTTATTTCTACAGTCATCTCAAGTTACCTGATATTTGGTTGAATATTAATCTTTTTCAAAATGAATTATTTGGGCAAATAAAATGGGACTATTAATAGTATCATATCTATAGAGTACTTTTAGATTATAGGATGAAAAGACACTACTTCCAAAGAAGATGATGTATTAATTGTTCCTTTTCTCATTTATATGACATGCTGTTTTTAATAGTAATACATAATTCTCTGATTTCTTGATTTATCTATTTTTCTCTCAGTGTGCTGTATGCATATTTTATACACTGTCTCAAATACCCTTTGGAAAGTATTGTATCTATGTGGGGGAAGGATTGTTAGGAGGAGGAGTAAATAAACAATATCTGATTTGTACAGGGCATTTAAATTTTTTAGACAATACATTTAACATCATGTTAGTTCAATGGATGTCATGCATTGATATGATTATCATTTTCTTTCTCAATATAATGAAAAATGGGAATAATCCTTAATACTAATGAGTTTGTGTTTAAAAGCATTATTGATTTCTTTAGCTAAGACATTGCATTTCTTTATAATTCATGCTTTACTAAGATTTATTAACAAATATAACAGAAAATGGATTTTCCAGACACCTATTAATAGGTGAGTGTCAGTCCAGAATCACACAGCCTTCTGCAATTTATGTTAGAAGAAAGCATGTTTTTAACCTGGTGATGGGTAATAGGCATTAAAAAAATTAAACAAAGAATCTTTTGGCTATTCTCTTCACCACTGATAATTTCATACATGACAATGATTTACTGTGTTAAAAATTCATCATGAGGTTCTATGGCTGTGTATTTGCAAGGTGGTTTACTAAATGCCACTGCAGGGTTGGGCAGCACATTCTCTTCTTCTCTTTATGTGCTTTTTTTTCTTTTGTTTTTTTTTTTTGAGACAGAGTCTCACTCTGTCACCAGGCGCCAGGCTGGAGTGCAGTGGCGTGACCTTGGCTCACTGCAACCTCCGCCTCCTGGGTTCAAGCAATTCTCCTGCCTCAGCCTCCCGAGTAGCTGGGACCACAGGCGCGCTACCACATCCAGCTTCTTTTTTTTTGGTCATATTTTTAGTAGAGATGGGGTTTCACCATGTTGGCCAGGATGGTCTCGATCTCTTGACCTTGTGATCCGCACGCCTCGGCCTCCCAAAGTGCTGGGATTACAGGCGTGAGTCACCATGCCCGGCCTTTCTTTACATGCTTTTCTAACTTCTCTACTCCCTCTTCTTCTCTGACTACACAACCCCTTGTGTGTGACTCCTCCCTGTCTAACTAAAGGGTTGCAGAATGAGAGATGTGTTTGTTAACACAGAGACATCACTAGTAATGGGATTCCCTTACATTGTTGGCACCTGAGGGCAATTAGTCCCTTCATCTCAGCTGGGCAACATAGACATGGAGCGGTTTCTAACTCAAGATAATTGTTTTCAGTGTTGGTAACTGTAGGTCATGGAGTATAAAGATGCACTGGCTGGGCGCGGTAGCTCATGCCTGTAATCCCAGCACTTTGGGAAGCAGAGGCTGGTGGGTCACGAGGTCAGGAGTTCGAGACTAGCCTGGACAACCTAGTAAAACCCCACATCTACTAAAAATACAAAAATTAGCCAGGTATGGTGGCACATGCTATTAGTCCCAGCTACTTGGGAGGATGAGGCAGGAAAATCACTTGAACCTGGGAAGCAGGGGTTGCAGTAAGCTGAGACTTTGCCATTGTACTCCAGCCTGGGTGACAGAGAGAGATCTGCCTCAAAACAAAAGAAAGTATCTTTACTCAGTATCTCGGGGCCTCCCCAGCCTGGAATTATCATATATTTCCGTTATCTCCTACCATTGCCAAAGTAATACTTTCTCTGTTCACTAAGTATCTTTTGTTGACAACATGTGGCTAATGTTGATACTCAACTGCCCTTTCCTCAATCACTGCCCTGAGGTTTGCAGGGGTTAGGAAGGCATCCCTGGCAACTCCACTGTGTTTATTGTCTTTCCATTGGATTTCCCTGGAACTGGAACTCCCTCCATGCATCATTTGACATTAGCAATTACTGCGGTTGGCTAACGGTGATCTATTTGCCCTGCTACTTTTCCATGTTACCTTTCACCAATCCTACTGGGCTGAGAGTCCTTTGAGGGGAGACATGAGATCCCATACCCTCTGTAATGACCAAAGCACCTTGCTCATGGTAATAGCTAACTATCCTTAAGTAATTGAATAACTGAAGAGTCATTAGATGAGGAGCAAGGAGGAATTAACACTTTTGAGCACTTATTATTTTCCAGGCACATCGTCAAGCACTTCACATTTGCCCTTTATTACTGTCTCAGAAGAGTCCTGAGGGTGGGTTATCTTCCTCCCTTAGTTTGTGAACACTAAGGCTCCAAGTTTGATGCCTTGCCTAGAGTCAGCTCAATAATAAGGAGTGGACTGCACAATCCATGCTCACCACTGAGTCACACTGCATGGACTAAACAATGCTTACAGCAGAAATTTGGACATCACTGTTCGCTAACAGTCAATTCCGAGTGGCCAGAGTAATTCTGGTAAAATATAAAAGAGATAACAGCAGTCTCAGGTTCTACACCTGGCAAGAGCTTGATCTTGCACTTGGGATAAAATCCACATTGTTCAGCCTATTCTATATTACCTGACTTTCTCTGGTTCCTGATTATCTCTTGATTATGGTTTGAATTTGTGTTTCCACCCAAATCTCACGTCAAATTTGAGGGGGGGCCTGGTGGGAGGTGATTGGATCATAGGGGCTGATTTCCCCCTTGCTGTTCCTGTGATAGTGAGTTCTCATGAGATCTGACGGTTTAAAAGTGTGTGACACATCCCCCTTCACTCTCTCTCCTGCTGCCAAGTGAAGAAGGTATTTGCTTCCCCTTTGCCATCAGCCATGACTTTAAGTTTCCTGAGGCCTGCTTCCTGTTAGGCCTATGAAACTGTGAAGCCTCTTTTCTTCATAAATTACGCAGTCTCAGGTAGTTCTTTATAGCAGTGTGAGAATAGACTAATACATCTCTATGGCCCATATCGTACCTGTCTCATTTCTCTTCCTCATATGTTGGCACTCTCAAGCCCCAACCACAGTGTTCTTTGTATTAGTCTTCTCCTACATCAGGTTGGTTTGTCCTCTCTTTCTGAAATATTGTTCCTCCAGATTGTTGCTTGGATTTCTCCTTCACTTCATTAAGATCTCAGATACATTTCCTCTTCCAAGAGGACTTCCTTGATTCTTCCTGTCTGTAATAGACCTTTCCCTTTGTTACCGTCTATCCCAGTATGCTGCCTTGGTTTTCTTCTGAGAATTTCATCAGGACCAGATACCACTTCATGCAGGTATTTGATAGTTTGTATGGCTCCATCACTGTCCTGTGAACTCTGAAGTTCAGGGACTTTGCAGATCTTATTTATTTCTGTATCCCCAGCACCAAGAACAGTGTCTGGCATTTTGTAGATTCTCAATAATTCATTAAATAAATATTCAATAACCTACCATTCCATTAGGAGCATCTGAGTGATTAGGAGCTGGCTTCAGCCTTGATGATTAATTGGATTGTTCATTTTCATATACAATAAAGGATGTCATGTGGGTTTCAGAGAACCATATCATTTGAACCGTATCTAATCAGGAAATATGGTTCAGGGAAGTGTAGTTTTATTTAATGAAAGAGAAGTTTTGAGATAGATTGTCTATGAGAAAGCTTAAAGTCTAAAGTGGCTATCTCATTGATCAACGTTTTTGTAAGAAGAGATGTCACAGTGTCATTCTTCTTCATTCAATTCTATCAGTATATAAGGAAAGAAGCCATATTTTAAAAAAGGAAACAAACATGTAATGAGCAATGAAGTCACTGCTCCATGTACCTTACATGTATTTGCTCATTTAGTTCCCATGAGATAGATATCCTTCTCCCCCACAACAGATAAGTCAAATGCCTTGTGGTTGATGCACTTAGCCACAGTAATACCTGCCCCAATTGGTAGATCTAACATTTGTACATAAGAGTGTCTAGTCCTGAAGCCAGAGCACAAAAATTGGGAACTCATCCAAACTCACACATCTCTTTATCAGATATCTCCACTCCATTTTCCCCAAAGTCACACCCCAATTCTAGCACCTCCCCTTCTCCTCCAATACACGAAAGTAGACACACACAACAAAGCAACCACAAACCTATGGAGGACAGCCAAGGATTTGAGGCTGAGGTTTCCTGTGCCAAGCACTCTCCTGCTAAGCCGGGAATATAACACCTTCTTTTGGCTTCAGTAAAGCTTAAAGACAAATCTTAAACCAGATACACTCCTTTTAATCTTATTGTTACCGTCTTGTGCAGTGGCAAAGTAAAGAAAGTCTGTGCTTTTAAAATGGGGACACTAAGAAGATATAAGTAGGATACACAAAACACATACTTAGAGCAATTCTCAATGGGGTTAATGCATGATCTCTCCTGACCACACTTCCTTCTTCCTGCCTCCCTCTTCCTGTGCAGTAAAAAGTAAATAAATGAACCAACAAGCAACACTCTCTGTTTTCTTTTGAGAGGATAATATAACCTATAAAAAAGTTTAGTTGTTTCATTTTGGGCCCCCTGAGGAAAGCAAGTGCACCCACTTATGAGTCACACAGAGAGGTGGCCTCTTTATATATATGATTTCATTTAGCTTTACCACGGGGACCTTAAAGGCAGGCATTAATGACAAAGAGAATGCAGCTCAGAGGGAGTCCACTTAAGATGAAACAGCCAGTAAATAACTCAACTGGGATTCAAATTCAAATACAATGATTTCTACGTCCACATTTTTTTCACTCTCTTCTAATATGGAATAAATAAGTAAGCACATGCGGGTCGGGGCATAGAAAATTGACTTAAAATTTGTATAATTGTAAGAAAACTCAGGCTACAGTAAAAAAAAAACAAAAAGGAGGCAGAGAGTGGCAAAGATGGCTTCCTTGGGCACACATGGTGCCACCAGGACATGTGTTGAGATGACAACTCAACATCTTGCTGGAAGGCAAATATTTCTGTATTTTTACCTGCTGTCTGGCCCACTCATGCCGGTCGGCAATAGTTGACACAATCAAGCAATAGACTGCCTGACAGGAAGTAGCTTCTGTGCACTTCTATGCTCTCTAACTGGGAGAGGGGACTTCCTGGTGAGTAAAGCTAACAGCAGATGAATTAGTGCTTTTTACCAGCAGGAGTTCTCTGGACCCCTTCGTTTCTGAGGTGAAACCACCAAATACCAACTCAATCATGTCACTGCTGTGACACCTCTTTGTCACACATTGACATGGGTTTCCGAGGAAAAAGCTGGAAAAAGGTAGATATGAAATAAATGTTTATCAAAGCACATAGGAGAATAAAAGACTCAGTTCTTTCTTTTCTCAAAATTACCTGAGATGACAGATCAACAGGGAGCTGAACAGTACAGAAAGTTGGGAACTTGGTTAACTCTATTGCGTGGATGACAGAAACCTACAGGCGTGCTCCAAAGAACCACGCAGCCATCAACAGTCTAGTTTTCCTTCCAAGTGGCTGACACGGAAAATCAGACACAATGTGCTTCCCTGAATGCCCCAGATTCAGACAGACAACTTGAAGACATAACTTACAGATTCATTTCTGTCTCAATTTTAAATGAGGGCTATTTGAGACATTAAAAAAATCATTTTCCCTTCCTTTTTTTTTATGAGATGAATGAGCTCAGTCGTGAGCTTAACTTTTATTTCTGATATAGAGAATCTGGTATAACTGTCTTGCAGAGTCGACTTCAGACTCAAGTCTTTTCCTTCCCCAACTTCATGCAGTATGCTTCACCTTGTTACTGCTGTAAAACATAATTAGATGCCATCATTTGCCATAACTTTGGAATCTGAGTGATTTCTTGGGTTGAAGTCTGCACCCTTCTTAATACCAAATTTGTAGATGCTAAAATGACAACCCTTGGATCAGATATTAAAATGTACAACTTCTACTCTTGTAATGCTTGGTTGATAAGCAGTTATTGTCCTAAAAGCCAGTCATAGGAGTTGAAAGATAAATATTATTCCATATCTTATTGAATAAAATATATTATAACACAGGTGATGGAGACAGATTGACTCAATAAATTCTAATAGTGTATGCTGAGAAATAGTGGCAATAAAAATGCTGATGACTTGACACAGAGAGAATACTGAATGTCATTAACATGCTATTTCCTCGGTTCTCATCTCCCTGTCAAGTTCTTCACACTGTTATAATCTCTATCAGTGGATTTTTCTTTGGTTTATCGGCATGAGAAAAATGGCATATTTTAGTGTTTTAAATTATCCAGTACTCTACTGATTGCGGAAGTTATGCAGCAGTGTAAAATATGAAAAATTAATATAGGATTTTATATTTAGAAAGAGCATCAGCCTTACTTGAAAGGGCTAGAAAAATGTAAGAAGCCACTGAGCTCTAGAGTTTGTTCTCATCACAAAATGAAAACTCTCTAAATTTTCATTTTTACTTATTTTTCTTAACTGGCTCAGTTTAGAATAAATGAAGAATTTTTAAAAGAGCTTAGTTTAAAGAGTTTATGAAAGATCTTAAAAAGTTAGTCTTAAGAAGTTCTTTTAACAGAAGTTAGTGACATGGATCTTATTTCATGAGATGCAAGTAATGAAACTTTTAAGGTTTATGTTAATTTCTATTGTTTTGTATATTACTTGGGATAGATAATGAACACATGTAATCCTGACAGAATTTAATGCTTAAGTCACAACCCATGAGTTAATCTATCAGATGAGTACTATGTTCAGAGAATGGTAACCAGTAGTTGATGATGAGTACCTTATATAATGATGCCATCAACATATAATAGTCATGAAGTAAGACTCCAGGTCTTATTTCAGTCGTTATAGTGCACAAGCAAATTATTTTCATTCTTAGACTTATTTCCTTTATGTCTATAAACTATTGATGAGAGAAAGTACTATTGATTAAAGACTAAAATAGTGATGTAAATATATGTTAATAATCAGTGCAAAAATATAATTATTCAATGAGCTTTAAAACATTGTTCAAGCTGTATTCATTTCATTATAGTTTGCATAAACTAGAATGTAGGTAGTGATTCAAAACCCAAGGTTACAAAAAATATAGTGAAAAATACTCCATTTATTCTGTTTTAATTATCTTTTGATTTATTGATAATATTATAATCTGTCTGTACTAACCAAGATCATCAATTCTCTCCAGAATTCTCTGGAAATGACCTCAAGTGAAACAGCTTCTTAAATTAACCACAAATTCCCCAAACTGAAAATACTGCAAGCTGAAGTTTACTTTCCCTACAAAAACCTATTTCTATTTTTCTTACTGTCATCCTTATCTCAGCGAGTGACACCATATCTAATTTGTGACCCAAAACAGACTTTCACATCATCTTTGTCCTCTTGTTCACCCCTACCCTCCACAAGCAAGGAATTTCCAAAGGTAAAGGTGTTCCTTCCGCATTTTGTTCAGAGTCTATCCAGTTCTCTAAATCCTGTTACAATTCTAGTTCAGGTCATTACCATCTCTTTTTTAGACTGTTACGATGAACTTTTAATTCTTCTTCCATCTTCCAGGCCACCATGTCTCCCTACCCTAGTCTCTCATCCATTAACCACATTGTGGCAAGTCTGATAATGCCTCATTCTGGTGGAAATTCCTTCAACGGTTCCCCTTTATCTCACCACCTTGTCCCAGGCGTCCATCAAAGTCTCCAAACACTTCTCGCCTTTAAAACGGTAGTAGGGTCTTTTAATGTCTTCTTTAAATCAATAACTACAGTATCAAAATATTACCTATTTAAAAATGGAATGTTTTAAGAACCTACAGCAGAGATGTGAAAGTCAAATATTTCTGGAGTTTGTGGATCTCAGATAATGCTTCTTATGGACTGTCAATCACATATCCATGTCTCCAGTGGTTATAGTGTGCAGGCAAATTATTTTTATTCTTAGACTTATTTCCTTTATGTCTATAAATTATTGATGAGAGAAAGTATTATTGATTAAAGAAAGACTAAAACAGTAATGTAAATATATAAGTTAATAAGAAGTGTGAAAATATAATTGTTCAATGAGCTTCAATCGATTGTTTAAGCTGTATTCATTCCATCATAGTTTGCATGAACTAGAGTGAAATGCAGGTAGTGATTCAAAATCCAAGGGTCCAAAAAATATAGCAAAAATACTCCATTTATTCTATTTTAATTTTCCTTTGATTTATTGATAATATAATAATCTATCTGCATCAGTAACATTTTGTTTGTGGAAATGTGTCTGCCAGTAACATCCTGTAGCTCATAATTTAGAAGCAAATTAAAATGTTTATGAAACAAATGAACTAGTTGTGTGTTTGTGTGTGTACATGTGTATGAAAAAGACAGAGAGACAGAGACAAAGACAGAGACTGCAAATTCCAAAACTGCCAATCAGTCAGTGAAAGCAGATTTTTATCTATTCTTTATGTTGTAAGAAATAATTCACTTTCAATCTACAGATTTTTATCTACTCTTTATGTTATGAGAAATAATTCACTTTCAATCTACATTGTATTATGCATCCAGTACAAAAAAACTATATGGGGAAATTATTTGCTAACAATTTTGTACATAATTAATTTTCAAGTAAATAACAAGAGTGGCATTTGCCCTTACATGTAATTACTGTTAATAATAATTATAATGGGATGTTAATGAGGGATTTTTAAAATCCCCTTTTGGGCCAGAGCCTCAGTTGTTGACAAAAATATAATGTTCTGAGAACTCTACCAGCCTAAGGGGGAGAGCTGAGCTACCACATCAGGATGTGATAAAACTCATCCTCCCAGCATCTTTCATAATGGATCTCCAGCCTGTAAGAGAAGAAGCTGACGAGGCAAAGAAGGAACATACCTTTAGGCAGTGGAGAGAAACATTTTTCTTACCTTTGATGCAGTGAGTGAAAAACCTTCAAGTGTATTGTTTCTTAGGATTTGATGATGTCTCACCACCACCTGGAGATGTCTGAAAGCAAAAGCCAAGGATATTCTGTGACTTTTCTAGAATACTATGAGAGTGTGGGTTTCCTCAAACACGAAGTGTAGGCCCTTTGGGAGAAGTTTTCTGAAATTTTCTGAAAAACACAAACCACAAACCAAACAAAAACAAAAACTAACAAAAAACACCACCCAAGAAGGCCACCTAGGGATGTAAGAGGACCCGATGGCCATTTAACTTATGGTTGATAAGATGGTTTATGTTACTAAAGAGAATTAGAAGATCTAAAGACCTGCCTGATGTTTTATCTAGGAATGGCATTGGTTAGTATTCAGAGCAAGTAGTCTCCAGCTTGATCAATTAAAAAATGATAGCTAAGAAGAAATGAGTGCTTATTCAGAGCTAAATAGTATGTCACATGTCAGGTTCCCGAGGTGGCTCTGAGTCAGACGTTGCGGTTTGGGAGTTTTCTGGGGTGTGCTTTCAGGATCTATATTTTTCTTGGATGGAGGAAAACTGAATTGGATAGAAGGAGAAATCAGACTGTGGTGTATTCATAACCTATGTCTGAGCTGGGCTAGAATGGTCCCATTGCATTGTCCCCTACGGGAGTAAGGAACTAGGCTTTTTACATAGATCAGCTGTTTCATGTGGGTTACTCAAGGAAGGACACATGAACTTGGGTGAGGTGACACACTTTCATATAGGAAACTCACCAGGAGGAGAGAGGCTCTTAACTCCAGCTGTGAGTCACCAGTACTTAAATTGGCGAGGGAAGTATGGGAGCCTCAGTGCTGGGGGATGTGGTGGGCATCTCACAGCATCCATTTTAGTCCACCCCTTGCTGTACTTAAATCCAGTTGCTTCATGTAAGTTTGGGGCTCAGAGTCTTCCAAATTCTGGTGGCTTCTTTTCCTGAGGAAACATAAGAAGAGGTTGATAGGACACACTGCAGTCCCCACCATGATTGCCGGTCATGAGGCTATACCACTACTTACTCATCATGCCCTTTTCCTACTGGCCATTCTAGATCTCCCTCATCTTAAGCTGGCCCCTTTGCAGGTCTAGGTAGCTTCTAGTGCAGTGGGGTGTTAGGGTGACCAAGAATCTCATTTCTGGAGGATCACATGCCCATAGTCACCATGCACTTCCCAGGCTATGGTGGCTGCACTTGCTCATTTACCATGAATTAGGCACAAGTATAGAAGAGGCACCCAGATGGTTACTGAACTTGTTCTTCTCTATTTTATCTCATGATGATAGTGCTAAAAGGGCAGAGATATCTTTTCTTCCTGTCCCTTTGACATCTTTTCCAACCACGGATGTATCTAATATCATTTATCTGCCAGATCACATGGCAGTGACAGGGCTGCTCACATCACAGCCTGAGTCTGCTGCAAAGCTCTTTTCTTCCCTTGGAACCTCACAAAGTTTACAGACTTTTTATCACCTGATACAAGACTTCTATCTGTATACAAATCTCTATCTCTGTTTGTATCCCAGGAACCTGACCATGACTTTCATGTTCTGTAGTCACTGAATTTGTATTATTAGAGATTGTATGTATTAGTCTGTATTCACACTGCTATAAAGAACTACCTGAGACTGGGTAATTTATAAAGAAAATAGGTGTAATTGACTCACAGTTCTGCATGGCTGGAGAGGCCTCAGGAAACTTGCAATCATGGCAGAAGGTCAAGGGGAAGCAAAGCACATCTTACATAGTGGCAGGCGGGGGTGGGGACCTGCCACCAACTTTTAAATCATCAGATATCATGAGAACTCACTCACTATCATCAGAAAAGCATGGGGAAACTGGCCCTATGATCCAGTCACCTCCCACTTGGTCCCACCTCCAACACGTGGGGATTACAATTTGAGATGAGATTTAGGTGGGGACATGGAGCCAGACCATGACAGATACCCTACTCCAGAGGGTATCTGAAGTAGTAGTAGTAGTAAGCTGAAGTAACCTGAAGTTTCCGAATTTCTCTTCTCAGTGGTTAACACCAAGAATATGTACATGAATGAAGCTGATCACAAGAAACTGCCTATATATATATATATATACATATATATATATATATATATATATGTATAGATATATATATATATTTTTTTGAGACGGAGTTTTGCTCTTGTTACCCAGGCTGGAGTGCAATGGCGCGATCTCGGCTCACCGCAACCTCTGCCTCCTGGGCTCAGGCAATTCTCCTGCCTCAGCCTCCTGAGTAGCTGGGATTACAGGCATGTGCCACCATGCCCAGCTAGTGTTTTGTATTTTTAGTAGAGACGGGCTTTCACCATGTTGACCAGGATGGTCTCGATCTCTCGACCTCATGATCCACTTGCCTTGGCCTCCCAAAGTGCTGGGATTACAGGCTTGAGCCACCGCGCCCGGCCAGAAATTGCCTATATTTTATCTCATTTTTACCCAAAAAGTTTTCATTTCATATGGTTCAACATAATGGTTACCTAATAATTCTACTTCTAATACTGTTACTGACAGCAAAACCAGCATTATTAATCAGATAACACTTAGCAAAAATCAGGCACTGAAATAAGTACTTTGCTATTTAAAATTCTATGATCTTCACCACATTTGCCAATTATATCATTAGGTATAATTATTTCTTTTGTATACTAGTGCTGAAAATATGTCATAGAGATGTAAATTAACTTGTCAAAGGCCACAAAACACAAAAAGTATTTTGTGTGGAAGCTAGAATTTGAATTCAGTGAGGCCAGTTCCCGAGTCTGCACCTTTAACCACTATGCTGTGTTTTTCCCAGATCTAACCCTCCAGATTTCTCCTATGTATTTCTCCTTTGACACTTAGAAGGAAGTACAGTGAAACAAGATAGCCTTCTTGAAGTCCTTTGCTAATCTCCCACTGATTCAGAACATCCATGAAGTAAGAGGCCACTTTTGGTGTTAGCTTCAGGGTTTCTCTGACCGATAGGGTCTGTGCCCCCATCCAAATCTCATGCAGAATTGTAGTACCCAATGTTGGAGGAGGGCCCTGGTGGGAAGTGACTGGATCATGAAGGTGGATTTAAAATTTTCATTGTAAGTGTGAGCAACCGTTTCATGCTAGTGATTCTATAAACTGCTCATTAAACATCTCTACCATAATTTCCCATGGAAACTGCAAACTTAACATGTACAGATTGAAAATCTTATTTCCCAAATTTCCCATCTCCCAAATTCTCTCTCATCTTCTCACTATTCTAATGAAGGACACTGCCAAATATATGGGAAACTAAACAAAACCAGGCCTTCATTAGTGACTCCTCCTCTCTGCCACCTATCACATCCCATCATTCCTATCGTTCTGTCAATTCTCACTCATAATCTACTTTTGTTTTCTATTCTAGTAACACTCCCTTAATTCAGGTCACCTTCGGTGATAATTTAGACTAAATAATTCAACAACAACAACTCTGTCATCATATCATTTCCCACATAGCAAGCAACTAATTTCTCTTATTTGAAACCTTCTATGTGGTGGTGTGGAGGGAGAAAGGGGGTCAAAGATTCTCCTACACCAGCATGATGATGTAGCCCACTCTAGCCCATTCTTTCCAGTAATTAATTGCAACTAAAGTCTCTGGACAAAATTCAGAAACAACTACCTGAAGACTTTGAAAAGTAAACAAAAACAGGCACAGTGGAGCCAAAATTTGGAGAAGCAACTACATAGAGCTAAGTTTCCTGGAATTTTTTTTTCTCTTTCTGCCATGCATTACCTCTCTTATGCCTAGTCATGAGCAGCATGGCAGCAGGGAAGCCTTCAGCTAAAATCTGAGAGAGACACCATCTTTCCGTTCACAGGAACCAGAGAAAGGGATCACTGAAGGTCACAGATCATTGAGGGAGGATGCTGAAAGGGAGAAAAGAGGATCATCTCATTCTGTGAGTATACACATATAAGTCTTAGCCTAAGCCTTGAGTTACACATGTAGTACAGACACATACTAGTTTAGCTAAAGCTTAGACAACTGAAAAGAGATTTGAATGCGCAGGAAAGTCTTTCGGCCCAGTCCCCGAGAAGTATGCATGTGAAATAAATACAAATTAAAGTGATAAAGGACTGGAGAACGAAATTGAAAGACCTGCACAAAAGTCTGACTAATCTCTGAGGTGTTCGTACATGAGACAAACTTAAATAGTATAGCAAAGATTTGGAGGATTCACCTAATTGAACCATTTCACTTACAATCTAAACCTAACTAAGTGGAGCACTTGGTAAAAATAAAACATTAACATTCTCTGGAGGATTTTCACAGGATTGTACCCTGGGCATGTCGTTCTTGATGTTTAGGGCACAACCCAAAATTTCCAATACAAAAATGAAACAAGCAGCAGCAACAACAAAAGCAATAAAATTGCAAAGGCTAAAACAGTATGCCAATCCTGAGATGATCTAAATGCTGGAGGTATTAGACAAATACTTTAATAAGGGTTTTGTAATTATGTATGTAAATTACACACATGAAATGATTGACAAAAATAGAAATATCAACAGAGAAATAGAAATTACACAATGTTTCATTCATTAATGTGAACTTAAACCTAAAAAATGTAAGTAATCAAAAATTATAAAGTGGGCTCAATAACAAAATGGTGAGAACAGAAGAAAAGGTAAACAAACTTGAAGATATATCAATAGGAACTGCCCTAACAGAGGGAAAAGATTTTTAACAAATGGACAGAGCCTTGGGATCATATTGAACAGTATCAGAGGCCCACTGTATGTTTAACTGTAGTTCAGAAGAAGAGGGAAGGGGGATTGGGGCAGAAAAAAATGTTAGAAGCAGTAACATTTAAAAACTTACCACATTCTGTGAAAGACATATTTATAGATTAAAGATTGGCAAATTCCAACTTGAATAAATTCAGAGAAAATCATGCTTAAATATATTACAATTGGGTCAAAACCAAATATAAAGAAAAAGTTTTAAGAGCAAGTAAAGAGAAATCACATTACATGTAGGGGAAGAATGATTTGAATGATGGTAGAGTTCTCTTTAAATATCCTTTTTTCTTTACATATCATTGAAATACTGAAGAAAGAATTGTCAACTCAATTCTATTTGTTGTAGAAGTATTCTTCAGAAATAAAGGTGAAATAAAGAAATTTTCAGATAAAAGCAAAGTAAGAAAATGTATACCTGAAAGACCTGCTTTATAAGACATGCTAAAGGAATTCCTTCATACTGAAGGGAAAACCTACAGAGAAGAACATGGATATTTAGGATTAAAAAAGAAAAGCAACAGAAGCGGTAAATAGTGTAAAGATAAATGATTGCCTTTGTCTCTTTAAGCATAAAGTATGTATGACTACTAAAACCAAATTACAATATTGTCTGATTGGGATTTTGAGGTATGTCGATGTAATGCATATGACAACTATAAAATGAAGATCCTTGTGGAAAAAAAAGGGATATGGTTATAAAGGTTTACATTTTACATAAAGTGGTGCAATATTAATTGTAATATGTTAAATATGTATATTAAAATCTGTAAAGTAACCACTTAAAATAATTCAAAGAGATGTAAACTGATAACCAATCAATACATTAAAATAAAAAAATTTAAAAATCCTCAAATTTTTAAAAGACAGAAAAGAAAGAAAAAAAACCTACATAAAATAATAATAAAATGGTGTCTCTAAATCCAACCATATTAAAGATTAGATTGTTAATGGTTCAAACATTTCAGTTTTTTAAAAAGGCAGAAAATCTTGCCACAGTGGATTAAAAAGCAAGAGCCTACTTCATGTTGCCTATAAGAAATACATTTGTGTGCGCATATATATATATATATATATATATATATATATATATAGTGTGTGTGTGTGTGTGTGTGTGTGTGTGTGTGTGTGTAAAGTTGATATATTGAAAGTAAACGGGTAGAAAAAATAAGTCTGAAAACAGTAAGCACTACAAGACTGGAATGGCTGTTTTAATATCATATACAATAAAGACAAAGAGAAAAGGTAATACCTGAGGAAAAAATATATTTTAATATGACAAAATGACAATTTATGAGAAAAATATAAAATTATCAGTGTACACGTACTTAAGTAGATAGCCTCAAATTAAAAAAAAAAAAGACAAAGAGTGCCATAGAAAATTCCAGAATCAGAGTAGGAGATTTTAACAATTGTGATTTCTCATGAATTGACAGAAATCAGATAAAATTAATAAGAAAATAGAAGATCTGGGCAACACTATTAAGTACGATGATCTAACTGATGTTTTGGATCATCATTCAACAACTGTACAACACACATTCTTTTTAAGAGCACATGATAGTAAGCTAACATAGACCATATGATGGGATATAAAACAATTATTAATATATTTAAAAGAACCAAATCATGCAAATATATTATTCTCTTGATCACAAAAGGATTAAACTGGAAATCTAATAAAAAATACCTAGGAAAACCCATATCTAGAAATTAAACACACTTGTAAATAAATAACAAAGATGAAATTAAAAAGAAAACTAAAAAATACATTCAACGAAAGTACAGCATATCAAAGTTTGTGGGGTGCATTTGAAACAATGTATAACGATAAACACACAGCTTATATTGAAAAAGAATATCCACCTTAGTAAGCTAAAAGAAGCCAGATAAACAAAGACCCACTTAATAAGACACACCATAGGAATTCTTTTAGGCTGGAAATAATAACATTAGACATTAATTCAAATCCACAAGAAGAAATAAAAAGGACCTGAAATGGTAAACATCTGTGTGCAGATATAAGACTGTATAAGTTTTGTTATTTTCTCTCCACTTCTCTAAAAGGAATGAGATTGCTTAAAGCAATAATTATCACTCAGTACTGTCAGACTGATAAAACATATTGATACAATACATATGACCAAAAAATAAAGGAGGGAGAATGAAGTTATAATGGAACAAGACTTCTACATTTTATAAGAAATGTGTTACTATTTGCTATGGTTTGAATGTGTGCCCCAAAGTTCATGTGTTGGAAACTTAATCTCAAATGCAACAGAGTTGAGAGGTGGGACGTATGAGTGCTCTGCTGTCATGAATGGATTAATATCATTACTTGGGGAGTGGGTTCTTATTAGAGAATGAGTTTGTTATGAAACTGAGTTTGATTCTCACTCTTTCTTGCCCTCTCTCACCCTCTTGCCTATTGCCATGGGATAACATAGCAAGAAGGCCCTTTCAAGATGTAATCACCTTGATTTGAGACCTATCAACTTCCAAAAGTGTGAGAAATTCATTTCTTTCTTTATAAAGTGCTTACTCTTTGGTATTCTGTTATAGCAACAAAAAACAGACTGAGGTAGTAAATCCACAAGGCTTTATAATAATGATTGTGTGAGCCATAGAAAATAACTAAAAGTATGTCTGAGAATCAACAGGGGAATTAAAATGTGTGTGTGTGTGTGTGTGTGTGTGTGTGTGTGTGTGTATTATATGTGTATATGTAAATACAAAAAGACATAAGACATATTTAATCCAAATGGCAATGTAGCTTGTGTTTGTACATATGTACATATATGTACCTGTTTGTATATGTATATGTACATGTATTAGATATATACTATGTAGATACATATCAATATTATATTAATTATATATAGATTATATCCTAATATATTAACTATAGCTAGATATTTCCTTTCCTACCATTTTATATTTTAGATATATATATTTGATATATTAAATATATATTATAGATTACATTAATATATGTTAATATATTATAATGCACAAATATATAATTAATACAATTACATAGCTAATATTATATATTCTATTTTGTATATTGTTATATTTAGAAGTACTATTTATATTATATATGTCTATAAATACAAAAGATAATAGGTAAGAAGAAACAGGGTAACAAAAAAGACGTGAGACATATTAAAACCAACTAGCAATATGGCAGATGTAAATCCTATGATATCAATAATTAAGTTACATATAAATGGATTAATTCTCCCTACAATGAAAAGGCAGTGATTGTCAGACTGGATAAAAAAGCATGATTCAACTATAAGCTCTCTGTAAAGAAACCCTTTAGACTCAAAGATACAAACAAGTAGTAGTAAGAGTGTAGAAAAAGACATACCATCAAAACAGTAGCCAAGAGAGAGCTACAGTGGCTATATAAATATCAGACAACATAGTTTTTAAGACAGGAAATACTGGCAAAGGTCAATACATCTGGAAGATAGGGTAAATATAAATATATATGCAGCTAACAACGTAGCTCCAGAATAAATGAATTTTAGAAAAGTAAAAGAAAGAATAGGCAATTAGACAATAAAATTTTAATAACCTGCTCTCAAAAATAGAGAGAAAACTTCAAATAATATAAAAACTTGGGCCGGGCGCGGTGGCTCAAGCCTGTAATCCCAGCACTTTGGGAGGCCGAGGCGGGTGGATCACAAGGTCGAGAGATCGAGACCAACCTGGTCAACATGGTGAAACCCCGTCTCTACTAAAAATACAAAAAATTAGCTGGGCATGGTGGCGCGTGCCTATAATCCCAGCTACTCAGGAGGCTGAGGCAGGAGAATTGCCTGAACCCAGGAGGCGGAGGTTGCGGTGAGCCGAGATCGCGCCATTGCACTCCAGCCTGGGTAACAAGAGCGAAACTCCGTCTCAGAAAAAAAAAAAAAAAAAAAAAAAAAAAAAAAAAAAAAAAAAAAAAAAAAAAACTTGAACCTGTTATCAACCGCTTTGACCTCACTGCCATCTATACCATAATCCATCCAATAATAGCACAATATACTTTCTTTTCAAGATCACATGAAACATTCTCAGGGATACACTCTAAACAAGGCCATAAAATAATCCTCCTAAACTTAAAAGAATCAAAATGATACAAAATATGCTCTTTGATCACAAAAAACTAAATTAAAAATTAACAACAGAAAAATATTTGGGAAATTCACAGATATTTGGAGATTAAATAACACACTTAAATAATCCAAGAGGAAATGAAAAACACACAGGAAATATAAACTTTTTAAATAAAGAAAAAGAAAACATCGAAATTTATTCAGTACAGCTAAAACAATATTTACAGGAATATTTATAGTTGTAAAACACCTATATTAGAAAAACGGAAAAGTTTGAAATCAATATTTTAGGTGTCCAAGTTAAAATACTAGAAAGATCAAATTAACCCAAAACGAATTGGAAAAATAAAATTGCAAAGATATAAAAGTTAATAGAAAGCATGAAAAATAGAGAAAATTTGAAATGAATAGTTGCTTGAAAAGATCAACACAATTGAAAAACTTAGCTAGACTAAGAAAACAGTGAAAGTAATAATGTATTAAAATTATTTTAGAAAAAAATTTAAAGGATTGCTATGGAATATTAAGGACAACTTTATGCCAACAAATTAGAATACACATAAAATGGAAAATTCTTAGAAGGAAATGAATTACTAAAACCGACTCAAGATGAAATAAATCATCTTACTATAATACAACTTTTAAAAAAAGAAATTGAGTTAATAATCAAAAATCTTTGTAAATAGAAAAGCCTAGAACTAAGATAGCTTTACAGAAGTGTCCTTCCAAATACTTAAAGAAGAATGGGCCCAGTGTGGGACTCACACATGTAATCCTAACATTTTGCGAGGCGGAGGCAAAAAAATTGTTTGAGACCAGGAGTTTGAGACCAGCCTGGGCAATGCAGTGAGACTCCTGTTCCGACAAAAAATAAAAATAAAAAAATAAACCAGTCATGGTGGCACGCGCCTATGGAGGCTGAGACGGAATGAATGCTTGAACCCAGGAGGTTGAGGTTACAGTAAGCGATGACTGTACCACTGCACTCCAGCCCAGGCAACAGAGTGAGATCCAGTGTCTAAAAACTATTTAAAAAAATAAAGAGTTCCCCAGGTGTTTTTAATATGCAGTCCATATAAGAACTGCAGCTCAGTGGCACCCTGGCTGAGGCCATGGGCTGCCTTCACCTTCCAGCCTCACCCTTGGTAATGCAAACTTGACCGTCACCGTTGCTGTCTAGCTTGCTCTGTATGAGGCGCCTCAGCACTTCCTGCCACAATTCAGACCTCCTGCCTGGCCCTGCTGGCCCCTGCATTTGTCTTGTTTATGCTCTGTTCTTACCTGGCTTCTAGCTGCCTTGCCTCAGAGGCTTCTCTAAGTTGAAACCCACTTTGCCTCAGCCTCATTCACAGGCTGGTTCCTTAGTCCTCCCTCCACAGCCATGACCCCAAGCTTAGCACTGCCTCCAAGACCTCCCTGTGTAGGGACCCTTCCCAGAGACCCCTCCACAAGAGCGGCACCCTCAGTACAGAGCCAACAGACAGAATGTTTGGCTTCCTAGAACTTCCTTGAATCTCTCTTTTCTTCTTTTTACTTATCCCAAAACTCTTCAGCAATGTGTAGTGAGATTCCGCAGACATCTTCAGTGCTTTTCTTTCATTTAAAAAATAATAATAGAGAAAGTGGATACAAAAGGGAAATTGCAGAACATATTTCCCCCATGATTTCTCCATTATAATCAAAAAATAAATATAATTTAATATATATTTTGTTAAACCTAATGTATCATTAGTATTCATAAAACAATTTATTATTTGCATTCTATTTAAAACATTTGATATTTATTAATAAGGATTTCATATAAACCATTTAACTATACTACCTATATTTTCGATGAAATTAAAAGGAACAAAATTATTACCTATATAAAACTGCAAATTTTGAACTTGTGTTGATTGAAATTTGGGTCCCCGCAATTCACTTTATTGTTTGAGACAGATTCAGGCACTTGATACATGGCTCAAGAAAGAAAAGGAGGGGAGAAGAAGTCACTTCCAAGGCCAGAAAATCATATTGTATATGTTCTGCCAATGTTCTCATATGAACTAGAGCTAGTTAAGGAGTTCTACAAAGCTACAAATGAATAATTGCCACTTGCTTCACATACCTTCATCTTACTCAGTATTTCCCAAATGGAGATAACTGAGACTTGGAAACTGGATGTAAGGAAGGGAGTGACTTATCAAATCTGGTTACCATCACCTATTTTATTATTAAATGGAAGATACTAAGTGGGTAGAAACATATCTCGTATTTTATCTCCATAATAAATATAATGAATATGCAGCATGAGTTCCATTATGCTGATAACTAATATTTACTGAAAATATCTGAAATAATATTCATTTACATAATTCCAAGAAAACAGTCCCAGAATAGTTCTAGAATGAAATCATGTGCAGAGTAAAATGAACCTATGCACTCATGTATGAATACATAAATAAGAAAGACGGGAATGTTAGAAATACCCACTTTTCTTGTTTGCGGACAGCTGTTTGGCCTCTTCTCACTGGTCCCTCTTCCCTGTGGTTGCTTGGACCCATATGGATGGCCAAAAAGATTCTTCCCAACAGTTCTTCTCTTAGTGGTGCCTCTTGAGAACCTTATTTTCTTTCTAGTTAATTGCACAACACGTGTTGGTGATTGACTCTTTTCCCTGATCTGTCTCTTTGCTTTGATTGGTAGGTTCTGTAATACTACGTAGAATTTCCAAAGTGGTTCTAAGGTACAGACAGCTGCTTTGTTGCTTGTCTGGGCTACAGAATTAAGATTGCAAGGAATTTCCTGGCAATTATTTTGTTGGGACTGAGAAGATATTGGATCCTGGTCTTAGTAACCAACTAAGTTTTATCCCTCTTAGGATTTTACATTGTTTAATACATAACTAATCATACTTTATCTTGCATTGGGAGAACAGTCCATGTTTTAACTGCCATTAGAAACTGATTCATTCTTTTTCTTTCTCTCTCTCTCTCTCTTTTTTGCCTGTAAGCATTTACTTCTTTTGTTGACACCATGTGCAAAAGTTGTCTCTCTGCAGACTTCAATCCAGAAAGCCTCTAGGTAGGTGACCTTAGGTATAAGGTGCTATAGAACTTAATATTGACTTACTTAGTTTGGCCAGAGCAGTCAAACCTTGTTTTGTTGTTGTTTCTGCAAATTCTATCCCCATTTTTCAAAATAAAGGCTACAATTACTTAAACATTTCCAATCAGGCTCCTCCTCTCAACAATGACATTCTTCATGCTGGGGGTGGGGAGCAGAGCACTCTTTATTTTCCCTCTCCACAGCGCATGGTCCCAGCTGTGTGGCTCCCTTCATGAATATGCATGAAATCAGATATGACATTGCCCTGCTCCCATTAATAATCTTGTCATCTGACTTGTGCTCCAGAAAGCTCCAGCCCATGCCTTCTCAGAGCAAATGTAGCCTCAAGAAAAACAAGACAAAACAAAACAAGATGAAAAAATACTTATCTTTATGTTCATCTTTTTGATTTGATTGGGATTTAAGTATTCCAACACTTGGGCATGGGTTTGCAAGGGGAGCAGAGGAGGGGTGGAGAGACAGGGAGCAAGCCAGGCTGAGAAGTCGGCCCCTGTGTGAATGGCCTGGCTTGTCGGGAGCCTACAGTGGTGGGTGTAATGGTATGCGAAGTGACCTTGAATATAGGCGCTGTGGGTAGCCCCAGCTTTTTTGTAAAAGAAGCATTTGCAGTGGAGGTTTGGGTTTCAGGCCTCCCAGTCATCAATCATCTCAGCCCATTCTTCTCTTTGACAGCTCAGTACAAGGCCTGACATTTGACACCCAAGACCCCGGGACTTATGCACAGACACAAGCTGAGGCCCTGAGGGAGGGAGGAGGGGAAGAGGGGAAAAAAGGAGCTGTTATTTTTTTTGAAGCAGCAAACTGAAGAAGATACCAAACAAATCCTAACTGCCACAGGAAATGATTCTGCAGGACAGCATCACATTGAGTTCTCTCTGCTGCTTTGTGATTTTTTTCCTGCTGCTCAGGTTGCTTAAAATAGTTCTATGCAGTTTGTTTGGGGCAAATATCTGAGCTTGGCTAGCCACTTTCCATTTGCCAGATTGAATCCAACCTCAGCATTCAAGGATGGATTGGTGGACATGGGGGTTATCACTTTCTGGACAATGGCTCATGACACAGTGACCTGAATGTCATTACATCATACTGTCACCTCAGAGGCAGGCCACCCTCAGGGTACTTTCTCTTTGGAAAATTGAAAAAATAAAAAAGGAGAGATAATAACTCAGGTTCAGATATGAGCTCACTGAAGTTCGAGGTCAACTAATGCAAGTGTTTCAGGGATCAAATAATGGTAATTGGTGTTAAGAAGAATTAGGTAATTTATGGTTCTAACACTAAACGAGTCTAAAGGTTTACAACATGCAAGTCCCAGGATTTCATGGGTGAAGGTCCAGGTGGCTCTGCCTCAAATCCCTATTCATCTAAGGCCAGTTAAACTGAGTGCCAAGCTCTGAGCTTGTGAGGCCAAGGGTGTGTGATTAAATTCTTGCCCAAGTCTGAGACCTGTCAGATCAATCTAGCAAGCATTTTTTGACACTGACTATATGTCTAGCACTGTACTAGTGTCATATAACATGCAAATACTCTAAGAGAAGATCCAGCCCACACAGACACTACCGTCTATTTGGAGAGATAAAGTATGCATTGATAAGATAGTGCATAATAGTATGGCAAAAAAACAAATATGTTCTGATTTATCAACTAGGTTGTCTCCAGGATTACTTAGCACATCGTTCATTCTGGAAGCACTAGCATCCCACACACAGACTCAAGAAATCACATGTGTCTTCCCAGTGGAATGTAGAAAAATTCTTGGGGTTTGCATAGGAAATATAAAATGCTTTCTAAGAACATTGAACAGTACAGGCTTAGAATACAGAGTTAAGTATTAGGATTCTTTTAGAAAAACATACCCAGAGAAAATACACACTATTAGAAGTTGAATGAGGCAGTGGCTGGATTGGAAGGGGGTTTTATTTTTATTTTTATGTCATTTTCTGATAATTTATAATTAACGTATGTAACTTTTTATTAGTAAGTGATGAAAATAACTTTTAAAAATGGAGATCCTTAATGGCTACCTAGAATTGCATACTACTTTCATTTCATTCTGTAATTTTTCTTAGTGTAGAAAGTCTGATAATATTTCCTTTTCACTACTTTTCCACTAATAGTTAATAAAGCTCATGCTTCTGTGAGAGCAAAGGTGGACACTTCATACCCCATAGGATTAGTCTCTGAGCTTGAACGAGGCTATCTGGAGTAGATTGAGTTTCTCTTCTGTGTTCTCACAGTGCCTTATGATCTGGCACAGCACAGACATGCTCTGTTAATTTGGGAATCACTTATCTTGCCCATTAAACAGTGAGCTTCTTGAGGGCCAGAACATTTTAATATCTCATGGAGGGAGGCCTTAGCTTTGCCCAAGAGGTACTCAATATCCTTTTGAAGAATTTACAAATGTAGGAATAAGTATCTGTTTTTATTTATTAGACAAATATCATCATTATTGTTTTCAAGGATTCATTTGTGCACCTTTAAACAGGTTCACACTTATTAGTCACAGAGCTCTGTGATAACATCTCTATTGGCAGTAAACAAATTTATTCCTCTGAATTTTCATAAAATTCTTGCCAGGAATGAACTGATAAAAACATGCCAAGCTTCCATCTTTTTCTGTTGAAACTTACCTGTTTGGGGGTTCCTACATAGAATTTGCTCTTTCTCTAACTTTTTTCTTTATTTTTAAGTTTATTTTACTTTATTTTTCTGAGACGGAGTCTCTGTCACCCAGGCTGGAGTGCAGTGATGCTCGGCTCACTGTAACTTCTGCCTCCCGGATTAAAGTGATTCTATTGCCTCAGCCTCTCAAATAACTGGGATTACAGGTGCCGGCCACCACATCCAGCTAATTTTTGTATTTTTAGTACAGACAGGGTTTCACTATGTTGGGCAGGCTGGTCTCGAACTCCTGACCTCATGATCTGCCCACCTCGGCCTCCCAAAGCCAACTTTTAATTCTTCAAAATAAAGGACCATTTATAATGATGTGCACATTCAAGTTTCAGATTATTAATTCCTGTTCGAAGTACTTCCTTTACAAGTAATTTTATTTGCCTTTTCAAGTATTTTGCTATTCAATAGGGGGTACTCATTGGTGTTTGGAGAAATTTGTGGTGTTTTTTACCTAGCATGCTTCTTTTTCCCCTGGAAAACTCCACCCACTGCCTGGAAGGATTCTAAATCCAAATCATGGCTTTTCTTTCTCATTTTGGGAGAGAAGTACAGAATCTGCAATCTTGCAAAATGAAAGGTCTTAATCTTGAGGGAAAGCCTTTGATCCATAAAATAAGAGTTATGCTTAGTTGTGAGCTTTTGGAAACAGTATTCTTCCTTTAGTGCAAAAAATCTACAGTCACAAGTTTGAAAATGTCACACAGTAGAGATGATTAGTTTTAATATAAATAGAATGGTGCCACTGAAGGCGAACTCAAGAATTCAGTTTGGTTTAAAACTTAGATATTTTCTACTATTAGCAAAAAAGTGAAATTAAATATATGTAATTAACAACGATTAATACCACAATTGTGACACTCTCAGACTACGATATTCACTAGATTTCAGCTCACTTAGGATGAAGAATATATTGTTCCGCAGAGAAATTCTGTGGCTATTTTTCGTCTCTAGGTTCACTGCATGTTGCACCAAAGAATTGGAATTCAAGAGATGAGCCTGTATTTCTAATCATGTTGATATTTCCCATGTAGCTTCTTAGTCAGCTCCTTGGATTCTTCACACAAAACTATAAAAGGTCATCAATTATAGGGACCTTATGTAAATACTGGGCTGTTTTGTGATTCTATTCTGAGCAACGTTTATATACATCTGCTCAAATAAATTAATTTTCTTGTCCCAAATGACTCATTTAGTGGAACTAGAAGTTCTCATGCCAAGGCAAATACAGAAAGGGAGAGAGGGCATGGGGAAATGGGGAGGATGGGAATTCATTTTATCATTTACCAATTTATGAGCCCTGACACATAATTTTCAAATGGAAAAGCACTTTAAGAAAATATTTAGAAAGAAAAGGAAAAGAGAGAGAACTAGAAATCTTGTCTTCTCAGGTGGAGTATGAGAAGACATCTTGAGAGTATGAGGTTGAGAAATGGGTTAAGACATACCTGCATTTGAGTGTCATCTGCATTATTTTCTAGCTTGATGACCTGATTCACTTTAACTTTTTAGAACCTTATTTTCCACATCTAGCAAATCATAGTAGAGTTACTTAAACTCTGAAACTGGCAATAAATTGCGGTGTTTCTTTTCTAAGTTTCTTCCTTCTCTAGTGCCATCTCCACAGACATCTGACATTTTATAAAGGATAGAGAAAGTCTTGCAGGCTTTGCTCAGGATGAGGTGGGCCTGAAAAATCCTTGAAACTCTGCCTTAGGCTTGGAGTCACGGCCCTATAAGTTTTAATAACAGTTCCTTTTCTTCTAAGAAAATTTCTTTACAAAACCTCCTCCATGTCTCCAACAACCTCTTGCAATGTATCACGGGCATTGGCTACTCCAGAATCCATATTGACTCCCTGTCACTTCCTGGATGCCAATAAATGTCCTTCTTTGCCATTTATACCCTCTCACGACAATCTGGAGCCCATTATCCTAGTTGTTGTTATATTTGTTGGTACTTTCATTGGATGATTCCACCATTCCATGCTTTATTGCCAGCTGATCCAAATCGCTTTGTAGTTTCATACTTTCATTCATGGCCTTTCTCTGGCGTTGGCATTCCATTTAGAGCCCATAATTTTCCTCAAGATTCAGCTCAGCTTTCTTCATCCAATAATACTTCCTAAACTGAAATCACCTTCTTTATTAAATTGTGGCAGTATTTTGTGCTTTCTCACTTTTATGCAGAATGGGTGAGTGCCTGTTTTTGGCATTCCTTTCTTCTAAACACTTCTTACAGTTTTTCTCTCTTTTATATCTAGAGTGGAAACTCTTCAAGAGACAACATGTTTGAAGTTGGATTTTGTACTAATTACGTCAGCTAGCACAGTACCTTATATATAATGAAAGTTTTGAATAATTGCTTCTTGAATAAAATTATGATTAATTAAATGTCACTACAGGCCCTTTATTAGCCATTACTACTCTTTTTGTATAAATTCCACTTTTCCTATCTTTCTTCTCTGGATATAGATAGATTGATCAGTTGATTTATTTGAATGTAAGTATTTCTACTAATTTATCAGTATTTTTAATTACATAATTATAATGCTCCTTGAAATCAAACTTAATTTTTAATTGTTGTAGTCCTTGCTCCTAGAATTTGGGTTTAAGTATCCTGGGACATACAGACTCAAAGTAACGTATTATTAAATTAAAATAATTTAAGCAGTTTATTGCCAGGACTTCAACATTCACTTCTTTGTCATTTTCACATTCTTGTGCTGTAAACCTTGTCATATCATGTATAAGTCCAGTAAGACCTCAATCCAGGTTTAAGAAATAAAATGAAGACACACCATTTCATTTGTAGTCTTGAAAGTTTTAATATTATTTATAGGTTAAAAATTGTTTAAATCACATTGTTGTTAGCTAGATTTAGGGATGACTTGATTTCTACCCTACTAATTAAAATATGCAGTTAGATAATTCATATAGCATTGCTTGTTCTTTGATTCTTGGTACGTCATGTACACACATCAGAGTACAGGTATAACGAAGGCAACCTTACTGGATTATGATGAGGAAAGGGGAGAGTGTATATTTTAAAAACACATGAAGCTGGCTGCAGTGGCTCATGCCTGTAATCCCAGCACTTTGGGAGACCGAGTCAGATGGATCACCTGAGGTCAGGAGTTCAAGACCAGCCTGGTCAACATGGTGAAACCCTGCCTCTACTACTAAATATACAAAAATTAGCAGGGTGTGGTGGCTGGCGCCTGTAATCTCAGCTACTTCTTAATTACTTGGGAGGCTGAAGCAGGACAATCACTTGAATCTAGGAGGTAGAGGTTGCAGTGAGCCAAGATTGCATCATTGTGCTCCAGCAACAAGAGTGAAACTTCATCTCAAAAAACAAAAAACAAAACAAAACAACAATAGAAAACAGATGCCGTGACTGAGAACAAGCAGCAGAGAAGAGAGTTAGAGATATGGACTGATAGCCACAGTATTTGGTTTGAATACCAGCCCACCACTTTACTGTTATGTAGGCTCTCTATGCCTCAGTTTTCTCACCTGTAAAATGGAAATAAATGCAGCCTTTTAGGATTCTTGGAAGCAACCCAGGACGTAGAGATGTAATGTGCTTGTATAGCATTTAGCAGATGGTGGCTTTTATATCCACACTGTTAGCTCTCATTTCTTATGATCATTGTTATGAATTAATCAATCTGACTGTGTTTGCTATGGGTTAGTCTACTCTGAGTCAAGACACAGCCAAGTTAACACTTACTTGGCCAGCACAGCTGACCAGCATCCAGGCTGCATGTTTCTTAATTACATCTTTGTGGGCTCGGTGTGAAGGAGGATGGCAAGGTTGAGGGGAAAAAGCAAGGTGCCTGAGCATTAAATAGAGTCTATCCCGCCCTCTGCCTACTCTACAAGATTAAAGAGATGGGTTTTCAAGCAGTTCTTCAGACTAACTAATTTATATGTATATCAAGAATTCAACTGGAGACTTTTTTTTTAAAAGAGCGGGGGGTGGGGTAGAAATATGATGCTCTCACAGTCCCAGTGGTGTTGCCATGTTCATTTTACTTGTGCGTTCATTCTTTAGTACTTTCATGGCTTGACATGAGGGAGGAATTCGCATGTCATGGAAGATAACATCTCACTGTTGCCAAAGGAGTCTATTCAGACATGCATGTTAGTGGGTTGATAACTTATTCGGTATTGCAGAGGACTCAAAGATAGACATTTCGCCTTTTATCTTCATCTCTGTGCTCCCTGAATACTAAAGATAGTGCAAAACAGCCAGATACATCTTAACTAACCCACACAGAAAAGAGGGACTTTTGCTAGCCTGCTGCAAGGGCTGCAAAGTTAAAGGAACAAGGTGTCACATGGTCTAATGACAAATGAATTAAACATTTTATGCACCCACTGTGAGCTGTCTATGAATGTAATTTTAAAGCAAAAATCTAGTGATAATTTGGAAGAAGTGTAAAATAAATAGAATCTAAACATTTTGGCTGCTGTCTGGTAGGGGTGAGATAAAAGAGCAAATAGTGAGGTTGCAAGAATAAAAAAATGTAGGTTAACTCATAAATGAACATTTTTGTATTAGGTTGACATGTATTTTGAGGTAGAAGAAGGAAAAATGAGAACTTATTTAAACAATGACTCTAGCATGCATTAAAACAGAGAATATTCTAATGTCCTGTGCATTCTTAGACGGGTGAGTACCAGTGCTATCTGTTAGACTATACAAAAGCAGTATCTATCCTCTGTGTAGCACTAATCATTGACTATTCTTTATTCTAATAGTATTTTTCTATATCACAACTATTAATCAGTGTTATTGAATGGAATTTATTTATGATTACGTGCAAAATACATTTCAACTTCATGAGAGAAACTTGGCCATGAAGACAGTGATCCAATTATTTTAGGTCAAGAAAATCAAAGTAACATTGATCAGAACAGAAAACTAAAGCCAAAATGTAACATTTAGAGTCAACATTTCTAATGAACTTTTTGTATTTGGTTGAAATTTGTAGTGTGATAATAATATAAAATTGTCATTATATACATGGCAAATTGAATTTTTTAGACAACAGGAAAACTGTTGATGGTCATTGTTGTTCTTTTTAGAGTGCTGGAAAACAGATTGGAAGTATACGAATGAAGATGAAAGAAAGTGGTTCATTGGATTGGAAGATTTCAAGTGATTTCTATTTTGTGCTTTCTATTTTTGTCCTAGATATTTCTATATATAGGTTAACTTAGTATTTCTAAAATTAACATGTATATTTTATAACCATGAAAATGTGTGCTTCTTAAAAATATTTGCTATATTAACAGTTTATATGTATGATCCATATTGCTCCCAATTTTCTTCAGTCCTACATTCTACTTAACATCCTTGCAAGTCCCTTATAAACGTGTTCAAGACTGAAAGATACTACTTGCAAAAGTTTGCCTCAGACCCCATTTAGAAAAACATATAGTGTTTTTCATGGGAAACTAGACAAACTAGATGATTTATTTAGAAACTTCACCAGTCCTCAATACAGGAAGTTGCAATGTACTCAAAAATGGGTTCAAATTCTTTCAAAAAAAATTTATAATTTCATAGCTATCAGAAGAGTACTAAGTATTATTAATACAAGTAACTAAAAGTAATATACATTTAGCAACATACAATCTGTTTACACTCTTTAAAGCAGGCATGTCCAATCTTTTGGGTTCACTGGGTCACATTGGAAGAACTGACATGGGCCACACATAAAATACACTAACAATAATGGTAGCTGATGAGCTAAAAAAAAAAAAAAAAAAAAAAAAGTCTCGTGCTTTAAGAAAGTTTACAATTGGTGTTCAGTTTCATTCAAAGCCATCCTGGACAGCATGCTGCTTGGAGGCAGCAGGTTGGACAAGCTTCCTTTAAAGTGTTTGTGCTGATGTTTCTACTGTGACTTTAAGGAATATATTAGCCATACCTCTCCTGTCTAACTCCCTCTTTTGCTTTCTCTTGACTTTTTAAAGATATTTGTACTCTTGCTAGCATAACAGAAAGTGATGCAGACAACAAATGTGTTTATCTTGTAAATACAGAGAACTAATCTGAAAAATTCAGGTACCATCTAAAAGTGTGTATGTAATCTGTTTAGCTATCCATGATAAGTTAAAAAAATTCACTTTTCATTTTTATGCAATGTAGAACCAGCTGTTCTTTAAAAGAAAGTACCTTAGCTTTAGCACTTCCTATTGTTGTACAGATGGGCACAAGATTTCTTTCATTTCCAGTCCTATGGTGAGCGAGTTCTGATTGGTCAGCAACTTAACTGAGATCCTTGAGTGCACAGGGTACATCACTAACTCAAGAAATATTTAAAAATAAATTATAAGTGTAAATGCATTTTTATAGTAAGGCCATCAGCTTTAAAATATAAATCTATAACATTTATATATAGACTGTCATTCTGCAGAAGTCATAACCTTCTATGAGAATGGCTGATGTTCTATGCCTTTGCATCCCACCTGGAATGATTTTAACTTTCAGCTGCACTTCAAGAGCACCTGGATTTAGCACCTGTGACTTACGGCTGCATCAGTTCATACAGAAATGTGTTGTACCACTCCAAAGGAAGTAGTTTATCTTCTACATGACAACACCTGCACCTCTCCAAAAGCTGTAAGAACTCTGAACACACAAAGCCAGCATGGCTTTCTAAGGAATCCATGCACTAATTATAAGCCTGGAAAGCAAGAACTTGCAGAAACAGAATAGGGCCATGCTGGGAGATCTGACTTTGGTGATTTGTTTTTATTTATAAATTGACGTTGGGCTAAAATCTTGGGTAATTTGACTTTCTCAAACTCATGACACAATGCTAATAATTCAGAAATTAGTTGATTTGAAAATAATTGGTTAATGATCTTTGGTCCAGCAAATTTTTTCTTTGATTTTTCAAATTAATTTGTGGGCTTAAACAAAACAGCATCAGTGTGTTCAATATTTTGGTTTCTTCTTTAGAACTAACAGTAAGTTCCCTCAGTATAAAACATGAGATGTGTTTTTCTAATACACTTACTCCTATTTCCCAATCACTGTTATTAGCTGTTTGTTTATATTTTTAATACATAGAATCTGAATGTACCCAAATACACCAACTCAAGAAATCTCTTTTCCTAAATAAAATACTTAGCAATATCAATTATATGGGAATTTCTTTGATGTTTCTGGCAAGATTCAAATGCATTTCAGGTCCATAGTTAGTAATGTCAGGATGAAAATAGCCCTGTGTTATAAGCAAAGCCACAGAGATGCAGCTGCCCAAAACCATGGGAACCTACCTCTTGGCATTAGAGTGACCCAAATGCAAGACATGGAGTCAAAGGAGATCATTTTGGAGCTTTAAGGTTTGACTCCACCTCTGGATTTCAAACTTGCATGGAGCCTGTAGCCCCTTTGTTTTGGCCAATTTCTCCCATTTGGAATGGCTGTATTTACCCAATATCTGTATCTAGGAGGTAAGGAATTTGCTTTTGATTTTACAGACTCATAAGCATAAGAAACTTGCCTTGTCTCAGGTACGATATTGGACTGTAGACTTTTGAGATAAATGCTAACATGAGTTAAGACTTTGGGGGACTGTTGTGAAGGCATAATTGATTTAGAAATGTGAGGACATGAGATTTGGGAGGGGTCAAGGATGGAATGATATGCTATGGTTGTGTCCCCAACAAATCTCATCTTTAATTGTAACTTCCATAATTTCCATGTGTCATGGGAGGAACTAGTAAAAGGTGATTAAATTATGGTGGCGGGTCTTTCCTGTGCTGTTCTTATGATTATAAATAGGTCTCAGGAGATCTGATGGTTTTAAAAATGGGAGTTTTCCTGCACAAGCTCTCTTTGCCTGCTGCCATCCTTGTAAGATGTGACTTGCTTTTCCTTGCCTTCCACCATGATTGTGAGGCCTCCCTGGCCATGTGAAACTGTAAGTCCAATTAAACCTCTTGCTTTTGTAAATTTTCCAGTCTAAAATTTTCAAACTTACTATGATATGAAATTAAAAAATCAAAATCACAAATGCCAATCTCCCTAAACTCTACCTACCAACTCTTACCTACCAATTGGTTTTAACATCTAGATTCCATTAAATTGGTTTAAGCAATTAGATGCATTATATATGAAAGCATTTAGGAGTGATAACTTAACCTCTAACATTAAGGATTAGGTCACTGCAAAAACTGAAACCTAGAATATTATTCCCTGTTCACTAAAGATTTTAAATTTTATTTATAAAGCTGTACTGTGTGAAATGTGATTACTATAATGCTAATCAAATAAAATATGTAAAAGTGCTTTCATCCCCATACTAATTTTTTTCTTTTTATTGATATGAACAATGACCTCCCTAAGTCATTAATTACATCTAAGTGAATTGCAAACATAATTTTGTCATTTGGTAGGATTCTCTCAGAAAACATGAGTTAGTAAACTGTGGTATCATCCCTGAAAAATTCCTTCCAAACAGAAGTGATAGAGCCCTCAATCCATTGCATGCAAATGACACATATGGTTCCTATTTTAGACCAGCTCATCAAGCCTTTAAGCAAACGAAGGTGGCAGATACAGCATCCTATTGATGTGTCTCTCTTAGGGGTTTTGTCTGCTAACCTGTGGGAGAATTTATCTCTAGTCAAGCTACCAAAATGCTCCTTGGCCAATGTAAGTCTTATTTATTTTTAAAGAGAAACAAAAAGTGTCAAATCATAGGTTTTTTTTAAATGCAGAAATGTACTATTTTTAATAACTACATTCAATACACTTATTCTCTTCTAAATAGGTCATTAAATTTCAAGCATTTCTTTTTGCAAAAGATGCTTTATTTCTTTTAAAAAGAAATCTCAGCATAATCCCTAGAAATTTAAATAACTTTATTATTTGCATTTCAAATTTTAACTGAAAAAACTGAATTAAATTTCAGAAAGCACAGCTACAAAAAGTCACTAACATGAAAACCACAGTTGCACCTAAGCTTTTTCTTTACTATTAATTTTTAATTTCCTAGACTCAAAGTAGGTCAAAAATGCACATTTCCATTACTCCTTTTTGAATTTAAAAATGATGAATGCATTCTGAAGTCAAGTTGTAGTATGTGGACTCATGAACATTCCTCCACAGAAAGAAAATAAACACTAGGTGATTATTTGAGCACAAATAGGGTGATATACCTACTCATTTCAAAATGCGAACTTTATCTGTGAACAGCAGATGCAGACAAGTGTGTGTGCCTGATAACATGGATACAAGATGGATACAAATGCTATCAGCAATCTCCTGTATTAGGAATGTGGCCATAACAGCTGAGTTCATACCACCAGAGGAAATATAAAAGTTTTTCTTCCACAAAGAAGTCTAGTCAAACTCAGGTTTTCTTCTAGATATTTTAGATATCTTTTAGAGAAGTGCTTTTCAAACTTTAATACCTATATGATCACCTAGTGATCTTGTTAAAATGGATGTTCTGAATCAAAGGTCTAGACTGGGGTCCAATAATTTGCATTTCTAACAAGTTCTGAGGTGATCTTGAGAGTACACTTCTGAGGACAGTATTTAAGTGGTAAGGTGTTAGAGCACCACTCTAAGAATTCATGAGGAGCTTAATAATATATTATAAATTGTTGCTTTATATTAAATGGTATGTTTGGCTATGCAGTTACATACTAAAGTTCATAATTACCTTTTCACATCACATTTTGATAGCTTTAGATACTATGTAGATAAAATTTGTTTGGGTGGTTCAGAGTATTTTGGAGGGCAATACATTCCATTTTGAGTCTCTTTGCAGGAAATCAAATTTGGGATACTGAAAGCAATCTACCGCATTTGTCAGAAGAATGATCATTGTTTATTGGCAAGAGTCTCTTTTAGTTTTGTTTTTCACTTTGCCTTAGCTCACATGTTAATCACCCACCATTATACATGGAAAACACAAGATGCTTGAGCAAGTAGGCACTTATTGACTTCAGAGGTAACACTTCATTACTGGATATTAGTAAGATGGAACAAATAAGGGGTTGTCCCTAATTTTAATGCGGTCACTAAATTGAGGAGATAAATATGTGGAATATTCTGAGGGTGAAGTGGTCATATTAGTTAGGGCAGAGTGATGGAAAGCTTTATGGAAGGAATGGTTGTGATTGCGCAGAGTTCAGAAAGGTGAAAAGAACTCAAGACAGCTTGACAGATTTGTCCATGACATTGAAAAGGAAACCCATGCAGTATTCTAGAAGTAACCACAATTACTTTTACACCACCCTAATAATGGAGAAATGTAGCAGTAATAACAGTACTATGATAACAGTATTAACAATATTATTTTAAACATAGACCCTATTCAATTATCTCCAAAATAAATTTTATAGCATTTTAAAAATCAAAATGTAGACATTGAGTTTTGCTGTCGTGTCTCTTACATATTTTAAATCTATGAATGCTCATGTATATATATATATTTACAGATATATATTTCTTTTTATGACCTAATTATTTTACTTTTGCATATTTAATTGGTTTTGGACTAAGGACTACCTATGCTTTGTAATGTATGGAATTTCTCTATTTGTAGACTCTTACATACACCCAATAATGGAGTTTGAGGAGTTAGTTCTTGTTATTTTTATTTTTAAATTTTCTGTGTGGTTTCCAGAAAGGGAAGCAAAACAGTTAAAAACTAACTTGGAGATGGAGGGTTTTTTCTTCCACTTATGTGTAAAAACAACACACTGGAAAGTCATTTCCATATTAACCATGAAAAATAGCTGACAAACCTACAAAATCACAACTTTGATCCCATCAAAGAGCTGAGATCATTAGTCCAACAAATGAATTAAATTCCAAGGAATAGGAAGACTCTCCCCAAAGACAGAGAAAACACTAGCTCTTTTATCTTTGGTTGAACACAAGTAAAAGAAGTCGCCTCCATAAAAGCATGTAAAAATAAAATAGTTGAAATTTTTCATAAGTTATTAAGGACCAACTGTGGGTTAGTATTACTGTTTAGATTAACCAGTAGCACTGGACACAGGGGAGTATGTACTCACTTAAAGTTCCTTTTCATTTGCCTGTTCCTGGTGCTCACAACAAGTACCAGGGGCAGAATGGGAGACTGGAAATAACCCACTTATTGGTATATTAGGGGTTATTGGCTGATGTTGATGGAAGGCAAAAAGTCTTTTCCAAGACCATGAATGATTATCAAATATAAAGAAAAGTTTTTAAGTCACGAAATGAAGGACAGGAATCCCACTTTCTAGCCCGTGGGCCTGGGTAAAGTTATTGGTTCTGGTGGAGAAGTAGAAATAAACACCATATTTCCCTGAGGGAAAGGCAGGAAACCATCTTGAATCCAGGATTCTGTACAAATTACAATCAGAGTTTGAATAACACTGGATATGGACAGGACATTCTTTGGCTTGAGACCTCCACAGATACAGGACGGAGTTTGGTTGCTATAGGAGAGTGGCAAAAAATGCTGCAAAAGCCTTACCCTCAAGGTACACTGGCTCTGGATAAGACTGAGTCTGAAGCAGGAGAATATATAACCAACCCCATACCCCTACAATGAACCAAAAATGGAGTAATGAGCAACAGCTGTCTATTACTGGATGAAGGTCAAGAGTTTAGAGAGACTCCTCTGTGGCAATTGTGCATGGAGACTACTAATTCCACAATTTCAGGCTTTAAATCTGTAGTGCCTTGAGAGTAACTATAGCTAAAAGTCATATTCAGCTTAATGTCTTGCTAGATTTACTCAACATCTCAAAATGGTAGCCAGAGAAATGATGTACCTAATTATGGTCTTAATTATTATTTACTTCAGTCTCTATTGCTTTTTGTTGTTTACAGAGAATGTCTGCTCTTCAATAAAACCTATGAAACATCCAAATTAAAAAATAAACATATAATTACCAATCTTTAAAAGCTAAAACATTAACAGAAACAAGCTTAGAGACAGCAGAGACTTTAAAATAACTGTCAATTATATGTTAAGGGGTCTAGCATGATGGTTGACAATGTAAATGATGGTGGAAGTATTTTCATAGAAATAGAAAACTATTTAAAATGAAATGAAAATCCTAGAAATGAAAAAATAGATAACGGAAATGAGAATTCTTTTTGACAAATGTACCAGTTTACCAGACATGTCTGAGGAAAGGAACAGTTAACTTAATGATAGGTCAATAGAAATTATTCAACAGGATTAAAAAAAGTAAACAGAATAAAAAACAAGCAATATATCCAAAAGCTGTGGGAAAATATAAAATTATTTCACCCATATGTAATTGTCTTTCTGAAGAAAAATGAGGGAGATATTGGCAAGAGAAAATATTTTAAAAGGTGATAATTGATAATTTCCCCAAATTAATTGAGAAATTTAAATCACAGATGGAAGAATACCAGAAAAACCCAAGTATAAATATAGATGATAAAATAGAAAAAAAATAGACATTTAAGCCAAAGTGATGAAAATCAAAAATGAAGTAAAAATCTTAGCCAACTAGAGATATAAGCAATACAGCAGACTTCTCATTATAAATTATGCAAGCCAGAAAGCAATAGAGTCATATTTTTAAGTACTGAAAGAATCAGAACCTTGTGTATAGTAATAATAATTTTCATAAATGAAAACAAGTTAAATCCTTTTTTTCACGAGGAAGGGATAAATTCATTGCCAAAGGTCTGCATTACAAGAAATGCTGAAGGATGTTTATAGACAAGATATTACATGAACATTTGGATGCATATAAAAATGCCAGAAATGATATAAATGAGGTTAAATATATACAAACATAAGTGAATCTGAGGTATGACTAAATTTCTGTAATCTCATGATAAAGCTTTAGCAGATGATGAGTTGCTTCTTATTGATGAGTAAAGAACATGGTTTCTGAGATGGAATGTAAAATTGGTACATATGTGGTGAACACAGCTGACATGACAACAAAAATAATTAGAATATAAGATAATCAAGCAGCAACAGAGTTTGAGAGGATTGATTTCAATTTTAAAGGAAGTTCTACTGTGAGTAAAATGCTATCAGACAGCATCGCATGCTACAGGGAAATCTTTAATGAAGAATGTAAACAGATGCAGCAAACTTCATTGTGTTATTTTAATAAATTCCCAGTCACCCCAAACTTCAGCAACCACTGCTTCGATCAGTCAGCAGTCATCAGCATCAAGGAAAGAACCTCCTCCAGCAAAAATATTACAACTTGCTGACAGCTCAAATTATCCTTAGCATTTTTTAGCAATAAAATATTTTTAGTTAAGGCATTTTTTTAGACATAATGCTATTGCATACTTAACATACTATAATATAGTATAAACAACTTTTATATGCACTAGGACACCAAAAAAAAACCATGTAACTCACTTTATTGTGATACTCACTTTATTTCATTGGTCTGAACTAAACCTGTAATATCTCCAAGGTAAGATTATAGTAACAGCTGAGTCATATATTTTCTTTGTGAATTGTTCAGATTTCCTGGTTTTTGTATACTGAAGAACTTTAACAGTATCATAACAATTTTTAATATTATGTTGTGAGAATTTGGAACCCATTAAGATCTACTAAATAATTTTAAATTTTTCTTTACCAGTCAATTAACCCATTCTCCCTTGACCACAAATTCCATTTCATCCTCTTTGGCTAGCTGTTCCAATATCAGTTTACTTTTCAAAGGCTTTGCTATACTGAATGTACCAATCAAAATTTCAGCTAGAACTTGGGTGGTAGTTATATTTTGCTTAAACTCTCAAAATGTTTGCTTTGCTTCTTGGATTTGCTCTTGCTTGTGCACTTTGAGAAGTAAAGCAGGAATTTCAGTCAACTTATATACAGAGTACTTCCTGTTTCCTTCTCAGTATTTCCCACACATTCTCGAGTTTTAAAAGTCTCCTTTCCGTCTCTAGCTAGAAGGTCAGTTTTTCTCTCAGAATTTTAGCCCTTGCACTGATTAACCAATGGAGAAGAGCAGCAATAAAAAGAAAGAGAAAAAGAATGCATATTTCCCACATGTTCTCTCCACAGCATGGACCCCCTTTTTCCTGGTTCTGTATCCAAATTGACGGATTTTCTCTCAGTGTTTTAGGTTCCCTCTAAATCATCTATTCCATTCAAGTGAACATGAAGTTGGGCGAGTACTTTATATGAATATTTACTGTTTTTTAGCAGGAAATCAAAATGCAAGAAGCATAATATTTACCTGTATTAAAAGATGACCTCATAGCTATTATAAGAATATATTCCTAACTATGAAATTCTGTCTGACTAGTGAGGCCCACTAATTTCTAATTCAAACCATGAAGATTTGCTTCAATGTTTAGTAAGTTCTTTCTACTTAAGTTATCTAAAAATGTGTGAAACACTGGAGGCTTTTTCTAGAGAAACATTCAGAATTGCTTGATACATTTTATTTTAGGGGGCTTAATAATCAATATACCACTTTGAATTAATTTTTCATATAGTGCTAAAGATTTTCCATCATATATTTCTTATGTTAATATTTATTTTTGCTAATGTAGACCAAAGGTTGTACTAAAAACTGAATTTGGATGCTTTTATCCATCATGTTAGAGCGATGTAGGAGAACCGTTTCTTTGCTACTGAAATTAAAATGTCCTATTATAGGGTATTTATGCTAGGGGTGTTCTTAGTAAAGTGGAATTTTTATATTATGTCATTAAAATGAATATTAAAGTGGTACAATGGCAAAATATAGATTTTCATAATTCTTTGGCATAGAGAAATTCTAATGTGGAAGTACAAAGGGAGTACAAATAGGAAGACCTGAACTGAAGTCTTCGATTTAAAAAGAGGGCCATGTAATTTTTGAAAGACATAGTTTAAATTCCTTTAACTCTTTCATTAACAAAAGTGACTAAAGAAATAGAGTTTCTAAATATGATTACTATATTCCTCTTTTTTTTTTTTTAAGACAGACTGGGTCTCGCTGTTGCCCAGGCTGGAGTGTAGTGGTGCCATTAAGCTCACTGTAACCTTGTATTCTTGTGCTTGTCCTATCCTCCTACCTCAGTCTCCTGAGTTTCTAGGACTACAGGCATGTGTCACCACAGTTGGCAACTTTTAAAATATTTTCTAGAAATGAGGCCCTTGATATGTTGCCCAGGCTGGTCTCAAATGCCTGGCCTCAAGTGATTCTGCCTTTGGCCTCCCAAAGCATGGGAATTAAAGGCATATGCCACCACATTTGGGCCTATTCTTAAACATTTTTCCAAATATTATATTCATGAATAACACTGAACAGCTGGCTATCATTCATTGTTCTCCCTTTCTGGTAAGAACGTTCAAACGTTCTTTAGGAAACACCAATGCTCATTGTTACGGTGTGATTCAGCTCTTATCTAGGGAAGTTTGAAGTTTTCAAACGTTTAGTATACCAGAAATACTTGAAGTGCTGGGTAATGCACACATTGCTGGACCATACCCACAGAGTTTCTGATTCTGTAGGTTCCAGGTAAGACTTGAGAATGTGCATTTCTAACATGGTCTCAGGTGAAGCTGATGCTGTACATCTAGGGACAATACTTTAATAAACACTAATCTAGAGGAAATCCCTTTATTTTCTCATCACTGGGTAGTGGGTTCCTTCTGTATCACCTGTGAGCCATCATAGACTAGGCCAATATTATACTCTGTATGCTGAATCAGAAACGTGAAACTATGAACTGAGGATATGATATTGCAGTTTTGAAACACAGGTGAATGTTGATTAGAAACCAAAACTTAGTTGGATGTTGTGGTGAGAAACACAATATATAGCAAATGGCTTATGTCATTTGCTTATGGGATAACACCTGTATTCCTCAGAAGCCTTTCTCTTTGGCCACTATCACTTTAGTCTTCAGGATACAAACTGGGCACTCTGGCCTCCAAGAAGTCTTCCTTGATTTATTCCTTCCTCAAGCTAAGGTATAGATCACTTCTTATTGCTTTCCAGACACTCAGTGAACATAGGCAACATTGCATTTTGCTCAATTTTTTAAATGAATATCTTTTATGCATATGTTGAGTTCATTGGATGTGGGCTCTTTGAGGGCAGAGATCATTTTTCATTAATCCTTTAACTCCAATGTTTTAGACAGAGCTTTGAGTGGTTGGTGTCTAATATTTTTTGAATAAAAGAAGATTAATGATAGATGATGCGTGAAAGAGAAACTCCAGGAATAACCCACGCAAGATGATTTCCTGGGACAGTGACTGTTTGCACCAGCACTTTATAAACTCACATGAGTCTGCACATGAGAAGTTATTGTCACCATAGCCCTTTATTCCTTTCAAGAAAGTGTCCCTGTGCTTGCAACTTGTACAGAGAATGACAAATAAAATGCTCAAGGGGATAAGAGGCGATAGACTGGAAAATTTAAACTCTAGCTAGAAAGACACAAGCTGAAGAGGAACATGTCAGAAGTTTAAAATTCATTGAACACATGGATAGGAGAAGGTATATTTATTCAACAAACCCAGTAAAATAAGCTAGAATTGGATGTTTCCTTGGAGATTTAAGTAATTACATTAGTGCACATTTTAAAAAAGAAATATTACTTTGCATAATGATGAATACATTGCCCATTCATCCTCTACCTACATTTTGGTTCCTACTGTTTTGTTCTGTTTGATAATTTTCCCCCTTTAAACTCAAAGCCACATTTCAACACTGCCAAGTGGCAGACCAATTACCTGAAGTCACCTCTGTTCCTGCTCCAGCCTACAGTGACTTCTTCCTCCATTGAAACTCATATAGTCCATACTAATTATCAAAATCCTGCCTTATCAGAACACACAAACATTCATGAGCTGTGTACTACCTTCAACTAGACTGTCAATTCTTTGATGTCACATATGAGAAATGGCAAATTAGATGCATTTTACATGATACTTTTCACCAGATGTTAGTGACTGCCTAAAGTCCTGTGATGAGAAGGATGCTGAGGGCACGTCTGGGGTTGATGAGAAAGAGCTTAATAATCTGAGAATTGTATGTGGAAGAAGAAAATGGCATTACGCATGCCAGATATGATATTGTCATCAGTGTAACCCCGAAACTGATAGGACAGAGTTAGGCACAGAGAAAGACATATTAATCAAAGTGTTTAATGAGTAAATGAAGACGAATATAAAATTTATTGAATTACTTCTAAAGAATTACTTCTATTAAATATATTTTTAGTATAATTTCTACATAATAGATTTATGAGAGATATTAATGATCTCATGAGTGTGTATATTTAACTTTTCAAAAATATGTTTCCCTCCCAAATATTGTTTCAAATACCCAAAATAGAGCTATTATTAGAACTACAAATATAACGATTTTATTTTATTTAATTATTTTTTAAGAGATGGGGTCTTGCAATATTGCACAGGCTGGAGTGCAGTGGCTATTCACAGGCATGATCCCACTATTGACCTGCTCCATTTCCTACCTGGGCCGATTCACTCCTCCTTAGGCAACCTGGTACTCCCCCGTTCCCAGGAGGTCACCATATTGATGCCGAACTTAGAGCGAACACCCGATTGGCATAGCACACAACAGCCCAGAACTCCTCGGCTCAAGCAATCCTCCCACCTCAGCCTCCTGAGTAGGAGTAGCTGGGACTATGGGCACATGGTACTGCACCCTGTGAATAGAACTATTTTAATACCATGGCCTTACAATCTAAGGTAAGCAAATATGACTCTATACAAATGAAATTTTAATCTGGAATCTCTGGACTTCATTTTTTTCCAATTGTTAATTTTCTATTTTGTAGCATGTATTATACAACTATCTTTAAAATGAGGAATTTATGTTGCAATTATAGAATATCACGGTTTAAAATCTGAATGAATGTAACAGCCTACCTCATATATTTGTCTCTGTATTCATGCAGGATTTCACCTAATCACCTAAGGCACATGAAAATGTCAATCTACTTTGGTGTTCTTAAAAACTGGGCAGCATTTGACTATTACAATTGTTCATTCTTTTATTTCTCAGTAACATTAATCCAAATTGCTCTTGCAGCAGAAATATCTTATTTCTTATTCATTTTCAATGATGAAAATTGCTGCTTCTTATAGATCTCAATAATACCTTGATTAAAACATGGATGAAGTATGCTTTTAAGTTCATTTTTCACCAGAGGTAGGAATACCATTTCTACCCATGGGCTTGAACTCCCTATCCCTGAAACTTATAAGTCTCTAGTATTTGTATAAAAGATAACTTGATTGCTTTTACTTCTTCTGGATGGCATATTGTTATTTCTTTCTCTCTCATTAGCTCTCATTCATAAAATTGTATTCTCAACTTACATTTATTAAATTTCTCTATGCCAAACACTTTACTAAGTGTGTGTGTGTTGGGGTGGGGGTACACAGATGAAGAGGATATAGACCCTGCATTCGAGAAATTCATAGACCGCTGAAGAGACACATAAATAAATAGGCAATTAGACTAAAATATATGTGTTATGATAGAAGTAAGTGATTTGTAACCCTTTAATCTCTTATCGTGTGCATCTCTCAGAATTTATGGCCCCTAACATCAGTACAATCTTTATACCTAGTTATACTTTATTTTTAAGTTTCTGTAGCTCAATCTTTTTCATTACCTTGCTCTACAACAATCTCTTATTTCTTGCTCAGCACTACTAAGTTGAAAACCCTTTAGCTATTCCTGATATGAGGTGTGTACTTTGACGTTGTGGTAACAGATACAATGAGGCATTAGCAGAAACCCAAACAAGCTGGAGATATGTCCTTTGCAGAACCTGGGTGAACTGACTGATACCTTTAAACATGAATTACCTGTGAAACAGAGGGGCACAGATGGAGGCAAGGTGGCTGGCTCTGACTTAAGACAATCCTACGCACAATTTTCATGAGTCAATTTTAGTCTCAGTGTCTCATCCTGGATCTGTCCCATCCCAGATTAGGAATTAGCCTCTTCTTCCTTGCTTTTGTTACACATGTTTTCATTACTCAGTACCTGCTTTGTACTTACAGCAACTCAGAATGTGAGGCAGATCATGTTCAAAGGGGCAGGAATTAGGCAAACATCTGTCCTCATCATCTCCCCATTTCTGAAAAATGTGTCATGTTCATTTCAAAATCTCTGCTGTGGCAAATGGAAAAAAAAAACCCTTTTTAGTGCTAATGTGTTCTGAAAAAATATATTGATCTGAATAATACAAATTTTAGGCAGGCTAGAGGAGTAGATATTTTGCACTGATAACCCACAGTATGTACTGCCATATATTCTGCCTATAAATATAGTTACTCTAATTCTAGGCAAAATTACAAAGTTGAGAATATGCTGTGTTTGCTGTTTTGAACAATGTCTTTGTTTGTTCAACAATACTTTGTATTTTCTAATGTCAAAGCATTCTACAAGATGATTTTTAATGCCTAAATGTATTTAATGCATCTATCCCATACCTATACGTATATGATTAAATTATATGCAAATAAATCAATAATATGCTTATGTCTGCTATCATATAAGTATCATATACATACTTACATGACATAGTCTTATCACATAAATTTTTTGAGATCACACAACACACTCCAAACGTGAGGAACTGAAAGTAAGGAGGGAGAGAGCTAAGGGAAGTAACAAAAATCAGATGTTCAACAGGGAGAGATCCAGGGGATTATCTCAGACTGTTAAAGTCACCAGCTGCAATGGCATCACTTTCAAAATATTCAGTTCTATTTATAATTTTTAAAATTTAATTCAATGTCATATATATATATCTTTTATTGGGAGCAGATTCAAACCTACTTTTTAAAGAAGAAAAAGTATTCCTATTTTACTTTTAAATAGGAAAAGTAAAAAAATAAAATTTAATTTTTGTATAACAAAAAGGTAAGTTATTATTTGTAATATTTATATAGTTAAGATGTAGCTGGGTGGTCGATGATATACTATGTCATTGGAAAATCCACTCTTTAGTCTGAGAGACATCTTGGCCAATTATACAGATGCATCCAGACAAATGGGGCTAGTGGCAAGCTGAACTTTGACTTTTTAAAGATTTGTTTGAATGAGACACAAATTTAATATTTTCTGATCAATATTATAAAAAATACATTGCATCCTATTTTTGGTCACTGACCTCGCTTACATTTTATAATGATATTTTTAAAGGGACACATATTTTGTATGTTTTTGGCAACCTCTTTGGGATAAATTCCTGTATAAGGAATTGCTTCATCAAGTAATACAGGCATTTTTGAATGTTTCATTCTTTATTGTCCTATCTCCCTCTGCAATATTGCTTACACTCCCAATAACTGTCGATGCTGAGTCATGTACATGGTGTTTTTGCAAAGAGCGACATGCACCATGAGTGCTGTATCTCCAATTGTCGATGCAATTGATCTGAAAAGCCAGCTAGTCACTTACAAAATATTTATTGGGCATTTAGCATAATTGGAGGTCTACGTTAGGTGGTGAGGGTGTTTCAATGAGCATAAGAAGACTAGAAAAGGTTTTTAATTACCTGTTTAACTTTGTATTTATAGGACTTTGCTAATGTCTATTTCATCTTGTGTCAATTCACATTTATGAACATAGACATGCTTATAATATCATTTTATAATCATTTTAATGTCTCAGCACCTATGGTGATACTTTTATTTTTATTTTTGATATTTGCTCTTTTATCTTTTCTATTTTATTGTCTTCAAATAATCAAATTTTATTTTTATTTATCTCCTCTACTGTATTTCATTTTCTATATAATTAATTTCTGTTCTTATTTTATTATAGCCTTTATACTTCATTTGAGTTTGTTCTTTATGGTTTTCCTATTTTCTTGAGGTGGACGTTTACCTTACTGATTTGCTTTTTAGCCTTCTTGTGGATTGCAGATCTCAACATGAAAGATTAAAAAATACAGCTTTAAAAATATAATCTTAGGAGTAATGGGAAGAAATTCCTAAACAAGACAGAAAAAGGCTTAACCAAAATTTTTAAAAAATTGATATAACAAAATTAATATATCAATATATTTCTGTTCAGCAATATAAACACTAGAAAGGAAAGGTGAAGAAAGGAAGACACTGTTTAAAATAAACATAACTCACTTAAGAATCATATTTTTAAATCTTTTTAAAGATTCATATTTTTAAGAATCATATTTTTAAAAATCATATTTTTAATCATATTTTTAAGAATCATATTTTAAAATATCAGATCATATTTATAATGATCTGATATTAAAAATGTACAAAGGGGTAAAAAATTACGTATTTCGTACAATGTACACTATTTGTGCAATGATACATTAAAAAGCCTGTCTTCACCACTATACAATTAATCCATGTAACCAAAAACCGCCTAACATCAAAATAAAAAATAAATAAGTAACATTCTAAAAGAAATGGACATGGATCTCAAACAAGCATTTCAAAGAAGAGGCTAATGACCAATAATTATATGAAAATTTGCTGTATATAATCTGAAATCTGAAAAATGCCAATTAAAATTACAATAAAACGAAAAGTCCACATCCATCAGAAAGGCCAATATCAACAAGACTGATAATTTTACAATAACCACAGTAATAAAAGATTCCTCAAAGAATAGCCAGTGGATATTAAAATAGTTGGACAGAAGATCACTGGGGACAGAATATTTTCTGGTTACCTCACCTTGCTGCTCTGAGATGCTGAGGAATGTACATGGTGTTTTTGCAAAGAGTGACATCTACTATGAGTGCTATAACTCCAATGATCTAATATTTAATCAGCAATCCTGTTTCCTTGCCCGCTGTTTTCTGGAACTCTGAAAGTAATCGCCAAAGATAAAAGAGAAAACATACCCTAGCAGCCTCAAAAAGTACTCCTTGTGCAGAAGAAAAACAACTCTGAGTTCCTGAGATAAGAAGTAGATGTGGCATAATAAAAAATCTCTTGAACCTCTTTCAAGACCTCTATCATAAGATATAACATGAATTACTCACTGATTATATTTCCCAGTACAACTCAATTAGGTTTACAGTTAAATAGAAATTCCTCCCAAAATATCACAAAATTGATAAAGTTTGTTTTGGTTTATTACCATTACGCCATACATATTAGTCTCTGTCTGGGGGCACCTTTTTCCTCTTATTAGTAATCCTAATGCATTATTGTATTTACTCATCATTTTCACTAGATTTCGGGCTTGGTGAATGTAGGAACTATGTTTTTTAAAGTCATTATTCCTTGGCATAGAGTAGATGAATCATATATTCTATTCTATTTTTTTTTTTTTTTTTTTGGAGACAGAGTCTCGCCCTGTTGCCCTGTCTCCAGGGCGTGCAATGGTGCAATCTTGGCTCACTACAACCTCTGCCTCCCGGGTTCAAGGAATTCTCCTGCCTCAGGCTGCTGATTAACTGGGATCACAGGCGTGCACCATCACGGCTAGCTATTTTTTTTGTATGTTTAGTAGAGATGCAGTTTCACCATGTTGGCCAGACTGGTCTCAAACCTCTGACCTAGTGATCGACCCGCCTCAGCCTCCCAAGTGCTGGGATTACAGGTGTGAGCCACCGGGCCCAGCTGCATCATATATTCTGTGAAGTGATGAAAGGAGCAATCACACACTCTAATGAAGTTTTAAGAGAATGCATCCGTAATAGCTAGCTACACGTCATTGTTCTTTGGAGACTATGTTATTAACATTCTAGGCATTCAAAAGAAGCACTCACTAACAGTTACAGAATAATGGGTGGAACTGCATTGGATGGATTGGGGCAAGAACAGCCTGTGTTGGGTAAGATGCACTTGAAACGCAAACAAACACTATGTTTGACACATGACAATCTAGCTATGTTGGCTAGATGCATGAAAACACTCAGAAGGTAAATAGGGCACTTTATAGAGTGCCTTTAACTTGGGGATAATGAGTTTGAACTTATTAAGCACAAATAATACATAAAATTAGTTTTAACAGTAAATGTTATGATTTAAACAGCATTGCAGTGAGAATTAATTCAATGGCTATATACATAACGGATTATGGTTAGGTGGGAAAATGGAGTGAAAAGGCTGGTTAAGAAACGGAAAGTATGGGCCAAACATCAGAGATATTCTCAATGATTAGTTAGGTTTGGAGGAAAAGGATGTAAGATGAATTAGGAATGGCTATTGACAGGTAGATTACTGAGACTTAGAAAACGTACTCTGTTTTGGGGGTCTCTTCTCTTTCCAGCTACCACCTGCACTTTCTAACCATGGGGCTTTCTCTTCAGGTCTCTTTTGTTCTTTATCTTCCTCTGCTTCTCTTTTCTTTCTCCCTATCGTTCTTTTCTTCTCACTATTACTCTCATACATTGTTCATCTCTTTTCCTTATCTGTCTTGACTCATTTCATTTTTTTTTCTTCTTTACTTTCCCCTGTAATTAGCCAATTTAGGATTGAAGTTCGTCTTCATGCATTTATTCAACAGTTCAAGAAAAACGAATAGATTCTATACTATGGCATGGTGATGTTCTAGCTAATTAGCATACAGAGATGAATAAGATGCAATATTCTGACTCAAGACATTTAACCATCAAACAGTGGCAAACATTCATTAATTCATCTGTTTATTTTGATTATTATTTATTTACTGAGGTACATAGTTCAATCATACATGATTCACGTTTGCAAGGAATTCCAAGTTTGGTCTAAGAATATTTAAAATATTTTTATTGGTTATCAAGATGAAATGTGAAAGGATACATTCCATGTTGTTAGTACTGATTACCAGAGGGGTAGGGTTAAAGGTGAGGAGGGGAATATTTTCATTTTCCTATACACAACTTTGATGTCTTCCAATGAAAAGGTAGTTTATAACTTAACAAATGTAATTAATCAAAAAGTACCCAATATAATGCTACAGTCATATACAACATATATTCTCTTGATAAATATGTCTTATATTTTCTAATCTTCCCTTATCTTTATAAAACCACCTCCAATTATTATTAACTTTACTGCTACAAACTTTGATTTTTTTTTTATCCTTTGATATGAAAAGGAAAAAAAGTTTTCTCAAGCTGTTTCCATGTTATTCTGTTACTGCACTCATTCAAAAAATGCATAATCTGAATTAAATTCTCAAATCATACTTCTGTTTTCTTACTCATGTGATTTATTCAAAATTTCCTTAAAAACTACTGCTTTGGTGATGAAACTAATCTTACTTAATCATGAGATCTTTAAAATCCCCTGAAATACAATGTCCATTTTCACAAACACTTTAGCCAACAGTATGTTTATTTTACATTATTCTCTAAAGTCTAAGGAGATAGGAACAGCAAGCCTCATTCAAGAATTTTGTGTATTCCTTCTCCTCCCAACTACTTTCTATCTTCAAGAAAGTCAGAACTGTGTCTTGACATATTTTAGATCTTGACAAGAAACCTGTCTTAGTTGAATGTGCTTTCCCTTCCTGCATATCTTTCCTTTTTTAAGCAGTTGTCCCAGAATTTCAAAATTGAAATGAAAACCCATCATAATAAAAGCATACATTTTCAGGTTTCTGTGGAACTTCTTGGCAAAGAGTACGTCCTTGTAACTGATTTGAGAAAAAGAAATGTTGTGCTCCGATTGACAAAGGATTGCCCTACTTGTCAGATTTGTGTTTCTCTGGCTCTGTCATCTCCCCAGTAATGGATGCTGAGTCAAGCATATGGTGTTTGCTGCTGTAAGTGACACTGTGCTGGTTTTCTTTACTCTTCAGGAGGATCTTCCTGTGCCAAGTCAATTTGCAATGGCTTGGATCTTTCAACAGTCCTTTGGTCTGACTCCAGAGTCCTTCTCAAATATCAGATGATGATGACCTCTTTGTGTAAATGTCAATATCTCAAAAACTCAACCTAAAACCCAACAAGGGTTTTCAGTTTTTGAACTTTAATCTTGGGGCTCTACTTACTGTCCTTTGAATCCATGGAAGTATTACTTGGTAACCTGCTAATATACCATCCAATTTGTCTGGAAGCTTTGGCTTATAGCCCTGCAGAAGGATAGACACAAAGACTTGGAAGCTAAGAGGCAGATGAGAGCTGGCAATGCTACTATGCCTAATTAAGATTTATAAGTGAGAAGGCAGGAAAGAGGTGAAAGCAAGAGAGGTATGATGCCAGAAATGAAATACAACAAACAAACAAGAGACACAACAACAGTGAAACACATCACTTGTTGTAGTTCAACTGTTAAGTGAATGTAGAAGACTTGGTTATAAATGTGTGCATGTGATGGGGTGCAGGGAGGCAAAATGTGGAGATCAGGATAAGAAAGTGGTTCTAGAACTACAAGAAAAAAGACATTTATCATAGAAAATTCATAAATTATAAAAGTCTTTTTTTCTATCTTAAATTTTTCTTATTTAACTAAGTTCTTTTTAAGAAAAACAGACAAAAAATCTTTATGTTAATCTATCCTACTGTCATTTTTAGTTTTTCTCATAGACTTTTGGTTTATTCTAAAATGTTGTGCTCTGATTGACAAAGGATTGCACTACTTGTCAGATATGTATTTCTGATTGATCTTAAGTTTTAATATTTGTCCGGATAATGACAGCATTAATGGCATTAATATTTCTCTGTTTAGGATGACTTTCTTAGTCCGTTTGCATTGCCACAAAGGACACCTGACACTGGGTAATTTATAAAGAAGTTTATTTGGTTCAGTGTTCTGCAGACTGCACAAGAAGCATGATCTTCAGGGAATGTCCAGTCACAGTGGAAGGGGAAGGGGAAGAGGCATCACATGATGAGAAAGCAAACCAGGCAGAGAGATGGGAGGAAGGGTGCCAGAATCCTTTAAGCAAAAGATCATGAACGACTGGAGTGAGAACTCACTCACTACTTCGGGAGGGTACCAAGCAATTAATGAGGGATTCACCCTATGACACAAACACCTCCCACCAGGCACCATTTTTAACACTGGGCATCAACTTTCAACATGAGGTTTGGAGAGGAAAAGTATTCAAACTATATCACTGACTAAAAAGGAACACTACATTAACAAAAGCTTTTCAGCTCTTAAGAAGCTTAGTTTTTAATTGAAGAAAGGGCATTTCTACATTTAAAAAGAGGAGCCTGGGCGCTGTGGCTCATGCCTGTAATCCCAGCACTTTGGGAGGTTGAGGCTGGTGGATCACAAGGTCAGGAGTTCAAGACCATCCTGGCCAAGATGTTGAAACCCCGTTTCCACTAAAAATACAAAAATTAGCTGGGTGTGGTGGCAGGCATCTGCAATTCCAGCTACTTGGGAGGCTGAGGCAGAGAACTGCTTGAACCCAGGAAGCAGAGGTTACAGTGAGCCAAGATCACGCCATTGCACTCCAGCCTGGGCAACAGAGCAAGACTCCATCTCAAAAAAAAAAAAAAAAAAAAATCGAGAGGAAAACACAAACAAATAAATTTTTACTACCACCATTGTCTGTAGGCCCACACATACACATACATACACACACTTCTTTTTTCTTCATCATACCATTTTCAGTATTGTCATTGTTAACAACACTGTATCTCAAATAGCATTAAAGGCTTCTCATTTATTTCCTTTTAAAAAATAAATAATTGGCCAGGTGAGGTGGCTCATGCCTGTAATCTCAGCACTGGAGCTCATGAGTTTGAGATCATCAGCCTGGGCAACATAGAGAGACCACATCTCTTCAAAAAAATTAAAAATTAGCCAGGCGTGGTGGTGCATGCCTGTAGTCTTTGCTGCTTGGGAGACTGAAGCTTGAGCCTGGGAAATTGAGGCTGCAGCGAGCTATGATTGAGCCCTTCCTCTCTAGCCTATGTGATATTGGAAGAACCTGTCTAAAAAATAAAATAAAATAATATTTTAGAAAAGTTTTTTAGTTTTATAGAAAAATTGAGTAGAAACAAAGAGTTCCCATATACAGCATTTTCTCCTTCCTATTACTAATATTTTGCATTAGCATGGCACATTTTTTACCACTGATGAACCAATATTGATGTATTATTGCAAAAGCCCTAATTTATTTTGGGAGTCATTCACTGTGTTCTAAGTTCTGAGTTTTGCCAAATGCCTAATGTCATGTATCTACCATTAAAGTAGCATACAGAACACTTTTGCTGCTCTCAATCTTTTATCCTTTTTATTTATTTTATTTTATTTTATTTTGTTGAGATGGAATCTCACTCTGTCACCCAGGCTGGAGTGCGGTGATGCAATCTCAGCTCACTGCAACTTCTGCCTCCTGAGTTCAAGCAATTCTCCTGCCCCAGTCTCCTGCATAGCTGGGACTACAGATGTGTGCCACCATGCCATGCCTGGCTAATTTTTTGTATTTTTAATAGAGATGAGGTTTCACCGTACTGGCCAGGTTAGCCTCGAACTCCTGACCTCAGGTGATCTGCCCACCTTGGCCCCCAAAGTGCTAGGATTACAGGTATACCCAGCCTCTAAATATCTTTTTAAAAGCATTGTTGAACATATCTCCTGAATAAACTGTAAGTGTAATTCTTGGTTGGTAAACAAGAAATGGAATTGCTGGAGATGCACATAAACAAAAAACAATTTAAATAAAACCTGGCAATGTTCTCTAAAATAGCCATACCAACATACACTCAGCTGTTTGAGAGTTTCTAATTTCCCTTGTCATTGCCAACATATAACCAAATTTTTAAACTTAAAAATGATATCTTACTTCAACTGGCGTTCCCACCAGTTACTGATGATGAACATTTTTTCATATGTGTAACTGAACTGACCATTTGTGTTCCTTTTTTTGGTAACTGCTTTTTCAGATAACTTGTCTATAAGTTGGAAGTGGGTGGTTTGTCATTTTCTTATTGATTTTCAGGGTTTCCACATATTCTAGACATTTATCCTTGACTGCCAGCTGTATTGCAGGTATTGTATTTCAGTTTGTTTCATTTTTCTTAACTTTGCTTATGGGGTCTTTTACTGAATATAAGTTTGAGTAAAAATAAATAAATAAATAAATAAATAAATAAATAAATAAATAAAAACAAAGTCCAGAACATTACTTACAGTAAATGACATAGAAGGATAAGGGTAGGGGACAGTAGCTAGAGGACATAATAAAAACACTTGCTATGGTCCCAGATTTGTATGGGGGTGATGCTTGTTCTGGTGACTAGCTTCCACTCACTTTCCTGAAGAGCAAATTTGTAATATGCATTTTTTCCATTTTCTTCTTCAGCTGTTTGCGAATGAATTTCACTTAATTTTTCTGCCACCCAACCATGTCATTCCATGAAAAGTCCCTGCTATTCTGATTTCCTCATTCAGAGTACTTGTCTTCTGTGTTTGATGCTCTATAAAGGGCTGTGTACACTCATAGTTCTCTATAAATAATTGAAAGAGTAATAATTTGCATATACAGTGGCCTGTAATTGGTTGTTATATACTCACTAGTAATTTTGCATGAGGTATGCACCAGTAAAATAAATTGTGCTTGCGTGTGTTTACTCTGGGCAGAAAAAGTACTATATGGCATGTTGAATTTTTATATCAAGTTTTAATTAGGTCATCCTGCTTGAGTTATCAAAATAACCAGCTTTCCCCAATAATGAGAATGGGATTTATTTAGGAATGAATATCAACAACTCATCCAGATTTCAGAACATGAAAAAACTCTTCTCTGTAATATATGTAAGTTACATATTTTGCATCCTAATCTAGTCAAGCTTACCGACTCATTCTTTGTCAAGAAGAGCTGCTGCCAAGGTAAGGAATGGAGACAATGGGGTCAGGGCTACGCTGCACAACCAAGAAAGTACTGGTAACCCAGTATTCGGAGAGCCAGAGCAAGATCAGCCCTCTCCTTCCGTGTCATTTTCCTTCTAGCCAAGATCCAGTCAGATAGGACAATCCCCCAACACACTTTTATTTTTGGTAGCATCCAAATGTAAGAGCTACAGGAGCCCTGTATTTCAGAATGAGTGGATGGAGATTTTTTTATTTTTTATTATTATTATTTTTTGAGACAGCGTTTTACTATTGTTGCCTGGGCTGGAGTGTGATGGCATGATCTCGGCTCACCACAACCTCTGCCTTCCGCGTTCAAGTGATTCTCCTGCCTAAGCCTCCCCAGCAGCTGGGATTTCAGGCATGCACCACCACGCCTGGTTAATTTTGTATTTTTAGTAGAGACGGGCTTTCTCTCTGTAGATGAGGCTAGTCGCGAACTCCCGATCTCAGGTGATCCACCTGTCTTGGCCTCCCAAAATGCTAGGATTACAGGCATGAGCTACTGTGCCTGCCCTTGATTTCTTTTTTACAGAATAGGCCTTTGCAAAGCAAGTGGATTTTTTTTTTAAGCTTGGGATTTTTGGTTTAATAAAAATCAAAGCATGGAGAATAGCAGGAGAAAGTAGTTAAGAGTTATACTAATACTTTATTGTTATTAATCCTCAAGGAGGGCTTCTTTTTTTTTTTTTTTTTAATTCTTACCCCTACCAAGGGTAACTCAGAGAAAGAATGCTCATAATACCTTCCAAAAAGCTAGGGTACAATTTGCACATGATTTTAGGTACATCCTAGTCACTTCAGAGATACATACAGGTATTTAATGACTCCATATTTATGTGCAAGGTGCAGTCCATATGTAAGGCATTCAGGGAGGAGATAGACTTGTGACACACAGAGAACAGATTCTCAATAGTTTACAATCTAATCAAATTCTTGGAGATTAGATATATACTTTCCTAGAAACAAGACAAGAAGGCTGTATCCAAACAAAGAAGGCATCATACTCCAGCACCCTAGACATAAGTCAACAATTTTGCCTTAGAAATGTGCTTTTCATGGAAACAATGGTCAAGAGTTTCTAAGCTTTGCTGGAATTAAGACTTCTTCCTTGAAAGAGAGCCACAAGGAAGGTACTGGAAGTAAAGTTCTTAGATGTCAGAAGTGTTTTTGAGGATCTTTGTCCTGAGAGTTCTGGAAGTCGGGTTGTGGGAAGGAAGAAAGATAAGTGGAGGGATGCAAGAAGATCAGAGGTAAGTAAAAGTGTGAGAAGCTGGGAGGCTGAGGCAGGAGGATCACTTGAGCCTGGAAGGTCGAGGCTGTAGTCAGCAGTGAGCGCTCCAGCGCAGGTAAAAGAGTGAGACCCTGTCTCAAAAACTAATGTGAGAGCTGGGTGTGGTGGCTCATGACTGTAATTCCAACACTTTGGGAAGCCAAGGCGGGCAGATTATGAGGTCAAGAGATCGAGATCATCCTGGCCAACATGAGGAAACCCCATCTCTACTAAAAATACAAAAATTAGCCAGGCATGGTGGCATGTGCCTGTAGTTCCAGCTACTCAGGAGGCTGAGGGAGGAGAATTGCTTGAACCCAGGAGGTGGAGGTTTCAGTGAGCCACCATTGTACTCCAGCCTGGGCAACAGAGCTAGATTGTCTCAAAAACAAAACAAAACCTAAAACATATAAAAACAACAACAAAAACAAATGTGGGAAGAAACAATGGTAATAGCCATATTGAAGTCCCCCTTCCAAGGATACTTCATGGAGGTTGCAGCTTTCTTATTGAAATCCTCTGATATTGAGGTGATTAATTTGTGTGGCTAGGCCACGAAGTCCTAAGTCCTATTGCACTCCCAAAATACTTTGTAATTCCTTCCCCATCTCAGACACAATTAGTTCTTTCTGGAGAAAGATTGATAAAGAGAAAAATTTTTAAATCCTGCTCTGGTCTCTATCCATATATTTTCTATTTTGGTCAGATTTAGTCTAAAGAAATATGAGAAACTAGGTGCCAGCTATTTATCTTTGTTTTTATTGCATTTGCTTTTGGGTTCTTGGTCACGAAATCCTTGCCTAATTAAACTAAAGAGCTTTTACATGGCAAAGGAACAGTCGACAGAGTAAACAGACAACCCACAGAGTAGGAGAAAATCTTCACAATCTATATATCTGACAAGAAACTAATATCCAGAATCTACAATGAATTCAAACAAATCAGTAAGAAATAAATAAATGATCCCATCAAAAAGTATGCTAAGGAAATAAACAATTCTCAAAAGAAGATACACAAATGGTCAATAAACATATGAAACAATTCTCAACATCATTAATGATCAGGAAAATGAAAATTGAAACCACAATGTGATACTACCTTACTCCTGCAAGAATGGTCATAATCAGAAAATCAAAAAAACAGTAGATGTTGGCATGGATGCACTGATCAGGGAACATTTCTATGCTGCCAGTGGGAATACAATCTAGCACAGCTGCTATGGAAAACAGCGTAGAGATTCCTTAAAGAACTAAAAGTTAAACTACCATTTGATCCAGAAATGCTACTACTGGGTATCTACCCAGAGGAAAAGAAGTCATGATTTGAAAAAAATACTTGCACATGCATGTTTATAGCAGCACAATCCACAATTGCAAAATCATGGAACCATCCCAAATGCCCATCAATCAACAAGTGAATAAAAGGAACTGTGGTATATATATATATGCAACAGAATACTACTTGGCCATAAAAAGGAATAAATTAACAGCATTTGCATGAGATTGGAGACTATTATTATAAGTGAAGTAACTCAGAAATGGAAAACCAAACATTGTATGTTCTCACTGATACGTGGGAACTAAGCTATGAGGACAGAAAGGCATAAGCGTGATATAACTAACTCTAGGGACTTGAGGGGAAGAGTGGGAGGAGGGAAAAGGATAAAAGACTACAAGTATGGTGCAGTATATACTGTTTGGGTGATGGGTACACCAAAATCTCACAAATCACCACTAAATAATTTACTTACATAATCAAATACCACCTGTACCCCTCAATAACTTATGAAACAGTAAATTAAAAAATAAATTTTAAAACAAAATTTTGTTTCAAGTAACAGAAAAAACATAAAAAATTAAAAGAAAAGAAATATGAGAAACTAAGTTGAACTTAACACTTTGCTCCCCTTATACACCCTCTCTTTCAAAATTCCAGTAATTCTTTTTCCCAGAACGATCAAGTTCTCATGAAGTTCTAAAATTTAACCAGAGTGTCTCCTATTTTCTAAACTGTCATTTCCTTCCAGGGATTCCCAAAACATCACAGATTACCTTAAATGCTTAAAATCATGTGAGAAAAAAAGCATCTGCTTAAACCATAAAGGTGTGAATGATGGAAAGTCAATAGCACCACGTTAATTGTTTCAAGTGGCTTCTTGTTAATATAATGATTTTGCAGATAATGGAACTATTAACGCTCTAACCGAGTTGGGTTTTTAAAAAATAGTTTATATGGGGAAATGTTATGAAAAAGAGTGTCACTGTTACATGAACTCTTACTCTTCTCAATTTCTTCTTTCATTGTTCTTTTGTCTTTCAAAATCCACACTTTCCATTAAAGTATGATGCTCATTTTGTTGCTGCTGTTGTTTTTGTTGTCAACTTCGCTTTTACGTATCTCTTAATCCCTCATCGTCCCCAGCCCATCTGGCACACCTGATACACCTTGTGTGTGCTCCACCTCCACAGCTGCATCCCCAGTCCTAACGCTAAAAGTCCATGCTGGGCTCTGTCCACAAGCAACTTTGCACATTGTGCCTAGTGAAGCCCACCTTGTTCTGAATCCCCTCTCTCACGTGCACAACCTTCTCCTGTAATTCCCAGCAATCCCTGACTTGTTTTTTTTTGCTTCCTGGCCTTCATTTGTGTCCTAGTCCAAGCCCACTGGTTTGGTGAAAGAGTATGCCTCACAATACAGTTTTCTGTATGTACTCTGCAGATATTTTATCTTGTTTTCTAGAATCTGTTTACTTTTGAGAGCTCTCAGAGAAACATCATGCTCAATACCTGCCCTGCCCCACAGCAGACCTGAGTTCTTCGTTGTAGAAAATGACCTCAGGATAGGTCCAGAGAGATGACAGCTTAAGACATTCACCCAAATGCCTTTCCTCAGCTCCATGCTTGTAGGAGCACGTCAATGGAAAGCGAAAAATGTTCATCTGGCAACAATAACAGGGACTCCAGAGTGGGCAGCAGACAGTGGTGGCTTTTCACTTACATAATTACAAAGAAAGGTGTTTCGTTATAGGGTTTGGGGAACCATAACATCCATCAATCCAAGTAGTGTCACAAAATAGCTAACATTCAATTCTAAAGAGGTGGTTTGTGAAGAAAGAGCCAAGGGTAGTACTGATCTGCAACGTTTGTTTACGGAAGTGAGAATAATACAGCTTCAAGTTGTCTGAAGAAGAAAAAGACAGCTTTTCCAGTGATGAGACTATATAGAAAATCACATTGGGAGATGAATGCATTTTCCTCAGATATTTAGATTGAACCAAATGAAATGACTATTTTTTAGGTTAAAAAAAAATGGCCTAATACCAGCAATTTCATATGACTCAACCAATAGTTGAATAATGTTGCTGAGGGCTGGGGAAGGTTGGAATGGATGGAAGGTTGAGAAGATGAAACAGGGTCATCATGGCAGGAGTTTTAATTTTCTGCTTAAGCTTTAGGGGGTCCTTCTTATCTACATGAGTTTTGGGGAGGACCAAAGGTGACTGGGAAAGTCAAGGGCATGATAAGATGGTGTTTTTGAAAAATGTACCTGGAAGTGAAATTCAATGAAGGGATATCAAAGCTGACAGGTTTCATTTTATGATTAACTTGAAGCTATGAAAGCATTTCCATGTCCTGACGAATGATCTAACACTCAGTGACCCCCAGGCCCCATTTGTGGCCTTCTCCACATCCAGCAACTTTTACATAAATGTTCTTACACATCTTTTTATAAAGGAAGAATAAAGTAAAGAATTAATCTAATAGAAAATATAGATGCATGTCTAATTGGTCTCTGGGTAGGAAAAACTTTGCAAGCATAACAATATAATAAAATCCAGTTGAAAATTCAATAGACTTGATCACATAAATGATTCAAACTTTTATACATCAGAAACCAATATAAGTGGAATTAAAAATCCAAAATAAAGTATTAAATATTTGGCAACAAGGCTGGATACAGTGGCTCATGTCTATAATCCCAGCAGTTTGGGAGGCCAAGGTGGGTGGATTTGCTTGAGCTTAGGAGTTCAAGACGAGCTTGGGCAACATGGTGATACCTTACTCTACCAAAAATACAAAAATTAGCTGGGCATGGTGGCATGTGCCTGGCCTGCAGTCCCAGTTACTCCTGTAGTCCCAGCTAACTCAGGAGGCTGAAGGGAGAGGATTGCTTGAGCCCAGGAGGTGGAGGCTACAGTGAATCATGAGCCTGGGAAACAGATTGAGACCCAGTCTCAAAAAAAAAAAAAAAAAAAAGACAACATACATGCAAAGGTCATGTATCATAATTTATAAAGTACATTTTTACAGCAATAAAATAACATTATTCTAATAGAAATGAGGTAAATTGACAGGTAAATCACAAAAAATAAAACTGATAAACACAGGAACTATCTTCAGTAACAAGAAAAGGACAAATTAACTATAATAAACGGCTTTTTTGCCCATTTAATTAAAACATCTTAGAGTTGATATTCAATGCTAGTGAGAACACATTCAGATGATTCTTTATATATGGCCACTCTGATATTAAGCCTTAGAAGACTCTGCTAAATTACATCAGAAACTTAAAAATGCTTACAATTATTTGACTCAGAAATCTTACAAAGAACTTCAAAGCAAAAAAATTTTAAAAAGGAAAATACTTATTTTAGCCAAACATGAAAAAGAGCTTTGAATCTTTAGGGTTCTTAGATTAAACAAACAAACAAAAACAGAATACACCTTAACTGATTTAAACAAAAAAGAAATTTATTGCAAGTGACTCACAGAATTCCAGGGAGCAGAGAGTGAAGTTTAGGAGCTCTACAGGCACATGGCGGGGCCACTCCAATAAAGACTCTCACGCTGCTGTTTTTGTCACAGAACCCACCACTGACACCATCAAGGTTTGATCCTAAATGCTGTGACTTCAGCCATCACAACCCCAAAAAGCCAGAAACCAGCATTGCTGTTTTTAACCAATGTGGATCTGCCCATTCCCAGCACATTTTCTTCCTAGGTGAAGGGTCCTGTGGGGGTATCTGATTGATAGAGCCTAATCATATGACTCCACCTACATTGCAAGGGAGGCTGGGAGAGGAAGTTAAAGTTTCTTACCTGGGGAGCTAAGACATGAGTATGGGAAATCCCTCTGATAAGGAAAGAATGCTAAAAAGTTGCAGTGGCTCACACCTGTAATACCAGCAGTTTGGGAGGCCAAGGTGGGTGGATCACAAAGTCAGGAGTTTGAAACCCGCCTGACCGACATGGTGAAACCCTGTCTCTACTAAAAATACAAAGCCAAGTGTGGTGATATGTGCCTGTAATCTCAGCTACTCAGGAGGCTGAGGGAGGAGAATCACTTGAACCTGGGAGGCAGAGGTTGCAGTGAGCTGAGATTGTGCCATTGCACTCCAGCCTGGGTGACAGAGTGAGACTCTATCTCAAAAATAAATAAATAAATAAATAAAAGTTGCAGTCAGTGAAAGAATAAAAATGCCCTGCACAAACCTAAATATCTCCCAATAGAAGAATAGTTACATAAATTTATAACCATAGGATGGCTTAGTATGGGGCCATAAACATGGACAAAAGTCGTAGTTTTTGTCTTCTTTAACGTTTCTGTATTTTGCATAAATGCCACACATTTTATAAGGAGTATCTGTTAAAATACTAATTTCTTATGTGTTGGATTATAAGTATTAATAGCTTATCATTACATGCGTGTAATGTAATTTGCTATGCTTTGCCTGCCCAGGCATCTTAGGTGTTCACATGTTGGTCCACCTGAGGTGCTCCACTCCATCCATAGCCAGTAAATAGCTGAAAAAGGAGGAAACTGTTCACTGTGGGTCTACCCACATGCCCACCTGGTAAGCCCTTGTTAATTTTGTTTGTTTGTTTGTTTGTTTTTTGAGACAAAGTCTTGCTCTGTGGCCCAGGCTGGAGTATAGTAGCATGATCTCAGCTCACTGCAACTTCCACTTCCTAGGTTCAAGCAACTCCTGCCTTAGTCACCCAAGTAGCTGGGATTAGAGGTGCTCACCACCATACCTAGCTGATTTTTGTTCTTAGTAAAGACAGGGTTTCACCATGTTGGCCAGGCTGGTCTCAAACTCCTGACCCTCAAGTGATCTGCCCACTTCAGCCTCCCAAAGCTCAGAGATTACAGGAGTGAGCTACTGCTCTCTAAGCCCTTGTTCTCTAAACACTCCTTGAAAATAAATTCTACGTTCTGTAGCCCAAGTTCATCATCTTCTTTCATTGTTCAGTGTTTAGCAATCCAGTTTCTGCTCCCAGTGTTGTGTCAAAAGATCCCTTAGCCAATCGCCAATGACCTCCTAATTGGCAACTCTACTTTATATTGTTCCAGTCCTTGAATTACGACTTCTCTCTGCTATATAGCATTTTTAATATTCTTCTTTGTTAGGGTCTACTTCCATATTCCTGTTGAATAGGAGATCATACTATACTCTCTAGGTTTTCCTTTGACCTATCCACTGATTTTTATTTGTAGATAAATATTTATTTGGCATTCTATTACATTCCAGATACACCTGTAAGCAAGATTGATAAAGTCCTTGCCCTGAAGGATCTTACATATTATAGGTTGTGAAAGGAATATTAAATAAACATAAACAAAGTAATTTTATTTTGTGCTTCTTAACCTTTCTCTACTTCATACATAGACTTGTTTCTTCCAGGAATCATTTAATCTTAGTGTTTTTTGGGGTTCCCTCTTACTGTCTCTTCTCATTATGCAGACTTTTCTATCTTTTCTCATGGTTTTGACATATCTGTTTAGTCTTGATCTCACCCCAGAACTCATGTATACAACTGCCCATTCACAGATGTCTCTACCTGGCTGTCCGGCAGGCATCAAATTCAAGAAATGTCAAGATAAATTATTATCTTCTTTAAACTTGCTTCTTCAGGAGTAATTTTCTTGGCTAAAAGTCTACCCTAGCCTAAAAACTACTGTATACTTATGGAAAATGCAAATCACTGATGATCATTCCTACGTCTCTGCTCTCCCAGAGTACCAAAATCAGGTACTGGTTTTCATCTCTGGTCTTCCAGAACAATCCATATTATACGTACAGTGACTTCTTTATTCTAAAAATGGTAATTAGTAAATGCAACCTCAAGGACATGCATGCACAATGAATCCTTGGAAGTCAAGTTTAAGTCTGGTGTTCCCAACTAATTCTATTTATTTCTGGAAATAGGTGTTTATAATAAGATGTTAACATCAGAAATTTTGATTTCTGTTTTCCCACACATCTATGTTACAAGTTTCCAGTTAATATCAGGCTCTGAACATCACGGCATCTCACTAAAAACTAGGGATGCACTAGGCCCTCAATAAATATGTCTCTGTTATCTCTTGTGTCTATTTAGAGATATCTTGAGGCTGCTGCTGGCCAGTCACTGAGAATGAAACAAAACAACCAGAGTGAAAACAAAACTGAATAACTTGTTTTATGTTTTAACAAAAGGTTTTGAATTTGTGCTGTGGAAGTAAAGGATAGATGTATATATCTTTGATGAGATATTTGTGATGTATTTTCTGCCCTTACTTCTTGGCTTTGTTATTGTCAAAGATGATATGAGATCTGTTTTGTTTAACATCTATTTGGCAATCAAGTGAATCTACTGTATTTTCCACAGTGTGCCTTTTCCTTTCTCTTTCTTAAAAACAAAACAAAACAAAACTACATCAGGGCAGTAGCCTCATGTGTGCTGGACTGACCTGCTATCCAATCCGACTAGGCACAGATTTCCATCCTGCTCACTCAGCAACCTGGGATGCAAGTCTACCAGCTGGCAGGGCTTATGTTCCCTTGGCCAGCTGAGGAACAGCTAGGGAAGCTAAGGAAGATGCTATCCTTTTTTAAGACAGCAAAGGCAGCTGTTAGAGGCCTTAGACCCAGGCCTGTAAAAAGGCACACAGGGACACCCTATGTGGCACCCTGTCTATATTCTCTACTCTGTTATTCCACTTTGTTATTTCCAGGAAAACGCTGCAAGGTAAAGAGTGAAGTCCGAGCATACTTTATAGAACAGGTTTATTACAGCTATTAGAATCCAAATCCAGTCTATATCATCACCTTCTAAAAGCAGTTATGTTTTCCCCTTAAAACTTCTGCATGCCACTTTTATTCTACCCAAGATAAAATAAATGCCTGATGACTCCCACAAGCCCAAATCTTCTCCTTCCCTATCACCTGTCTGTATGCTTTCATCCCTGTCTGTTTTTCTGTCCCCTCTCTCCCTCTTTCCGTCTGCTACATTCCAAAGGAAAAAAGAACTGAGGAAGAAGATGTGAAACATGTTTCACTGCCTTTAGCTACTTCTAGAATGCTAAACCACTCATAACAACAATATTCATCATGATAAAGAAACGGGGCCAAAAAAACCTAGAAAACCTCTAACTCACATTCAGGTTGTTTAAACCCCAGCATTTACAGGAGCTCGTTAAGAGAGATGGTGCATGACAATGCTCCCCACAAATAAGGATGAGAACTTTTAAATGCATTTCTTTAAACAAGGAGAGAAAAAAAGAAAAGGAAAAAGAAATGCACAATGCTTAGACCCAGATGCAGGGATTAGGAAGGGGAGCAGCTATCTGCTAAAGGTGCACCTCTCCACCGCCCTTTTGGGGATCTTTGTATACACAATCCAGCCCCAGACAAAAGGAACAGGGCAGCTTTAGAGTCTTCAGAACTGGGGGCTGAGGAGGCGAGGGAAGAGAGGGGCATGATTGATGGAGTTCTGGTTGGCTTATAAAGGGCAGCCGGGAGTGCAGGGAAATAATCAGGGAAAAGGGCGTCCCGTGCTGGCTTTCTCAGAGGGGCGAAATGAATCCTGCTCCTCTGCATTATTAAGTTGTCAGGCGGGCTGATGATGAAAATCTGAAGGTCAGGCATAACAAGCAGCACCTTATGGGGGGGGTCACGACCTTTCTGAAAGTGCTACACTCATGTTTATCTGCACCTAACCCTTATCCACAATTCTTCATTTGATAAGAACATTGGGAGAGGGGGAGGCAGGAAGGGGTGTCTCCTCATATGTATAAGCAGTGAGTGAAATTAGGCTTCCCGTGAAACTGATTGTAGAGGCTCAATTCACAGTGAAAGATAATAAACCAAAAGGACACACAAGGGATGCAGGCAGAAATTGTTCGCTACAGTGAAACTCAATAAAGGGAACAAGAGCTTCCCTAAATGACAAATTTGGTACAGTGGTGCTAAAATCAGGATTCTCCCCGGAATTGCCACAGCAATTCACTCTTGGCAGTACCACTTTTTATTTACTTTGGAGATCCTAATGGCATGGGGTGAGGGCTGCTTTTGGGAATGTTTATTTCTTTATCTGCTTGCTTTAAACCAAAGACTCAAGGTGAAGGATAATCAGACAGATTTTTTTTTTTCCTATTTGATATGTGTTTTTGTTTGTTTTTGAACTGGGAATGGAGTGACTGTTCTCATGCATCTTATTTGTGTGTGTTCTGAAAAATCCTTTTCCAGGTGTTCTCCATTTCTTGGGAATTGAGGAAGTACTTGGGATTCTCAGCTGGGACTCACAGACCAAATCTCTAACTGATCACAAAAATAAACATATCACTTGTAAAAATAACACTGGAACAATTCACAAGCTACAATGCAGGCTTCTACGACACTTACAAATCTAGTTGTTTATCCTTGTTTGTAAAAGGAGCATTCTTCAGATTTTGACTGTTTGGCAGTACTATAATGTGAAAAACACAGAATTTACAAAATCATCTACTTTTAAAGGGGAAGATATATTTGAAATTGCACAGAAACAAAAAACTTTGGCAAAATGAAGACTGATAATAATATACCTGTGGAATAAGAAAGATGATCTCAATGTCAGTTAAAAAGTTTACCTTCCTGGAAAGGAATTCTCTAAAATCTAGAAAGGAGGAAAATGTTATATAATGTCCTTTATATTTCTTTTGCTTATTTCTCATTTAAGAAGTAAAATCTGATTTTCAACATGATACTTTGAGACAGACTTATTACAAAATGTGCAGACTTCTATTTCAGTGGATGATATTCAACCTGGATTTATATTATTTTATTTGCTAGGACATTTTTTATACTTTCCTCAGTTTATCTTGATAAGCTTCTTGCTATCCCATCTACCAACTCATACGCACAGAAACATTATCCCAAATAGATAAGCCACATATAAACTAAGAAAAAAGATCCACTTTAGTTTCTCAATTCCACATAGAAGTAAAAATGCAGTATATATAACTTAACCAACCCATCACTCTTGCCGCATACATTTGAAGATCACATTTGTGCTTTTACCTCACATGTGTCTCCCTGTGTAGTTGAGATAAAATCACTACCTTTCTATTGTACTCATATTCGCATTTTTTTTAAAAAAAATTGGACTCCTGCTATAAAAAATAGCTTTGGGATATAAAGCAAAAGAATGTTCACCAGCAGCATTATACTCAAGCACGTATTTATTATTTTTCTTTTTTCTTTCTTTCTTTTTTTTTTTTTTTTTTTTTTTGCAGAAGACAAGATAGGTTTAAAACTGATAGAGGCTCTGGCTTAGACTATCTTGACCCAGAAGCCAGGAGGAAAGTGAGAGAGAGGAAGCCTCTTACTGCTAGCATGGCTGACACATCGGAGTGCACCAGGACTGACTTTTCACATAGGGTGGAACAAGTGCTGAGATATGAGCCCATAGGAATACCATTGCACAATTATTTTTGATAATTTTAAATAAACATCATCCTTTTGATTCTTTTGTAGGCTAAAACACGGGTATCAATAGAATGTATTTTACACAATATTGATCAGAAAATATTAAATCCATGTCTCATTCAAACAAATCTTTAAAAAGTCAAGAGTTCAGCTTCCCACTAGCTCATTTTGTCCAGATGTGTCTGCAAAATTGGCCAAGATGTCTCCTGGACTTAAGGGTGGATTTTCCAATGACATAGTATATCACCAACTGCCCAGCCACATCTTAACTATACAGAATATTACAAATAACAACTAACTTTTAATAATACAAGGTATGAGAATAAAATTGTTTTCTTTCTTTGCTTCTTTAAAATCTTTGCATTTCTCCTTTAAAAAGGTAGGTTTGAATCTGCTCCCAATAAAAGATGCATACATATGACATAGAATTAGATTTAAAAATTTATAAATAGAATTGAAGTTATTGAAAGTGATGCCATTAGAACTGGTGAGTTTAACAGTGTGAGATCAGCCCCTGGATTCTCTCCCTACTGGCCATCTGATTTTTATTACCTGCCTCACCTCCCTACCTCCTTGCCTTCACTGCCTCATGTTTGGAGTGTGTTGTGTGACCTCAAAAAATTCCTATGATAAGATTATGTCTGTGGCTCTAGGGCCATGACATTCAATTTGTCTAGGCTTCCACCAAGCTTTATGTAACATTCAGAAAACTATCCTGAAATATTGGTAACACTTGCATTGGATGTAAAAAGCCCAATCTACTTAGACCTTGGTATTCAAGGTGTGGTCCCAGAACCAGTAGCCTCTGTCCCCTGGCAGGCCAGCAGCACTGGGAGCTTGCTGCAGATGCTCAGGTCTTAGACAGCCCAGACCCACTCACTCAAAAACTGCATTTTCACAAGATCTGAAGTCATTCTTATGCACAATCCAGCTGGACTGAACTAGAAGCTGTTTGGCATTTTCTCAGGCTTCATGTGCCTTAGCAGAAGGCAAGTCTGCTCTCAATTACATGGCAATTTCAGATTCCTGCTACCTCCACAGTATAGTTTTCCTAGGTGAGTTGACAAACACATAACCTTTCTCTACTTGTCTTCCCTGGCTGAGCAGAAAGCATCAAAGAGAAGTCAGAAGATAGTTCTTGAGGAAGCAGAAATCCCTAGAGCAAAGGAGGTCTCAATTTCCCACTAAAAGGATAACTTGAAAGGTAACTAATAACAGATCATCCAATAGCAAATACCTGTGCACTAAGTTAATTTTAAGTTGCAATAACAGTAATAAAAATGCATATTCATTTTTTTACATTAGCTAAGACAAAAATGCATTCTGTTCTCTTGATGCATTTTGTAAGCTGCTGTTTCTTTCCTAATCTTTGCATAGGGCAAAAAAGTACTACTTGTGTGTGTGTGTGTGTGTGTGTTTGGCAACAAAAACATTTATTTGGAAATATTTAAAAATCATTTTATAAAGCAAACAAGAAAATGTCAGCAAGATAAAAGTACTGGAAGCTGAATGCTACCTATCACAATACCCTTTATTTTATTTTCAACTCTCTAAGAAAACTGCCATAACTTTATACTGCTGTCTTTGTTAAACATTCTCAATTTCACAGGGCACTTGATTCAAATCCATTTTAAATCTCAATGGGCTGGAACCTGGCATGCAAGTTGGTTGGCCAGGTGCAAGTTTCTCTCCAAAATATGACAAAAGTCATGGCTGAAATATAGAGCGGCAAAATTGTTGAAGAGTTTTGCCAAACAAGGCCAAACAAGGCCAACTGTTATTAGCAAGGGCAGAAGGGCAAACTCAGGAGAGGAGAGAGAATGTGGGCAGTATGCCATTTGCATAATGATCAAACTAGCTTTAAAAAACGAAAACCACTTTGCTTGCTTCTGTTCATGCTTTTTTGAGCTATCTGTTCACGTTAAAAAAAAAAAAAAAAAAAAAAGAAGGTAGTTCAGAAAATGAACACAGAAAACAAATGAGACAGGAGAGGTGAGATTGGAAAAGCTTTAACGATCTTAAGCCAGATAGTCAATCCCCCTAAACTTCTATCTCAGTGACACCTCAAGATTCACAGTTTCAACTGCCATAGCATGAAGCTTCTCTGCAGCACACACAGTTTATGTACCCGTGAGCAGATGCTGCAGAATAAGGATGAAACAGTTGCTGGTTCGTTTTAGATAATCACAGCAGATTAAGCGGTAGTTTCATTACAGTGTTTTTACTATGCATTATTTTTACTATGCAGCGTCCTTTGAAATAATGGGAATTGATTTCACAGATCTTTTGCATATTACTGATACTGAGTAATGTTGCCGAGTAAAACCTTTTCTATCCTGCCACTGTGAAAAGGCACTAATTGGGGAAGAAGAAGGTTCCCCTATGGAAGGCTCTCTTCCGCAGATTTGAGGCTGGGAAGCAATTGAGCCAGGGAAACTATATGTAGGCCTTTGTGGTTTCGCAGCTGTAGCTTTGTGTCCTGATTTAGCTGACCTAAAATTCATGCGCTCCCAGATCACAGAGCATCGGCTGCACTGCCCTTGGTTTCCCCCTCTTGGCCCTCAAATCACCCCCACTCCTCCCCTACCCTCACCACATTTCTCTTGCTGGATAAAACAATTGAAAATGTGCTGATGATGAATGAGGAATGATGTCTTTCACTGGTGTCTTTCAAAAGCAGACACAAACCTTAAAATGCATTGAATTTTTTACTTCGACTTTGAGTCACTTTGTTTACTGTCCATCTCTACCTGGTTGTTTGGCTACATTCCCTAACTAACATATCTGTGAACCTACTCACTGATGGGCATGTTAAGTGAAGACAGATCCTGTCTTTCTCTTGCAAAGTTGCCTTTATCACAGTTTGACTTGGCTTTGACCTTGTTATTCCTCTTAGACACATTTTTTTAAAGGGAGCATCTATGGTTTTGCTCAAGCCTTCATCTCTAAGTCAATGGAAATTTCCTCTTGCTGGGAGTGCGGAGATCTTTAGTATCGGGGAAGTACAGTAAGAAAGGAAAGAGACAATCTGGAATGGATTCCAGTGCAGTGTTTTGCCATGACTATAGCTACAGGACTTGGGCAAAACATTTAACTTCACTGCAAGCTCACTTTCTCCATATGTAACTTTGGAGTGATTAAGGCAGTCTTCACCTTCACCACTCTTATCTTTGGGGAGTTCTGCTATTTAACTCCCATATGACAATTCATTTACATCTTATTATCAAGACCATAAGCAAGCCAGGCAATACTGAGCTGAAGACATTAGGAAGAGGCTGGAAGATTTACTAATTTTATCTGACAAAGTCTGAGAACAGGACATGGCAAGATATTTCTCTTCCAGCTAGTATGTGGAAATACTTGGGCAGAGAAAGTCTATATAACTCATTAAAATGTTTTAGATGATAAGGTTGGATGGATTCAGTAGTAACATTCTAGAATTATTTTAAATGTAATTTGTGTGGGAGGAATCTGTTTCAGTACACTTCAAGGATAAAATGATCAGCAAAGACTCAAAAGTATCTTGCTCTATGAGGCTTTCCAGGGAGTTCAAAGTGGATTGATTCAACCTAGAGTTACAATTGTGACAGCTCAGGAGTTGATCTGGAAATTTCCCAAAATGTGTTATGTGTTTCCCCAACACTGTGTCAGTGAGATGTCAATGGTTAGTCCACACACTCAGTTAGGTTTCATGATTAAAACATTTGTGAGATTGGCGCTGAAATAGTTAAACTGGTTTTTCAGTGGCAGGATATTCAGAGCTTTTATCTGCAAGTATGCACCATGAATCTCCTAGAGAAAGATGGCCTCTTACTGTCTTTACAACCTATAAGACCACAGAACTCTCTGAAGAAAAATACCAGTTAATACCTTACTAAACCAGGGCATCTCAAAACACAATTTGTTAAACACTGATATAAATCCAATCTGTTGGAGGCAAACAGAAATAGAGATCCAACTGTAACTCCTTGACATAGCTTTAAATGGACAAAATTTAAAAATCTTTGGACAATGATTATTAGGTAACTCTTAGTTACTTTTACATATCATTGTCTTTCTTGGCAGAAGAGGACCAAAATCTCACTAATAAGCAGTTTTAAGAAGTAAAGATGAGGCATGCATTAGCCCTTTGGCTTGAATTTTTATGAGGTATTGTGGTATTCATAACCTGCCATAAGAAATCCCCAATATGCCATTTAAAGTAGATCACCCATTAAACAGAGACCAACTGATATAATTTTAGTAACATCAAACACACCACGTGCTTTCTTCTCTCTTGCCTTAGCTCACGCATTGTTCCTACCTAAAATTCCCTTCAACCTATGGCCACTTTTTAAATTCTTTTTATCCTTGAAGAACTACATCAAATGCTAGAAAGCTTCCTTTGATCTGCTTATAACTAATCTTTTCCTCTTTGGTTCTTACTTAGCAATTTGTACTGCTGCTAGTTACTGGGCACACATTTCCTCCTATTATATTTAGTTCTTATTATTATTTTAATTCCTACTCTATGCATTTATTCTGAGCCAGTCATTGGGCTAAGTTTTACATATATGATCTTATTAATGTGTAATCTATGCAATGATAAGTACCTATCTGTCCCCAAATAGGTATCCTACCCCCATTGCCATGTAATCACTGTCTCTTTAACAATGATGGGGGCTTAGTGACGTTTTCTGAAATCCCTGAATTGTGCTAAAATTGATTTCTATTGGGTGACTAAGACTAAACATCTCAGATGAAAGTATGCCATTTTTTCCAAATTTCTTTTGCCTTCGTCAATTCCCAAAAGATGTCCTGCATCAGTATCTTGCTATGTTTGCTATGTTTGATGACATTTTGCTTTGTCTTAGACACCTTCTTAGTCCTTAGAAATCATGAGATACTGACTGATAATATCCCATGCTCTAGCATGGCTTTTTTTTTTTTTTTTTTTTTTAAGGACCAAGGGGCTGCATGAAACTGTTTTTGAAAAAGTGTCATTCTTTTTTCCATCCAAAAGCAGCACAGATGCTGTCACTTGACTTATATTAGCTGAATTAAGATTTCTACTTAGTTCAGTACACTTTTCCTGAGTACCTATTGTGTGCCAAGACTTGTGCAAGGCATTGTGGGTATAAAGTTAATTAAGACATCTCAGTGTGCACTAATGGGGAAGACACATCGATAAGATATCATTTTAACAAAATGTAGTAAGTTCTAAGGCTGACATATGCTCTTGGTGTGATGGAAGTTCTAAAAGAGCCATGTGGCTTAAGATAAAGGTTTAAAAGCCCCAATTAATTCTAGTTTCTAACATTTTTGGACTTACAGCCAAGAATTCTTGCCTATGTGTATATCTGAAGTTAGGAGAAATCATTTTTTGGCTTCTCACATGTGTGTGGTTAAAAAACCTTCTACCCTGATAAAATTCCACATGTCTTCAGTCCTGGAAGTCTGTCTTAAGTAGTGTCTGTATCATCCACACCCCTGACTCTCCAACCAAAGGGAGGAAGGAGCTAGTCTTTCTTTCTGCTGGAACCAATTTTTTTTACCCTAGTCCATTTACTAGAATTAATCATTTCTGAAGAAGCTCAATTTTGCTGAAAAATCCAGAAAAAAATTTAGTTATAGCTCCACATAATAAAGCAGTTGTGTGATTAGTAATACATTTGTCACTCCTTTACTGAGTAGGGGGGTGGCAGAAAGTCACCCATGTATTACTTTAGTGTAAATCCTGACAGTGGTAATTTTTTTTCCCCAGGAATTGTATCATTATACCATAAAAGTGTCAAGGCACAAGTTTACTGTTCCTGCTAATATTGTAAAATATTCTCTTAAGCTGACATCTCTGTCAATTAAAATTAAACAAAATTGCATTCTGCCATATACGCTTCAAGGAGGAAGCTTTTGAGTTTATGGCTGCTCTTTGAATTGATTTTTAAGATGGCATCTGTAAAACTTGGCTCGAACAAGATGAGGTGGGATGTATTTAAGGACCAGTCAATTAAAAAAATGTTTTTAAAGATCATAAATTGACAGCCAGAATAGACTGCACATGCCTCCAGGTTTCTCAGCTATTAAAATAAATCCAGCCATTCTTTTGAATTGAATGTTTGTGCTGACATAATTCAGTGCCAACACGCTTCTGACTTGTTTTGGGTTTTCAATGTTTTTGCAGAGAATAACATAAACAAGGAAGCTTGTGAGTGTTGCTTCCAGTTGCTCAATTTGCACAGATTTGGGAAAAGTCCTTCTCCTGGTGTTTCCCACAGCGGAGCAGTGGGAACGTGCTTTCTCACGGGACATCAGTTCTCAGGGAGGAGAGCAAGGGCAGTGAGCACTTTTGGCAGGACTGCACTGCCAATAAAGTCTTCAGGGAGATCACCCCCCGTGATAGGAAGATGAGCAAAGTAAATCTCTGTTCCAATTCCTCTAAAAGAAATTTAAGAAGCCGACTTTGGGCTCATCCCTCCGATTGCCAAACCTTAATGTACAATGTTTTATTGATGCATTTAAGGCAAGTATTATTTAATGATCCAGAGTTTCTAAGGGCCAAAGTACTTTCCTCATTCTTTGTTAAGCATCTTTTGGAGGCTTAAGGAGCCTTTTCAGGTCATCTGGTTACCACTTAAGGGAAAGAGGTAATATCCTAAGCAGCTTAAAAGGGTTTATGCCCTTTCAAGCAAGTTCAAAAATGATGCTCTGGCTTGGCCACTGTCCCGAATAATTTGGGTATGTGTGGAACACTGGTGTTCTTAATGGGCAGATGCTTTGTCTAGACACAGAAGAAAAGGTGTCTCTGAAAAAGCAGGAGGAATGAGGGAAACTTTCTTCTTTGAGTTAAAAGTGAGGAGGCTGGGCTGTTAAGGGACTATCCGGCAAGGAGCATTTGGGTCTATCCAAAAAGGATGGCATCTTTCTTATGGATCATATGTAAACCTCTATAAATTCCAAAGTCACAGCATCATGTCCAGTGGATTTCACTGCTGAATCCACCACTCCAAGCATATAGCTACTATATGGTACAGGCTCCATAAATACTTCCTGAAATTATAAATAAATGAATAAGTGGATTGAACTCTGGTGCCTCAATTTTTAAAATATTTCTGCCAAAGAAGTGGAGTAGCTAAAAATACCTAGAGAGGAAGTCACATGGAGAAAACCTACTCATGGGAGACTCTTGTTGGGTTTTACGGAGACTCACAGAGGCCACAGGGGTATATGTCTCTCCCCGGAGGGAAAACCAGGAGACAGAGGTTGCTTTCACTTTTTCGGTTTTCATCCACTCTTCTCTCTTTCAATCTCAAACTCTCAGTAGCCAAGATTCCTGTGTTCTCTCTCTTTTTTCCCTCCTTCTGTTCTTGTTGTGTTAAGATATGTCTCTAGAGGATGTCTACTGTGTGCTTCGTATCCAAACTACATTTGGCGATAGCGGTCTCTAGAGGGGCCTAGCACGGGAGAGGGTTGGTGACCCGACATGAGTCAGGTAGGCAGGGTGCACAGAGCCAGGAGAACCAAGTGGCCAAGAGAATCCAACAGCTGTTCTTAGCCATACTGCATGAGTAGCTTGAAAGTGGTCCACCAGAGAAAGTTTGATTTATAACATTATCCCCTGCCCAACCCTCAATCTGGAAATATTATACAGGTTTGCTTTTTAACATAAAGTTGTGTTACACAAATGCTTGAAATATTGACATGGTAATAGGGTGTATTTTAGTTGATTATTGATTCACTCTATTTTTTTCATTTTAATTAATATTTACCAAGTGCCTACTATTGGTAGAGGTGCAGTTCAAAGAACCATAAAACCCTTTCTAATGGTGTTGATATTCTAGTGAGGGGTAAAAGCAAAATAATTTTTAAGTAATTAACTGTGTATGTATATACAGTACACGAGTGTGTGTGTTGTAAAGTGTGCTAGATGATGCAAGTGTTAAAAATATAAACACTTTGATAACAAGATAATAGGGAATCTAGGTAGGGGATGTTGGAAAGGTGGGGAAAAGGATGCAGAAAGTGGTAATATTTTCAAAGGGTGCTCAGGAGAAGCTTCCTAAGAAGTTGCTATTTGCATAAAGAACTGAAGAAAGTGAAGGAGCCAATCTTGCAGATTCCCACCCACTATCTACGCGCTCTGCCACTCTTGAACACCTGGCATTCAATAAATGGTATTATTATTCAACCTAGTTAGGTAAATCATAAAGGAGGTATCCTTGAATCTTCCCTCCTCTTCATCTACTAGCCCCATTAGAACCGTCTCTGTGTTTATTGGATTGATATTCTTGATGGATCCCTCAGCTGTTAACTCTTTCATCCGTTTCCATTATCCCCTGTAGTCTTGGCTATCATCATATCTCATGGCCTACCTGTTTTAATCTGTAGACACTCTTGGCCTCTATAACTGTTCTCTGTACAGCAGGGATGCCTGTGTTCTATCTTTTCAAACACATGTGGCCAGGTGAGCGGATCATGAGGTCAAGAGATCGAGACCATCCTGGCCAACATGGTGAAACTCTGTCTCTACTAAAAATACAAAAAGTTAGCTGGGCATGGTGGTGCATGACTGTAATCCCAGCTACTCAGGAGGCTGAGGCAGGGAAATTACTTGAACCCAGGAGGCAGAGGTTGCAGTGAGCTGAGATCACGCCACTGTACTTCAGCCTGGCAACAGAGCAAGACTCCATATCAGAAAAAAAAAAAGACACATATTTGATTATTTCACTTTACTTAAAAATTTTAGTGGCTTCCAATTGTTCTGAAGATAAGGGAAATAATTCCTAACTTGGCCCATAAGACTTACAGTTTTCCCTTTCTTGAAATAGGTTTATGCCTTTTGTCTCAGTGTCATTCTTATTAGCACCCCCTTTTCATTCTCAAAAGTATCTAGGTTTGGATGATAAATTCCATGTCAGTTTTCTCCTGACCAAGTCTAAATTTTCAATTGGTGAGCACCAAAATCATTCTCAACTTCTTAAAGAAATATTTTCTGAACAAACATAAATTTGTTTTCTGTTTGTTTTCTGAACGAACAGTATTTTGATTGAGACAAAATACAGGTACTAGCAGCTCAGGATTTTAAAAAGAGTGTTTTTCAATGTTCCCCCGAGAGGAAAGGAGAGGGCCATGGGGCCCTTGACCCAATGAGTAGGGAAAAAAGAGGTTGGTGACAGAGAGACGTTCATTCATGCATTATGAGTTTGAATGATGTGTTTTCTTTACACCTTCGAGTTAAGATTAACTGGATGACTAAACCACAGTTCAACTTCCCTTTCGCTGTTATAAACCGTGGAAGTTAGTCTAAGCTTCTGGATTTCTTTCAAAGATTCAACATTTCACCTTACGTGAAATCAAAATTTATAGTCATCTCATGATAAATTTTAAAAGATGGCATGGGCTTCTGTTTTTGATGAGAAAATAAGATTAAAAAAATTTTTTAAATAAATAAACTGTAGTGTTGTTGAATATTACTGGAACACTAGCCTTTTGTCAAATTTAAACTATTTATCCATCATTTGTGTTTGAAGCCTGCTAACATTTCATAAGACTGCTGAAAGAGTCCAGGCAGATACTACTGTATGTAGATTCCTGTTCCAAACTCTGGAACTGGACAAGGTTTGAATTCCAGCCAGACCCTTAATGACCCATGTGACCTTGAGCAAGTCTCTCTGTGTTCATTTCTTCATCTGTGACAGGGGTTAATATAGCTTTTATCTCCCAGCATAATTGTGAAGACTAAAAGAGATAACTTGTGAACACTGAGTAAATGTTCTCTGGCAGATGATAGACCCACTCTATTCCAAGGCTGTAGGTTATCTTTATTACTAGTTATTGAGCTCTTGATGTGTAACAAACTATATATACCCTTACTCTGTTCTTCATAACCAAGTACATTTTTCATATTTCCATGAAAAATATACCTATATAATTATTAAACACTTCTGTTGGCAGGTATTTAAGGAACAGTGAATACAAACAATGTATTCGGTATTCTGACATGCCCAACCTTCTATTCGTGGACTATAAACTGAGAAAATGATTTAAAAAAGGTGCCTTGAGTCTCTCATGATTGACCACCATCCCTTGCCCTTCAGCCTCATTTCACTCTCCCGTGTGAATAATATACACATTTCTGCCCCACACGTTTCTCTAAGTGTCCATCTCGCTTCACTTACTGGTGACCATGAACTGTGAAAGACGCATAAGTCATGTTTGTGTCTCCAAAGAGCTTAAGAGATACTTACATAAAGATAACATATACATAAAACTACAAGTAAGGGAACACAAATGGGCATAACACTGTTTTCCATACTTTAAAAATAACTATTGTATGTGTGTTCCTCACTCAGTTTGCGTCTTGAAAGAACACTGTGACTAGCTATTCCCATCTCTCCAAATTCCTTAGACTTATTGACTTTTATTTGCTTCATTCTCAGATTTGGTTAATAGCTTTGCATATTCTAAGATATTTTTCCCGATTTTTTTGTCCATCAATTTGAATTATTTCTTTGGTAAACAGCCAGCTTTTGATGTTCTGCATATGCTAGGTTGAGAGGACAAACATCAGTATATTTATATCAAACTGAGATCCCTAAAAATTGACTTGGACCATCATGTAATTCTGAAATACATTTTGAGACTAAAATATGTCTGTCTAGTTAGTTATTCTTTGAAAAAGATCCCCAGAGGAGCCTGGCCTGACCCCAGAGTGTTTTTCTTCATTGCTGGAGGGGGATGGTCTTGAGCCTACCCCTACTGCAAACTATATAATTGTTTATTATGATTCCCAGGCAGACCTCTATGATAAATAAAGAAGACTTGCTTTGCATGTAGATATTTATATTGCAGAAATATGGTCCAGGTTTCTCAGCTCATACCATTCAGCATGAAATATAATCAAATGGGTGAAGATAACAATAAAAATGTCAATGAAAGACTCTCACAAGCAACATGGTTGGGCTTCTCACCCTTAATTCAAGCACTTCCCTGATTCAGGCAGAGCCCTAGCCAGGTTCAGAATCCTTAACCATGATGATTGTACTAAAAGAATCCTCCTTTTAGTACAGGTTAGTTCTGCTTATCCCTCTTTCATTTCCAGGGGCCACATTTATTCTCTATATTCTCTACTTTGCTCTGCCACTTTCTATTTGTTCCTGGTCTCTGCGAAGGACATGGTTGAATCTAAGGCTAGTCATGGTCTCACAAGATCATTCCCTTCATTAATGTCATCTTCACGCACCTTGTCTCCCTTGTGGCCACCACCACTGTGGCAGAGAAAAATACTAAGCAACATACAACCTTTACTATTGGGCAGAACAATCAGGGACCTTGTCTCTTTGTTACTCTACAACAGATTTATTTTACTATTTTCTCAGTGAACGCTGCCACCTTTTCCCAGGAATTGTCAGAATCTATCTGAAAGTCCAGACACAAGACAAAATGAACATTTAGACAGCCCAATGCCAGTCAGAGTGCCCCAACTCTCTCTTTGCTCAAGTGTTTTGCTTTCTCATCCAGTTGCCTTAGAGGATTAGGAGCAGCTGTGGCATGTCACTGGAGGGTTACAGTTCCAAGGGATAGCTGATAAGGTCAACATAATCTACCACATTAGGTAATGTAGAGTATTGGCTCCAGACCCCTGGGCCATGTCATGGCACACTGATACACTGTAAATTAGGAAGTTCCATCAGACTTTTTTGATTTGTAAAGTTTCTCTTTTTTATAACCACAAATATGTATCTGCATTTGTTGGTTTGTGGTCTAAGCGTTGCTAATAAAAAGAAACCAAAAACACAATGACAAGATACAAGTTAGTTATCAGTCATGGAATAGTACAAGGTATGTGGGAGGCCTGGGGTGGTAGTCTACTCTGCTACAAGCGGTTGTAGAACCCTGGCTGCTTCCCTTAGTGAATTATTGCAACTCAACCATATTTGAGCTTTCCTGGATACACAGCCAAACCTGGCCCACAAAGTTCAGGCCTGTGTTATACATGTTTCACAGGAAGGAAGAAATCAAAGTCATGGAAAACAAAGAAGTAAGGGCGAAGTACAAACATCACATTTTGCTTACACTGCATTGGCAAGAAGGTGCACATGGGTAAAAGAAAATGCAGGTATATCTGAGAAACGCAGTTTTCTTTTGAGTGGCTACCTGCTAGCTAAAGCTCAGGGGATAGGGGTAGGGTTATATTACTAAAAAGAAAAAACAAAAGACTAGTGCCTGGATTACAATTAGTAGCCTTAATCGCAATACTGTTACAGTGATGTCTACAGGGTGGATTGTTGAGATGAATGGCTCATGTGGTGCAAGGGGCACTGGGCTCAATTGCTTTACGTTTAGACGAATGTGTCAGGTTGATGGTGGAACTTTGCTTGCTGAATCCATAAGTGGAGCAACAGGGGCTTCCTGGAGCAGCTAAGGCACACAGCATGGAAGGCTACACATGCAACTACAGGGATGATGCTGAATGCTTTATGGATGTGATCAGACATTCTCAAGAGTCTTTGAATCTTTTATTTTCCTGTTTAAGTGCTGTGAAAAGTTCTAGAATTCTAAACAGTACCAAGGACACAAAAATATCGCAAACAACTCGTTTCATAAGTTAAGCAGAGGGTCAAAACCCGTGGCTACCATAATGAACAGGACAGACATGGATAGACACTCTTCCCAAGAAACATAAATGGGGGAAAAGAAGGTAGTAAGTACAGGCAATTAAATGATTGTAAATGTGTGAAAGACTGTGAGGAAGATATACATGATGCTAACAGCGTGTTTATCTCCAGTAATCTAACCTAGCCTGGGGTCATGAAAGGCTTTTCCAAGAAAGTGAGGTTTTAGTTCAGACCTGCAGGATGGGAAAGGATTTGTGAGGCTAAGATGAAGAAGGTTAGAGGGTGAAATTGCATATGAATTTAGTAGGATAAGCTGGATAGCTTTTATTTTTTAAAGCTCCGGGTTTTCATCTGTAAAATGGGGATAAAAATGTCTACCTCTGAGGACTAATTTGAGGATTAAGTGAAATAATCCAGTTAATGCTTAGTACCAAATATGGCAAGAGAGAAAGTGCAATAACTGGTGGTTTCATTTTTATTATTATTAATATTATTCCTACTCACCTAGGAAGCTGAAGGAATATTTATGTAAATGTATTCTCTCACCTGGCCCTGGAAACATCCTCCTATATCTTAATTCCTTTTATTTTCTTTTGCTGGTTGTGTAGAGTCCCTGTGCAAATATATACACAGTAGATATGTATACCTGTATCTATATCTGTATCCATAGCCATATCTTTGTCTATATTTATGTTTGTGACATCATTTACCCGGCAGGAATAAGAAGTCAGGGAGCTAGATTAAGCAAACAGGAGTCTTAGAGATGTATAGTCCCACCAGCTGAAAGTAACAGAATATCTGGTTCGTGGTGACTTAAACAATGAAGATACTTAATAAACCTTTCCATCCAGAAAGTCTAGAGAAATGGTTCCATTGTTAGTGCAGTGGCTCTGTGATGTCATTAGGGACTTTCCAACACTTTGTTCCACCTTTCTCAGTACTGCCTCTTGCTTGCAATGTGGCTGCCATGATCCTGGAAGCTCAATCTTTTATAAATGCATTCAAGGCAGAATGTGAAAGCCATGTACAAAGAGTTTCTTTTTCTTTTATTGCTGGGCAAAATCTTTTCCAGGAGAACCATAAGAGAGTTTTCCCTTGTATATTAATACTTTCCCACCTCTGACTGCAAGTGACATTAAAAAAATCACCAAGATTGTTGTGATAGAGTCAGGTTAACTTGTCAAGATCCTACTTACTGTGGGCATATTACTGGAAAAGGTGATCAGGAGAGGAAGTGAATATTGGATGTTGGGTGTGTGATTAGCAATGTGTATAAAAATGGTTTAGAGATAATTGGAGGATACAATGTTTGGTTGATTTTCTAGGCTAATGAAAAATAAGCCTGAAAAAGTGTGCATGTAAACAGCCAGTACAGCATTCAGCTTTATATATGGACAAACATGAAGCAGGTTTCAATTCAAGTCAACATTTGTTAATTCCCAGGAGCTTTTCATATATCATCTCATTTAATTCTCAAAATCCTGAAGAGGGAGGCATTAGGCTTTACTACAAATCAGAAAATGTAGATTCAAGAAAATGTAGCTCAAGCAATCCTCCTGAATCAGCCTTCCAAGTAGCTAGGACTACTAGTGTGTGCCACCCTGCTAATTTTTGTTATTTTTTGTAGAGATGGGGTGTGGCTACGATGACCAGGGTAGTCTCCAACTCCTGGTCTCAAAAAGCTAAGTTCCTGGGTTCAAGGTCACATCATATTCACTCAAGGGCACATTTGGGATTCCAGTTCATGTAGTTTTGACAATAATTCCAGAGGGTTTTGTTTTAATTTGGAGTTTCCCTCTTGTTGTCCAGGCTGGAGTACTATTCGTGATCTCAGCTCACTACAACCTCTGCCCCCTGGGTTCAAGTGATTCTTTTGCCTCTGCCTCTTGAGTAGCTGGGACTACGGGCATGCCCCACTATGCCTGGCTAATTTTTTTGTATTTTTTTTGGATATTTCTTTTGCTAGAACAGCAATTCACAATTGAACTGTTTGAAATAATCCACATCAAAATAAAGCCAAGGGTGTTACTACCGAGGCCAGAGAGCCAGCTCTCAGTGGTATGAGCCAGGGGAGCCCTGCATTTATGCCATGCTCTGGAGCTAATTAAACCCATTAAGAGCTGGACCACCAGGACAAAGACAGCAATGTAACCCCCTGTCTTCTGCCCTGTTTTGTCTTTTTTGAGAAAGTAGAAACATTTCTGCTCTTACCATAAGGAAAGGAAATAGGAAGAAGCCAAATTACATGTGTGATCCCTGTAATATGTACCTGTATGTATGTATGTATGTATGTATACATATTTGTGTCAATAAGAGATTAAATTTATTAGTTTATTTATTACTAAAGCAAAAAAGAGAGTAGAAGCCTATTTTACCACTTAAAGTTAAGAGTTACAGTTTTTTTGTTAATATAAATAATATTGGCATTCGATTTTTAAAAGATAGCTTTGTTTTCCTGTTCTAAATCGCAACACTAAAACTATGATAATTCAGTTAAAATAGTTATGCAATAATTATCAAGGTAGATGAAATATTGGGGAGAATTATATTGGCCCATTAGTGGTCATAATTCTTACATCTACTTGATATGGTGAATGTTTTTATAGAAATAGCTCATTTTTCCAGTTTAAAATGTGGCTAGCATCAATTTCAAGTTAATTTGAAAAAATTACCATTTGGGGAAAGATACACCAAGACATTAACTGTGGTTATTTCTGGAAATAGAGATTATGTGTGATTTTTGTTTTCCCCTTGATACTTTAATGTAATTTTAAAAGTTTTGTGCAATGAATTTGTGTTAATTAAACAATTGATAATTGAGAAAAGTTATTTTAAAATAATAAAATGTACAACAACATTGCATTTTTTTATACCGAGTAAAAATATATATATATTCAACCAAATAAAAGGTTACAGAAAAGATGTTTATTTTTATTCCATAAACTACCTAAACTCAGAAAATAGTCAATGAAATCAGTTGATGTGTCATAAATTGGATGGTTTAAATTTTTGTCTTTAAGAATTACTTCTGTAAATATTTCCTACCCTCAACCAGCAGATTTACAAACACTATTTAAAATTTTTTTTGAAAAATAATTAAGTTTTATTTGTATAGAAATGGCAACTTTTAAATTGTTCTGAATTCCATATTTTTTATAGAGAAAGCTAGCATTTTCTTGCTTTTTGTTTTATGTATAAGATTTCTGTTTCTATTTGACAAGCATTTAGATTTGAACATATATTCTCCAGGTTTAGTACTTACAGGGATTTTGGAAGAGTCTCACATACTCACTTCATATAAATCATAGAAACTACTTCTATCTTAGATCTGTGGTTCTCCACCAGCCGTCTGTTTTATTATTTTACCATCATTTAAAATCTCCTTATCTCATAAGCACTTACAGAGACTCTCTCTCTTCACTATAACTTCAGGAACAGATTAAGTTTGCTTTTCAAAGCCATTTATCATCAAAGATATGTTTTCGTTAGTGTTTTCTTTTGTAAATCATTTTATTATTGTAAGTTACCTCTGGATGCTGGCATGATAATAGGCTATATAAATGATTTTGTCCTATATTTGTATTGTATATACTTTATTGTAATAGCACTCTTGGGTCAAAAGCAGCCAATATTATTCCGATTAATTCCTGTCTAGACGCTCATAAATTGTCCCTTAATTTGCAGAGAGAAAACGAAGTCATATGAAGCATAACCTTTCCCTGCTGCAGAAACTGCACCTGGCTTTTCTGGGTGAGAGGAGGCCTGCCTCCCTGCTTCCTTCAAAGCAGCAGGCCTCGCTGCCACAAGGGTGAGCATCTTATTCTCTGTGCTCGGCCCAGGTAGCCAGCAAAGGCTTGCCAGTGGCCATGCTGCTCCTCAAAAGGAAAACACAAAGCCTAATCCCCCACACAGTTTCAGACAAACAGTCATTTTATTTACTCATATTCATCTCCCCAGAAGAAAAAAAAAAGGAGGAGAAAATAGCTTGCTTAATCCCAATACTAACACAATATTGATTCACATTCATGTTCGGTATTTATTGACGTGCATTGCATACAATGGGAGCTATCACTCAGGCTACTGTGTTCAAGGAAAGCCAATCACATTAGAGAAAGAGATGAAGCACACAGTTTATACAGCTCTAATTTTATGTAATGTAAACCTTTCAAACATTGCACATGGGAGTGAAAATGCATGTCCTAATGAAAAACCAAATGCATACCAAATGGATTTATCTTAAAGCTAATTATGGCTGCAGAATATCTGTCCTCAAAAGTTCACCATTATTTCCTAAACTTGTATAATGAAATTAACTTCTTTGGCTCTGCAGCAGCTTTCTGTATCTCATTAACCAACTGTAAATGCATTTGTGCTTGAGAGCACAGCACAGGGTTTTTGTTTTGTGACATCTAGTGTTCAGTGTTTTGAAATTATGCAGGTGGTATGTAATGCTCTAGGCTAACAATATACAAAGCTGGAGTATATATTGAATACCAGACAGCATATATGTATTGCTAGCATATGGCTTCTGCAAGAAGAAAGCAGATATGAAAAACACCACACTCTTTTTTTTTTTTTGCCCCTTAAGAGATTTTTATTGCCTAGTGGCAGCTGTATTTAATAAAATCTTAGTAGCCACTTGAGGTTTAAAGGTGTAGCACAATTCTGTTTCAATATAACAATTCCATAAATTCAAATATGAAATCTTCATAGAAACATGATATAGCTATAATTAAAGAAAAGTTGGTATGTGCTTTTGAAGAACCAAATGGAGGGCACATTGTACCTGTAGTCAATCTATAAAGTGTATTTTGGGTAATCACTGACATGTATGAAAGTTGGAAGCAATTCTAGAAGCCTCCAAAACAGAGACTGATGAGTTTAGTTTCTGTTTTGTTTTTTTTTGAAAACTCCTGCTAGTAACACAGTGATCTGCCCAGGCTTTCAAGTAAGTTTCTTCCCCTCCCTATTGCTTTCCTCATGCCTTTTAAAGTTCTCCCCCTTTCCAGACATATCAAAAGCGTGAAAGTGCTTAGGAAGCTGCCAAGTTCCATACAAATGTTAAACTTTATTGTTATTATTTACAATTTCATAAAGAAACAAAACACTACCGTAACCACCTTGCTAATCTCTGTTGTGGCACAGTCAGGGCCCCAGAGTGACAGAGGCTTTGGGTAGGGAAGAGTCTGGATGGTCCCCTGTATTGACAAATTTATCTAGAGGACAAAGTGAGAGGAATAGTCTTCCACAGGAGGGAGATTGTATCTTTATAGATACTCAGCAAAGACACTTGAAGAAACTGCATGTGAAAAAGCTCAGAGCCTTGCAAGATCTTTGTTTATTCACAGAATATTTGAGTGTGGTCAGAGTACACACAGAGGTTGCAATGCCTTCCCAAAGGTTACATCCAGCCAGAGAAGAGTTCTAATTGCCTAACACAATGTATTTAAAATGATGTTTAGATTCTTCAGATTGTACACATTCTCTAGTTTATCACAATCCCGAAGACTCTCTAGCAGCTGAAGCACCCAGAAGACAGTCTAGGTCATGATCCTTGCTGCAAGACATGGGGAAAGGAAGGATAGGGAGACCCCATGTTTGAGATTAGTGGAGAGCTAAGTGAGGGGGTGAGTGGACGTCAGACCAAGGTAAACGCCCTCACAGTGCCAATAAAGGGAATTCCTGCAGCCGGGCGCGGTGGCTCAAGCCTATAATCCCAGCACTTTGGGAGGCCGAGGCGGATGGATCACAAGGTCAAGAGATCGAGACCATCTTGGTCAACATGGTGAAACCCCGTCTCTACTAAAAAATACAAAAAAATTAGCTGGGCATGGTGGCGCGTGCCTATAATCCCAGCTACTCAGGAGGCTGAGGCAGAAGAATTGCCTGAACCTAGGAGGCGGAGGTTGCTGTGAGCCGAGATTGCGCCATTGCACTCCAGCCTGGGTAACAAGAGCGAAATTCCGTCTCAAAAAAAAAAAAAAAAAAAAAGGGAATTCCTGAAGGACTAACCATGATACAACTTGGAAATTGCATAACAGAGGGGACAGGTTGTCCAGCTAAGAAATCATTCAAAATAGCCTCAGGGGTGACGAAGGATAGATTAAAGGCAGTGTCCGGACAACGTAGAGGCTCTGAGTTCTGGACATGTTAGTGAAGCAGAACAAATACAAATTTCTACAGCACTGTAAGGAAAACCTGGTGGTTAAGGAAAAGTTTCATATAACTTCAAATATTGAAGCTGAAGTGCAGAAATGAACGAGGAGCAACTAACGGAGATAGAGAAGCCCATCTGAGGAGAATAATGGGGAGTTTTAGGTGTTGAGAAGACAGAGGGTGGAGGTAATCAACTCCAAATCAGTGTGGGGTTTTGGAGAATGGTCTAGAGATGATAAAGTCTTGGCTAGAGATAAGGTCTTGGGTGAGATGGATGGCAGGGAATTTTAAGTCGTACAGTGACTAATCTCACTTCAGAAAAAGAATATTCAATGAGAAGTGAAAGATGGCGCTCCTTTGAACACCAATGTACAAACACTGAGAAGATGAGGAAGGGAAAAACAGAGACAGAGGAAATAATCAAAAAGAAGATTCAAGAGTGAGGGTCTGCTGTGATACCAAAAATACAATGCTTAATATTACCATCCTGTATGATAGCAGAGAGGTGAATTTCCAGAAGAAATTTCTCTTTTCTTTCCATGAGAACTTTTTTGTCTGTAAATTAATTTCCTGTTTACCACATGAACAGGGCCCATTGTGACCATATCAAGAACTATTATTTTCCACAAGCTAACCAAACATCTTGTTTGGAGATGCATTTCATTCCTGTTGTGTGTGACTCCATTACAATGTTCTAAGTAACCCCACAGCTGATTTATTTTCCTATGAATGCTATGATAAGGCTGGAGCTCAGGAAATAGGACTTGAGATATTCAGAATTTAAATCAAGATTAACTTTATTAAAGTGTATAATTTGAACCAAATTCGAATCTCTAATCCTAGGAAAGAAGAAACATACAGCCCAATCAGATTGGACTGTATTTCTGTAAATTCCCCCAAACATGGGTCAGGAGCAGATACTACTGTTGCTATGGTAACTTCTGAGCTTTTAGTCTGTATATGTGTGTGTGTGTGTTTGTGTGCATGCTCGTGTGTGTGTGTGTGTGTGTGTGTGTGTGTGTGTGCCTATGTGGTATGTTCTCTACCTGGCTTCTGCAGTTTCAAAGTAAGATATTGGTTGCTAAAATTTCAGTGTTTCTTCTTGTAGTAGTTAGAAAGAAAATGCTTTTCAAATCTTGGAGACCAATGATTTTTTTCATACGTATTAAGATATGATGGAATTATTTAATTACCTTTGCTAGCAAGTTTACAGACAACCATCCCTTTACCATATTGCATATCCACAAATAGGATTATTTACATCCAATCTAAGGAGTGCTGACTGGTGTCATTGGAAGCTGAAGCTGTATCAGCATTTAAATTCTCACTTTTCTGGGCAAAAACCCAACTAAATGATTCAATTAAACTCGTTACGTTATATATTATCCAGAAGTTCACAATACTATAACATGATTTTCCCAGTCTGAACCCCTGCCTTTATGATAGCAATTTGGTAGCAAGACAATTTCCAAGGACTATTTTACTTGAACTGCAATGAAAACGTCAGGCTATAACACACTTTTTGATGTGGATTTTATGAATGGCACTCTAAAATCAACCATTATTTCAAGCACATGTAATACATAACCTTCATTATTCATCAGAGTGTAAATATGCATTTGTGTTTGCAAATATGGTGGTTTCCTGATCAAAGCAGCCTGCAATCAACAGCTCCTTCAGCCATTTAAGGAGGTAACAAATGGACGCCAGCCTCTTTTATTGGTAAGAACCACCTCTGGAGTTACTGAGAGACAAACAGCTTATTCTGCAGCAGATTCTGCTCACTGCCCTGTGCCCAGTGCCTTGTATCTAGGAGAGTGTTATATTTTAAACACTCAACTAATATGTATTAAAAGAATGACATTTCATTCACATTCCCTAGTGCCCTACGGAGACATATTTTTTCCAATGATTTTAAAGGAATTTATTTTCTGTTTCTCTTGAGTTTGTCAAGTCTAAATAATTATTTCAAAAGAATTAATCTATTAGGTAGACTTAATAAATGTAAATCCTGAAACTGGAATGTTAGAAAATGTCTTTCTTTGAAGACATTTGCTCACTGCCTAAAATCAGTTTGTTTCCTCTTAAGAGACAGAAAGCCAAAAATATTTGCACTGTATTCTAAAAGTATATAAAGCCAACATAGTATGTAAACCCCATTGTACTGACAGATAAATCCATGATGTCAATAAAGCCATTTTGAGTCATTGCTTCTGACATCCAGGAGAGACATATTTCTGCTCACTTTCAGGTTCCCCAGAACTTGGTATTCGAATCTCTTTCTGCTCCAGACCTCTTAAATGGATTTCTTTGCCAATTTAATACTCCTTGCTATTGCCTACTGGGCAGATAGAGACATTTACCTCTCCTTCGTGTGATTCTGTTACTTCACCTTCTTCACTAGAATTACGTTGCATTTGGTTGTCCGTGTGTTTATCCATGATAAGTTACCAGGTGCCTGCTATGTGTCAGCCACTGTGCTTTGTGCTGCATACTGGTGTACAAATATCAATAACTTTGTTATGGACTGGATGTTCATGCCTCCCATCCCCTAAAAATGCATATGTTGAAGCCCTAACTTCCAGTGATGGGATTTGGAGCTAGAACTTTTTGGAAGGCCATTAGGGCTACAAGAGTGTGAGGCCTTTCTGATTTGATGTGTGTGTGTGTGTGTGTGTGTGTGTGTGTGTGTTTTCCTTGAAACAGTTTTGCTCTTGTTACCCAGGCTGGAGTGCAATGACTTGATCTTGGCTCACTGCAATGTCCGCCTCTGCGGTTTAAGCAATTCTCCTACCTCAGTCTCCTGAGCAGCTGGAATTGCAGATGCCCACCACCATGCCTGGCTAATTTTTGTATTTTCAGTAGAGAAAATACAGGGGTTTTTCCATGTTGGCCAGGCTGGTCTTGAACTCCTGACCTCTGGTGATCCCCCCACCTCAGCCTCCCAAAGTGCTGGGATTATAGGTGTGAGCCACCACATCCAGCCTGATAAGGAGAGGCACAAGGAAGCTCTCTCTCTTTCCCTACCATGTGAGGACGCTGCAAAAAGGTAGCCATCTGCAAGCCAGGAAGAGGGTCCTCACCAGGACCCAACAACACTAGTGACTGATGTTGGATTTCCAGCCTCCAGAGCTGTGAGGAAAGCATTTCTCTTATTTAAGCCACTCAGCCTTTGGTGTTTTGTAATGGTAGCCTGAGCAGACTAAGGACAAACTCTAAAGTGCTCTTCATCTCAATGCCAGGGCTGGTCCATAACATCAGCCATATTCACTGTAGTAAGTATAATAACCCCGGAAAGGAGAGACGCTAACTGCTTGGAGCAGTTATAAATGAGTGAATATTTATGTTAGGTTTTGCTCTAAAAAGAGAAATTTGGTGGGCTGCATTCTGGGCAGAATATGCAGCCTTTGCAAAGACCTGGTACCATTGTCACATTCAAGGAACAGCTGACTGTCAAAGTAGTGAGGTATAGGTGTGGTGAGACCAGGGGTGACACTCCTGTAATGATAAGTTAGAATCAGATCATGAAAGGTCATAAGTTCTTGGCTAAGGAGTTTAGGCTTCATTCCATTAAGACAAAAACAAAAACAAAGAAGAAGAGTCACAGGATTCTTAATCAAGTGACGGGCAAGGTCAAATATTTAAGGATGACCTATAATGGTGGAGGGCAACGTAGATGACATAGAGGCTAGGGAGAAGGCTGTTAAGCTCTTTGTGGGAGGGGGAATGAGGGCTTGGGCTGTGTCGAAGGAATGGAAAGGAGCCAGCAGACATGTGTTGAGTTCTTCAGGGCTGGCCCTTTAGACAAGATAGAGTATCAGCTGTCTGCCTTCTCCAATGTGCTAGACAGTTCCCTCTCCCCAAGCATCTCCTTTGCCAGTACACCTGACAATCCCACTGCATCTCACTCAAATTAATTAAGAAGCAACTGTTCCTTAAAACAAAACAAAAACAGGGTTTTGGTCACGTGTGGTGGCTCACGCCTGTAATCCCAACAATTTGGTGGGGCTGAGGGGGGTGAATCACAAGGTCAGGAGTTCAAGACCAGCCTGACTAATATGGTAAAACCCCACCTCTACTAAAAATACAAAAATTAGCTGGGCATGGTGGTGGGTGCCTGTAATCCCAGCTACTCAGAGGCTGAGGCAGGAGAATTGCTTGAACCTGGGGAGTGGAGGTTGCAGTGAGCTGAGATCACGCCACTGCACTCTAGCCTGGGTGACAGAGCAAGACTCCATCTGAAACAAACAAAAAACAAAAACAGGGTATTTCTTCTTTGGTGCCATGGCCCACACTGTCAATGAGATTACCTTACATCAGCCAGGGGTAACATTTTCTAAGGCGTGTTCTGTGGAACCCTAGCATCTGCCAGATGTTGATATTTATTACATTAAGCAAACAAAGAGATTTTTGATGAAATGACTTGGGGAGAGTCTCTGGGTCAAACAGGTTGATTTGCTGCAGACATTCAAACTTCTAATTCCTTATGAGCATCATGGATATGTTAAACAGAGATAGAGTATGTGTTGTTTCTCGAGCATATTGGAGACTTTCACAGAACTTCTTCCAGGTTGAGAGTTTTCAGGGACAATTTGGGGAAACTTTCATATACAGAGGGCTGTGTAGCTAACAAAGTACTTTGATACACATTGCTTTAACAGGTCGCCTCAAAGATTTCATGTTGTGGGTAAGGCAAACATTACTGTGAACATTTTAGCAGAAGGAAGCAAAGGTTCAGAGATGCTGGTGCCTTGTCACAGATTTCCTAAGAGGAGGAACTGAGACTTACGTGCAAATTCTCTGACTCTTTGTGCAGGTATCTTCCTGCTGTACACAAATAGCATCATTGCCATGGCTAAAAGAACTGGAGTAAAGGGAACCACAGGTGCAAGAAGTGACTAACAGGCTCAAGGTAATGGGTTTAAGGAAATGGAAGAAAAATCAGTGGACATCAATATGAAATACTGGAAAGCTGCTTGTCGTCAGACAAGGGACACAATGGGACCAACACTGCCTAACAGATTACTCAACAGATGAATAATAACATTCAGTGCAAATTGTACCTTCTCTTTCCTGTTACTTGGAGTCACTACCAAGTAAGATGGAGCTCATGGTGTAAGGGTCCTTATTTGTTTGTTTATTCAAGAAACAAATAGGAATACATAAGAATTTAATCCTAGCGTCTGCCCAGCCTGGATATAGCTACCTCTTCCCATTGCTGACATGACAATTTCATGAGCCTTCTCTAAGCTGAGGACTCTCTTTGGCTATATAACACCCACAATAGGAGGTCACCACATTCTAAAACGGATGCATCCAAATTGGATGAGGAAAACTGTTTCGTAGTTCTGCAAAGCTGAAGGAGTAGCTGAGTATCACGTAGACCCTGCCCACAAACTCTCACTGGAAAATAATTGGTCACACTGTCATTCAACATTAGGGAGCACCTACTGCATGCTGGATGGGAGAGAAGTGTACAACAGAGGCATGGCCTCTGTCCTCACAGGAAATGAAATCCACTAAGGAAGAAAGGCAACTGCCAAGAGCTATGAGAAGGCAGCAAAAAAGGTCCAACAATATTCTGTAGCGGTGTTAGTCAGGAAAAGCTACACTGAGTTTCCTAGGTGATTCACTTGATCTGAGGACAACTGCAAAGTGAGGTGATTGGACCATAGCAATATTTTCCAAATGGTCTTCCACTGAGCGTGATTTAACATATTTGAAAGTCACCTGGATTATACAAAGTTCAGCTGGCTTTTTTTTTTTTTTTTGAGACAGAGTTTTGCTCTTGTTGCCCAAGCTGGAGTGCAATGGCATGATCTTGGCTCACTGCACCACAACCTCCATCTCCCAGGTTCAACCAATTCTCCTGCCTGAGCCTCACAAGTAGCTGGGGTTACAGGCATGTGACACACCATGCCTGGTTAATTTTGTATTTTTAGTAGAGATGGGGTTTCTCCATGTCGGTCAGGCTGGTTTCGAACTCCCGACTTCAGGTGATCCGCCTGCTGCGGCCACCACACCTGGCTCCGGCTGATTTTTTTTTTTAGCAAAGCACACGTTGGTGGGTAGAATGCTAATATGCATTATGAATCTTGAAGGGAAGCTCTAGGGAAGGGTAGCTCCCAAATGTTATGGGAAACATTTTACTGCAGAATATTTATAGCAACTAGTAATTGTCTTGTAAGGATGAAAATTTAGAAAACAGTGGCATAGATGTCTGAAGTCTCTAGCAGATTTCAAATTCAATTATCGTGTCTTAAAGTATGTGTTAGAAAGCAGATAACACATCAATAACATACAGGAAAGATTAGATAGGTGGTCACTGGGAGCTGGAGGTTGTGGCAGCATATCTATGTGGAAAATGATGATAGTCTGAGCTCAGATGGAATGGACAAACAAGGCTTGGATGCTAATTAAATATAAGGTATATAAGAAAGGAAAAACAGTAACTATGTACCTAGGAAAACACCATAGGTTATTTAAGAATGCTTTATGTAGATAGGTGTAATTTAGCCAGTTAACATGGAGAATCAAGAAAGTAACCATTTATAGCCCTGTGTGGCAGTGTGCCTGTGGTCCTAGCTACTCGGGAGGCTGAGGTGGAAGGACTGTTTGAGCCCAGGGGTTGGAGGCTGTAGTGAGCTATGATGGCACAAGTGTACTCCAGCCTGGGGGACAGAGTGAGAGTCTGTCTATAAGAAAATTAAAATTAAAAATAATATTAACAATATCAATTATAAACAGAATCTTCTGGGGTGAAGAACGTCCTATAGGATTCTAAGTAAGCTGGGCTAACCTAAGTAGGAGGAAGATAGGAATATTTTTGTTTTCAAAGAAAGCAAGTAAGAATGGAAGGAAGCTGTCTCCACTGAGTGCCCATGAGTATCCTTAACCTATGCTAGGGTGGCTACTAGTCTTATCTACTTCTTACCCCTTGAAACTATCCTCCCTTTTCTAATACGTGTAGCCTTTATTACAGTGCATGGCTAGAAGTGTGAATTTCTTTTTTTTTTTTTCTTTTTTCTTTTTTTTGCCCCAGAGAACCTTCAAATTTTAAAGCTCTCCCTTAAAAGATTATTTTCATTTTTTTCAGGGAAACTTTACTAACTTTTTAAGTTCTATCTCAAATTTTACTTCCTCAATGATGCCTTCCATCCAACTCCAGCCAATGACACTATCATCCCCTGCTGACTGTCCAGTTGCATCCATGTTACACTGTAACTTTTCTGTACAATAAGACAGTTATCTATATTCAAATGAGTATTTTCTTTTGTATAACATTATATTCTTCTCTATTATGCCATGAGCTTCTGTAACACTCCTCCTGAAGTTTATATTCCTAGAAATAGTACATTGCTGGATATTCCATAGGCTTATAGTTGAATGCAAATCAATGAGTATTTATTCAGTAATTTCTAGATGTTAGATGCATTTAGATGCTGGGTATGGGGGATCAGAATACAGAAAAGACAAAACAAAACAATAACAGAATACAGACTTTACTCTCATGGAGCTTAAATTCTTGTAGAAGTTTTAAGAAATAACTGAGAGTAAGTAAAACAAATATAAGCCAAAACATATTCATTACTATAGAAGAAAAATTTTAATGTGGTTTTACAGTGGTCTAGGGAAAAAAATGTCAACTACATTTGGGAAGACTGGAGTGGTCTTGACTTCCCAAGTCATTATCCTTGAATCCTATCTGTGAGATCAAATCACCTTCAGCATATTCATGAACCCCTTAAAGTAACTAGAAGTCACTTCGTCTAAAAATATAAAGTGTGACTCTAATCCAAGTTATTATAATTGAATTAGAAAGTTTTACCTCAGAAATCTCCATTTAATAATGATTAACAACATGGACAATTTCCTTTTAAATCACATTTAGGCTTTTTCTGTGTGTCTGTTCAATATGTTTTGCTAGGTGTTTTACTGATCTGAGACATGAAATGTAAACTTGTAGAATAAGATACCTAGGGAAGTGGTGAGTTTTCTGAGTGTTTAAAATATATTTCTAATCATTCTCTGGTTTTGAATTTTTAAAATGTATTTATATACACTGGTTGTTTTGCCTGCTAAAAGGAATAACAATTTGAACTAGGGTTCTTGTGACAGTTCTCTTATTCTCAAATCTCATAAACTATGCCACTGTCTTCTGACTTTTAAAGTTGTAGAGAAGAAGTATGATGACAAAGTGATTTTGGAGGATTACATACCAAAATAGTTAATTTATATTTTCTTTCTGAATCTTTGTAGGATTCTTTCTTTATTCTTCTACATTAATGTTTTAACCAAATGATATAGATCTTGATCTCTTTTTATCAGTCTCTTATTCTATGCAAGATCTCCTTTGACTCTATTCAGAGCTTTCTTCTATCCTTCAAATTTTGCTTTTTCCATAATTATCTCTATTTTTTTCTGTATAACTTTTATTTGGTTGTTTTAATTTTATTTTTCCAATCTTTTGTTTTTTATAAATGTCGATTATTAGGGAATTGGATCTCTGATGGCCTCTTTTAAAAATTTCAACTCTTCATACCTTTCTTCTGCATTCTGAGTGAAAATTTCACCACAGGGTCATTTTTCTTGGTGATGGATGTTTCATTTTAACTCATCTAGTGAAAATTTTTGTTTTTATATTGCTTTTTTTTTGTCCCCCTAGAGTTTTTCTCATTTTATATCTGCTCCACCGTTTTTTGTTTTTTTTGTTTTTTTTGTTTTTTTTTTTTTTTTTTTTTTTTAAGCCGGCTTACTTTTCTGGGCAGTTGTTTCCTTTATAGCCTTGATTTCATACATCTACATTTTCTTTTCTCTTTTTTCTTTTTTTTAAGTATAAAATGTATATTATATAAAATTAGTTATTTTTCTTATAATAACTTTTCTCATAGAATATTATTTTAATACTCCCTGTGAGTGCTTTGTTTCCCTTCTTATATCTTATTAAATCTCTCAATGGTCATGTTTTACTAATTTTTTGAAAAATGTACTTTTGATTTAGTAAGTTACAATGAGAAGCTCATACCAGCCATACACTTCACATGAATCTGGTGGGTGGGTTCTCCTTTCATTTCATAATGTCCAGCCACTTTCATCTAGAATTATTCTCTCAGACTGTAGACGAGTGGGCAGGTTAATGTTACTTTGTATTACCTGCTCCCTGATCCAGAAATTTGGGAGCAATATGCTAAGAGCCAGAACTCAGGGAAATTCCAGAAGTTTTCCCTTGATAATGCTATAGTCTGAATGTCTGTGTCTCTCTAAAATTCATGTGTTGAAATCCTAATGTCCATGGTGATGATATTGGAGCTCGGGGTGGGGTTGGGGTTGGGGTTGAAGGCTTTGGGAAGTGATTTGTTCATGAGGGTGGAACCTTGTGAGGGTTGAGTGAGAAGAGAGTCATCTATAAATCAGGATGAGGATTCTCACAAGTCACCAAATCTGCTAGATCTTGGACTTCCCAGCCTCCAGAACTGTGAAAAATACACTTTTCTTATTTATAAGTTACCTAGTTTGTGGCATTTTGTTTTATCAGTCCAAACGGACTCAAGATTGGTAAAACAGCATCTGGGGAACAGAAAATCACATCTACCATTCCTATAAATCTACCCTCTGTGCCAGCTACGCAATGTGAATATGGGAACCCATAGCATCAGGAAGGAGCCATCTATCACATCAGATTGCCAGCTGCAGATCCTGCCAGTTTTCCCTGTGTAGCCATCTAGACCTTCTCACAATAGCAGCAGCACTGAGCAGATTCCTGGGTTCACCCAAGCTTCTGATAGTTCTTTTGGCCTATCTCCTACAAAGAAGTGTTAGTGGGATTATCGGCAGGCTTCTCTATTTACTCATTATGATGCTGTGCTACTCTCTTGGGAAAGAGAATCGTGAGTTGACTCTCGACGTCCTCCTTTAATCTGTTTTCATACGTGTGTCGTCATGCCTCACAGGAATTCCTCAAACTGTCTGTTATGTCTGCCTCTGTTTTCATTGATGATGTAGGCTTTTCCATAGTTAGAAAAACTTCTGAGAATTTTACTAATAACCTTAATGGGCAATAGGCCTGGGAAAGAAGTAGATGTTTAACATCAAGTGGCCATTTTAACGAGAAATATAACCTTTGGCTTTAGTTACAACTTTTGGGGCCAAATTCTGTTCTTCATCTTTGTTCCAAAGAGAGTAAATCCATTCTTTCCTTTACCTGGTAAATCTTTCAGAAATGGAAGATAACCTTCATATATATCTACCCTGACCCAGAACTTCTTTGAGTGATACAGGCTTATGCTCTGCTTATGGCATAAACTGGAATTTTCTCCAGTTTAGTATCTTGTTCCAGTACTTAAGATGTGACACTCATAAATGACCACAACACTCTGGTCATTACATGACCAAGGCTTAAGTAGGATAATCACCTCCTTTAAGACTGTACCTCTCTTTCTGTAATCAACAGAAAGACTGTATTAGCTTACTAGGTGTCACATCATATAGTTGACACATATTGCTCTTTTCTCAAAATCTAAACCACTAATCTTTTCCAGAGAGGCTTTAAGCTGCAGTTTTCTCTTCCAACAATTTCAGGCCTTTTACTTCTTTGAATGAAAGTGCAGGACCTTACATTTCCTCCACTTACATTACTGTAGATTTCTGCTCATTATTCACATCCATTCGCATTCTGTTATTCACTGCACTCAAGCTCCCTTCTGGTTCCATGTAAGAAAATTTCATCAGTACACCTTCTGTAATGTTTTTCTGATCCTGGATAAAAATGTGAAGCAAGACAAGGCTGAGCATGCAATATGCATGACGTTCCCTACAACTGTATCCCCTTGGTGGTCTCAATTCACTAATTAGCCACCTCTGGTAACAGATGTTCTGCTAAGTCCAGAACTCTCTCATGATCTCAAATTTTGTCATTTTGATCACGGGTAAAGGTTTCGTATCCTCAAAGGGACTTTTAAGAAGAGTTCTTAATTTTTCTGTAAGTCTGTATGTGTGTTAGTGTCTGCACAGGTATATAGGGCTGTGTGTGTATGTGTATGTGTGTGTGTGTGTGTGTGTGTGTGTGTTTGTGTGTGTGTATACATATACTATATTTGCTATATATATATATACACACATGTTTATTATAAAGAATTAATAATTTCCAAATATTGTAAAATTTAAAAAATTTCTTTATTTTTTTCATTAGAAGCATTACAATACAGCTTATGTGATGTGTTAGAGTCCCAGAATGTCGTCTCTCTGATCAGTGTCAGAAACCTCTCTGGGATTTGTCACAAACTGCTTCAACTCAAAAGTTTACCTGGAAAAATTAAGCTCTCAAAGAAATCTTGGCAGTCTTCTACCTTTTCCTGGATTTCAGGGAGCAATTTTGATCTGTGATCTCTTAAGTCCGTAACAATTTGCTATTTTTAATTTATTGCTTCATTTGTGACTGCTGCTACGGCAAGGTAAATTTATTCTGATTTGCACAACCTAAGTCCTTCCTCTGACAGTGACTAATTATTACCTGAGTTAAAATAATGAAAGTGTCGGAAAGTGTCCACATGCAATTTGTTAGGAAAACATGTGGCATGCTGTGTTACCCCAGTCCAGAAAAGCCTAAGTGATCAGAAACCATGGAGAATTAGGATTTTTTTTTCCTCTAAGGTTATAAATCAATGTAGAAAATTTCAGAAACTTCCATTGCAAAGAACTGAATTTGGTGAAACAAGGGGCACTTACGGGCTCTTAAGTATCCTGGATTTTAATAAAAGTAACTCTTTAAGGGGATCTACTATAAAACTACATGAAAATAAAAGGAAGCAAGTAAAGAGAACCAACATTTATAGAATGCCTACTGTGTTCTTAGCTTCACTGGGTGTGAGGCACATTGCATGCTTCATCTCATTTTACAACCATTCTATGTGGACTCATTTTATTTTTTCTGATGTTATTTCCAGCTTACAGAGAATCAGAGCTTATGTAATTTTCCCAAGCACATAGCTGATTAGTATTAGAGCTGCGCTTGAAATACCAATTGCTCTGATTCAAGAGCTTGTGCTCTTTCTCCCATACCAAGATTTCACTCAGAGCTGATTTCATTTCACACGTGCAGCAATTTAAAAATGTAAAATTAGCCAATGGAGCTCCTATTCAAGAAGGTACATGTATGAAACGAAATGTATATGACATATAACTAATTATTAAAACCAGGAGTATGATTAATAGAATTTGGTAGGTAAACAAAATAGCTAAAGAATTCCTCATTTGTAGCATATCCAATAGCAATGTTGGGGCAAAGGCTGGATTCTTTCTGATGCCCAACAGCTCTGTAATTTAACTACGTATTCTCCAAATCCATATTTTTTTTTTTTTTTTTTTTTTTTTGAGACGGAGTTTCGCTCTTGTTGCCCAGGCTGGAGTGCAATGGCACGATCTCGGCTCACCGCAACCTCCGCCTCCTGGGTTCAGGCAATTCTCCTGCCTCAGCCTCCTGAGTAGCTGGGATTACAGGCACGCGCCACCATGCCCAGCTAATTTTTTGTATTTTTAGTAGAGACGGGGTTTCACCATGTTGATCAGGATGGTCTCGATCTTTTGACCTCGTGATCCACCCGCCTCGGCCTCCCAAAGTGCTAGGATTATAGGCTTGAGCCACCGCACCCGGCCCAAATCCATATTTTTAAAGTATCAAGACCTATTTAAAATTTTGACCCAAATACATTAGACATCAGAATTTTTTCAGGTAAAATATGTATAATCATGATAATAATTATGGTAATGAGGAAAGTAAGTTTCCAAAAGGAGCTTCATTTGAATTAATGGTATATTTTTTATATGCACAGTACATTTATAAAATGCAGTAACTAAATTTTGGCAATTTAAAAGTATAATATAATAAAAATATGTTTATATTGGAAGAGCTGCTTTTTCACATTAAACTCTTGTAAGTTATTAAAATTGGTACTTAAATATTTCACAGGTTAAGACACTTCTGCTTACAAGGCCCATTAGATATCTAAATTGTGCATTTAAAGTGCTGTTTCAATTATATTTCATATTTTGTGTTAAATATTTTATCCTAATTTTTTTAACTATTTGTAGTTAGTGTCCACATTCGGAAAGGATTTCTTCATTTGATAATACTGTTAATTATGAACAACTTTAAAAATAATCATTTCCAGGGTATTCACTCATACAATGCTAATCGATGTTTTAGACGTGGCCAGGAAAGAATCCTACCAGCACAACATTGACACCTATCTGGATCTCATAACCTTCACACTTTTTAAAAGGGTTCTACCTGGAAACAGAGTTAACCAAAATGATGCTCTCTGGTAAGACAGATACTCAAAACAAATATTCACTGATGGATAAATAGACAAACCAAATGTGGCATATACATAGAAGGAAATACTTACTATTCAACAATGAAAAGAAAGGAAATTATGACACAGGTGATGATGTGGATGAAACTGGAAGACCATGATGCTAAATTAAATAAGCCAGACACAAAAGGGAAATGCTATATGCTTCTACTCATGTAAGATATCTAGTGGTCAGATAGTAGAGATAGAGAGTAGAGTGGGGTGATGGCCTGGACCTCGGGCATAGGGAGAATGTGAAATTGTTTAATGAGTGCAGAGCTTCAATTGGGGAAGATGAAACATTTTGGGAGGTAGATGCAAATGATGATGACATAATAATGTTAACATACTGAATGCTATAGAAGAGCAAACTTAAAAATGATTACAATGATAACATTATATTATATATTCTTATCACACTACAAAATAGCTAATTCTCAATTGAAGGAATGTATGCTGTGGTGAAATCACTGAAATATCTGCTAGTAAGAACAAGTTAGGATAGAGGCAAAGCAAGAAAGTGTTAAAGCTATGCAAAATACTTCTTTTTTTTTAAAAAAAAAAAGAAAAATGACTGTGTTTTTGAATGGGTAATTCATGCATATAATAAAAAATGCAAATTTTCCCCACAGGGTACATGGTGAACCTAAGTCTTTCTCTTCCTAGTTCTCTATTAATTGAAGGCAGCATCATTAGCAGTTTTTGGTAGAGCCTTCCAAGGGATTCAAGTATTTAAACAAGTTTTTTGTTCCTTTAACACAACTGGTAGTTTTCCTTGCTTTCTTCATAAAAGAAATCTAGGAAATTCTTAATTTATGATACAGCCTCATTCTTTTTAATTGCTGGACATTATTTCATTGTGAGAATGTGCCATAATTTATCTAGCAGTCTCTTGTTGATGGGTATTACACTTTGTTTCCATTATTTTAGAATCATGAGTGATTCTTCACTAACTACCATTGTATGATTGCCATTTTGCGCTGTGGGGAAATAAAGGTATCCTCACAAGTTTGACAATGAAGACTTGTGGCTTCTTGGATAAAATATCAAACGTTATAGCTCAATTTATCTGGAGGGATGGATGATGGAGGGTACCACCTTCATTAGAAGATAAGTTAGAAAGCTAGATGAGTGATGGTAAGGACTAAGTAATAGTCTAAGAAAAGAAAAAGGAGGGATAGATTTAACCAGTTTTCAAGGAGAGATACATTTTAGGACTTGATGACAAAAGTATGAAAGAAAGCTTCAAGGTTTAAAGACCTCAAGGTTTCTAGGCTGGGAGGCTGGGAAATTCAGCTCAGTGCCACATTTACTGAGTAATTACTAATGTACCTTGATCATGCTCTAGAAGGGAACAAGAAGAAGATGAGCATACATCCCCTGACACAAGTATGTATCAGCTTTTGGGACTTCTTTAAAGATAATATGGCAGGCATACAGTGTCTACAACACATATCTATCTGGGAGAATGAGAACTACCCCTGTTTATAATTAATTGAAAGGTCTGTGCACAGCATTTCATACACTGTGGGGTCTTGATTAATACTTACAAACTGACTACCTTTCCGTATGGTGCGAGGCAATGAACTCAAAAAAGTCTTCTCTTTCATCAACAGCACAGAATAGTTTTCTTGGATTTCTGAAAATGGCCACCATCTCTGTTTTGGCAAACATATATGTATGGTTCACAGTAAGTGGACCAAGAAAAGACATATTGAATGAAGGAAAGAAAGAATAAAATTAACAGAGCCAATGAAGAATATTGGTTATAGAGTAAGATAATACCCCTACAAACAAGGATATATTTCATGAAATCGAATTGGAGAAGAGCAAAGCAGGTGGGTGTATAATGATCTCATGGACAAAGAATGAGATCTAGAGACAAATATTTCTAGGTTTAAATCTTACAATTAATAAATGATCCTGTTTTATTTGGAGCAAGTTCTTTAGCATTTTTTTTGTCTCACTCTGTCACCCAGGCTGGGGTTCAGTGGCATGATCTTGACTCACTATAACCACCACCTTCTGGGTTCAAGTGATTCTCCTGCCTCAGCCTCCAAAATAGCTGGGATTACAGGCATGTGCCACCATGCCTGGGTACTTTTTTGTTTGTGTTTTTAGTAGAAATGAAGTTTCACCATATTGGCCAGACTGGTCTTGAACTCCAGACCTCGTGATCCACCCACCCTGGCTTCCCAAAGTGCTGAGATTACAGGGGTAAGCCACCTTGCACAACCTAGTTCTTTTAGCTTTTTATGTCTCAGTTTTGCTTCTTGTGAAATATATATAATCAGATATTTTGTGTACAGATTAAACAAGGTAATACATAAGGTGCTGAGCACAGTGTCAGGTGCTTCTTCAGTAAATGCTACGTCCTGCCACACTTCTCTCTTTTAGTACTAGTTCCAGGATAAAATGTTCACATCTAGAATTTAATGAGATTGAACCAAAACCCAAATAGACTAATAACAAGTAATGAGATCAAAGCTGAATTAAAGTCTTCCAGCAAAGAAAAGCCCAAGACTCAATACCTTCACTCCTGAATCTTACCAAACATTTTTTATTTTATTTTATTTTATTTTATTTTATTTTATTGCATTTTAGGTTTTGGGGTACATGTGAAGAACATACAAGATTGTTGCATAGGTACACACATGGCAGTGTGATTTGCTGCCTTCCTCCCCATCACCTATATCTGGCACTTCTCCCCATGCTATCTCTCCCCAACTCCCCACCCCCCACTGTTCCTCCCCTATTTCCCCCCAACAGACCCCAGTGTGTAGTGCTCCTCTCCCTGTGTCCATGTGTTTTCATTGTTCAACACCCGCCTATGAGGGAAAACATGCAGTGTTTGATTTTCTGTTCTGTCAGTTTGCTGAGAATTATGGTTTCCAGGTTCATCCATGTCCCTACAAAGGACATGAACTCATCGTTTTTGATGGCTGCATAATATTCCATGGTGTATATGTGCCACATTTTCCCTGTCCAGTCTATCATCAATGGATATTTGGGTTGGTTCCAGGTCTTTGCTATTGTAAACAGTGCTGCAATGAACATTCGTGTGCACAAGTCCTTATAGCAGAACGATTTATAATCCTTTGGATATATAGCCAGTAATGGGATTGCTGGGTCAAATAGAATTTCTATTTCTAGGTCCTTGAGGAATCACCACACTGTCTTCCACAATGGTTGAACTAATTTACACTCCCACCAACAGTGTAAAAGCATTTCTATTTCTCCACATCCTCTCCAGCATCTGTTGTCTCCAGATTTTTTAATGATCGCCTTTCTAACTGGCGTCAGATGGTATCTCAATGTAGTTTTGATTTGCATTTCTCTGATGACCAGTGATGATGAGCATTTTTTCATATGTTTGTTGGCCTCATGTATGTCTTCTTTTGTAAAGTATCTGTTCACATCCTTTGCCCACTTTTGAATGGGCTTGTTTGTTTTTTTCTTGTAAATCTGTTTTAGTTCTTTGTAAATTCTGCATATCAGCCCTTTGTCAGATGGGTAAACTTCAAAATTTTTTTCCCATTCTGTTGGTTGCTGATTCACTCTAATGACTGTTTCTTTTGCCTTGCAGAAGCTGTGGAGTTTGATTAGGTCCCATTTGTCTATTTCAGCTTTTGTTGCCAATGCTTTTGGTGTTTTGGTCATGAAGTCCTTGCCTACGCCTATGTCCTGAATGGTTTTGCCTAGATTCTTCTAGGGTTTTTATGGTGTTAGGTCTTATGTTTAAGTCTTTAATCCAGCTGGAGTTAATTTTAGTGTAGGGGGTCAGGAAGGGGTCCAGTTTCTGCTTTCTGCACATGGCTAGCCAGTTTTCCCAACACCATTTATTAAACAGGGAATCCTTTCCCCATTGCTTGTTTTTGTCAGGTTTGTCAAAGATCAGATGGTTGTAGATATGTTGTGTTGCCTCCGAGGCCTCTGTTCTGTTCCATTGGTCTATATCTCTGTTTTGGTACCAGTACCATGCTGTTTTGATTACTGTAGCCTTGTAGGACAGTTTGACGTCTGGTAGTGTGATGCTTCCCGCTTTGTTCTTTTTGCGTAGAATTGACTTGGCTATGCAGGCTCTCTTTTGGTTCCATATGAAGTTTAAGGTGTCTTTTCCAGTTCTGTGAAGAAGGTCATTGGTAGCTTGATGGGGATAGCATTGAATCTGTAAATTACTTTGGGCAGTATGGCCATTGTCACGATATTGATTCTTCCTAACCATGAACATGGAATGTTTCTCCATCTGTTTATGTCCTCTCTCATTTCGTTGAGCAGTGGCTTGTAGTTTTCCTTGAAGAGGTCCTTTACGTTCCTTGTTAGTTGTATTCCTAGGTATTTTATTCTCTTTCTAGCAATTGTGAATAGCTACAAATCATTCTTGATTTGGCTCTCTTGAAGTCTGTTATTGGTGTATAGGAATGCTTGTGATTTTTGCACATTGATTTTGTTACCAAACATTTAAAGAAGAGCTAATGCCAATCTTACTCAAAATATTCTGAAAAATAGAGGAGGAAGGAATGCTTCCAAACTTATTTTACAAGTTCAGTATTATCCTGATACCAAAACCAAAGATACGTCAAAAAAAAGAAAGCCATAGGTCAATATCTCTGAACAACACTGACACAGAAATGCTCAACAGAAACACTAGCAAACCGAATTCAATTATACATTAAAAATATTCATCATGACCAAGTAGGATTTATTTCAGGGATCAAAGGATGATTCAATGTGATATATCATATCAACGGAATGGAGAACGAAAAACCATATGATCATTTTAATTGATATTGATAAAGAATTAGATAAAATTCAACATGCTTTCATTATAAAAATTCTCAAAAAACTGGGTATAAAAGAAAAATGCCTCAACACATGAAAGCCATACACAACACACCCACAGCTAGTATCATACTGAACGGGGAAAAGTGTGAAAGCCTTTCATCTAAGATCTGTTACAACGCAGAATGCCCACTTTCATTACAGTTATTCAATATAGTACTGAAAGTCCTAGCTAGCGCAATCGGACAACAGAAAGATATAAAGGCAACCAAATTAGAAAGGAAACATTCAAATTATCAAGTTTTCAGATAATATGACCTTATATTCAGAAAATCCAAAAGATTCAACCAAACAAATTAAAGAACTAATAAACAAATGTAGTAAAGTCACAGGATACAAAATCAATATAAAAAAATCAGTAGTATTTCCATATGTCAATGAATAATCAGAAAAATATTAAGAAAGTAATTTTATTTATAATAGGTACAAATAAAATAAAATACCCAGGAATAAATTTTACCGAAAAAGTGAAAGATCTCTTAAAAATAAACTATAAAATACTGATGGGAGAAATTGAAAAAGATATAAATAAATGAGGAAAAAAAATCCTTGTTCATGAATTGGAAGAATCAGTATTGTTAAAAATGTCCAAATTAAGGTAAAGATGGTCTAATAGGAACAGCTCTGGAGTGCAGTTCCCAGTGAAAGCAATGCAGAGGGCAAACGATTGCCGCATTTCCAACCAAGGTACCAGGTGGGGACTGGTTGGACAGTAGGTGTAGCCAAAGGAGGGTGAGCCAAGGCAGGGTGGGGCAATGCCTCACCCGGGAAATGCACTGGACCGAAAGATCCCTCCTCCTACCCAATGGAGGCCATCAGGAGCTTTTCCAGTCACTCCAGCACTCTGGTTCAGATACTGTGCTCCCATGGTCTTTACAGCCCATATACCAGGAGATTCCTACTGGCTGACAAACACCGTGGGTTTCCAGCACAAAAACCCTCGCCGGGTGGCTGTTTTAAGTAGCACCTAGAATGCCTGTGAGACAGGGCCATACATTCTCCTGAAAAACAGGAGAGGATGTGGAGAAATAGAAACACATTTACCTGTTGGTGGGAGTGCAAATTTGTCCAACCATTGTGGAAGACAGTGTGGCGATTCCTCAAGGACCTAGAAATAGAAGAAAGACCATTTGATCCAGCAATCCCATTACTGGGTATACACCCAGAGGATTATAAATCAATCTATTATATAATAGATTGATTGAATTATATTATATAATAGATTGAACACACATGCACATGTATGTTCATTGCAGTAATGTTTATAATAGCAAAGATTTGGAACCAACCCAAATGCCCAACAAGGATAGACTGGATAAAGAAAATGTGGCACATGGAATACTATGCAACCATAAAAAAGGATGAGTTAATGTCCTTTGCAGGGACATGAATGAAGCTGGAAGCCATCATTCTCAGCAAACTGACACAAGAACAGAAAACAAAACACCATATGTTCTCACTCATAAGTGGGTGTTGAACAACGAGAACACATAGGCACAGGGAGGGGAACATCACACACTGGGGTCTATTGGGGGGTGAGGAAATGGGGAGGGATAGCAGTGGGTGGGGAGATTGGGGAGGGATAACATTAGGAGAAATACCTAATGTAGATGACAGGGCGGGGATGGAGGCAGCAAACCACCATGTCATGTGTATACCTATGTAATCCTGCAAGATCTGCCCATGTACCCCAGGACTTAAAGTATAATTAAAAAAAGAAAGAAGAAAAAAGCTCAAAAAAAGTCCTTACTACCCAAAGCAATTTGCAGAGTCAATGGAATTCCTATCAAAATACCAATAACATTCTTCAAAGAAATAGAAAAAATAATCCTAAAATTTATATTTAACCACAAAAGAAGTAGCTAAAACTATTCTGGGCAAAAAGCGCAAAACTGGAAGATTCACACTACTGGACTTTAAATTCTACTACAGAGCTACAGTAACCAAAACGGCATAGTACTGTCATAAAAACAGACACATAGACTAATGGAACTGAATAGAGAACCCAGAAGTTAATCTATACATCTACAGTGCATTTGGTTTTTAACAAAGTTGACAAGAACATACACTGAGGAAAGGACAGTCTCTTCAATGAGTAGCGCTAGCAAAACTGCATAACCATAGCAGAAGAATAAAACTAGACCCCTATCTTCTCTCACCCTATACAAAAATGAAATCAAAATGAATTAAAGACTGAATTAAATGACCTCAAATTATAAAACTACTATAAGAAAACATTGAGGAAACCCTGCAGGACATTGATTGGGCAAAGATTCTTTGAGTAATACCCCCAAAACATAGGCAACCAAAGTAAAAATGAACAAATGGGATCATGTCAAGTGGAAAAACTGCTCTATAGCAAAGGAAATTATTTTTTAAAAAACTGAAGAGACAATCCATTGAATAGGAGAAAATATCTACAAACTAGCCATTTGGCAAGGGATTAACATCCAGAATATATAAGATGATCAAACAATGCAATAGGAAAACAAATCTAATAATTTGATTAAAAATGGGCAAATCTCTGAAGAGACATTTTTTAAAAGAAGACATACAAACGGCAAACAGGCATATGAAAAGGTGCTCAGTATCATTGTTTCTCAGAAAAATGCAGATCAAGACTACAATTAGATATCAATGTACTCCATATCCAAAAGATAGGCAATACCAAATGTTAGTGAAGATGTGGATAAAATGAGACCTTTGTTCACTGTTGGGGAAATGTGAAGTATTATTACAATCCCTATGGAAAACAATATGGTGTCTCAAAAAAACTAAAAATAAAACTACCATATGATCCAGCAATCCCACTGCTAGGTATATACCCCAAAGAATGTAAAAGAGTATGTTGAAGGGATATCTTCACTTTCACGTTTGTTGTAGCACTACTCACAATAGTCAAGCTTTGAAATCAACTTAAGCGTCCTTCAACAGATGAATGAATAAAGAAGATGTGGTACATATGACACAATACAGTACTATTCAGCCGTGAAAAAGAATGAAGTCCAGTCATTTGCAACAACATGAATAGAACTGGAGGCCATTTTTTTAAGCAAAGACACAAAGGTAATTTTTATGTGCCTCACTCACTTGTGAGGGCTAAAAATTAAAACAGTTGAACTCAAGGAGATAGAGAGTAGAATGATGGTTACTAGAGGCTGGGAAAGGTAGTGGGGAGGGGAGGGGAAAGTGGGGATGGTTAATGGGTAAAAAAATATCGTTAGAATGAGATCTAGTATTTGCTAGCACAACATAGTGACTACAGTAAAAAATAATTTAGTAAACATTTAAAAATAACAGAAAGATTATGATTATAACACAAAGAAATAAATGCTTGATTCCCATTTCCTCTGACGTGGTTATTACATATTGTATACCTATATCAAAATATCTCATGTATCCCACAAATATATATACCTGCTATGTACCCACAAAATAAAATAAAAAATTTAAAAAGTAACCAAAAAAGAACTTAATGATAAAGACTGAAGATCTAAGATTCTTGGCAGTACAGTGTGATGTTAAGAGCATAAACTATGGAGCCCAATGCAGAAAAGCTAATTTGAGCCTGTTACCTATCAACCATGTAACTGCCACAACCATGCTTTCCTTTCTATTAACCCCAGTAACATGGAAATAACCAAGGTGCCAGTTCATAGGGTGGTGTGGTTGAAGGAAATCATATGTGCAGTGCTTTTCAAAATGTTAAGTACTCAGAAAACGGTGTTGATGAAATTACTTATTGGTAGATTAAAGAAGTTGCTCTTATCCATGTGTTATACATAAATTGGGTTTCTATTCTGCATTAAACTACCTGAAAAACTTCCAGGAACGTTCTATATGAGTGGCCATTTAGTTATGTTCTAAAGGTGTGTGCAAAGATAACACATGTCCTAGGATTACAGATCTGTGAAATGTTAACATAGAGGGAGACCCCCTTAGACTTTGAGAAAAACATTATCACACCTTTCCTTTTTAAGCAGCATGATAAATAGAAACTAACTGGATGGCTCTGTTGTATTTAATGTGTTTGAGCACACTGTCTAAAATCTACTTTAACAGTATAATATCTATTGAATATTTCCTCTGAGAACAGGTTTTATTATTAGATTACATTAAACGAGATACGATCTGTCAAAAAGGGATTTTTTTTTTTTCCCAATCCAGCTTGCCAATGGAAATATCTGTTTTTAAATTACTCCAAGACCTTCTTTGTAGGAGGCTGGGAAAAATATAGCCATGAATCATAAGACTGACAAGCCCTGGGGCTGGCATGGGCCTGGTCTAAAAGATGCAAAAAACAAAGATAAAGGTGTACAACAGGTATGCAGGGACAGGAAGGATGAAAGATAAACAGAAGTAGCCACTGAATAAGAAGAGTGAGGTAGAATGCTGTACTTAGAATGCAAAATTTTTTTAAAAGGAAAGAAAAAAGTGCGTGAACTGGAGAGAACAAGAAAACAGCCTTTCCTTCAAATATTAGGAAAAAAATCCAGATGATTCTATTGCATAATCAAGACTTAACTGGGCCACAGAATGCTATACTTTCACTTTACTGTTGCTTTTATATTTCAATTTCATCCATCTTCAGTCACAAAGGTTTTTTTTCCTTTTTCTTCATCTCATATCATCACCAGTAACAGCTCACCTGTTTTAAAAATATCTTGACCCAAATAAGAAAAGCCTCTTTTGAATTAATTGCTCCTCATGGGACAGCGAAGGTACTTTCCGTAATTCAAAGTTAGACTTGCAGGGTAAAAGGAAAAACAAAAACAAAAATAAAAACCAAATAATCACACAGCTCTCCCTTGCTGGTCGATGTAATAGGAGCGGGAGAAAAGTCTTGCATTTAAATACCTGTTTTGCCTACAAAGATTTTTCATCTCTCTCAAAACCAAATTCTTCTGTAAGATTGACATTTCAGAAGAGGAGGGAAGGCAGACAGGTGAACTCAGATTAAAATGGATTTTGCCAACCTTCCATTTTAAAGGTCAAGGTTGTTGCAGACTAGCATTGTGTCTTTAGACTAAAGCTCCCGATTTCATTTTCAGCATTCAGGAAATGCCCATGAAATAAAAGGAAGAGAATTCTTCCCTTGCTGTTTCTGGGACTTAAATATATGTGGATGGAGGCCTCGGGTACAGAACAGTAAAATGACTTCCTATCATGTGTTATATTCTTCTAGAGGTAGAACAAAGATGTTTAATTTAATTCATGAATTTTGGACCATTCTGAAAAAAATGGCATGTGAGCTAACCTTTCTTCCATTCTACGTTGCTCTGGATTGCAATGGTGAATTGCATTCAGTGATTATACATTCGCTTTCTGGGAAGATTCAGCTCCCACCTTTTTGCTTTCACCTGTCAGACCATGTATTCACTCTGGAGTTTGTTCTTGGAATGTATTAAAGATCAAGCGAAGATTTCTGTATAGTCTCATGAACCAAGGTATTGCCTCTGCCATCTTGAACTGATGTGCATACACCTGGCCTGGTTGTGTTCACACTCTGCATCCTGGTCATACAATGAGAATTCTACAGAGTTCTTGCTCTTAAGAAGTGCATGGCTAATTAGGAGGTTTCCTTGTAAAAACTAAGTTTAGGTCTCCTGTCTTTGGGAGAGATAAATCATTTGTGCAAAGTTATAAAAAGTACAACTTTCGGAAGCACAAAATCTGAGAACATTCAGATGAGGATTGTCTGAATTTTGACCCAATTGTTCTATAGATGCTCTCTTTATGCTAGCATTTAATGTGATTTTAACTCTCAGGATGTTTTAAGTAGTTACATAATATATACATTGGTATGGTATATTTTTCCATTTTTTGTGATGCATTATAGTTATTCATAATACTTAAAAATAATACAGAGTAACAATACACAAGATTTTGAGCTATATTATCAATATGCAATATATTAAATGATACACAGTACATGCTGTTACATACCCACCCACCCCCCCCCCCCCACAACACACACACAAAGAGAAAAAGATTCTGTGTTTCTTGAAATCAAGCAAGATATAAATTAATGCAATGCTATTGTTGGAAGGGTCCTCAGAAATGATTGATAATAGTCCCCTGATTTTTAAAATGACCGAACTGGGAGAGTACTTAGAAAAGTGATCCAATGGCAGACAGAAAGCTAAGGACAATGCAGGGAGTGGAACCCAGGGTCCTCCTCCAGCCAACCTTCAGCTCTTAACACTCAGCAATCTGTTCTAATTCTACATAGATTTGAGATGCTCAGGAAATGTCTTCACCACCACAGATTGCACAAAATAAGCATGTGCAACTCAACTGCTTATGTTCTGAATATTTGACATTTAACACTCCATACTGAGGAATATCTTTGACCCATCAGTGCTACATCTGAACCTGAAAGAAAAATGTTTATGTTTGTTATTAGACATAGATATGCCTGTCTCCCTTCCCTGCTTTTAGAGACATATGCCTCTATTGTCAGCTCTATTTCCTGTGTTTAACCCATGCTCTGTCTCCTCTGATTGCCCCTAATGGAGCTTGACAGTTGTAGAGTTAATCCAAGCTCTGGTCTCCAGGTTTCACCTCAGGAAACAATCTGTCCCCAGAGTTTTGGGGCTTCTTGCAAGGCTATATTCCCCCAGAGTCTTTTCCCAGCCCAGCTGGGGAGCCTTTCCCATTGTCTGCCAAATGGACACCAATTAAGTCAACTGTTCCCCAATCAGAATTTTGCAGAATTGATCTTGTTCTCTTGTACTCCGGCTCCCAAGCAGGGGTCTGTTTTTGGAATTAGTTATAGAAGGAAGAAAATAAATAAATAAATCACAGCCCTTTCCTGTAACGCAATACCCCTGGGTTTTTGCTGTCTGCCATTCACACAACATGATCCCGGGAAATGTGGCAACTGCTTGGTAGCTCTGAGATTTATCATCTGCATGGTGGAGCTGTTCGTAAGTCAGAGCGCAAAGCAAAGGGCTGGTGCTCACCCCGGAGGAGCACTCAAGTGACTGGAAAGAGGTAGGAAAACTCCTCCTTGTACCAAAAACGAGGATTTGTTTTCAAGAGATGAAAGCCTGGTGTTTTGCTTTCTGGAGAAAATGCCTCTCCATTTGGACAGCCGACTTTAAGGCAGATGTGTTCCTGTGATGAAGGATTTTGCAGAGCGCGGCATTTCCAGGCAACGTTTAAGATGTCAATCAGTAGTGTTTGAAATCACTTAGGCTGTCACAGCTGGGTGACACTGAGGCTGAGTTAGGAGCCTTTAGAGAATGTACATGTTGTTGACATCAGAATGCACTTGTTTGTGAAGCACAATCACAAATAATATCTTCCTCAAAGAATTCTGTTTATTGTCATATGTTTTTAACCATTTATTCAGCATGTTCATTTTGTAGACTCAGAACTTAGAAAAGTGCGTGGCTTAGAGCCCCACTTCTCAAACTTCAACAAGCACACAGGTCATCTGAGGTCTTACTAAAATGCAGACTCTGATTCAGCAGATCTGGGGTGGGGCCTGAGATTCTGCATTTTTCATCAGGTCCCAGAAAACATGGAAGCTTTGAATCCCCTATCACAGTACAAATAATAGGAGTTCAGACTGATACCTTGTAGGTAAAAGCTACAGTATTTTTATTGGATTGGATTCAAAATGACGTAAGAGTTGAACTTGAATGATGTGTTTAGATATTTCAGACAAAACCCCCTGTCACTCTGTTTTTTTTTTTCCAATAGTATTCAATTATTCAATCATTTATATTAGTTCATCTGTTCTTTTGTAATTCATTTACAGTTTACTATGTGTGTGGTACTCAGCTGCATACTAACATACAGAAACGGACAATACAGTCACTGACATTCAGACAAAACATAAGGAAATGAAAGTTCGGCATCTATGAATGCATCCAATACTCCATGAGCAGTAATCTCAAAACTTAGCATTTTAAAATAGCCACAGGGTAGCCAGATTTCAAGTCTCAAGTTTCCCAAAACTGAGGCAGCCGAATCTGCCCAGCCTTGTCCACCCATTCAAGACTGGTCAAGCACTTCTCTCTAATGGTTTACATCAATGGAAGGCTTAGCTTCCATTTGGAGCAGGAGGCTACCATGCAAGGCCAGGAACGCTGGAAGTATGATTACCAGGAAGCATGATTACTCAGGGAGCATCACTGGTAACCAATAGCTAGAATACAAGATAGCCAAAATGAAGAAAACACAAGTGAAGACTGTAGCAATTCAGAGAAGAATAAAATCAGTGTGAGCTACATTTTAGAAATCTTCACTTGTAATACAAGGCAAAAGAGATGAAAGAGTCATTTACAATACTTATATACTTGTAACTTTCATTATTGAAGTAAATGCTTACTGAAATAAATTAGGCAACAGAAAGCAAAAAGTCACCTATAATCAAATTATTAAATAGATAACTATTTTAAATAGACCCTTTACCTTGGTAACAGCAACATAACACCAAAAAGTAAGATTTGAAACAGAAAAGCTAAAGGCCATACAGAAAATTGTATGTTCTGGGGGAAAGGATCCCCTTAAGAGCATAAAATGACAATATATCAATAATCTGGGTTGGTTTTAAATAATGTGCTTCATGCTTACTGCAGGCTGAGAAAGGAATTCCTTAGCTTGTCACAAATCATCAACAATCCCAGTAGACTTCACTCAACAGTCAGATGCAATAATGTGAAAATTCATACCTCCACACACTTGCCAGCTGCATGCCACCGACACAAAGAAAATACCAAGTATTAGCGAAACGAGCCTGACTCAATTTTCTCTGAATTATCTTTGTTTAGAACGTGATCAATAAACCTTGTATAAAACAAAAATTGACATCTACATTTTAAGAGGAGAATGGCTCCCTGAGAAGCCATTTCTGTCTGGCTGTAGTTACATCCAAATTAGAAAACTAAAAAAAAAAAAAAAAAAATCAGATGAAGGTATCTTAGGCATGTGTTTGTAATGGCCAAACAGCAATCATTCATCAAGTCTCCAATGTTAAAAAATAATAACTTCACATTGTGACATATGCATAGCTGTTCTTCAGCTCCTTTCTTGGTGTTTGAAGTAATTCTTTGCCTTCTTTTTCCTTCTTCGGTTCTTCTGTGGCTAACCACCTAATGCTATATTCTGGGCAATTTTCCAGGCCTGGTGTTCCTCACTACTCTCCTCGTTGTTCATAGCCCAATAAACTAATGGCATAGCATTATTAAAATAGCATTACTTTCTATGAGGAAAAGTAAGAAAATGCTTTCATTTAATTTGCTATTAATGAGGCCACCTGGAGATGTGCCCGCAGGACCTGGGACTTCTATCTTAGATGATGAGGAAACTTCCAGATCTTGATAGAACCCAGTATCAAAATGTTGTGGGAGTGCTGGGGGACTTGAGACCACCCTGTCGTTTTTTACGAGGGCCTTACTTCTTCTGTTTCAATTGTCCTCCTCCTCAGAGGTGCAGAATTCAGGCCAGAGGGCTAGAGAAGGGATATTTCTGGCCTGACCCAACCCGGGGCAGCCTGAAACGTTTACAGGAAAGTTTGTTTTTAGGAAATTTCCAGTCCAATTATGCTCTCCCTGGAGACATGAATAGTTCAGATAGCATTCAGATAAGCATCCACAATGTTGGGAACTTCATAAAAAACAGAACATAGAAATTTTTGAGGCTTGGCCTTCTCCGGATAAAATAGCTCTTTCAGGGTGAGGCAGCCTAGCCTGGCGGTCTCAGAATAGAGGTTAGCATCAGGAGATCCTGAGTGTTATGATTCCTGCTTCCTCTCTGGCTTGATGGGTGGCCTGAGGAATAAAATGAGAGCCAACCTGTGTATTTGAGACAAAGGGACCAATAATAATCAACCTCATATGCTTTGACTTGATTAATTGTTCTAACGAATGGGCCTAAAAAAGAAAATCCCTTTCTAGCCTAAAATGCATACGTGAGATTCATGGGCAAATTTTTCAGGGTGCACTAAAATCCTTCTGAACAGAATTCTGCCTTCCCCATTAACCTCCACAATTATCTAAGATTCCCACAGTGGTGTGAGTTCTTTATGGCCTCTGATCAGTGGCAACTGCTACTTTGGGATGGCAATTTTAGATCAACATGGTACTTAATTTTGGCTGATATAATTAATCTTCATTCATTTTAAAGAAAAGTGGTTTTCATGATCTCCAGGAGAAAACTCAAATGTTGTGGCCTGATTTTCAAGTACCTTTTAGCTCTAGTTTCTGCTTATAGTGCCAAACTCATCTTGGGCCACCTATTAAACCATTTGACACCAACTATGCAGCTTTTTAGATTCTAATTCCATTCCTTACCCTCTGATGCTCTCCTGCAATCTAGTAGTACCTTACAGTAGCATTGCATCATTTTTGAAATTGTTTGGCAAATATCCATTTATCCACAGATGGTATACAATTAGGGTTTAAAGCAAAGTTTTTGAAGTCATCCAGGTAAGGGTGTGAACTGAACTCCCACATGACTGAAAAGTCTTGCCCTCACACTGTTCTATGAGACTAGACCAAATTTAACTTGGCTTCCACCTGCACTAGGCTATGTCCCTAATGGGGATTCCCAAACCTCATGCTGAGTCTTTGATCAAGAAAATACACTGCTAAACCATGCAAAGCACATCTTCTGTCATGTTTCATCCCCCTGCCCCCTGATGTGGCTCCCAGTCTCTTTTTTGTTTCTCTTTTTAAAATTTCCTCATCTTTTCTGTTCTCCCTTTGTTTTCTCTTTAAAAATCATAGTCATCTTTATCTTAGTTGACATTGAGCTCAGCTTATACTGCAGTCTCTCTCCTCTATTGCAGTAGTCTGGATAAAATCCTGCCACCTTTAATACATGATTGGTGCTGTTTATCTTCAACACTTCTCTGGGAGGATTGTGAGACTCATGGGGTTATATCTGGTATATAACTTCGGGGACACACATCTTTCAAGGTCTCTGTAGTGGGAGAAGGATGAGTATGGAGAACTCACACTCTTGCTTAGAAACCTCTTACTGAAAGTGAAACTTAGTTATTTTTACTCACTATTGGCAAGAGTTTCATACTTCAACCTTCCCTGAAAAGTCTGGGAAATACGGGGCATACATGTGCTCATCTGTATAGTATGAGCCCTCCTGCTTTGCCCTGTCTCCCTTTCTACCTGTTTCTCTTTCTCCCAGATTGCCAGCTGAGAAAGTATTCTACCATTTTAGATATCTTTGTCTATGCACATTCAGAAGAATGGGATGAGACCAGATGATAAACCCAGTGTTTATATGAGAAAGAAAAATTGTGTCTTCAAGCTTCAATCTGGAAGGAAGTAATAGCAGGAGAAAATGATTCAAAGCAGAACATGAGTAAAGTTATCTGGAGTGAGCTATTGCTGTTGAGTACTGATTCTATGTATAATCTAAGGTGAGGCTCAGATTTCAGTATTTCTCCAGGTAGTTTGGATGATCAGCCAGGGTGAGGGACAACTAGACACAAGATACCCAGGAATATACCATCTCTCATAGAGGACCTAGTATAAAGGGCTGAGAGGTTGAAAACATTGATGAGAAAGTAAAAGGGTATTTAAGGAGGCAGACAACATAATAGTCAGTTAAGGGAAGGTGGGTGCTCTAGTCACAAAAAGAAAGAAGGTAGCTCTTCATCTGCAATGGAACACAAGATGCCACAAAGAAGAAATTGTGAGATGCACACCCTCTGGCAGCCTCAGACTTTCCAGTTGCCATTCCACCCATTATTCAACATCTAATGAGTAGCACCAGCCATCAGACAGGTGGTCTGCTAGGCGGCCACAAATACATTGCTGAAAGGACAGCCATCCTGTCCTTGGAAGGCTCTCAGGCAGTGAGCAGTTGAGGTAAGAACACATAATGTGTGTGCTGACAGTGGGAGAACGTGGAAGGAAAGTGAGTGGGCCAGGAAAGACTTCAGCAAGGAAAGAAATCTTTTCCTGAGCTTTGAGCATAAAATAAGTAACAGGTGCTACCCTCTTAAATATTTTCTGAGACAAATGAGGTATGCAAACGAACAGGGCTGAATGCTGGCCTCATCATCCACAGGGTGCTAGAAAGACTGCAAAGGCGGAGGCAGGCAGACCTGCACAGCAACACCAGCCCCAGGACTAGTGGTGAGACCTGAGAACCACTAATGCTGGTGCTCCACCAGCCTCCATTTCCTCAGTGATACAGTGAGTGTGTGAACACTCTGCTCTCACAGCTTGCTCTTGAGGAATGAATGCAATCGCTTGCCTTCAGTGCCTGGCACCAAGTTTGGTTTAATGCCAGTTCTATTCTTCCCTTTCCTGCCACTCATCACTGTCTTACCAAAATAGGAACACTAATGCAGATAATTGAATTAACACCACTATTAGATATGACTCCTACTACCAATAGTGTAAATATATTATTTTTGCACCAACAATCTACAATTGACACCATACTCTCACACGCATCACCATTCTGAAGTTACTACTGCCTATTCTCCCTTTCCCTTCCTATCTTTTTAAATGTCTTTTGAAAAGTATTTTGGCTGCCTTAAAGGGTACTTAAAATAATATGCGTAAATGAATTAAAATTAACATGTGGAAAAAAAGTATAGTAAAAAATTGATACCCATAAGATTGGCCACAATGCATTTATTGATCCTCTGGGCAGATTTAAGAGTTATCTTTCAGCTTCCTAGAAGCCAAAGTGAAGAGGAATGTTTTCAGATACATAGTTCATAGCATCCATGAAATAAGTAATCACCAGCTGCTTTGGCGATTTGCAACTATTATTGGTACTAATTTCAGAGAGGTATTTCTCCCTGGGAGTCTCATAGAAGGAAAGCTGTACACTTATGTGAACAATATTCAAGGCAACCTTTGACAGATGAGTCAAGAGCAATGCTGGGCTAGTTTCTCTGAGATTCCCAGTGTGCACTGATGGTTGGCAGAACTTATCTTAGGGAAGAGAGAAAGTTGGTGTAATTTAATTACCAATGGTTGCCTGATTTGGCTTGATCAAAGGATAGATATAATAAAGAATTTGGAGAGAAATGGACAAAGTATGTATTCTCTAAACATTACCCCATGTACTTTCCATAATTGTTAAATGACAATGTGCTCAAGGTACATCTACATGGTAGCTCACACATATTTGTTTTGTAAATGCAGCTTTTTCAACTAAAAACCTCGGACTCTTTTCATTAGGAAATGTAAACTATATTGGAACCTCATGATGAAGTCACTTTGGCTCTCGTCAGTTCCCATTGCTTCCTGATTTACCCTCAGTCCCCTGGCAAGGAAAGCACTTAACCTCACCCTTCCACCCTGAAGCATAACTGGAAGATTACCTGAGAAATGAATATAGGACATTTTTCCTAGTGCCTATCACGGTTCCTCAGTGCTCCATCAACTATCCTTCCTATATTGTGGTTGTTTCAAGAGCTGATTTGATTTTCTCACAGCTCTTGTAGTTTAACGGTGCTTTTCAGTAAACATTTGTCTTTAACAGTATTAAAAAAAGGGGGGCCTAAATGAAATCCATTTGGATTCAGGGAGGCCCTTCAGACCCCTAATGCCTCGCTAACTAGACGATCATTGACGCAGTGCATTGCGACTGCTCTCTTGCAGAGTAGCCTCTGAATGGCTATGGCTCATTGAGCCAATGCACACTTGGCCATGCTGTGGCCTTTGCTATGTCAGGATGTTCTCAGCAGCAGGAAGAACCAACTGAAACAACGTTTCAGCATGCGATAAAGCAAATCACTAGTAGTGGTGCTGGCTCTACCACTACACATGGTGTCCCAAGTCCAAGGACATATTTCCCAGGCACACAACCAGTATTCTCCTCAGCACACAGAAAACAGTCCCCAGCCAATCCCTTAAGATAAGTCTCTACAAGAAGAGATTTAGTATGTCGTCCATGGACTATTTCACAATTGCATGCACTCCACTCACCTTTTTTCAACTCTTATCTTTAGATGTTGTGGGAAACAGCAGATACTAGACCACCACAAAACTTCAGGCAATCAAGCATGAGAAAGTCCCCATTTGTGAGCATGGGTCAGTGTCCTGGGTCTTAGCGTAGGGGTAAGAGCTTGTACTCTGGAGCCAGGCTGCCTTGGTTCAATACAGTCAGGGATTCCCTGAGCCACTTGCTTTATCACTCTGTGCCTCAAGCACAATTTGTAAAACTAAAGGTGGTAACTGTATAGGGTTGTTGAGAGGATTAAATAATTTGATACAGGTAATTCATTTAAAACAGCATCTGACACACATTTTACTAGGTTTCCGTTATTAAAAGCTGCAGTCTTCAACTTCTACAAAGATTCTGAGATTTACAGAGTATACGAGAGACAACTCTGGGAGACAGCCAGCTCTCCTTTTTCTTTCCTTAGGAATCTCAAATTCAGTGCAGCTTCAGAGGACCTCGGAGCTTTAAACTCCCTGAACAAAGGGTAAATAAACAATTCAGTTTTCTAAATCCCAACTATATATTAAGTGTTTTATGTACAGGCTCACCTATAGTCTTTCCCTTTACCTATGAAGTAGGCACTATTATCCCCATTACTTAAGGAAATTATCTTTCTCTAGAGAGAGTATGATTCCCACACTGGGTTTTAATACTCATCTCACTACTGGTACTGTCAACTATAGAATACCTTGACAGTAAACCAGAGGATGCCTCATTCAATTAGAATCTCAGATTTAAAACAAAACATGAGATTTTAGTACAAGCCTATCCCAAAGGTTTCATGGAACATACTTATAATAAAAAAATGTTATTTTTTCTTTTTAGACAGAGTCTTGCTCTGTCACCAGGGGGGTGCAGTGGTGCAATCTTGACTCACTGCAACCTCTGCCTGCCTGGTTCAGGTGATTCTCTTGCCTCAGCCTCCTGAGTAGCTGGGACTACAGATGTGCACCACCACACCTGGCTAATTTTTGTATTTTTTAAGAGAGACAGGTTTCACCATGTTGGCCAGGCTGGTATTGATCTCTTGACCTCGTGATTTGCCCACCTTGGCCTCCCAAAGTGCTGGGATTACAGGCGTGAACCACTGCGCCTCGCCTGTTATTCACTTTTTAATCTGAAATTACAATTTCATTGGTTGTCCTGTATTTTCACTTGCTACATCTGGGACCCTAACTACAGGGAAGTGTCTTCTGGTTGCCAAGCACTGAGCTTTGCCCTTTATACAGTTTATCACATTTCATACAAGAGCAAGCCATGGAGAAGGTCAATTATGGAGCAATTCATATATCTCTTTGCCAGCTGAGTTGATCTTTCACCCAGCTTGGTGAATGCCAACCTCTCTTCTGGCATTAGGGCATTTTGTCATAACACAGCAGATTTTTCACATAATTAACCTTCAACTGTACTGGTAAGACTCTCCAATGATGGGGTCTAGGTAGGGCTATTTAAAAAATAACTAAAAACAATAAGAAGCAATCTGAAGCAAAACACACACACACACACACACACACACACACACACACACACAAATACAAGTCTAGATTAAGAAAAACATAAAATTCAAGTGCAAGATCTTTCACTGGCTGTCTCTATGAGCCTCAGTTTTAACATCTATAAATTTAACATTCTCCCCACAGGGTAATAAGGGATTAAATGAGAACTCTGTATAAGTGCCTAGCTCAGTGGCATACATATGCATGTTCAACAAGTGAGTACTTCCTCCTCTTTCACCTTCCATCTTATAATAACAGATGGCAAGTATGAAGACATTAGGTTCTTCACATCAGTCATCTCCAGAAAGAAACCATTTTCCAGTGTTTCCTATAGTGAGACCCACACTGTTAAGAAGCCACTGGGAAACTTCCCCTGGAACTTGGCCAGCTGGGCTGAAGCTTCAAGGATGGGAGAGGAAGGAAGGCAGGTGAGGCCAGTTTCCAGAGTACTCTCGCCTTTTGATTGGTGTCATTTGTTGTGTCCATGGGAATTCTCTGTGGTGTGGAAAGAGCAAGTGGCTGCTGGCTGATATTTTTACCCAGGTGTCTGAAAGAAGATGGATAGCGGCCCGGCGCAGTAGGTGGGTCACGCCTATAATCTCAGCACTTTGGGAGGCCGATGTGGGTGGATCATTTGAGGTCAGGAATTCGAGAGCGGCTTGGCCAACATGGTGAAACCCCGTTTCCACTGAAAATACAAAATGAATTACCCAGATTTGGTGGTTCGTGCCTGTAATCGCAGCTACTTGGAATTCTGAGGCAGGAGAATCACCTGAGCCTGGGAGGTGGAGGTTGTAGTGAGCCGAGATCGCATCACTGTACTCCAGTGTGGGTGACAGAATGAGACCCTGTCTCAAAAAAAAGGAAAGGATATTAAAAAAATAAAAATAATTAACAAATGTAACCCAAAGCCTTGTCCCAAGGAAATGTTGATCTCGTGCTATATCTTACGTGATTTAGAAAATGAATGTGCCGGCCAGGCGCGGTGGCTCACACCTATAATCCCAGCACTTTGAGAATCCAAGGCAGGTGGATCACCTGAGATAGGGAGTTCAAGACCATCCTGGCCAACAGGGTGACACTGCGTCTCTACTAAAATACAAAATTAGCCAGGCATAGTGGCACATGTTTGTAATCCCAGCTACTGGAGAGGCTGAGACAGGAGAATTGCTTGAACCCAGGAGGCAGAGGTTATAGTCAGGTCCTGCAACTGTACTCCAGCCTGGGCGACAGAGCAAATCTCTGTCTCAAAAAACAAAACAAAACAAAACAAAACAACACAAAACAAGAAAAAAGAAAATGAGAGTGCCATATTCTAGTCAAGGTGGCAAACGTTTAACCCAGGGTTTCCCTTTTGTGTGTTTTTTTATGGAATCAGTTGCTATACCAATCAAAGGATGGCTTGATAAAAAAATGTGCACAAAAATGGCAAATGTCCTAGTGACATTTCCCCTTCTCCCCCAACCAAATCTTCTAGTCGAGCTGCCATGACAGGACCGCTGTACTGTGCAAGCAGGGAGAAAGTCAGCTCTGGTTAGCACAAATTTGTTTATTCAGAGGTGGTCCATACAGTGCATCTTCCTTGCCAGAGATTTCCCCCCTTTCCAAGACCAGGAGTACTGCTGAACACATACAGGCTTGTGCCCTCTTTTATCTGAGGGTGGTATGAAGAAATGAATCTGAACTTCAGTTTGACTCCCCCCTGCAATTGGGTTAAAGGCTAAATTCCATTTCCCTACCTTAGCTGCATCTTGCAGTACCTCCAGCACAATATGGAATTTGCTTGTGAAAAAAAGACAAACACAAGCATGACAGAAATGGTATAAATAATGAATTCTTGGTATATTTATATAGAAGCCAGGTGCAGCTCATGGATGATTGCTTCATACTTTATTTCTTTGCTTTTCTAAGAAATTCTGATAGACATAGTGAGCAGTTTGACACCATCTGGAAGTGTCCCTCATATATATCTTGAAAATTAATCAGGTCTGGTGAATATGAAGAAAAAACAGCATGGAAATCTAAGAAGAAACATCTTTAGAGTAAGTAACAATTGATATTTTATAATATTTATTTGATCAATCCCCCAAACTTTATAATATGTATATATCACATTAGTTTCATGATAGAAAGTCTGGTAAAAGAAGTCAGAAACATTTTACAGGATGAACTTATTGGTAAGGTTTCCAGCCTCAGTATGCAATTCCCAGATACCAAAATAACTTGGGACCCATTCAAATATTCTCAGTAACACATGAGAAACGCCAAGTTCCGTAAAGAATGGTGTGTGTTACATATTTGTTGAATATACATCTTCAGAGCAATATGGTATTCCATTTATTAATTCTGTTTGCTGCAGATGGCTTCATTATGTATACTTAATTTTAGTGCCTAAGTAAACATACAGGAAGGGTATGTAAGAAATTCTGAAGACATACTTAAACAAAAAGCAAAGACTGTGTAATGGTGTAGGAGAGCCTGCTGAGAGTAAATCTATTCTAAAACGGTTTGGGGAAAATTTCCTCAAAGGCCATGAGTGTGTGTCTCCTGATTTGTGATGAGGTGGAGAGTTTGAGAGGGAGTCAGATACTAATCAATCAGGCCATAATTTGCAAGAGCAATTACAGTGATTCTATTTTTTGCACAATAATTGCCACATGTTGACTGTGCAGATGTCCAAACACATGGGAGTACTTCTCTTTCTGTAAGACAAATGAAGATTTTTACTTTGTTTGGTAAACGTGTCAAGATTTATCACTTTAGTCATGTGCCATACATTAGGGTGTTTATAAAATATGGCTTTCTGCACTCTTGTTATGTAGTTTTATGATTTCAACAACATGGCAGTGAGGAAATCAGTGTTTTCTGGATTCAAATTTGTGCTAGGTCTCAGAGTGGACTGTGGGCAGTAGTTCAGTGGTTAAAAACAAGAAAGCAAGAAATCCTTATCTACCTTTCTCTATATAGAAGGGGATATATACACACACACATATATAGGGATACACGCATGCATATATATAGGAATATATACATACATGTATGTGTATATATATGTGTATACATGTATGTACACATATACATATATACACATGTGTATATATGTATTCCTCTCTCTCCACATACATATAAACACACCGATAAGGCCAAGGATTTTAGGGCAATTAAATATATATATATATATATGGCAGCCAGATGAACATTCCTGAGCTCCTCTCCTCTATGTCCAGGAAAATGGTGACCAAGTAAAATAATGTTGTCCAATAACTTTGACTTAAAGAGGCCTTGGGAGTTGGAGCTTCCAGCTGGCCATAGTAACTATTTCCAAAATGCAAAGGAATTGAACAGAATACGAAACTTCTGTGAGATGCACAGATGAAAGTAAGGGGTACGTTTTGAGGAGACATGAAAACGAGTCAAAGATAAGCCCAGAAATAGTATGTCTGTTAAATCCGAGGACAACATAAAACATTTCACAAAGATAAGAATGCTGCCTCTAGTCCAATGGCAAGCCAAAGCTTTTTTCTTAGCAAAGAACTCATAGGATGCTCTCTTTTTTGGCCACAAATTAAGTGAATCTGAATAATGATGGCTCTTCTAAAACTTGCTCAATCCACAAAAGCTCTGCTTTAAAAAAAAATCTGAAAACACATTCATGAATTAGGAAGACATTAACTTATACTTTTGGCTTAACATTTAGGACAAAAACAGCAGGAGTAAGAGCAGGTTTTTCACTCTCTTAGCTACAGAAGAAAGCTTGTGATTCAGAGAAAAGGTAATATTCTAAAATCTCTCTGGATCTGTGACACATTAATTTTCTGCATTGTCCTAGAAATGTATAATTTCACAAAAATTGAATCGCATTTTTCTTTCAATTTATGGAAGAGAAATTTTGTAGAATGGGGAAAATAATACCATACTGCATTGTCTCATAATGGTTTCTAATAAAAACATCTTTTTTCTCAATCAGACTATAAAATCCACAAAGGCAGAGGAATACTTTGGTTTCTCCTTTATCTATCACACTGCTAGGCATGTGACTGATATGTATTAATTATGTATTGGTGTAATGCACACATCAATTTTGTTAACTGCTGTAGGTTTATCATTTAACACAGTAGCTGGACTAAAGTAGAAACTTACTATGTTTGTCAAGTGGGTGAATGGTTGAGATTCCTCTGGCCAGGGCAAAAGAGCCATGGCACATTGGAAGCCCTGATGATGGATGCATATGAGCAGTTGTGAACATGACCCAGAAACATTTAGGCTGTTGCCCAAGAAAAGACCAGAATTTCCTTTAGATGGCTTGGTATGCATTATGTGACAACTCCCTAGCTGTAGTTAGGACCAGTACAAGGCAATATTTCAGTGTTGGACAGTCCATTCGCTTTAAGGCCTCAGGCAGAAAGTCAACAGAGAGCTCAGTGCTATTGGCAAATGTCAGGCATTTGTGGCAGCTGCTGAGAGCTCTGCACCACACTCTGAAGGGCCATCTTTGAAGATTTGGTTTTGCCCCACCTATGTTCTTTCTTGCTCATCTTAGTAAGCTTCTCCCAAACCTTTGGGGAAACTCTTGTAGTGTATGCTTACTGCAGAGTTGTTAAGTGGTTCTAACTTTGGAAAGCAGTGCTTCCCTTACCTTGAAAAATCAATTTGGAGGAATGGGATTTAAAAACCAAGCCTAGCCTGGTGCAGTGGCTCATGCCTGTAATTCTAACACTTTGGCCAGCAATTTAAGACCAGCCTGGTCAAAATGGTGAAACCCTGTCTCTACTAAACTACAAAAATTAGCCAGGCATGGGAGCATACCCTGTGTGCTGTGGTCCCAGCCACTCAGGAGACTGAGACAGGAGAATCCTTGAAACTGGGAGATGGAGACTGCAGTAAGTTGAGACTGCCCCACTGCACTCTAGCCTGGGCAACAGAGTGAGATTCCATCTTAAAAAAAAAAAAAAAGAAAAAGAAAAAAATTAAAATAATTAAAATAAAACAAAAAACCAGGCTAAAGAAATAAGATGAAAGGAATGACTGAATGCTCAAATCTTGTCTAATGCAATAAAGCCAAGAATTTTAGGGCAATTAATGGTAACTGATCATTCTTAAATATCTGAAAAATTCTGTTATCACAATTGAAGATAGATTTATTTTTTTTAATGTATGCATCACTGTGATGTAAAAGAGAATATCTGAAGAGTCATAGAGGCAGCAATCAATAATTTTTGAGAGATAGTCTTAATAAGATAATTGGCTTTCAATTACAGTACTTTTCAAATAGAAAGGATAGATGAAGGTAAAATGTAAGAATAAAAATGGATTTGTTATTTTATCCCCACCCTATGTCTAGTCTCTACACAGATTTTTTTTTCAAAAGCCATATATACAAATACTCAACAGATGGGCAAAAGCAGCCTTGAGGAGGGCTTAATGTAAACACCTGTCCTTCTTTTCTGTGGTGCCCTCACAATTTATGGGTGTTTCTGAAAATAATGGGGGCAGTCTTTTTCAGGAAGCATAAATTCTCCTGTTTAAAATACAGGCTGTGTTTTTTTATTTTTTCTGTAGATTTTTACTACCATTGAAGGACACTGGGAAAGATAATGAGGCTCTTGATGCTGAAGGAAAAAAATCATGAATTCTTTTGGATTTTCTAATCATATGCATTTTTTCCAAAGTTTTGAGGAATGATGAGATGGTGGAGGAAAAGAATTCAGACTTTCCTCTAAATGCATAAAAGAATAATAAATATCTCTTCTTGCTAACTAAACAGACATCATAAACAAATAAACACCTAAACTGGTAAACAATGAACAAACAAGAATACCCACTACTATTCTTGCATCATCCTCTGGATATCTGCAGTTTCTCCTGTTAGTGTTTATAATACCAATTCAAGAGATATATGTGGATCTTATATTTTACAAAATATTTATAAGTTGTTCTCTACAAGAATTTTATCAACTAGGAGGAGCTACTTTTACACTTCAATATATGCATTTTTCTTATATTGGGACTTTGTTGCAAAGAGTCAAAATCCTTGCATTCCTTGCATTATGTTTTTGACAGTTTGCCTTTTTGTTTCTGAAATTTAAAATAGTCATATAAAATCTCCATGGAAGCCATAAAGATGTCCCTCTTTGGCTTATCCCCTTTTTGGATGGCAGGCCATTGTGCTTACAGTTGGGGGAGTGTGCATGGTACAAAAAGCCATTACTATCTTTTATCAGACAAAGAATATAAAGAAATCCAGGCAACTTCTCAGTACAAAAGCCTGACCTCTTTGGCCTCTGGGGTCTAAGGCCTAGACAATCATCCAAGCCTAGATCTTTCCTGCAAACCGATGCAGGGAAGATCTGAGAAAGGACACAAATTGCATTTTTTAGAAGCAACGTCTCAGGTCTGAGGATCTAACAGGTTCTAGCTACACAAAGAATAAGGTTGAATGCTTCGTCTCAAGGTAACTGAATAAAGGAAAAAGTCAGCAGTATAGATCTTAATTCTTTAAAATTTAAAAGCTAATTTTGTGTCTTTTAGTCAATTTCCTGCACAGGAAGGAAGAATTTATTAACTGCCTTCTGGTATTAAATGTAGTGCTAATGGGTAAGTACAACAATTCAACAGGTACCAAGTAGATATATAGAGGCATTATGTCAATATTAATCATAATGCCTTGCAAATGCATTTGTAGAATGATAGCTTTTTTTTTCTCCCCCCTTGAGTTTATTTTGGGAACCTTTCTCTCTCTAAATACTGCTATATCTTATTCTGGAACACAGAATACTGTATGATTTTATTTATTAATTTATCCTATGAAATGTTATTGCACAGTTCTAAGCAATAGGGAGGAGGAGAAGTCAAGTGTTCAGCTGTTTAGAAAATAATTATGATGAAAGCAGTTGAGGGGTTGAATCAGATTTAGGAAGAAATTTTCTCATTTGAAGTACAAGATGACAAGCCTAAACCATGAACACTTATATAAAATGCATTCCCAAGAACTTGGAAGCAGCAACTTCTCTTCAGCAAAAAGATAAATGTTCACTGTTTTAGATTCTGCATTCTATTTTTGTTCTTCATCTTTTCTTTAGAAGTTTAGCCTGATTCAATTGTCAATAGAAACAAAACACATAAAGCTACAAGTTTTATTTAAGTTTATAGAAAAATGAAGGCCGATTATTAATGCCACTCTCAATGAACTTGTTTAGATCTCTTATCTGAATCAGGTACCACTTAGAAGAACAAAAGAGATTTCTCCCATAATACGTTTGATTTAAAACCACATGGTGGGGACCTTTTGCATTTCTGCAGAAGGAATGTTTTTACCAATACCCCCATTATGGATCCTACTCTTGGTTGTTCTTCTGTACAGCACACTGAGACTCATGTTCTTTCTAATGAGAGGAGAGATGACTTCAAATGGAGATCACTAGACCTTCGAATAATCCCATTTTCTTCAAGATTTAGTGGGCGATGTGGGAAGAGAATAAGCCATTTATTCTTTTTAGTTGTTACCTTCATATTTCTTTGAATATTGGAATTTATCTTAATTTTCCTTTTGAACCATTAACCGTTTTTCTTTGCTTATCTTTCATCAACAAAAAAGGGTAGAGGGTGCTTGTAATGGAAAGGTTATTATTCAGTGAAACTGGAATCTCAGTCCTGATCAGAGAGGGACATGGAGAAACAGAGCATCATGAAATTTTCAAACTATGGAAAAAGTTAGGAATGTGAAAATTAAAAAAATAAAGGCTTGCCCTGAACAATACTCATGTTTCCTATATAGAGGCCACCATTTGGAGAGATAAAATTAAAGAAATAAAGGCCTACCCTGATCAATATTTATGTTTCCTATATTGAGGCCACCATTTGGGGACATTTGGTTCGATAAATTTAGGATGTAGGGAGGAAGAAAGGGTAAAGAGGATTTTAGGTCATGCTACGCATCCCTAAAGGCCTAAAGGCTCAGTTAAATTTCTTTCTCAGACAAACCTGTTGTATGATGAGAGACACTGAAAATAGAAAACATTTAAAAAATGGTTCATGATTACCTATACCAGCTCAAAGGAAATGACAAACAATTTTGTCAGAAAGCATCGAGGCAAACTGCAGTGACCATAGTGAACGTTTCATCACAAACTTCTCTTTTCTCAAATATAGTATCAGGGTATCTTTAATGGTCTTATATTTGGAAATATGACTCTACTTAAGCATGACATTTTAATTCCTGAGGGAAAATGTCTCTGTGCTATAGTATGATAAGTTAGAACCATAGAACTCAAAGTTCTGAAATTAAAATTAATATGAAGGACTTCTAATTTGTACTAAAGATATAAAGCCCCAATTTGAATTATAAATATTCTGCTGCCTTGTTGATTAAATATATAATTTTCCAAAGGAATATTTTGCCGGTATATTCTCCATCATAATATTCTCAGCATAATCTTCTGAACTAATGTTTAAGTAGATGATTTAAAGCCATCTTTAACATCATGATACGCATGCTGGAGCTTTCAGTTCTTACCTAAGAAAAGCCAAGTTTCAAACACTAAACAAAAAGAGAAAAGTCAAGCAGAAAACAAGTACACACACACACACACACACACACAGAAAAATAACTGTGCATCCTTAGTAAAGAAAATTTTCTTCAGACTTCTAATTTCTAACTAGCTAAAGTGAAAAATAACAAGCTTAAAATGGAAATAATTCAACCAAGTAGGAGGAATTTGAGAAGCAACAGCAGTGGTGTATAAATTACATGCACATGCAGACATTGCCACACAGATATAAATAATCTTGTTTCAAATGGGCTATAAAGTTTAAATTACTTTCCACACCGACAAAGTAAGACCAGGAAAAAAATACTAAAAACAAAAACAAAAACCAGCTAACCTTGGTTAAAATAATACTATGACTCTCTAAGGAAAAAACAAAAGAAGTAGTAGTTGATAACTTAATGGTTACCCTGGGGTTTCCATAAACATGTCACTTTCAACATTAAAAATATCATTGGCTTCTAATTTCTAAGAGCTGAGAAACAAGAGGACTAAGGGTGGACTCCTGGATTTCCGTCTTCACGTGTCTTAAATTGTTAGTTCATGTAATAAAAAGCTTTTATAAGATTCTTATCATAAGGACACTAAGTATCTGTGTAGGAATCAATGTGGGTCCCACTATTCTTTTGAATTTTAATAAAAAATATAATTAAAACATTTCATACCTATTCAGGTTTTCACAGTATTTAAGTACTCATCTCTACAAAATAGTGGTGTTTTAAGCTCTGAGTTAATAAAGCAATAGCCTTAAGATCTTGCTTTAAAATCACAAAGGCAATATACAATCGAGGAAAAACTGAAAATGCAGAAACATGAAAGAACAAAAATGAAAAAAGAGGAAGAGAATTCAGCCATTCTACTTTGTTTCTCATATATATTTGTGTGTGGTGAGGGGAGGGATTATATTCTCATACACACACCTATATACCTATACATAAAATCATGTTTGCATTGTTTTGCAACTATATCTTTCACTTTACATTATTATGTGAATAAATGTTTATACTACTTAATATACTTCTAGATATTATTTTTCTTCAGATACTTCATTGTATGTTTTCTGTTTTTTCTGCATTAATCTAATATTTCTGTAAACTTAATTGTTTTCAAACTTCTGCTGTTTTACATACTATTGCAATAATTATTCTTGGATCTATGTTTTAGTGAATAACCTCCATTTCTTTTCTATAGTATACATTCCTAAAAGTGAGATTTCTAGGTTAAAGCATGTTGTACTCTGAAAAGCTTGAATCACTTTGTATGACCACACATAAAATCTCACTGTCATACACTAATTAATGCCAATCTGAAAAAGTAGACATTGTAACAAATTAGTTTACTTTTCTTGACTTGCAAAATTTTATCTATATTCATAAATGTACTGACCAATTTTCTAGTAAAGTGCTAGTAATTTTCTTATTGAATTGTGAGACCATTTTATTTATAAAGTGTATTATCTTTTGGTTAGTCAAATATGAACATTGCACCCAGGTTTTTATTTGCCTTGCATTTTCTTACAGTGATCTTTTAATTCAAAACTCGTTTTGCTAGTGTAGTGAAATCTATCAAGCTTTTTTTCCTTCAGTTTCCTGCTTCGAAAGAATTTATTCTTGTAATAATTATAACTAGCATTTATTGAAAGCTTACTATGTGCTAGGTGACATGTTTGTTGAGTGAAAAAAACCATTTATTTCTTTTTTCTTCTTTTTAGTTAAATTTTAATATATCTGGAATTTATTTTGGCTAATTATGTAAAGAAGGAATCTAACTTTATTTTTTGCCCAATGGTAGCCAATAAAGCAGGATTTGGTGAATAATTCAATTTTTCAAAATTGAGTTTGAAATGGCACCTTTATTATGCATATTTTTTTTTTTTTTTTTTTTTTTGAGACGGAGTTTCACTCTTATTACCCAGGCTGGAGTGCAATGATGCAATCTTGGCTCACCGCAACCTCCGCCTCCTGGGTTCAGCCTCAGCCTCCTGAGTAGCTGGGATTACAGGCACGCACCACCATGCCCAGCTAATTTTTTGTATTTTTAGTAGAGACGGGGTTTCACCATGTTGACCAGGATGGTCTCGATCTCTTGACCTCGTGATCCACCCGCCTCGGCCTCCCAAAGTGCTGGGATTACAGGCTTGAGCCACCGCGCCCGGCCTATTATGCATATTTTAACAGCAATATGCAAAATAATTATGGCATACATGACATTCTTCTGTGACTTCTGAAGAGAATATTGTTAATTTTAATTGTTTAAAATATACATACATACTTATTACTTCCATTAAGAGTATGGTTCTTAGGGAAGTTCATGGATGTTACTTAGGAATGTGAGCTTTCTTTTATAACTTAAGCTGCAATCTCAACTCTCAAGTGTATGTAAATTTCAACCAAATAATATAAAATAACGCTGACTAGTATTTTTACTATAAAAATTATAACAAGAATCAGTAGCATAAAGCTTGTCCTAGTCATTCCAATGGGACTCTACCCAGTGAAAATATTGTACACTTATGTTGCACATCAAGGTATTAAAAAAGCCATAGTGTGAATAATACCAGCTTGAAAGCAATTTATAAACCTTATTTTATGTGTCTGAAAATACTAAAATACTTTATCTCAGATGAAGAATTAGCCTCCTGTCAGAAAAAATTTAAATTAAGACTTCTTGGTTTACAACTTGGCAAAATCACATCTGAAACCCATTTTTTGAAGCTCTATAAATCAGCAGAGCTTAGCAGAGTACAATTTGTTATTATTGAATGTGAAAATATTTGGATCTAGACTGGCAGTGTTTCCCAATCGTGCCAAGTAAAAGCAATCACCTAGATATTAAATTCTGAAAAAAAAAATCAAAGAATATAAATGCACAGAAAAAAAAGAACCTGTAGCACTATTTCTTTCTAAGAGTATGAATGCTAAAAATAAATGATGGGCAGAATCTATAGAATATGCTCAACCATTTTTTTTGGAGAAGTATAAATATTAAGAGAATGAAAAACTTTTAATCAAGTGTCTACCCAGGAGAGCCACCTTTCTTAACAGTATTTTTGAAATAGAAAATATGTAGAATTTTTCCTTTTCTCATTTTGCTTTTCTGGATAGGAAACTATGGATTTATTTTTGGGAGAAAGAAGGGTGTGTTTGTTTGTTTACTTAGTTGAGAACTGTCCCTAGATATGAGCCTGGTTACATTGGATGCTTCTGCTCAAGGGTCCTTTTGCAGAATAAAACTATAACAGGTATACCCATTGCATAGATGGTTACAAGAGAATCTATTTCACATCTATTGTATCATCAATGGAAAATCAAAGCTTCTATTTTATCATTTCTTATTCTTTAAAAAATGGGTGTAGCTGGTCGTGGTGGCTCACACCTGTAATCCTAGCACTTTGGGAGGCTGAGGTGGGTGGATCACCTGAGGTCAGGAGTTCAAGAGGAGCCTGGCCAACATGGTGAAACCCCAACTTTACTAAAAAACTAGCTGGGTGTGGTTGCAGGTGCCTGTAATCCCAGCTACTTGGGAGGCTGAGGCAGGAGGATCACTTGAACATGGGAGGTGGAGGTTGCAGTGAGCTGAGATCACATCATTGCATTTCAGCCTGGGCAACAGAAACTCTATCTCCAAAAAAAAAGGGGGAGGAGTTTGTCATGTCAAATTAAAATCACATTAATTTGTGATATATTCTGATAAAATCTCTTAAAGAATTGTAGAATATATTTTATCAGGAGTGGTATAATTTACGAGGTTAAAGGAAGCACTCTGGAACCTGACCACTTGGGTTTCTGCCCTAGCTTTGCCATTTACTGTTTGTGTGGCATGGGGGAAGTTATTTAACCTCCCTGAGCCTCAGTTTCCACATCTGTTAAAAGGAGAGTAAAATACTAAGGTTGTAAGGAGACTTAGAAGGTGTTAATACATAAAAGAACTTGGAACATTGGTGGACATGCCTTAGGTTCCAGGAAAGACACAGTTACTCCTGTTTTCTAACTGTAAATGACATAACTTTTAATGCTGGCTTTTTTAGTCTTCAGTAGTTTTGAAATTGACAGAAATAATGTAACTAGACTTTGCTATTTGGAACAGAAAAAAACAAAAAGATCTTAAAGAAAATGACAGAAGATAAGCCATGACAAGTCATCTGATTTAATGCCACTGACCAAAGTCCCCAAGTCCCTTTTGGCACAATCTTAGGCTAATCAAAGCCAGCAAATCATCAATCCCTTGGATAACTGAAATAAAATCCTAAATGTGACTTTATGGGATAACATAAAAATGGAAAATTTTTTATTTTTTTCCTTTTCCTAAAATAATACCTAAGGAAAATAAAGCAACTAGACTATATTTTATTCTTATTTAACCAAAAGATTAGCACAGTGGGTTACTGGTTTTCTTCTACTTTTTTTTTTAATTTTCCATTAAGCAAATTCTTTTAAAACAAATTTGAACTTTTCCCATCCCAGTGATTCCCACGGACAGTTGGCAAAGAATCTTGGATAACTTGCAAAACTGGGATTTTTTCCAGGCATGAGTAACTTGTTAAAAAGCCACTATTTCCTTAATAATAACAGTAAATAGAGTTCACATCCACATAAATCCTCGGTGGCCCACTGGGGAAAGTTTTGTGTGTGTGTGTGTGTGTGTGTGTGTGTGTGTGTGTGTGTGTGTGTGTATGTGTGTGTATATATCTTTTTTTAATTCATAAAACACTTGGCTCTCAATATGTCTGTTTATATTTCACTTCTTAAAAATAAATACGCACATTTATGCCAGTTGAGGTTAAAAGGCATCCTTTTTCCAGTTGTCTGCTGTATGCCAATGATTTTATGATGGATGGGTTTAGAATACCTAGGTAGAATTCTTGAAGAATAGTTTCCTTCAATTTCTTCTAATTTTTTAAAATTTAATCACTATGTAATTAAAATACATGTTTTCATGAAATTGGATTCTATTAGAAAAGCTCAAGTAAATATTTTCAAGACTTACAGGAAAAACGAAATATGTAATTTTAAATTCAAAGAGCAAAGTCAGTTTTCTTTTTGAGCACTGGGATGTAGTGCATGGTAACTGTTAGCAGTTACTATGAGTATAAATCTCCATTTTATCTGTGGATAATAATAAGATTTTCCCATTTATAAGATTTGTTAAGGGAGATGTGCTTTAAAGTTATTATCGTAAAAATTTGTTTTGTAGATGTGTTTGATGAGGCAGGCAGAGGTAAAGAGGGACTTTGCAAGGTCACATAATGATACAGCCTGGGTCAGGGACTAGAATTTACAAGGGGCATTTCTGTCCCATATCATTTCCTAGTGCTGCATCTATACCAGAATGTTCTATAATTCTCTTTATCTGGGTGTTGAACAAACAAACTTCTCTTGTCTTTGCAGTCCTGGACTGCGTATGTTTTGATAACAGGCAGTCCCATGAGATATCTTGCATTTCCTGCTTCCGGTCAGATGTTCCAGAAGAATAACTTCTCTACATATGTTTTTGCGTTTTTGATCACAATCTCAGCTGGAATCAGGAAGTTTGGAGGCAGCATGGAAATGGAAACTCACTGAAAGTCACAGCAACATTGTTTTGACTTTCAAAAATATTTAATTTTCTGGTGGTCCTTAAGAGGATTTTAAAAAGTCCGTATCAGCTATTATCTACTTAAAACTATGCTACTGCTTCAGTTTCTTATTCAAGATACATTTTTATTTAAAAGAATAGGGTTCCTGTTATGCGGGAAAAGATTGCCCAAGATCAGGTACCCAGCCACAGAAAAACCTGAGTTTAGAAGTTTTAAAATTCTTAACTGAGGGCTTAATTAAAACAACATTAGGCATTACCATTGGTTTCAGTTACTTCTTGTGTTCAATATAAAACATAATGTCTTATAATTTCTCTGATGAGAATAATGTATTTAAATAGAGGAAGAAGGAAGAAATGTCTTCCTTCTTCTCAAAAAGCTTAAAGATGAATTCGTAATATTGTTTTTTTAAGCCATTCTAGAAGAAATATTTTGTTCTCAGCTTCACTTTGCTTATTTGTGGTATGTTTGTGTTCAGGTTGTCTAATTAGGATTAACTTAAAATGTGTACGGAATGTTTAGATAGTGACTGGTCCCTAAAATGTGTTAGAAAATGTGAACCCTTTTACTGATGCCCTTTTCCTTTTCACTCCCTTGGAATGCAGGCCTGATACTTTTTAACGGACTGGGATTTTTAGAGACATCAATAAAACACTTCACCTAAGCTGAAGTTGATTCTGTTGTCTGGGAAGATTCAGATTGAAATAGAACAGGTAGAAGGTATGTTTTCCTGCTAATTTCGATCACCATCACTTACATTATTAATGTTTTATTAAATTTAGATGCACACATATGTTCATTGTGGTACTATTCAAAATAGCAAAGATATGAAATCAACCTAAACACCCATCAATCATAGACTAGATAAAGAAAATGTGGTACATATATGCCATGGAATACTATGCAGCCATAAAAAAGAATGAGATCATGTCCTCTGCAGGGACATGGTGGAGCTGGAAACCATCATCCTTAAAAGAAAACTAATGCAGGAACAGAAAACTAAATAGCATATGTTCTCACTTATAAGTGGGACCTACAAGTAGACAACTCATGGATACAAAGAGGGGAACAACAGACACCGAGGCCTATTGGAGGGTGGAGGATAGAGAGGACCAAAAAAAAATAACTGTTGGGTACTAGACTTGGTACCTGGATGAGAAAATAATCTGTACAACACACCCCCATGACATGATTTTGCCTATACAACAAACCTGCACATGTACCCCTGAACTTAAAATAAAAATTTTAAAAATTTAGATAAACTCCTCAAGGAAAATAAACAACAATATATGTTGTTATTCCTAAAATCCTGACACAATCTCCAATTGGAGATCTGGCACAATTGCTGTTGTTTTGCTTCAAACATGGTGGAGAAAGTCAATGGAGAAGTCTCAAATATTCTCTCTCATTCAGCCTCTTTCCTGTGATCCATCTGAAACTTCAGGAGAATTTGCTTTATTGTTGTTTTTTTCTGTCTTTTTTGCCTTTGTCTTTTTATTTTCGGTATCTTTTTAAATGAAAATTCCCATGTGTGGTCATTTTGTTGTTGTTGTTGGTATGGACCACATAAGAAAATAACCAATATTTATTGAGGATCATGTAATCCCTTGTCTCATGTAATCTCATAGCAGTCAAGTGACATAGGTGTTCTTATCCCTGTCTTTTATTATGAGAAAAGGGAGGTTAGTTGTGGTTAAGTTGGGTCAAGTTCATGGATACCATATGGCAAAGCTAAGATTCAAATCAAAGTTTATGCACCTTCAAAGACCCTGTTCTTTCCACTGAATTCCCTGCCCTTCTGTTTCTAGTAAGGGGTGGGATTCTGAGCACCTATCATCAGAGTTAAAGAGCAGAATTCTCCAAGAGTAAAATCCCCCAGGGTAAGCACACACAAATGTGGTTTAAAAATGCAGTTGGAAGGCATTTTCAATCGATGTTAACTTTCTTGGGTGGGATAACTACTTGATGTAGTGAATTCCCTTGCACTTGGAAGAGATGCTCCATGAAGTGTTTAGATGTACAGAACTTGGTATCTGCAGCTTTCTTTCACATGATTCAGCAAAATATTAATCATCGATGAATCCAGCTGCTGGGTATTTAGGTGTTCATTGTACTAATCTTTCATGGCTTTCATAGACTTGAACATTTCCAAAATAAAAAGCTGAGGATAGGGGTAACTTACATTAATTTTGGATAACAGAAAATCTTAGTCCACCCACTGTGACCCAGAGAATCAACTTTCCTATATCCTGACTTTCCTATATCTTCATTTGTAATCAATGTTGACAACAACAGTTTTAAATTTCTGATTTATAGAAGACAGACTAGGCAAGTAGATGTTCTACTGTTGGTGATTATGAGTTTCAGTGTTGTTGAGTATTACAAACCAAAATGTTATGCCAGATTTCGGGATCCTTTGAGTAGTAGTGAAGCTATCAATTGGGTTCATGGGTACTATTAAAAATTTAGTTTCCCCTGAGCTTGGGGTTTTTGGTTGACTGTCCTGTTGCTACCTAGGAACATATTTGAGCTTACTAAATGCTGAATTTAGTTAACTGTAGGACTCCATGAGCCCCTGGGGCTTTCTTAGGATAATGATTCATACTTACGAATAAGAGTAGAGAAAAAAGGAAGACAGCTTAAGGGTATGTTGAAGAAAGTGAAAATGTGAATTCCAATGTTAAGCACCTAATATTATATACATCAGTTACCGTAAGAGAATTTCTTCTTTACTTTCCCCTCCCCTTCCCCTTCCCTTCTCTCTCCTCCATTCCCAAAGTAAGTACTTATCATACCGCTTTCATAAAGTAAGAGTTTCAAATTCAGAGTTTTAGTAAAGACCAGTAGACTCTGGATTCACTCTCACATCATTAGTTTCCACAAACATGTATTGAGTGCTTCTTATGTGTCAGCCACTGGTTCCTGCCAACAAGGAGATTGTTTAGTAAGAGAGATTTTAGCTTCAGAAACTATGCTTTGTAAGGAAGGCAGAAAGCTACACAGGAAGCACACATTTATTTGGCACCAACTATGTGTGAAGCATTAGACAAACATCTTTAAATTATATTTAGGTCAATCTCATTGAGATATGGTTACAGAAGAAATAGAAGATATAATTACATTGAGCTCCTCATCTGGTTGAGGAAAGACAACTAACAATGTTAAAAAATATGGTCATTAAAAGGCAATGGCACTGGGAGTCTGGGTACCCTGAATCTAGTAGCATCTCATCTCTAAATCCCACCACATCTCCATGTCTTATAGTCCTCATTCAAGCTGTCCCATAGACCGACCTAAAGAATAATAATACAGACAGTTATGCCAGAATATTTGATCAACAGAGCATGCCTAATCAATTTACATGGAGAATACAGTTCTCTGCAGGGCTGATGTTCATGGTGGACCTATGCAATTCAAATAATTCTTATCTCAAAGATGGGGATAGTGAAATATGAGGCCGAGTGCAAGGCAGGAAAGACAATCTGGTCTTGGGAAGCTAAGACACAGACAACAGCTTTTCTAGGAGTCATCTGACTGAATCTCTCTGGAGCAGGTGAACAACATGGATACCAATTAAGTGGGAGGGTCCTGGAATCATGGCCACTGTCCTGGAAATTCCAGCTGAAGGATGGAGGACCCTCACTGATATTTAAGCCAGAGTAGGTAGGTGCAATCAGGTGGTACCACAGTGCATATGGAACCTGGGTGGACGGGAATCCCATGGTGACACTCTGAGACTTCCTGGCTGAGTCACTCTGCATGCTGGCCCAGGTCTCTTCAACATCCTCCCCATAACATACCCCCACATCTTATGTTACTGAATTTCATGGCTCCTATTTATCTCACTATGGCAAAGCTTTGCCTTAATTTTCTTAAGATTATACACATCCCAGCCATCTATTTTTTCTTTTATTTTTAGCTTTCTTTTATTTTTGCATAAAAGAAAGAGAGACTGGGATATGTTACAAAGTCACTTCAGAAATACTGACACCACACCAATACTTTTCCCTTTAGACAACTAAGGATTGAAAGAAAACTAGCTAAACTATTATGTGTCAAATTAAGAGCATAATAAATCTCTTTATTACTGATATAAAATAATTTTAAATATGCATTGTTAAAGCAAAAGTCTATCCTATATATGTATATATACACATACACACACACGTGCACGTGCACACACACACATTGTACAAATGGATACATATAAATTTGCTTATTGCATCTGAGTAAAAAGATCTCCAGAAGATTCACAAAAAATTTATAGGATGAGAAAGGAATGAATTGAACACAAGAGTAAAAGGGTAATTTTTACTGCATTAGCTTTTGAAATCTAAATCAAATGAATGTAATACTTATTCAAAAAATAAGTGAATGTGATACTTATTCAAAAAGTAAATAAAATGCAATTTTCTTGAAGTGAAATAATTAAAAAGGGGGTGACTTTATGATTACAGATTTTCAGACATTATTGTTCTGTTTTTAAATCACCTGAAATTTTCCTATGCTATACTTTGGAAAGCAATTGAAATAATTATTATAATAAAATATTTGACATAGTTTCTGCAACTTTCAAAATACTCATTAAATATGGTACCTCTTAAGAGATATAGGTTTACTTCTTTTTTAAAATAGGTCTTCCTTTTGAGATTTTAGGTTCCACAAAATCACAGCCTTCAGCAGATGATTGGAGATATCTTCCCAAATAGTGGGGACAGACTTGATAAAGGGAAAAACTGAATATAAATTTTTAACAGAGTAGTTTCTGTTCCAAGGACTAGCACTCAACTGTAATTAACTTCTAAGCTATTTTTGCCAAATTAGTGCAGCCACTGTACATTTTTAGCCTCTTATGCTATCTTGATATCCTTAATGTCATCTCAAAACTATTTTTATACTATGTATTATTAAAAAATCCAACTTGGGTATTTGGTAGGTTAAGATATGTGAGAATAAAGCTTCATCCTCAACAGATGCCCCACTTAGGCATAACAATCTAATTCTATTTAATTTAGTCACTGGCACCCTTGCCTTTCCCTGTCAAAGTGAATCAACCTGAGTGCTAATTTTTGAAGCAAAACCTCTGTGATCATTTCACTCATGATTTAATCCAGATCTAACCTCGGGCCTTTAGAGGTTCAAGGTCAATGACCCAATTTACTCTGCCATCCGCCTCTGTATCAGTAACCATTGTTATTCCTTGCAAGGCTTTTACTACATAAATTATTTCTTCTGTGTATAGTCCCAGCAAATTACGTGGGCAGTTAAAGGTGATTCCAGATTGCAACTTGAAGAAACTTGGCAAGAGGTTTTGGCTTCTCTGGCTTTTGATAAACACAGCAAAAACAGTATTGAATGCAATCTCTGCCTCCATTAGCAGAAGCCAAAGAGGAAGAAATTAATTAACTTTCTCCAATGAGAAGAAACTAGTCATTGGCATCTTTGCCAATTGTAAACTAATTGTTCTACAAAGAAATCCCGGAGCTTAAACACACCATATAAAATCAGAAAGGAAATAAAGGTATGGGTAGCACACTAAATGTTTTTACAGATTTGAGCTCATACATGAGCTCAAATCTGGGCCCCTTATTTTCCTTTTTTTTTTTTTTTTTTTTTAAACAACTAATGTTTCTTTGGTCTCCTTCAGCCACAGCAGTTAATACATTTTGTGAATTTCCTTTTATGTTTTAAATAATTTTTCCTTCCCTGGTGTCTCACCAGCACATCTGCCGGGAGCAGCAGGCACGTTGGAGAAAGTCTCCTTAAGTAAAGGAGCTATCCCAGGGATGCACCAGCCCCACTCGGGGAATTGTTGCTCCAGGGCTTTACCCCTCCCAGGAGGAGTTAAACTGGGTTTCTGTGTCAAAGATGTTGAATGAAATTGGGAGTGGAATTGTTAAAATTGGAAATGACCTATTTAACTACATGCACGTTCCCTATGACTAGTATAAATATGTCCAACTTTCTAATTTTCTCATCAGAATGAACTTATCATAGACTTTGATGCAGAAAGTCTTTTTAACAATGTGTTGAAGGAAAAAGAACACGCATGATTGATCTTTATAAATCCATAGCATCTTTATGACTTCTGATTCTCTGTCTTAATATGAAGAACACAAAGATGGCTTACATCCCACTGAAGCTTAGGGAAGAAAACATAGTGGGTTGGGAGGTGCTAAGACAGGTAATAGAAAAGCTTGTAAACTCTATTTATTTTGGCTCCTTTACAGATCAGAAACAGAATGCATAGTTATCTGACAGTTACAATATAATGCTGCACTGTAACTTACTTGCCAAATTCCATTGCTCTGTGTGCACAATTTGAATTTTTCATAAAATTTCATACTTACAAAATCACATAATAATTTTCATTTTACCCTTCCTAAATCAGTCAATCATTAGCTACAAACCTAAGGAAGGCCCAAAACTTATTGCTAGGGAGAGTTAAATAGTATTCCCTATGGACAATGATTACAATTTTATTAAAAAGACATGTAAATATCTTGGTATCAACTTATTTGTTACTTTAAGGAACATATTTTCAAATGTCCTAAAAGCAGAAATGCAGAGATAAGGCAGAGATTATTTAAGTGAAATCCACTAAGAGGCTGCTATAATGTATTCTAATTAGACTTGTTACGAGTAGACATGCATGTTTCAGGTTGAGGTCTCTAACAACTATTCAAAGAGATTCTGCATTTAGAATTCAAAAATGCATAACAAATTTTGCATGGACTACAGACAAATACATGTTTCAGCTAAAAAACTCTTCAGAAATGGCATGAACCTCATATAGCTTTTTTCTTTTCAACAAAAGAATATTTTGTTTTTAGAAAATAGGATTACTCCCACCTCAACTTTTTTTTTTTTTTTTTTTTTGGTTATGTGACCTTTAAGAAAAGGTTGTGCTATATATTTCAGCCACCAAGTATTGAGAAAATTGCATTAACAGTAAAATAATATTCTTACTGCCAAATGTACAAATATTCACTAACAGCAATCTTATTCTCCAAGGCCCAGAGCAGTGCTTCATCATGCTAGCATGGCCACTGTGACAGAAGGCTTCCCTGAAATCCATCCGCCTCTCTGTCATTCACAGCTTTCTTATTCAAACCAGCTCAGCACCCTCACTGGCTGGCTGACCCGTGGCCCTGGCCCTGCAGTACTCAGTGGGCAGAGTTCCTCTGGGACCTTCTGTCCTGGCTTGACTGGTGACTCTCACCATTGGGACTGCTGTCCATGAATTTTTTAGGACAGAAAGTGGGGACTAACAGAAAAGCTGTCTCACAGGCTAGTTATAAATAAAACTAATACAAACACACATAGGTATATTTATTTGTATTTGCAATGAGTTTGTTTATAAATGCAATATGTATTTTTTTAAAAAAAGTATGTTCTTTGGAAAAATATTATTTCTTGATGGAATTTATTTTTAATCAGGCTACAGAGGAACTCAGGTAAATGTTGATTATGCGTATAGGCCTCAGATTTTATTTGTTTTACAGGATGAATATCCAGTAGGCTTAAATGAAGGTCTAAATAAATAGATTACTTCTGAGTCTTCAACTAAATGAAGAGCAGAGTGATGAACTACAATATGATGTTATTTTATATGATTTTCATTGGTAGCCAGTATATTCAAGTAGAACTTTTTAAGTGGAACCTTCAATCTTTTTCACAAAATTCACAGTTCGAATGGTTTGGACGTGTGGGCCTGTCTGTGCGTGCTTTTATTTTCTTTCCCTGTGCTGCCCCAGCTATGACTGGGAGGATCAAATCCACAGCAAGTTCATTTCTGGGCCAACTCTGCCAAATTATAGGGCTTATAACAGCAAACCCTGATTTAAGTTCCTAGTGTGAACTTGTCCGCAACTCTTGGGGTGAAAGGCCAGTTCATATCCATTAATTAGTCTAATCCATCTCAATCCATTTTATTTCATACCTTTCAGGGAATACAGTTATGTGAGCTATATTTGGATAAAATAATGCTATCAACTTCAGAAATACATTCATTCCTTGGAAAATGATTACTACCTAGCTATGCTTTAATTTTTTCCCCAAGATTAGAATTTTAGGTTTTGTATATGGATTCTTGGTGATAATGGAGTAACTTCATGTGAAACAGCAGTGGGCAGATTATTCTATGGGCACTGAACTAAAATATTAAAATCAGAAAGATCACATGATTTTGTTAAAGACTATGCAGGCTGGAATTCCGGAAAATAATTTGTCTTACATGTAATGACTTTCTTTCCATTGTAGAAGTTCCATAAAACTGTTAGATTTCAAAACAAATTAATTTATGTCTATGACTTGAAATTTTTACAATTTAGATATTTAAATACCAGAGCTCCATTTAATGGTATGAACAGGTTGTAGAGATTTGTTAATTTGAAATTCCATTTGGTAACAGACGCGATAACTTGTCTGGCATTAAAACTGAGTTTAAGGTAATCACTGCACTTGCTCTTTTGTTCTAAGTGCTTTACAATCCTTAATTCACATAAAACATCTGTGAAATTTAGTTAAGAGTGTGGTGAGTAAAATTTAATCCCTGTTTTTATACCAGCATGTTCGGAAACATGCTTACATATATTTGAATCTTGCTTGTGTGAAAAATACATGTGGGAATCAATGGAAAACCGTTTTAGTGATATCCTAAACCTTTAGGGCAATAGAAGATTAATGTGCTAACAGAATTAAAACTATGCCAAGCTAAAGATTCTTTCCTTAATTGATTTTGACACCAATTGGAGGAATAACTGCAGAAACAAATGGAAATTTGGAAAGTATTAAGTGGCCAAATACGTCTTTGCTTAAGAGAACGACTGGTTTCTTTTCTGTGACATGAATTAAAATGGTTCTTTTGTTGAGAACATTCCTGTTAGGCAGGAATGGTGAGTGGGTGGCAGTGCCCAACTATCGCCTCCCGTATCAAATGGAGACAACCTTAACCAGTCCTGCTTTTTCCAGCAGGCCTGGGGTCAGCCCCAGCTTCTTCTCAGCTCTGTACCCTGGCAGCTGTCATCAGAGATGCACAGTTACACACCAGCAGGGTCTTTGGTGAAGTTCCTTTGATAAGTGATAATAAGGCAAATGCTTCAGAAACATTTTCCAGTGTGGATGTAATAGAAAGGTTAGCATTAATAAAGCTACCGGAGAATGTGACATAGAATGTTTCACATAAATTTTATCTCCCCACTTACTAATCTGGAAATGTTTATCTACTACTTTCTATCACAAGGCACTAAGCTAGACACTGAGATAGATGCACACAAACTTTAATTCTTTACGTCCCAGTCCCTTCCACAAAGGATTTATATTAGTTCACAAAAATGTACACATAGGTGTACGTGTATGTATGTGCATATGTATATGTGTGTGTGAATATAAGGTAAATACAAATAATGGAAGGACTTCTGGTAAAGGATGTGGATAAGAAAAACGTTAGACTAGATCAAGACTAATATGCAAGGCATAATTTCCATGAGGATATTGTAAAGTTGAGGAAAGTAAAATTGTGGCCTCAAATTTACTTTCTAGAGATCAAAGCAAAGTGGGAAATGTAACCAGTTACAAAGATTTATAAATTAATAGGCTACATGCTAAAACCAAGTTAGGAGAGATTTTCGAATTATTGAGATGAGAGGGAAAATTGTCCCTTGGATTCTCATTGAGAAAACACTGTACTTTATGACGGGTGGGAGACTTGCCAACATCTACACAATAATTAAAATATTCACTTCGATGTGCCCATTGTTTTTTTAGTCCTTAAAGTATTCCAGTGACTTAACATCCAGGAAAAATACAGTAAAAGCAAGTCTGTGAATACATAAAATATTGCAGGAAATCTAACTCTCTTTTCATCTTGCCTGAACCCACTGCAAAATTTAAAGAACTGCATTTAAATCAAACCCCATGGAGGTGATCATTCTGGTGCATGTGGGAGGTGGTGGAAAATGACTATAGGGAGTAGATATCCACACTCCTATTCCCGACACAGTGACTGTTGTTTTTCATCCGTGTTAGACGTGAGACTTCTGAGTAGTGCATCTCGCATTAAGATATTTGGTAAGCATAAAAGAGAGCAAAGAATTTCTGGAGGCCATCCTAGGTAAAGATCTGAAATACAGATACCCATGTGGAGCTGATTAAACAAACATCATAGGTTGGGCACGGTGGCTCATGCCTGTAATCACAGCGCTTTGGGAGGCCAAGGCAGGTGGATCATGAGATCAAGAGATTGAGACCATCCTGCCCAAATGGTGAAACCCCATCTCTACTAAAAATAGAAAACCTAGCTGGGCATGTTGGTGCATGCCTGTAGTCCCAGCTACTTGGGAGGTTGAGACAGGAGAATAGCTTGAACCCAGGAGGTGGAGGTTGCAGTGAGCTGAGATTGCCACTGAACTCCAGCCTGGGTGACAGAGTGAGACTCTGTCTCGAAAATAAGGAACATCTTAATGCCTTGACAAGTAATCCTGTGTGGAGCAGTGGGAAAGTCCTTTTGTCATATGACAGATATGTTCTCCGCCTCAGCCTAGAGGAGTAAGATTCTTCTACAGGAACTGTTCCTAGTCTGCTCCAGATGAGGAAACTGGTCCTCAGGGCCCCCAGGTTCCACCTTGCACAACAGTTTTCTCCAGGAAGGATAATATGGATAATCTATGACCAAATAAGTTTGGGAGTCAATGAATAAAACAAAGTTCAAACAGTTATTTTCTTACAGGATTTCTTAAAGCCTTAACTAGCCTAATGTGAACTGCAAATCAGCAAGAATAGTATGGCTTTTTGATACTGATTCAATTAAGGGTCCCTGTTTTCATGAAGTATCTCACTGAACTAGCTTTCTACGCAGAGTCCTGTAGCACATCGCTTAGCATTTTAGCCTAGAACATTCTCCTAGTGAGCATTTCCAAACTCACCGATAACCTTGATATGGTTCTTCATGTCCATGTAGTATAAACCAACTTGCCTTCCCAGGTACAGTCCTTGAGCACACAGTCTGCAGATGAGCTCTGAATTCAAACCACAATTAAATCCTGAATCCACCATTACCTTGGGCAGGTTCTTGTGCCTCACTGAGCCTTGGCTTCTTTATGTGTAAAATGGCAAAAATGAGGTCCACCCAGCAGGTTTACTCATGTGCAAATAGCACCAAGAAAAGTGTCTAGGATTTTGAGACACCCACAAGGGGATAACAAGGCAACCGGGAAGTCAGGGAGGGCTAAAGTTGTTGCCTAAACTGTATCTTGAAAGACAAATAAAATTGATTCAGGAAGAAAAGCTGTCGAAAGAACATAGGAAGGCTTCCCCTTCCAAGACTGTGGTCTCTCAGTAGAACATGTAAGAGGTGACAAGACACTTAGAATTGCCAGTATGCTGGACATGGCTAAGGTATAAATTCTTAAGTTTGGCTGCTAGCATTTTTGACAATATCAGTTTACCTGACACTTCAAATTACAATCTAGCTTTTAAAAGTGAAAACCAAACTTATTGTTTCTAAACCAAAGTATTTAATTTTTAGTTGAAAGGGGGGAAGTATGTTATGAAATAATAGAAAAGTGACCACATGAAAGGGTTTGAACTGGTAAATAACATAAGAAAAATGAATAGCTTTTCAACTAAGCCCTACCCAATATTTTGGCTCTAAGTAAATCTTGAAATCAAGTAAAGATTCACAGCGTTTTATTATTCTTTTCCTTCTCAAGCCAGAATAATTAGTTTTAGGAAAGAAAATACAATAAAGGCAAGTATTGTCTGACTGATAGTTTCATTTCATTTTTCTCTGCTTCTCATCTTCTGCCAAACCTAGGAATGGAATATTGGTTTGTGGATTCTTGAGCCAGAAGAGACAAAGGAGATGATAAGAGGATAAATGAGTGTTAGACTCAGTGTTTTTCATGCCTCAAAATGTCTTCTCATATTTATACATGGTAAGAAGTGAAAAGCCCTTAGGCAGGATATCAGATTCTCTGAAAACTTCTCAATTTCTAGATCATGTGTTTGAATCTAGACTATAAAACAGCACAGGCTAAGACAATATACAAGATCAATAGAGAACTTTCATTTGAACAAAGTTTTGTTATTTAATTTTCCATTGTAAATGACACCTTGTATTTTGGTCTTTTAAGAGTATAAAATGTATAAACCATGTAAGACTTATACTGTTCTATAGAATAGACTACTCATTAGAAATAAAACAACCATGAACAAAAAGATAGAAGAGAAAGGTGGGCTTAGTAAATTCAAACAGTGCTTAGAAAATTCACAAAATTGAGCTACTACGATCTTGGGAAGGAACCCTGTGGAAGTGTTAAAACATTTTGTTAAAAACCAGGTTTGCTGTATTTATATCCTCAATTCCTTAGCTCACTGTCAATTCACCAAATATAAATGTACAGATAACAAAGTGATACTGTGATTGCTAAATCTTGGATTCTCTAATATAATACTGTAGAGAGAGAATCAGGCCAAATACATAGGCAAGTGATCTGAACTTTCATTCTGTTTTCTTATATTTAAAGAGAAATAAAGTACACTTTCTAGCCCCATCACAGAGAGTTTGTGAAAACTAAATGAGATGATGAATGTGAAAACACTTGTAAAATTGCAGTCATATTATTAATATTAATACTATTATTACTCAATTCAGTCACTTTCTAGATCATCTGGCTGCTCACTGAAAATTGTTCTGAAGAAGGGAAGGCTGAAATCAACTGTCAAATTAAGATGCAGAATTAATCTGTGAATTTTTTTCTTCTACCAGATATCCCTGATAATTGAAAACGGATGTATAATTCCATTTGTAAAAATGGGAAGAGAAGCTCTGACACTGACTTACTGAGTTGCCAGTAAAATAAATGTACCTTTGATGGGTTTAAGATAAGGAGACCTGGAAAGGTGGCCAGATGAGTGAATCTGCTCTTTTTAACTTTGTGGCTGAAGTGTGTCTACAGACAATGTGAAGATGCGGTAGAGTGCCAAGTAAACACTTGACACAGTAAAGTAGTCCCTTCCCAAAATGTTCTCAGCTTGTGCCTACTCAATCCCTTTTGAGTAGGTATAATATTGTAGAGAGAGAATCAGGCCAAATACATAGGCAAGTGATCTGAAATGTGTCTCAGAAACATTTGTTCTGATAGAAATGTTTCTGAGACTCGCCAAATTATACTCTGGTAAGAAGGGGATGTTCTGAAGAGTAGAGATACCAATGCCATATTTCCTCCTAGTGTGATTGTCTCAACTACAAGAGCGAAGTAGAAACTCCAAGAGAGGCCAAAGAAATGTCACCACTGGTAAAGAGTCCTAATAAATGCATAGATTTAGAACCTTATTTATGCTGAGATTCATTTAGTGAGCACACTTGCTGTCTAAATGCTGGAACAAACTGTTTCTTTTTGCTGGTTTAATAACTCCAGAGACCTGACTAGTTGTAAAGGGTAAAGAGTTGCTTCATTCACTTACAATTCAGAGTCACGTTTCTCAGACTTGGATAAAGTGGTATTAATAAAACACTTACACAAACACAGTCAGATCTTCGAGTTAAGTGGCTTTTAGCACTGCCTTTAGCTAAGTGAGGCTGAAAAACTATCCTGAATCAAGGCTGGCCAAAACAAAATCTTTCTCCCTGTGGTTCATTAGTTGCCTTCTTTCTTAAAGTATATACCCTTAGGTCACATACATTCAGGGAATTTGCATACCTGGCCAATCATATTAAGATATTTTACACTGATGTTGTATCTAGCCAGAGATACTATTTCTTTGCATAGAACAGATTCAGATGGGCTGTTTCACCAAATCTGGACATGGGAATTTGTACAGAGTAAATCATTAAATGGCCAAGAGAATTCCTTATATTGCCAAACAGGAAGGAAAAAACAACCTTTATTTCGATGGCATTCAGGCCGAAGTGAACTATGTTGGCTTTTAGCAGAGAATGTGGCAAAAGAGGCCAGAATGCCTGCAATGTATCTCTTACCTCTTCTTTTCTCTTCAGTGTCTTCCCGTGTTAGCAAAACTACACTCAAGTTAGCGGATTAACAGTGTAGTTTACATGCTGTGTCAGCTAGAGCCCTAGATTTTCCATCAAGGTCATTGGTGACTGCCATGGTCTTCAATGAAGGAGGAGCCAAGAATCTGCAAAGTTGGGTCTCTGCTCTCAAACACAGCAGTTCTGTTTTTGCATACTGTATACATTAGATCTCCACTTTAAGCTTTTGATGAGAAAAATACCTCTAGAAAAGAGTAAAACTTGAAAAGTATTTTCAGAGTCCAAAAGCACTGCTTTTCTACGGGGCTATTGCTTTATCTTGCTATAGTCAGCACCCAGACTGACACTAAGAGCATATAATATATACAGAGAAGATTTACCTCCATTTAGTTCTGAAATATTTAATGTGTCCAAAGTCACTGAGTAAATCGAGCAGATGGTCCTTCAGATTCTAAGTTGTGTGTCTGGTCCAATTATAATCCTGCCATTCCATGTGATGGTTCCAAAAGACTTGTAAGGGCCACTTTCAGGTGCAAGGTGGTAGGTGCCAGATTTAGCAACTATTTGCCACATGCTTATATTAACATGGTATTTGTTTATCTGCAATTCAATTTTAACTAGGCATCCTATATTTTATCTGCCAACCCTATATGGTAGAAAAGTTGCAAGGATTGAGGAAGTCAGTATTTGGTGAAGAAATTAAATCATTTTGTATAGACCACATTTTAAAGGATGTGTCAAGTAAAGACTACAAAAATGCATAGTTTTGATGGCATAAACAATGGTCAGGAAAATCTGTTTTTGGTGTTCTGTTTGTAAGAACTTGGAACAATAACATATTTGTAACCAGAGCTGGCCAAAGCACATATTTGGAGCACCAGTGAAACAGGAGAGAAAGATCAGCTTAGCAGAGTTTATCAAGAATTTTGCAATCAGAAAATCCATCAAAGCACGAATAATTTGAATTTTGGGATTTCACATGTGCGTGCACACATACACACACACGATAATTATTTAAAATAGCTTTGAAAAAGAATATTTTAAAATGTTTATCTGAAAACCTGGGAAGTTGAATGTGCACACCCCTAATCACTGTTCATTTTTGTTTCTTTTCCTGGGAAGACTGCAATTACAGACTCCAGTACGTAAACGTATACACAAATGGGCTGGCTCTTAGCCCCTTCTTTTCCATCCTAGTGTTTAAAAGCTGTTCCAAACCACCTACCCCACTCACTGCACTGTGCATTGATTGGTACTTTCCTCCTCTAAGTTATCATGGCCTTCCTATTCTCCTTTATCTGAAGTGCCATTCTCCCCAACCCTATCTTATTTAAGTTGTTCAGAAATGCATCTTAGACTAAACTAATCCATACTATATCTATCTATCTATCTATGGAGACAGAGAGAGAGAGAGAGAGAGACAAAGGAGAGAGAGAGAGAGAGAGAGAGAGAGAGAAAAAGGAGAGAGAGAGAGAGAGACAGAGAGAGAGAGAGAGAGAGAGAGAGAAAGAAAGTCTCACTTGTCACTCAGGCTGGAGTGCAGTGGCACACGATCTTGGCTCACTACAACTTCCATCTCCCAGGTTCAAGCGATTCTCGTGCCTCAGCCTCCTGAGTAGCTAGGATTACAGGTGCCTGCCACCATGCCCAGCTAATTTTTATATTTTTAGTAGAGACAGGGTTTCACCATTTTGTCCAGGCTGGTGTCAAACTCCTGACCTCACGTGACCCACCTGCCTTGGCCTCCCAAAGTGCTGGGATTATAGACATGAGCCACCATGCCTGGCCAACTCATGGATATTAAAGTATGGCTGTATTGATGCATTAACTCTTTCAGGCACGTTTGCATTTTTAAATTGGAGATAGAGCTAATCAAAGCAAGGATTCTGGATATAGTCATCTGAGAATGGGTGGGTTGGGTATCTTCTTCCTGTTATCCATTTACACAGGAAAAGGCCTTGATACAGAAGAGTATATGTAAAAGCACCTTAAGAGTATCTATTTGCCACGGAATCTGAAGTTCAAGATAAAATGGCTCTTTTATTTTTATCTACGTGGAGTAAGAGTTGAGGAAACATGGGATAGATTTGATTGTGAACTCTGCTATTAAACTAAAAAATAGCTAATTTGCCAGCTGTCTTTTATTAATAAGTCAAAAATAAAATCCTGAAACTGCTTAAGCTTCAACTTAAACTTTTTGGCACTGTCCTCTGGGTCCAAAGAGAAAAACACAGAATGAGGTCAAGTTGAACATTGTTGTATCAACCATCAAATCACTGATCCCACTGTCCTCTTCACAAAGAGTGATATAAAGTATGAGTTATACACATGCACAAACCATTTAATCTATTTGTTGCATTTTAAAATTGCATCCTTTGTGCAAAGCCTCTGGGTAGAAGTATAATTAAATCATTCATTACAATATATTCTTAGAATATAATAGCAACCATAGTAACAAATAAAAAGCTCGCCTCTAAACCAATCAATTTTATGTTATTACTTCAACTGGCAGGCTTTACCTTGTGGAACTTTCTTACAATTTTGGTTTTATCTCATGGCCTATGATAGAATACTGGGGCTCTATCTGAATTTACGAGAGGAGTGAGGAAGGGAGCCAGGGAGTGCAGGCATCCTTTTCAGAAAAATGCATCCGGTTTTTGTGAACACAAATTGAGACAATTTGTGACTTTGGCTTTTTTTAAAAAAGGAAACATATATAGATTTTAAAAAAAACCCTTATTAAACTGTTTGGCTCATTTTTAAGATTCTTTAAGGGAAGAAACAAATGGGCACATCAACCTTTAGAGTTTGTGCTAGTATTTTTTTTTTTTTTTTTTTTTTTTTTGAGATGGAGTCTTGCTCTGTCACCAGGCTGGAATGCAGTGGCATGATCCTGGCTCACTGCAACCTTCGCCTCCCATGTTCAAACGATTCTCCTGCTTCAGCCTCCTGAGTAGCTGCGATTACAGGTATGCACCACCACATCTGGCTAACTTTTGTAATTTAGTAGAGGCGGGGTTTCACCATTTTGACTAGGATGGTCTCCATCTTCTGACCTTGTGATCTGCCCACTTCAGCCTCCCAAAGTGCTAGGATTATAGACGTGAGCCACTGTGCCTGGCCTTGTGCTAGTATTTCACATGCTTCCTAAACTTTGATTCAGCTTCATCTTTTTTTTTGTAGCACAACTAATATTTGCATATCTTAAGGTTTCCCTTTTTTCTAACCCTAACCTTGTCTGTTTCTATACTTTATCATAAACTTGTATTTTTCATCTTCTATGTTGGTTCATGTTGGCTGAAATATACTAATGCATGCTCTGTGATGAGTTGGAAGCATCAATTTCTCCATATAAATTATGGAGAAATTCTAAATCCATTTAGTTGAATTCAAACTGGAGATAGACATATCTGGGTAGGTACATATATACATATGTATATGTTTATACAAACATACATGCATACACACATACATACATACATAAATGTATTAGGCTATCTTAATACTAACTAGAATGGTACAATTAGTTATCTATTACTGTGTAACAAATTAGGGCAAACTTAGCAATTAAAAATGATACATTCATTGTTTCCTAGTTTCTGTGGGTCAGGAGCTTAGGTATGGCTTTACTAGGTCCTCTATTTCAGGGTATCTGACTAGATAGATGACCATTGAGATTCCAGCTGGTGCTAGGGCCTTGTCTGAAAGTCCACTTCAGGAGAATGATCCACCTGTAAGCTCATTCCAGGTGTTAGCAGAATCTAGTATCTGGAGAGCTGTTTGACTGAGGACATTCAATCCTTGCCAACCTGGCCTTTGCAACATGGCCACTTATTTTATTAAAGTATATAAATCCAGAAGGCAATACAAAGGGTCTGATAGCGAAAGGAAGGTCTCATCTTTTATAATTTAATCACGGAAGTGAAATCCCACCACATTTATCATATTCAGTTGGTTAGAAGCAATCACCAGCCCAGCTCACACTCAAGGAGAGAGAACTACAGAAGGAAAGGAATACCAGAAGGTGAGGATCATTGGCAAGGGGCATGGGTACATGCCAGTGTCAGCCTGCCTCAAATGGGTGGATAAGAAAATGGTAGAGCAAAAGGCATGCCTCCTGTCTCATTGTCAGTAAATCTTACTTTAACTTAATCTTGTACAAAGGTTTTATAAAAATGTTACTCATGCATATTATCTTGAGATTTTCTTAGCCACAGATTTTACTTAAGTAATAACATGGACCTTACAGTGAGTATTGGATCACCAATCCTATTTCCTCTTCCAGTAGAAACAACTGTTTCTCAGCCTACCTTGCATGGACATAACTGGCTCAAGCCAATGGAATGTAGGCAGAAATGAGGTTTGGCTCTCCTAACTGGGCCGTGAAAACACACGATGGGAAAAAGCCTGGGTCCCTGGTTATTGCTCAAATGAGAGCCCCCAAAAGACCTGCCTGACTTGCATCAGAATACGACTTGAGTCTGGGCACGGTGGCTCACGCCTGTAATCCCAGCATTTTGGGAGGCTGAGGCAGGCAGACCACTTGAGATCAGGAGTTTGAGACCAGCCTGGCTAACATAGTGAAACCTCACCTCTACTAAAAAATATAAAAATTAGCCAGGTGTGGTGGTGTGCACCTGTAGTCCCAGCTATTTGGGAGGGTGAGGCAGGAGAATTGCTTGAATCTGGGAGGTGGAGGTTGCAGTGAGCCAAGATGGCACCAGTGCACTCCAGCCTGGGTGAAAGAATGAGACTCTATCTCAAGAAGCAAAACAAAACAGAATACGACTTGAGCTAGCAATTAATCTGTATTTTGTCCCCTGATACTTATCCTGGTTTATTTAGACCCCAGAAATGACAGTAGTGATTGTCATCTACAAATATATCACCAAATAAGACACTCATATTTCTATAATAATAATTCTGACACCCAACATTTATTGAATAATTGGATGTGATTGGTTCTCAAGCTTTTGTATACATTAAACTATTGGACAGTCACAAAACACAAGAATAGCGATATTATCCCAGGTTACAGATGGAGAGAACACCTTAAATGAAAATCACTATAGGGAGAAAAATGCATATGTTTGGAAAATATACTTCTAGAAGCTGCTTAAAAGTAACAGTGAGACCACAAGAAAATTATGATTGCTAATTTGCTCTGCATAAGAAAAATGACAAAAAATTTGAGGTTCCAGAAGGAAAAGCCCAGGAGAGAATAAATAAGAGAACAAATAGAAGTGAGTAGACAGTGGTAGAGAAAAAAGGGTCTCCTGGAAGCAATGTGTTGTAGGGCCCTTTCTTCACTTTCTCAAATAAATCTTTCATAATTTTTACATTGCTTACCAATGTATATGTGTGGAGGGGATCTGTAAGTGTGTTTTTGTATAAGTAGGCTTTATTAGAGATCTCGAAAAGCATAAAAATGGTAACTTCCAAGATCAGGCCATAGTTGTCTACACGACAAAGTGAAGCACAGAAATTCTAACTGATGAGAACAAGGGCAGGCAGTCATTAAACTGAAAAGTCAGATTTCAAGATGCAAACCCAGATGGGTTGGGCTCTAAAACCTCTCTCCTTAACCTATACACTGCAAACTCTCTCTTCCTTTCTATAAAAATTGCTCTTTCTGACCAGAAGGAATATTTTAAGAATGATGCATAAATAAAATAGAGAGAAAGAAATGAAATATGATTTAGTTCCAGAACCAATGCAAAAATTGGAATAATCAGAGATTAAAATGGAAAAGATTGTATTAGAGAGATGAAGGCCTTAAATAATAGTTAGAAAAGAAGACCATAGATTTCTGGAGATTAAGTAAAAATAGCATGAAAGGTCTTGGCAGCCATTTGGCCTTTAGTGTTGAGGAAGAAGAAATCAAAGATGACTTTGAGGTTCTTAATTCCAGTGATTAGAAAGATGCAGTGCAAATGAATCAAGGTGAAAAAATAGAAATTAATTTTTCATTCAATTTAATTGAAACAGTTACTGAGCCCTACTACAAAGAAATGTGTTTGACATTGTCCAGAGTCACGTGATGCATAAATCATGGCACCTAGAAGGTGAGCGTGATGTTGTTTTGGTGGTTGAGTGTCATATGCTTTGAGAAATTTAAGGAGAAATCCTTAGAGGTGATAATTTTGTTGTCTTCTACATAGAAGCATAGTTTAAAATAATGGAAGGGATAAGATTACCCAAGGATGGAAACAGCAACTACTATGATTTTATCTTAAAATACAGACTAGATGCTATATAAAGAGCTTTGAATTAGGAACCGAATAGCTGAATTACCTTTCATTTTCTCTTCCTATATATGACCTTGGAAAGTTGGATTAACATCCATCGGGATGATGAACTAGGTAGATTTTAGGGTCTCTTTTGGTGATTATGCTTAGCAATGAAAGAAAGAGACTAGATTTTTTTATGTATGTAAAAGATACAACTAGGTCTATAGACTAACCAGGAAAAGGCAATAGTGTACTATGTAAACAACCTTAGAATTTTAGTGACTCAACAGAGCAAATGTTGATTTCTTTCCCTTGCAGAATCATTCTGAACAAGTTTGCATTTGTGCAAATTACTGGGGCAGTGGTCCTTTAAGCAGACCCCAGAAACTAATCTCTACATCTAGAACTCTGCCTTCCCATGACCTTGACAGAAGGATGAGCTGTGGGTGATTCAAATAATGTCAATGAAATGCTTCAGCTGCAGGTGACACAATCGTTCTACTCCTGTTTTACTGGACAGAACCAGTCACATGGCCACACTTTTAACTTCAAGAGGGCTGGAAATATTCCCTTCCAGGTAACTGGCCATAGGGGAAAACCAAGTATTTATGAGTACATGTAACAGAGGCTGTCATGCTTACTTGAGAGTTGAAAGTAGAATAAGTTCCCCACCTACCCTGTTTCAAACTTTTCCTGTTCTAAATGCAGTTTTATTGATATTTCTGAAACAAGTCACTTCTCCCCAAATCTCACTCTTTCTTCATCCAATCCATTAGAACCTATCTTGGAAAGCAAAGCCTTCATCAGAATATGGTATTACATGACATTGTAACCTTTTTCCCCTCCAGAAAACCACCCTTTATGAATAAAACATGGGTGACCTTTAAAAACTTAGCAGTTGTACTAGGTGATTGCATATTAACAAGCTTTTTGAAGAAATAGGACAGGCACTGTATGTTTCAGTTAAGGATAGATAATAGAACTATTCAAATAATTTATTATTTTATTCAATATGAAAATATTCACAACTATTTTACAAAGTCTGCTTACACTTCCCTGAGTATAACTGTGTGTGACTTCCCATTTACTTAAACTGCGTATTTACTATTAAATTGAAGATTCCCATGGAAATGACAATACTTATCTTCTTGATTTTTTTCATTTTTGGTTAAATGAAAAATCCAAGATTTCTTTAAGTAAGAAGCAAAGTAAAGCAGATTTATACAAAATGGAAATGAATCTCTTGACACCAAACACAAATCTGCAGGTTTCTCAGTGCCTAACATAGAGAAGATAACTCATTAAGTTATTATTGAATGGGAAGAGTATTCTTCAATGCTGAAGGACAACGAAGGTAAAGGGAGTTTTCCTAGGGAATTCTGTCAGTGCTATGAGGAAATATTCAACCAGATTACACAGAAAAAGACAGTTTCAGTTTGGAATCAAAGAGAGAAATGTCAAGAGGGGAATATGAAGTGAGGAAGACTGAATCAACTCCTCAATAAGATACAGTTAAGAAAAGGCCTCTGCTCAAGGCAGCATGTTTCTAATTCAGTCGTTGAGGATAATTATTTTCAAATTAGACTCTCCTGAGTTGCAGGGTTCTAAGCCAGGCGTCCCCAAACTACGGCCCACGGGCCGCATGCTCCCTGAGGCCATTTATCCGGCCACCTGCCGCACTTCAGGAAGGGGCACCTCTTTCATTGGTGGTCAGTGAGAGAAGCACAGTATTGGCAGCCCTCCAACGGTCTGAGGGACAGTGAACTGGCCCTCTGTGTAAAAAGCGTAGGGATGCCTGTATCTAAGCCCTAAAATAGAGCAAGGAGTTATTTACATCCAGGGAAGCTTGGCATTTGTCTCTTTATAAAAAAAAAACGTTCAGGCCGGGCACAGTGGCTCAAGCCTGTAATCCCAGCACTTTGGGAGGCCGAGGCGGGTGGATCACGAGGTCAAGAGATCGAGACCATCCTGGTCAACATGGTGAAACCCCGTCTCTACTAAAAATACTAAAAATTAGCTGGGCATGGTGGCATGTGCCTGTAATCCCAGCTGCTCAAGAGGCTGAGGCAGGAGAATTGCCTGAACCCAGCAGGCAGAGGCGGCGGTGAGCCGAGATCGCGCCATTGCACTCCAGCCTGGGCAACAAGAGCGAAACTCCTGTTCAGAATATTGTAGTTCTCTTGGGCAAAACTGGATGCACTGGTAATGATCAACATAATGAGATGCAAGGTGCAAAGATACATGCTTTTTTTTACCTCAGTCTTGTTTCCATCCTCCCTCAAAAATCTCCAAATGCATGCTTTTTTTGCTGCAGTGACATACCAGGATACAAAGGCTTAGGCTTTATTCTGATCCTAGAAGGTACATCAAGGGGCTTGGAGGGGTCATGTGATTCCCATTACAAAGAAGCAAAGGACAGAACTTCATAAATGCAATGATACCGTTAGAATTACATGAAAACAGCTCAACATAAATTGTATTATGCAGGTCACAGTTTTATTTTTTTCTGTCACTGCGCACAATGTGCCGAGTTAAAAAACACTCATGAAGGGCCAGGTGCAGTGGCTCATGCCTATAATCCCAGCACTTTGGGAGGCCAAGGTGGGCAGATTGTCTGAGGTCAGGAGTTTGAGACCAGTCTGGCCAACACGGTGAAACCCCATCTCTATTAAAAAAAAATACAAAAAAAAAAAATAACTGGGCATGGAGGCATGCGCCCTGTAATCCCAGCTACTTGGGAGGCTGAGGCAGGGGAATTGCTTGAACTAGGGAGGTGGAGGTTGCTGCGAGCCGAGATCACGGCCCTGCACTCCAGCCTGGGTGACAGAGCAAGATTACATCTCAAACAAACAAACAAACAAACAAAACAAAACAAAAATGAAGAAACCTCTCATGGAGACACTGGTAAATACCACAGCCAACTTATCCACCTCTGTAGCCTGTATTATAGTCTGTCTATACCTGGCCAAGCTCAGTTACCAGACATTTTGAACAACTCATTTAAGCTCCTGACAGTTCAGTATCTTCATCTATTGGCCACTAAGCTAATGTCTTACTAAACCTGTTACTGTTGTTTTTGGTAAACTAGTCGAATCTCTTTGGTACATAAACTTACACAAAAATTCTTTAACATTCTGGGGTTTTTTTAAAAAAGTTAAGTGGGTCTTTTAAACGCAAAGATCTACTTAAGTAGAAGGCAATTACAATGCAGTTTTTTTAACTTACAAAATTGATGGATTATTTTGTTATTTGATGCAGAATAAGGGTGGGAAAAGTTTCTATGTTGTATGATTTAATAAGATTACTAATTTGCAAGAAACCAATGTTTTTGTCAACAACATATGGTTAAAGATTTTCTTTAAGAAAGATATACATTTCTGGCCAAGCACGGTGGCTCACACCTGTTAATCCCAGCACTTTAGAAGGCCGAGGCAGGCAGATTGCCTGATGTCAGGAGTTAAAGACCAGTCTGGCCAACATGGTGAAATCCTGTGTCTACTAAAAATACAAAAATTAGCCCACTGTGGTGGCTAACATCTATAATCCCAGGTACTCGGGAGGCTGAGGCAGGAGAGCTGCTTGAACCTGGGAGGTGGAGGTTGCAGTGAGCCAAGTTGGTGCCACTGCATTCCAGCCTGGGCCACAGAGTGAGACTCTGCCAAAAAAAAAAAAAAAAGAAAAGAAAAATGAATATATACACTTCTGAAGCATTTCTTTATGTGGACATCAGTAAGGTAAACACTGCACTATTTTTTGCAGTAGCAGGACTAAGGGATGCCTGTTACCCAGCCTTGCTACAAGACAGAGCCATATGCAACTCCATCTTTTATATCACCTATTCTCACACTCAGGAATGTGCAGGGGAGTGATTCTTGCAGCAGGCAAGCAAGAAGGAATAGAGCTAGGGCTCAGAAAAGTTAGAGAAGGTGCCAGGAGAGGAAAGAACCTTTCTGAGGGTGAGAAGATTGAATGTCTTCAGGAAATTGAAGAATCTTGCTGGAGGGAAGCACTTTCTGGGCTGCAGAGCACCTTGGAAGGGGCTTCAGGGCTTTTATCTTCATTGGGTAATAAGCTGAAGGCTTTATTTGTATTAAAGGAGCTTGTACCATTGCCTGTGCCTATTGACTAGTTACTAGAGTGTCCTGCATTGACCATAGTCAATCAAATCACCATCAATCTTGTAACAACTGCTCAGGGTTTAAGGTCTCCAAATGGAAATGATCAGTGAGTGAGGTTAAAATTCTACAGAACATTTAAAAAGTAGTTAATACAGATTCAAAATTATTAAGCAAAAAGAATAATTCAACACACAGATGTAGATTGTTAAGCATAAAGAAAACAATATATAAATAACTCATAAAACTTTTGATTAATCTTTGCAGGGCTCAATAAAGCCACTGATAGACTTACACAGACATTGAAATCTGGTTCTCCTTTCAAAGCTGTAATACTCTTAAGTGGTAGAATATTATTTTTAATTTTTTGTACTTGTAAAACTTATTCTAGTAACTGAGGATTTAATATTTATTAAAATTTCTGTAATATTTATATATAAATATTCAGATGTATATAAATATTTTTGAAATTTCTTATCAGCTATTCACATAATTTCAATGGAAGGGAATGAATTACATTTCAGCAGTTATCAATATATCCTATTAGGGATTTTACCATAAGACTTCTTGAAATATTCAAACTGAAGGGTTGATTGTTATGGTCCCTCTTCCCTAGTACTCCTTTAATTCAAGTATATTGGTAATTTGTCCCTTTCAATCCTTGAGTGTAAACTAGGCAATTTCATTTAATCTACAATTATGGCAATAAACCTCATAACTTTGCTTTGCTTTGCTGGGCAGGCTTGAATAAGATTGCCTCTAGGTGGCTTGAGGCTGCTTCATCTTTTTGCTATATGTGCTTCCTCTCCAGAGAGCTGGGAACAGATAAATCTGAGCATTGAGAAGACAAAATCACTTACATTTGTCATTTTAGCATTTAGGCTCTTAGGGTTGTCTAAAGGATTCCTGAGATATAAAAATAAAGATATTTCTGTGCAAAAGGGAGTGGAGGAATGTTTGCATGCCCCCTTCCCTAATGTACGCAGCATACACAACAGTTCGCTCTGGGAGCCAATGAGGGGAGGAAGGGAAAGAGCACTACACAGGGCCTGCTTGAGAAGTTTTCTCCTATGTGTCATTAAGGTGTTTCAGAGCATCTGTGTGGCTGCCACATGAACTGGATGGGAACACAAAGTAATCAATTTCAGTTGAGAGCACTAATTTATCACCTTGCCATCTTTTATTGCAAGGCAGAGAATCTCTCTTGTTCACTTGGGCTCTCTCTCTCACACACACACTCACACACACACCTCTGCACATATACACACCTCCCATACACACTCACAAACTCTTACACTTAACACATCTTATTTTTTAACATACCAAACTGCCAAATAAAAAATTTATTATCTTTTATGCTTTTAGATAGCTTGAATTTGGGATGGTGAAGACATTTGTTTAATCAACATTTTCCTTTGATATATGGGAGGTTTTTTTTTTTTTTAACATGGTCTTTCTTTGACTCCTAAAATAAGTTTGAGTATGATTACAAGATTACAATATTAATGTAAAGCTGCTCCCAAATAAGCTGTCTGTCAGCAAGCAAAGTCCTTAGCTTCTTAGAGCTCAAAATCCCAATCTACGGGAACAATTTAATAAAGCAGCTCAAGTCTTAATTCCTAGGGTCAATATGACTACCAAAGTCAAACTTTCAAAATGGAAATGTAAACCCTTCAAGAGTTCAGAAGGAGGCATTCATGACCATACTCTCATTTCTCTCAGCATCAGAGCCAGAATATTGTCATCATAAGTTATACCTGTAAGTCCTGAGGGGTGTCGGCATGGCAAGTCCAAGGCAGAATCCTTTATCAGATAGGGAATAGGGAAAGAACAGAACAGCACGGGAAAGTGTATGAAGAGAGGGCTATTCTTCAAAAATAAATTCTGAAGATCTTAAAAGTCCCCAAGGCTCTAAGCAAATGTTGAGTGATTTTTCTTATCATTGCAGGTAGATTTTGAAGAACGTTAGAGAAACAACTGGGATATTTTATTGAGCTCCTATTTTTAACTTTTTTGAAAAACCAAATCTAGATTTAGTTTTGCCATCCTGGCTACCTATTTTTTTTTTTTCATTAAACCATGCAATGAATATCTTCAGAATTTGCTTTTCCTGGAACTCTGGCAACTGTGTGTGCTATTTATTTTATGATACGCAGCACATCCCCCTACGAAAAATAAATCTTTTTTGGTCACTGGGGCCAAAGTTCATCTGTCTACCCAACATGTGTTTTTCTTCAGAATCCTTACAAGATCTCAATGTTTTTTTCATAACATCTAAAATCTCATCACAAACATCTCTTTTTCCCTTTTAACTCTTAATATATTTTTTCTGCAAGCCCTGATGTTCTCTCTCTAACTCCCGATATTTCTCCCTAGACCCCAATTTCCTAACCAAAGCACATTACTGATCTGATGCTTTCAACAGCCTGGTAGCACATCAATAAACTAAAGATTATTGTGCTTTGTCAGGTTTTATTTTGTAACATTATGGGGAATTCTCTGCTGTCTTGGATGAGTGCATAAACTCTGATTGCTTGACAATTAACAGAGCTAGTAATAGAAAAGGCAATGTAATTTACCTTCATACAAGGGATCTCAGTTAACAAAAATTAAACTATTGAACTCTCCTCTCCAAGGAAAGGGATGCTGCCTCATTATGTTAAAAAGAAAAACAGATTCCAGTGGCAAGTGGGCCCTCAGTCTGGCTTGGTGAATTTATTGTTCAGATTATGTGTTTTTCTGACATGCATACAAAATTATGGCTTTTAAACTGGACAAAACTCTCTCTTCATTAAATGAGTATTTCCCCCCCTTTGGTACTATAACTCAGAGAAAGCATTCTAGATAAATAATATCAAGGGGGAGTATCTTCATGTGCTTCATGAGTTGGATGTTGAGGACATTCCTGATCTGCAGGGCTGCTCGCTCTCACTCTCTCGCTCTCTCGCTCTCTCCCTCTCTCCCTCCCCACTCCCTCCCTCCCTTCACTCTCTGTGTCTCTGTCTTTCTGTATCACATCACTAAAGAAGAAAATATACAGTGTAATTAAATACAGAGTCATCATGCTAAAAGTGAAGAACTCCCACAGAGGAGAGCACTGGGTTTTACAGACTCCCACGGAGACCATATGAAGCTTGTATTCAAAATGGCATCTGTGGCTTTGAGCCTGCCTTCTGCCCTTTCAAAGATTTCTGCCTAGTTCAAAGAAATACTGTGTTTGAACACAGACATCCCGAGAACTTAGGAAGCTGAGAGATAACTTAGGGAGTTAAGAGAGAAGTTGAGGCTCTTCTTCCCACTTCCTTGAGATTTCAACCTCTTTTAAATCAGTTTTCTAAAATGGTTTTCCTGCTCTCTAAGTGTTCCCAGATTGGGTGCCTAGAATCATTGGTCCCTTGCCTGAAGCTAGGTCAATGATGAGCAACTGTTGGACTCTCGAACAGTGTAACATCTGTTTCTGCCTTCAAGAAGTTTATAATCTAGTGGTCAATAAACTATGGCTCAGGGACCAAACCCAGCCTGCCATCTCTTTTTGTGTAATCTGTGAACTAAGAAAGGTTCTCACATTTTTAAACAGTTGGGAAAAAATCAAAATAATAATATTTCATGTCGTGAAAATTACATAAAATTTAAATTTTAGAGTTTGATACATGAAGTTTTGATGGAACAGTTTTTCTATTCATTTACATATGGCGTATGGCTGCTGTCACACTAAAATGGCAGAGTTCAGTAGTTGTGACAGACATTGTAAGGCATGAAACACCCAAAATATTTACTGTCTGGCCCATTAGAGAAAGAGTTTGTAACCCCTGTTATAATCTCATGGAAGAGTCACTACTAATAACCGTAAAATAATAAATGAGCATACTGAAATACAGTATGGTACTAATTCTTAAATGGAAAGCTAGTGGAAAATTGGCATTTTAACTGAGAAAGATATATGTCTCTGAGATTGCTTTTGTTTGGCAAAAGGCTTCAAGAAGCAAAAGAGAACAGGAGTCAGTTTTAAGAAACCGTGAGTTTTGAGGGGATAGAGAGTAGCAGAAAAGATATATCAGGTTGGCTAGACAGAGCAAAGATGAGATCTGATGTGGCAGAAGTGAGGCTCTGGGAAATGATGTTTGTGACCTACAATCAAAGTGAGAAGTCTAGGTTATTTAAAATATCAAGGGTAAATGAGTTGTCTTCTGTTCTGATTGTGATATTTAGGAATAGAGGGTGAATTACTGAGAAAAGGAAATGTAAAATTTAAAAGTAAAATCAAGTTCAAGGGAACTTAGGCTGGGGAATGAAAGACATACACTCGCTCTATGTCATTGAAACAGTTAATCCTGTTTCCAAAGGTGTCAAATAACTGAAAAGAAAGAAAGAAGTATTGGCTGGCCGAGGTGGCTCATGCCTGTAATTCCAGCACTTTGGGAAGCTGAGGTGGGCGGATCACAAGGTCAGGAGTTTGAGACCAGCCTGACCAACATGGTGAAACACCGTCTCTTCCAAAAATACAAAAATTAGCCAGGCATGGTGGCGCATGGCTGTAGTCCCAGTTACTCAGGAGGCTGAAGCAGAAGAATCACTTGAACCTAGGTGGTGGAGGTTGCAGTGAGATGAGATCTTGCCACTGCACCCCAGCCTGGAGACAGAGTGAGACTCCATCCACAAAAAAAGAGAAAGAGAGAAGTATCAAGAGCCAGGACGATCTTATTTACATACAAAATAAGCTAAGAAGGTGGTAGGATCCTAAGGTAAAAACCATACGAGCATATCCACCATGTTATATGTTGTATTTGGGTCATTTTTCTGTAACCATTCTTCAATAGGATGAGGTGATGGCTATAATTTTAATTATATGGTTAATTCCAAACAATTATCTAATAAAATCCCACTGCATGAGAAAAATGCAATGTGCAGTTTTACACGTGGCTATTTCCGCTTTAAAATACAACACAGGATACAGGAAGTACAGAACATTATCAGTTGTTTGCTAGCTCAGGCCTCTATACTGCGGTATGTTGGAGAAGTATTTTAAAATGTGATTGGTCTTTGGATTTAATTAGAAAGTAATGCAAAAGAAAATGCTTAATTATGAAATTATGATACCACTGCATTCTATTTGACTTGTCATGTAATTCAAACCTCTGTCTTATTTTCTTTCAGTACTGGAGTTTGGAAAACTTCAATGGCTATCTCGATTTTTATTTACTATCTGTGGTTCCTCCCAACACATAATGCTATTTGACTTTATGATATTATTGCATTGTTTTAAAATAGTTTCCTCTTTCATTTATGCTTATGGAGTGAAGGATGGAAAGAAGCACAGATGTATTTTATTTCCAAGTGTTTAAGATGCCTTGCTTAACTCAGGAACAGAGAAGCAACAGGGAAGTTTTGGAAGCAGGGCTGGGGTGCACTCATCCAGCACACAATGGAAAGACGCAATAGTTATGTGCAAAAGAAAATGCAGCTAATTAATTAAGTGGAATTCAGTTGCATAAACCCTAAACATTATGTATATGTAAGTGTATACAAGAGGATGAAGGGAAATGGGTGCATCTTTTTACAACTAGGTGTGACTTCAGCGTTCATTGATTCTCTTGTTAAATCTTGAGCATGTACTCTATTCTCAGAACTGTGTCAAGCACTAGAAGTACAGCAGCAGATGAAACAGAGACTCTGTACTAAAGTTGTTCATAGTCTATGAAGAAAAAGAATAAGAAGATAAAATACAGAGTGATAAGTGTAATGGCTCACGTCTGTAATCTCAGCACTTTGGAAGGCCGAGGCAGGTGGATCACCTGAGGTCAGGAGTTCAAGACCAGCCTGACCAACACGGTGAAACTCTGTCTTAAAAAAATAAAATAAAATAAAATAAAAATAAAAACAAAAACAAAACTAGGCAGTAGACTTGCAGAAAATGTCTACTAACCAAGACCTAGAGGCAAGAGTGAAAACCACTGCAAAGACTTGGGGATGCCAATATGAGAACATCTCCCTTCCTTATTCCCCATCTCTGAATCCCCCTTGGGGTGTAGCAAGTACAGTTCTGTGACACATAGGTCCTCTAAGGTTATACGGGAGCTGAAAAAATTCCTATTGCCCAGTGATGTAGCTTTTGTAACATCTTAGCAGTATAAACAAAGCATATTATCTTTTCTGTGTTAGGATATGGCTAGAGACACTACTAGCATTGTGTTACAGTTGTCTATAGCATTCAGTACAGCAATATGCTGTACAGATTTGTAGCCTATACCATGTAGTCTAAGTGTATAGAATGCTATATATCGTGGTTTGTGAAAGCACACTCTATGAAGTTATCGCCAGAGGAAATTACCTGATGAGGCCAGGCGTGGTGGCTCACGCCTGTAATCCCAGCACTGTGGGAGGCCAAGGTGGGCAGATTATCTGAGGTCAGGGGTTCAAGACCAGCCTGGCCAACATAGTAAACCCCTGTCTCTACTAAAAATACAAAAAAAAAAAAAAAAAAAAAACACAAAGAAAAACAAAGAGAGAAAGAAAAGAAATTACCTAATGATACATTTCTCAGAATGTATCCTTGTCGTAAGTGAGACATGACTGTAGTTTTGTGTGGCAGCAGTTTACAAACACTGAGAACATGAGACAGGGATCAGCTCTCCTTTCTTTGTACAACTTTTCTTCCTATTTATACTTTTCTCTCTGCTAAAATATAACTGTGAAAATGATGTCATTGAGACAGGTATAACTTTTAGTACCAATAAGAGGGATTTATAAGTCTTTAAGACTAGTATCTACCTCCACAAACAAACAGTAATATATTTAAAGAACGAACAATCATCTTTGAAAAAAACGTAAGATCATTGTAGACTCGTTTTTTAAGAACAGGGAGTACACACATTGCATTTAAGTATCTAAGGATACTCCTTTGTTTGGCCTTCACAAATACTTAGTTGTGATTATTTGTTTGAAAACAAACAAACAAACCTGAAAACAATGGTCTTCACTTCGTCTCTATTCCACAAATGGAGTCCAGGATGAAGTGGCCACTACTAATGCAAGGTAATATTTGAACAGTGAGCTTTCCGGCTATAGAGTAGTTTCCGAAGTTAGATAATAACGAATGTTATAGATTTATGCACTGAGATTTGAAATTGCCCTATACTGCCCCGAGCCTCCTTACATAGTCGAATAATTCAAAGAGGTTAGATGAGGGCATTAGGCCTAACTGGTGAAAGTCTCCTCTTCTCATGAAGAACAAACCTTTATCAGATGTGTTGAAATCTCCTACTTGACCCTTGTTTAACCTTCAGCCCCAAACTCACAAAGTAAGATAGAGCTAATCCCAGAAAGCAAGTTTAAAGAAACAAGCTAACAGTCTACTACATCTGTGAGAAGTCTGATTTTGCTACTTTCCTTACACACACACTGCTTGGGAAACAAGAAGTCTATGACTCGGAGGTGGGTCACAGAGTCCTTGTCTAGAGGTAGTAAGACTCCCAGCAGCTATTTGATCACTGCTGTCCATAATATCTGATTTTCTTTTACCTAACTTTTCTGGAGCAAAAATGTATGGTTCTGCAATCTCCACAGATTTTTGCTATATGTAAGAACTTTTAAATTCCTGACAATAATATCTTACATAACCCAAAGCATCTTCATTCATTTGGTTGGAAAAACTGTAATAGATTGCTATTTTTTGAAATTGTAATGACTGTCCTTTATGATGCTAACCAATAGGTCCTTTTATTTAAAGTTTCTTTTCTCTTAAAGCCGTAGATTTCTAGTGTAGGTAAAATGGAAACGTGTGAACCATTTCTTATTCAGGGTGAATTTTTCAATAATACTCAAATAGAGATGATATCCATGCTGTAACAAAATATGAAGGAAACTGTACCTTCTGATTCCATTTAGGAGATATTAGATAACAATTACAAAAACCAATTGCAAAATCATCCACTAGTTACAGAAATAGAGATACTTAGATATTGTACATTGAGTTGCTACTTAAACAACACAGGTTGGATCTGTGAGGGTTCACTTATTCACAAATTTTTGTCCAACTCTGCCATCCCTGAGATGGGAAAACTAGCTTTTCTCCTCCTCCTTTTTCTCTGAAAACAAAAATTATGAAGACCTTTACTATGACCCACTTTCACTTACTGAATCGTAAATATATTTTCTCTTCCTTATGATTTTCTTAATAATATCTTCTTTTCTCTAGCTTACCTTATTGTAAGAATATAGTACATAATTCCTACAATATAAAAGATGTGTTAACTGACCGTTTATGTTATTAGTAGTTAATAACATACTTTGGGGAGTCAAAAGTTATATGAGGATTTTCAGCTCCCCAGAGTGTTGGCAACCCTAACCTTGTGTTGTTCAAGGGTCAACTGTGTTTAGATATGACCTATAAATTGCCTTGACTAGCTAATGAAATCTACTGATACATTCAACAGAAAAATCCGTACCTAACATACGTTACATTCTTATACCAAGGTTTGCATACATCAAATATTTTTTTACTTTAGAATGATTTTTAACTACATGTACTTTTTCTCTTTCTCTCTTTGTCTCTGTGTGTGTTTCTACAGTCCTTTCTATAATAAGTATCTGAGATACCGAACTCTGAACTCTGAATGCTCTATGAAGTCCAATCTGTGAATGAAAAACTCTCTTGTTCATGTAATGTTAAATGCCTTTTTTGGGGGGAGTGGTCAGGCGATGCACACTCTTTGGAACTGATTTTAAAATGAGTAGTTGCTCTGAAATACCAAAGGTTCACTTCCTTCGTTTGTGGCCCAGGCCTGAGAAAAAGCACAGCAATAAGCCTGGAGTCCTTTGAGGATTTCGAGAGAAAAAGACACTAGACCAGCAAGATGCAGTTGAGGTGGAACAGGAGACATGAAGGTGTGAACTGAGCAGGAAGCTCATCAAGGGGATAATCTAGGAAACTACCAAGCAACAGGATTCATGACCCCCAACCTCTCACTGGGAATTTCTGATCCCCGTTGAGTGAATGGTAACTAGGCCACAGGGTTTCTAATCCTAATGTAGGAATCCACATAAAGCTGTATTCCTAAGTTTTTCAATCTGATGCTCAATAACTTGAACCTGCAGTAACACCCAAGGATGTGTCTAAAGTCTGTGGTTGATCTAATTGTTATGCTTTTATAGGTAATCTTTCTTTTTCTTTATCCTTGAGGTGTTGAGATAGCAATACAAAGTACATAGGTGCTGACTTAATTATATTTATCCTAATTAGTATTTGATATAACTTTTGACTACTTGACTTCTTTTTTTCTGAATATTTCTCAACCTTTGTCTCTCAGAATATTGACTTTCCACCAGTCTCTTTAGTTTCTACTTGTGGGACTTCTCTTACATGTATATTAGAGCTGTTCCTTCTATCCTCCAAAGCTCTTGGTCCTTTATCCATAATTTCTATCACTTTATGTCTCTGTAATTTTTTTCTGTCTTCCAATTATCTAATTTTATTTTCTACGGTGTCTAATCTACTTTTCTAAGTGGCTTTTGAGTATTTTTTTATTTTAATGAGTTTTTTTTTTTTTTGGAATTTGACTTAATTGTTTAATATATCCTATTTTGTTTCATAACACCATATTCTTTTTTTTTTTTTTTTTTTTTGAGACGGAGTTTCGCTCTTGTTACCCAGGCTGGAGTGCAATGGCGCGATCTCGGCTCACCGCAACCTCCGCCTCCTGGGTTCAGGCAATTCTCCTGCCTCAGCCTCCTGAGTAGCTGGGATTACAGGCACGCGCCACCATGCCCAGCTAATTTTTTGTATTTTTAGTAGAGACGGGGTTTCACCATGTTGACCAGGATGGTCTCGATCTATTGACCTCATGATCCACCTGCCTCAGCCTCCCAAAGTGCTGGGATTACAGGCTTGAGCCACCGCGCCCGGCTCATAACACCATATTCTTATTTTGTGGGTATTATCCCTTCTATTCTATCTTTGACATAAGTAAAAAGAAAGATGTGTTTCATCTTTAGTTTTTTTTAACATGAGTAAAACATTTATGATTGTTGTTTCCTTTTCTTTAGTTTCTCTGAGTGAATTCACCCATTTGGGGTATATGCATATTATTTTTAAAGGAATTGCATCTCCTCAAATTTTATCATTCTTGGTAGGTGAGCTTATCTTCCACTAATTATCTTATGTGGAATTGCAGGGGCTCTCTATCATGCAGCTTTGAGAATGCCTCTGCCCTATCCCTATAGCATTATCATCTCCAATCTAGTTTTAAATTACAGTCTTAGTTTGAATTCAAAATATTGATCCTTCTGCAATGCAGCCTAAATGCCCTAGTTTTATTTTAGTGAATCTTTTTCTACCATAGTCATATATGTATGACACATATCTGGGCTAAACCTCTAACTGGAAGGTAGGAATCTTGAAGTTCTTCATCACAGATAACGAACCTGTGTTATAGGACCAGTTCTAACTATCTGCAGAAAACCCAATTCTGAATTCCTTATATGCTTGAAGCCTGAAACCTCAAATCTAGTGTTTCCTGCCCGGATATTGGAACTCTAGCCCCATGTCCTATAGCCAGACTAAAAATACCCACAATTCCTCAATGTAGACTTTGCTGATTTATATACTCCTTACCAATAGGTTTTCTTTCTGTTTCTAGCCTCTGAAGATTTCCCTTCCATGTGGTTCATTTCTGTCGTGGTTTTTAATGTTATATGTTAAAGTATTTTATTTAGTCTTTCTGTTGTTTGAAGTAGGAGTGGGGAGGTTTTAGCCTATGCTCAGCTGGTCATCTTCACCCGAATTCTTTTCAACTAGTATTTATACATGAGTCTTTCTTTTGCCTTCAAATAACTTGACTCTAATTTTTGTCTAGGCTATGTAATCAATCTATGATCACTTAAAGTGGGTATAAAAAAGAATGAGAAGTTACAATGATCTAAAATGGAAATTTAGTAGAACAGCCTAAATACATCCTTTATCGTTTATTGAGGTATTGGCCCAATATTTATTTGAACTGAAAACAAGAGCCGCTTTATCTCTTACAAAGATTTGATAAGAATGCCAGCTCTTATTAGAATGCCTCTGTGTGTTGGGGGGGGGCGGGGTATGTGTGGTGTTTGTGTGTGGGGTATGTGTGGGGTGTGTGTGTGTATGTGCTTGATAATATGCTAGACTTTGTGGCCTACTAGTCTTTGGCTTGCATTCTCTTCACTTTTGAATGTTTTCTTTTTGCACTTATTAATATAACATTTTAAAATTATTTGTACTTAAGTAAATTCACTCTTTCCAAATAGACAGGACACTTTTTGAAGCACTAGCATGCCTCACTTCATTTTACTTTGCTTTATTGTGTTTCACAGATAGTGAAGTTTGTACAAATTGAAAGTGTGTGGCAACCCTGCATTGAACAAGTCTGCTGGTGCCATTTTTCCAAAAGCTTGTGCTTTTTGTGTCACTATACCACATTTTGTTAATTCTCACAGTATTTCAAACCTTTTTATTATTATGTCCAGTGTGGTGATCTGTGATCAGTGTTATTTGATGGCACTATTGTAATTATTTGGGGGCACCATGAACTGCACCCCTATAAAAAGATGAACTTAACTCATAAATGTGTGTTCTGGCTGATCCATCGACTGGTGGTTCTCCCATCTTTCTTCTCCTTGGGCCTCCATATTCTTTGAGATACACCAATACTGGAATCAGGCCAACTAATAACTCTACAATGGCTTCTGAGTGTTCATGTAAAAGAAGAGTCCCACATCTATCACTTTCAATTAAAAGACAGAAATAATTAAGCTTAGTAAAGAAGGCACGTCAAAAGCCAAGACAGGCCAAAACCTAGGCTGCCTGTACCAAACAACCAAGCTGTGAATACAAAGGAAAAGTTCTTGTAGGAAATTAAAAGTGCTACTACGGTGAACACATGAATGATAAAAAAGTGAAACATCCTTATTGCTTGATACAGCAAAAGTTTGAATGGCCTGGATAGAAGATCAAACCTGCCATAACATCCCCTTTAGCCGAAGCCTAATCCAGAGTAAAGCCCTAACTCTCTTTAGTTCTATGAAGGCTGAGAGGGGAGAAAACTGCAGCAAAAAAGCTTGAAGCTGGCAGAGGTTGGTCCATGAGGTTTAAGGAAAAGGCACTTCTCCATACCATAAAACTGCAAGGAGAAGCAGCAACTGCTGATACAGGAGTTGCAGCAAGTTATTCAGAAGATCTAACTAAGATCACTGATGAAGGCGATTAAACTCTTCATTGATCACTGACCAATGAAGTGATAAGATCATTGATGAAGGTGGCTAAACACCAAACAACAGATTTTCAATGTAGATAAAACAGCCGTATATTGGGAGAAGCTGCCTTCTAGGACTTAAAGAGTTTGAGAGGAGATGCCATTGCATGGATTTAAAGCTTCAAAGGACAAGCTGACTCTCTTGTTAGGATCTAGTGCTGCTGGTGACTTTAAGTTGAAGCCAATGCTTATTTACCATTTCCAAAATCCTAGGGCCCTTAAGAATTATGCTAAAACTACTCTGCTTATAGTGCTCTTATAAATGGAACAACAAAGTCTGGATGACAGCACATCTGTTTACAACATGGTTTAATGAGTATTTTAAGCCCACTGTTGAAACCTCCTGCTCAGAAGAAAAGATTCATTTAAAAATGTTACTGCTCATCGACAATGTACCTAGTTACCCAAGAGCTCTGATGGAGATGTTCAAAGAAATTGATGTTTGCAGGCCTGCTAACATAACGTCCATTCTGCAGCTCATGGATCACAGAGTAATTCTGACTTTCAAGTCTTCTTCTTGGAGAATTATATTTTGAGGCCTGGCGTGGTGGCTCATGTCTGTAATCCCAGCACTTTGGAAGGCCGAGGCAGGTGGATCACAAGGTCAGGAGTTCAAGACCAACCTGATCAACACGGTGAAACCCTGTTTCTACTAAAAATACAAAAATTAGCCTGGCATAGTGGCATGTGCCTTTAATCCCAGCTACTTAGGAGGTTAAGACAGGAGAATTGTTTGAACTTGGGAGGAGGAGGTTGCAGTGGTCCAAGATTCCACTGCACTCCAGCCTGGGAAACAGGGCAAGTCTCTGTCTCAAAAAAAAAAGAAAGAAAGAATTACATTTTGTGAGGTTATTGCTGTCATAGATAGTGATTTATCTGATGGATCCGATAGGCAAAGTACATTGAAAGTCTTCTGAAATGGATTAACAATTCTAGGTGCCATCAAAAACATTACTGATTCATGGGGAGAGGTCAAAATATCAAAATTAGCAGAAGTTTGCAAGAAGTTGATTCCAACCCTCATGGATGACATTGATGGGTTCAAGACTTCAGTGGAAAGAGTAACTGCAGATGTGGTGACAATAGGAAGAGCAGTAAAATTAGTAGTGGATCATGAAGATGTGACTGAATTGCTGCAATCTCATAGTAAAAACAGAAAGGAATAAGGTGTTGCTTCTTATGAATGAGCAAAAAATGTGGTTTCTTGAGATAGATCTGCTTATGGTAAAGATGCTATGAACATTTTAAAAATAACAACAGAAGATACAGAATATTACACAAATGTAGTTGATAAAGCAATGGCAGAATTTGAGAGTATTGACTCTAATTTTGAAAGAAATTCTTTGTGCAAAATGCTGTGAAACAGTGTCACACGCTACAGAGTCATCTTTCATGAAAGGCAGAGTCAATCAATGTAGCAAACTTTATCGTTGTCTTATTTTAAAAAATTGCCACCACCACCCAACCTTCAGCCACTACACCCTGATCAGTTAGCAGCCATCAACATGAAGGCAAGACTTTCTACTAGCAAAGGATTATGACTTGCTGAAGGCTCAGGTAATAGTTACATTTTTTGCAATAAAGGATTTTTAATTCAGGTATGCATTGTTTAATTTTTTTAAACAATACTACTGCACATTTACTAGATTACAGTACACTATAAACATAATTTTATATGCAAAACTTTTACATGCACCAAAAAATTTGTTATGATTTGCTTTATTGTAATATTTGCTTTATGACAGTGGTTTGGAACTAAACCCACAACATCTCTGCAGTCTGCCAATATTCCAACAATTTGTGGAATTTTGATTCTGAAAGGAATGGCTGTCATTATCCTGTCTGACATTTCCAGGCAAAGATCCACAAATTAGTGAGGCAAACTGTACTGCTCTGTGACTCTTCTTCCCTCTGACTAGTCCCTTTAAATTTACAATTCAGTCATTTGTATTCTGTTTTTCTCACATTCTCACTCAACTTGGAATTTTGGTAATAGATCTAGTTTATGAAGACACAGTATTGTTTAGATTAAGAAAGACAAATTTCACTTTGTAGGTGAGGATACCATATCTCAAAATATTTAGCTGACATGACCACGTTCATGCTGTTAGTGGGTAAGCAAGTGACTAAAACCACACTCATGTCTCCCCATGTCTTTTCATGCCAGTAACCTACTCTCTATCATAGGTTTGATATCCAAGTGTTATGACAAATTGCACTTCAAACCCTTTGGGTTTCCTAAGGAAATTATCAGATGAATTTAAGAATTACCAACTATTTTGCTTTGTAAATTTTCAAGGTGTAAAGCACTATCTGTAGGTATATAGTATACCTACATGAAATTTCATGCTGGCAATCATACATTTGAGGTTAGCTAATTCTAAGACTAAGTCTAGTTGCTTTTTTTGTTTGTTTGTTTTTGAGACAGGGTCTCACTTTACCACTTATACAGGATGGAATGCCATGGCACAATCATGGCTCATTGCAGCCTTAACCTCCCAGACTTAAGCGATCCTCCTACCTCAGCCTCCAGAGTAGCTGGAACTACAGGCACCAGCCACCACACTTTGCTTTTTTTTTTTTTTAAGACGGGATTTTGCTGTGTTGCCCAGGCTGGACTGGAATTCCGGGGCTCAAGTGACCTGCCTGCCTCAGTCTCCCTAGGTGTTAGGATTATAGGCATGAGCCACTGTACCCAGCAGACTGAGTCATTTCTTCCCCTGCATTCACTGTATGAGATTCTAAACTACCAATAAATATTTAACAAGCTATGTTTGATTCTAGAAGTATCTATTAATTTAGTTAACAACTCTTCATTCAACAACTACTATATCCTAGTTACTGCCTGCCATAGCCTGGGTTCCTCAGGAGACAGAGCTTCAGACAATGGCTTAATGTGCTCCCTTTCTTACGAAGTACAATCCTAGGAAGGCAAAAGTGAGAGAAAAAGAAAACATAGGGGTAAAGAAGAAGAATCCATATTAGAGTTTCTTACACAGCTAGCTATTATAACTGATCTTGCATAACTGCTTTCCAAGAAGTTCCTTAAATGGCTGTGGCTAGGAATAGTAACATCTAGAAGAAGAAGGAAGAAGACTTTATCCATTGGCTCAGGTCTTCCATTGGACAAAAGTTGGCCACACAGAGTGCTAATTCTCCTGCATTTTTAGATATGTATCAGCCTCAGTAATGAAGACTTGGTGAAGGATAGGTATGAAGTGAGGTTGTGCCTCTGCAATGCCTGGAAGAGTCCTCCCACAAATAGTCTCTCCATTGCTAGCTGAGATAAGTATCCAAAGGCTCTGAACACAGGTGAAGCTGAGAGGACCCAATACAGGTGCTAAGGTAACTATGATAATGGGTTTCTCCTCCCAAAGGAGGTTAATGACTCAACATGAGTACCAGCAATTGCTCTGTAAGTTTCACAGGTAATGCTGTAAGACTGTATATGAGAGCAAATTAACACAGTGTGTAGAAGGAAGGAAGGTGATATCTGAGCTAATGCCTGCAGATGAGATAGGAGTGATCTAGACAAAAAGAGATTAGAGGAGAGAGGGAAGGGTGTTTTAGGGAGAGGGTACACAACATACACAATTACAACTAAGAGTGGTCATAACTTTGAAGAAATATAACGAGTGCAACATGACTCTGTCCAAAATCTGTAGACCGTATGAGTGGTAAAGCAATATTTTCTAACTATAATTGTTGCAAAGAGGTATACCAAAAACATTATGTAGAGACAACCTCTATGGAACAAAGAAAGCATCTGTATTTGAATGAGGCAAAGAACACAGCTCACCGCCTAACCATCCACAATCCATCAAATATTCTTATTATAATATAATAACAATAATTAATAAGGATGATAGACAACCATTTGTATTTGGAATAAAAGAGTAATTGTTGCTCATTTTTTTTGGTAGTGCCATTATTGAATTAATCATGCCCTTGCTAAATTACTGAAACACGGTGTTATGCTATTGTAGGTGTCCGAATTCTTTGCAGCTGTTTAAGACTGTTTTTTTTTTTATGAAATTCATAGCCTTGAAATGGAAAAATTAAAGAATTAATGAAGGTTTGTAAAAAAAGGTAACTTTTCTGGCTGTTTCTTTAAAAATGTGTCTTTTTTATGTGTACATGTATTCTTGTTATTCTAGATAGAGGACCAATTGATTTTTTAAGTAATCCCTCAGCAAGACAGATAAAGAATATAATTTGTTCTCCCCAAACTTGGTGGATTGAAGGCAGGAGCATACTGACTATTTAATGTGCTTCATCATGTCACTTAGAAATATAAAACCTGTTAATGTGGAAAGAGAAAGAATCACCAGTGTCAGGTTAGAGAATTGGAAAATGTACACTTCTCAGTCACTGAAATCTTACTGGTTGGTTTGGTTGTTTTCTGTTTACCATAGAAATTCAATGTGACAACTTAAAATAGTTTGGAAATTTGGTGTAAGTATCCTGTTTTAGAAGTGATTTGTTCAGTCCATTTATTCCTACAATGCTACTAAACTAATTCTACAGAATAAACTCCCTTGAGTAATTCCCAAGTCTCTAAATGACCCCCAAAATTCCTTATTATGTTGATTGCAGCATAACTTTGTAAAATGTCCATAGTGTTTCTCCATGGGTGAAATGCCATCTAATAAGAAAAAAAACCCTTAAGAACTAAGGTCATGCCTTGCTGAGTCAACTTTGGTACTAGTCTCAGAACAGTGGTTACTTTTTCATTGTTGATTATGAAGTTGGCAAAATAACTTGATCTTTTGTTCATCCACTGGGTATTAACACATAGCAAACAGAATAATTATATTAGTAAAAATTCCATAAGCTCCAGCATATCTTTCTAGAGAAGTGAAACACTGTGATCATTATGAACAAAATTGACCGAGATTCCTTGGCTGATGCTAGAATAATGTCTGATGACATCAGGGGTGTTTTAGCCACCCTGTTGTTGCAAACTGACAGCCTTTTAATGGTATGCAAAAACAAAACTGCTCTGCCCAGTGGTATTTTCCTATATTCAGAAGGCCCATCCACTCTCACAGCTCATCATTACATGGATTTAGATGGAAAATGAATCCTATCTCATCCCTCAAAAGAGAATTATATGACCATATTGCAATATATATGGCATATAAGGCAGCTGTTATGTTTTCTCTAACCAATATTATAAAGCTGTTCTTGCTGGGGCACAGTGGCTAAAGCCTGTAATCCCAGCACTTTGGGAGGCCAAGAGGGCCGAACACCTAAGGTCAGGAGTTAAGACCAGCCTGGCCAAAATGGTGAAATCTCATCTCTATAAAAATGCAAAACTTACCTGGGCATGATGGTGGATGCCTGTAATCTCAGCTACTCAAGAGGCTGAGGCAGGAGAATCACTTGAACCTGAGAGGTGGAGGTGGCAATCAGCCAAGATTGTGCCATTGCACTCCAGCCTGAGCAACAGAGCAAAACGCCTTCTCAAAAAAGAAAAGAAAAAAAAAAAAGCCTATCTCTACTAGTGGAATATATTACATTCTGCGCTAAGCACTTTCAAAACCGAAGTTTCTGATACAGAGTTTGCTCTTAGAACCATTGCAGGGGTTTGTGGAGGGCTAATTCTGAGCAAACTTAGGAAGTACATAGCTGGAGGTCAAAATATTACCTTTATTCCGCTTAGATGGGAGAAGGTTGCCTTAGGTCTGGTAGCCAAGTGGTTCTTCTCTGAACTCAACTCACCTACTCTGTGACAGACAGCACTGGAAACCAGGAAGTTTCTGGTGAGGACAAGGCCTTCTCTGCTAAGTGAACTGCCAGTTCAGGAGAGCGTAAGTCCTTTGCGGGAGAACCAGGAAGCAGCTGAGCCAGGTGGGTTCAGTTCCTCCTGCCAGGCTCATCATTCATCAGGTAAATCAGTTTCACCCCTGGGGAGAAGACAGTGGGAAAGACTGGATAGCTTTGCCACGGGACTTCCATCCACAGGAAAACATGAAACCAGGGACAGGACCCTTCCTTGTTTCCCTAGTACCCAGGAGATCAAAAAGGCTGCCTTAAATATTTTTTGTACCTTTTATAACATATCATGCTATGTAGTTATGACCTACAACAAGATACATGTGTTCTTGGCCATTTAATCAGAGCAGTTTTCAGCACCCTGTACTGTAACTGCAGAAATGCTTAAAAAGCATATCTCTCTCACTTCATTCAGTCAATGATGCCCTGGTGCCCTCGGGATAAAATTGAAACCAGTGGCATTCAATCTAGTGCCCTCCTGCCTAGTCACCTGCTGCCTCTTCCATTCTCACCTGTACCCTACCCTTCAGCCTCCCTGGATGACTCACAGGGATGGGCCCCAGGCTGTGTTTCTTGGGAGGCTTTGCACAAATGGCTTCTTCTGTCTTTGGCTCAAATGTGAAATCACTGCCATCGTTATGCCAATTTTGTTAATAAGGAATTTGGCACCTGACACATTACTTGCCCAGGGTCACACTGAATACTGGAGCTGAGAACTAAATCCAGCTTTGTATAATTGACAGGATGAGCTCTTTACCTCTGGGTTATAGCCTCTGAATTTAAAGCAGCTTTAACACATTCTGGAACAGTAGGCCCTTAATAAATATTTGTCTACCTCACCCTAAAAAGAAAATAATTTTATTACCTTAGTGATTGATAAATAATTTTGTTAGTTCTAGTGATTTGTAAATGAAGAGGTGATTAATCCATTCCATATGCATACTTTGCATTTGATACAAAAATAAATGTAACAGTTTTTTCTGCTGTTAGAATTTTTGGTATAACTTTGGTAATATTTCAGAATATTAAAAACTTGCAAACAATAATAGGAACATCCCACATTTTCTAGATTTTACAAGTTTTAAGTTGCATTTGATGTACTTTCTCCTAACATCGAGGCTTTTCTAGGAAATACATTTTCAGCATATCAAGAGTACTTGTGTTGTCTCTAAGAGTTTCACACTAGTCATGATATAATTTACATAATAAAACTGCTGGGAAAATGGAAACCAATGTAGCTGAATAAATAGAGCTAATCAATGCCATTGTGTTTCTAGAATGAAGTTTATTTAATTTGTTTTCATTGTAAAAATTTCATTTTCATTGTGTAAAATTTGGGAAGTACTTAAAAGCATAAAAGAAAATATCCAAAATCGTATTTCCCACACATGGCTTTCACTGGTATTTTGGTATGAATCTTTTATTTTTATTTATTTATTTATTTAGCCTTTGTCTCATCATTGAGCTCAATCTGTACACAGGATTTTCAATTTGCCGTATACTTTGACTTTTATTATGTGCATTTTCTTTGTTACTAGAAGAAAAAAAACATTTAGACAGCAATGTAATGGCTATTTATCATTCCACTCTGAAGATGCTTCATTATTTACTAATCATTTCCCTGTTGTTGGATATTTTCTTATATCCAAGTTTTTGCCTCTGTAAATAACATAATATTGATCACTATGAGGGCATCAGAAACAAAACTTTCTTTCCTTAGGATAACTTTTTTGGTCTATATTTCACAAACCTGAATTACTAAATCACTAGGCTTTATGTTATAAAGACTTCTAATACATGTTGTTCATTTACTCTATATAAAAGTAGTTGTTAGTTTACATTCATGCCAGCCATCTAGCTCCTTTAGTCTCTCTCTTTTTTTAAAGTCTACAATTAGAAAACAAAATATAAGAAAGCAAAACAAAAACAAGCTCTTCCTAGGAAAATTCCAATCTGCTATTTTGTGAAGAGGCTGAAGTTAAACTGTTTTCCACATGATCTGTATTCCATGTGTCTTTCATTAGCAGATAGTATTCGCTCTGATTTTAAGATTGGGATAAGGGAGTCTGTGGCATGAATCTCTCTAATACACTCTTAAGTAATAACTGATCTTTGCAGGCCTATGTGAAATTGTCAAGCATGGTGGAAGGAATGAGAATTCGATAGGCACCTCTTGTCAATAATTTTATTCTTTAACTTTTCTCTTTTTGTTTCATGATTCTCTGCTCTGAACACTTTCAATCCCAAACACTCTTAGCTGGGTAAGAGTGTCCAGCCACTCAGTAGGCTGAGTCAAGAAGATTGTTTGAACCCAGGAGTTTGAGGCCACAGTGAGCTATGATCACACAACGGCACTTCAGCCTAGGTGACAGAGTGAGACCCTATCTCTAAATAAATACAAAATAAAAATAAAACTCTAAACATTCATGATAGCCAAGCCATAATCCTAGAGGAATGCATAATGTAATAGTAGGTCCCAAAGATGTGTGTCTCTGTCTGTATGTCTGAAAGCATGGCGGCGTTTGTTTGTGTATGTGTGTGTGAGTGTGGAATGTTTGTCTATTTGTGTATGTATGAGTGTGAATGAATGGAATGTGTGTGTGCTTGTGTATGTGTGTGTGAGAGAAGGAATGTGAAGAAGTGGTACGTGTCTGTTTGTGTGTTTATGTGAAGGAGTGAGTATGGCAGATATGGACCAGGCTGAAATAGGGGAGCAGGAAAAAGATGAGACATGGCACATACAACATATAAATTGGAGTGAAAGTATGTGATCTTTTGGAAACTAGTTAAAATGTAAAATTTTGACATGGTTCTTCATCAGGAATTTCTTCACCTTTTATTTGAACTGCAGTAGATCTGATGCAATGATACTAGCTACTACATTTGCCTTTTCATAAAGCTTTTCTCCAAACAGATTGTATTCTTGAAAAGTGTCATTTAATCAGGTTTGCAAAATCACCTGTGCAGGACATGGAGAAATATATGATTGTTTGAGGATTTTAATGGAAAAATCACAAAAGTGCATTTGACAGTGTGTCCAGGCTCATTGGTTTGTATGTAAACCAATGAGCGTGTCCCACTAGCCTATATACATTATATAGAGATCTATATCTGTATAAATAGAGTTGTAACAGATTTGAGTTGTTCACCTTGAGAAACAAAATAAGCTTAAGTTTCCCTTAAATTTAGTATCTAAAAGAACAGTTGACTTTTTGTCCTATAATTTAAAAATAATTCTAGTTGTCTATACATTAAACATGTTTTTTATTCTCATTTAGAATAACAACACTTTGCTTGGTCAGCTGTATTTTTAGCACATGTGAAAAACTTCAAGTCATCAGAGCATTTCTGTGATTTTCAGGTGTGGGTGAAATCTACCTGATATTTTAGTATCCAAATTAAAATCTGAGTGATCACACCTAAAGCTTTTTTCATCGAGTTCCATCTCCTAATGCTCTGCCTTCTGCATTGTCTTCTGAGTCTTAAGTTTGTTTCCGTCCTCAAGTTTACTTTTATACCAATGAAAATATTAAATCGTATTTTTAGTTGGGACAACTACTATATCATAAGCTGGAAAACTTTAAAGACACTTCACTTTGTGGTGGATATGAGTTGTATATGTTATATTATATACACTGAATATAATGTATTGTATATAAGATACAAGATTATATATTATGTATATAATATAATATATAATGTTATATATTATTTATTTGATATATAGTTATATGTATAATATATAGAGATATATATAAATCCCAAGACTCTTGGTGGATGCCTGTAACTGCAGATAGTACCAAACCCTGTATGTACTATTTTTTTCCTATACAAGCATACCTATAATAAAGTGTAATTTATAAATTAGACACAATAAGAAATTAACAATAACAAGATAGAACAATGAAAATAATATACTGTAATAAAAGTTTATGGATGTGGTCTCTCATTCTCAAAATATCGTGCTGTACTATACTCACCCTTTTCCTTGTGATTATGTGAAATGATAAAATCTCTATGTCATGAGATAAAGCGATGCATAGTTATAGGCACTGTGATGTAAATCAGCAATTTCAGAAACACACAATTCATAAATTCTACATTGTGCCACATTCTGAGTAGTGTGATGAAATCTTGGGCCATCTTGCTCCATCCCACGTGAGACATGAATCATCTTGGAGAAGCAGATCCAGGCTGTCTGCCCTCCCTGCCCATGACTCACTTAGCAGCCATCTCCGTTATCAGATTGACCATCATGTTGTTGCAGTGCTTGTGTTCAATTAACCTTTCTTTGACTTAATCATGGCCCTAAAGCACACAAGTAGTGATGTCATATTTTTGGAACCCAACTGACCACACGTAAGTGAAACTGCAGAAAACAAAATTGTGGATAAGGGGAGACTACTGTACTTGGTTATATTACAGAAGGGTAGTTTTCTCTGTCTTATTCTTATAGCCTAGATAAAAAGCAATGGCTTAACAAAATAGTAACGGATAAAATGGATATGATCATGTGCCTGGCTAAGCTCAAAACGTAGTAAAATGTTTGAGATTAATAAGGCTAATTGACCACATAGAGTCTGAAAATCAATTTTCTTTGTGCTGGGGAGGATGCAGGGGGATGGGGTGAACCTCACAAATCTCCTTGCAGGGCACATAACTAAACCGTATTCTAACCCTGAATAATTCCCAAACACTCCCTCCAATACCCGCCAGCCACTAGGAAATTGTGCCTTCCCCAGGGCAGTTCCTGCATATTCTTTTCCCTATGCCCAAGCCTAACACCTCTCTGCCTGAAATATGAACCCCTCCCCTAAATTCCACCTTTTTTGGGGGGACTTAACTCTCCACTTGACTGGGTCTTCTCCAAAAAATCAATGGCTCTCCCCATTGTGATGCCAACAGCTCTCATCTACTGTATTGTAAATATTTCTTTACATGCTAATAAACCTCTAAGAAACTCAAGGAGAATCTCATAACAAAAATAAGTGCTAGGTTTAATTCTTCTTTCTTCTAATACCTAACACTAGGTCTGGAAAACAATAGCTAATAAACAGTAGCTGAATGAATGATGAAAAAATAAACAACCCTGAGTTAACCATTGTATCTTTAAGAAATTATTATAATAGTAACAGCAAGGAGATGGCTAATACAGTTTTACTAAGTTTAGAAAGCCTTGGAAAGTTAAGCTTCATGAAAGCGGTAGTCCTACCAAGTGTTTTATTATATTAGCAATTATCTTTTACATTCTAGTAAAATCCAGGCTTTTATTTGTTTTTTTCTGTCAAAGATACAGTCAATTATGAAGGTGAAATTATCTTGATGCTGAGGCAGTAAGGGGAACTCTAAATAGATGGAGTACTCAAGTCAGAAAATCATGAAAATGAAGCTGAAGTGTTGGATTAGTGAAGATAGTGAGTCCCTCAAATTTGAGTTGCAATGATAAAAGAATTGGGGGGGGGGGGAACTAAGTAGAAACTCAGTTGAAAAACGCATTTAAGTCTTCATGATTAAATTTCAAACGTCTTTTATTGCTATGCATTTATTTTACTTTTTTATTATTATACTTTAAGTTCTGGGGTACAGTTGCAGATCATGCAGATTTGTTACATAGGTATACGCATGCCATGCTTTTATCTAAAAAATCATAGTGGTATTTAGTCTCAAATTTCCAATCCTTGTGTTCGCCTTTCTCTGCTACATTATCGGCTGGAAGGGAAAGCTGGTCATGAAACTGTTATGTTAAGCACTTTTCCACAAGAACTTATTGCTTTAATAAGTAGGGAAAATGCTCTTAAAGAAAAAAAGATGTCATTCAAGATTCATTAGAGGGAAAAAAATAAAGAAGAAACCCATGTGATTCTCCATTGAATTCACACTTCCTTGCTATCGAATGCTGAACATACCCTGAGATCTTAACAAAGAGTAGGGGTAAATAGTTACTCATCACTAGAAAGAGAATTTTGTATTCTCAGGGACAGCACACTAAGACAAGAGTACATAGACCAGTGTGTACAGCAGGCAGTTACTCCCATGTCCCTGTAGACTGGGGATTCCAAGATAAACAATCCCTCACACAGGTAAGCACTCAATAAATATTTTTCAAAAGGATGGATGAACATTAGAAAGTGGTTTAATGCTCTTTAATAACTATAATCCCCCCCTTGTAGATCAAACTCTCACCTTATATGAGCCTATGGCAGAAACCACAATAACTTATGCATCAACCTAATAAATAAAATTAATTCATATCTAAAAGAATTTGCATATCAGCATAATCTACTGCCTTAGAACCCCATGCCTCTTTAGAAGTTATTTTACTACCATTGCTTTACAGTTTTTACCAATTCTGAAAACAATGTGCATTAATAGCAATACAGTAAAGTCACCTTATGACCTCAGGGAAAAGATACAGATTTTTTTTTTTCCTGACAAGGTTTTTTCTTTCCTGATTAACTTTATTTTTAGAACTTGTTTTAAACATGTGTGACTAGAAATAATCAGCCTATGGTTAAAAACATAATACTATGATGAGTCATGTGGGTAGCAATGAAAGGGAAAAGAGATGATTCACTTTCCCAGCAGTGAGCGTTCCTCTTGGCTGCCTGGTTTCCGACACCTCCCTCCACTGCCCCATAAAACCCCTGCCTTAGCTACAGCTAGGCAATTTTTCTCACCTTCCCTCCAAAACTTGTACTTAGACTACAAGGTTGGGATACTTGTGCATGAGGTTATTTTAAAGTCTGAATCCGATGTGGTAGGAAAGAGCAGGTATGGACATGGACCCCCCCCTACATCCAGATTACATCTGTGAATAAAGCCCAATCACATTCTCAAGTTCAAAGCAATCGCCCACTAACCCGATGGTTAGTGGCTTAAGCAAGTACGTATGGGTTTAAAGAGCCACTCAAAATGACTGAAAGTCAGGTTGTCCACAGAGAAGCCATGTCACTTCGTTGACAGATAAGCGTGGGCTGAGCTGGCAAGGGGCTTCCCGGGGGCCCCTCACTGGCAGGAGGAGAGGAAGCGTCAGGTGAGTGTGGGAATAATAAGTGAATGTGGCATCCTCTCTGGTTCTACTATTATATAAATGTTATATTTGTTAGGCGAGCTCCCTCCCCGACCACCTCCCAAGCAGTTCATAGACAATAAAACACCAGGAATCCCTGAAGAGTGGTAAAATGCTGACATGATTTAAGAAGGAAGACTCTGATAAGAAGATAAAAACCTAATAAACAGAGTCTAGAGAACCTTGGTTCGTCTCAGGCGCTTGCCAGTGTAAGCAAAACCCTCCCAAGGAAAACAAAAGGAGCCTTAATGGTAAGGACATTCCACTCACAGACCATCTGAAGGAGAAAGTTAAGGCCGTGACCTCTACAGGCTGCAGTTATGAGAGCTCTGACAAAATGTTTGATTTGGTTCAAGAAGCAAAATCAGTCACTGGATTTTTTAATATCTTTTTTCTTCAATAAAAATAACATATTTTATATGTGCTTGAGAGAGAGTTATGTATACATGGTAAATATTTCTCCCACCCATGTAGTTATTCTGTTTAGCTTGGTCTTAATTTCTTCTTGGATTTTAATCAACCCCAGGAAAACGTGGATTCACAGGCCCATTGATTTATCTTTTGTAATTAGCACAAGGCTCCTGACGGATGGCTAATCTAAAGTTTCACACATGAATCTGCAAATATGTAAAGACATACATTCTCTCCAAGAACCAGAATGAGAATCTGCAAAGCTGTGAGTTTATTGTTGAAGATTTAGGGAACGCTAAAAGAGTATATTGGCCTCATTGAGATCTAGAACAGAAAATTCCTTAGAAAAATGCTTAAATGCACATAGACTCCCAGGCTAACTCAAAACAAAACCTACAAAATGGTTTAAATTCTGAGCAATTCTGTTGCAACATGAATAGATGTATGTAATAAGAGATATGTTTGAAGTTATTTATGCTTTTGGTATTTAAAGAAAATAAGTAGAATTAGAGAAGAAAGAGGAGAAAAGCTTTGTGGAAATTTTGCAGGGCTCTTTTAGTACACTAACAAGAAGAGTTTCAATGTTTGTTGATGCTATTTTTCATTATGATTAGCTTAACTTAAAAAATGTATGGCTTATCTTTTCCCAGATACAGATAAGAACCACATGATAATCAAGCATAACTAGCTTTTTTTTTAAAAAAAAAAATATTTTCTCCAAGAGCAAAAGGAAAAAGGGGAGAGAAATATAAATGGGCAGTATCTGGAAGAAAATAGAGAAGAAATAATAGCAGGTAGAGCAGAGGTCAGAACAAAATAGCCAAGGGTAGAAATTACTGAGCAGTGCGGGACTACAGAAAGACAAAAGAACGGGCTGAGATTCCTGGTCTCCTGCATCCTCTAGGCAGGTAGTCAGAGAAGAAGAGTGGGTTTAAGAACATGCCCTGATAATTATCCTAAAGCTCCTAGGACTCAGAGGAAGGGACCACCAGAGGCACTGGGTATCTCACAGGCAGGGCAGAGGAGCAGGCAAGAGCATAACCTTGGGTTATGTAGGAGGTTAAGAGTGTGGTTTGCAACTACCGCTTATTCTGTTTGCTTAGAATTCCAGAGAGTGGAATGTGTGTACACACACACACACACACACACACACACATACATACACAATATTTTAGAAGGGGGGCTTATTATTTAAATTTAGAATTTTAGAGTTCAAAAGGACTCTGCCAAGAGAAAACTAGAGCCAACAGTTATAGTCATGCAGTTAACTTTCTTATATGGCTAGAGCTTTTTGTTCTTTGAACTAAGCTCTTTTCATAAGAGCAAACATATGTACAGCAGGTATTTTTTTTCTTTGAATAAAAATTTTAAACTGAAGTAGACATTCAACAACTATAAAATAAATTTGAAGGCATTAAGTAAGAAATTGTTTCCTTTGGGCATTTAGAATATTTAGTCTATCCACATTGATCTTTGAACCAGAAGACCACTAGTTTACTTGATACCAAATAGACACACAGCTGCAAGAGCCCAGGCTTTAATAGCATGCCCACTTTGAGCATGAAACCAGAAGGTCAAAGCTGACCATCATAAACTTGTAAGCAAAGTCTATCATTAGAATAAAGAAAATTAAATTACATAAAATTAAACAACTCTGAACCTTGACATCAGAAACATGTTAATGTGCTTGTTTTTATTCAGATTTAGATATCTTATACTTGGGTTTACCAGAGCTAATGTTATCTTCCTGGGTAATATCATTTAAAGAACTGTACAATGACAAAAATGCTGTTGGGACAACCTATTTTATCTAGAAAGCATACTGAAAGCTTGTGATTTGTAGTCAGGCAAGCTGGGTTCAAATCCTGGGTAATATCATTTAAAGAACTATACAATGACAAAAATGCTGTTGGGACAACCTATTTTATCTAGAAAGCATACTGAAAGCTTGTGATTTGTAGTCAGGCAAGCTGGGTTCAAATCCTGGCTCCATCATGTCCCAGCATACACCTGGCTCCAGCATGTGCCAGCTGTCTGACCTTGGGCAAGTTACTTAACCTCTCTGACACTAGACTTGCTAATTTCTAAATTGAGGTAAAAATAATACTATCTCAAAGAGTGGTTATGAAAATTAAATGTTAGTTTATGTAAGGTATTGATACCAGTCCCTGACATATAGAAACAGCTATTATTGTTTTCATGGTCATGCAAGTATTAAGACCATGTTACAGTTTTGTAGGATGCAGAAATACCTTTAAAAAGAAAAATATCTTAATCCTAAATCTAATCCTTAATCCTAACAGTTGAGGATAATTACTGCCTTTCCTAATTCTTAATCTATGTGTGTTTGGTTTTTCACAAAATCGTAATTAGTATATGCAAAATTGTATTTATTTTATCCTCTTTCTCATTAAGTAGCATACACACACACACACACACACACACACACACACATACACATCCAGAGGACTTGATTAACTGAACTTTGTTACACACACACAAATTCAGGTAATCAAATTCTCTGAATGTTTACAAATGTATGCCATTATAAATAAAATATCATTCCTGTTTTTCCTATGTACTTTGAATGGTTAAAAATAAACATTGGGATGGGTGTGGTGGCTCACAATTGTAATCCCAGCGCTTTGGGAGCTGAGACAGGCAGATATTGAGCTCAGGTGATCGAGACTAACCTGGCCAACGTGGTCAAACTCCGTCTCTACTGAAAACACAAAAATTAGCTGGGCATGGTGGTGCACACCTGTAGTCCTAGCTACTCAGGAAGCTGAGGCAGAAAAATTGCTTGAACCCGGGAGGCAGAGATTTCAGTGAGCCAAGATTGCAACACTGTACTTCAGCCTAGCAACAGGGCAAGACTTCCTCTCAAAAAAAAAAAAAAAAAAAAAAAAAAAAGTAAATAAATAAATAAATATTGGACTATTCCTAAGGGAATGCCAAAACAATAGACAGTGGTCATTAAATATTTTACAATTTGAAATCAAGGAAGCAGGAAAAGTTTAATCCCTTGAGGTTTTTCAAATTTACGTTGTTTATTTCAAATAGCCAAGGAAACTATCAGTTCCTCTTTATCACTTTCTCAAAAAACCAATCCTTGATATTTTCCAGTATGCACCAAATAAATGATTGAAAGTTCAAGTGAGAGAGATTTGTACACATTAACAGGTAGGAGCTTAATTAGAAACCAGTATGGATGTTTTGATTTGATAACAAAAAATGAAGGAAAGAAACATCTCAGTTGAATAAGCAGTATTTGGAAACTCTATTAATGACACATAGAAGGCTGAACTAAAATGAATAGATTCTGCCCCTCCAACAACCTATTTGGATGTTATGGCACTTAATGACATTTGCTACCATGTTGTACAATGACTTCTGGGATGAGTTAATTTCCAAGCTGTTTAATGCCATCAAGCATCATGGATCATCCCTATTTGAAATTAAGAATATGACATTTAATCTCAGTTTGAAGATTTCAGCCTTTAACCTAAGAACTTCTTTTTAATTTCCAGGCTTCAATTTGTTTTCTCAAATAGGGCAGCTCTCATTGCGGTTTCATGAAGGCTGAATGGAGCGCACTCCAGACCAATATGAATTAGTTCCATTTCCAAACCATCTACAAAATATTCAGAGCATTTATTTTAGGTCCAAGAGTCCCTTTCTATTAAGCATATTTTGTATTCCCAGCGTAATTTAGGATTATCCAACTTCCAGAAGTGTTGGTTTTGTTTACAAAATAATAAAATTTAAAAAATACTTTTTTGTTAAAAAATGGTTAGGAATAAATATCAAATTTATTTATAGAGACAGACAAAACAGATAAAATACAATAATAGATACAAAAACAGCACAACAGAATGCATAAGTCATCTCATTTATTAAATGCTGATCAAATTTATTTTGTAATAGTGTGCTCTTATTGAATATCAAGAAACAACCTAGAAAGAAAAATTTACCATGAGTCCAATAAATTAAGCACTTTTAAAAAACAGTTCAAAAGATTCTTTTCTTAAAAAAAATATTGTCTACTTTTCTAGAGCAATTTTTTCTTTCTTTCCTTCTTTTCTTTTTGACAGGGTCTCACTCTGTCACCCAGGCTGGCATACAGTGGGGCAGCTGTAACTCATCACAGCCTGGAACTCTTAGGCTCAAGTGCTCTTGCTTCCTTAGTCTCCTGAGTAGCCAGGACTATAGGCATGTGCCATCATGCCTGGCTAATTTTTTAAAATGTATATGTTATTTCTTTGTAGAGACAGAGCCTTGCTATATGATGCAGACTGGTTTCAAACTCCAAGCCTCAAGTGATCCTGCCACCTTGGCCTCCTAAAGCACATTAGAGAAATGAGCCACCAAGCCTGGCCTGATGATTTTCAATTTTATTTCAAAAGTAACAATTGCTTATGGTGACATGTCAAAAATTACAGAGAACATCTATAATTTCTCATTCCACTTCCAACATTTCACCTCTTAGAAGGTGACGAAAGTTAAATGTTTGATCATACATTTCTTCATGATGTGACAAACAGAAGCATGTATGTCTAATTTAAATGTAAGTATACATATATGAATTATATATAAAGATATAAAACTATAAGTTTGTAACCACAAACAAAGAGAATGATGTCATGTTATTTTGCAATCTGCTTTTCTGAATTATCAATGTTAAAAATATCTTTTTTCCATATCTTTATATTTAATTTTATTCATTTTTTTATTTATAAGTGATGGAGATGTTAGTTTTACATCTTGCTATGATAACTGGTAGAAAAGAAAAATTTCAATGAAATGATTTGGGGAGTTATTTGAAGGAGGTTTGATTTCAAAGAGACACTAAATAATTGTCTATATAGGATTTACGTCACTGTCTTAATTGTATTCTATAGAGGTAAGCAAGTGTTTTGCTAAAGAAACACTTCCTCAAAGATTTGCAATGAAAGATTATACCTGTTGGTACTACCTGAGTCCATGATTGTCTATTTTGCTCTGGCAAAACTGAGGAGAACAGATTGTATTGCCATGAAGAATTTCTACAAGCAGCTACTTAAGATTGTGTGAGACAAATTCTTAGGAAATCAGTTTAAACGGAATTTGAACAGAGCCTGAGAGAAAGATGGGTAGCCTCAGTTTTGTAAGCCACTTCTACTTCAAACAGCCTGAACACATTTTTCAGGCTGCTGTCCAAATGATATGTGGCCTGCAGTGTGGAAGAAATGACCCTAAGGTAATGGTCCTTATTCAAGTGGAAGCTGAAGGTCCTACTCCTTTCACTAGATCTCCTTATTTCTTCCTCTTATCAAGGAATAGGAAACTTCTCAAATTTCATTATGATCTCATGGTCCACCATCATCCGCAACTGGATCAAGCCTCTTGGTACAGAACATATCAGGATAACTTGTCATTTTTTTTTCCTTCAAAAGGGGAAATGCCTTTGTGCCTGCTGATAAACAATTAGCAAAAATTCCCCTCCTTCCCTTTTGTTCCCAAAGAGTTTCAAAATATTCCTCCATGAGAAATTGGAAAATGCACTTGTTTTCTCTGAAAACCAGTGAGAAGACAGAGACCTTGATGTGGAGATATGGAAGAAAACAAAACTCCTTTGCCCAAAGAGAAATGGAAGTAAAAGGGGAGCGATGATGTGGTTTAAACATACATCTAAAGACAGAACGATTTTAATCCAGGCAAATAATCTGACTGACCTCTAACATACCTGATGCCAAAGACATTTACCCAAATTCTCAGGCTCTATATGAGGGCTTTCCAGTAAAACTCTACGGAAAAGGGTTCTCCTGGACCTCTGAGTGGCATATTTTGAATTCTATAAACCAATTCATTCCTTTGCTTCCTTCCTTCCCGCCCCCCCGATCGACCCTAAATGTGTATTCTTAGCTGAAGAAGAAGTCAGAGCCAGTTATTGTACACAAATCAACTCCTGGCTGAAGTTTTTGGTGGCAGCCAAGAGAGGAGAAGGGAAAAAAAATTAGAAAAATTTCAATTTCAGGACCATTATTATTTTCATTAATCATAAGAGGTGCTGTCACCCTGTCTGGATTCTTTAGAAGGAGATCTATTATACGGTCCATTTAGTCCAAGCCATATTACCTCATATGTTTTCCTGGCTGACCAAATAAGACTTAAGAGATAAAACAATTTACTGTTCATTATGATCCGTGTCACTGGAATCAATCTATTAACCTACATTAACTGGATATGTGACGATATCTCACATACACGCTTCCTCAGTTTAAAGGAAAGGCAAGGGAATGGGGAGGGAGCAGAGAGAGTGAGGGGAAAGGAGAGGGAAGAAAATCAAGGCCCATAAAGTGCAGCAGACGTATAATTTGCCAAGCGAATACAACTTCATTTTCCAGTGCCCACTGCTGTGCCCTCCACATCTTTGCGAAGCCCCTGACCTGTAAAGAAGTCTAACAAATTGGCTTCTATTGTGGAGCCAAAAGGTGCCATCAAAGAAGGGACGGTTCGCTGGTCCTAAAGTATGATGGGAAATCTCAGGCTGGAATAAAGAGCTGCCGTTTTATGAAGTTAACCCATTAAGGTTAAAAGCAAGCAAGAAGCTCCGGCTGGTGGGGCAGCAGTGCCAGGAGGACAGAATCCCTCCAGCCCTCTCTCTCAAACATTCGGGGAAGAAGGCCCCAGATGGAGCAAATGCCACATGAAGTTAAGATAAAAATAATCACCACCTCCCTATTTTAAGCAATAAAAATTACCCTGCTGTGTCTCTGGACAGCCCTTCTGTTTCACTCTCCTTTTTTCTTTCTTTCCTTTCTTTTCTCTTTCTTTCCCTCCTCCCTCCCTCCTTTCCCTCCTTCCTTCCCTCTTTCCTTCCTTCCTTCCTTCCTCTCTCTCTCTCTTTCCAGGGGTTAAGGATCATAAGCATCTCAAGAAATGCAATCAATCAAGGATGCACATGTGCATAAAAAAAAATCAGACTAAACAGTAGAGAGGTTAAGGTGGTGTGTGTCACCAAAATATGACTCCACTGTCCCTTCATTATGCATTTGCAACTGCTTGTAAGAGCTCATCTGGGTACTGGTTTGTATGCTGTAAACTTCCTCTGAAACTCCAGAGGTGTGTTCATGGCTGTCTCCAGACTACAGGCAGATCCCTTCATAGAGCACGTGTGTCATCAGTACACACCATCCATGCTGCCAAGGACTGTGCACTGGTAACGCACAGCCAGAAGAGGTGGTGCCAAGGGTTGATGGGCTGTCACCTGTTTCCATTCCTGGATGGAAGGGGGAAAATTTCAGACTGCATACATTTCCTTTTCATGGGAGATTTGGTCTACTAGTTACCACAGCATACTGAGAGAGAGAAATACAAAACAGTGTTACATATTAAACCTCCTAGTCCTAGGAAAAGGTAAAAACACCTGTGCAATTATGGCCGTTCTTGAGCTCAGGGTATAATTGTTGTGAAAAAACTGATATATCCTATTCTGGATAAGAGGAAGTGGAAGACATTATTGGTAGACTATGTCATTCTTAACTGGTGAGAGATTAGAATCAGAAGAGTGAAGATTGGTACAGAAGTGTGGAGTTACTTTGTGTGTTGGTGATATCATTATACTTTCTCATAAATTTTCATGAGTCTATCTTTGGGCCACCCAGGGAAGTCATATTACTTTCAGTCCATATCGCCCATGGACCAAAAATCTCTTCCACTTGAAGATGCACATGCCATCAGTTTCTCCTTTCTCCAGAAGCAAGGATAGAAAAATGCCAACAAAGCTAACTTCATTGTTGAAATGAGGAAAGGTAGCTTAAACTACATTTTAAAAAAAAGCACAAAACAGCCTGGGTGCAGTGGCTCACACCTGTAATCCCAGCACTTTGGGAGGCTGAGGCAGGCAGATCATGTGAGGTCAGGAGTTCAAGACCAACTGGTCAACACGGTGAAACCCACTATCTATTAAAAATACAAAAGTTAGCTGGGCATAATGGCATATGCCTATAATCACAGCTACTTTGGAAGCTGAGGAAGGAAAATTGCTTGAACATGGGAGGCAGAAGTTGCAGTGAACCAAGATCATGCCATTGCACTCCAGCCTGGGCAACAAGAACAAAACTCTATCTCAAAAAAAAAAAAAAAAAAAAAAAAAAAAAAACACAACTGTTTGCAAACTTTTTAATCACCTTAAACATTCTATATCAGTTTGATTTTCAAACCCAGTGTTTTTCTGTCTTCGGTCTCCCTGCACTGAAAGAAGAGTGCAGGGAGATTGAAGACAGAGTGCATCTTTGTAGCTGTAATGCCTAAGAGGGGGCAAGTATTTCACAAATGTTTGTGAAGAAAAATTATCAAGTCCTTTGAGAAATGAGTGCAGGAGAGATGGGCACTGGGTCTACTTATATATGGATTTTTTTTTTCAACAAAAGGCAGTTTTTATGGGATGCAAAACTCCCACAAACAGAGAACTAAACTTTCCCGTACGTGGGTCTGCAGGGCCAATTGCAAGACTTCGGTATGCAAGGATTTTGCGATCTCCAGGCATCCTGGAACCAATCCTCCACATATACCAAGAGACAACTGTAATCAGATTCCAATTTTATCTTCAAGATAGAACCTTAAGACTTTTTTGTTGTGCTGACTGTGGTCTATGACAGAATGAGTGGAATTCAAGATGGTGCTGTGTTGTTTTTTTCCTGAGTAGAACAGAGTTGCCGTTTTTTAAGATGGGGAAGGTTATGGTTTGGATGGAGTGGGCACCAGGAGTTTGGTTTCTGTTAAGTTTAAAATTTCTATTATAAATTCCGGTGGAAATGAAAAATCAATACTTGGGTATAAAAGTTTCTAGTTCCAAGGAAATTCCAAACTAGAGATATATGTTTGGGAGATATCAGTATATTGGTGAATTTCTTGAGATTACCTAGAGTTAGTATCAGTAGAGACAAGTTTTGAGATTTGATTCCTAGTACACGCTAAGGTTTCGAGGCTGAAGAAATTAGTCAGAATGAGTAAAGGAGCATCATGTAAGAGTGGCCAAGGAGGTAGGAAGAAAACCTAGAAGGGAATGAGGTTTTGGAATCCAAGCAAAGAGAGTCTCAAAATGGGAATGACTAAGCTGTGAGATCTGCTTGAGCTGAGGATGGAGAAATGATGTTTGGATTAGCATTGTAAAAGCCATTGATGACCTTGGCAAGAGCTGCAGTAGATAATGAAAATCCGATAAAAGTGTGTTTTTGAAATCTTGAGAGATTAGCAGGAAAAGAATTGTAGACAGTGAAAATAGACTACTCTTTCTGGGTATTTTGTAGTCGGGGGAGCAGAAAAACTTAAAACTTCAAAGGGATATAGGATGAAGAGCGGGGACAACTTTGAATGATCTATCAAAATGTGCTCTAAAAGAGTTCTTAAAGTTATCGAGTCTCTCCCTTACCTGTTGCCATGCATTAGTTGAACACCTGCCTGTAAGCTTTGTTATAATCAGTGGCTTTCTCCAATGCTTTGGCTATATATAGTTCCCTACCAATGTCTATGGTGTTTCTTTTTCTAAACCTGTCAATAAGCCAGTCCTGGCCATAGAAATGATACTCTTCATGACAAACAGGCTCAGCCTGACATACGGTTTGAGGACAGAGTAGTCTCACACTATTCCTCATCGAACTCAAAGCTGCAAGTCTAGGTCATAGAAAAGTGAGATGGCAGAAATTGCTGTTCCTTATTGAAGCAACATGGACTACCTCTCCAAGGTACCAGTGGGTTGATTCTGCAGAACTGAGTATGGAGAGAATGGGAATGCTATCCTTTGGTATTATATGCACCTGCTTTAAATGAGGACCGTACAGATAACATTTCAGAACGTGTGTATCCCAATTTTCAGCATATCAAAGTTAGCAACAGCCCAGCCTCTGGAGCCAGACAATCTACATCCATTTTACTTACTGGCCACGTGTCTTTGACCATGAATGTCTTTTTGAACCTCTGTTGTTTTATCAATAAGATTGGGAAAGTAATTCTACCTTCTCATATTGTGTGGTAAGGAACCAATGAGATAGTACATGCCAAACACTTCTCACTGTAAAAAGGGAAAATAAAATGAGAAGGAAAGGTGGATGAGTGGAAGGTAAAAGGTGAAACGTCAGTGTAATCAAGACCAAACCTTAATTTTTGGAGGCTGAGAAACTGTACCTTGGAGGCTTTCCAGAAGTTTGTGCCTTCTAGGAGGAGACTGAAATTTGCCTTTCTGATAGATCTATTTATAATGGAAGGGGCTATTTTGATAAGACCTTTTGAGTTAACCTTTTGATCCTTGGAGAAGCCTCCATTCTACAAAGGAGATATTAAGTTCCTTGACTAGTAATGAGAATCGGGGGGTTTGGTAAAGCTGTGTCTCAGCAGAAGCCCAAGTGGATTGCCACTTCTATAATAGTTGCAGCTTCTAGATTGGTACTGCAATTTCCATCCCCACCCCTCACCCCAGGGCCTTAGTAAGGTGCTTGTAAATGCCTGGTCAAGTCTCAAAGGTGGTATGAGGGATTATGGAAAGCAGTATGCATGCCTTCCCAGAGTTCAGAGAAGACATCTGTTGTGCCCAAGGAATTCTGATGGTAAGGGTCATCAGCAGAGCATAGGGGTCAGAAGCAGAGAGAAGGGGCTGCCATGTTGATGGTTGCATGTTTAGCTCTCAAAGGTCTCAGAAAGCATAAGCTGACTGCCTGCATGTCAGGAGCTAGCAAAGCCTTGACAAGAACAGGAAGAGGTGGAGTGAACTTGTCACGTGGCATAGTGAGTTAGTAACATGGAAGCCTGCAGGAGGAACTAGGGGACAAGTGGAGGGGAGTTAATGCAGGTGGGCTTGTGCATTACTACACTGAGCACAAAAGGAGAGCAATCATCTTTCATAGTCATAGGTGGATGGGGCCAATGATACACCTATTAGAGGAGATTAACAGAGGAAAGATTCAACCCAGATGCAAAACTTCAAAAGGGTCCAGCCAACAGAACTCCAAGTGGACAATTTAACTAATTACTCTTGAATAACAGCACTCCATAGCACATTCTAGTCTTGGAGAGAGGGAAAAGGTTCTAGAAGTGACATTTTGCTGGTTTAACTCCATCCTGGTTTGACATTTTCTTTGTATTCCATCCATGGTTCTCTCGCTTGAAAGCCAACCCAAAATGCCTCAAAATAAGTCTTTTTATTGATAGAGAAAGCAACTCTATTTCTTGCTTCTCTTCTTTATGCTCTTCAACCCCACCAATACCCTTCACAGACTTCAAAACAACAGTTATATAATAATTTGGACATCAGTAAGAAACAGAGAAATTTCATTGGTTGGCTTGGTTCAGTATCTGACCCATACTAACCACTCTGTATTTGGGAATTGTTACTTTTGCCATCCTTGTTTACGTTAGTGTTGTTAGCATCTGTCTTCCTCTAATCCAAATTCTAGATCAGACTGTCCAGAAATTTCTATGACGAGCAAGATGTTCTATGTCTGTATTCTCCCATCACTAGTCACCCTGTATGCTCCATAGACACCCAATAGGCATGTGGCTACTGAGTAGTTAAAACATGGCCAATTTACCTAAGGAACTAAGTCTTTAATCTTACTTAAATTTCTCCTTTGAGACAGAGTCTCACTCTGTCGCCCAGGCTGGAGGGCAATGGTGCTATCTCAGCTCACTGCAACCTGTGCCACCTGGGTTCGAGCAATTCTCTGCCTCAGCCTCCCAAGCAGCTGGGATTACAGGTGTGCACCACCACGCCCAGCTACTTTTTGTATTTTTAGTAGAGACGGGGTTTCACCATCTTGGCCAGGCTGGTCTTGAACTCCACCCACCTCAGCCTCCCAAAGTGCTGGGATTACAGGCGTGAGCCACCGTCAACTGCCATTTATCTTACTGAATTTAAATGAATACACATTAAAATAGCTACAGGACAGTACAGGTCTAGGTCCATTTGTCTCAGGTGAGGTTTGGGGCATTCTCAGTCCTTAAACCTGTGGTTATAGAACTAGCTTCAGAACAACTTGGAGGACTTGTTAAAACACAGATTCCTGGGCCCCAATCCTGGAGTTTCAGATTTCCTATGTCTAGAGGGTAGCCTGAGAATGTGCTTTTTAACAAGGAGTACTATTGTTAATGGTTCTGGGACCTCACTTTGAGAGCCACTGCTTTAGAGCCATCCATGTTTTCTAATTCCAGGGACACACTGTAATCACAAGAGGAAATGAAAATACTTCCCAGCAAAAAAATTAAACCAGAAGTTTTAGATTTCCAGGTTATTTCTTTGCACAGCCAAGAATTCAATAAAATTGTTAAATCAAGAAGCATGTTAAATTAGGTCAGTGCTTTTCAAACTTTAAAGTGGTTATGGATCACCTGGGGATCTTGAGAAAAAGCAGATAGTAATTTACCAGTGTTGGAAGGGTCCTAGGAATCAACATTTCCAGTGAGCTCCCAGGTTAGGCCAATGTGCAGTTCTAATAGCAAGACATGAGATGATCTCTGAGGTTGATTCTAATCCTTAAATTCTATGATTCGAGAACTGGGCAGGATGTCTGCACTCTGGCAGGCTGACAATAGTCTAGTGCTGCGGGAGAAGAAAGTGCAGCAGGGTGATGACAACATTGGCATGTCCTGGGGAGGAGGAAAAACAAGTGACCCACTCAAAGCAGCTGGGTCCTTGCCTGAGGCTGCTAACTGAGTGAAGCCAGTGAGCTCCTTTCCTGCAGGGTGGGAGGAGCAGGGATCAGGTAGAATCCGCCTTTCTGCTCTGGATATCCTATAAACCCCATGTAGAGTTCAAAGCCTGTAAACGGCTGTCCTGGTGGCCATCCTTGGGAAGAGGAACTGGAGATCAGACGGCTCTCCAGTTAAACAGGGCAGTTGCAGGCTCGGAACTGTCAAGCTGTCCAGTGTTAGGATACTTTAAATTAAGAAAGAAAACCAAACGTTGAAGGTTCTACTACATGATTGGATAATAACCAAGGGGCATTACAGTACTTGTAACATCAAATATAAAGAAGGCTTAATGGTTCTTTTTCTCACTTCAGGTCAAAGGTGAGTTACAATTAAGTCTTCAGGGTTCAGCAGTTAGTGAAGTAAAGAGAAAAAGAGAAATTATCAGTCCACCATGGAAGACCCCAAGAAACCCCCAGCAGCCTAGATGGCCTTCACAGCAGCCTTTGGGTGCTTCTTCAGGGGAGGGGGGCGAGCATAAGAATAACAGGGAGTTTAAAATCCTGCCAAACTCTTTCTTCACAAAGTATTTACTTTCTAAAGTGCGTACCATCAGTGCCGTATAATCATAGAATCCAAAAGCAAGAAAAATGTCTATTTTCATGCAGTTGTTGTCCATTATCATGAATGGAAATACATTTAATACTGATGTTTCCTGGTGGTCAATATAATTTTTATTTCTTCTACCAAAAGAAGAATAAAATGTTAAGCCATCCAAAGCAAGCACCTTTTCTGAATTTCAAGTAGACAGCCAGGCAGCAGCAGAGGCTGTTATAAATGGATATTCAACAGGAATTCAGGTAAACCAAGATGGATTTCCCCAAACGTGTTTGCTTACAAAACCCTTTAATTCTTTCTCTCTTCTCTTTCTCTCCTTCTCCCTCCTTAACACACACACACACACACACACACACACACACACACAGCATGTGCTCTGTTACCTACAGAGTTGATATTATAACAAATCAGGGTGTCAAATACAGGGGAAAGTACATGCAAAAGTGTTTTAACGACAAAACTTAACCAGGTTCTTCAGCAATCTTGTTTTCTGCTGAATTTGAGATTTCATTTCTCTCTTGTCTCCAGTAAGAATGACTCTATTTGTTGTTTTTCAGGGAATCACCCCCTCCCCCTCCGCAAGGGTCCTGTCCCAGAACAAAATGAATAATGACACTTCATTTTACACAGTGCCTTTTTTCAACTTCTCGATGCTTTTGAAAACTGATCTCATAAATCTTCAAGACATTCTTGAGAGGTAGAAACCAATGGTGTTACCCCCATTATACAGGTGAAGAAACTGAGGTAAAGCAGCAAAGGAAGAGTAACTTGCCAGGGCCTTTAATCATGCAGTCTGAAAAAAAGGAGATTTTCTTTTTTCTAATCAGTCCCCCAAGTGCAGGCCTGTGTTCTATTTGCCAATATCCAAAGGGATAAACTACTCATTTCAAGAGATCCAGAAAATGCCTCTACTTAAAAAAAAAATACGTTAACTACAACTTATTTATCTAGATAGTGAGTCGGTAATGTACATGACCTTAAATAAATGCATGTGAATGTGTATGTATGCTTGCTGGCTGCATATGTAGAATAAACATGATTTGAGGTTGTGGAAACTAACTTGAACACATTTTTAAATGTGTGTTGCAAAGACAAGAATCTACTCAAATCTGTAAGTCTCCAGACTGAGCTGAATTCTCTCTGTCCAGGTCTCTCTTACTACCATGAGACAACAAATGGCATATGTTAGCATATTCAGAGCCATCCAGTGATAGAGTCTGGGCTTCAGTGACTAATCAGTGGTTCTCTGTTCTTGAATTTTTACCCTTTACTCCAACTCCAATTCCGGCAGCACTCAAACTAACACTAGAGAGTGGGGCAAAGCTCACTGAGGAGCAGAGGCTCTCAGCACTAATGCCATGGGCATGTTTGCCTCTCCTCCTTTGAAGCTGGCCCTATAAATAGCAGGAAACTTAACACTTAGACTCCTCATGATCAGGCTCAAAGCATGGTGATTTTTATTTTATTTTATTTATTTTTTATTTTTTTGAGAGAGTCTCACTCTGTCTTCTAGGCTGGAGTGCATTGGTGCAATCTTGGCTCACTGCAACCTCTATCTCCTTGCTTCAAGCAATTCTCCTGCCTCAGCCTTCCCAAGCAGCTGGGATTACAGGTGTCTGCCACCCCACCTGGCTAAGTTTTTTGTATTTTTAGCGAAGACGGGGTTTCACCAAGTTGTGCAGGTCTCAAACTCCTGACCTCAAGTGATCCAACTGCCTTGACCTCCCAAAGTGCTGGGATTACAGACTTGCCCAGCTGATTCTTTTAAAATTTAATATAAATGCTAAACTTATGACATGCCAAGAGTCAACCTGTTCAGGATCTTAAAGCAATGCCAACAGTGGCACACTTCTTCCTCTTGGGGGTGGGGGTGGCTTACTTGTCAGGAGACAGGTAGCCTAGGATGCTTTAGGCTTCAGACACTGCAGACCACTAGGAAGCATTTGCAAGCAGTCACTAGAAAAATAGAGCTGATTTCAGCTGGTATAGATTTCTCAGATGATTGAGCACTTAAAGACTCATCTTTTCTACCACATCCAGTGCGAACACAGAAGATACCCACCTGTGATGGTTAATATTTGTTTGTTTTGTTTTGTTGAGACAAAGTCTCCCTCTGTCACCCAGGCTGAAGTGCAGTGGTACGATCTTGCCTCACTGAAACCTCCGCCTCCTGGGTTCAAATGATTCTCCTGTCTCAGCCTCCGGAGTAGATGGGATGACAGGCATGCACCACTGTGATGGTTAATATTAAGTGTCAACTTGATAGGACTGAAGGATGCAAAGTATTTTTCCTGGGTGTGTCCGTGAGGGTGTTGCCTAAGAGATTAACATTTGAGTTAGTGAGCTGGGAGAGGAAGACCCACCCTCAATCTGGGTGGGCACCATCTAATCAACTGCCAGCATGGCTAGAATAAAGCAGGCAGAAGAAGGTGGGAGAAGCCAACTTGCTGAGTCTTCTGGCCTCCATCTTTCTCCCTTGCTGGATGCTTCTTGCCCTTGAACATCAGACTCCAAGTTCTTCAGCTTTTTGACTCTTGGACTTACTCCAGTGCTTTGCCAGGGGCTCTCGGGCCTTTGGACACAGACTGAAGGCTGCACTGTCCATTCTTTACTTTTGAGATTTTCGGGGTTTGGACTGGCTTTCTTGACCCTAAGCCTGCAGACAGCCTCTGGGGGATTTCACCTTGTGATCATGTGAGTCATTTCTCCTTACTAAATGTTTCTTCCTATATACTTCTATTCTATTAGCTCTGTCTCTCTAGAGAACCCTGACTAATAAATACACACCCAATCAACCAGTAAATTATTATTTAGTCCTTACGAATGTATTTTCCCTTTTTGGTCAGTTTTGACTCTATCAGTATCAACCTTACTTTTTCACAGTCCCTTATTCTTGGCTTATACAAAGCAGGAAGCTTGTTAGTTTCTTTTCCCTCAAAGTTTGGCCTAACGAGAGGGTTAATATTTCTAGTGCTTCACTTTACTGCTTCATAAGGAAAGCCACTCCAGCTTCAGTGGCTAGAATTCTTTTCTTATTTGAAGACCAAAGTTTCTTCCCTGTTCATTCCACTCATTTGCCCAGTTTAGTTCACTGAAGCTACAGAAATCTCTTCTAACTTCCAGGTATTTTAGAGCGGCAATAATCCCTACCCACTTCCTATATCTCTTTTGAAATGTTTCAACTGTCATCCATTCATGTTTCTTCTTAAGTCAATTCTGTGGTATGTTAGGCATTAATCTAAGAAAAATAAAGGGCAGCGTTTTAAAATTAAATATACAGTTAACTCACCAACTTAGACTCACACACTATTCCTCAGGAAGATCACAGAAGAATAACATAGCTATTGGAAAAGGACATCTAAGCTCTTTATAGCTAAGGAAAATGAAAGGAATATTTCCAGCAGGGTGGGGGCCGGAGATGGCTCAGGCTTAAAAGGACATGAGGTAACCGAGACTGAATTTAAACAAAACTGGAGAATAAAACGACCGGGGGAAAAAAAGATAATTGTGTCTTATAACAATTACTCTAGCTATGAAGAAAATCAGCATAGTCCTTTCTAATTTAAATGTGTTGAAAGTGCATGAGCATGACAGCAGAAAATTACAAAGTTTAGGACACAGGCTTTGGTTAAAGTGATGGCAATCGGATTATCTTGGCATTTTCTGCTGATAGCAATGATTATAAACTTACCTATAAATATTAACTGTTTAGTGCTAGGGGAGGTTTTATTTTGCTGGAAAGTACAGAGTCATTCTATACTTGAAGTTGGTTTTGTGATTTTGTTCTTATGTAGTTTAATTTTGGTTTGTTTTATTACTCATAGGTTCAGTTACTTTTTGATACCAGATAATGGTTTCTTCCTTTCTGTCTCTTCCTTTCTTCTTTCTGTCCTTCCTTCCTCTATCCGTCATTTCTTTCCTTCCTTTCCTTTCTTTGTTTCTCTTTTCCATCTTTGGATCCAAGGAGAAAATGAGAAAGTCTTATAGATGGGGTTTCGTACAAGAACTTTTTCAACTTCATCCACTTCCCCATAGAGGAGATATTACTCCAGTGTGTCAACTTCCCATTCAACTATAGCTCCATTTTCAGTCAAAAGTTTACTAAGCTGCATAGTCATCTTTTGTTCACTCTGCAGCATGGTTTTCTCAACTGTTGGTTCCATGTACCAGTGACCCACTTAAATTATTTGGCACTTTGTTGTGTTTCCTCATATCACTATATTTACATAACAGAATTCATCTGCCAGTACTTTCCCTGTTATCCTCACCCGCTATCTAACCACACAAAGTAAAATATATCTTTATTTAATAAATAAAGGAACCAAAAGGACCATGATTTCATGATTTAAGAAGAAAAATCTACATTTCCTGTGTAGACAAAGTCAACAAAGACTTACAGCTAAAAAATAATTAAAAGTTAATGGTTAGACGAGCTGTGTAGGCCACTGATTTAATAAGAGGTTTCTCCCAGGGTTTCTAAATCCTGGCACTATTAGCATTTTTGGTTTAGATAATTTTTGTTGTTGTTGTAGGGCTCTGTCCTATGCACTGTAAGACATTAGCAGCATGTCTGGGTAGAGACTCATTCGATAACAGTAGCAACCCTGCACCAGCTTTTGAGTTGTGATAACCATATATCTCCAGACAGTGCCAGGTATCCTGGGGGGAAGGGGACATATCACTTCCAGTTGGAAACCACTGATTGAACCCAAGCAGAAAAGATCTTTAATAGTGTGAAAAATAAATAATACACTACTACACATGATCTTTTTTTTTCCCTAAAATTTCAGGGTACATGTGCAGGATGTACAGGTTTGTTACACAGGTAAACATGTGCCATGGTGGTTTGCTGCACCTATCAACCCCTCACCTAAGTATTAAGTCCAGTGTTCATTAATTATTTTTCCTGTTGGTCTTCTTCCCCCACTCCACAGGCCCCAGTGTGTGTGGTTCCCCTCCTTGTGTCCATGTATTCTCATGGTTCAGCTCCCATTTATGAGTGAGGACATTGGTATTTGCTTTTCTGTTCCTGCATTAGTTTGCTGAGTTGAATAATGGCTTCCAGCTTCATGTCCTTTGCAAGGACATGATCTCACTTCTTTTTATAGCTGCATAATATTCCATAATTATATGTATCACATTTTCTTTATCCAGTCTATCACTGATGGGCATTTGGGTTGATTCCATGTCTTTGCTATTGTGAATAGTATAACACACTATTCTTACTTGGATGAATTTACCTGCCGCATATATCCAGTTATTGGCAATAGTCACTTACAGTAATCTGAATGAACTAAAAAATTGGTGTGAGCTACTGGTAACAGAGAGACAATGTAGTCATTTAAATAAGAGAAACTGAGTTTCCTATTATTCTAAAGAAGTCTGGAAAGAGGTCCTTTACTGTTGGTTGGGGGTTCCACGGTACTGTCAGGGACCTGGGCCTCATCTGTTTGTTTTGTCATCCATAGAACTTGGCTTTTATGATCTAGCTCCTTGGTGTCTGTGGAGTGCCAGCTGGGTTGCTAAAGCACCAAACTGGAAGCAAAAACAATGACAAGTAGGCAAAAAGGAGCAAAGGGAAGATTCCCAGAAACTTCCCAACCAACTAGAAGCTAGAAGAAAGGCTAGGAAATGTATTTCCAGTGAACTACTAAAAAGGAGAACATATATCGTGCTTGCAACTAGCAGTCTCCCATTCATTTATTCTTCTTCTAATCCAGGCAACTACTTCTTAAATATTTACTATGTGCTAGACACTCTGTTAGATCTGGAGATACATATAGAATGAACTTTGCTATCTGGGAGCATACAACCTACAGAGATGGGCAAGTATGACACGATTAATTAAGCAATGAATTCATAAATCTCAAGTTTTATGAATGGTGCAAAAACACACAGAACACCTTCAGAATCTTGGAGCCAAAATGAATTTTCCTATTTTTTCAATACTTTTAACTCAGGGTCCCTAACCCCTGGGCCCCTGATCAGTACCAATTCACAGACCAACAGGAACCAGGCTACACAGCAGGAGGTGTGCAGTGGGTCAGTGTTCATTACCCCCTGAGCTCCGCCTCCTGTCAGATCAGCAGCAGCACATTGGATTCTCATAGAACCCTGCTGTGAACTGCATATGCCAGGGATCTAGGCTGTTCATTCCTTCTAATGCCTGATGATCTAAGGTGGAAGAGTTTCATCCAAAACCATTTTCCCCTCCTCATCCGTGGAAGAATTGTCTTCCATGAAACCATTCCTGGTGTTGAAAAAGTTAGGGACTGCTGCTATAAGTGATTTGCTATATAATGCATGTTCAGTAAATCTGTGGGGACAGATGCACTGTTTGCTCTGGGACTCATCAGGCTGCTTCAAATATTTATCATAAATTAGTCTTCATACGAACTTCTGAAATCAAAATAATAGCATAACTATGCCAGTCAAAGCCAGTTTCCACTGCCTTTCAGTTTCACAGATTATTACTTTAAGCCGAGATTGCAAACCAATACAGTCTTAAGTATTGCAGAAATTCGATTCCCATATTAAGTGAATCCAACTCCATTGATATACAGACTCATATTAGAAAGGCTAACTGTTCAAATACTTATACATATTAAATTATTTCTGCATTAAATTAATATACATTTTTCTCAATAACTTTGAGCAAAGTTTGATAGGTTCAAAAAACAAAACTGAGCTCAATTGTTCCTTCAGACTATTATTTTTATAATCCTTTTAAAAAATTTATATCCAGCTTCCTATGTAAATAAGCTCTGTAGTGAGTGAACAATTTAGTCATTTTAGAGCAATCTAGAAATCAATGCAACTGGGAAGTAAACAAATTTGTTTCAACCATATTAACCTTAAATGTTACTCTGATTCATGCAGTACCTACGCTTACCCACACTCATACACAAACTCATCCAGAGACACATAAATAAGACACTGTCAAAAGTATCGCCATTATTATCCGGCATCATCCAGTCAGTTCAGAAAACAATAACAATTGAAATATGTCTCTACTAGAAGATACCTTCCTTTTATTGCCTTAAAAGTTATTTCTCTGTGGTTTTCTTTGCTACAAAAGAGCAATGAGCAAACTCAGGAATTTTCTGTGTGTGTGTGTGTGTGTGTGTGTGTGTGTGTGTGTGTGTGTGTGAACCTCCTACCCATCTCTCTTGCAGACATTGTCTACGTAAACTACTATTCTGAGATTTTGAATTTCTACTGCTCTCCAAATGCTATTAAGATAAAGGTCTTGAAGACTTCAAGTTTTGTAGCATCATAGTTATTATGTGCTTTAATCTCTGTATTTGTCAAAAAAAGCTCATCCCCTTCCAAAAACAAAAAAACAAAAAAATCAAAAACAGCCAAAGGCATTTTTAGGTCTGAAAACTAACGGTAGCTGATAGGACCATTATAATCACTACAATTTAGAGTCAGAAGTAAATTCTTCTTACAGACATTAGCATTTATTCACATTTGACAATTCTTGAGAATCAACTACCTGAAGATATTTAGAAAATTACATGGGGAGTTCATAAAAAATATATACTTAGTCATTAAGCATGTATGGCAATTGGAAGCACAATTAAAATTAATAAAATAATCAATAATTTGTTGAAATCTGTCATGAAAGTTATGAATACCCATAAATGTAGAAAGCATTGAGATACGAATGTCCTCTGCATCTAACGTACATTTACCTGCACTACTTCAATAATCGATATACCCTCTAATGTTTGTTGGCGTGTTTCTGCATTATCTGAATGGTCTCCTGGCATTATGTATTTTATACTATTAATGCCAACCTTTAAAAGGCCAATCAGCCAACATTTATCAGGAATGTTTGTATAATATTAACTCATTCTGCCTTTCCTAGGGCCAGCCTTTTGGACTGAAACCCAATGGAGGTAAAACTTCAGGTTCAAACCCAGAACTTATGTGGTTCTGGAGTAAAGAACCACTCCAGAGTGGAGTGGAGGAGGGAAACTCAATTCACGGGAGCAGGGTGAGTGTGGATTTTATTAGCTGGAATCAATATTTCTGAAGAAGCACACTGTTTGGAGCCTGAGACAGTTTACCTGAGACTGAAGATTTATGATATTTCCTGCTTTGAAATCCCAGGATAGCTCTTTGGCCCTCCATTTGCATTTCAAGAAACTGAATAATTTGTCTCCTTCCAATGCAATGTGAATATTTAAGTATTTTGGAAATACCAGAAAATATAGACATGTGGTGTGATTTGAAATCATTTTTCAAGATACTAAGCTTGATTTTGCTTAGTAATTGTGTATTTCCTAACAGTTTTCGACTTACAGAATTACTGAGAACTACTACATAAAGTTCCCGTGCATGTCATACCCAGTTTCCCTATTATTATCAACTTATATGAATGACTATTTATACAAGTGCATCTGTCATAGTCAATGAACCAACAATAAGCCATTGTTATTAACTAAAATCTATACTTACTCAGGTTTCTCAGTATTTTTCTAATATTTCTGTTGTCTTCTAGGGTTCCACTTATACTTAACTGTCATGTTTCTACAGGCTCCTTTGAATTATGCCAATTCCTCGACTTCCCTTGTTTTTGATGACATTGAAAGTTTTTAGGGATACTGGTCAAATAGTCTGCAGAATTGTCCTCAATTGGAATTTTTCTAATGTGTTGTTTTGGGTTATTTTTCTCATTATTAGAGTGGGGTTATATGAATTTGGTAGAATGAACACAGAGGTAAACTGCCATTCTCATCGTATTATATCAAGGGTCTGTACTGTCACTATGACTTAGCACTGCTAACGTTAACCTTATTCACTGGGCTAGAGTTTGTCAAGCTACTTCACTGTAAAGTTACTGATTTTCCACCATTTTTATACTACATTTATGAAAGAAAGTTACTATGCACAGCCTACACATATGCTCCCCTCCTGAGGGTGAAGTGTCTATGTAAATTCTTCTTCATGGGAGACTTGTCTATCCTTTCCTATTTATTTATTTATATTAGCAAAGTAATGGATATTTATGTTTTGAATGATAATCCAATATTACTCTATTTATTTCGTTTCATAAATTATTTCAGCTTTAGTTGGTCTCTCTCTCAGTTGGCTCCTGGGCCCCTTTGATATGCCTCCATCAATGTGGGTTGTATTTTGGTATTTCCTTTTTTTTTTCTAGCAATACAGGCTAATCTTTATCTGCCCTAGTCCTTGAAACAGCCATTTCTCCAAGGAACCCTGCTTCTTTTTATTGGAGAATGGTATTAAAAAACAAGATCTGGGTGCTACGTTCTGGAGTTTGAAAAATATTTCCTTGTATATTACTATAGAATAAATGGTTAATGAAGCTTAACCATACCAGATATTCTTAGAAGGAAATAATCATTATTAATGATTGCCCATGTGCCTTATACTAGTATTTGCTCAAAGCAATTGTTATGTAAAACTGTAGTAAATTTTCAAGATAAGAAATTTCATTTTACCTATCATTTTTATCTCAGTGTCTGAAATACCTTACCGTTCATAAAACAGTGAGAGGATGTGGAGGAGGAGTGAATTAAACATCACAGGATTCAAGCAGAATAAGAAAAACAGGTTCATATTAACAAGAAGACAAGGGTTTCCTCATAAGGTCCTTATTCAGTTTTTATGATAAACTCTTCAGAGGATATGTTCTAGTGTCTCACATTGATTGCATTCTAAAATGGGAAGATAACTACATTTTAAGAGGCATATAGAAATGGTATGACATATTTATCCAAAGGACACAGACATATTCATTTACAAAATTACGAATTATTATATTCAGCAAATAGTGATGTACTTCCTCTGGATAATTTACAAGGTATGGGTATGTGTGTTTGTATGTGTAAGCACACACATATGTGCACACACACAAAGTCTGAAGAATCACAACTGCATGATTTTTGTTTTCCTTACTGTTCGTCAGTGATTTTTATGCATGTGCTCATTTACGTTGCTTAGGGGGAGAAAGAGCGATACATAAAAACAGATTATCTTTTAGAGCACTCCAGGGCTAGTTTCATTTCCCCTCTCCTTTTTATGAAGAAAATGATAGGAAACATAAACTGTTGCCCTTAAAGAAGAAAATGCATGAAATGAAACAAGTAAGCTTTCAAAAATACGCAAAACATGACAGGCAGACCTCCAGCCTGGTGGGAGGGCTGGGGATAAAATGTGCACTATGTACATGTGCCTGGTATATCCTCAGCACTTAAAAAAAACCACATAAAAGTGGTCTTGAAAGTGAACGAAGCTGACTCTCAAAAAGTGGGGTTTAGATGCTGAATATTTAATTCACTGATAAAAGGGACCGGATTTCCTGCACACAGCTGCCATAAATAAGGGAGAAAAAAAAAAAAGAAAAGAAAAAGCACATCTTAAAAGAGAAGCAATGAGCAGAAACTGACCTTTCTGTGAGCAAGCAGATGAGAGAAGGTATTTGGCTAATCCCAGCTGTCTCTGATTGGCTAGACAACACCGTGTTGAAAATGTCTCCATCTGGGCTAATCTGCTCTCAGTTGGATGAGCTGAGGCCTTCAGAGTTAACCTGACATTTAACAATAATTACCCTTTTGAATGACCCCGGCCCAATCGCCTGCTCTCTTAGAAATCTCTTTTTTTGTGCGTGCTCCCAAACCCCTTGACTTTTGTGTTAGAGATAGGGGGAAAAAAAGAGATGAGAAGATATCACTTGTGTGTGTAAACATACAGAAGTGTGTGATTGTGTATGTGCATAGATTGTATGTATCTCACACACACAGACACACACACACACACACACACACACACGCACTTCCATAACATAGATGAGAATTGGGGATCTCCAACTGGTAATGAGCCTAATTTAATGGCTCCATTTTACTGTCCTGAATTCTGCAGTTTATCAACCTCCTGTGGTGTTGAAAAAAATATAGAGAGAGGAATAACATCACCAATTAAAGTGGGACAGAATTTGTTTACTGGCTATTTTATGAAAGTCAAAGTTCCAGTCTGGCCTCGCTCAAGCACTTGAGTGTCCTTTATCAGACACCAGGAGAAATGGTGCATGAAAAAAGGCTCAGATAGAAAAACCAAGTTCAGAGGTCACAGAGGCTAACTGTAGATGAAATGTGGCCATTTCTTTTTACCTGAGGCTGGCTTCATCTTTTCTTAGAAAGGTCATTGTGATAAAACAAAAACACATCTTGGAAAGAAAATCCGTTCTGAGGTTTTATTTACTTAAAAAAATAAAATAAAAAGCTTTTCTCAGTTTAGACTGGCGCTTTCCCAGAGCTGCTCCATCAAATGCCATCGTAAGACATTGCAATTTCTAACACTAATATTCAGTAAGACGCTTCCATGAGGCTGAAGGTTTGGTGTGAATAACCACCCAAAAGTTCAAGTACTTCAGCTTGGTCCAAAATATCAGGCTTAATTAGCTTAGCAAAGCGATCTGAAATGCCCACAAGCACCATTTCTCTTGAACTTTGTGGTATTTGCCAGGTTTTTTCCCACTTTAAAATGCCAACAGAATAAATAATTTGGAATATTTCTTCACATCTCTTCTATAACTAATGCAGAAAAAAATAGTGTAAGAATACATGTAGGTGTAAAACACTGTGTAAAAGGAGGTGATGTTCTTGAAAATAAATGTGAAAATATTTTATGTTTCTCTATTTTCTCACCTGTCTTCCTAATTTACATTTTCAGAAAAATAAATCTGACATCAAAGTCATATTTTTATATGTTATCATCACCTTTTTCAGTAGCCAATTAGAACCATGGATGCCAAGGAATGTGTATGAATATGTGTACATGTACATATATAGACACAGGTACAATTCTCCTGGGAACTAATAGATTTCAAATCAATTCTTTTTTCTCTTTATGCTTCACACAAATTTGGTGTTTTCTCATGATACAACTTTCTTGTTGGTTAATGGAAAAAGGTGATGAGAAGTGATAAAATATTAAAATAAAACTTCATGAAAAAATTTATTTTTGTTATTCTAAAAATGAAAATTGGGAAGACTAATAGCATATATGTGTATGGTCTTTGCATAGACCCATGTGTTGTAGGGGTTTGGATATTTGCTTGTATGTACCTCCTTAAAAATGTAATGTTTAATGCCCCTGTATTTTGTCCAGTTGTGGTGACTTACATCTGTAATCCTAGCACTATGGGAGACCCAAGTGGGCAGATTGCCTGAGCTCAGCAGTTCAAACCAGACTGGACAACATGGTGAAACCTATCTGTACTAAAAATACAAAACAGTAGCCAGGCGTGGTAGCAGGTGCCTGTAATCCCAGATGCTCTGGAGGCTGAGGCATGAGAATTGCTTGAACTCAGGAGGCAGAGGTTGCAGTAAGTTGAGATTATGCCACTGCACTCCAGGCTCTGTCTCCAAAACTAACTAACTAACTAACCAAATAAATAAATAAATAATCCATTAACTAACGAAATAAATAAAAACATCAATATCTAATACATTGTGCCAGCTTATTACTTAATGTCTCTAATAAATTTATTTAATGTTAAACAAAAGTACCTACTATGTGCCACTTACTGTACTATTTGCTAGGAATATGAAGGTAAACAGAACAGACTTAATGAATCTACATTTTAATGAGAATGAGAGTTAGATGCCTAAAGTTGATACAAATGAGGAAACAATTACCATGTAGTAAACATATATTAGAAATATACAGATAATTTATAGATTAAATTGTTAGCTAAGATATTCCAGTAAAAGACATTATGATATTTCTTATATGATAACTCTTACCTTCGAGTTCTTATTTTACTAATGAGATTATCTGTTTATGAAGCCCTGATGAGAAAACTATATCAATATTCTGGTTAGCCATTGTGATATGATTAGATCGAATGAGGTCAGCATCTCAATTCTGATCCCTAGGAGGCTAATTTTCAAGACTGCACTCCTAGGTGGAATCACCCACCATAAAAATGTGTCACAGCACCTGTGCCATTCTTTTGATATCCTGAGAAAGCCACAGATGTGGAGTATGTAGGGTGAAAGAATCATTCACAGGGTTTATCAAACATCGCCAGCCTTGTCTCTTGGGCACACAGCAACATTGCCTTTCCTGGCATTAACTTAAAGGAGTCATATGGTCAGTTTGAGCCAATGAGCTGTGAGTGGAACTGATTCAGGCCTTTCCATACTGGAGCCTTCAGTTGCCAATGCAAGACCCAAAAGCGCCTGCTTTTCTCTCATTCACAGCAACTGCCAATGTTTAAGATGGTGGGTGCTTCCTCTACTGCAGTTCGTGATTGACTGAGATGTGCAGAGCCCAGCTGTAGACCTGCTAAGGACATGTTGCTTAAGTAAGAAATATGCTTCTGTTATTTTAAGGTCCTGAGATTCTGGGCTTGTTTTATGAAGCATAACTTGAAGCTGAAGTTTTTCATCCTCAAACAGTAGTTTATACATTTGATTGATAGGAATGAAGGTTGGAGGCAGATCAATTAGGAGATTATTATGGATATACAAGAGAAACGTAAGGAAGATTAGAAGTGGAAAGAATACAGGGAAGGAGACAGACTTGATAACTCATTAGGGAAAGAACAAATACCACTTTTTTGTGGACACTAACAAAAAGAAAACTAAAGATGTTTTAGAAAAATCATTGCACAGAGAATTAGAGAATGATGCTGTTGTTAGCAGATATTGGCAAGTTAAGTAAAGGGAAGTATAGTCTTAAAGAGTAAAATACCTAGGTACAAATTAAAAATATAGAACAACCAGGATGGCTACTGTAGGTATTGATTGGATGTCTCATCAACTGTTATAGAAATTGTCAAGCCACAACAATCAAAGTTACAGAAAGTCAAAATGATACAATCAAGAGTTTCCATCAAAGGACAGAGAGGTAAGTCCACCAGGTAATTAAACAACAGAATGGTGGTCTACTATGAAATTCTGATGAAAAATATAATGAGGCAGGGTGTAGTCAGTAGTACAGTATATTACTGAGAAATCAGAAGGGGTGAGGACTGAGGAAAGGTCACTGGGTTTGGCAGTCTTCCTTTTGATTTTTATCTTGTAAGAGTTTAAGTCTATGCTAAGGAAGTGAAAGACTTTGGTAAATGTGTCTTATTTGAGGATAAAATAAAGATGGCAGCCTCAAAAGCAGACTGGATGAATAATTAGGAGGCTTGAATTTTTTTCTCTCAATATAGTTGTTACTTAGAAATATTTGCAAGCATAGAGATAGAATAATGAAAAAAGATACATAGAAGGTATGCACAATTTGTGGGGATTGAAAAGAAAGAGAAGAGAGAGAAGGGAGAGTCTGGTCTAGTACACATTTGCTTATTCCAGATATCTGCCAAACAAGCCCATGGGTTTATATTTGAGTCATTCTTTCCTTGAGATAATTCCCAGACCTTTCTGTCACTCTGCCTACCTGTTTTCCAGGGCTTGCACTGACTTATCAGAGGTGTTATTTCATAGCCCAAATCCTAGCCACGGTTGCTTCCCATTAACTCCTGTAGCTTCAGCAGCAGCACAGCAACTGGATAAGTGGAGTGTGCTAAGGGCCCAATGTGCCCCCTGAATTCATGTATTGAAACTTAATTGGCAATGTGATCATACTAAGAGATGGGGCCTTTGGGAGGTGATTAAGTCATGAGGGCTCTGGGATTAGTGACCTTATGAAAAAAGTTGAAGGGTACACCCAGGCCATTTTTGCTCTTTCACCTGTCAGCATTCAAGGTGCCAACTTGAAGGAGAGAGTGACCCCTCACCAGACACGGAAAGTGCCAGAACATGATTTTGGACTTCACAGCCTTCTGAACCATGAGATTTAAGTTTCTATTAGTTACAAATTGCCCAAGGTGTGGCAATGTATTATAGTAGTAGAAATAAACTATGACAGAGGCCAATATGGTTTGGCTACATCCCCACCCGTCCTGGTGGGAGATAATTAAACAATGGGGCCAGGTCTTTCTTGTGCTATTCTCCTGATAGTGAATAAGTCTCACAAGATCTGACGGTTTTAAAAATGGAGTTTTCCTGCTCTCTCTCTCGGTTTGCTGCCATCCATGAAACATGTGACTTGTTCCTCCTTGCCTTCCGCCAAGATTGTGAGGCCTCCCAGCCATGCACAACTGTAAGTCCATTAAACCTCTTTCTTTGGTAAATTGCACAGTCTTGGATATGCCTTTATTAGCAATGTGAAAATGAACTAATACAGAGGCTTATGTTTATATTGAATCCTTAATAAAAATGGACACTGTGGCATCAAAGTCAATCTTTCAAAGATGTTTTTTCTTTTTGCTCAGAAGAGAAAGATAAGAAGAGGAGAAGACGAAGGAGAAGAAGGAGGAAGAGGAGGAGGAAGAGAAGGAGGAGGAGGAGAGGGAGGAGGAGGACGAGAAGGAAAAGCAGAAGCAGGAAGAGAGGAAGAAAAAAAGGAGGAGGAGAAGAAAAAGAAGAGGAAGAGGGGGAGGAGGAAGAACAAGAACAAGAAAAACAAGAAGATGAAGGAGAAGATGAAAAAGAAGAGAACGAGGAGGAGGTAGAAGAGGAGGAGCAGGAAGAAGAAGAGGAGAAGGAAGAAGAGGAAGAGGAGGAGGAAAAGAGCAGGAGGAGGAAGAAAAGGAGGAAAAACAAGAGGAGGAAGAGGAAGAGAAAGAAGAAGAGGATGAGGAAAACAAAAAGCAGCAGCAGCCACAAACCTATTTTACTTTGTTTTTCAGGGAAGGCTCCCAAGACCATTGTAGGCCCTCAGTAAAATGACCACTACTTTTTGTTTTGGAACTATTAACCAACTGCTACTCTCAGAATAAAAATAATCTCTCATAAAATGGTGCCTCAAATTAGGTCTTTGTCATGCCTAGATCCTTCATTCTCTCAAAGTTTAACTCAAAAGTAAATCATTTTAGTTGGGTCTGGGGTGCTAGCAGTCTTCACTGGGTATGTTGTGACATCCGGATAATTTCCAAATGAAAATAAAAATTGCTGCCGGGCGCGATGGCTCAAGCCTGTAATCCCAGCACTTTGGGAGGCCGAGGCGGGTGGATCACGAGGTCGAGAGATCGAGACCATCCTGGTCAACATGGTGAAACCCCGTCTCTATTAAAAATACAAAAAATTAGCTGGGCATGGTGGCACATGCCTGTATTCCCAGCTACTCGGGAGGCTGAGGCAGGAGAATTGCTTGAACCCAGGAGGCGGAGGTTTCAGTGAGCCGAGATCGCACCATTGCACTCCAGCCTGGGTAACAAGAGCAAAACTCCATCTCAAAAAAAAAGAAAATAAAAATTGCTAAGTTTGCTTTATTTTATGAGATCTCAAATATACTACCCTCTTAGTAATAAGAAAATTAAACATACTTATAAACTTCAAAAGTCTTTTTTAAAAAATAACATTTAAAATATTTTCCTTTATAAAATTCATCATGTTCTCCTTCCAAATTTTCTCTCATTGGAGAATTAAAAAATTGAAAGAAGGCTACAAGTCACTTAGCTGCTGCCATTCATTTTCCTATTCCTAAAAATTGGTAATGAGTAATAATAGATAAATGATATTAAGCAACGACTGGGTGTAGTGGCCTGTAATCCCAGCACTTTGGGAGGCTGAGACAGGTGAATCACCTGAGGTCAGGAGTTTGTGACCAGCATGGGCAAAATGGTGAAACCCTGTCTCTACTGAAAATGCAAAAAATTAGCCAGGCGTGGTGGTGGGCATCTGTAATCCCAGCTACTTGGGAGGCTGAGTCAGGAGAATCACTTGAACCTGGGAGACAGAGGTTGCAGTGAGCCAAGATCCTGCCATTGCACTCCAGCCTGGGTGACAGAGTGAGACTCCACCTTAAAATAAATAAATAAATAAATAAAAAGATATTAACTAACTTAGGGAATTGACTAAAAGCCAGACTAGATTTTTTTGTATGAATGATCTCAATTAATTTACCATCAATTGTATTCTGTAGGTATTGCTAATTTTGGTTTTTAGATTAGTAAAAATATCACTTATTTAGAGGACTTATAGAATTTATTTAAGGCTCAGCGCTACTGCTATTTTGGCTAAGTAATTCTGTGCTGTGGGGACTGTCCTGTGCATTGTAAGAAGTTTAACAGGATCTCTAGCCCACTACATGCCAGTGGCAGTCTGCCTCAGTTGTGACAATCAAGAATGCCTTTAGACATTTTCAAATGTCCCCTGTGCAGCAAAATCAAGCCCCAGTGGTGAACCATTGGTTCTAAGTCACACTACTGGTTAGTGATAGTGGCAGGAACCCAAGCCTCTTCCATCTTTCTTCATAGCTGTGATATTACTCCAAGTATATTTTATATCTTATCTTCCCCATTTCACTCCTGGTATAATTGAATTAAACATTCTTCTTCTTCCTCTTTTTTTTTTCTTTTGAGACAGGGTCTCACTCTGTCACCCAGGCTGGAGTGCAGTGGTGGCACAGTCACAGCTCACAGCAGCCTTGACCTCCAGGCTCAAGTGATTCTCCCATCTCAGCCTCCTGAGTAGCTGTGACCACAGGTGTGCAACTACACACCAAGCTAGTTTTTATCATTTTTTTTTTTGTAGAGATGAGACTCCCTGTGTTGCCCAGGCTGGTTTCAAACTCCTGGGCTTAAGTGATCAACATGGTTAAAAATGTCCCATGAGAAACAAAAGTACATGTGTTACCACAAATGTCATTAGTGTAGTAAGTTTTAAGTATAACATAACAATTAACACCAACTACATTTAGCCTACTAATAATTACTGGGGTTCCATGACCTTTGGATTCCAGTGGCCACTCTCAGTATTCCAGGCAAAGCTCTGGCCAAGGAAACAATTTTATTAACACTTCTGAAACGAGTCATCATCTTCTGTATTGTGTACCAATCTACTAGTATTGGTTCTCCCCATAGAACTTTGTTTCATCCTCAAGAGCTAGACATTTGCAATTCTATCAAGAAGGTGATCATAAAGGAAGCTTAGTGTATTACGCACTTACTAGAGTCAAGAGTGCAGGGCATTACATAAATTATCTCAATTAATCTGCATGGAGAGTATTATTTGCATTTTGCAGATGAGCACACTGAAATTTGCTAAGTACAAATTACTAACTGAAGTTCGTAAGTTAGAAAAATGGCAACACTGACATTTTTGACCAAACCTGTCCTGTCTGAATTTTCATCACATTAATAGACCTCAAAGATACTTCCTCTGACAAGAGCCTTAAAACTTATAGATACTGTAAAGATTGTTCTACTATCCTCAACTTTGATCACACCTGAGAAGTTGCTACAAATACAGATGCAAGTCTCTGGGAGTAGGGTATAGCAATTCCCTTAACAAATCCTTCAGTGATTCTGAGGTATGCTTAAAATCGAGAATCACTGGTTTCCCAAAAAACTTCCTCCACTTTGAGAGGCTGAGACCTCCCTCAATCTCAGTCAGTAATGTGAGCAACTGTGTTCATTTTGAATAAGGGCCAAGAGTTTTTGTCATTTTTTATGTCAAATGTAAGAAGGTCTTCTTGCTTCTAACCTGACTTTAGAGCATATTTTTAAGAATTTCTCCAACTTTCCTATTTCTTCTTTTTTAAAAGTAATATTTTTATTTGAGATGTAACTTACAGGACATACAATTTACCCACTTAAGGTGTACATCACAATGGTTTTTAGGTTATTCACAGAATTGTACAATAATCACTTTTAGTACATTTCTGTCACCTGCAAAGAAATCTCATAATTATTGGCACTCACTCACTTGTTCGTTGTACTTGGAGGTTCTCTTCTGATGTCTTACACCTCTTTCTATATTTCTTCATATTGTTAGGTTTGATTTGTACAAGACTTTTACCTGGCAGAGGCTGAAGAGAATGGTGTGGTAGGGCCAATAATTCTAACTCTGATACTGTTTTTGACACATTCAATACTTGTATTGAAATTATAGTCGACTGTGGTGACTAGTTTCCTTTACAAGTTGTTTTACATTGTTTTAGATCTGTCGTATGAATAACACTGTCAAGCTTGCTTCACTCTAGTTGACTACCTTCCCCAAACTACATTTAGGTTTCCAAAAAAGGGTTTCTTCACACCATTTCATTTTCCCCTTTCATAGTCAATTAGTACTGGCTGCCAATGTCGGTTATGGCAGTAGACTTGGAGCACTGCCCTTTCGAAAATGCCTTGATGAGATATTGCCGTAGAAACATATGTCATCAAAGGTAACTGAGGCGTCTGTATTTAGGCAAAAGCACAGGCTCAAAGACATGAAAATTGCTTAGCCATACAAATCTTTACCATAGCCTTTTAGCAACTGGGCTAATGAAAAGGAAATAAACAATAAAACCTGGAAATATTTGAGATTAGAAAATTAATCTGGCAGAGTCCACAAAGTCAGTATTCATAGGCTAATTCCATCTTCATCATACATTTCAAACCAGTTTTCCTAATCATTCATCACAGACCATCTAGAAAGTTCTTTGACAGGTCAGAAGTGTGGCCTTCCTTTCAGAATAATTTAGGGTCTTACCTCCCTCATGGGCTACTTGGAAAGCCCCAATAGACCAATAAACACTTCTTTCTGCACAATGCCCTGCCATAATCTATACCACAAAAACATGTCTATTAGTGACTCATCTCTACCATGCTATTTTCTCCATGGCATAATAAAAGTAGTTAATTAGATCACACTAGAATGCCTATCAGTAAACTGCAGAAAAAGAAATGGCCCCCTTTAAAGCTATGGAGCAGATAAAAGGCTCCTTGTGAAATTCTTCTGAAATGAACATGTAAGTACTGGGAAGAAACTTACCTGCATTCATCCCTTTTATCTGCACACCCATCCCTGCTGCTTTATTTTTTAAGTCACTCAGACCTTGTCTTTTCAGTAATGTCATAATCAGCAGGCTGAAAGCAAGGTTGCTGATAATTGTTCTTTATGTTGCTCTTTGTTTAGTATCTGATTCAATACATCTGTGTAGACACCATTTCATCACCTTCTTAGTAACAGAGGTGAAAAAAATCAATGGCAATCAGATTACCTTGTTAACAGAAAGGCTAGAGGGTCAGTGTGTTAAGTTCACAGTGCATCACCTTTCATTTAAAACATTTCACTTTTTTTATTATTTATCTTTATTATTATTTATAGCACCAAGCCCAGAGCATTTCCTAACACAGAGTGTGGCCTTGCATTTGTCTTCGGCAGAGCCAAGCATTTCTGCCACATCACAGATAGGTCGGGGACCTTTGATGCAGGCTGGATTAAAAGCCTGTAGACAGCCCACCGCTGTCATTTCTCACAAAGTGCTTTGGACCAGTCCCGAAGGACTCTGGTTGCGAGGCCAATTTTGTGATCTGAGTTGTCATATGATATTGTATCTATTGTCCTGTTTGTTATTTACTGTTGGTCCTTATTAAGATCACTGTTATTATCCACAGCAGCAATGTGCCTCGAGCTATGTAAGAGGTATTATAATGTGTCCAAACAACAAAAGCTCTCAACAGGGAACTTCCAGATGAAAGACATGGCATAGGACTGCACAGGCCAAAACAATGGGGACGGATGCAGGATAGTCATATACAGAGGGTTAGGGTGATTACTGCAGGAGGAAGTGCTTTGAAGAACAGGTGGGTATGAGGAGGTTTTTGAAAGTGGAGAAGGATGTTATGTTATTGCAAACATGTTATTGTTTGAGCTTAGTGGATAATTCAACATTTAAAAAAATACAAGAGCACAATTGGACCTAAAACTCCAAGATGAACTGAAAGACACAGAAGGCAGGTAGGAGAGACAATGGTTTCATTGCAGTTGGTTTGAAGACCAAATAGTGAGGGCTTGACCAGTGCTTATCCTTGATTGTAATGCATGGGTCAAATGTCAGCTGGCCTCTGCTCAATGGCCCTGCCGTGTCCGTGTGGGATTCTTGAGCTTGAGCTCCTGCCTCTGAATCGGTGGGGAATTCTAGGGCCCTCAGGAGACCCCTAGGAACAGAAATGTTACCTTAGTTTCTAGAGATGAGGCCCTGGAGCTTGGTATAAGTGAGATAATTTTTCTGGACTATTTCTGGACTATGTTTTGGAAACAGGAATCAAACTTAGATGATGACCTGAAATCATGATAAATATTCAGATTTCATACCAAATCCAGCGGGCCATGCTCACTGCAGCCCCAGAGTGGCTGCCAGGTAGACGCACAGGTTGCTTTCAGAGACCCATGAAATTTAGAAACTTCATTCCACTGATGCTTCAAGAATGTTAATTCTTGACAAAGTATGTACTAGGATATCCTCTTCAAACACAAAAACTGGAAAGCCTAATTACAGAAGTTGTAAGAGGCAGAATAAGGAATTGAACTCAGGCTCATTTGATTGAGAGGCTCTGTTTTTTGCCCCGAATTGTTGGTTCTTAGAGTGTGGTCCCCGGACTGACAGCATTGGCATCCCCTGGGATCTTGTTAGAAATGCAAAATCTTGTATGGAAGGCTTTGCACAAGTATGAACAAATGGCTGGACTCATCTTTTCTGGGATCTATACTCTCCCCAGCAAGCTTCCTAGGTCATCACCCATCTACTGAATCAGAACCCTTGGGCATGGGGTTTAACAATCTGTGCTTTCATAAGACTCTCAGCTTATTCTGGTACACAGTCATTTACACACTTTATCAGGCCGGCACTGCATGTCCTATAGTCTCCAGAATCACTTTGGAATCTTGGTGTTCCAGCTAGCAGGACAGCACAGAGTGGAAGATCTGGAAAGATCTCAAAACCAGGACTACTGTCTCCTCTCCAATGCCACTAAGACAAAGTCAGAACAATCTGGGTTCCTTAGGAGATGACATTTTGATGTCATTCATGTAAGCATAATTATTCATGATAAGAGGCGACATCATAAAGACATATGCAGATTAGGTTAAATGAGAGAACAGTCTAAATAGATAACCAATGATATTTATCTCAAAGCAATAAAAAAAAACTCGTTTTCCCAGAGAGCTATTGCCTGCACCTGCATTTTCAAATTTCGAAAGTGACTTTTGTACACTAAATTCCAAATTTCTTAGAGAAATCTTAATAACATTTAAAAAATTTTTAAAATAAGTCATGCAACCATTGATTAGGACTCTTCAAAATTATCAAATGTTACAAGGATACAAGGATGAGCAGTCCTGGGTTAGATCTTGGTCTAGGGAAGAACAGAACAACCACTTTGTACTTCTTTTATTAATTTGCAAATTGTCTTTGGCCTCTTCAGGACAAATCCTTGAACTCTTCTGATACAATCACAGTCATCTTTGATAATTTCCTTGCTTTCCGCTAAACCATTTTTTTGTTTTATTTTGTTTTCTTGCACATATAACTCTTTCCTTTTCTTCCCTATCTTTGCTACTTATTGTGATTTAGCTTTTAATAATGGTTTGAATTTTAATTTAAAGAAGATTATGCTTCAAATTAAAACATCTGGACTGTAAGTAAATAAACATATATATGCATACATTATAAACCAACAACTCTGTTTAGGTATCATTTTGGCAGCACATATCTAAAATGTTTGTAGAACATTTATACCCTTTGGCAAAGCACATATATTTCTGAGGGTCTGTCCTGAAGAAATATCCATGAATTTGGAAAGAAGTTGTGTGTGAAACATGACATTATGATTTTCCAAAACAAAATAATGATAAAAACAAAAACTAAAACCTACAGTCCTAAACTTAGCAAAATGAAATGAATTAACTAAGCATCATACAACTGTTTAAACATGTAATTATGAAAATACTTTAACATCTTGTAAAAGTACTTTCATATAATTAAATGTGAAAAAAGCACACTATGAAATTGTCAATACACTGTGATTGCAATTATAAAATACATATGCCTATGATAAGAAAATACCAGATACTAAACACAAATGAATAATAAGTGTGTTGGTAGGTTAATTGTACAATGAACAATTTTTCTTGATTTCTCTTACAATTTCTGTAATTCTGTTATATTAATTTTATAATTTTAATCATATTATTTAAACCATTACAATTGACCCTAGTATCAGATTGGACAGTTGAAATGTATCGATCATCTTCTTTTCATTGTATTTCATTGTTGTGTATAATCTGTGAATATTATCTGGATTAAAGAGAGATTTAAAAAAAGAACATTCCGAGTTCTTTTAGAGGCACTTGGCTGCTCTTCCAGGTTTTCTAGGTATCTTGTGGCAGTTTCTTCCACAGTGTTGCTCCTTCTGTGCAACTGAGACATTAAATGATACTAACACTGCCTGTAACGTGTGCCTTGCTTTGACTCCATATGTGCAGGAAGAATTTGGGGAAAGCTGCCACTACTAATGGCTTCAGAGTCTATTCAGTTGTCCTAATAGAACTGCATAGTGGAGACTGAATAAAATGGAACACTGCCATATTTTCCACTGAGCATTATGAAATACATACAGGTAGACATATATACATAGATAAGATGCAAAACTCATCGATACACTCAATGTTTATATACAGATCATAATTCTAGGCAACCAAATCTATGTCTCAAATCAAGATCACACTAATCATCTATACTCAATCAACTATATAAATCTTAACACTTAAGTCCCATGTATCTTTTACTTTGCATCTCAAATGTGGGTTGAACTAAATGTTAATAAAAGTAAACCCAGTAAATCTTGGAAATCTACAGCTGGTGCTGTCCAGTCAAGTGTCTCTAATTGCATCTACTGGTATGATAGAAAAATAATGAGTTCATAGCAGGAAGATTAGAGAGTGAAGCTCATTTGGCTACACATGTACAAAGTTACTAGCCTTTATCAACTCGTCTATTCTTTTCACGTTAAAAAAAAAAAAGAGTATAAAGCCTTGCTTATTTTGCATTTTTACTTGAGATCATTGTGGAAAATTTTAAAAGTCTTTTTTTTTTTTTTTTTTTTTTTTTTTTTGAGATGGAGTCTCGCTCTGTCGCCAGGCTGCAGTGCAGTGGCACGATCTCGGCTCACTGCAACTTCCTCTTCCCGGGTTCAAGCAATTCTCCTGCCTCAGCCTCCCGAGTAGCTGGGAATATAGACGCATGCCACCACGCCCAGTTAATTTTTGTATTTTTAGTAGAGACAAAGTTTCACCATGTTGGCCAGGATGGTTTTGATCTCTTGACCTCGTGATCCGCCCACCTCGGCCTCCCAAAGAAAAAGTCACTTTTCTTATTGAATTCAAGAATATAGAACTTTGTTTTACCTACGTTGCTCTTTTCCCCATTACTGCCATTTTCCCGATTACATTATTAAGGGTTTACACCCATCTTCATGTACTTGTTATAACTGCTTTCGTTGGTTGAGCAAAATGACAAAATCTCACAAGAAATTTTATTTGTGCTGCCACAGCTAAATCTTATTTATTCTTATATCTATAACTGCAGGCTTCATATACACTTCAGTCACAGAACTAACTTATCACCTTGTGCTGAAACAATCTACTGACTTACCTCTCTATTACTTTGCTTTTGAAGTTCCTTAAAGTTGAGGACCTTTTTTTTTCTGCCTGGGTTATACAATTTCAGGATTCAGCACGGTTTTAAGATGATCTTAAGCACTTGTAGAATATTTGTGCAAAGTGTTTTGAGAAGACAGTTAATCAAGTTGATTGGAATAAGAAATGTTGCGTATAAATTAAAGATTGAAAAAGATGAGAGAAGACCTTAAGTGATGCTTAAATTCGCCAGACTTTATCCCAAAGTTTATTTATCCCAACGTTTATTGAGGATGAAATAAGCCATGTTTTAGGAAGATTTGTCAGAGGGAAAGCAGTGTAAGTTCTGAAGGAGAAAGAAGCCAGAAGACTTTCATAAGTTACAGGGCCTCAACCACAGCTGTGAATGAGGGAATAAAAATTCAAGGGGCAATGGATGAGAACTTACCAAAGATAAGTCAAAATACTACTGTAGCATTGTCTCTGTCTTTAAATACCAGTCACTTCTTTTCAGATACTGTGATAGATTCCAAGGGCTAAGCCTAGCTTGTTAACTTTTGTTGCACTAGATCTTGCCTAAGTTCTAGAAGTTCTGATGGTCTAACTCATCAGGAGTTAGATATAAATGGGTTTATTCTTTAGTAAACAGTACTGCTTAAGCAAGAATCTCCTATCAGCAATATGGATGCCCCTCTCAATAGCCATATTTATTATGAGGTCATTTTGATGAAATAAATTGGGTCATTTTGATGAAATAAATTGGAAGTGCATTTTAGAATTTTTTAACTAAAAAAATTATCTCAAAATAAAAATTCATCAACATTTGACACCGTCTTTAAATCTACTTAACAAGTGTATTTTTTAAAATTTACTTAGGAAAAAAAATTGTTAAATCCCAAAGGAAGAAAGGAGATACAGGAGAAGAGACAAGAGGCAAATGATAGATTACATTCAACAAGGTTTTCATTTTTTTTCATTGATGTGTGTTTAAGCATCTTTCAGATTTAACTGAATTTCAGGTTGAATATATGTAACTACTAGGAACCTCTTCACCACAGAATCCCATGGCTGGAGTCATTTTAATTAATTAAGGGTTACAGACGTTAGTAACGAGTTTAGGCTGCGGAATGAAATAATTTCATGAAGTGGGAACTTCCTCCTGTGTTTTCACTTCCTTCATCTGGGTTAGGGTAGGCAGAAGTGGAATCTTGTCAACAGATTTTCAAAAGCCTTAACCCTAGGATAACTTCAAACCTAAATCTAATGACTTGTATAGAAAAGTAAGGAAAAATAAGTATTAATAACTAATATCATAAGTAAAAAAATATTCACCAGCACTTTGGGAGGCTTAGGCAGGTGGATCACGAGGTCAGGAGTTCAAAACCAGACTGGCCAACATGGTGAAACCCCGTCTCTACTAAAAAATACAAAAATTAGCTGGGCATGGTGGCTCGTGCTTGTAATCCTAGCTACTTGGGAGACTGAGGTAGGAGAATTGCTTGAACCAGGACCCAGGAAGTGGAGGCTGCAGTGAGCTGAGACTGCGTCACTGCACTCCAGCCTGGGTTACAGAGCAAGACTCCATCTCAAAAAAAAAAAAAATCACATAGAAGCAAAAGTAGTTCACTCCCAGTTGAGAGGTTCTTGCAAGTTTTTGAAATGTGGCTAAGTTAAGAAAAGGAATCAGTACGAATTTTTCCACCTTTACAAAGCTTATAGAATACTGAAGAAAATCCAGTTTTTTGTTGGATTCTTCTTAATACTTAATGTAAAATAATTTAAGGACAAAATAAGAAAAAAATTCTCCAAATAATTTCTCTCTCTCCTTATACATATATATATACATATATACATATATATGTATACACACACACACATACACACAGACTTATATATGTTTGTATGTGTTTTTGTGTGTAGATCTATTTAATCTCTTTGAAAAGTCCAGTACTATACTAATTAAAATCAAGAATGGTAAGAATACTATGACCCTGTCCTAAAGCAGTTTATAATCTTGATAGTTACTTATGTATACAAGAAACACTTAAATAAAGCAACAACGTATACATTAGAAGGAAGGAGATATGAAAGAGATGAAATTGACTAAAACTTTGTGATGCTTACTTATTGGCAGATTCTGTACTAGAAAATTTTAACTAAAAATTATTTTTAATTACAAAATAAAAATAATTTTCTTACATTTTCTAAAATTCAGAAAACACATATGAGAATAAAGGAATACGAATCTATGAATTCACTCTTTAAAGTTAAACATCAGCCAACATTAACACTGAACCTGTGGCAGTTCGTTCAGAATTTTCTATGCTAGTGGGGGCATACCACTACACACTAATTACATCACGTAAACAATTGAACGGAATTTTTGCTTCACAAATCATGAATATTTTTCCATGTAATTAAATTTTTTTCTTTAATATCATTTTAAATCTCAAAAATATCCTCCTTTATGGATATGCTAATCTACTAGGTACTCTTCTTAAGTTATCTCCTTTAATTCCAGCAGTTTTCTATTTTAAAAGCAACTTTCCCACCTTATGCATCTAGGTAGTTACAACAGTAGTGACAAAAAATTAATATTATGTTTGATTCTAAGCTCCTTGTTTGATTCTAAGTTCCTAGAAAATGGTATTATATGCTAGCCAACCTCTAGACCAGGTATCCCCAAACTTTTTACACAGGGGGCCAGTTCACTGTCCCTCAGACCGTTGGAGGGCCGCTGCATACTGTGCTCCTCTCACTGACCACCAATGAAAGAGGTGCCCCTTCCTGAAGTGCAGCGGGGTCAGGGGGGAGGGGGTGGGGGCGGATAAATGGCCTAAGGGGGCCGCATGCGGCCTGCGGGCCGTAGTTTGGGGACACCTGCTCTAGACTAGCGCAATGCACATAGTAGAATCAGTAGTATTGATGGGTGATCACCTAACTTCAAATTGAGTACAAACATATTTATGTTAGTTTGTGTATGCACACAGGGAATAAAGGAGGAGGGGATTGCCTTAACTGATGTATTAACTTGCCGGTTTTGTAAGTAATAAGAAAAGTGGAGAATTACAGTTAGACAAGTAAGAAATAATTTTATTCTGGCTGGGTACAGTGGTTCATGCCTGTAATCCCAGCACTTTAAGAGGATGAGGTGGGCAGATTACAAGGCCAAGAGATGGAGACCATCCTGGCCAACAGGGTGAAACCCCATCTCTACTAAAAATACAGAATTAACTGGGTATGCTGGCACACTCCTGTAGTCCCAGCTACTCAGGAGACTGAGGCAGGAGAATCACTTGAACCTGGAAGGTGGTGGTTGCAATGAGCTGTCACCTGGGTGACAGAGTGAGACTCCATCTCAAAAAGAAAAAAAATTATTCTATAAGTTAAAGAGACACATGGCCAAGCAAAAAGTAAATTTGTTCAAACATATGGAAATTAAAGACAAATTATTGTATTATATGGGATTTTATAAAAGAAAGTGATGACATAATTAAAGCCAAGGAAAGAAAACAAATGAGGTAATAATATTTAAAAGAAATATTATTTGTTAGGAGTTATGTTATTGTTATTAGTTATGCTAGAAGAAAGGTAAGAGAGAATAACAGGAAATAGATTTACCTTCTTGCTTGGAAGAGAATCCCAGAAAAATTAGACAAAATATGCAAAAACAATGGTTTTTATGATGTCGAATGCCAGATAATGAATTACGGTAATTAGTAAGAGACAAGTAACAAAGAAGATGAGTCTTGTGGCTGCCTCAGTTTACTTTCTTGAGAGAGTTCCTTGGCTGTGTCACAGTGGCCATAAGCCAGGCAGACCATGGCCAGCTTCCTGAGCTGAGACAGAGATGAACATCAAGAGAAAGTAATTTGGCAAGAGCCAAAGAGTAGAGAGCTGAAGCAATAGGGAATGGCAGAGATCTGTAGAGGACTCTTCTTCAGTGTCTGTGTGAGAGGAAGCCACTGAAAGCCAGGAAAGGAACTACCAAAAAGGGCCAGAAGAAACAGTACCCAGTGTTTGAATAGGATTGAGAAGAGTGCCTGTCCCTTATTGCCAGGTTGGAGATTTTATCATTGGGTAAAGTATTAAAAAGGGGCATCAGTGGGGAATAATTGGCTCTAGAAACTGCTCTGGCCTTGCCTGTCAAATATTAAAAACAAGACACCCACACCCCCCCCCCCCCACACACACACACAAACTTCTCAGTAACTTAACTGCATCCTAAAAAGAGCTCAAGAATATTCATAGTCACAAAAAATGACTCAACACCCAACAAGGTAAAATTCCTAATGTCTGGCATCTAATCAAAAATTACCAGGAAGGCAAAGAAGCAGGAAAACATAAACTATCATCATGAGAAAAATCAATCAATTAAAACCAGCCCAGAAGTAACACAGATTAGAATTGGCAGACATAGACATTAAAACAATTATACTGTATTCCATATGTTCAGATGGTAAGTAGAAACATGGAGATGTAAAAATGAACCAAATCTAAATTCTAAGGAACAATTTTACAATGTCTAAGATAAAATATAAACTGGGCAGGTATATTAGTCAGTGCAGTCTACTATAACAAACTGCCATAGACTGGGACGCTTAAACAACAAACACTTGTTTCGCACAGTTCTAGAGAGACAGAATCTGAGACATAGGAGCCAGAAGATTTAGTACCTGGTGAAGGATCTCTCTCTGGTTTGCAGACATCTGTCATCTTGCTGTGTCCTGGCATGGAGGAGAGAGGGAGCTAACCCTCTGGTCTTTTCTTATAAGGGCACTAATCCCATCATGAGGACTCTACCTTTGCGACTTGAAACCTAATTACCTCCCAAAGGCCCTACCTCTAGATACCATCACATTGGGTTCGAAAGAACACATTGAACTTATGGTTTCAACCATACAAATTGAGGGGGAAGAAAAATATTCAGTCCACAGCAGTAGGATTGAAAGCAGATTAGATATCATAGGGAAAGCAATTAATGAATTTTAAGATACAGCAATAGAAACATTCCAGAATTAATTTACAGAGGGAAGCACTAGTGTTGATCAGGGGATAGAAAAGGCATAGACCATAATATATATTCTGCAGGGAAGGCAGGGCTTGACAGAGTAAACAGTTTAAGATTGGCCAGTTGGAATAATTCCAACAGGCTTTGTGGAACAGGGGTTGCCCCAGGTTGTCTGGTACATGACCCTGGGTTGATACAGGGTAGGGGAAATATTGGCTTGATGTGTGAGAGTTAGCTCAAGGAGGTGGTTGTGGTATTGTTCTGGATTGTGTAGTTGGTTTATGAAAGGTAGGCTCACTGGCAAGTTGTTTTCCTTCTCTAAGAATCTGCTGGTCCTAGGAGAGAAATTCTCTCCCTACCCAGCAAGGACTCCCAAGGATGTCAAAACAACATAAAACACAGAAAATTTTAAAAAATGCATAATACAGTTGGTCCTCTGATATTTTGACAACAGATTAAGGAAATTTTGGGGTGATGATTAAGGAGACATTTAGAAAGTAGGACATTTGTTGCTTTAAACAGCACGGAAAATGTTTTATCATGAAAACAGAAAGAAAGAATACAAGTAGTAGTACAAAGAGTCTTTGTCATCCCTCCCATTGCTAAGTTTCCCATTTTTACAGCATTAGCCAGGAAAATAGAGCTGAAATTTTGGGGAGTCTCTAACAACATTTTGATGGAGTTGTAAAACGTATTGGAAATATGCTAAGATCAAGGTGGCAGGTCCATCGGTTATGCTATTGAAGGGTATGAACTCCTAAGTTAATAAAGATTAGGGTTATTTTTGTGTAATCAAAGGGAATGAATAGTAATGGCTGGTGATGCAAGGCTGTTTGCAGTGGAGTACTGTAGTCGGAGAAGGCACTGCTCCTCTCCTGAAGGGTCGAGAATTGACTGACATAAGGCAAACGCATAAAATGGATTAGTATTGAGCAACAAAAAGAATAAACTATTGACCCATGCAAAAACATGGCTAAATCTCCGAGTAACTGTACTGAGTGAACAGAGAACGAGCACGCACATTGAATAATTTTATTTATATAAATTTCTGGGAAATTCACATTAACTGATACGACAGAAAGCAAATTAGTGATTGCTTGAGGGTTGGGGATAGGCAGGGGGTGGGTGGCAGGGAGAAAGCTCAAAGGAGGGCAAATAAACTTTGGTGGTGGTGGATAGATATACTATATTGATTGTGGTGATGATTTCATAGGTGTATATGTGTGCCAAAATGTATCAAAATGTGCACCCTTAAACTTCAGTAAAGCAGTTTTTAAAATAGCAATTTAGGAGAGATACATGGAACAATTATTGTATTGCTGGCATCACAAAATCCAAAGCCTGAAAATCATACCCCTCAATAAAAAAGAGTGGAGAGAATATCACTTAAGTATTTTTAAAGTCAGGAAGAAAATGTGTTGCTTTTGATAGATAGGTAGGTAGATGGATTGACTAGTGGCAAGTGATAGATGAATAGATGATAGGCAGATGATAAGAGATAGATAGAGATTGACAGATTGATTGATAGAGATAGATGATAGATTGATAGAGATAGATTACAGCTGATAGATGAACAGATGATAGATAAATGACAGATGGAGACAGATACAGATAAGATAGATAGATAGATAGATAGATAGATAGATAGATAGATAGACAAATAGATTGACAGGAATAGACAGATTGATAGATTGATAGGGATAGACAGACAGATAGATTGATAGGGATAGGCAGGAAACTGCATAGTTAAAACAAATGAGATGTCCTTCTTCTCAGCTATTTAGCTATAACAATAAACTGCATCATGTAGGAGGATCCTCATTTTACAGAGTGGGAAAAGCCAGATAGAGGGGGTCAATGCCTGAGGCTGTAAGGGTACAGGCAGTGAATGTCTGAGCCCCTTTGCATTATGTCTCCTGTCTGTGATACGGCTAGAAAGGGCTGGGAGGGCTGAGAAGGAATCCCTCCTCTCCTATCCCTTATGACCAGAGCTGTGTCACTCTCAGAAGACACTTAACAGCAGACTTATATTTCTCATTTAACCCCTGTAAGGATTTAACCATGGGTACCCAGGATCATAACATGAATTTGTTGAAAGTTCAGAATGTTCTCAGCATATGATAGAGTAACTCTGCGGGGAGATTTTAGTTCATTTTGTGGCACTTCCGCTGCTCTAACAAGATATACAATAGCACTGAACTACTCATCGGATGATTTCCAGGAACAAAGCACTTTGCAGATCTATTAGGAAGCCACAGGGTCAATGCCTAATGCTTCTTCTGCACTCCAGGATTTGAACCTTACCGTTTTCCATTCTGGCCAGGCTCTAAGGGAAATAATAAGGCTTTTAGTTTGGGAAAGAAGTATGAAGAAACAGTTATAAAATTTCATAATGGGAGATAGTGTTTCCCTTATTAAGCCCCCAAAACTTTTACCACCGAACATCACATCACTCTTGGCTTTGAAGAGCAAGACTAAAATAATTATTTGGTGGTTTCTTTTTTAAAGTCAAAGATTAAACCAAGTAAAAAAGTTGTAGAGCAGACGAAAAGCCTCCAATAATTTACACTGTGTAACACTAATGTCTCCCTAGGAAAAGAAAGAGCAAAAGTTTCAGTTAATTGTGTTAGTTTGGTGTGTCTGAATAGTTAACTAACTAAAAAAATTACCTGACTACTCAAGAATTTTTGTTTCTTAGGTTTTCTATCTGTGCCTGCCCCAAACGAATGAGACCCTGGGCCCTTATGCAAGGCTAAAATAATAGACAAAGGGGGAGACTAATATGAAATTCTGAAGGATTTGTATGTGCAACAATAAAGAATTCATATGATATATATATACATATATGTGTGTGTGTGTGTGTGTGTGTGTGTGTGTGTGTGTGTGTATATTTTTTTTTCTTTTTTTTTTTTTTCTTTTGAGATGGGAGACTTGCTCTGTCACCCAAGCTGGAGTGCAGTGGCATGATCTCAGCTCACTGCAACCTCTGCCTCCTGGGTTCAAGTGATTCTCCTGCTTCAGCCTCCTGAGTAGCTGGGAATACAGGTGCATGTCACCACGCCCAGCTAATTTTTGTATTTTTAGTAGAAACAGGGTTTCACCATGTTGGTGAGGCTGGTCTCAAACTCCTGACCTCATGATCTGCCCTCCTCAGTCTCCCAAAGTGTTGGGATTACACTCGAGAGCCATGACACCCTGCCTATATTTGATATTTTACAAGTAGGATAGCACTTACATTATCAAGAAATTGAAAGTACCACCAATTTGACTCTGACATTCCTACTATTCTTAAATTATCAAGTTAAACAGCAGACAGAGAAAAATATTACCATCCATTTATAAGAGAGTTTTGGAGACGTCTAATAGTCTAAGAGTTGTACAGAGGTGGGGACCAGGAGGATGTTTTCACATATAACTGGATTATGTACTCGTCCAATTCACATTTTGATTAGTAAATCTTTCTACAGTAACTAAGGTCCTTTATTTTATCAATGGGGCATCATATTCACTGTCCATCTTAGGTTGCAGCACCATGAGAAACTTTCTCAGGGATTCTGTGATTATATCATGAAAATCTATAAATATATCCCATATATCCTTGATTCTAGCTTTTTTAAAAAAGAGGAGGAGCTACCATTATCTATGATTTGTATCTAAACCTTCTGGAATATTTATGTGTGAATTATCTCATACTATTACTATAGTCTCTAGAGTTCAAAAACATGCACTACTTATAAATCATTAAATTTGGTAAGTTCTGTAATTTAGAATCTCATTGAATTTTCACAATAACTCCATGTGGTATTATTATTGCTTTTTTTAAATACAGATAAATCTGAGGCATTGACAAGATAAGTAAATTTGCCAGGATTACAAAGCTAGTTGATGCTAGAATTATGGTGTGAATTCAGAAATTATGATTTTAATAGCCTGCATGTTTAATCACCACCCTGTGTTTCAGAGATAGTCATTCTCTACTGGTTTATGAGATTTACAGAAAGGTTGTACATTGATCCTATATATCATCATGAAAAAAATATTTATTGTAAATAATCAAAACTGATTCAAGAATTTGTTCCAGCACTAAATGTACTAATTTGTATGCATGACTCTATCTTGGTTTTGAAAAAAATCCATACACATAATAAATTATTATTACCATGTGATTTTATTTAGAACTGTAATAACTATTAAAATATTTTTTTAAAAAATTATAATAAATTTTAATTTATTTCTGATAAACACCACAGAAGAGACTTTATGCTACTTTGACCTTCTGCAGGCTTTAAATTTTAATCGAACTTTAAATAGAAAAAATTTAAAACTCCATAGTTGAAACTGACACACAAAAAAAGGGAAAGTGTCATCGGATATAGTAATTGTGTTGATAAAGATGTTGCTATATCAATAAAAAAGACTATCTTTGTCTCCAAGTCTCACCTTTGCTTGTTACACAATGATATCCTACCACTGGTGGAATGCTAAAAACCAACAATGCTATGTCTGGTTCAATAGCTCCTAAAACTGTTTACTTGAAGTAATAATACTTTCCACTGTGCATTATAAGTGAAGAACTGAAATTAATGTAGTACCATTGCATTTAATTGGAAGATTTAGTCAGGCAGGCAAGAAAATCCCCTAACCAGAAATAGCGACGTGTGGGCTAGCAGTGTTCTAGCCACTAGTAATTGCTTAATGGTACAGAGAATCCTGGTGAAAAGCCCATGAGATATTCTTACTATTAGTGTAAACTGAATTCAAAGCTTTGGTTTGCTTGCTTGGGTATTATGTGCACTTATGAGATTAGATTAATAATAGCCCAAATGGGTTCTGTTATGGCAAGTACAATCTTAATGTCTCGTGGCTTTAACCATATTATTTCAGAAAGTCCTAGGTCTTAAATGAGCCTCATTATTACAATCTAAGTGACTGTGAATTAATTCAATCTTATAAGAGAAAAATGTCTAAATCTCCCCTTCTATGTCCCCCATTTTTCTATGGTTCTATAACCCTACCCCCATATTCAGAACTTTGAGGTATCTTATAATCTATTCCTCACTGTAAACACCTTGACTCACTCAATTTTCAGTACGTTCACAGTTCTCTTCATTCATATAGACTCTTTTCTATCTTTGTCCACAGGTACTTATTTGTGTTAAATCCAGTTATCTTTCTCGATGGAGACTAGAATCGCAATGGTAGGCATCTGGGATGCCAGACCTGGGCTCTCTAGTTTCTTCAGTTACAATGGTCATATTTCTTTTCCTCAGATGCTGAAAAGGTTCAAGAGACTCATCTGCCTCTTCCATCAAATTGTAACTCAATTTATCTGAATAAGCAGTTGACATAACATTTATCATTACATGCTTTCTTAATTTATTTCACCCTTTTCATTGATCCATCTTTGTTAAGATCATCTTGTAAGGGTTTGCAGCCCTAATACCTAGGAATACCATTAGATCTTTTCCTTCATGCCCCATGCTTTAGGACCAATCCAGTCAATCACGGGTCCCACCTAGTGCTTGTTCACGCCTGTCACTGCCTTTTTATGCCTATGGTGTTCACTTCACTTGAAGCCCATGGCACTGTATGCCCATATAACTACTCATTTCTGGAATGGCCATGCAAACTCATCTCCCTTCTATTTGTGTATGGAGAAGTGAGATGAGTTTGCCAGTCTAAACTGCCTTAAACAAAAAAACAAACAAAAATCCAACTAATGATTTAATACATTCAGGCTTCAGAGCACTTTCTCACATTATTGTTATAATGCAGGTTTCCCCAACTAAATGTGTATTCAAGAGCTTCAGAATGTCTCAAGTGGAGGAGGCTTGTTTGGTAAGCCAAAGATAGTGTATGGACTATAACTGGGGGCTGGTGAGTGAATTGCCTCTTCCAGTTCTACCATATGTCCACCTCCATCTCATAATTTCCCTTCTCAGAAAAGGTACAGCTTCATTAGGATGGCAGTATATACATAAGTTGTTATTAAAGAATCTAGCCGGGCGCGGTGGCTCAAGCCTGTAATCCCAGCACTTTGGGAGGCCGAGGCGGGTGGATCACGAGGTCGAGAGATCAAGACCATCCTGGTCAACATGGTGAAACCCCGTCTCTACTAAAAATACAAAAAATTAGCTGGGCGTGGTGGCGCGTGCCTATAATCCCAGCTACTCAGGAGGCTGAGGCAGGAGAATTGCCTGAGCCCAGGAGGCGGAGGTTGCGGTGAGCCGAGATCGCGCCATTGCACTCCAGCCTGGGTAACAAGAGCGAAACTCTGTCTCAAAAAAAAAAAATAAATAAATAAAAAAATAAAAAGAATCTAATTCACAGCTAAAAATATGTATGGGAAAAAATAAAGCTCAAAATGATTTCCCAACAACCATGAAGTGTTCAAATAAGTTATATTACATCACTGAATCATATGTGTTATGTTTTCAAAGACAATTTATTGCCATAAAGAAATGCGCATGATACAATGTCTTAAAAATGATATAACTGTAGCAGTCCTATTAGTTCTGAGCCTTCACTGAATGGTTAGCTATTTACCTATATTGCCTTTTTAAAATTTTCATTGCAAGAGCAAGATATAAAACTGTTCAAAATGAGAATGTTTTGACTTTACTGCATTTTTTCGAGGTTTAGTAAAAGAACACTATATTAGTTTATTAGTCAGAAAATATTATTTCAAAAAGCTAAATATTAATTCTACTGCAAACATGATGAAGCATTTCATTTATATCTTGTCACAGAAATCTTCTAAGAGCCCTTAAAGGATCATCAAACACACCTTTCTATTATCGCTTGTACACTTCACTCAAATATATACACCCATTACTAAAATGTTGAGTTTCCTGAGGGAAGAGCCAAGTCTGTGTTTTAATACATTGTCCGACACAATAGGCCTTCACAGAACATCCATAGGCACAAATTATCTCTGGTCATCCTGATAAGAAAAGACTGTTTTCTAAATTTTCTACAATTACATAGGTAGCAGGAAAAAAGTATTTTAAAAGTAATTTTGATTGTTTCTAGTGAAAACTATCAAGAGGAAAACAGTCAAATATGCAAAATATGCCCAGAAGTTGAGGCCTCTTATTCACAATGTGGGTATTAATTTATAATATGAAAGAATACATATGCATAACTTAAAAACTGGGAACATCCGAAGTAAAAAGTAGTGCCCCCCTTTTTTTTTAACAACCCCACCAGACTCTAAATGCAACTAACATACATAATTTCTTATGATTTCTTCCAGAGGTCCTAAACATTCATGAATGTATTAGATTATGCAAAACACATGGAGATACAGATGTATTTGTTTACATTATTTAAAATAGTAGAAATAGATATATATAAAAACTTTGTGTACATATGAAAAATATGTGTGTATCTAAATATATACATACTTAATGAAAATATGTACACATCAGAAAACTAAATCCTGTTGTACTTGATTTTTTAATTTAACATATCTAGCAATCTTTCTTTTCAGAAAAGTGCATTATTGTGTATTTTATTTTTTTACTTAATGTATCTAGCAATCTTTCTATTCAGTGGACTTTATTATAAAGTAACACCCTTTACTGACAGAACTTTGGTTGTTGATGAATTATTCTTAATGCTTTTTAAAAATATATATATAATTTATGTGTTTTATACATATAAAGTTTATATGTGTATAACACATACATAAATTATATATGAAAGTTAAATATATGTATTTGTATGTATATGTGTACCTATGTGTTTCTGTTTGTATAACTTACAGCACTTTTAGCAGAGTACTGTTTTTAAATATGGAAATCCATTAATAAATTGCTCCCCAGAAAGTTTATAGGAAGTGGCAGCCTGGCTCCACCCACTTCAGCACTGGGGAGAAACCAACCTTAGCATTTGTTTCATCAGGGAGATAAAAAACGGTAACTTGTTGTTATTTTAATTTGTAATTTAAAATATTCTGAGTGAAACTGAGAATCTAAATATATTTATTGGCCATTTGTATTTACTTCTTTGTAAATTGCTAGTTTTCTATCTTCTTTATTGATTTGTTTGAGCTTTTATTAGTTAAAATAATAGCCCTTTGTGAAAAGATAAATCATATTTTCCCTGGATTGACTCTCCTTAAACTTCTAAAAATTATAGTGTGTACTAATTACCAAGAATATTTTTAATCACATATATCTAGCATTTTCTAGTATGTGAATTTTGTGTTTATTAGGCCAATCTACTCACCCCAAGATGATTTCTTTTAAAATGGTTTATTGATTGATTGGTGCATCTGGATTTCGGTTTTGTTATGTTTTTCCATATAATTAGTCCCTTTCCTCTCTCCTCTCCTATGTCTCTCCTAAGAGCCACACCTGAGGGGTGAATTTTCTGTAGCCTCAGGATTTGATGCAACCTCAGTGACCAGAACTGATATCTGCCCTCTCCCCTTGTTAAATGTGTAATGTAAATATTGGCTTCTCAGTGACATACCTGACTCTAGTAGGAGGTACAGCTTGGGTCCCTGGAAACTTATTTGTACCAGCGATAGCATGGATTGTTTACTTTCCTCTTCATTTTCATTTCTCATTAACTTAAGTGGCAAAAGACTTTTGGCTTCTCTCCTGATGGTGCAAAAGGCTGGGGGGACCCACATGTGGATCTCTATACACTACATATCTCTCTGTCCCCCTTAGCTGACCCTGAGACTCTGCAGCACCTCCCGGCTCACAGCTTCCTAGGATATCTCCTGCCATCTTTACTTAATGATGTGGATGATTGGAAGCTTCTGGCCATCAGCCCTTTCCACAGTCTGAGTACTGCTGATGTCGTTTGGCCATTGCTTGTTTGTTTTCATTACTCTCTTGTAGCGATGGCAGGGGGTGGGAGTGGGAAGCATCTGAGATCTGGCTTTACTCCTCTATCTTAAATAACAGGAAGTTCAAACTATTGTAATCATTTTAAAATCATCCACTGCCATGGGAAAATGGCTAAAATAAATAGCCCACAGCAATCACTTCTATTAAAGAAAATTGTGTCTCTTGAGAAAAGATACTAAAATCCAAGAAAATTTTCAAAAGGAAATTTCAATCAGTGTTATTAATTGGTCCATATTCAGATAGGACTATTTCTTATTCATATCTTTAGAAGTGCCAATCCTTATCAAATTCTTCAAAGAATACCTAAACCTGAAAGTATATAATATTAATTATTTTTGTTCCTGCTTTCCATCACCACAGAATCTGGCAGAAACAACATAAAAAAGTTATAAACCAGGGATACTAACATAGCAATGGAATACATGAATTTTTTTCCCATGGCAATTCAACAGCTGTTCTATGGGTGTCAAATATCTCTAGCATTAAACAATACAGGAAATTAATAATTTCAAGCACAACTTAGATCACTGCTTTACTTATGAGTTTTCAGGCCCAACTCAGATTTTAAGTGTATGTGAGCAGCTTTTAAATAAATGTTAAACATTTAACATTTGTCCTTTCCAACACTCTCCTTTTCTATTTCCTTTCCAAAGTCTGCTCTAGAAATAATTTGACATTAAATATGTAAGCATTATAATTTTTGTATTAAAGCCAGTTTCAAGTTTTTAATATAATTTTTGTATTAAAGTCAAATTCATTGGAAGTCTATTCTTTATCTATTTTTCAAAATTCTTGATGTCTCTTTCCACTTAGAACAGTTGCATTTTCACAAAGCCGTTTGATGTGGGTTTTTGTTTTTGTTTAACAGATAGATAAATCTGAGTTCAGTGTTTAGTTTCTGATTCTATATAAGCTTCATGTTTTTCACTTATACAAGGCCTGTGGAAGATGCCCTCCAGGACAAATTTTATTCTGTACCTTCAAAGATGAAAGACTTCTACCAAAGGGATAAATTTTGCCTCAAGCTTTCAAAAATGTGATATCCAAGTTCATTACTTGTGCTACATCCCAGTCAACTGGAGTCAAATCCATGGAAGACAATCACCACCCGAGACCTTGTCTGCCATTTAGAAAATGACTTCCCAAACCACAGAAGGTTAATTTGGAGCCTACCTCTCCATACATGGATTTGTTTTTCTCTCCGAGGAGTCCAAGCCAGAGATAACCAGGGCACTATCTTGTCGGATGCTGATATTTCTGCTGTCAAAAAAACAAAAACAAAAATAAAAACGAATAACTTTTTTTCCTCCTCAACCTCCCATACAAGGTCCCAAACTACCACCCTGGGCCTGTGGGTTCCTCGCAAGCTACCAGATTGTGCAATGTACTATCACAGAATGTCATATCAGAGGCCTGTTCCAGTCGCATCCAATAAGTAATCTGGCATGAAGAAAAGTTAACTGAATTAGTGGCCAGTTGGGACACTTTGTGACCTACTCTTCGGGAACCAAGTCCTCTGAACTTTTCCATTCTGCTTTGCCTTCATACTTTAATAGGGACCAAATCTCCATTAACAATTGAACAGTGACAATAAGTGCCATCAGGAAAAGGAAATTCAATTTTCGTGGGGGATGACAGCCTTACCTTTTCGCGCTTAATTGGCCGTATTGTCTCCAAAAGTTAATTGGTTACTTAGTCCAGGTAGTTAGTAAAATGTTTAGCTGCGTCAAAAAGCTCAGGCTCCCACTGTTAATGGGGCATGAAATGGAATGTTTGATACTGCAAATAAAATCAGTGATATTCAAGGATGTTATGGTAGGTAATGCGTTGAAACTGCCATTTAATGGGTCCTGGAAGATTAGGGTAGTGTCAGCCGGAACCGCCCGGTCTCTTTTCTGACATTGTTAGTTGCCTCTTCATTTACTTAACGGCTGTCTGCACTGATTACATAGGCATAAAACTCCGTACAAAAAAACAACAGAGACACGCTCTATTAGCAGTCCAATTAGAACTATTTGCATATTACAGTTCATTTCTGCTTAAGTGAATCCCTAATACAACTTTAGGAAAAAAATTCTATTGTGTCGTTTGAAAGAAAGAGAAAAGAAAAGGCTTAAAGGTGATCTCTCCTCCTTTCTTTTTCTCACTTTATTTTTTCATCTCTGTTTCTCTCTCTCTCTCTCCCTCATTTCAAATATTATTATATACTTTGAGCTCAAAAAGAGAAAATATCAACTCTGAACTTGAGATACTGTTGTCGAGATTTGTGAAGACTAAAGCATTCTTGTGACAATTCAGTCCTTCTGCAAAAATCCAGGCCAGTGTCACCCATTGCTGTTAATGCTTCATTTAGAGAAGGTGTCTATTTTTGAGATGTGTTTATAGTTTGTTTTAGATCCACTTTACTTAGAATTTTCCAGTAAAGACAGTAATCTCTGTAACAACGTCCCTGGCAAGGCAGAGTCCTTTCTGTGGTGTCCCTTACCTACACAATTACAGAGAGCGGAAAATGAGGTTCTGTGTCATCTCTGTTCCACTAAAGGTTCTGACTGTGGACACCTGGAGGATTTTCAACTACACATAACATCAACACACGTGAAATCAATTTCTCTTCATGCAGGCAAGGATGGTGACAAGTGGGGTTAAAAGCAAAACTGGAGACCTCACTTTACCAGACATTTATCTGATTTTCCAAATGTTAGTCCTTAGAAATGACATCATTTGATGACTACTTAGAAAGGTATTAGGAACACTTTATTTGTATTATTATTAATATTACTAATGATGATCATATAGAAACCAGAGGGCCTTTTATTGAAGTTGGAAAGGCATCTTTCCCTAGCATAGGCCCTGATAAATTCTAATGAATTAAAAGCAGCATGCTTTCTTAAACTGATGCTTGAAGAATGTGGAGAGTGTTTTAAGACAGCAAGCACAGTTTGTCACGAATGCTTTTAAGATGCTCCATGGACACTCACATCATTCTCCAATCTCACTGAGTCCTGTGAGAGTATGGGAGACTAGGAGATTATAGAAACAATTATTAAATTGAAAAGGAGCGTGCTGGAAAGAAGAAATGGCTCGACTGAACTGATTCTCTGGTAGGTCCTGCGGGTGACGGGAAGAGGACAATGATGGCACATAGGGTACTACTGAGAGTTTCAGTGGATGGTGGGGAGGAGGGTAGCCTGGACTGTAGGGGAATGAGGATGCCAGTGTAGGGAGTTTCAAAGCATTTGGCGTCTCATGGCAGTCACTATGGCCGACTGCAATGGTTATAGTGATGTCTTTTCAATCTAATGTTGAACAATTTATTTGGGATGCACATATAACTCCTTCAATTAAAAAAAAGTACAGAAAGCACAAGACTGGAAACCACCCCCTAAAACATCTGGGCTGGACAGCAGAAGAGTAAGGAGCATGAGAGGGAAAGGACTTTGTTACTTTGAGGATTATCATAATGTCATCACCTCATGTTGCTGGCAAGTTTCCCTTTAGACAAACCCCTGGCTCCCGCCCCGAGCTTACAGTCATGCCCTTGAATTTTCTCAGGCCCAAGAGCAATGAAAACCCCTACGTTTGATGAATGATCCTTTTGCCCTGAATGGACTCTAAGATGAGATATGCCAATGAGGATACATTACAGCCATTTGATTGGTCCTCGGAGTAGTTACCTAAAACAGTTATGTGCCATATTTGATGTTCACACACTTATACTAATACCAATAGAGTTTTTCCAACACTGGCATCACTCAATTCTCTTTTGTCCTCCAAACCTAATTTCACAGGTCAGCCCACCCTCCACGATTCTCTGAATTTGACAGTCACTGGAAGAGTTCAGGTGTTGACCATGGCAAATAGAGGAATAGAGATGACGATTATTAAAAGTGACAAACTATTCAAGAAACGTGAGCAATTCCTAACTGGCCCTTTTTCTTGATCATCTCTAAGCCATCATTTTAACTGTAACAAGTACACAATTGTTAGAAAAAGCAGAGAAGAAAGACAGCAACAACAATAGCAGCCACCTAACCCCAAAGCAGTGTAAACAAACCAAACAAAAAAGCCTATCAGAGGGGAAGGCAAAATCCTCGATCTGTCATTTTCAATTCTTTTCACCACAGGAGCGGAGGCGCAGTGTGAAACGTGCTGGCTCTGCCTGCCATAGGTATTGTTTGGACGCCCCGGTGGGTCCTCTGCCCTGCCTCCTGCTTTCATCCAGCTCTCATTAACACCACCACCAGATGAGCACCGTCAGACGCAGAGGCTGACACACCAGCCCATTGCCTGGGTGAAGCGGCCCTGCCAGGGATGGCAAGGAGTGAGTGCCAGGGAGAGTGAGCCAGACAGCTCTGAGACACGTACTTTTGCCCCTGAAAGCAGTCATTGCACCCCGCCAGGAAAACAGCTCTCTAGAAAAGCACTGCCTGCTAGTAAAATGGACTAAATCAGTAAACAGTGATTAAGGCTCTGGCTCTGCGACTGTTGTCACCACCTCAGACACATGGCTTTTCCTTCCTACACACACGCACACACAGGAAAAAAAAAAAGAAAGAAAGAAAAGAAAAACCAAGCAATACAGCCAAAGTTGAGATCCAGAGGGAATTGGCTGAAGAGTTAAGAAGAAAGAACGATTCATGCTTCTTGAAGGGGAGATGCTGTTTTCCTTAAAAAGGAAATGAATATTTTTGGATATTCATTTCTCTCACTTTTTTTTTGGACTTGCAAAGAGAATTGCCTTTCTAAATAAAACATCAAGCAATGAATGTAAGCAGTAGGTTGTTCAATTCAACATCTACTCCTTGTCTGATTCAGCAATGTGCAGAATATAATCGAAATCCCTCCAATAGGTGGGATAAACAGAAGCATAACATGTCTTGATGTATGCTGTTTAGCGAAACATGTCACTTCATCACATTGCTTTCTTGAGTCAGAAGACTAAATCTCACGTGCACAAGTATACATACATGTGTACCCTTCGATTCTCCTGTGTATGGATATAGACAGATTTCATATGTAAATATAATTATAGGAGTTCATGGTTTTGATCTTTTTAATAATGCTAGAGCCATATTTAAAATATGTTGTACCTTTCACCATTAAAATGTGTTTACATGGAGCAAAGTCATTGTGCCTGTGCTTTAAACCCTGTAGAGAAGGCTGACTGGGACTCTAGAATATTGGAGTATAATTCAAGAAGACCCTGACAACTTGGAGAAATGGTCAGAAACAAGGAGAATGAGGTCTTCTGAGTGCAGGGTCACACATCAGAGAAGGAAAAAAAATAATGAACTCCCCATAGGGCTGGCAGCAACTCTTAGGCTGACCGTGAATCAGAAGTGTGGACTGTGTGGGCTAGCAGACTCCTGAGTGGCCACTGCACTCTGCCAGGCCATGGGACGATACTGCATCTAGCCTTAGCCCACCCAACTCAATCCTGGTTCAGAACAGCATGATTCAAAGTTAATGAAGAGGAGTCTGAGAAAGACATTTTAATCGAAAGGAAAACAGACAAACCCTCAAAGACTTAAAAAGTCTACTTTTTATTTATAAAGTCTACACATAAAAAGATGATAGTCCTCAAAGGAAACTGCCAATATTATACGGAATATTTCCCACCCATCTCTAAAAACAGCAGCTTGTGAAAAACAACTCAATTTATTGTTGAAGAAACTGTCACAATCTGTGCCCCTGCCAAATCTCCTGTTGAAATATAATCCCCAGTGTTAGAGGTGAGGCCTGGCAGGAAGTGTTTGGATTATGGGGACAGATCTCTCATGAATGGCTTAGCAAGCCAGCCTCTTGATGAGGAGTGAGTTCCCAGGAGATCTGGTTGTTTAAAACTGTGTGACTTGCATTTATCTAATGACCAGTGATGAAGACCTCAGATACCATTTCACGCTAGTTAGAACAGTGATCATTAAAAAATCAGGAGACAACAAATGCTGGAGAGGATGTGGAGAAATAGGAACGCTTTTACACTGTTGGTTGGAGTGTAAATTAATTCAAACATTGTGGAAGACAGTGTAGCAATTCCTCAAGGATCTAGAAATAGAAATACCATTTGACCCAGCAATCCCATTACTGGGTATGTACCCAAAGAATTACAAATCACTCCATTATAAAGACACAGGCACATATATGTTTATTGCTGCACTGTTTACAATAGCAAAGACTTGGAACCAACCCAAATGCCCATTAGTGACAGACTGGATAAAGAGAATGTGGCACATATACACCATGGAATACTATGCAGCCATAAAAAATATGAGTTCATGTCCTTTGCAGGGACATGGATGAAGCTGGAAACCATCATTCTCAGCAAACTGACACAAGAACAGAAAACCAAAGACCACATGTTCTCACTTACAAGAGGGTGTTCAACAATGAGAACACATGAACACAGGGAGGGTAACATCACACAACACGGTCTGTTGGTGGGTGGGGGGATAGGGAAGGGATAGGAGGAGGTGGGGGGGTTTGGGGAGGGATAGCATTAGGAGAAATACCTAATGTAGATGATGGGGGGATGGATACAACAAACCACCATGGCACGTGTTTACCTATGTAACAAACCTGCATGTTCTGCACATGTACCCCAGAACTTAAAGTATAATAAATAAATTAAAAAGAGGAAAAAAAAGTGTGTGACATCTGCCCCCTCCACTCATGCTCCTGGTCTGGTCATGTGAGATGCCTGATCCTCATTTGGCTTCTTCCATGAGGCTTCACCAGAGACCTAGTGGATGCCAGCACCATGCTTCCTATATAGCCTGGAGAACTATAAGCCAATTAAATCTCTTTCCTTTTTAAATTACCCAGCTTTAGGTATTTTTTTTTTTTTTTCTGAGACGGAATTTTGCTCTTGTTGCCCAGGCTGGAGTGCAATAGCGTGATGTTGGCTCACTGCAACCTCCACCTCCCAGGTTCAAGCGATTCTCCTGCTTCAGCCTCCCAAGTAGCTAGGATTATAGGCATGTATCAACACATCTAGCTAATTTTGTATTTTTCGTAGAGACAGGGTTTCTCCAAGTTGGTCAGGCTGCTCTTGAACTCCTGACCTTAAGTGATCCCCTCACCTTGACCTCCCAAAGTGCTGGAATTACAGGCATGAGACACCAGGCCTGGCTTAGGTATTTCTTGATAGCAATGAAAAACAGGGGCACAGGGCATCTCCACAAAGTGCAGTCCCTGCAGCAATACTGAACAGTGTTCATAGATGGCACTGAGTGCTAGAAACTAGACATGGCAAAGGGAAGAGGAAATAAAGACATGGGGAAAAGCCCAAGATGAAGAAAAAAGAGAAAAGGAAGAGTATAAGTGCAGTTATGGATATACAACCATACTCAGGGGTCATGCGGGCAGTAGAGACAGAAATTAATCTAAGGACCCTGATTTTTTTCAAATGCATAGTGTAACAGCAATAGTAGAAATGACAGTAATAAATAATATTCACAGAAGTATCAAAAACCCTGTTGGCCATTAAAAATCTCCACTTTGGTCATGAACTGAGCCCTAGAAAGGTGTTTAACTTATTTGCCAACCCACTATTTCTAGGGATTTTGACTAGCATTTAATTGTTTCCCTCTTCACCAACAAATGTGTTAAGGAAATTCTGTAAATGTACGTGAATTACTAACCCATTATAAGGTTTATTATTTCTTGGTCTAAATTGTGTTTGCATTTGTTATGGGAGTGGTGGTAAGAGCATTCAAAGTTATTAAAGTGTCTTGAAGCAGTGATTCTGTTTAATGTTTGATGGTGGTCATTGTGGTGAGACTTCTTGTGAGTGTATATGTGCAGGACTGGCTACTTAATTTGCATGGCCCAGTGAAAAATTAAAATGTGGGACTCTGCCAAGGACCCAGACATCCCCTACCCAAGGGCTGAACTCTTAACACAGGGAAGGCAGCCAACCCTGACTCACAGCAGATTGCAACCTCCCTTTCAGGATGTGCTAGGTATTTGAATTAGCACCTGCCAATTTGCATTCTGAATGCACGCTAATACTGCAGGAACAAGGCAGGGCTAGTGTCCACCTTGCCCTGCCCCAAGACAGCACAGCACATCCACCTTTTCTGACCCTCCCTAAGCCTACACCTAGACTTGCAGGTGGCTGAGGACTATACCGAACAGAAACTTGCTCTGGTTGCATGCCCATGAAACCCACTGTGTGTGCATCATATATCACAATATACTTACCAGGGAATTTAAAAAAATATTTTCACATTTGCTTAAGATAAACATTGCAAGATTATCTCTAATAAACGCAATTTTAAAAATTGTCCCTCTTACGAGGCCATGAATAATTCAAAACAACACAGAATAATTCACGGCTGCCGTTTTAATATTTATTTATTTATTTATTGTTTTTTAGAAATGTGGCCTCACAATGCTGCCTAACCTGGAGCGTTATGGCTATTCAACAGGCACCATCACAGAGCCTACAGCCTCAAAATCTTGTGCTCAATTGATCATGCTGCCTCAGGATAGGGATAATAACTGGTGCTACTGGGCCAAGCTAATTCATGGCTCTCTTTTTATCCAATCTGGTAACCAGTTTATAGTCTCATCACTGAGTGTCATCATTTTCCCTTACACGCAATGGTAGTATCTATTATATTTTATATAATATATAAAATAACAGAATAAATATTGCCAGGGTGTTATATAATATATAAAATAACAGATATAATATAATGTCTGTTATTTTATATATTATATTAGATATATACAAATAAGTATATATGTGTGTATATATTTTTTTCAGTAAGATAAGTAAATTATGTCAACTCTAAATTGTAATTTCCAAAAAAATCTCCTTTTCAAGGAAGTGACATTTTCATTAGTCTTTATATTTACAAACTCAAAACACAGCTATTATTAGGGAAAATATGTTCCATTATGAATCTGTTTGAGAAATGATAAATAATATTGAAACTATCTTAAGGTGGTAATTTAATAGACTAAAATAGTTTCAAACACCTCTTTACTCCCATTTAATTTCACCTTTACTCATGGGTAATCACTGATGTAAATCATTGTAAGCTTTCCTAAACACCGAGGATTTATTTTGCTTTGAGATGTTCATTTGGAGATTTCGAAACTCATCTCAAATTTAGAGGAGACTTCTGTCATAAATATCTTTACATTAATTCTGTTTACAGCCAAGCAGGATCATGTCAGTCCTGCAACTTGTCAGTGGAATTGAATTTCAGGCAACTCTTGGTTTTTTGCCAGCCTTCCTTCTCTCTCATCAGGTGGGTATAATAAAAAGTAGGAGTTGGGGCAGCTCTTTCAGCTCTGCCATATAATCTGCATGGGTCCCCAACCCTAGCAAAAGCATGGAGTTGGATATATAGACATAGTTTTAAACAGGATTCCTTGCAATGATTGCTACCCTAATCCCCTTCTATATAAGAACTGGAGCTGCCACTGCTCTTCAACCCCAGGAAATACTTCTGGTATTAAGAGAGTCAAAGTCACCTATGCAGAATTTAAAGGACACCAAGCCACTTATTAAGCTTTCTAATTCTCCTTCCACCATCTCCCTCAAATATCAGACATCAGTCAGGAGAACTGTGATTACCCCTTCCCTAAACTCCTCCTTACCCTAAAAATCAATCTTACACACCTGCCAAGGTGATGGCCATTTAAATTAGCCTATCTGATTACCAAAATTAAACCAATCCAGGTTCCTCCTCTGCATTAAGAAGTCAGTTTAAAAAAAATATCCAATCAGTGTCAATGTCATTAAGTAGGCAGCACATTATAGTAGAAAGGACATGGACATTAAAGTGATTCAAATTCTGATTCTGCTTTTATTAGCTTTGTGAACTCAGAGAAGTAGCTTGATCTCCTGGAGCCTCAGAGTATTTAACCAAATGTAGAAGTGATCGCAATAAATGGGACAATCTATGTGTCCCTGCCTTGTAGATAACAAGGTTATTTATAAGTTTGATGATTATGTATAGATATACATAAAATTTGATTTGATTATATATATATAAACATAAAAATTTGATTTGATTATATATATATAAACATAAAATTTGATTTGATTTATGATTATATATATATAAACATAAACATAATCAAACAAAAAAGTTTGATTATATATATAAAACATAAAATAAAATAATCTTGCCTTGTTTTGTGTGTTCAATGAAAGTCTTAAGGAACTGGGAAAGAAGGCATATATATATCTATATATCTATATATCTATATCTATCTATCTATCTATCTATATCTATATATCTATCTATATCTATATCTATATCTATATCTGTATCTATCTATCTATCTATCTATCTATCTATCTATCTATATATATATATATATATATATATCTCCAGGCTGAAGTTTAGTGGTGTCATCTCTGCTCACTGCAACCTCCACCTCCCAGGTACAAGCAATTCTCCTGCCTCAGCCTCCCAAGTAGCTGGAATTACAGGTGCCCACCACCAAACGCAGCTAATTTTTGTATTGTTAGTAGAGATGGGGTTTCACCATGTTGGCCAGGCTGGTCTCGAATTCCTGACCTCAAGTGAGCCTCCCGCCTTGATCTCCCAGAGTGCTGGGATTATAAGCATGAGCCACCATGCCCAGCCAAATATATTATAATTTTATAACTTTAATGTGGAAAAAGTGATTCAAAGAAAGAGAAAGGGAGATTCCAAATGAGACTCCCAGTGTAAGTTGTGGATACTTGAGATGTAATTCAAAGGCATCCTACAGCCTGGGGAAGAGAAACAGTAAATGAAAATAGGAACAGAAAAGAAAAATTGGTTTACCTTTCAATTGTTCTAACACTATCTTCATTCCTACTCCCCAGTTCTCCCACTACACAGATTGTTATGGGGGACACGTTGTTCCTTAATGTGCAAAGTTAGTGTTTGTTTGCACACAATGAATTAGCTCCAAAAGGGAAAAGTGACCACAAACCCTTTCCTTTTCTCTATGCATCTCTGTTAGTAAGAAGGTGTAATTCCCTAGAGGAAACACTGGTGAAACAATTCTGCTGCTGTGTTTGTGGCCCCCAGTCAGGACAACAATTGAAAACTGAAGCAGATCGTCTAAGAATGAAATGCAAATCAAACACACGACTACACCTGGTATATTCCCATACCATTTTCATCATTGATTAACCAGACACATGACCTTTTCAGTAAGAGAAATAATTGGCAGTTTTAACAGACAAAAAAATTGATCCCATTACTCAGGATAGAATTTTCCACCATTTTCAAAAGAGATGCTTATTAAAGAGGTCAGTTTTTCCCCCCTCTGGGTCATGCATATGTAAGTAAGCAGGGCTATTATGTGCCATCTATGAGAACGTAGGGGTGAGCCATAAACACAAACATTCACATGCAGCCAGGTCTCCCGCATTCCTGTTCACCAATTACAGTAATGCTGATGACATATCTAGTTTAATGCATATGGCATTAAAGTAGTCCCCCCTTTTCTAGGAAAATCTAATTACACCAAACCCAAGCACTCAATCAAACCTGTTATTCTGTGGCTAAACAGCCTGGCGTTAATGCAATTTGAGGAGATACAGGCCGTGACTACAGACGTCATGTATTAACAATATCTAATGGGAGCTCCCGTAGGTAAATGAATATGCTAACAAGCAAGATCACTGCTAAATCTAATATCTTTAAGCTGTTTAATTCCAAATAGTCCCTTAATAAATCAATTGACCAGGAGAGCTGATGCCCCTATCAATTATTCAAGAGGGCAAATAAATATTTCAGATGATTTGATAGGAAGGATGGTGCTGGTTTTATAGAAAGCTTTGCATTTCATTAGCTTCTTGCTAAAAGTTTTATAATGAGCAGAACACAGGTGGCATCCCCACTGCAGAAATGGGAATGGGGGAAATAAGAGATTGGAGATCAAGACTTCCTTCATCTCTGCATTATTTCATTATCCAAACTTTTCTTTTGTAATGTGAAAATTGGAGTCAAGTCCCCCAAAGAATTATCATTCTCTGCAATCACAAAGGAAATTAAAATGATCAAAAGTATGTCATATTGCAAGAGTCTTAATTGTAATTCCTACTGGAAATGCAATTATCAGATACCAATATCATGAATATAATTTATGCGGTTCCACATCCAAATAGCCCTTCACCAAATATTTAATATTATCAATTCCATTTTCCAGAAGAAAAAACTGAGTTCCCCTAGTCATTTAGAAAGTGCTGACTAGGTCACCTGTGTTTGAAAGCAGGCACTTTTTTTCTTCTTTAGAGACCATTATTCATATTGAAAGCATACATTCCTGTTTAACATGATATCTGTCTTATGAATAATCCACATTTAGGTTGTGATCCTTTGTACCAAGAAATAAAAGAAATGGAAAAGCATCAAAGTGATTGGCATCATTTTTCTTAATGTGCATGTGAATGTTTGGGTGTTTAAAATGGACTTAGTAGAGAAAGAGTCAAGAAAAAAAAAAAAGAATGCAACTAAATCAGTTACCCCTGGAATAGTGGACACAAACAGTACCACTATTGCTTCTTGTTTCATAATGTGGAGGTGGTGACCCAGATGCTATTGAAAATGCTTGAAAACTACTGATGCCTTAAATAAACATTTCCATATTATCTGTAAAAGGGAAGTATTTGTCCAATTTTTTTGTAAGCTCAGAAATTGATCAAACAACTTTATCAAATTTTAAGATTGCAGGCTGTGAAACTAAAATAGCATGTCATCTCTTAACAGCATTTTACAGTTTACAAATGTAAAATCTCCATTAAATTACTGTAAGCATTATTGTTATGAGAAGGACTGTAGAAGAGAAAAAGAATTTAGATTATCTGAAAAATAAAACTTAATTGTCAGAATGTTTGAATGTAAAAGCAGTTGACGACTATTTTTCTAAATAAAAAGATCCATATAAAAATCAGTGAATGAGTATTTTCTGTGCAGGCAGTTATACTCTACGAAATACTCAATGAGCTATGAAAAAGACATCTCAGCTACAGAAAATCATAATTTAAATGTTAGGTTTGTTCATTTTCAGCTTCATGAATCAATAGAGTAAATCCTTTATATTATTCTGTAAGTAAAATCTGGTCATGTTTAAAATCAGATTTGGGGACTTCTACTCATCAAAAGTACCGTTTCATGGAGCCATTTAATTAAGTGTTTATTTCTTTAATATTCTCAACCCCACAGAAACCATCAAGGATTTAAACAAGATGACAGATGTAACATATCTGGCAATGTCCTCATTTTCCCCTGCCTCAAATACCTAGTGATTACAGAAATTTATTTATATTTATTGTACTTTAGATTCTGGGGTACATGTGCAGATCATGAAAGATTGTTGCACAGGTACATTCATGGCAAGGCGGTTTGCTGCTTCCACCCCTCCATCACCTGTACCTGACATTTCTCCCCATGTTATCCCTCCCCACCCTCCCTTCCACTATCCCTCTCCCAGCCCCCTGAATGGACCCCGGTGTGGGATGCTCCCCTCTCCGTATCCATGTGTTCTCATTGTTCAACACCCTCCTTAGTTTTAAATTAACTTTACCTGAAAAAAAGAGATATTCATATTGAATCAGAAATTAAAAAGAAATATCTTAAAGATGGAAGGCATGTGAAATTTGACTTAAGGAGGGAACAAGAGCCAGAAATCTATCAGGAGAGAACGTCTATGGATGGTAGAATTATGTCCTGGGATGCTCCAAAGAGAGGTAGCAGAAAGGGTACCCCATGCGATGATACTTTGGATGCCATATCTGGAGGGTTTAGCCATCCATACCCTTTATAACTTTAAACTTTCTGAAGGAATCAGGAAACAGAGTGTGGTGATACCCAAGCTGGAAAGAAAGATTTCATACACAAAAGACAAAATATTGGTATTTTCTCTTCATCACTGAGGAAGGCTTGTGTAATTAAATGCATAAACTGGTGCACCTGACCAAGAAAAACACACAGCTGGGCAAAGACAAGAAAGATACCTATCTCTACAACTTTGGGAAACAGAGAAAACATATCAATATATCAAAATAATCAGAGTTGGCCGGTTGCAGTTGCTCATGCCTGTAATCCCAGCACTTTGGGAAGCCAAAGCCTGTTGATGACCTCAGGTCAGGCATTTGAGACCAGGCTGGTCAGCATGGTGAAACCCTGTCCCTACTACAAATGCAAAAATAAGCCAAGCATGGTGGCAGGTGCCTGCAGTCCCAGGTACTTAGGAGGCTGAGGCAAGAGAACCGCTTTATCCCAGGAGGTGGCAGTTGCATAAGACGAGATCATGCCACTGCTCTCCAGCCTGGGCAACAGAATGAAATTCTGTCTTGTAAATAAATAATACCACAGTTAAAACCCTAAGAGAGATGTAGGAAGCTAGGCAGTCCACTACAAAGGCAATTAAGGAGTTCAGAAATAAAATTATAATCATAAAAATATGATTATTAACAATAATACTGATAAAAATAGTAATAAAATTTAAATCCAGTGAGTGAATAGCACACTAAGCACAAGCGAAAAATGCATTTACGGAGATGGAAGACTATCTAACATCTATATAGACTCCTGTCTAAATTTTCAACAAGAAATTGATCTTACATTAACTCCTGCCAAAGAATGGCTTGAGACAGGAGATATTTCAGCGTAGTGGATGAAAGCACAAATTAACCATGTCTCCTCTCCTCTAAGAACCAAAAGTTTTATCTTCAGGTTAAACTAAATCATCAAACCACAACTGCCAGGGCAATAAAATCTTCATTTTCAAAGCAATGCCTTCTTTGAGTTGAGATTTAACAGTATATTCTCAGCCTTTACAGGAAGGTATTACTAGAAATGGCCTTTTGAAGAATGTTCTGTATTTTCAGAAGATCAGAGTTGAAGACATTGCCCACCAGATTACCTAGTGTCCCACAGATGAAGATCTATATGACATTTTTTGTGCTAGACATTTAGCACCAGAAAAATAATTCTTCCTCAGGAGATTTCCTTTATATGGTGACATAAAAATCTATATTTCAATGTGTATCCCTTTTGCTTTGTTTGCCAGGAAGCCCCTAGCTAAATATATTAATTAACTAGATGATTCCAGATATGTGAAACATACATTTGTATGTTCTTTATGATGTTTTAAATCTGTCTTATTTTTTAAATTTGACCTTAGGCTTTTATAGAAATAGGCAATTAAAATAAATAAATTTGACATTTTAAGCTGCCTAAAGTGTTTTACAAGCAATTAAGTTTATGTAATAAGTAAATAATAAAACATAAAATGAGTAAGGTCCCACAGTTCATTTAGGAGAATAGCCTCTAAGTAATGTTTGGAAACATAAAGCACATTAGATTGAGTTCTGGTTTACTAAAATCAAGGCAACAGATTCTAAACTTCAATTATCATCAACACTAGTCAAATCTTACTTTCATACTTCACAACTCTTGAAGACTTTTCCTTCTCTCCTCTAACACATAATACTTTGACTTCTTTCTCATCTAAAGTAGATGACATCATATCCTCCCTCTCAGAATAGTAAGCTTAATGAAGAAATGTTATCTTTGCCCTGCTACCAACCATACAAACCTACATACATCTTTCATCTCTATTCTTTCATGAACTGAGTTTTAAAGAATGGGGATCTCGCAGGGGATGTGAAAGTAAATTGAATGTTTATTTTACTATATTTTCTACTAGACATCCACAACAGAAAAGAGAACTTGAGCAACACTATAAACAAATTACATTTAACAGACAAATATAGAACACTCTACCCAACAAGAGCAGAATACACATTTTTTCTCAAGTGTACATGGAACAGTTTCCAGTGCAGACCATATCTTAGGCTACGAAACAAATCTTAATCAATTTAAAAAGACTGAAATTATACAACATTTTTTTAAAAATTACTATGGAATATAACTAAAAATAACAGAAGGAAAACTGGAAAATCTGTAAACGTGATAAGAGAGCACTCTCCATGATAACACAAAGAATGAGGGACGGACAAGGATAAAAACATAGGTAGATTTACATGATTGGCAGTGGGGATGAGGACAGTTATTGAAATTGAAGTATAGAAGTCTCCAACTATTTAACTATTTTTCCTTACAGTTCTATCAATGTTTGTTTGATAGGTGTTGGGCTCTTCTATTTGGTACATATATATTTACAATTGGTGTCTTCATATTACCTTATCCTTTTATCTACATATGTTTTTCTTCTTTGTCTCTTAGAACAGTTTTTGACTTAAAATCTATTTTATCTGATAGTATAGTACCCTAGGCTCTCCTTTGGTTACTATTTACATGAAGTGTGTTTTTTCGTTCTTCTAATTTTATCCCATTTATTCCTTTAGGTCTAAAGTGAGTCTTTTGTAGGGAGCATACAGTTGGATAATGATTTGTTTCATTGTGTTTTTATCCATTTTGCCTATCTTTGCCTTTTGATTGGATAGTTTAACCCATTTATATTTAAGGTAATTCCTGATAAGCGAAGACTTAATTTCTGCCTTTTTGCTACTTGCCATCGATTCCTCCATTACTGACTTATTTTGTGTTCATTTGAATTTTTGTGTGTGTAATGACATGTTTTGCTCTCTTCTCCTTTTCTTTTGTATATAGACTATAGATATTTTCTTTGCAGTTACCCTGGAAATTATATATAACACCTTAAAATTATTACACTCGCATTTCAATTGATGCAAAATTAACTATTATTGCAAGTAGTAGTTCTACTTTTCTACAACTTTACTCTCCTTGCTCTCTTTTATGTTTCTGATGTTACGAAGTATATCTTTACACATTATGTGACCAATAAGATTGATTTATAATAATCAATGTATTTAGCCGGGCGCGGTGGCTCACGCCTGTAATCCCAGGACTTTGGGAGGCCAAGGCGGGTGGATCACGAGGTCAAGAGATCGAGACCATCCTGGTCAACATCGTGAAACCCCGTCTCTACTAAAAATACAAAAAATTAGCCAGGCACGGTGGCGCTTGCCTGTTATCCCAGCTGCTCAGGAGGCTGAGGCAGGAGAATTGCCTGAACCCAGGAGGCGGAAGTTGCAGTGAGCCAAAATCGCGCCATTGCACTCCAGCCTGGGTAGCAAGAGCGAAACTCTGTCTCAAAAAAAAAAAAAAAAAAAAAAAAAAAAAATTAATGTATTTGTCTTTTAAGTCCTATAGTAAATACAAAGTAGAGTTCCAAACCAAAATTACTGTAATAGTAGCTCTTTTTCTGTTTCTTCACATATTATATTTACATTTATTGGAGCTCACTGTATGTTCATGAAACTTTGAGTTACTCTGTAGCCTTTTTAAATTTCAACCTTAAAACTCCCTTTGGCATCTCTTGTAGGGCAGGTGTAGTAGTAGTAAACTTTCTCAGCTTTAGTGTATTATGGAATATCTTAATTTCTCCCCAAATCCTGAAGAACAGATTTTCTGGATCTTGTATGTAAAGGAGTCACATTTCTCTTGCTGTTTTCAAGATTCTTCGTCTTTTACAAGTTTGATTATAATGTATCCCTATATGGACTTATGAAGTTTATCCTACTGGAGTTTATCAAAATTCTCAGATTTGTAGATTCATTAATTTTATAAAGTTTGAGAAATATTCAGCCATTATTTCTTCAAATAATCTTCATTGTCCTTTTATTTCTCTCCTCCCCTTCTCAGACTCCCAGCTCATTGGTGTCTTACTATTACCTTAGGTTCTGTTTACTTTTCTTTATTTATTTGTTTTTCTGAAAGGTCTATTCTGCAGACACAATAATTTTAGTTTTTCTCTTTTCAAACTCACAAGTTCTTTCTCTTCCTGTTCACATCTGCTATTGTACTTCTGTAGTAAATTTTTAAACTATTGAACTTTTTAGCTCTAGATTTTTTGTTAATTAAAAAAAATTCTTTTTGTTGACATTCTCTTTTGTTCATATACCCTTTTCTTCATTTATGCTATTACTCGTGTCCATACCTTCTTTTAACTCTTTGAACATATTTTAGATAACTGTTTTAAATACTTTGTCTAGTAATTTCAGTGTCTGGACTTCCTGGGAGATGATGTCTATCAATTAATTTTGATACTTGGAATGGGCCAAGTTTATGTATTTCTTTGCATATCTTATGATTTTTTTGTTGTGGCAAATTTGAAATTTGATTATCATAATGTGGTAACTCTAGAAACCAAAATTTCCTTTTCCCCAGGATTTTCTTGGTTTCGTTTGTTTGTTTATTTGCTCTTAATGGTTGAAGGCTATAATGATCTATGTGTTTTGAGAATTTTCCAAATTACTTTTTTGAAGACTATTACTTGTTTCATGTGATGATGGAAGTCTCTGTTCTTTTGGCTTGTGTTCAGTTTACATTTTAATAAAATTTTCTTGAATTCCAAGAGCTCTCCTAGTCTTTGCAGATTGGTTCTGTATTAGAAGAGCAACACTTCAACACAGGCCTATTTTGAGCTTAGAGATCAGCCTGAGGTGAAAGAGTAAGGTTTTCACAGGATTTGGTTGCACATGCATCTGTCTGAACAGGTTCCTGGTTTTCTAAATGTCCCTGTAAATATGGCTGCTTCTGAATGCCCTAATTTTCCAAAGAGCCTCAGCCTGATTTCTTCTCCAGAGTTTATTTGGTCTACTATATGTTCTACCTGTAATCTTTTGGCCCAGGTGGTTACAGTCACCTTGCATGTTTTACAAGCAGTATCTACCACTTTTCCACCTGAGTTGTGTATTAGACAAAACAGAGATGAGCACCTTGTGTCAACCCTTCATGTATTTACCAGGCAAGTTAAAACAGATGTGCACAGTAATTTTCAAATAAGCTCTGCTCTGCCTCCTCTAGTTGAAAGGAAGGAACTGGAAACCAGGCTGTTGCTATCTCAAACTCAAGACCACTGTCATGCCCAAGAGAGGCAGGAGGAAAGCCAATTTCAAATGCCACAAAATCGCCCTATTCTTTTAAGGATTTTTTTTCTTGATTGGGTGTTCACTTATTTGCTATAAACCTTTTACTGATTTCCAGAGCTCTGAAATGTTGGTTTAGTTTCTGTATTTTAAAAAATATTTATTTCTGAAGAATAAATGTTTGGCTAGTCTTATCTACCATTTTGTTCTTTTTTTTTTTTTTTTCTTTGAGATAGAGTCTTGCTCTGTCCCCCAGGCTGGAGTGCAGTGGCGCGATCTCGATTTACTGCAACCTCTGCCTCCCAGGTTCAAGCAATTCTCCTGTCTTAGCCACCCCAGTAGCTGGGCTACAGATGCATGCCACCACACCCAGCTAATTTTTTGTACTTTTAGTAGAGACAAGGTTTCACTACGTTGGCCAGGATGGTCTCGATCTCCTGACCTCATGATCCACCGGTCTCGGCTTCCCAAAATGTTGGGATGACAGACATGAGCCACTGTGCATGACCCATTTTGTTCTTTATATGCATTTCAAGATTGCCAAATTGCTGAAATCCTTAGAAAAATTGGTGGAAAAGACAAAACATTAAATCAAATAAAACAATAAAGAAGTTATAATAGTTTGAAAGGGTGTTCAGATTTGAAAACAAAATCAATAGATTTTACTCAGGCTCGACCTAAGCAGTTTGAGACTGACAGGCTTTCCTGTTGACGTGCCTACATGTTTTTATTAAAAGGAGTTTTTATATTTCTGTAATTAAATATATTAGAAAAAAACCAACATGGGCAACTAATGGCACATGAAGTTGATGGAAAGGTAAAGGCTTAGTCATTTTTAGTTTTTTAAATGATTTCTAAGACTGTACACAGTTACTTTTGCTTAGAGATTGTTTTCAGTAGATATTAGAGGCAGATTATATGAAAGATAGCTGAAAGCTGTTAATTTCAGGAAATCAGGTGTATCTTCAGAAAAGACAAGGTGAACTTGATGCCAGCTAGAGGTAATATCAGTATCCACTAATTGTGTTGATTATCAACATGTCATGGCAACCAGAGACACTTACTCATATATCTAAATACACTACAAGAAACAGACAGATCCTGTTTGGTGCCATAGCTCAATCTGATAGTTGTTAAATTATGCTGCAGATACAATGCTCTCTCCACTTCCTTATGGAATATTTCTCTCTTCTTTCTCTCTCTCTCTGACCTGTGACTGATTAGTTTGTATTTTAACAGAAACCCACCTGCAATTTTATCCCATTGCCTTCGCAGGCCTTCACATTTAGGATGGTGTTCATCTGGCTTTCCTTTGAGTATTCTCCAAGACTCAGGGTAAACATGATATATTCCATGGTGGGCTGTTGTAAAGGAAGAATAAAATAATCCATATTAAAAAAAGCTTAACAGATTTAACATACAATAAATAGTGATTGTTACTAATGTTCTCCTTCCTCTTTTTAATGTTCAAGTTTATCTCTCTTCCTACCAAAAAAAAAAAAAAAAAAAAAAAGGAAAAAAAACAACAATTGGTACCCAGAGCCATACAAAATATTTACAGTTTTGCCTGATCACTATTTAGTCCAGTGGGAGCATTTCAGATAAAATTCTTTGTTGAGTCCTGAAAAAATTGTACCATTTGTTTAATTTCATCTGTCTGAAGACTTAAATTTCTATTTTTAATTTAAACCGTAAGGCATTTTTCTCTTTTACCTACAGAAAGATAGACAGACATGTAGATATAGTTACTATCGCTAAACCGTATTTTCCCCAATCTATTTTTCAGAATTTAGATTTCAAAATCCAAGTACAAGGCCTTACACTTTGAAATTTCCTCTTCTTAGACTTAATTCATTTTGGATATCAATTCGGTTGTTGAATTTTTAATACCATTTCACTTCATGCCATCAGAAAACTCAATTAATGTGTTCTTTATCTTCCTACATCATCGATAAAAATATTATCAGAGATTACTATGTCTAGAGCAGGCGTCCCCAAACTTTTTACACAGGGGGCCAGTTCACTGCAGACTGTTGGAGGGCTGCCACATACTGTGCTCCTCTCACTGACCACCAATGAAAGAGGTGCCCCTTCCTGAAGTGCAGCAGGGGGCCGGATAAATGGCCTCAGGGGGTCGCATGCAGCCCTCGGGCCATAGTTTGGGGACGCCTGGTCTAGAGAGTCCTGTGGCATGCCAAAAATACTCCCCTCTCCCCAGAACCTATCATTTAAGGTCGATTTACACAACATTGTGACATGGCAACAAAAACTACATTTGAGACTTTGTATAATTCAGTTTACAAACATTAACTCTTTCATCAATTTACAAAGATCTTGAAAATTAGTGTCATTATCCCTATTTGTCTCCTAACGAAACTGAGTCATAGAGAGGGTCACAAATTTTCCCATGGTCATTCAGCTGTCTTCCTCTTCTCTAACCCAGTGGGATTTGTTGCTAGGACCAAAATAAAACTAAGCGTCAGATGATAAAGAAAACAAACAAATGAGCTGTCCTTAAGAGGATCACTTTCCATTTCTTACTTTCCACACTTTCAGTTTGGCATCGTATTTTGAAAATTATAAAAAACTCAAAGCATTTTAAAAGAATAGTCTTTTAAAATCAAAGTATAAATAATACCCTCATTTAATTAGAAGTACCTATTGCCATGTGTTCAGTTTTTCACCATTTACCAAGATGACTTTCTGAAATTGTGTGATTTGCCCAGTGGATTTTGGAAATACTCTCAAAGTTACTGGGTTTCCTCAGTGATATATTATTGTAGGTGCATCAGAAGCACTCCACACTCCATTGAATTTAAAACCCAATGATAATTTTACACATAATAGTCTGAGAGGTGTCATACAGATATTATTTTTATTAATATTTAGTATTTTAGAAATAATTTCCAAATGATATTTGAGGGAGCCCGGGGAGGAGATGTGAAAAATTTAATATATTTTAACTCATGTCTTATTTGAGACATTGAGCCTCTTAGGAGATGAGTTAGTTATTTATCTACACATGCTTTTCTTCTCTTTTCATTAATTTAATTTAATTCCATTTATATGTAACCTGAGAGTAGCATTCCTCTGCAGTATGCCCACTCCATTTGTAAACTGAATCGAAGTCATCACGCCTGCTTTAACGGCTGTGAAGGACTTAGAAATTAATAGCTCTCTCTCGAATTAGTAAATTATATTTTTCCAAAGAGAGAAAAGTGCCTCATAAAAATAAGTGACTAGAGTCACTTTTATTTTATTTTTATAACAAGTCTTTTTATGCTATAGTTTTAAACCCCCTTTTACAATAAAATATTACATTTACATCGTATTTTATACTTTTCAAAGCACTAGCATGCACATGATCCTGTTTTATCTCCACAACAACTTTCAGACTGAAGTAGAGAAGACATAAGAGAAGGCCTGTGCTGCAAACTGAAGAACCAAGACATAAAATGACTCTTCACAAATGAGTTCACGGGCCAGTGCTAGCCCTCCTGGCTGCTAGTCCAGGAGTACTCAGTGACGCTCTGCTTACCAGGAATAGGTGGACAGAGAAAGGGCTAGTGAAGAGAGACTTTGTCTTTTTCCCAGATAATTATTTTTTATTTGTGCCAGAATCGACATGTCTACAAAGTCTAAGTCACCCCAAATATATGATTGTTCAATTCACCTACAAGTCTTTTTCAAATTTTTTTCCAAAACACAATAATATTATTATTAGCTATAGTCACCATGTTTCACAATAGATCTCTTGAACTTATTCCTGTTGTGTAAAGAAAAATTGGTATCTTTTGACCAATATCTCTTTAACAAGGAAAACTTTCTTGCTAGAATGTTTATACAATGATTTAAAAACAGCAATAATACATTGCCAAATGTAGAGTGTTCATAATAACAAAATGAGAATTGAAGGTAAATTTGTAAGAACATTTTTAGCTGAACTGAAGAAAATAATGTATACTTCAAATTTGAAAATCTTGTATGCATGCACACACACAAATATATATGTTTCTTAATAGTATGAATAACGAAACAACCTTCCAATTTGAGTAAGTAGGTCTAATTCAAAATGTTAATTTTTCAGACTATATATTTTTAATTATTTTAGTTTTATTAGAAAAAATAACAGAAAACCCTAATGTATCTTGTTATCAGAAAACTTTATTAAAATGTACCCCTCTATTTTTATTAAACACTATATTTGCCGATTATGTTGAATATCATATGCCATATGTAGTTCTTATCTGATATATGCTACTTGAAAATAACATACTTTGTTTATGTATAGAGTTCACAAAATCTCACATACACATAAATGAACTCCCAGTGATATTGCTGAGTTCAGTCATACAGAAACATATTTTGATGTTTTTGAGCACTTATTACGTCCCAGGCACCAGCTTAAGTAGTCAGATTAAAAGAGCAAATAGTACACAGACTGCCCAGTCTGTGACCTTGGGAGGGAAATACTTTAACCACTAACGAAAACATAATATAGTGTAAGGCAATATATAAATGCAGTGTGAGTACAAATAAGAAAATTATCAATTCTTCTGAATGATTTAAGAAGACCCTGTGGAGAAAGGAATATTGAGTTTGAACTTGAACACAAGATGGATTAGAAGCTCTGGGAGCAGGCAATGCAGGTGTTTGAAAGAGTTGAGCAAAGGCAGAGATGCTGGAGCTCAAAAAGGAGGGTGGGAAAGGACTTGGGGGTGGTGTGTTCTTAAGCTGGGTAACAATGGATCTGAAGGAAAAGCCTAGAAAATACTAGGGTTTTGCCATGTGTGTTAGAAACTTACCAAAAAAAGAAAAAGAAAGCAGCAGAGTTAAATTACAATAGCCAAGTATTACCAAAATGTTTTAAGACATTTAATTTGTATAAAGAAAAGAAACTGACTTAAACTGACATAAATCTTATGACCTTTCCTTAAACACACATATGCATACATATATCCTTGTCACAAGTTTTTCCTATGGACCAAGGGCATGAAGCTGTCAGGAAAACCTCACAAACATCAAAGAAGAGAGTCTGGGAGACTCTCAGGAACTGGGAGATTCCTGTTCCTTTCTCTCTTAAGAGCATTTTGTATCTCTGTTTTTGCATTTATCTCCATCTGCCTTGTTCACTTTTTTTCACAGACTGTCCCCTTGACCACAGCAGATGATGCGTGCTCCACATTCCTGAGTGTGCATGCCCTCTTAATTTGAGTTCCCTGCAATCCAATTTTGTGATGAGACAATGTGACAGAACTGGGCTGGGACAGTCAAATAAAACAGTGACACATGGCAGGACATCATACCAGGTTGTTTTCTGAAGCTCTTTAAGGGGTCTTAAGGGGTCAAGCATGTGCTAGATCCTGTTAGTTAAGAGCACAGATGTTGAATCTAAATTGTTTACGCTCAAATCCCAGCTTCAACTTCTTAGTGGTTTTGGGCAACTTGCTTAACCAGGTATTATATACCACATAACCACCATTTTGCTTGGGTGAGATGACTGAGGCACAGGGAAACTCATCAACCAGTTCAGTGCATACATGAGTCTGAGCATGGATTTGCAGTCTGAGCCTTGAGCACAATGAAGAATCATCTTCATTGCTAAGTTATTCTGATTGTAAGGAAACACATTTAGATACTTTATTTTGTTTGCAAAGATATTTAAAAATATTTCTTTGCTATGTAACAAGGACTTCTACTCAGACCAGAAATTATTAATGATAGAGCAGTGAAGGGAGAAAAATAAAGAGTTGAAAAAGAATGTGTTTTGTGTTATTTACACCTAGGAAAATATAATTTCTTTGAAAGGAAATGGTATAATAAAATTTTATTGCATCACTTTAGATTTATTTAATACATTTTATCCAATACATGTATTTGTTGTTCCAGATGGATCTTTCCGTGAAAAATAGCCTTTCATATATTTTGGAAAACAACTTAGATAGCAAATTCTTCCTAATTCTTTTACTCTCCTCAACTCCAGAAGACTAGCTCATTGTCAAATTTTGGATCACTCTGAAAATATCTAGGCTGGTTTATAATACTATTCTTATTGCTGAAAACACAGCAGGTGGAGAGAAATGAAGACAATTTGGTAAATAATGGATGCAGAGATGACTTACTGTTTTTCTGCAATGAGAAATAAGCACAGTTTATTATGTGATCTTTTTTCAAGTGCCTGTCAAGAACTCAGAAGTAATAAGCCTTACTTGCAAAGAGTGATTGATTAAAAAGAGATATACATTTAAAATGTTGTATCTTTTTATTAAGAGCGAATCTTTTATTTGTGTGGTCACAGAAATAATTACACACACACACACACACACACACACACACACGGCTGCCCCCATATAATCCACACAAACTCAGCTACAATTGCTGATTACATTTTTTATATATATTTGTTTAAAATGTATTAAAAATAAGGTGCTTTATAATATATACATGTGTTTTCTCCTTTATAGAAGGTTATTTTGGATTTTGATCATTTTTCCTCTTGTTGGCCTTGAAAAAAGGAAGATCTTTTGACTTGTAAGATTCTGTAGTATCCAGCTCCAGGCTTTTATTTCTATGAATAAGTGAGATGTTACCAGCTTCTTTTTTAATATTGATTCTAGAATTTCACCGAATTAAAACATTTTGGAACTACATGTATCTACCTGAACACCTTAAAATATCCATAAAAATCATACAATATCACTGTCGTGCAGCTTCAGCAGTGCAGCATTAAACAAATTGGCGTATTGAAAAGATTTTGTTTCTTTTGTCTTCATGGTGTTCTAAATTTTTAAGACTATTTGCAAAGAAGACAAGATGATTTTCGTTAGAAAGGCATAAACATTTAACACGTTTCCTTTGTGAGGCCAAGTTTTTATTAAAAATTTAAATGAGAGCTCTTTTTACAGGGACGGTTCCTATTTAAGAGCAGAAATGCCCTCTGAAGTGAAAATAAAATTAATAAAATTAATAAAAACATGAAAAATGTAACTCAAGTCACAATAGCAAAGTTTGCTTATTATAGCATACGGAAGAGGACTAGATAAAGAAGTTTAGAACTGACTTTATAGAATATACTATTTAAAGGGTGTCTTTCCTGGTCTTACTCTGCCCTGTAATTAGTAGGATGTTGAATTATCATCCTACACAAGAAAGAATGCATTTGGGTTCAGTGTATCAAATGATTGCTTGACCAAAGACACACACACATACACACACACTCTCTCTCTCACACATAATACACACAATCTCTCAAGGAACACCCTGAAGTAATAGTGTATTTTTTAGTTTCTAAAAACATCAGAAAGGAAGATTTCCTTTGAATTTCACAACAATAACATTATAAACTTTTAATTTTACTAGTAAAGTTCACAATATTAAAGAAGAAAAATTAGAAAATATGAGTTATACTCTAATAAAACACATTATACCCCAAGTATACTTTTGTTTTGCTTTCATATTTCGATGCAATTGTTTGGCTTTAGGTTTTGAAAAGTTTTCTTAGAAATTGCATTTTTTAAAATTTGCTTAATACTAGGGCTATAACTCTGAGTAAACAGGAAAAAAGAAAATCCAACTAATGAAACCATCTGGGGATAAGCTGTTAAATTATTTTTTTTTTAACAATGTATGTTCAATTCCTCTTTGCTCCCCCCAAAATTAGCAGTTTGAAAACCTTATTCAGTTTCTTTAATAGGAGAAACTTATAATCTTTCTTTAATAGGAGAAACTTTCTTATATTCACTCAGAAGAAAGCTTACCTTGCACTTTATTCATAAACTGACTTGAAATGTGAAAGAAAGAATTCTTCTAGGACATTCCATCAGCAACTAAAAACCAAACAAAATCTTCTTGGGTGCTCATGTATATTATCAATTTTATGCACAGTGCTCGGTTTTTATTGCTTCCAGAGGAAATAAGCAAAACGTGTGTGTGTGTGTGTGTGTGTGTGTGTGTGCGCGCGCACATGTATGTGTGTGCGAGTATGTGCATGTATGTGTGTGTGCACACATGAGAGAAAGAGATAGGGGTACAGAAAATATCTATAAATGTGCATATGCATGTCTTGTGTTCACTTGGCATACTAGCAACTTACTTAGTCTGATGACCGACATGGTAGGAAAGTCATCTTGAACATAACCAGATAACAAAGGAATTTACTCAAGCAAGCTGATCATCACAGACACAAAGGCTTATCTCTTTTCCAGTCATTTAGTCACAGAGTAGATGGCTTTGTGATACATTTTTAGACCTGATGTTTTAGGATATTAGAGGCTCAAAGATTGAAAAAAAATGTTGTTTGGTTTTTGTAAGTCTGCTATGACAAAACAATAATGGAGCCTATCAACATTTTTTTGAGCACTTTCCCTAACACCGTTAGAGTGAGGTAAATCAGAATTAACTAAAAATTTGTTGTCAATTCATACTGTTTCTCTTTCTATTTTCTTCATTTGTTTGTTTCTCTACACGACTCTTGAGAGACACATACATACACACAAACACATTCAGACATCATAGAAATACAGGTAATTCATAGCCATATAAACTGTTTCTAAATCTTTAATTCACCCTTTAAAATTAAACTATAATGGTTGAAATAGATATATAATTGCACTTATGTCATTACTCATCTGTGCATTCAGCCCACAATAAGAACTCATTTTTAAAATAAAGAACTTAGAATTCAGAAACTTAAAAGTTTGATATTAGAGCAAATGAAATGTGTCCTGTGCCTTTAATATGTAAATCTATTGAAATCCACTCCTTGGCATCATGAGGGTCTCCATGCTTATTACTTTATGACATTTCCAGACTGAAGGTGCAGGAGGGGGCTCACATTAATTTGCTTTATGTTTGACTAGAGAGGCTTCCCATAACTATTAGAGCCCACTTTGGGCCCACCTCATTTTAGAGTTGTTGTCAGTCATTTGAGCGATATGCCCCGTGCCTGGGAAGAATAAACATGTCATATATTAGGTAAAGCTTTGATGTATGGGAGTTGCTGAATGCCAACACTTCTTTCTGAGGATAGGAAAAATCAGAATGTGAGAATGAGATTAGGGTAGGAAGGAATATGACAGACAGGTGCCAAGCCAGCCTTCCTGGAACTTTCCAGCTCAGAATAAACAGAATGGACAAAACCAGTGTTTGCTCTGTTTTTGCTTTGGTGTGTTGCACAGTGGTTGTTGTGAACAGTAGAATGAGATTGCAGCACACAATATTTGTTTCTTTTTGTCATTATCAAACTTTAAAATTAAACAAAACATTTAAGAGCTGATATTATACATTGGTCCAGAACATTTCAATATCAACCACCTGTAATAATTGGCCAGAAATTGACTAAGGGTCAGCATGCAAATCCCCATATTTTGTCTTCTTATACTCCCAAGTGCTTCATTTTTACACGTTAAAAAGCAGACTTTTAAAACACAGTCAAAATTTTGTTTTAGAGCATAGGAAAATAATGGTCTGTTCTAGAAACTACAAATATTTTTTCACCTCTTTGGGTTACAGAATGAATTTATGACTGACTAGTATATTTTCAAGTTGGAAAGTCAATGAATTACAGCATTATTTAGTGAAAAGTTTCAAATTTCAAAAAAAAGAAAGCTTTACCCAGAGGGATGTGTTTTATTTTTGCACATGCTCAGCATCAATTTGCTCTACCTTATCCGCACTTCATCTTGAAGCAACTGTGTTAGCCTGATTTGAATGCAGGCGCTTCCATTCATAATACAGCTGGTTTTCATGCTAGACTACATGGTTCTTATTGAGAACTAATTATTTCATACAGCTTTAATACTGTTCAGAGTCTTGAGAATCTCATTGAATGATGATGGACATATATTATTACCTCACAGATTGTTTTAAACAGCCATATCTCACATCCTAATTGTATTGCCACTCTATAGCCCTTGCACTGCATCCTGCACACCAAGGAATCGCCTCCTCTCCTATTCTGTCTTTTTGGTTAAGGAAAAAAACATGTTGCCTGCTTTTTGACAAGTGAATAACGGAAGGAAGTTCCATTTGTTAAAAGGAAAAATCTTATTTTAAAAATTACACATTACCGATTAAAATACCAGATTTCTCCCCAAGGCCACATATTTGGGCCTTTGGAAGAGAACTAGGCAAACAGAGGTCTATACCTCTTTTCTGCTGTTTGCCTTAAACAGCATGAAGACAACAGAGCAAGTTAAATGTGATGAAAATGGCTTTACTATGTATGTATATAAGAAAAGAAATACACATGTATATATTTCAAGCAAGGGGATACATATTTCTATTCATTTTAAATAATCCCAAGACAACAGTGAGCCATAATGATGAAAGTATTGTAACAGTTACAATAAATAGGGTAAAACAGTTTCTGTCTTAGAAAGAAAGAAAAAAGAAGATACTTGAGAATCCATATTTGCATTTAATTTCCAATTTTCTTGCAAGTGGACTGAGACTAATGGTTTCTTATCAGAAGCCTAGAATCTTGATGCCTCATGATTAATAAATAAATATTACCCATAATTTCCTTCTAAGGATCTCTCCAAGTTGGTTAGTTAGGATTATCTTGAAATACCTGAAAGGGATAAGATTAAACTACATACCTTAAAATATATAATGTGTATGTACTTATTTTTATAGCATTTATCACAATGGTTATCATTTACCTAATGTTTAGATTATAGAATATTTCACTTATGTATTTATAACACTTATAACAATGGTTAACATTTACCTATTTTTAGATTATGCCAACAACGTTGCTTAGGACTTTTGCTGCATTTCATAGCCTTAACAACCTAGATGTAGTCACTTTTGGCAATATCCAGCTCGTCATTTAGTTTTGGAAAATTAGAAAAATAAAATAAAATAAAATAAAGATGTTCATGAATCGCTCTCCATACTGACATATTCTTATCAACATTGCCAACAAGGTTTTATCAGCCTCAGGCATGAGGCAAATCTATCTTATTAGTGTGAAAACTAATGAAAGATCATCCTGACAATGATAATTAATTGCAGTTGTTGACAAGGACTCAGTTCTTTTACACTCCTTTGCTGTTGCTCTTTCTCGATCTTTCAGCTCTCTTCTCTCAATTAGACATATGAAAAGTGTGGCCCTCCCCTTTGAGAAAGAAGCTTTTAGATTAATCATATTATCTTAAGGTTCCAAATCTCCATGCCTGCATGACCTTTCTTCGGTTAGAATCCATTATCTTAAACTATCACAATAATCCTGGCTTTAGGGAGGGAGAGAAGGAAAAGGAATCAAACCTAATAGATGGCAAATAAGATTAATCTATGATCTAAGTGCCGATTACACTTGGCCCTGCCCTTGAACACCCAGGTGTAACCTTGAAATTCACATCTGCTAAGACACAGCAATTGGATTGAGTGTCCCTCAAGGCCTTAAGGGCAGCTGGCCAAACTTTACCCATTACTCCCCAGCGAGACTGTGGGCCGTCTCAACCTCTAACTCTTTTTACTTGTGGAATTTGGCAGCTGTGCTTTTTCATGTTTGTTATGGGATAGTTCACATTTTTTAGATAAAATACTTATTTTGGGTCCTTGATTTTTGTTTGTCAGAAGCACCAGGCCATGGAGGGAATGAACTTTTACCTGGACCTCACAAGAGGAAAACAAATGATCCAGCTCCTCAGAATCTGATAGCTACACCAAAATAAATTTAGTCTTTGCCTCTTTCAAAACACTGACATACTGATTTTTAAAGCTAGATATGTTTAAGAACAACCAAGAGGAGAAAAAAAAATTCCCCCTTGTAACATTTGTCATCTGAACTTTGAGCTGATTATTTTTCTTCCACATGGCCTGAGGTCTTGGAAAGGACACCCTTTTGGTAAGATGGAACATGACGTCGGGATGTCCCAGCTACTGGTGACATAGACAGGAAAAAGGATTATGTAGAGAAAGCAGTTTCAGCCAAAGAGAAGTATCACTGGCTCAGATAGAGAGAGGGAAGCAAAAGGAAAATGCATTCTCATTAAAAGTTAGCCCTGTCTGCAGATACTCAAAACTGACCAGATAGAATGCTTTCTCATTATGATTCTGTGTTGTTCAGACCTCTAAATGTATTGAAATCCTGGAATACAGAATAAAATTAAGTCCAAAATAAAAGTAAGAAGGAAAGATAGGTCTAAACAAGGAAATAATAAGTAGACTTTAAAAATATTAAAGGTAAAATTTGGTGTATAGAAAATATAACGATGCATCCTGAAAAAGATAGCTAAATAAAAAACGCCAGATATCAATTAGTGAACTCATTCTCAAGCCATTCTTATTGGTGTTACACCTATGCTGGGAGTCTCTTCTTGGCATACTCCCAAGCCCAAGTTCTATCTAAAAACAGAATGACTTTTGCAGTGTTCACTTTGTGAAGTTTTTCTAAACTGTTCTCTTAACAAAAATTAACACATATTTGTTTCAGTTCATATTGAGATTTGTAGGACAAGGACCTCAGACCCACCATTTCTGAGCAATTATTCTATATTTTTTCTTGTCACTTTATAGTTTAATTCCTAAAGGATTATAAATAAATCCAATCTTACAGTAATTTCTATTTCCTTTTTTCTCTTTAAAAAGTAAATTACTGGTTTTTTTTTTTTGTTTTTTTTTTTTTCTTAGTAAGTATAATGAAGTAGGTAGAAGCACTGTTTTTCAGAGATCACCCTTTGGAAACTTAATTGTGAAGCTTATTTGTCAGGAAGATGTGGCTGGTTCCAAGATCCTGGATGACACAGATTGCAAGATCTAGACCTTGTTGTTTAACATGTCTGAGTTTTGATTTCCACAAATGTAAAAAGAAATATGGAAATAAGTCTGTGTCAATCCAGGGTTGAAGATTCCATAATTACATGTATAAAATTGTCTGACAATAGCTGGCTGATTAGGTTGAATCCCAGCTCTGTTGTTTTTTAACTGTGACTTTGGGTAAACTACTCAACCACACTGTACTTTAATTTCCTTACTTGAGAGTAGGAATTAAGTCTTTACCTTATAATGTTTTGTTGGAGTTTAAATGAGTGAAAAGAGGTAAACTGCTTAGAAGGTATTTAAGAAGTACTGTATAATTGTTTGCTATTATTGTTATTCTTGCTGTCATTATTAGAGTCAGTGAAAGATATTATTTTTGTGTGTGTGGTGGGTGAACTCAAAAACACTGGAAAACAAAAATACTACTGGTTCCTTAGATTTTTTAAGGAACACAGCTGAAAAAACATCAAAGAAATGAAGGATTCTGGAAGCTCTGGTAAAAACACAAAGGATTCTCCAAGGCTTCCTTTCTCTTGTGAGTTAGGACAGTGGCATTTTGACTGAGTGTAGGAGCCCTTGTCAGTTGTCCTGGGAGGGTTAACTCACACCTAGGCGGGAGCCTGATGCCATTAAGTTGGGTAGAGTAATGAAATTTCATTTAATTTGTCAGGAAGAAAGTGCTAATGTTAAAAGGCATTTAATAAAAAGGGAGAGATTCTTTGAAAGGGAGTCCTTAAGTAATTACTTCAAGTGTCTTATGCCTACTCACCAGAATATTTACATTAGTGTCTTACAGTGCCAGTGTGTAATTAAATTAGTGCAACATTTACAGGCCCTGCTTTTTTTTTTTTTTTTAAGGAAGTGTTATTTTATTAATAATACTCCTTTAAAAAAAAGTGAGAGAAAATAACCTGATGCAATCAAATCACATGCTCGTTTTTGTTGTTTTTGAAAAATTCTTACTAAGAGAATTGCTGAATTAAAGTTGCATGTGTGTGCATGTGTTGGGAAGAAGTGCTGATTCCAGCACAGAGTGGCTATGCTCCTTCCTCATCTCCACTCACAAAAATGTCATCTTTTATCTACTCAGACCTGATACAGAGATTCAGGTCAGCAGCCAGGGACTGTCAGCATATTGCAGTGGATATCCCTGCCTAGTCCGGGTTCCCTTTTCAACTTGTCTGCGAGGCAAGGATGGATACAGATGTGAGAGTGAGAGGAAGTCAGCGGGAAGCTGGGTGAGGCAGGCTCATCCCTCACCACTCTGCGCACAGAGAAGCTCAGGCTCTTGCCAGCAATCACAAGAGGAGTTAACTAATGTGCCGGGAGTGGTGGACGGCCCATGGGACCACGACTGAATGCATTTCAGGTCACAATGAGGAAAATGATTCTTAAACATTTGGAAGTAACCTGCTGCTGTTTTTCCAAATGAATTAATGAAACCTCCTAATGAATGAGTCTGTGCACTGATATACAAATGAGTTCCTTTTATCACGTCTGTCTTCCAAGATGTAGTGAAGGGGCAAGAGCAAAGGCTGCTGATTGGATACAAAACAAATAAGATATAGAAAAGGAAATACAGATTTATCTCATACAGGTGATTTAAATAATGAGAGGTCAGATGATCAGAAAAGTGTGTAAACTATAAAGTGTTAATAATTCTAGTTACTATTATAAGTGTAGTGGGAGAGAACTTACTAAATTTCAAATCGAATTGTATCACTCTCCTTATTACCCTTCAATGGTTTTCCACGGCCCTGAGAGAAAGCCAGAACTTTGCAGTAAACCATGCATTACCTCTGCTAATTTCCGAAAGTCACATCCTTCAAGAATCTGCTCTGCTTTTCAACATATCAGGTCTTTGGAACATAAGAATTCTCTCATCTCTGGGCTAATATTTGTATTTTTAGTAGAGATGAGGTTTCACCATGTTAGCCAGGCTGGTCTCAAATTCCTGACCTTGTGATCCACCTGCCTTGGGCTCCCAAAGTGGCAGGAATACAGGCATGAGCCACCACACCCAGCCTATAGCCACCTTTACCTTCTGACTTCATCTTTAATTTTTCAGCTTAGCTATCACTTCCACAAGGAAGTCTTTCCTATCTCCATCTCATGCCTTCAATAAGAGTTGGGTTGTCCTTTTTTATTACCCCACCCTATAAAAGTTGCCTATATGTTTTTTCTGAATTTTCTGATCTAAGATGAAGCTGATTTTCTGATCAGCTCATGAGGTCAGGGACTTGTCTTCTGAATTGATCAGCATTATGTTGTGCACACGGAAGGCAAATACTAGTGAAAACATAATGGAGTGTTTATTAGGCACTATTCTAAGCACTTTATATTATGATCTTACTTAATACATGAGTCAGCACTATTTATCTCCTTTAGTACATGACTGACTACAGTTGCTATCCCAATAATGCAAACAAAGAATCTGAGGCACAGAGAGGTTAAACCACTAGCCAGGATCTTACAGAAACCCAGAGGAAGAGGAGAGGCTGGGGCCAGGCAGCTGGGGCCAACTTAGGCTCTGAACCTCCATGCCCTTAGTGTTCAAACAATTTTTGTTGAACAAACATAGGAGTACCTATGAATAGGCAATAAAGTAGACAGTAGTCACTCTCTCCTAACAACACTGTTTCATTAATGGCACTGATTTTTCTCCCCAGTCTGACTGTATAAAGCATTGTTTTCTTTTAATAAGTGTTTTATGCTTTCTCCTTCAGCCCTCAACTGTAGGGTGAGGGTGAATAAAGGAGGCATATTATACTTCCTCTACAAGTAAGAAACCTGACATCTAGAGAGGACAAGCAAGATAAATGGCTAGTGGGCTGATACTATAAAGTCAAAGTAAGAGACAGCGTTGGCAACTATTCAAGTGACACGATGCACACAGGCAATGAATCCAAGTTATCAACTTTCATTTTCTTTGGCATTAATGTCTTAGTTTTCTCACTGCTCATATTAATTAGCAATATCATTTCTTTCTCATAACTGCATGTGTTGCTAATGCTATTTGTTAGAATGAAATAACTAGACATTGTTTTCAACAAATTAAGATGTCTACAAATAGGTCCCCAATCAGACATTAGGGCTCCTGACTACTGTAACAGTACAGCTATTAATAAATCAAAGGGTCCATAGGCCCTTTTCACTATTTCAGATTGAATGTTGATCCCACAAAAAAGAGATTTTTCTTTAAGGCAAATTTATTTAATAAAAAATTTAGGTTTAACTGAGATTCTCTTTACAGCTGAAGCTTGAGACTATATCTTTCGGCAGGGTCCAAATACATAAGGAAATATGAAAATGGAGGGTTAATTGAATCTCTATGAGACTATATCCCATTTTGTTGGAAAATCAAAGCAACAGCATGGATGAGTTGGTGTTCTGGATTTTGTGTACTCAAAGTAATAGCTACCTAATGCTTTGAGGACTTAATATCAAGTAAGTAATAATATATCAACTTTACTTATATTGACCCCTTTATCCTTGTCAAGAAATCTGTAAGGTTATTATCTTTTTATGCAGATTAGAAAACTGAAGCACAGTGCTATAATAACTTCCCCAAATCATACTGCCAAGGAGTGACAGACTATGATCTGAACTTATGTAATCTAGTTCCAGAGTTCATTTTCTTAATCAGTGTTCTTTATTGCCCGCCCCCCATCAACAGGTCCAAACACACATGCATAAATACATACACGGTTTTAGAATGGCTTTGCTTAAAAAGTGAGAATTATAAAGACCTTCCTGTGTTTTATTGGAGGGTGCCATCTAAAAGGAAAATGCAGTTTGGATTGTCATCAATGCAGATTTAAAAAGAGAAAAACGGCTAAATAGAAAACTACAAGAAGAGATTCCTGGTACAATTGAGCTCTTCAATTTGACTGAAGAATTTAGCTATAAAGAAGACTATCAAGGAAAAATAATTTATAATCTATTTTTACTTTTATTTTCTTACTCTTCAATAAAATATCACTTTTGTCGAGTGGAAGCAAAATGCTTCAGTTGGTGTTTAGAAAAATTTTCTAAGTCGCTGACACTTAATAGTGCATATTGGCTGGGCACTGTGGCTCACGCCTATAATCCCAGCACATTGGAAGGCCAAGGTGGGCAGATCATGAGGTCAGGAGATGGATACCATCCTGGCTAACATGGTGAAACCCCATCTCTACTAAAAATACAAAAAATTAGCCGAGAGTGGTGGCATGCGCCTGTAGTCCCAGCTACTCGGGAGGCTGAAGCAGGAGAATTGCTGGAATCAGGGAGGCAGAGGTTTCAGTGAGCCGAGATCATGCCACTGCACTCCAGCCTGAGTGACAGAGCAAGATTCTGTCTCAAAAAACAAACAAACAAAAAGAGTGCATATTGGTCTTTAAATAACCTTGTCTGCCTACTAGAAAAAATAAAAATAAGGTAGCTTAAAAATACATTTACAGTTCTTTATTAGCAAACAGTTTCAGTCAAAACCCAGGTGTAATTTTTCTCCTAATCACAAAGTGTCACTAATGACATTTTGTAAATAGATCGACTGCATTTTCTTGGGAGCTATTTATAAAGAGGGTACAATGGTTCATCCAAGTGTTTGGCCACCTTAGTTACTTAGCAGGATTGACTAGAGATCCGATCTGCCCAACTGTGTAATCTGTCTTTTACATGAGAGAGAATCAGAAAACCCGGACACTACCAAAAATATCAATTCAAAGAAAACATATCCTGGCTTTTGAAGACCCTGAAGTAGCTGAAAAAAGATGATGGGTGTTTTTGACTCTAAAGCTCATTCTAAGCTGGGGAAGAAAAAAAAATAGCAGATCACTTTGCTTTTCCAAAGAATGCTTTTGAGAAATGTAGCATTCCACAGAAGAACACAAAACAGCTAAAACTTTTAGATGCAATTAAAACAACTGCTGACATTATTTAGAGCTAAACTACAGGCAAAGAAAACACTGAATGACCCAAAATCATGTATGTGGCATTAAAAAAATAAAATATATATATATATATATATATATATATATATACACACACACACACACACACACACACATACATACATACACATATGTATTGAAATGGGGGAATCAGATTCAGAAGAAATGATTTGTAAGGATGTGGCTAAAACTATTTATATACCAGGTTCTATTTGTTTTACAGCTAGTGGTGCACGGACAGCATGAAAGGTTATCTTTGACAAGGTTTTAGCTATTATTTTCTTCCAGTGAAATGGTATTTCTTGAGAAAAAAAGGTCTTTGGAACAAAATAACAATAAATCCTGATTTAGATACATAAACCTGCCATTGATATCACATAATATCAGTGTTCTTTCTCACTCGATACAGGCGTTTTAAAGATAAATGGTAAAACTGAACTGGAAATCCATCTGGCCGGCTGCCTGCTCTAATGAATAACCCCACTTTGGCTCGTGCAATGTAAGCAGAAAGTTCTCTCCCGGCCTCTTTCGTCTGTCATGAATCTACAAGACAGCCGACATAATATCTGGGCGACAACGGTGCGCTAACAGTGCAGTGACTTCCATTTTCTTTGCTTTCTATTGATTTTCACTTAATAACTGGCGAAATACTAAACGTCCACCCTGAGTACCTAATAAATCCTGCCTGAGCTTTTTATTGAGGAGAATTTAATAAAAACAACCATTGCGGCTGAGGGATTTTTCTTCTGGACAGAACATAGGGATAGGGTACAGCGAGGTTGGGGCAAGAGGAAGCCATTTGATTTTTTTTTTTTTTCAAACAGGACGTCTTCCCTTTGGAAAGCAGTGCAGTGACAGTGTCAAGGGTGCCTGTGTGTTTGCGGCATGTTCCTTCCAGAAGCAGCTGTAAGTGCCACCTCCAGGCCATCTGGCCAATGTGAGAAATGGTGGCTGCAATGGCTTGGCAAAACACAACTTTCTGGTCCTCTGGTGTCCCCTGATAACTGATTTTAATGTATGTCCAAGGACTTCCTTATTGCTATCAGTGGCTGTCAAAAATTTATAAGCATATTCATTTCCCTGTTCAACTTAATTGGTATTTTGGATTTGACACTAGAGGATATCACCCACAAAATCTAGACAATAAAAGAAAGGGTAAATGTCTGAGGGGAGAGGGCACTTAACAAATTATTCCACTGAATCCTAATTTGAGGCTTCCAAATTCATTTTGGGGCAATCAAAGAGAAAGACCTCTAAGCATGGCTTTTTAAAACACTGTAAAAAGGATTCCTGGTACAAGTGAGTTCTCTAATTTGATTGAAGAGCACACAGACTTCTAGAACAATTTGTATTTTTGATGTTTAAAAAAATCTTTTTTTTTTTTCTGTGATGTGGTCTTTTAAACTCATAGCACACCTTATAGCTCCCTCTACTTCCTATATTTTAATTGATATTGAGGTTATTTTCATGTCACTGGGCTTAATGAACAAGTATTTTATAATTTCTTTCTGTATATACATTCATTCCTATCTCAATAAAATGTCTAATCAAGAATTCACATGTAGAAAATAAAAAAATAGAAGCACATTGCCTTAAAGTGAAGTTAGTTGCTTCTGTTATTTTATAAAATCCATGGACCTCAAGTTTGAGTATCATTATTATAAAAAACACAGCCACTCAAGCCATGCATGACACACTCGCTCATTAACTGGGAAGCTTTTCCTACAGAATATGGGAATATGGGGCAGAGGCCATGTGATAAGATGCAGGCTTCTTGTCAATGGATCCGAATTAAAATACTAGCTTTTCCTACTTTGAAGTTGGGTTACTTTGTCCATTAAATGGGGTTATTCTTGCCCAACTAGCATGGTTGATATCATCGCACCAAAAGTCAATAAATGTATGGGTGCTCAAGAAATGTTGTTAATTTATTTCACGGGGGTGCTTCAATAATGAGAAGTAGTTAATCAACTGGGTAAGGGTTTGAAATTGGCCAAATCTCAGAAATCACCCTGATTTGACTTAACTCTTCTCTGCCTCAGTTCCCTTTTCTCTAAAATGGAGCCAATATCAAAGTCTTTGAAACTATGGAAAGAATTAATGCATATTAAGTCCTTAAGAGAGTTCCTGATGTAAACTGTGGACCTGGGGTGACAACAGTGTGTCAGTGTAAGGTTTATCCATTGCAACAAGGGGGAGGGGACTGGAGTGGAAGAAGGGGTGGGGGGCGCAGAGGCTATTTGAGAAATCTCTGTAACTTCTACTCAGTTTTGTTGTGAACCTGAAACTGTTCTAAAAGAAATTACATCTATTTTAAAAAGTTTCCCTGCACATAGAAAACATTCCATCAATGTTGGCTCTTAGGATTTACATATCGTGCAAAAAAAAAAAAAACAAAAAAAAACTGAAAGCAATTTGTGAATCCTTGCAGAGATGAACTTGACCATTATGTCTTTCTGATAATGGGGATTTCATTTAATTTAGATAGCAATGCCTTTTTCTTAATGCCATTTTTTTCTTTTTGAGTACTGTATCCTTTCTGTGCCCAATTCTTGGTGAAAGGGGAAATGGAAGTAAAAACCTTTGTAAGTTTTCTTTTTCTGATCATTTGGCTTCTCCTCTTTTTCAGCGCAGTCTCCCTCTTAGATTCTTGTGAAACCTGATGTGTTCTTCCCTGGGCAGAACGTGTTGATTTCATTGTGTCAGATAGGTTAACATTGGAGAAAATTCAGCAGCTCACAGTGTACATCCCCAGGTTACAATGTGGGGATGGACGGTTCAGACATGGAATGCTCCGGTATTTGCCAGACTGCTCCATGTAAGACCTCTAATCACTTTGAATAAAGGTGTATTGCTATTCAGATAATGTCTTCCCCCGCTCAACAAAAGGTTGTTGTACTGAGCTGTGATTGTGACAAATGATTTACTATTAGGAACATTCTGTAATTATTGTTCGGTGGGACCGCAGACTGATACATCATTAACATGATAGACGGCTTTTTATATCAGCAAAAATAACTAAATTAATAAAAATGGCTTCATTCCAATCCCTGTCAGAAAGCCAATACTCAGAACAATCAAGCAGCAGTGATACCTGAGAAAGCCATAGTTTATATCCCTCAACAAATCAAGTTTTATGCATAAGTAATGAAATATTTGTATATATGATCTCTATAATACGGATCTGTATAATATATGAGATATTATGGATATCAGCTCTAAACAAAAATATAGGATAGATATTTTCTTCCAAATGATTTAGATTTAAATTTATATTTCGATGCAACTGGATTGCTGTTTTAGAATAATACTAGAATTTGCCTCTGACATCTTTTCTTTCAAGATGTCTTAAGCATTGAGAAACATCAATGTGAAGTTTACAGACTAAGATTTCTTTTTTTCCTTTCTCTTATTTTTTTTCCTTTCTCCCTTCCTTCCATCCTTTTTTTCTTTCTTTCAACCCTTTCCTCCTTTCTTTCTTTTCATCAACAAACTCCTAATTTACGCTTTAAATCCGTAGTCTCACATTTCTGACATTTCTACCCAGAATGAGAGGAAAAAAATTACATTTCTGAGTACTCTGTTGAAATAGACTTATAGAAACAACATGTAGGCTACAGGCATTCATATAAAAAACCTTTAAGGTCTACCTGAGTAGAAATCACAGTTATATTTCTAGGTTTCTGTGCACTTTAGTACCGAAAATACTTTCAACTAAAAAATAGACCATTATAATAATGAGGACCTGCATGGAAATAAAAAACTAGGAGTTCTCAAGAAATCAGAGAAGGGATAAAACAGAATGCAACTGTTTTCTATTCTTTTCTTCCTTCCTTCCTTTCTCTCTTTCAGTGTATTTTTGTCCACAATCTCGCATCCAAAACTCTTGGGATGAGCTGTGTCGTGTAATTCAGAACTGTTAATCTCATAATAAAATTGAGAGGAAGGAATAGAGATTTCCCATATATCCTTCTTTTATTATTTATTTATTTATTTATTGAGACAGAGTCTTTCTCTGTGGCCCAGGCTGGAGTGCGCTGGTATGATCTCAGCTCACTGCAACCTCTGCTTCCCAGGTTCAAGCGACTCTCCTGCCTCAGCCTCCTGAGTAGTTGAGATTACAGGCATGTGCCACCACATCCAGCTAATTTTTGTATTTTTAGTAGAGACGGGGTTTCACTTTGTTGGCCAGGCTAGTCTCGAACTCCTGACCTCAGGCGATCCATCACCTTGGCCTCCCAAAGTGCTGGGATTACAGGTGTGAGCTACCACACCAGGTCTTTATATACCCTAACGTTCTCACATGCAATGCCTTCCTGCTCTCTACATCCCCCACAAGACAGGTACCTTTGTTAACAACTGACAAACCTACAGTGACAAATCATCACCACCCAAAGTCCACAGTTTACATTAGTATTTTTTCTTGGTGTACTTTCTCTGGATATTCCAAGTCATATTACATTTGTTCTTTTGCACATTTTCAATAAGAGGGTTGTTCCACTCTTTTTTTGAAAGAAAATAGAGACAGGGCCTTTGCTATGTTGCTCAAGCTAGTCTAGAACCTCTGGGCTCAAAGCATCCACCTGCCTCAGCCTCCCAAAGTGCAAGGATTACAGGTGTGAGCCACCACTCCTGACTTCTTCCACTTTTTGCAGGAGCTTCAAAATAACAGAAGTCACCACTTAATGGATACTCAGTAAACATACTTTATTGGTTGAGTAACTAGTATTTTAACATGGTAGTATTTTAGAAATGTGCTCCTGTGACTTCATACTTCTACAGAAGTTGGAAGGATCTACATGCTTCAACCCCGGATAAACTTTAATCACTAACAAATTTGTTCTCAGAAATGCTCATGCCTTTGTGGAAAAGGTATAAAAATAGTCTATAATTGTCTACATCGTAGGTATTTTGTTAAGTAAAGACATTGTTTTCAAAGCTAGATTTCTATCTAAAATGATTTTCAAAAATATTATCATAGCTCAGTTCTTCCAATGCCATTGGCATAAGTGAAATCAATGTCAGTGGCTGGCTATAATGGGAAGAGTTGTAAAGAACTGTAGCTCAAAGATACTGATATAATATGAAAAGCCTTTTTTTTTTTTTTTTTTTGAGATGGAGTTTAGCTTTGTGGCCCAGGGTGGAGTACAATGGTGTGATCTCGGCTTACTGCAAACCTCTGCCTCCTGAGTTCAAGTGATTCTCCCACCTCAGCCTCCTGAGTAGCTGTGATTACAGGCATTCGCCATCATGCCAAGCTAATTTTTGTATTTTTAGTTGAGACAGGTTTTACCACGTTGGCCAGGCTGGTCTTGAACTCCTGACCTCAGGAGATCCACCTGCCTTGGCCTCCCCAATTCTGACACCAAAGAAAGGAAGAATATTATGCTAGGTGAGGGGAGACATCCAAGTAAGGGATCTGGCGCAACCTTTCCTGGGTAGTCAGTGAGAGAATCATGCAATTGTTTTTAATGGCTAAAGCTTGATTAAGACCTATTTTAAAACTTGCCTTTTCTGCTTTGGCCTTCTCTTAAAGGAAGACAAATGCCCTTGAAAAGGAGTCTTAAAAGTATGATTCACAGACTTGGGAAGAATTACAGGATGCAGACAGCCTAGAGTGGTGCCTCCTCCCCCCAAAGGAGTTCACATTTCCTTCCTCTTAATCTGAGTGAACCATTAAAAAGTTAAGTCAGTTCCCTGGAGACTCTTCCCAAGGAATCTCCTAAAAGGAAATACCCTGAACTGGAAAGGTAATTTACCTAGACAGGATTTAAAAGCTAAGTTCAAGTTCAGAGATAACCAGTGACTTTCTGTGGGGTGGTGTATTGCTCCTTTTAAGAATTCACCCCTGAAGTTAGTTAACAAATCAAAAAGGTAGGCAGAAGAAAGAATACACTACCCTTACACATTTTATTTACTTATTTTTATGTGCAATTAAGTCCTCAAACATATAGTTTCCCTGCTGTTGTAATATCAACCTGTAAATATGCAATACATGGATTTTTTTTTCCCTGAAAATAGGCTCATATTCAAACCAGAAACATTTTGTGTTCTATTCTGAGAATGTTTTTAATTATTTTAGCTAGTGGGAAAACTCTTTTCTTTGGGATAGGGATGTGGGAGGGGAACAAAAATCTGTGCTTTGGACCTTAGGGAGTGCTGCGGTAATTCAGTTTCTGAGGTCTTCAGGAAGCCGGACTTAGGAGTTGATTCCCTTTTATGGCTAAATAACTCTTATGAATTTGTCTTTTCAAAGTCCACTGGAAAGAGAAGTATGATTACAGAAAGCTGCAGCTGTGAATATTTGCAAAGCAGCTTGGTTTCCCATCTTTTTCAACTCCTTCTCCCCTGCCCCCAACTCCAGCAACTAGTATCTTAGCATCTTATGGAGTAATACGATAGAACTGTCAAGAATGAATGAGGACTTTGGGCTGTATTAATTCCCATCGACAAACTAATGTCTAATGTATTGTAGGCTACAGAGGAGAAGTTGATCATTGCACTACATTTATCAATAATTTTTGCATTTTCTAGGGATAGGTTCATGGAAGGAATTTTACTGATGGACATGGAAACTCTGTCAAAATTTTGGTGCTCACATATGGCTAGAACATGCATTGTTGTTTGCACACTTTTTCCTAGAAGAAAATGGAGAGGAATTATAAACACGGAGAAATGTGGAAAAAATCAAAATACTGGAGATGGCTTATGTAGGGAAGCCTCTGGATATTGAAACAAATCAGGGAGGCTGGGTCAGGCCAGGGAAGAAAGGACAGTACATTCTCATCTTTTACTTCTTCTAAAATTGGAAGTACAAGATTCTGAAATGCCGGTAGATTAAAAGAAAACAGCAAGCATCCTGTTGCCTCAAGGAGATTAATGTTTTGTAGCTATAAAGCAGGATTCTGATAACATACTTTATTATATCACAACCTAAAGTCAAGAAAGAACGAAGTTTTGAAAATGCCTGGATTTGTATGTTTTCAATAACTAATACAACTCTGACAATGTGAAATGAAAGGCAGATTGTGGGAAAATATATGATTCTACTTATAGTCAAATTTAAATGATCTGATTATAGGGTAAAATTAGGAGAGAGAAACTTTAAACCTGCCCTCTTTAAACAATATTAAAAGATAGTGCCTAATTTGCCACTAAAAATAGTAAAACAACTCACATTTGATAAGCAATGTCATGTTATTTCTTGTCCTATGAACTATGAAAAAGAACAAGAAAAATTCTTTTTTTTTTCTTTTATAAAACTCAATCCAGAGACTGCATATCATATTCACATTTTTCTTGTGTGCTTCCTTTTGTATGTTTTGGCCACACTGGTGGAATTTTCGATGATAAGAGGACCACCAATCCAGTGTGCATGGTGTAGGGCTGGACCATTGAGTGGGCCCCACTGGGCCTCCAGGGAAGAGGGCCAGGAATTCACAGGGTTTGATTACCACCAAGGCTTTTCTCTGCTTTTAAGTTAACTATGTTCTTCCTGGAAAATCAAGGCCTGGACTTTGGAGATTTATCATCAGCTCTGTGATTGAGCAGAAACTCTGAAAAGAAGAAATCCCAGCAATGCCTACCTGACCTTTCTCCAAGCTTGTTATAAGGGAAATAAGAAGGTGTGCAGGAGAAAGGGAGTCATTGGGAACTACTAGACGGAACTAAATGTTTTTAAACAAGCTTCCATGATGACATATGTAAACAAAAGTAAAACTGGCTTTACTCATAAAAGATAAACATTTATCATTTAGCTTTTCATTTTGTGTCCTTAATACTTGTGTCTGCCTGCCATGCATATTGTCTTTTTAAAAAAGTATAAAAATAGGCCAGACGAGTGGCTCACGCTGTAATCCCGGCACTTTGGAAGGCCAAGGCAGCCGGATCACCTGAGGTCAGGAGTTGAAAACCAGCCTGGTTAACATGGCGAAACCCCATCTCTACTAAACATACACAAATTAGCTGGGAGTGGTGGTGGGTGCCTGTAATCCCAGCTGCTCAGGAGGCTGAGGCAGGAGAATGGCTTGAACCCGGGAGGCGGAGGTTGGAGTGAGCCGAGACTGCACCATTGTACTCCAGCCTGGGAGAGAGAGTTAAGACTCTGTCTCAAAAACAACAACAACAAAAAACCATAAAAATAATTTACCAGGATGCTTCCGATTGTGATTTCTCCATTTACTTCTGATGATCTAACACAATCTGGTAAATATTCATGGGCCACAGATGCTATAAACGTGACTGGGTTGTATGTTGGTGACATGAAGAGAGAGTAGTTAATACTAGAGATTGGTGAAATGGCTCTTTTAGAAATCAAATTTTCTGTTTTTAATATGGTTGTTAGCATTTTCTTTTTTCAGACTTGTTTTTATTACTGTAACCAATTTTTTTTAATCTCTCCTTGTGTCCATTGTTTATGATATGTGATTTCACATATGACTTAAGGAGATCAGTATATGAACTTGTCCCTTGACTTAGCATTACCCATATGACTTGCTGTGGCCAAAAGAATAAGGCGTAAATGAGAGCATGGCCTAAGAGGCTTTGCATGCTTTCTTTCTTATGCTTGTGCTTAGCTATGAGAACATACCTGGGCAGCACTGTTTGTCCCAAGTAGAAGATGGAGAACATAGAAAGTGGAATCGCTGAGCCATCTCAGTCAAGCTTAGCTATGATCAACTATGTCCCAACGGATCTCCAGATGCATGAGTGATAGATAATAAACCCTAGCTGTCTTAAACCACTGCCTTTTGGAATGGTTTGTGATAAAGCAGTCATTATCTGATACAACCAGATTTATTCTTCATTCATTTATTAATTTTCAAACATCAGTTGGACACTTCATAAGCCCCAAGTTCTGTGGCAGAGGCCTGAGATACAAAGTGCAAATTTCCAGGGAAAACAGACCAATGGTGCAGTAAATAAAACAGATTCACAAAGTGCTGAGATAAAAGTGTGCCTTGGGTACTATGGTGAATCCTTAATAGGGTGGTATAAGAGGCATTCTGGAAGAGGGATAATACCACGCAAAATTTTAAAGAGGGAATAGGGATTAGGAAGGCACTAATGTTGGATTTTGAAGAGAAAAAGAGTAGAAGGGCATTCTAGGCAGAAAAAAGCACACAGCATTTGCAAGTATCCTAATGCTGAGAAGGAGCCTGGTGCTCTAAGGCCACAGCAAGTAGTCTAACAAGCAGGAACCATGCTTTGCATTTTTTTAAAACTCAACATAGCCAAGTCAAGTATGGTTGAAAGATGGCTTGGCAAAACTATCGGGCACTGTCTGAAGTAGAAACTAGGGACAGTGTTTAAGAAAAGTCACCTTAGAAGTGCCCAGCTCCCTATGTGAATTCAGACCTAACTGCTTGAGAATGTCAAACTAAGGCAGGAAGTCTTTTGATTATTTGTGGTGTTTTTCTCTTCACTTCCTGCTTTGATTCCATAGCACAGGAACCAAAGGATTCTAAGGGAAACTCCTTCCTTGGTATTTTTGGCCTGCCTCTTACCAGGAAATTGGTGGAAGTGTCAGGGGTACCCTTTTCAAGAGATTTCCACTTAAACCAAGGGTGGGGTGGGGGTTGCATCCACTTCCTAACCATTTAAGGCTTTAGTCATTTGTGATTTGCACATTTAGGAAGTCCTTAAAGATTCTATCATCACTTTATCTTAGCTGCCAAGTTATAACTCTGCCATTTATATGAAACTATTCTTTAAGTAGAGAGATCAGAAACATAAGGATGTTCCAAATGGAAACAGGCTCTGAGGTACATCACCTGGCAGTTTTCCTGTCATTTACCAAGTTGGAAGAGCCTACTCTAAGGGGGGGAAAAAAAGACTGGTTCAAGGTCCCATTAATTAAGGACAAAAATGGAACTATGCCCCTGGTTCCCAAGCTGGCATGCTTAGCACCACCCAACCCATGGATTCTTGAATTTTTATGCCGCACAAATTAAATCTGAACCATGAACAAAACTTAAATAGAGAAAAAAACAAAGAATGTCAACTGTCTTAGACCAAGAAAGAACAAATCAAAAAAGAAAACGGCAACTGGAATCTTTAAGAGCTGAAGCAATTTGCTTTTCAGGTATCAGGCATCAGGCTAATTTTAGAATGCTAGAACAGTTAGTAAGCTTGGCATGTAGGTGTGTGAAGTAGGGAAAGGTACAGAAGAGGAAGAAGAGGAAAGAAGACACTACATCTTTAAATTGAATTGAATGTTCTGTGACTTTAAATGAAAGCTCTTCTGTTGTTGAGCAAATAAATTTAAACCACTTAACATGGCAGAGAAGGTCAGGCAAGCTTATTATAGTGATCATAGCGTTACAGCTATTGCGATTGACCGCTGCTCTCTGGAATCACCAATAATCAGAGACCGCAAGCTGTGTTTGCAGAGAAAGGTCATCATTCATTTTTTTCAAAGCATTAATATCTTTTGTTTGTTTGGCTCAACATGAAACAGGAATCGATAGAGGTAATTCACAGAGCAATTAGCCCCTCATCTGTCAAACGGCATCTGGGTGTATTTAACAAAAAGACCTTTGCAAAGGTTTAAAAAGGAAGAAAGTGCCTGTACGATCAACAATTTATATTTTCTACATGACATGTTGTGTATGTATCTGTAAAAAGGGGGGCCTTGGGAGTAAGAAAATATACATAAAGCATGCTATAAATCTACACTTCAGTGTTATGATGTTGCAGTGTAGAGATATACCCTAAAAAGCTCAGATTACATCCTCGTCCAATTCCCAGGAAGACAGCAAGTGGCATTTGGGGTCTTTGTATCATGTTGAACACAGCCATGGTAGGTACACAGATTTCTCTGAAAAAACAGACTTCCAGGAAAAAAACTTTCTTTTTAAATTTGGACAATGTAACAAATTGGAGAGGGTCAAACATCAGGAACAAATGTTCCTTTTTGGCTTCAAAGCCTGTGATTTTTGTGCTGGGCTAGACTGCTTCTGAAACAGGTCACAGTCTTGCTGTGCCACCTATCAGCTGCCTTGGGAAGAAGTCATTGGCTGGAGACATCTCTCTCACTGCTCACCAGTGCCCACACCACTCTTACGGTAGTCCTGTCTCTCTCCATATAATTTGCCAATATTGGAATGAAAAGCAAAATGCAAAGTTAAGTTAAAAGAGTTTTGTACTTCCAAAAATGAATTGTGATCTGGGTCTGTTTTCTTTTACTGAATTTCAAATGTGTGTACTATATAATGAATGCAATACATATCAAAGACGAGGACTTTAAAAAAAAAATCAGCTTAGGGACTTGTCTAAACGTTTACAGGATTGCTGTTACTCACAGCAGGACCAGATGTATTTTCAAAATGTATTTTCTTTTCAATTCTCTGGCTTTTTCTGCTCATTTCCTTTTTTTTTACTTTTCTTTCTTTCTCTCCCCCCACACCCCTACACCAGTCTTCTGCTTTCTCTTTTATTTTGGTCTCCTCCCAGGCCATTAATTGACAGCTAAAATGGAAGTCATGAGGTATAAAAGAAAGTGACAAGTGTTTTGCTGACCTTGTCACTTGTTTTCAGTTTTAAATTTAATTTTCTTTTCTTAATATCAAAACATTCCAACAGGTTCCTTATCCATCTCTAAGGCTCTTTCTGGATAACTGTGTCTTATCTGAAAATTATGTACTATAGTTAATTTTAAAACCAAGCAAGCCGGGTATGGTGGCTCATGCCTGTAATCCCAGCACTTTGGGAGGCTGAGGCAGGCAGATCACCTGAGGTCAGGAATTCAAGACCAGCCTGGCCAACATGACAAAGCCCTGTCTCCACTAAAAATACAAAAATCAGGCATGGTGGCACAATCCTGTAGTCCCAGCTACTTCGGAGGCTGAGGTGGAAGAATCCCTTAAACCTAGGAGGCAGAGGCTGCAGTTAGCTGAGATCACACCACTGCACTCCAGCCTGGGCAGTAGAGAGAGCCTGTTTCAAAAAAGAAAAAGAAAAAGGAAGCAGCTACAATCAACTTTGAGTAGAGAAAATATCACAGCAAAAGAATGAAAGAAAATTCTCAAGTAAGGTTGTATTAGAGTGGAGTGATTATGGAGGTTATTTTTGTTTCATTTTATTTCCCTATTTTAATTTTTTTTTTTTTTGAGATGGAGTTTCCCTCTTGTTCCCCAGGCTAGAGTGCAATGGCACGATCTCAGCTCAGCACAGCCTCCACCTCCTGAGTTCAAGTGATCCCTCCTCAGGCTTCCAAGTAGCTGGGATTACAGGCATGCACCACCACACCCATCTAATTTTGTATTTTTAGTATAGACAGAGTTTCTCTATGTTGGTCAGGTTGGTCTCCAACTCTCGAACTCAGGTGATCTGCCCGCCTCAGCCTCCCAAAGTGCTGGAATCACAGGCATGAGCCACCGTGCCCCACCTCAAATTTTTTTTTATAATAAATATACTACTTTTTAATTGGAGAAGATAAAACATTACTTAACATTAATGCAGTAACACAAATAAGGCAATCATGTTTTTGCACGTGCATTATATTTTATACCAACTCCAGATGACCACATTTTTACTTTTTGTAAACACTACCAAACACTCCATAGACTTCTGTAGGTATCTTCCAGAAATTTGATGGACAAAACTAAAATCAGTTTTTAGAGTCTCATAAAATTGCACAGAGAATGTAAAACTGAAGTTGAGTAGAATAACAAGAAGTATTATAGTTCATGGCATATCTAAGTATCTGAAATTATGACATTCCGTTATAAGAGAATTTTATTGTCAAATATATGGGTTCATCTTATATTTTGAACTTGGAATTTAATCCTGAAAACATTCTGACACAGTATTTTCTTCCTCCCAACTTTTATTTTTCCTGTTTACGTGAGCTGTGTTCCTTTAATTAGATGGATTCTCTGTAACTCACAAACACTGGCTAATAATTATTTTCCAGACTTCCAGTTACTAAAGCAGTCAGCAGTTGCCTGGGCTCTATTTTGCTTTCATGAAAATGCTGTAATATACTTCAACAACAGCCCAAATCATCCCACCTTCCAAGTGGTTATTCACAAGCAGGGGTCATTATTTCCTTGTTAGACTGTCTTAGGGGTGGGTCTGGTTTCCATGGGCTCTGCACATTCTTCTGATTTGTAAATCAAACCTGAGTTACAAAGATGGACTGCCACCTCCTCCGGGCTCTGCTTAGTGTCACAGGGGTACAGTTCATCAGACAAACACCTCATAAGCATCAGTTCTGGCTGCCTTCCAGGGAAAACCATGTCATACCATTGAATAACACTTAGGACCCAATCTTTTATCCTCCTCCTCCATAACTAAATAAATTGGGTAAAGGTCTTGCCCTGTCTCAAGATAACAAGAAGTTTAAAGAACTTACTCGTGTTTCATGTTGCAGACACTATCCTTTAGAGGAGTGAACAAAAACAAGATGGCCGCTTCCCTGAAGTTCAAAGGCAGTTCTGATAGCAAATGAATACTGACAATCCTTCGCTTTTCCCTCATGGGCACAAATAACCCTGCTGAAAACAGGAAGTGGATTTGGATTAAGGGCTGAAAGAAAATGAGCAGAGACTTTTCTATTGCGTCCTACTCAGAACCTTATTATATAGAGCAGGGGTCAGCAAAATTTTTCTATATAAGACCAGAGAATAAATATTGTATCCTTTGTGGGCTATACCACTTTCTTCACATCCACTCAACCTGCTGTTCTAGTGCGACAAAGGAACCACTGACAATGTGTAAACAAGTATTGACTGGGCTCTAAGAAAACTTTGAAATACGAATTTTATATAATTTTCATGTGGCCGGGCGCGGTGGCTCAAGCCTGTAATTCCAGCACTTTGGGAGGCCGAGACGGGTGGATCACGAGGTCGAGAGATCGAGACCATTCTGGTCAACATGGTGAAAACCCGTCTCTACTAAAAAATACAAAGAAAAAAAAATTAGCTGGGCATGGTGGTGCATGCCTGTAATCCCAGCTACTCAGGAGGCTGAGGCAGGAGAATTGCTTGAACCCAGGAGGCGGAGGTTGCGGTGAGCCGAGATCGCGCCATTGCACTCCAGCCTGGGTAACAAGAGGGAAACTCCGTCTCAAAAAAAAAAAAAAAAATTTTCATGTGTCACAGAATTTTATATACATGTATATTTTGAGGTGGGGTCTAGCTCTGTCACCCAGGTTGGAGTGCAGTGGCGAGATCTCAGCTCACTGCAACCTCCGCCTCTTGGGTTCAAGCAATTCTTCTGCCTCGGCTTCCTGGAGGAGCTGGGACTACAGGTACATATCACCATGCCTGGCTAATATTTTGTATTTTTAGTAAAGCAGGGGTTTCACCATGTTAGCCAGGATGGTCTTGATCTCCTGACCTCATGATGCGCCCACCTCAGCCTTCCAAAGTACTGGGATTACAAGCCTGAGCCACCGTGCCTGGCCAACAAAATAATATTCTTAAATTTTTTTCTTTTTAACCAGACATTTACAAGTGCAAAATTCATTCTCGGCTTTTAGGTGATACCAAAGCAGCCCTTGGCTGAATTTGCTTCTCGGGTCACAGTTTTCTCATTCTCACTCTAGAATTCAGAAGTTCCAGTTCACGCTTGTGAATCAGATTTTACAGAACCAAGGGCCCTTCTTGGCTCTCTCTCAGTGTAGTGACAGCTGCTGTTACCATGTAACTATCATCTTACGTGAATAAAGGTGTTTTTCTTTCATTTGAATCCTATCTTTTGTTATTTGAGAAAAGGCTCATTAAACCTTCTTAACTCATTGAATTTAGAAGAGAGTCTTAATTATGTGTGACTCAGACTTTAGGGGAGAATATGCATAACCAGACCAAATTAAACTGCACAAAATCATGTCTTTCTGTATTAAAAATAGATCTTTTTTTCAGGTAAAATCCAAGATAGTATAAAAAGGCAATAGGAATTTAAATGATTGTTTATGCAGGCAACGAATATATAAATAATTGGTAAATGATTCTGAGAACTATTTGGTGACAAAAGAAAATGTTCCCTTTCTAATGTGAGTTGGAATAAATCAGAGTACAAACTCTACATTTATGTGTGTATGTATCTTATATAATAGAAAGATATGAACTAAAATGTTAACCACATTTATGGAGATGGAATTATTTCTTTGTGCTTTTTTTCCCACTTTTCAAATATTTTGCAATACGGTTACTGTTTGTACAATTAGGGAAAAAACAACTAATGTTACAAGAATAGCCATTGCTCCCAATTTTTAAAAACGTTTCCATGAAGAGACGCATGCCTCTGTAGCAATCTCGGACAAGGGATCATGAAATAATCTGCATGATTCATTGACTGCTGGAAGGCTTTGTGAAGCACTGAAGATAACCTTCCATGAGCTCATAAAAATAATTACCTGAAAGTTGTACAGATTCAGTATTTTTATGACATGCAAATAAAGAAAAGGAAGGAAAAACATGAGATAACACAAGTAAGATCTCATGAAAGGGATGGCAATAACTGTATGTAAAAAAAATAATGCATGTTTCTAAAATTTTGGCAAGTCATTAGAATTAAATGAGAAACAGCCAACAAACCTCCCTCCTTTGCTATTCAAAAGATGAACAAAGCACCAGTTACTCTCTGGCATCAAAATCTTATTTATATTTATGACCAAAGGTATTTTTTAAAAACTTGCCTTCATCTTCATCTGTAAGTTTCTTAAAAAATTGGCTGAAGCCAAACAATAAACCTTCATTCATGAGAACAATGTAACAACAACAAAAAAAATTCTTCCATGCATTGTTTTGTGGATTTTCTATTTCAATTTTTTTAAAAAAGCAGATTTCAACCTACAGCCTAATTCATAATTCTTATCCATATTTCTAGTATATTCTAGACATCACCAGGAAGACATACATATGATAGTTTATGTTTTTCTTAATTTAAAGAAAAGGATCTCAAAAGCAGCAGCTAAGAAAAATGTGATATTAGAGATAAAACGTTAAGTGTCTAGTTTTAAATGACTGAGTATCAAAATATATTTATTACATGGTTCACCACTTCAAGATAAGCAAGTGTATGAGAATAAAAGAGCTAGTGGCTTCTCAGAAGTAAAATAATGACATTTTAGGCATTTTATATCTTTGGGCCTGAAAGCTTCAGACTCGGTAATTACATCTGGCGTGCCAATAATTTTAGAAGGAGGATACTAATAGAAATACGTCCAAGAGAGGCGTTATTGGGTGTAGTATCTTCCCTTCTCTCTCTTTTCTGGCTTCTGTTCCACAGAAACCTAGTTTCCCAGTAATCTACCTGACTGACGGACTTGTAAGGGAGAAGAAATTATAGCAGCAGGACCCGTCTACTTCACTTCACCTTATCAAATGTACTCACCAATTTATGTTCTTAGCACTTTCCCAGTCTGATAAGAATCAGGACTATTTCAGGGTTTTTTGAGCACTCCTGTCTCTTAGGATGGTGACCTTCTATCTTGACAATTCAGAACTAGTCACCGGTACCACCCACAGACCACTGATAGCTTTTCAGTCTGTTCTAGGTGAATGAAGAGGGAATGTGATTGCAGACTTTAGTTTTTACTCCTCTATACTCTGATTCAAAAATGTACTTTAACATTCGAAATTTATCTGCAAAAGATTCAACTCTCCATCATTAGCTGCTGATTGAATGCTTATAATAAATGAAGGAGATGGATGCTATGTGTGCCTGGCGTGTGCCTGTCCCCTCTAGCTGGGGACATGCCAATGGATTCACTAAATTCATGAAGCTGTGTATGAGCGCTAAGTGAGTTCTACAGAAAACATTCTTAAAAATTGAAGACTTCATAACTTGCCAGAGAGAGTCATGGAAGACTTTACAGAGGAACAAAAATGTGAGTCAGACTTAAGGATGAGCAAATTTGGATGAGTAGAGACAACAGGGTTCTGCAAAGAATGTCCCATTCCATTCTCATCAGGTGAGAAAGCTGGAACTCAAAGAATATACAGTTTTCCAAAGAATGCACAGCTAAGAAATACGGGAAGATGGACTCAAGCTCAGATTTGCCTCATTCTGAAGCCTGTATTCCTTTCCATGCACTAAACTGTATCAGAATGTTTTTTAGAATGCAGACTGACAGGATCAAGAGTGAGGAGGTGTGAATAAACACAAGCCTCAGGATGACAGAGCTTCCTTCCTGGAAACAATGGTTGGAATGAAACAGCAAAAAAACAACTTTTTTCCTAGGTAGAATTTCAAAATGAGATTCCACCTGCTTAACAAGCATTTGTCAAACCTGAAATCATTTTCTGACTGCAAAAGTATTCCACGTTAATTGTAGAAAATTAAAAACTATAGAATCATCAGGTCTAGAATCAACCAGAACTAGCTATTATTAATGTTCTAGTGTATCATCTTCCAATTTTTTCATAATTTTTCTCCAAATACATACATATTTATGTATACGTAGTTTTTATAAAATTAAAATTGTGCTTTTTTGTAATTTGATGTCTTAAGTAGTAATATATCACAACCATATTCCATCTCTTCTATATTCTTTGGAAACATTTTAAATACATACCAAATATTAGATCCTATAAGTTACCATAATTTGTTAAACATCTATTATTGAATGTTGAAGTTATTTCTGGTTTTTCTTAATTATAAATGATGTCTATTTTATCTTATAAATCATTTATCTCTGATTTTTCCTAAAAAAACAATTTTTAAACAAAATTTCAGCTTGGCTTATTTTCCACAATATAGAAAATTTAAATCAAAATTTAAATGTTATGTTATCCTGGGAACTAAAGCTCAGGTCAGACTCCTGAGGTGATAAACCAGTATCTTGATCCAATGATCATCATCACTTTAGGAAGTTAAACACTTCCATATCAGAGAGAAGGGTAGAAGACGAGAGGTTGAAGGAGAGATTGAGGAAGAGAGGACAGAGTAAGAAAGAGGGAAACACTGGTTTCCTTCCCTTAGGAATCTAATACCTGTTCTACAGGTAGAAAAACTTTATTTTTAAAAAGATCAGATTCCACGGTGATCCTGAGGGGAGGTAGAAAAGACTTATTTTAGACTGTGTCCAAGTGGTTATTTTCTTTTTTAAAGCCTAGTAACATCACAATGATGGATTTCTCCATTTGGGAGCATCATGTAGTGAAGGAAACCACCTGGGCTTAAATCCCGGTTACTCGGTTTCATAGCTCTGTGGCTTTAGACAAGGCCTTTAGTTTCTCTCAGTCTCAGCATCCACAGGGTAAAACAAGATAGGAATGCCAACTAAAAATGTTTGGATACTGACAATTAAATCAGAATACATAGCATCAGGCAATCACAAACAGTTCCTTCCTCTTCCCTTTCTTCCACCCTTCTGCTCACTGAGAGCAGGATTTCTTTTATTCTTTTATTTGGATTTCTTCATTGTAAAAAGCAAGTTCATTCATTTCAAAAAAATTTAAATCTCTTCGCACTGAGAATTCAAAGCATTGTCCATGCCCTTATAGAAATCACAGTCTAGTGAAAAGTACAGGAAAGGTAACATGAATTACAAGCTCAAAAGAGAGAAGTTGGTACAAAGTCATGTGTTCCTAAATAAAAGAGAGCCAAATTTATTGGAGAAAGGGGATCAGGGAAATAACCCTTGACAAGGTCTTACAAGATGAGCACTTGCTCACCAAGCAGGGGAAGAAAAGTGGGCCTTCTTGGCATGAGGTAGCTCTTATCCTGTGGAAGTGAGGAGAGGGTTAGTGGTCAGCAGAAGGGCCTTTAACAGAAGCTACAAGTTGTTAAGAAATGCCACTTCCTCTGCAGAGACCTTTCTGGTTCCTTATACAGGAAACCCTCTACTGCCTTAGCACTCTAATTGTACCACATCTGTGGATTTCTTTGACATTTACTACTTCCTGCCTTGCCTTGGAGATACTTGTGTACATATTTTACTTTCATTACACCACTAGAGAAACAAGAGACTGTTTTATCCTTTTATCCTGGTATTACCTGTAGTACCTTCAATTTAATATACGTGTGTGTGTGTGTGTGTGTGTGTGTGTGTGTGTAACAAATTCATTTATTTATTTTTAAATTTCCCAAAATGTCCCAATTTAGGGACACTTTGTCCCTCATCCTTTGGATTTAAACCCACTTCAATAAATAAGTAAAATTTTATTTTACTTATTTTATTTTTTTAGAGAGAGTCTATCTTTGTCACCCAGGCTGGAGAGCAGTGGTGCAATCATAGCTCAAGGTAAATTTGAACTCCTGGATTCAAGTGATCCCACTGCCTCAGCCTCCCAAGTACAATAGTGAGGATTACAAGTAAGAAACATCATGCCTTGTTTTTAATTATTCTCTTCTCTTTAGAGATGGCGTCTTTCTACATTGCCAAGGTTGTTCTTTAGCCCCTAGCCTACAGCGATACTCCTGTCTTGGCCTCTCAAAATGCTAGGATTACAGAGGTGAGCCACCATACCATGCCTATATAGACTAGGCATGATGGTTCACCCTTGCAATTACACAGATAGATCGATTGATAGAGCAATAGATAGAATGACAGATATAGATAGATAGGTAGGTAGATATGAAACATCACTCATGTAATTTCTTAAGAAAGCCTGTATGTTTCACATTCATTCCCATCATTATAGCGGGGCTCTTGGTCTTTTTACTTGTGAAATTCATATTGGGGAAGTTTACTTAAGAACTTGATACTGCATACTTCTGAACTTCAATATGAACTTCATATTGGAATGCAACACATTTGTGTTATAACCATTGCATCCCAACCATTAGTAGGTATGTAACACCTCCTTCTTCATCCATGAAAACCAGCTGAGCAGGTTTTGATCCTGCTGTCAAAGAAATGGATTTCTCCTAATATCATAGATTCTTCAGGAATAGACAATTTACTATCCACTCAGTTTAGAGTTCGTTGGGCAGAGTCTATGGCCTGACAAGGAACTCTAGGAGGTTGTGATTTGCTAAGTTCCCAGCAGGGATGGAGAGTGGCTGGGGTCCTGCATGGTTGTGTGGCCAATTTAGAGACACTTTATCCCTCAGCCTTTGGGTTTAACCCTCTTCAATTAATTAATGTACTATAGTTGGCTTCAAGTCAGACGTCCCACGAACACTGTTAATATTCACCTCATCATCTTGGTTATTATGGGTAGTAATATAAGCAATGCTATATTACAATAATATCATTTATAATGATTTACATTTATTGAACATTTACCATAGCCAGGCACTTTGTAAACGCTTTGTCAATACTAACTAAATTAATATACAAAGTGATCCAATGACTTGGTTACTATTAGCAGTCTCATTTAGTAGATGATAAATTGGAGGAGAAAAAAATTAAGTATTTGTTACTTCCCCACGGATCATACCTAGTAAGTGAAGAACTCTGAATTCAGACCAAAAACAATACTGCTGTGGCATCTGGGCATGTATCCTTTATGCCAGTTCATTAATCCTTGGAATGACCCAATCAGAAAGACATTATTGCTCCCATTTTATAAACAAAGTACAGAGAGTTTAAGTGACTTGCCGAAGTCCACATATTGAAAATTGGCAGAACTAGGATTTAGAGTTCAATCTGTCCAAGTCTAAAGCCCAAGACTCTAGGCTCCCTATTTCTGTTTAAGATTTAAAAACCTTCTGGTTATGAGTACATGATATCTCCCACTTACCTATGGGCATTATCAGGTGATAGTTTTCCAGAATGAGGGAGAAGTAATTAAGCTGGTATCTTAACACTAGTATTTTAGTCATTGAGACTAACTGAAGCAGGATTCAATGACTCTATGTATGAATTAATTTCAGTTATTTGAGATATTAGGAATATTTCTCACTGATCCACTGCCCTGCAGTGAAAACCACAGTAACTTTACCATATTTAGTTACGGGCCATTCTTGAGGCTATAATTTAGGGACAGAAAGGAGTCAAGATTACAGGTAAAATAATGAGAAGGAAATGTTCTAAGGGAGTACAGACCTAGTACACAGTAGGTAAGAGCATGACCTTCTTTTGGAATACTGAATTGATATAAGTCAAAGACGGGGAAAACCAAATATGCCTTCATGTTAAGAATCAAAGTTGTCATGGGTGCCAGAGCCCACAGACAATTAGACCCCTTCTTGGGTTTGGTAAGAAGTGGAGATCTACGTTGCTCCTGGTTATGAGCTCGGGGTCTGTGTTCAATAGGAAATATGTGATAAGTAAGCGTCAATGAATTGATACCACTGAATTCATTGCTTAGGGACTCCTAAGTGGACAGCTTCTTGTTTACTTATGATAGTTGGCGATCATGTTTGTACTCATCTTGGAGTGTTGAAAATGGCCTAATGACTTTGCTGACCACAGCAAACTTCTGCTAATTAACCTGAAGTATCTATCTTATGTGCCTCTTTCCTTCAATTAAATAGTCATACATCACTTAACATAGGGGATATATTCTGAGAAGTATGTCATTAGGCTATTTTTTCAACATGCACACATCATAGAATGTCCTTACACAAACCTAGATGGCATAGCTGACCATACACATAGGCCATATGGTACGGCCTTTTGTTCTTAGACTACAAACATGTACAGCACTGTAGGCAATTGTAACAAAATGGTAAGTATTTGTGTATCTAAATATATCCAAACATAGAAAAGGTACAGTAAAAATCTAGTATTATAATCTTATAGGACCACTGTGTTTATACAATCCATTGTTGACTGAAATGTTGTTATGCAGCCCGTGACTGTATGTGATAAAATTGTCAAGTTATCATTTTATTCCCTGAGGTATCCAAAGAGACTTAGCAGAATGCATAATGCTAGGAATGATTCTTTATCTATTTTGAGGATGAAACCAGTGATGTGTGTTTATTTATAGGTTGTTCTTACAATTGTCCCTCTTAAATGAAACCTGACAATTGGAAGGACCTGTAAGAAATGACAATGAGTGATCCTAAATAAATAAGGTTGTATGGAAACAAGGGATTTTCTTCCCATATACATAACTGAAATTGACAAAGCAGTCACACTTTGCTTTGTAACCATCAACACATGGTTATACAGCAAATAATCCCTTAACAACCTAATTATAAATTTCTGATGCTTTTATTAAATTATTGAACAGTTCAGAAGGCAGTTATTTTGGTTGGACTGGCAGGTAGGGTAGTTAAACTCTTAAACCTGTAACTGGTTTATTGAGGAAGTTAAAACTGGATATGAAACAAAACAAGTTCTATTTTGTTGTTTATGGTTTTATTTCATTTTCCAATCCTGACCTTCAATCATGTTATGTCGGAATCCTGTTTCACATTTCAGAAAAATACCCTGACACTATCCTACAGCTTTCCAGTCCCTCGCAGACATAAGATATCTAAACTGCTAGGTCAGGTTGGGGCAGAGTCTTTGGTTTCACTGATTCTCTTCAGCAACCACCACTCATGATGTAGCCTTTCTCCCTGAGTGATATAGCTTAACCGCCAGCACCTCTTTCTGAAGATCTACATACTCCTTTGATGTCGCCAGAAGTTTTTATCCCTCCTCTGGATTAGCCAAGCAGCCTCCTGACCCCAGTTTAATCTCCACACTTTCTCAGATGGAAACACAAGAACCACTGAGTCCTCTTTGCACACTCTGAGGGCCAAGGAAATCAATGAAGGTGAAGAGAAGAGGTGGCTCCATCATCTTCCCAGGTTCAGTTCACACCACTGCCCCAGCAGCCCTGCCCTCATATGCTAATCTGATTGCCTTCCTAGTAGACTTCGTATGTCCAATGACCTCTTTTGACCAGTTGTGGGCACAGTCTTAATGACCACTTCACCTTGAAACTCAAGTAAGGACATCAAGTCATGCAAATTCCCCCACACCACAGTCCTCTTCTCTGTCATGGCAACTATAGCTTCTTGGCTCCAGCAAACATCTAGAGGGACAGCAAGAAGTCAGTTTCCCTTTGTCAAAGGGGGCCCGCCCCCAAGCTGTACATGTTATTTTCTTGAAGTCCCCATTCTGGCCCTCTGTTAACTTTGGAATGAAGAAGAATTAGTCTCTTCCCATGAACATGCATTCCTCAAGGAAATGAGAAAGTTTCTTTGCCATGATACCCTCTATTGGTAGAGCAGAAATAAGAAGCTGAGAATGAGTGATCGATAGCCATAGATCTCCATTCCCATCACTTGGGGAAGGTGTCCAGCCCCACCTATAGGTGGCTCACTGGTGGCTTGAGACTGACTATAAGGTTCCAGTGATTTGTGGTTTTTGTACATTCTGATTGTTGATTTTAGGGAAATCTAAAAAGTTAAGACCCACTATGTGTATACAGGAGCTAACCAGGGTGTGTTTTGTTTGCAGGGGTCAAATGGATACCACATCACTTCCACTTCCCTTTCCACTGAATAATCTGCTATCTGAAAAGTGAACACATTTAGGATCTCCAAAATCATAATGTTAGTGCCAGAAGGGAATTGCCAACAATCCTCCACCAATTAGTAGTAGAACTGGAATACTCTTCCTCCTTGTCTTAGCCTGAGTTCTTTCCAGTTGCAGTCATGCCTTTAACTACAATATCCACTTGTGATCTTGGATTTGTCTTGCTTCTAATATATGATGGACAAAGGCGGAGAAAGAAGCAAATGTGGTTACCAGAGCTGGTTTTGTTTTCAAGGGTCAAATGGGTACCATGTCACTTCTACTTCTTCCCACTCCATCCTTAGTTCCGAAGAGCCCATGCATTTCCTCCGTTTTCCCCTCAAGTGTCCTCTAGAATTTTCCACACTGCTTCTTAATACACATAGCTCTGGCTCCTTGTGCCTTACTGGAAATAGGCTCAGTGCTGACGGGATCTGACCTATTGGTGGGTGGAAGGGAATGAGAGGTCAAAGCTGCATTTGACCCTTTGTTCCACAGGCTTACTTCATAGCTGAGCAGTCACATTTTGATTTAAACTTTTTTTTTTTTTCCTAGGCCCTAGATCAGTTCCTTACCTTGGAGCATGCCCACTTTGTTGATCTCATACATTTTTATTTTATTTGATACTTAATGTTATGCTTGGATTATGGAACTTCCATTCGGTAAAGGTTCTGTAACAAATTGTTCTTTGCACAATTGCCAGATATCTCAGACTGAAAACATATTGGGGGGGGGGGAAGCCAGATAAAAAATTAAATGAAGGCAAAATTAGAGTCCTGCTAATAAAATCAGATTTTCTTGACACTTTTAGTCAATGCAAAAATAATTGTGGGAATATAAAAGGTTTTTTATGGTCAATTATTCTTGTCTTAGTAAGTATCTATAATCATAACCCCTCAGAATTGGTAATAATCCTCTGTGGAGGGAAGTGAGACTTCCCCACAGAACCATAAGGAAGCTAAAACGTTATCATATGCATGCATAAAACATATTAATATTGTAATGTGCTGGCTGTAAGATCAAGTGGGTAGGTAGCTTTTTTTTTCCCACCCTGAAAAAAAAAAAATATATATATATATATATATATACTACCTGAATTTATTGGGCTGCTGACATCCAATTGATCTGCATTATTCTTAGCCGGCAAGATCCTATATACCTAAATGCCTCAGATAATAGGTATTACAGTATTAGGTAAAAAGAATCCATGTAGTCTATAGCAATATCAAAAAGGTAGAAAGTGTAAAATAAGGGAGATTAAGATGACACCAGGAAGTGTTGAATGAGGTGTCATTTTGCATTTAGAGAGACAACCGGGAAAGTTAAGACAGAAGAAAAAAATGCCCCTTTCTCACTAGCTGCCCTTAAAGGTTTACAAATGATCTGTTAACAGAAATGAGTTTCTCTTGGGCTTCAGACACCATTTATTATGCTGGGAGAAGAGACAAAAAAGGAGATGGAAAATACTGGCAAATTATGCTTATTTGAAGGCAAAATGCTTCCCATCAGCAACATGATGAAAATGTACCAAAGGTGTCAGCCAGATGTTGACATGTTAATATTTTTGATGAGGTCTTTCACTGAGGAATGAGTACAAAGAACTTTTTGGGTGTTCTTTAGAATATGAATTGAAATGCATTGTTATGCTAGCTGCCTTGCCTGGGAAATCATGATCCTATTTGATGATGAAGAGGAAGAGGAAGTGTGTCCTAAATAGGGGGCTTGAACCTCGATTCCCTGGCTGCCTCCCAGATGTCTTGTGCTACGAATGGGCTCATCTGATCTCTCCTAGTCAATTTCATTCTGGAAAGTAGCCAGTGGGCCTAGTTCACGACCCAGTGATGTCATTATAATTCATACTCCCTCACCACAAAGACTTCGGAACTTTCCAATTTACAATGAGTCTTTTTAATAAAGAAGAGTGTCATGTACAGAATTTTTAAGTGTTTCTAATGATTTATCTTTTTTTCTTGTTATAGCCTCAAAAAGGCCTATCTTCTTTGTATGACTGGACTATCAAAACCATTTAAAGAATTTTATATCTTTGTTAAAGTACATGATGTGTTTTAAAGGCTGAAAGAGGATAAGCGAAGCTTATTATAAGAGAACATTGTGTCCAAACAGAAAAACTTTACATTTTCTGCATAAAGAACAGAGTATCTAATATTTCATACGACTTAGCCCCTGCTTCATCATGAACACTCACAAAGCAATTCTGAGTAGGAAATGTGTCAATTTTTAGGGATGTATTCTGTGTTTTGAGACTGGATTTATAAGATGAGGGAGGGGCTGGGGGCTGACAGAGACATATGTAAGTCATTTCAGAGCTCAGGCTATGTCATCCATGAGTTCTCTCAACACCTCTCACACACTGTAAGAAAATATTCACTGATGAAGATTACACATGAATTGAACTCAGCATTGGGGAGTTAGGGCCGTCTCCCAGAACCTCACCTCCTTGAACTTGGTTAACCCTTCTTGCTAAAACAAACTTTGCTGAATGATTTCACTTATCCTTGGCATGGATCTTTAAAACCCTGGGTAGTACAAGCCTAGTGGATGATCAATGCATCTGTGGCCTGTTCTGTAATTTAACTTTGTCTGACAGGAGATGTGGAATAGCTAAAGAGAGGCTTTACTTGTAATCTTCTTATCACCTTATCCTGGAGTGTTTGTGAAAAGCCAGGCCTTCCCTACACTAACTCCCAGTTGAGGGTTAATGCTAAGGAAGAGAAATTGCACTGTTACGTGTCTGATGGCATGACCTGATAAAGTCCTCTCTGGATACTTTCTGAACCCTGGCCTTTCATGGCCAAACGCACCTTGTCTCTCCTCAACCACTTGTGTTCTATGAGCTGATTAAAAGAAATAACTTGCTATAATTATGATATGCTGAGAGGGAAAAAATATGTGTACTCTTTTTTTGATATTTCTTATTTATTTATTTAGAGACAGAATCTCTCTGTCATCCAGGCTGGAACGCAGTGGTATGATCTTGACTCACTGTGGCCTCTGCTTCCCAGGTTCAAGCATCTCATGCCTCAGCCTCCTGAGTAGCTGGAATTACAGGTGTGCACTACCACACCCCGCCGGGGTTTGTTTGTTTTCTAAAGCATAAAATTCTAAATTAGATCATCATCCTTAGAGCATTATTGGCAAGAGACCATGAGTGAGCAGAGGGAGGTGGCCAGACCAGTGCAGGCTAGACAGGAGATGGGGAATGCCTTGCCATGGAACTGTAGAGAAAATGACAAAACTGACAGAATGAGTTGGGGATGGAGGAATCTAAGAAGAACAAAGAAAAGAAAAGGAGACAGATTGAGAGAAAGAGACAGAGTGAGAGAGAGAAAGAGAGAGAGGGTCTTTTAAAGATTTTCTTTATTATTTATTTATTATTATTATTGTACTTTAAGTTCTGGGGTACATGTGCAGAACATGCAGGTTTACACGTGCCATGGTGGTTTGCTGCACTCATCATCAGCTCGTCATCTACATTAGATATTTCTCCTAATGCTATCCCTCCCCTCACCCTCCACCCCCCAACAGGCCCTAGTGTGTGATATTCCCCTCCCTGTGTCCATGAGTTCCCAATGTTTAACTCTCACTTACGAGTGAGAACATGCAGTGTTTCGTTTTCTGTTCTTGTGTTAGTTTGCTGAGAATGATGGTTTCTGGCTTCATCCATGTTCCTGCAAAGGACATGAACTCATCCTTTTTTATGGGTGCATAGTATTCCACAGTGTACATGTGCCACATTTTCTTTATCCAGTCTATTATTGATGGGCATTGGGTTGGTTCCAAGTCTTTGCTATAGTGAACAGTGCTGCAATAAACACATGTGTGCGGGTGTCTTTATAGTAGACTGATTTACAATCCTTTGGGTATATACCCAGTAACGGAATTGCTGGGTCAATCTAGAAGTATTTCTACTTCTAGATCCTTGAGAAACTGCCACACCATGAGGCAGTTTTACTGTTTTTACAGAAACCTGAGAAAGAGCAGACAGCTTCTCTGTGTCAGGTTCTCCAGGGGCAGCTAATTCACACTCTTCCTGATGACTTTGAGGAACATAAAACTCTTTAGTGTAAGCACCCTGCGAAAAAATTCTTGCCACTTTCCTTCCAGGGAACAGATTCTGGCTATGTTAGTGGGACAGCTAGTTATATACGCTTACAATCATAACCAAGGAAAAATACCTTATCACAAGCCACAGATAGAGATGGAGAGATCCAGAGGGGACACATGACAAGCTTCATGGAGGAGACATACAGTGATGAGTATTATGACATAGTAAGTAGAAGAAAGGTAGTGGTTTCTTTGACAAAAATTAGTAACAGTTGCTGCTATTTTTGTAAGTCCCTCTATGGGCCTGTGCCTTCTGTATATAAGTCTGGACGCATATGGATCTGCGAGAGAGAGAGAGAGAGAAAGTGTGTGTGTGTGTGTGTGTGTGTGTGTGTGTGTGTGTGTGTGTGTGTGGTGTGTATGAAAATATGCATGATCTAATAAATGTTGAATGTTCACAGAATCCGTCAAGGTAAGTATTATCACTACTATTCCAATTTTATAGCTGGGACCATTTCTAAAGCTTAGAGAGGTTGCAAAATGTATCCAGGAATACATGCCCACATATTTATGAAGTTTGATAATGATATATTGGATTAGATACTTGCAACTATCATCTATAGGTTACATGAGATATATAACTAGAATAAGAAAGATGGAAAAAAGGTGTTAAGTGAAGGGAGATACAATTGGAAGATTTGCTGAAAACTAGCTCAGCAAACACTTCATATGCTGTTCATAGAAAACTATATTGTATCTTATAAGGGCTAGAAGGATAGGGGAGGTTTCTGGCAGGGGAGTAATGTGATTAGATCTATACTAGTGAAAAGTAAAAGGTAACTGATTAGTAAAGGCATGAGAATGCAGATAGAACCTTGATGGTAATAGGATAAGCTATGAACTGAAAAACTCATAGCAACAAATGTGGTAGCTAAGAAATTAAACAAATATGGGTATAGTATTTTTTCTAAAAATACAATTAACCAACTACCTTCTATGTATAAGGGTATTTATGTTTTCCTTCTTATTTCTACACTGTGCCTTATTTTTTAGGAAAAGAAGGGTTAGACTGGGTATTTTTTAAGATGATTATTCTTTATCTTCTTCCAAGTTTCAAGGACAACAAATCATTTTCACATTACTAATATACTGAAATTAACATGTACAACAGAAAATATTTGAACATAAAGTCATGCTGAGGCTTAGACACAATTTACTTTATACTCCACGTAAATCTAATTTCACCAAATTCAGAGCCTTAGAAAGGAAAAGGCCATGTAATTTTGTCCCTCCCATTACCACGCCCTTTCCCAAGACCTAACGTCTGGTATATCCATCTCTCAGCTTTGACGGTAGATGTTTTAAGCTGGCAGGAGGATTAGTAACAACACTTAATAAAACAGCAGTTAAGAATATGCTTTTAGAGTTAAGCAAATATTAGGTTGAGGCCTGATTTTGCCCCTAATAATGTAACTTCAGACAACTTACCTGACTTTTTTAATCTGGAGGCTCCTATTTGGAAAACGTGGATAAATATGCTTCCTACAATATCACATTGTGGTGGGAGTTAAACTAGATTCATACAAGTCTCTTTCTTCAGTAGCTGACAAGCAATACATGCTCAATACATTTATTTAATAACATATACACACTGAACACTGAATGTACACAAAACACACCAACTAGAGAATGGAAGGTCTAAGGTGGGGACAATTGAAATAAAAAATTATTTCAAGATTGACGATGAAATGGTCCAGAGAGAAGTAGTAACTAAAAGGGAGGTGTCCGTGCAGGGCCTTATTTTTTAAGACGGGGAAAATGAAGCAACTTTTTATGCTGATGGAATGATTAAATAAAGAGGGAGAAATTGTAAATGTAGGACAGAAGAGAGATAATCAAAAGAGAAGTTCTTGCTACGAAAAGAAGGAATTTGTCTTTGGTAGGCACAGACACAGCCCCCATGCTCACCTATACTTTATAAAGGGAGAAGAGAAGAAAAGCATGAGTGAAGACAGGCATAAATTGTGTTCACTTGTTGGTGGGTGACAGAATGCCAAGAAAACTGAGAATGTTTCCTCAATGAAGAGTGAGGTGAGGTCATCAACTAACAGTCAGGATAATCAGAGGTAGGAGTTTTTCTTTTTTTTTTTTGAGACTAAGTCTCACTCTATCTCCCAGACTGGAGTGCAGTGGAGAGATTTTGGCTCACTGAAATTTCCACTTCCCGGGTTCAAGCGATTCTCCGGCCTCAGCCTCCTGAGTAACTGGGAATACAGGCACCCACGCCCAGCTAATATTTATATTTTTAGTAAACATGGGGTTTCACCATGTTGGCCATGCTGGTCTTGAACTTCTGATATTAAGGGATCCACTTTCCTCAGCCTCCCAAAGTGCTGGGATTGCAGGCATGAGCCACCCTGCCCAGTGAGATAGGAGTTTTAAGGAGAAAGAAAAGAAATGAAGTAATCATTCAGAGAAGAACAGCCCAGATCACTAAAATACAGAGAAGGCCTGAGCAGCGCCCAGCACCTGGCTGAATTTTGTGATTGTGTACTTAAGTGGCAGCCATTCAAACCGCTTGTGAAATTTTCCCCAGGAAAATCTCCTTAAAGGGATAGCAAGCTGGAAAAAGGGCTCCTGGTTGGTTTCCTGGAACCCTGACTCTACTACTTGACTGAGAGAAAGGGAGAGAGGAGAGAAGGAAACAGTGATATTTGCAAGGAGGTGATTATAATTGAAGGCCATGAAATACAAGATAAGATAAAACAAGAAGAGGTGATGGATCCACAGTGGCAAGACCACTGAATCAGAGGTGTTAGGGATGCTGGAAAAAAATTATAGTGCTGGAGGTTGCTGAGCAAATTCAACTGGAAAAACACGATTTGTGTTTGGAGAGCAAGGTTTTTGAATCTGAGATTTAGGAGTGGAGTAGGACCTGCTGATATTGAGGTTTAGGATGTGACCCTGGGATTAGGCAACTGTGACAAATTGGAGTAAAAGATTAACTGGTGATTATGAGATGAGATCAAGAAACCAAGAACCTTTGGAGCTAGATGGGTTCATTCTCACGGATATAAAAATTGCCAGGAATACTAAGTAACACTTAAAAGGTGTTTATTATGCATCAATGTTCTAAGTTTTACCTATACTCTTTGATTCCAAGCATCTCCTAGTATCTAGGAATACTAGGAGTCTGCTACTCCTAGTATCATCTCCACTTTACAGCAAAGACAGTTTAAATGACTTTCCCAAAGCAAAACAATTAGCAATGACAGAGCTGGGCTCAAACAGAGGCTCCAGAACCTGTTCTTGTATTGACCACACTGAATTTTCTAGAATTATAACAATAAGGATGTGGAAAGTAAAATTATAATCTAGGTTCCAAAATTTTTAGTGAATTAGGGGGCAAGATCAGGACATCTGTAGGGAAAAACAAAAACAAAAACAAAAAACAGGGAGAGGGTGAAGAGTCAGTCGGGAAATTTTATAAGAGCCTGGGAGGGATGATGGTAAAAAGAAGAGTGACCACAATTCTGCCACTGAAGAATCTGAAAATGAGAAAAAAAATCTATTTTTAAGAGAATGCAGAGGGGACAGTGTCCTCAGGATCCACTTCGTTTCTACAAATTCTGACTTAATTGGGTGGATGGGAACTATAGGATATTAGCATATTTTTCAGTCTCTCCCTATGAGCTTAATGTGCAGCCTCATTTGAGAATAACTGAATAAAGTGAAAGAAAGAAGACAGTTTTCTGAAAAATAAAAGAGAATTTTCTGGTAACAAAGTGAGAATTCTAGTAGGATAAGTAGAAATGTTTGAGAAATGAGGAAGGGCAGTCATTAATGTTACCGGTGCCATTGGTATGTGTATCTTTGAATAACTTCCTTTTCACTGCTTGATTTTGCTTTTGCTTGACAACAATGGTTCAGTCTGATTGCATTATTCTTTTATTGAAGCATCTAAAACTATATTTGATAGGAAAGAAATGGGATGTAAATATGTTTTAAAGTAATAAGAAAATTAAGAAATACAGCTTATTATTAACTGGAGTCAAGAGGGTGAGTTTTAATCTATTTAGGCAGTGGCTTGGTGGCTTGGGCTGAGTTTATAATGTCAGCTGCTGGCACCTTTCTTTAAATTTTCCTTTCTCAGATACTTATTGCCCCATATAACTACAAAAAAAAAACTTTACTTCAACCAAGCTTTATAGAAAAAAAATAAATAATAAAAAGAAGTAAGGGAAGGAAGGAAGGAAGGAAGGAAGGAAGGCAGGCAGGCAGGCAGGCAGGTGGGCGGGCAGGCAGGCAGGCAGGCAAAGTGAAAAGACAGTAATCAAAAGAAGAAATTGACCAAATCCTTACATGGCAAAACCAAATGGAATGAATTGAATGGCAGTTACAAGCACAGAAGAAGGATAGTCCAAGATTATTCACTGGCATAATAGGAAAAAATAAGAAATGAAATCAAGCTATTTTCCAAAACGTGACTGCGTGAAGATACAATCAAAGGATATCATTTTATATGTAGTATCTGAACAACTGATAATCCTTAAAAGAAGCAGTTGGAATTAGAATCCTTTTCAAAAAGCTATTAAGAAATACTTTTATGGTCTCTATTACAAATGCCAGTTCATACACTTACTTTTGACTATTTTTGAGGAATTAATTCTATTGTAAGAATATGGAAATTATAATATCTTGGAAATAGTTACTTGCATCAGATACCTGAGTTTGTTTGCAAAATATAAATTCCACATCTGGGTTCAAAAACTCAGTTGCACAAAAATAGCATGATTTGTCTTTTAAGTAGTGTGTCAGCTGGATGACTATATAAATATGCAAAGGAGACTTGGACACATGACAGATGACCTAAAGGAAGGAGAAGTATAATCTTGCCTATATGTGGGTTCTCCCAATCATGCTTGTAGAAGAGGGTTCTATTCAGAACTTTGAGGGTAATTGACGAGCTTGAGTACACAGAAGATCACCACTGTAAATTTTTTCTTGGTTAGAAGATGAGTTAAAGAAATATAATAATAATCTTCAAAAAGTTGGCTGTCTGTCATGTGCCATCCTAAAAATCGTTAACAATTATTTGGAGAAGGGCAACTTTTAACTGTTTGAAAGAACGTTCAAATAACTGGAACTTTCCAAAGATAAAATGGACCATTATACTAGATAATGCATTCCCTTTAACATGAAATACTTATCTCAATTGTAGGTAATCACTTAGACCCACAGACAAAGAGATCTGGGTATCAGTTGAAGAGAAAAAAAAATAACAGCTGATAATTGCTGAGTACTTACTAAACGCCAGGCACTGCTATCTGTACCGTTTCACCTATCCCGATAATTATCCTTTGAGGTTGATGATATTCTTCATATCTTACAGATACAAACCATAAAGCCCAGAAAATTGCTAGTAAATGACAGACAGGATTGAACTCCAAACTTTTAATAACTATCCTATACTGCTTAAGAAAGTTGCAATGGGAGACTTCCAAGGTCACGTTAAACTGTAATGACCATTGATTTTGCAAGTTACACTTTAGTGGTTTAGAGTAGTGGTCTGGAATTAGACTATGGTTTAAATCTGGAATGAGTTTACAATGTCATGTGCCAACACCTTTCTTTTGAGTTTTCCTCTCTCAGAGGCTAACAAGAAAAACTGATTTTACTTCGATCAAGATTTATAGAAAAAAATGTAGGAAGAAAAGAAAGAGGAAAAGAGGAAAGACAGTAATCAAAAGAAGAAATTGAGCAAATCCTTACATGGGAAGAACAAATGGAATGAATTGGATGGCAAGTACAAACATAAGAAGAAGGACAGTTCAAGATTATTCATGATTATTCATAATTCCTAGTTTTTAATAACCAACCTGGAGTGATGTACTTGAACTCTCTGAAGTTTATTTTCTTCAACTGTAAACTTGAGGTCATAAAGTTTCATTCACAGTATTGTAAGAATTAAATAAGATAATGCATACAGCTTTTAAGCACAATGCCTAACACTAATTATAACCTTGACAAATAATAGCTATTTTTAAGTGTTCTAAAACATAAGTTATTGTTAGAATGGTATTTTGCACTACATGTTGCAATCCCAAATTCTCGCATTCGAGTATATTTTTTTAAATGTACTGGGTTTAGACCAGATTTATATCCTGTGTGTGTGAGAATAACCACTTGATTTTATCCTTCATTGAGGATTTTATCCTTCACAGTAACTTTTTCTTCAGTAAGATACCAACTTAAAACAAGTGACAATATTGAAAAAAATATAGTATGTATAAAAGTATTTATTATCAAGAAGGAATGATGACAAATAGTCAAAGAACAGGTAGTTCACAGAAAAAGAGACACAAATGGTGAATAGATAGGGAATCATGCTTGAACACATTTTTCTTTCTTTCCCAACCCACTGAAAAATTATCATCATCATCATCATTGTAACATCTAACTCACTGTCTTATTTATCCTTGGCCTCATCTCTTCCTGCAATTGCCACTGAGTTTCCCTTTTCCCATTAGAGCAAACTCCTCAAAAGATTTATTCATACTCACTGTTTCACTCCTTAACCTCTCTCTTGCTTTTGAATCAATTCAAATGCAGTATTCTCTTGTCTTTTTCTCAGTGTAAAAGAAAAAGTATGTTTCTCCCAGAGTTGCTGACTACCATTTTGAAATCGTGGATACAGCTGATTCTATAGAAATCTGAGAAGGCCGGGCGTGGTGGCTCAAGCCTGTAATCCCAGCACTTTGGGAGGCCGAGGCAGGTGGATCACGAGGTCGAGAGATCGAGACCAACCTGGTCAACATGGTGAAACCCCGTCTCTACTAAAAATACAAAAAATTAGCTGGGCATGGTGGCGCGTGCCTGTAATCCCAGCTACTCAGGAGGCTGAGGCAGGAGAATTGCCTGAACCCAGGAGGCGGAGGTTGCGGTGAGCCGAGATGGCGCCATTGCACTCCAGCCTGGGTAACAAGAGCGAAACTCCGTCTCAAAAAAAAAAAAAAAAAAAAGAAATCTGAGAAGGAAAGTAAGAGGAAAACTAAGTGCTTAATAACATCATAAAGAATTCAGTCTGACTAACTTTGAAGCCCACCCACTTCTAGACATTTCTGTGATCATTTAACCAGTTTGAATTCGTTTTTCTGTTTCCAAGAACAAACATGGATGACTAAGTCACCCCCTCTGACAGGGTCTGTGGATGAAAATAAATTCCTGTAGAGGAAGACAACATCTGGCAGCTTCTAAGGAGAAAATTTCTAGAGACAAATGTATTTTGGCATCCCATAATACCAGTTAGTATTCAGTCCACATAATTCCTTCAGGTTTGTACTTAAAGAGCACAGGGTAATTCCCGTATGAGCCAAGACAACTCAGTGAGAGATTCAACCAAGATCGGAAAAGGTTGTGAAAAGTTGAGTAATAGGCTTCCAAAAACACCAGCAAATGTTTTGAATTAAAATATTTGATTTCTTTGCTCTAAAATTCAGACTAAAGCAATTTTAAGTCCAAGTTGTTAATTTATAATTGATGTGTCAAGAAGTCCTTGCCTTTGCCATTTTCTTCTGGTTAATCTAGCCAGTATTTATCCATGACCTGTGAGAGGTGCTTGAGACACAATTATGAATTGTCCTTATGCATTATTATACAATATAATAGAAAGACAAACACAACAAATATGACTTCTATTTATTTTCAGTGAGGTGAATTAATTTTGGGAGATTGATTTGCAAAACCCTAATTAAAGTTCTTTAACCTTCTTCAGAAGCAAATACTGTAAGCCAACGGTTTAATTAAGATGGTTGGCTTCTTTAAGTTACTTATCAATTATTCTTCTCTTGGCTCTTGTTGACCTGGAGATCCAAAGGGAGAGAGATGGAGGTGAGGGAATGGTGATATAAGTCAGCCTCTATGGGGACCAAACAGAGCTGAAGAAACAGGGGAGAAGGAGCAAAAACAGAGCCTGGTGAATCTGCAGAGTCAGAGCAAGCTATGAGACTACTCCACCTCAGGTGTTTTAAACAAACTTGTATTCAGAACATGGAAAGCAATCAGCAGAAGCCTAGATAATAAATTCTGTCAGAAACCTTGCCAGAGTGCCCATCCTAGGCCATGACCTTGCCTGTGGGTTGACTGAAGCCATTTTCTCTGCATGCTGCTCCCTCTGTTGTGATAAACAATTTTTACTTAGCATTTATATATAATTTTTCTTTAGGCACTCCTTCTACACAAATGATGCTTTACATTTCTCAAGTAATGCTTATATATTTGTACATTTATATAACTGTACCTTTTAGAAATGTAATTATATAATTGTACATTATATAACTGTACCTTTTAGAAATGTGAGTTATTGTTCTAGTTTGTAGTCATCACTCATGAACATCCATTCTCACATAAAAACATATGTTCACGGTAGTTCTGAAGTGAAAAAAAATCACTACAATGTGACAGGTACTGAAAGGAGGGGTATTTGAACAGCAGAGACTTGCTTTCAGAGAAAGACACATCAAACTCTGTTTTGGATTTTTTAAAAACATTTCTAAGCGCTGAAAATTTTCTTAGCATGTCTTACAATGATGATTAAGTTGCTTGAATTGAATTTGGTTCTTTCTTAGTAACTGAATGCTCTCATTTGCCATAATCTGTAAATTCTTAAAGCCTATACTAAACCTTTGTGCCCAACACAGAATAAAACAAATGACCAAAGCACATAAGGTTATCAATACATTTGAGTATATTTATGTTTGACAGAGTCTGACATCCTGACTTTATGTTTACAGATACTGATGTTTATGTTAACATAATGTATACACAGTAAGTGTGTGTGTATTTGGAGAGGGCTTCATTACATCTTTTATTGTACCAAAGAAGGTTAATTATGTGGAAAAGACAACTTAATATCTCTTATTTTCTACCATTTCAAGGAATAAAATTATTATCATTACGTTCACTATTGTCTTCAAAAAAACACTGGTGGCCACTCTACTGGTTCTTGATCTGTGAATTTTTAAAAATCAAACACCACCAAAAAGCAAAAGTTACATTCCTTACATTAAGGAAGGGCTCTTCTAAGACAGAAGCTCTTAAAATACATCTATTGTGTACAGAAAAGAATAACCACACAGTCTTTGAAATACCAAAGGAGTGATAGAGGTGATAAAGGAGACCATGTCAGAAGAGGAAGAAGGTCATCTGAATTGGATATGCGTGTGTAGTTTTGAGAAAGAATCTTAGAGGGGTAAGAATCTTAAAGTGGCCTTTAGAGGATTCATAGACTTTAGATTATGGAAATATGAGGTGTGGGGAAAAAAGAAGGAAGAAGAAAAGAAAGAAGAAAGAAAGAAAAAAGAAGAAGAAAGAGAGAGAGAGAGAAAGAAAGAAGACAGAAAGAAAGAGAGAAAGAGAAAGAGAAAAGAGGAAAAGAAAGAAAGAAAGAGAGAAAGGGAGGGAAGGAGGGAAGGAGGGAAGTGAAGACTAGAGCTTTACACTTCCAGTTGGGATATAGAAGGAAATGGAGACTAATTTTCCAAGGAAGTAAATCAGCAGCTGAACAACAACACAAAAATCTTACTTTTCTTTAATGCCATCAAACATCTGTAGACATAAAGAAATTCAAAAGAACCTTACCTCAGAAAGACAAGCCTTTTCTAAATAAGTAAAAAATACAGGACACATTCAAAGCCAGGGGTCAGTTGTGAAAAGTTGGGGCCAGGTGGGCTGATGAGCAAAGTTGTCAGAAAAGAACAGTCTGTGCTTAGACTAGAAGAAAGAAACCAGACATTCTAATAAATTCATGGGATGCCTTGGCAGAGTGGATCTGCAGGAGCCCCAAAGGCAAAAAGAATCTTCTCAGTCAAGTCACTTACAGGGGAATTTAGATAATTAAGCAGAGGCTAGGAGTGGAGGGAGAAAGATTTGACAGCCTCATGGTCCCAGGGTTGTCAGAATCTCAGTGTCCTGATATCTTACTGGGATCCCACCATCACACAGCTTCATAGACCTCTGGGCCTCAAGGAAATGGTAAATATACACTATTTTCTTTATTTTACTAAATTACTAAGAGTCAACAGTTATTAAAAAGATTGATTAAAGAAAAAAATCATAAAGTATTCTGGGGCTTATAATAGGCATAGGTAAATGGTATGATAAAAATAGCACAAAACGTGGGAGAAAATGTAAATGAAATTATACTATTATAAGATCATCTCATTGGACAGAGAATAGTATTAAGCTAAGTCAAGAAAGAGTGTGATAAATTGAAATGTACACTACATTGCAGTCTCTAGAGCAACCACTAAAGTAATAATGCAAAGAGGTATGGTACATATATACCATGGAATACTATGTAGCCATGAAAAAGGATAAGTTTATGTACTTTGTGGGGACATGGATGAAGCTGAAAACCATCATTCTCAGCAAACTAACAAAAGAACAGAAAACCAAACACCAAATGTTCTCAGTAATAAGTGGGAGTTGAACAATGAGAACACATGAACACAGGAAGGGGAACATCACACACCGGGACTTGTCGAGGGGTGTGGGACTAGGGGAGGGCTATTATTAGGATAAATACCTCATTTAGATGATGGGTTGATGAGTGCAGCAAACCACCATGCTACGTGTATACCTATGTAACAAATCTGCACATTCTGCACATGTATTTCAGAACTTAAAGTATAATAATAATAATGAGGGTAATAGATGAGATAGAAGGGAATAAGGAAAATTATCGTATAGATCCCCAAATAAAACAAGAGGAAAAATAGAACAAAGAACCCAGTAGCAAAATATTGGACTTACATACAAATAAATAAGTAAATCAAATGTAGGGTGAAACATACTTCATGTAAAAAATTGAGCATTTTCAGAATAAATTTTTTTAAGACTCTAAGATAGATCCTTTATAAGAGATGCACTTAAATAACACATAGACTGAAAACTTTTTAATGAGAAAAAAAATATACCATGGAGCCTGTAACCCAGCACTTTGAGAGGCTGAGGCAGCCGGATCACCTGAGGTCAGGAGTTTGAGACCAGCTTGGCCAACATGGTGATACCCAATCTTTACTAAACATATAAAATTAGCCAGGTGTGTTGGTGGGTGCCTATAACCTCAGTTACTCAGGAGGCTGAGGCAGGAGAATCATTTAAACTTGGAAGGTGGGGGCTGCAGTGAGCCAAGACTGTGCCACGGTACTCCAGCCTGGGTGACAGAGTATGTTGGCCAGGCTGACCTTGAACTCCTGACATCAGGTTATCCGCCTGCCTTGGCCTCCCAGAGTGCTGGGACTGTAGGCATAAGCTACCTTGTCTGGTCTCTTAACAAATTTTAAGTACACACTACATTAATATGATGTATTATGGATAGCCACATGCTGTACATTAGGTCCCCAGAACTTATTTATCTTTATACTGTTTGTACCCTTTTACTAATATCTCCCTTTTCACTATTTTCCAGCTCCAATCACCTTTCTGCTGTTATTATGAATTTAACTTTTTTTAGATTCCTCACATAAACAAGATCATGCAGTATTTGTTGTTCTGTGTCTGGCATATTTCACATTATGATGTTCTCCAGATTCATCTGGGCTGTCGCAATGGAAGAATTTTTTCCTTTTTAATGCTGAGTAATATTCTACTCTGTGGGTGTGTGTGTGTGTGTGTGTGTGTGTGTGTGTGTGTATTATTTATGTCGCATGTGTTTGTATTTTTCTGCTGATACCAAATTACTCCTTGGTATCAGCAGAAGATTGGTTCTAGGACTCCCTGATAATACCAAAATCCACTAATACACAAGTCCTTTACATAAAATGATGTGGGTATTTGCATATTGTCTCATATACTTTACATCATCTCTACATTACTCCTAATACCTAATACAATGTAAATGCTGTGTTAATAATTGTCCTATTGCATTTTTATTTGTATTATTTGTACTGCTGTATTGTTATTTTATTAATTTGATCTGGGGTTGATTAAATTTGTGGATGCAGAACCTGAGGATACTATGAATTAATTGTGTATACTTATTATGTATTGTTACCTATTCATCTGAGCAATGACAGTTAGGTTGTTTCCATATCTTACCTATTGTAAATTATGTGAATATGGGAGTGTGGAACCCTATTTGAAGTAGTCATTTTATGTCCTTTGGATATACACCCAGAAGTAGAATTGCTGGATCATATGGTCATTCCACTTTTAATATTTTGAGGAACAAATTTTGTTTATGGTGAGGGTTCTCTGATGTCAAGTTTCTTGCTGTGTCCTCACACAAAATTTTCTCCAGCATGGTGCGTATGGGGGATGAGGGGGAAATTAAAGAGCTCTCTAGTTTCTCTTCTTATAATCCTATGGGGTCAGGGCTCACCCTTCTGATCTCATTTAACTTAGGGGTGCCTTCTCCATAGTCACACTAGGGATTAGGGCTTCAATGTGTAAACTTTGGTGAGGACACAAATATTCAGTTCAAATAATAACACACTCTCTATGTTAAAATATAAGATATAAAATTAAAATATACATACACACACATATATAAAGTGTATGACTACTTTCAAATATTTAAAAGAGAATAAAATACCAATATCACATAATATATTTCATAGAATAGGAAAGAAAGAAAACGTACTAACTTGGTATGTGAGTTTAGCATAACCCAACTCCAGAATATTAAGAAATAAAATATAGCAATATATAAAAATGATAATATATTACATGCAAACATGATTTATTCCAGGAATGCAAGATTGGTTCAACATTCATAAGGTAAATTCACCCATTTATTTTATAATATCTTCCATCAGGTACCCTAAATTATCTTTCTCAAGTTCAAAGTTCCACAAGTCTCTAGGGCAGGGGCAAAGTGCCACCAGTCTGTTTGGTAAAACATAACAAGAGTCACCTTTCCTCCACTTTCCAACAAGTTCCTTGTCTCATCCGAAACCACCTCATCCTGGACCTTATTGTTCATATTACTATCAGCATTTTTGCCAAAGCCATTCAACAAGTCTCTAGGAAGTTCCAAACTTTCCCATATTTTCCTGTTTTCTTCTGAGCCCTGCAAACTCTTTCAATCTTTGCCTTTTACCCAGTTCCAAACTCACTTCCACATTTTGGGGTATCTTTTCTATAACATCCCACTCTACTGGTACCAATTTACTGTATTAGCTGTTTTTCACACTGCTGACAAAAACATACCTGAGACTGGGAAATTTACAAAAGAAAGAGGTTTCACTGGACTTGCAGTTCCATGTGGCTGGGGAAGCCTCACAATCATGGCAGAAGGCAAGGAGGAGAAAATCATGTTTTACATGAATGGCAGCAGCAAAAGAGAGAGAGATTGTGCAGGGGAATTCCTCTTTTTAAAACCATCATATCTCATGAGACTTATTCACTATCATAAGAATAGCAAGGGAAAGACTTGCCCCCATAATTCAATGACCTCCCACCAGGTCCCTCCCACAGATGGGAATTCAAAATGAGATTTGGGTGGGGACACAGCCAAACCATATTGGTACTATTTAGTGATTTCATGAGTTGTTACAATAACTAAAAAATGTTATCTAATTTAAAGTACATTTTGATGATATAAAAATGAAAGGAATGAAAGTTAAAAATATCTAGTCAACACAGCTATTAGAAGGACCAAAGTCTAAAACACCTATAACACCAAATGCTAGTGAGGATGTAGAGCAACAGAAACCCTCATTTATTGCTGGTAGGAATGCAAAATTGTGCTGCTCCTTTGGAAGACACTTTTATAGTTGTCTTCAAAATTAAACATACTGTTACTGTATGATTTAGCAGTTGTAATCCTTGACATTTATCAAATGGATTGAAAACTTATGTAGACAAAAAACTTGCACATAGATATTTATAACATCTTTATTCATAATTGCCAAGCAACCAAGTTGTCCTTCAGGAGGTGAATGGATAAATATATCATGACACATTTAAACAATGGAGTACTATTCAGTGCTCAAAATAAATGAACTCTCAAGGCATGTAAAGACATGGAGGAAACCTAAGTGCATATTACTAAGTGACAAAAGCCAATGTGAAAAAGGTACAGACTGTATCATTCCAAGTATATGAAATTCTGGAAAAAGCAAAACTATGGAGACAGTAGGTGGATCAGTGGTTGCTAGAGGCTGGGAGGAGAATGGGATGAGTAATCATAGCATGGAGGATTTTTAAAGCAATAAAATTATTCAGTATGATACTACCCTTATGGATGCATGTCACTATACATTTGTCGAAGCCCATAGGATATATCTCACCAAGAATGAAACCTAATTTCAACTACGGACTTTGGGTAATAGTGATGGGTTAATGCAAGTTCATGAATTGAAACAAATATACTAACTGTATTACTTAGGGTTCTCTAGATAGAGAGAACTAATAATAGAACTTTATCTAACTATCTATCTATCTATCATCTATACTTACGAGAGTTATTAAGTAGTATTAACTCACATGATCACAAGATCCCGCAATAGGCCATCTGCAAGCTGAGGAGCAAGGAAACCAGTATTCTCTAATTAACTCTATGTATTGTTTTTGGGGGAGAGGGTAGTTTCCTTAGGATTCCTTATGTAAAAATTTCTACAGAGAAATTTAAAAAAATAATTTAGTTTTTCTTTTCAATGTGGTGAAAAATGTTTTTACATTATTGAATGTTTAACAAATATTTTTAAACTTTCCAACTTTCATGATTAGCAATTTCATATTAAGGTTTAGAATTATTGTCAAACTTGGGGAAACTTTTCTTATCTCTTTTCATTTTTGAGCTATGAGATTTCAGAGAATTTCAGTTTTTCTGGAGGAGGGATATATTCTTTGACATCACTCATTAGCAAGGAGTTTGCCTCCAAGGAAAGTGAAGCATCATTTATAGCTTTTTCAATGTGAATGTTTGATGTCAAATCACCAAATATAAATTTTTTTCCAATGGATTGATGTGGTTTGCAAATTTTGGTTATTTATAAGAGCATATTTGGAGCTATTCCTACACTGGGATTGCTAGCAATAAATTAACCAGGCATAGACGTAACAGTGAACCATATGACTTTATCCTATAAAGCCAGACTAAACCAGACTAAATGAATTCCCAAGGAAACTTCTACGACATCTTCAAAATGTCGAGGCTACTCCAGTGTGTCATTTACATAAGGAAAAATATGAAAAGGGCACAATCAAGAAGAAAGCAAGAAAAGTCTTAACTCATTACATTTAACGTATCTTTTGCAAATTTTGCAACATCAGACGCAAACGCATTGCTTGGGCCCCTCGCTGGGCTTTCCAAAGCTTTAACAAGTGAGAGGTTCTAAGGCTTAAGCTTTATCAGTTTCCCATGAATTAGCCTCTGATTTTTGCCTACGTCTTTGTGTTCATCTACATTGTCATCTATATACATACTAAAAAAAAATCTATATTTTCATCCATATTTATGTTCCATAAATCGTCTCCTAACCAGCACAGTGCCCTATGCCTAAAATAGTTTCTGACTTATGGTAAGCACAAGATAGGAGCTTTTAGAATTAGTTGGATTGGACTGAATTTAATTGACAACGTGTAAAAAATTTAATTGGGTTGGTTCTTATCATTTTTATGCCTTATGGCAAAATGAGAAGAATGCAGCATGCTTTAGCATTGCTTACTATATTTTTTAAAAGTTATGAAATGTTACTTTACCTCCTTGAGATTCTGTTTTCTAACCTGCAAAATGGGGGAAATAATACTATGCAAGAGTCTGCCAATTATCTCCCAATATTCATTCTTGCCTTCTACTACAGAAAGAGAAACCCTGGTTTTAGCTGGGCATGTGGCTGCCCAGAATAAAAGTTACAATGCCCAGACTCTCTTGCCATTAATTCAGACGAATGAGATGTAAATTGTCATGTAGTGATTTCCCAAACTTTCTGAAAAGAAAGATGACAGACATCTTGCCTCTTCATCTTTTCCTCTATCTTGATGCTTAGAATGTGCATGAGATGCTAGAGCTCTACACGCCATCTTGGATTAGGAGGCAGAGGACCACAGCCTAGGAGGAGTGGAATAAACAGATGAAAGGTTCCTAATCTGGCAAGACTTTGAGGAGCAAAGCCACCATGTCAATTCTGGGCTGCCTACTTCTACATATTAAATAAATTGCTATTATTTTGAGCTTCTGCTACTTGTGCTGAATTTAATGCAAATGGCTGCACTGCAGGTTCTGGGAAGGCTCTATATGCAAGGGATCTATCACAGTACCTGGCAAAGCATCACTGTCTATTATAGCAGCTGTTCAGCATTCTTTTATCTGGATATTTTTGTTTGCCCCATGAAGCAGCTCCCAGAAGTCTTATTACATTCCTAGTGCTAGCTAGTAAATAGTTTCATTCCTTAAGTTTCTAAAAATAAGCTTTCTCAATGTCACCTATGTATTAAATTCTGCAGCCTTATCTCCTTTGCAAACTCTTACGAGAAGAATCTATCAGGATGGGATTCATATTTTCCTGCTGTGTAGACTTTTAAAAATGTACTCGTGTGTAATTTTTCCCAGCATATAATTTTTATCCTGTTTTCTATTTTTTAATCTTGCTGTTGTCAACTCTAACTTGGAAAACACCTTTAAACAGATATTTGGAGCAAAACAAAACAAAAAAGAAGGATTGTGCTTAAAAATATTATGGTATCTGTTTACACAGTTCACAAGGTGACCAAATATTTATTCTTTTAATAGAGGCCTATGGAGCTGGATTGCTGAAAAATTATACCTGAATCTCCATAAAACTGAACTACTAGGGAAAATGGCATTATTCTTTTTCCCCAAAAAGTGACCTTTATTCATACTGTTATTTTATAATGGAAGAAATTATACACATTTTCATTTCCACCTTTCCAAATCCCCAGTTTTTATGAAAATTTTCCTTAGCCCATGCGACAGATGATTTATTTCCTTTTGGACATCTTGCTTGGCTTCATTATCTTGCCACCTTCTTTGGATCTTGACTTATAGCTCTTTCTCACTAAAGATGCAAAATGCAGATAGAGTCTAAGGCAGAAGAGTGATTTTTCCAGAAGCAAAGGAATTGTAAGGAAACTGAGTTCCCAGCCTTTCGGGAGTTTGCTCCTTCTTCAATTACAGCCCTGCCTCTTCCCTCCTAGGGAGTCCTGCACGATAGACTTGTTAGGGAGCACACACGGTAGCATCAGCTCAGGAAGGGCCCCAAAATTAATCTCCCTGGGTACATTAGGAAACACTTCGCTGACATCTGCTGTCCCTGTCAGCCCTAATAAAGAGATTTTTACCTGTATTTGCCTATTCAACACTTCAGCCCCTCAGCCAATTTTGGAAATTATTTTTGATTTATGGCTCTCTCTCTCAGGCGGGTGTCACCCTGCCTGTCAATTATGCCTTAAAGCAAATGCTAAGTGAATGCTGGCTAGTAAAATTAATAAGGGAAACCTTTACTCAAAAACCCAGAAAGAGGCTTGTAAAGGGGATCATTCAACCAGGCAGTAACTCAGTGGCTGCCTGTGATATTTATAAGCGAGACAAAGATATGTGGAGAGTTCAGTCACACACAGAAAGGAGCAGCACTTTTCTCCCCCAGTATTTAAGGCCTACCCACTCTGAAGAACACAAAGACGATCATAATGAAAGTCCATTGGTTCCAGTCTCCTCAGATGGGACCTGAGAACGTTTTCTTCCAGTTTGTAAATATACACTGTTCAATTTCACTAAAAATCTAAGAAACAGAAACCATATAGTTCTTATTATTTTAAAGCTTTCCAACATAAATAAGTGTCCCTTGTTGTATACAGTTTTTACATATTTGATACTAGACAAATTACTGCTAGTAAGTACATGGATGAATTAATTAATTAATTAATTAAGCAAGTCCACATAATCTTGGGGGACCCTTATTTTGGCTATGTTTACAGCAACCTGGCCCACTTACCTCGTCCCTCTGTACCCTTCAGCCTCCTGCCATTCTCTGTGATCCTTACTTTTCTACTCCAGGTCCTTTGAACATTGTTCAGCTTCTACCAGGAATGTTCTCTCCTGGCCTCTTTCCCTGAAGAGCTCAAACTCATCCTTCAGGCCTCAGTTCTAATTGTGCTCACCCAGAGAAATCTTCATAACCTATATGAGTTGTTGTTTTTAATCTCCCTTTCCTTTTGCCTCAAGGCACTTATCACATTGAGTCATTGTGCATTCATTCGTGAGGTTATTGGCTCAGTACTTGCTGCCAAAACTAAAGTTTAAGCAAGAGGACAGACTCTCGGGTTCTTGTTTAGTTCTATCTGCACCTCCAGAATACAGCACAGTTCTGGCACATAATAGACTCTCAAAAGATACCTGTTAAATAAATGTGTGATGAATAAAGGATGACTCTTTTAGCAATTTAGGTTATTACATTCCTCATCCTAAGCTGAGTGCACAATGCTCTCCAATACATTAAATTTCTCTCTCTCTCTCTCTCCCCCACCCATGAGAATAGTTGAGAATACTCTCAACAGATTATTTGAATACTCCCTAGGGGTCAAGAAAAGAAAGAACAAAAAGAGAGAGATTTTAGTACATTGCTTTCGCCTGGAAGGCAAGAAAGAAAAATAAAACTTTATTAATTCATTCATTGTATACTCATTTTAGTTACTGACCACCTACTATGTACAAAACATTGTTATAGATACTGGTGATAACAGAAAACAAAATGAAATTTGTCTCTTCCCAGGTGGAGGTTATTAATGAGTGCTGCTGAGTGTAAATTTTGAATTAATTCATTTCCTCAGGACCTATGGTTTTCTCTTGGTCCTCCCAGTTACATTTTTAGGTTGGAAATGCATCCCCTAAAATTGAGAAAACTGTGCTCTTGGGCAGGCCAGACTGAAACTAAGACAATGATAATCATGTAGATGAATCAAGCATCGGTGGTGCTGGAGGGGAGTGGAAAGATCATTTTCTTTCACCGCCTCACAGGAGAATTGAGGTCCTTGTTCCCTAATGCTGTTTCATCCACATGAGCTGCAAAGAAACTTCAGCTTATTAAGAGCAATGATTGATAAGCATCTTGACCATTGCTTATAATGTCATGGAGAATATACCATGTTACAATTTCTAGTTTTTCCTGTTAAATCATTGTAATGATTTCTCAGAGTGAATAAATACATCTGTAATGTATATGATTATTTGCAGAATCAATTTCAAACATGTAATCCTTATAAGTTCTAATCAGAAGCATTTAGGATTAAACTTGTGAGTCCTTTTTTATGATCTCGTAAGACCTAGAACTCCCTTGCTGACCTTTGTTATAGAGAGAAAAAAAGTCATGGGATTTGGCGTTGGACAGTTCTGGCATCAAATCCAGATTCCACTATTTTATATTTCAAGACTCAGGGATAATTCCACCTGACAGAGCGATGGGAGGGACACAGTACTGGTTAAGAGCATAGATTTTGGAACCAGATTTCTGGGTTCTAGGCTTGTTCTACCACTTTTTGTTATCATTTAAGTTGCTCAACAACTCTGAGTTCCAACTTCCTCATCTGACAAAGGTAGTGATAATGATGTCTTCTCACAAGGGCATTAACGCTGATGATATTTTAAAGCACTTAGAACACAGACTGGAAAGTGGTGACTATTCAATAAATGGTAGCTATGTAACTACTAGTCAGGGATCTCGATTTCAAGTAATGGAAACTAATGTTAGTTAACTCTAGTGGAAAGGAGCTTGTTGAAAAGGCATTTATTTGTCACAGATTAAAGGGGAAGGCTGTCAAACCTGAGCTCAGAAAGTGACAAAAGGAGCCAAGGCACAGCCAAGCCACTGCCAGGGAAAGGGTCCCCTAAAGATCACCTCTACCTGTGGCATCCTCAGAATACAGGAGTTATGCCTTGGGGCTCAGTGGCAGCTTCCCCTGGTCATCTCTAACCATGTCAGTAAGCTGCCTGTCCTAAGACGGTTGGCATTTCCAGGCAGGAGTGTCTTTCTGGATGGGCTTCAGCCACATGGCACATGCCAGGTGACAGGGACTGACAGCCAAGTTTTATGAGCCACTCTCCCCCTCCTCCACAGTGCTGGTATTACCATTCTTCTATTTGAAGATGAGAAAGCTGAGGCATAGAGAGATGATGTAGCTTATTCAGATATCAAATGGCAGAGCAGCCCATCAAGAATTCAAATGCAGGACTAAGAACTCCAATACCATATTCTTTGCACTGCACTGTGCCCCCACAGCTGGGATCTATGCCTTACATTTTATATTTGCCATGAGGCTAAGCATCCTCATTCAATGTAAGCAAATTAAATTGTGGCCTATTCAACTTTCTCACCTGGCCATCCCCCAACACAAATTAATCTGGATTTATACAGTTTTGCCTGTGGTCGATGCATTTTTGAGGGGAAAGAAATTTGGATATAGATGCAAACAGATATACAGATAGCCATTCAATTATTATAAATCATAAGAGGAAGTTGCTGTGATCACATCCTTCTGATTCTGGATCAGTGAGGTTCTAAGGATAGGTTTTGAACATTTGGAACAGGTTTATTTGCCTGAACATGAATACTAACATCTCTTCCCTCCCTAGAAAAGAATTTTTAAGTTGAGCCCCTGCGAATCAGCAAATTTCCATCTGGGGTCCATCTCTGTCACAATTGCATCTTTTTATTCCAGAACTATTAAGATTGAGTGTAAAACTGCAAAATTAATAAGCAAAGTTTTGGAATGACACAGAGTAATAGAATGTTCTATTTTTGTATATTCCCGGAATCAGAGATTTCTTTTGTGCTAAGCCTTATTTGTCTACAAAATCCAAAACTCTGGAAAAACATACCTATGGAGAGCAATTTCTCAGCTTCTTGACACTGTGAGACTACAAAATCTCAGCATGTCTCTGGTTGTTAGACCCCACAGAACAAGAAAAAATAAGAGAGAATAAAACCTCCAATCTAAATAAAGGTTTAGATTAGACATCTCTTTTAGCTGTCAGATATACAACATAGCCAAAGCCTTAGAATACCTTACTTTGTTGTTGAGTGTTGGTTCATTTTAGTCTTTTTAAATAATGTATCTGTCCCCCTAAGACTCTGGAAAGAGTATCATTTTCACTGTTTTATTTGAAGAGAAGCTGAAATTCGTAAAGATTTTGTAGTATATTCAATTCTAATACTTATGTGGCCCAGTCTGGATTTAAGTTTGTCTTTCTGACACCAAGCTCTATGTGTCCATATGCTCCATGCACACATGTACATACAGAGCAGTAACAGGATCATCTAGAATTGAAAGATGTTATCTCTCCCTACATATTTATGCAGTAGCGGAAGATAAAAGGAAATGAAAAAAAGAAAAGGGGAAGGAAGGATCAGATATTAATGGCAAATTATTAAGAGGCTGAGGGAAGAAGAGGAATTGGGAGAAAATGACATTCCACTGGAGAGTGTATGTGAAGCTTATCACTCAGGGATGATGTTTTCTCAAGGTGAACATTTTAAACTATTTCTACATGTCCCATGTTGCTTGTCAGCAGAGACATGAAAGGGATAAATGTAACCCTTGGGGTTTCACAGCTTTGCACTTTGAAGAAATCAGCAATTCTTCTCCAGTTATCAAAACTCAAGAATTTCTTGTAGTGATGAATGCAGTATTCTTTGTAATTATTCAAATGGAGGTAGCAAATGCTCAAATAAATTGGGGGGTTTTAAAAACTGAAAGCACAATTTCATGTGGTTCAAAGCCACTTACATGGAATCCCCTTAACTCTTGTCCCCTATTTATAAGAGTACCTTCATCAGCACATGCACCTTGAACCACTTAGCCTATTCTTCCCTTAGGTTGGCTATATGCCCTCATTGAGTTGTTCTCTGTTGGAAGGGACAGTTTCTAAACACACTCTTGTGACTTCTACCCATTCACTACTAGACATGATGTCCAGGCTACAGGAAGGTTCTTCACTGATGGCTCTTCTAACTGGTCAGAAAACTTTCAGTGTGAGATGTTTCCTTAGCTCTCTATCAGTCCAGTAGCAAAACTAGTTGATTTCCCACTCTTACAGGTTCTGTAATGTTCCCATGTGTTGACCAATCATACTCCTGATTCCTGGAACTATATGAAGTCCTGGGTTGGTGGCGTCAGCACTGATGTCAGTACTTCTCTGACCTTTTAACTTACCTCCAAACACAAGAAAGAAAGGGTGATGGTGGGCAAGACCTATGACACAGAAAGGATGATAGATCATTTAGATTCCTATTCTTTGAGCCAAGATTATTTCTGCCAGAAGGATGTTGTGGTAACTTGTTCCTGTTCTTGCTCTACTTAGAATATTCTCCCCTTAATACTTGAGTGCCTCACTCCCTCTTATCTCTCGGGTCCCAGGTTAAATATGACTTCAGTGGAGAGGCACTCCCTGATCATCCAACTCAAAGCAGCCTCCGGTCCAGGTCTACGCATCAATATCATCCTGTTTTATGTTCTTAAGAGTCTCATCACAATTTGGAATGAAATCATTTATTTGCTTTGCATCCATTTCACTATAAGATAAGCTTCCTGAGAAGAATTATGTAATAAATATATCTGTTTTTCAATGTTGAAGTATATTCAATTTGTTGAGTAAATGACTAATATTGAATTAGTCCCCTAAATGGTTCCTGTGACCTTTCTTGTTTTTATATGTATTTTCTCACACATGAAAAATAAACATGATTATTTTCTAATCACGGAATACATGGAACCATGACTTAGGATCATAATTTTGAATAAAGGATGTTGTTTTAATTTGCAAATTTTGCTATTAAACGATAGCGTTAAACATTTTGATATTAAAAATGATGCCACTAGGCAGTACTTTCCCCAACAAAAAGTCATGAGTCTTATTCTTTTATTATATTTCCTACAGAATGAGCTCAATTCTTTCCCAGCTGATTGGCATGATGATTTTGTTTATTTTTGACATTCTTTTAAGAGACTAACCTTGAGATAGGAGGGATCCTGTTTGCTGTTGCCCCCTACTTTGATGGTTAACATGGTCCCTGGAAGTTCTCCACAGACTTCCACATGCATCAGTGGATGCTGAAGGTAAGAATCCTAACATTTAGCTCATGCCCTACTCCCAACTGGGTTTCTATTTTCAGCCAGGGTCCCTGCCTTGTATTCTGTATCCTCATTCCATCCAAACCAGGCATTGATTGACCTTCTACCCTGACCTTTGGAGAAGCCCCGTACATGGATGGATCTCCAGGATCTGTAGCCCAGGCGCCATACTTTTGCCCATACCTTGAGGAACTCTCCAGCCAAACTCTGGAAGATCACAAGTTTAATTCCCTTTCTTGGACATCCACACATTGACTATTACTGTGTCTCTCTAAAGCAGACAGCATGCCTGGTGGGTAGATTGCTGCTGCTCATGCTGGGCTCCTGCCATCAACTCTTCTGCCTGATAAGATAATTCTGTACCGCAGTAGGTATGAGCAGTACTTCTTCCAAGAAAAGATAACCTGAAGTTCCTGGCAAGTGCCAGTCACAATGCTGTTTCTGAAGAAATTCTCATTGGAAAACCTTCAGTTACAAATTAAGAAATGTAACTTATACATATAGATCCAGATAGGAAAATATACTCCTTTGAAATTCTCATCCAATATTATCTAAACTTTTTGATTGGGCCCCATCAGTAAATGTTTTCTAAATATTACCTACATGTGTTTACTTGTAAATTACATATATTGATATTATATAACATACCTAATATACATTTCAAAACTATGAAATAAAAATAAATTAAAAAAGAATTTTGTTTAGCAAGATATCATCTTCCATGCTCTGCACATGCCTTCCTCCAAAGCTCTACTTCTAGAGGGACGATCACACAGGAAAGTTCAAGATGCATTTGCTCTGCTGCCCCTTGAAACCACTGTTTACACTTGTGTCACATTGCAGTTCCTGATGTAGTGGAGAGGTGGTGACCCCAACCTATCTGTGGTGTGAGATTACAGATGCATTTAGAGAAGCTGACAAGTTCAGGATACATAGTTTTAACACGGCAAAATGAAGTAAGTTTTGATGTTGTTTCCACTCAACAAATAGGGGACACCAAACAAAATATGGCTGAAAAAAAAGAGAGAGCAAGAATGTGTGTCTTCATGATCGGTGATAGTTATTAGAAAGACTGCAGAAAACCAGGGTGATATATACATATATATGACATGGCTTCCTGGTCATGAATAAACAAAGCACGTTTCATTGGCAGCATGTGTTTAATAAAACCTTTGTGCACAGGCCAAAATACAGCCTGCCAGTGATTTTCATGGATTGTGTCAGCCAATGTTATTAGCTAATTGTGCAGTTAACCCAGTGCAAGAATTTTATTGCAACTGTATATTTGGTATTTGTGTATCACAGGAAGTTTTTGATACTCAGCCCCACAAGCCTCTGAACAGAAGAATTGGATTTTTAAAAGCATGTTTACAGTTAACTGGAATTATCACTACCCCGTAAATTCAGTGTAGGGGAGCAGTCCATCAGCTTCATTTTTAATTAATTGTGGCAATTAGTTGGTATTTCGTTTTTTTCTCCCAGGAAGAAATCATGAACAAAGATCCAATCTCTCATTCCAGTTCAGAAATGCATCATTTTGCTCTTTGACCAAAATGCCTCCCAGCTGCCCTCTCCTGTCCTAAGCTCAAATAGATCTCAAATGGTTATGCACAGTGATAGGAAGACATTCCTACTCTGACATGCTGGTCTTGGTGTTAGGTTAAATGCTCAGGATGCCATGAAATAGTCACTGAAAAATGAAAAGGCCCCAGTGACAACACAAAGAAATATTCTATTATCTGAGGGAGTAACTGCAGAGGAATAAAATACGAGGTCTACAAAACATGTGCTTCATCATGCTGCATGTGTTTGAGATTTCCCTTCTGTGGTATGATCACAAAAGCAGGATTTCATTTCCCTCTAAATATTGCGCATATAATAACGGCTTTCAAAATTTCACACCATAAGGCTGTGATGGTCCAAGGCCAATAAGTTACTGTTGATAATTCAAGAGAGCTTGAGTTTAGCAGAAGTGACTTTAAGAATTTTGAGTTTGGCTGAGCGCAGTGGCTCACACCTGTAATCCCAGCACTTTGGGAGACAGAGGTGGGTGGATCACAAGGTTAGGAGATGAAGACCATCCTGGCCAACATAGTGAAATCCTGTCTCTACTAAAACTACACAAATTAGTGGGGTGTGGTGGAGCGTGCCTATAATCCCAGCTACTCAGGAGGCTGAGACAGGAGAATCGCTTGAACCCAAAATGCAGAGTTCACAGTGAGCAGAGATTGCACCACTGCACTCCAGTCTGAGCAACAGGGTGAGACTCTGTCTCAAAAAAAAAAAAAAAGGAAAAGAAAGAAGAATTTTGAGTTTGTACATGGCTCCCATGAGGCCACAGGTTTGACTGTGGCCTTCTTCTATCAACATTTGTCCCACAGGCTGGAAAAGTAGATCAGCTATTTTTTTTTAAATTAAATTTTAAAAGGATATTTTCTGGTCAGACTAGATGTTCAAGGTGGTCCTGACGCAGACAATATTTATGGAAATTTGTAAGTCATAACATTTTTGGTCTTCCTGCCATCTCATGGTGAGGTTAAATAAATGTGTTTGTTTTTCCCTCCTCAATATGTATATTTAAAATCATGTAAAATATTTTTGGTCTATTTGAAAAATATAAGCAATCCCAGAACTTTATTTTGCTTAAGAAACAAAAAAAAAAAAAAGAAGAAGAAAGGAAAAAATACTATCATCAAGTAAGCTTAGAACTTAGCCAGAACAATTAGAAACTAAGTGACTTCAAAATATGTGAATCACTTCAACATCACTTAAATAAATGGAGGCTCTGAACATCAGAGTGACTGAAATAAATATTTTTACCCCTACATTTCTGTATTAATGTATAGAACAGCATAATAACATATAAGTAACATTACATTATCATTGTAAGAATGCATTGTGTGTCAGCATTTAAAATGCAAGAAATAAACATAGACGTATTTATATCAATATATTATAGTTGCAAAAACATGTAAAGATAGAAAATTATAAAGACAATTAAGTTACTCTTTATCCCACTACCTGCAGATAACCATTATTAGCTTTTCTCATACAAACTATAAAGACTAATATGTTTCTCGCTATTGCAACATAAACCCCTGAACATGCTTCACTTTAATTGCTGCATGATATAGCATTATGTGGATACATCATCATTTATTTAATCAATATATGTATCTTTGCTATTTGATTTCATAAATGACATTACAAAAAAAAGAATTTTAAACAACACCTCTTCTATCTGTAACTCAAATATTTCATATGATAGACACCTAAGATTGTAATTATTTGGCCAAAGGGTATGGGGATTTTTAAGGCTTTTCATTAACAATACTAAATTGTTTTCAACAAAATCAAAATAACTTCAGGTGTAAAAAACAATTATTTGAAGGGGAGAGACTATATATAAAATATTCAAAATAGTTGAACCAGTGGCTGCACTCACTAAAACTTAGACTAATAAAAAATACTAAAAGTATGAGAATAAAAAGAAAAAAATGAAGAAATCTGAAGGCATTTGAATTTCTAAACATTTACATTTATCAACCCAGTTTACAGTGAATCTTTCTAAGATCTAGCGTATTTGCTGTCAAGTTAAAATAGCCAATCAAGAAGCAAAGTCAAATGCTTTGTTAATATTAGTTATTCACTCATTTTTAGTAGAAATACTTGGTTCTTGATCTTTGTGAAATGAGACTCTGACGAAAGCTACAGATTTTCCTAGAAAAGCACATACAGTATTTTCCATCTATTATGAAGGATCCACAGATCCCGAAGATGCTCATTCCATAGTCCCTTTAGGTATTAGAGATTTTGAGTTAGGAAAACATAAAAATAATTATTAGCTCATTTTCAAAACATTGTGAAAGAGAAACAAATTATTGCAACTTTTAAAGGCCATATCTGAAGAGCTTACCACAGAATCAAATGGCATTTCTGAGGAAACAAATTATAGAAATGTTTAGTCAAGTGGGTCTACACATTTTGTGGGACACAGATTCCTTTGAGATCTTGATGAAAGCAAGGGATATTTTTCCCAGAAGAAAATGTTTGCAGATACAATCAGCCATCATTTTGACATAGCATATCTGGGTTTAGGTTGTGAATTCAACAATACTCTTAATATTTTTCTCAGTGTCCACAGATTCCAGGCTGAGAGCCCTTGAACTCCAATCCCACCACAAACTCAATTTTACAGATGAGAAAGATAATGAAAAGAGTAGTTAAAAGATGTATTTCAGGCTGGGGTGGTAGCTCATGCCTGTAATCCCAACCCTTTGGGATAATGAGGTTTGCTTAAGCTTAGGAATTCAAAATCAGTCCAGGCAGCATAGTAAGACCTTGTCTCTAAAAAATAAAAATTTTAAAAACCAAAGTTAATAGGTTTTTTTTTTAAGTATACCTACTCATAATAGGAATTGCTAGTAATGTTGGCATTATAATCTGTTATTTTCTGATCTTCCAGTTAGTACCATTTCAGACCCATTTTATAGATCAAAAACTAAAATTCAAAGAAGGCAAACTGCTTACCATAATCATGTATTATGCAATAAACAGAGAACTAGAAAGCAACTAACTACATTCCCAGACTCTCAATCTTATAGGTGTCTCCCTTCGCCCCACAAAAAGAGAAAATACTTTTGTATTCAGGAATATACACTTTAGGACTAGATCAGTTAACTACATGTGATCAAGTTATTTATTTCAAAGAATGTGTTTTCACTAAAATACTTTGTAATCAACTACAGAAATTCCATCTTTAAGAGCTAAACGGACGTATTTATATACCTGGGTAATTCACTATGCACATATTAGATTCTCAGGATGCTTATCTAATTAGCATTGGTGAATATGAACAGAGTTCTCATTGTGAGCTTCCTTTTCCTCACTGTAAATTTTGACCCTTGCTGTTATGAAGTTGACAGTAATCAGCTGGTTTAATTTTATCCATTCATTTATTTTTTATAATAGAGAGGAGGTCTGACTATGTTTCCCAAGCTGGTCTCAAACTCCTGGGCTCAAGTGATCCTTGAATCTCAGCCTCCCAGACTGCTGGGATTACAGGCATGAGCTTCCATGTCTGGCCGCAGCTGGTTTAATATTTGAGTATACAATGTCTACAACCAAGAAAGTTCTTTAAATAAATCAGCTACTGCTTTTTGAAATCCCCTCAGGCCCACTAAGTTGAAAAACATATGAAGAGGAGATGTAAAAACGTCCTGGTTTTGATAAGATCTTTTACATATGCTAACTTCTAATTTGGTGGCCTGGCCACTAATAGTCAGAATGTCCACCTTGCTGAAGACAATATGTCAATAGATATTTGGACAAACAGATCCACAGGCCATTACTTCCCATCAGCTGCTGGCTGCTTGATCATATCACTGTTCTCAGAACCACTGGAGGCAACTGAATCAAAGGGCAGCTGGCCACCAATTGTTCTTTCCTAAGCCTATTAGAAAATTAAATTTGGGCACTTATTAAATGAGTATCCTCGTGCATGTTGATGGCTGTGCAAGTTTCTTATTTACAATCCCTGGTTTTATTTTTCAAGAGAAGGTTAAATTCCAGCCTAGTGAGTCAGTACACAAAGTAAGCCATCAAAAGTGAGAACTATATCAAGAGCATCCAGGGTTAAGAAGTCAGGGCACAGAGCAAAGTGATCATCCCCAGCTGAGCCTGAGTTTTGTTTTCTTTGCACACATTCCACTCTTCTACCAGATATATTTAAGGATTTTATTTTCATAAATGGCTACTTTCCACCACTTACACTATGACAACTTTGACAGTCCATACACTAAAGATAGCTTTCGTGTTGATTTCAGACCTAACATGAAATAGAGTGGACAATGGTTTCTTAGGACGGTATCAGTAGCCAGGTATAGAAGGACAAGAACGAAGAAAATAAATTTAAGAAGGAGGAACAGACTCTTAGTTCTACTTAGAATCTGTGCTTCCTACTATGAATTACCTGACCTGGCCATTAATGTGTTTTATCAACATTATGGTTTTTCTATAGAGATCTTTGGTACAAACCATCTAATCGTACCTAGAATTGACCTTAATCGAGTGGGTAGACAATCAGACCACTCATTAAGAGGAACACCATTTTGATCGAGTATCTTGCTTAACTGGATTGTGTGATCTTTTGAGAACTGTTGTTGTATATACAAAGGGAAAAAGATGATGATCTTTTCTCTCTGTATGGATATACTTTCCATAGCTTGTCAGACCTCTAGTTATCTAAGCTTATGAAGAAAATGAAATGGGCAAATTCAAGTGGTAAAATCATCCAAGCTTAGATTCCCCTGTGAATTGTTTATCTTCATTGAGCTAAAACTAGCTCATTTGTTAAATGAAGATAGTGAGATTTCTCTGGTGGACTTTTGTAAGGCTTCAGTGAGAAAACACATGGGACCTGACACATAGTAGCTACTGAATAAATGATAGCTATTCCTAGCAATAGAATGTGAAGTTTATAATTTTTATAAATCATATAAATTTATGATATATTACAGCCTGAAAAATCACAAAATTGAAATAACAATACTTAAGTCCCAACAGACTTGACTCCCAAGTAAGGGAGAGAGACTTGAAGTCTTCCAAAGATGGGAGAGTTATATCCAGGACTATTTATACCAATCCTCCATTTAATACTGCAAGTCAGGGTATTAATATGTAATTTCAGGGAAATCTCTAAAATGGTGACGTTTAAAACAGTTCTAAAAAGCACTCTGCACTCTATTTCAAGTAAGTTTTGAAGTGGACACAAAAGTTATTTTTGGTGTATGGACAATCACAATTTTTACAACATGGATGACAGAAAATGGCCATTTAAGAAAACAGACCTTCTACATATGTATATCTAACAGAAACGTAGAAAGTGTACAAAAAAAAATTGTAACATAGCATCCCATTTCAGTAATTACTCTTGGTAACAAATTATTTTGGAGTAATTAGAAGATAATGCCACCTAATTTCTCTACAACAAAAGTTAATTACTTCATTCAATTTATTTCCAAACAAAATTTGCTCATTATTTTTCAACTAAAAATATACTAAAATGTATATTTTAGAGAGGAGAGAATATTTTCCATTTCAATAACAGCCTAAGGTTATTCAAACACAATGATTCATTTCAGCTTAGCAATTTTCCATACAATAATATTTGATATACATATTTTAGTTGTTCTGATACTACTGTGTGAACACATGTATATTTCCAAATTCTAATAAAATAACTATAAAAATAAAATATTATTCATACCATATGCTTTCTTTCTTTTCTTTAAAAATACATACATAAAATAAATTGGGGCATAGGTTTGTGAAAGCCTGAATACATTTTATTTAAAAAAATTAAAATAGCCAGGTGACACCTGAAACAAGGGCTTTGTAATACCCCTAGGCGATCAAGGTCACCTTAGTATTTGCCCTCTCCAGCCCTGGGCTGGAAACCCTTGGTAATCAAGCTAGCTCCCTGTACAATTTTAGAGCTTGTATGCCCAATTAACTGAATTTCCCTACCTGTTGGTGAGGTTGCTGGTATAGGCATCATGGACATGCATGGTCCACATGAAGCAGAGAATAGAAACAATGAACTGAGTAATTCAACCAAATCTAGTAGAAACCTTGTTTCCCCTATCACCATCCTAATTGATCAGTTCACTTATGTAAAGCCTGTCAAACAGTTGAGTCTAATCCAAAATTGGAATTGTGGAAATCACTTCTATGCAAACAAGTGTTTATGCCATCACCATCATCATCATCCAGGTTCACATCATCATTATATTAGGGTTCTCCAGAGAAATGGAACCAATAGGATGAATGAATAAAAGGAAGGAAAGGAAGGAAAGGGAAAGGGAAAGGGAAAAGGGAAAAGGGAAAAGGGAAAAGGGAAAAGGGAAAAGGGGAAAGGGGAAAGGGGAAAAGGGAAAGGGGAAAGGGGAAAGGGGAAAGGGGAAAGGGGAAAAAGGGGAAAGGAAAAGGAAAGGAAAGGAAAGGAAAGGAAGGAAGGGAAGGAAAGGAAAACAAACGGATCAAGAGATTTAGTATTGGAATTGGCTAATATGATTACGGAAGCTGAGAAGTCCCATGACCGGCTGTCTTCAAGCTGCAGAACTAGCAAAGTCAGTGGTTTAATTCAGTCTGAATACAAAAACTACAGATTTTAAGTCTGGACTTCAATACAAAACTGTAACTCTCATTTTGAGACTGAAGGCCTAAGACCCTGGGGAGCTGCTAGTGTAAGTTTTGGAGTGTAAAGGCCCAAGAACCTGGAGTCCTGACATCCAAGAAGAGCAGAAGAAGGATATCCCAGGTCCTAGAGAAAGAACAAATTCACCTTTCTTCTCTCTGTTCTATCGTGACCCTCAAAAGATAGGATGGTGTATATTCACATTGGATGACGGTGAATTTTCCCGACTCAGTCCATTGATTCAAATGCCAATCACTTCTGGAAACATACTCACAGACATACCCAGAAGTAATGTTTTGCCAGCTATCTGAGTAACTCTTAGCCAAGGCAAACTGACACCTAAATTAACCATCAAAATCATCATCCTGATTATCTGGATACCTTAATGTGCCAGGAATTGTGCTAGGACTTCCCATACATTACACAAATTAGGTCTCCAAGCCTCAGTATAAGGTAAGGATCCCCATTATAACTAAGAAGAAATGGACATTCAAAAAGAGCCTTTTTGTATTTGATAGTCTAGGATAAGATAGGGATATTATTGCCCTTCTCATGCAAATTTATTTTGTTTTCCTTTTGCCACTTGCTTCATGAACATGTATAGAATGCAGCCCACCTACCAGCCACAGTGAGGTCTTGTAGAAAAAAGGACTTACTCTATAATCCATGAATCAGGATTAAATCCCAGATCTTATAATTATGCACCTAGAGACTGATTTTAGGCATGCAGCTGCCTAACCATTCGGAGTTTTACATCTGCCATTTAAAAATGAGGAAACTCATACCTACTTCATAATAAACACATCGTGCCTTAAAAAACGTAAGCATTCCGTTAATCGGCCTTGTTATTATTTTACTTTCTTCTGACCAAGAATTCAGCTATTTTCTAAAAAGAAGAGAACCTGGAATCCTGTTCTCCTGTTGAATATGTTAAGAACTTTTACAAAATATAGCTGATTTTTATTTACTTGCTTAAAAACAATAGACAGAGCTCCTATGGTAATATCAAATGAGCTTGTCTTAAAATTCATCAACCCAGTGCCTTCAGGATGTTTTAGTTCAAAGGAGGCCAGAGGTCACCGCTCTGACTTGTCCTCTGGGTTAGAACAGCAATTCTGCCCCTCTACCCCAACACACTCCCCAGGGCCTGGTTAGAATCCAATGGGCCAGTTCATGCAACTTCACCATAAATCTTCCCATTTCTAAAAACAAGGAAAAAAATATCATCAGAATTTGTCTCCCCAAGGGAAGAAGTAAGAAGTCCAGTTGTAGGTCTTTTGCCTTTTAAAGTGCAGAAAACGCATATTTTCTGAGAGTATGTTTTTGCCAATTTGTACTTGGAAAGGCATAAATGTATAAAAAGGGAATTTCCTTTTCTCTGTATAATTAGGAGGAAAAAATGTAGCTTTCAGACAGGGCACATCTGCTTCAGTTTTTCAGTTGTGTATTTAAAGGAAAGGCTGCCAAAAGAAACCGGTTCTTTTTGTACACCCACTATATGCTAGAGTCCTTATTAACCGTGGTATATATAAATGTTATAGACAATCTTGTATGAGAGGTATTATAATTTCCATGTGATAACAACAACAGTTTTATTTGTATTTATTTGTACTGCATTGGTAGTAATTTTACTTATAAATCACTATATTTGTGCTTATTTGTAACTCAGACTTACAAGAAAGCATTTTATATGGCTTGTTCCTATGTGAGAGATGAAGAAACTCAAAGAAGCTGAATATCTTTTCTTGTCAGACAGTAAATGCACAAGTAAATGTTATAGCCACTTTTGGGGTCTGAGTTCCATTTTCCCACAGTAAAATACTTCCTTATCAGTGAGTGTCCAGCTTGTTCAAATTTCTATCTGTTCCCATAATTTAGAAAGCATGTTGGATGCTAAATAAATTTTGAGTGATTTACTATGTATGTTACTTCCACATTTATGGTGCATCTTGCAAACAAATTTGCACTGATAACTGGATTCAGCAGAATAAATAAGGAATGGAATGCTGAATTTACTGCAGGTTAACTAGACCACCATAGAACCTGGCATTTCAGCACTGGATGGGGCTTTTAGGCACAAGAGGTCCAATTCATTTCACCTTTGGTTATTTCTGATTTAAAAGTTATTTAAGATTTCAAGCATGGTTAAATATTGTTCTAAAATGCACTGTTTTACTCTTTTGTAGTATAGTGAATATTATCTGATATTTCCTTACCAATCCAGGATCTAAGAGTAACTTAGCACCAAGAGCCTGGATAGACTAAAAAATTAGTCCAACTCCTCTCCTTATACCTTTCCCCATAGCCATACCATACCACTTTCTAATCCCTTCCACAGAAGTAGATCGTTCCTCCCCACCCCTTGACTTTGGACTTGGCTGCATGATTTCCTTGAAGGTTAAGAAGTTGGAAACAAGCAAGGGATTGAAATGTGTTTGTGTCATGGGGCATGCCTACATGCACCTCTGCCTTTCACCATAGTAACTTCTTCTAGATAGTTTCTGCCTGAGGCCCAAAGGGATTAGACATGGAGCAGACCAGAGTGCAAGCCATTAAAAGAGGGGAAAGCAGGACTGGCGTGGTGGCTCAGGACTGTAATCCCAGCACTTTGGGAGGCTGAGGCGGGTGGATCACAAGGTCAGGAGTTCAAGACCAGCCTGGCCAATATGGTGAAACCTCATCACTACTAAAAATACAAAAATTAGCCAGTCGTGGTAGCGGGCACCTGTAGTCCCAGCTACTTGGGAGGCTGAGGCAAGAGAATCACTTGAATCCAGGAGGCGGAGGTTGCAGTGAGTCAAGGTTGAGCCAGTGCACTCCAGCCTGGGTGACAGAGTGACAATCCATCTCCAAAAAATATTGGGAGAGGGCGAAGCCTAGCTGGACCCAATGCTTGAAGCAGAGCAGCCCAGCTGAGTCCCACCTACATCAGCTGCCTCTCATCAAAACCACGGACACTAATGAAGTAAATGTATTGTATCCTTATGATTTATCACTGTGATAGATGATGGATATAGCTGAAAAATATATTTTTTTGATGGTAAAGTAGTATAGCCGTAAAATATATAACCATGGCTAAGTCTCATGTTTATAAATGTAAGAATTACTTTAACAAATTCAAGGATATCTGCTATCCTTTTCCCATACAAATTAAACCCCATTAAAAATAAGACTTAAAGAACAAGACTTTCGGTTGAAGAGGTGAATGGGGATCCCTAAGAACCACCTTCCCCTATCATTACTATATTGTCCATCCAAGTACTGAAAAATATCTGTCATTTGTTTATTAATTTACCCAACAAATGCTATTAAGTGCTAGCAGGTACTAGGTGTTCTGGGATGAGCAGCCCAGATATTGGAGTGAATTCACAAGGCTTTTTTTTTCTTTCTTTCTTTTTTTGAGACTGAGTCTCTCTCTGTTGGCAGGCTGGAATGCAGTAGCATGATCTGGGCTCACTGCCAGCTCCACCTCCAAGTTCAAGCAATTCTCCTGCCTCAGACTCCTGAGTAGCTGGGACTACAGGTGCACGCCACCATGGCCAGCTAATTTTTGTATTTTTAGTAGAGATGGGGTTTCACCACGTTGGCCAAGATGGTCTTTATTTCTTGACCTCATGATCTTCCCACCTAGGGCTTCCCAAAGTGCTGAGATTACAGGCATGAGCCACGGAGGCTTTTAAATAACAGGAGGTAAAATGAGTTGTGTAGTTACTGCAAAACAAGTACTGATCTCTATATTTTATATGAATTGTCTCATTTAATCTTCTAACTTTCTTCACTTACTTCCATATGCATTTCCTCTCAACACCTGGCCTCCCCAGGACCCCTGTTGACCATATCCATCTCAGTGGGTCACTTCAATTTCTGCTCCATCCCTTCTTACTACAGACTTCCCTGTCCCACTCCAAATTCATGATTCTTAAACCCACCTAGATTCTATACCACTCAAGCTCCCATATACGTGTGCTGAGTCATCTCCCCCTTCTTAACAGCAGTTATTCCAAAGAGTTCTCAGTGTTATGAGCTGAATTGTGTCCTCCAAAATTAATAGGTTAAAGTCCAAAACCTCAGTACTTCAAAATGTGACTGTGTTTTGAGATAGGGGTTTTGAATTGGTAATTAAATTAAAATGAGGTCATTAGACTGAGCACTAAACCAATACAACTGATATCCTTATGAGAAGAGATGAGAACACAGACACACACACTGAGGGAAGACCGATTGAAGGACACAGGGGGAAGGCAGCCATTTACAAGCCAGAAAAGACTAACCCTACTGACAGCTTCTTCTCAGACATCTAGCTGCCAGAATAGTAAGAAAATAAATTTCCATGTTTTAAGCCATCCAATCTGGGATACTATGTTACGGTTCCCCTAGCAAATTGATACAATCAGTCTCTTCAAATCTTCCTTTCCTTCTAGCTTTTCTTGTAGCAAGAAACCTCATCTCTTAACTTTTGAAGGAAACAGGAGATTCCAGGATTGAACTCTAACTGCTTGCTGTCATATCTATCAAATCAATTCTATCATCTTTACATTCAATCCAAAGAAACAGGAACTTCTACCTTTGTCCCAAGTGGATGCTCCATTTCCTCTTTGGAAGCTATGTCTTCTGGTCTTGTTGAAGATTTATTCTCCTCCATTCTAAACATCTCCCTCTTTGCCAGTTCTTTTCTTTCCAACCCAAATATGCTAAGGTTATGACTACTCATTTTCAAATGATGTCAATAAAATCCTATGATAGCATAAAAATAATTACAAATTTTATTTCCCTTCAAAGTTAAAAATTCTTGAAAATTGTCAACATTACCCTAGTCCTTCAGTTCTCAGCCCACTGAATCGGACCAGCATGGTGGTAATGCATAGAAACTGCTCTGACCAAGTGGCAGCTGACTTCCTGATCCAAATGCATTGGGCACTTTTCAATGCCAGTTTCATTTGACAGCTCTCTTGTTACCCTGTTGTCATCCATTTTTTCTTCTCCTTGGGCTTTCCCTCTGTTTTTCTCTTTCAACCTTCCACCTGTTATTTATCCATCTATTTCTTAGATCCCTGTTCTCTATTTTTAAAAAATCTACTGATGTTCCAGTGGACTGTTTATCGTCTACATTTTTCTTCTTTTTTTTTCTACTAATCTCTTATTCTTTACTAGAATTTCTACTTCTTGGAGTCATCATTATGATGACTTCTTAATTTTAATGTTTTTGCAGCAAGAATAATGTGGTGGTTAAGAATACGGACTCAGAACTTAAGCTATCAGGTTTCTATTACGACTCTATTGTTTCCTGGCCAGGAACAACCATGGAAAAGCCACTTAATCCTCTATTTGAAATTTTCTCATCTGTAGAATGGGTATAATTTGGTTGTTTTGAGTATTAAATTAGTTAAAATATGTAAAACACTTACAAATGTCTGGTACATAATAACTGCCCAGAAAGCCAATCCTGTATTTAAAACCACTTGCCATCTCAAATATCCCAAAATTTTATCTAAAGCTGAACTCATTTTCTTAACATAAACCTTTCCTTCTAGTTGTTTTATCTGAAAGATTTTTTTTTAATCATATTTGCCAGAGATGAAGCCAGAACCTGGCTGTTTGCTGAGACTTCTTCCTCTCCTTTCTCCCCATCTTTCAACAGTCATCAGTCGTGTTCATTTTCATATTAAATTTCCCTCCTCTCTGTCTCCTACCTTGCTTCCCTACAGATGCTGTAAAGCAGGTCTTCATTTTTGAGACATGTGTGTTTGTATATTGGAGAAGTGGGGGTCTGGACAATTGTAACTAATCTCCCTGTGACTAGTTGCAATCTTCTAGTACACTGTTCACTTGACACTCAAGAGTATGTCTGTAAAACACAAACACATTCATGTCATACCTTCAACAGCTTTTATGTATTGACTACACTTTTTGGATGGTTTACAAGGTCCTCCTTTACTTAAACACTGTTCTCTCCTTTCCAGCTTAAACTCCTACCAATGCCTCATTGTTCAGTCAAAGTCAACTGCTTGCTTTTGTTGATTCACGCTTTCAAATCCTTTTTTTTTTCCCCTACATGCCATGAAGGTTCCAGTTAAAGACTTTTACATACTAAGTTTAACTTAAAAAGTCTTAAATATGTAAAACAAAAGTAAGTTCAAATAAAGAGAAGACTTAAACTTATTAAAATTTGCATGAGGAGTTAAACAAGCTAACCATATCATGTCAAATGTTTTTCTGTTACAACCTTTTCATTAATTTTTCCCCATTTCACAAATAGCTTCTGTTGAAAACACATCTTCCTATCTACCTCTTTTTAGAGGAGTATTCAAATTTATTTCTCCATTTGGCAACCCTTCTCTCAATTATATTTTAAAATACCTGGAGTTTGGATATTGCAGTAATGAATCCAATTTGGCAAGAAAAAAAAGTCACTAATAGATTTATTTATTTATTTATTTATTCAAAATATAACGATGGGGCTGGGCACGGTGGCTTATGCCTGTAATCCCAGCATATTGGGAGGCCAAGGCAGTGAATCACCTGAGGTCAGGAGTTCGGGACCAGCCTGAACAACATAGTAAAACCTCGTTTCTACTAAAAATACAAAAATTAGCTTGGGTGGTGGCAGGTGCTGTAATCCCAGTTACTCAGGAGGCTGAGGCAGGAGAATCACTTGAACCCAGGAGGCGGAAGTTGCAGTAAGCCAATACTCTGTCACTGCCCTCCAGCCTGGGTGACAGAGCAAGACTCCATCTAACACACACACACACACACACACACACACACACATGCACACACACACACACATACACACGCACACACACACACACACACACACAAATGGATAGTACCAATATGGTGACTTTCATGTTTTTCTGTTAAAGTGTATGTGTGCATTTACATTTTACAAATTTTCTGTCGTATGCATTTATCACATTTTAATAAGAAAAATATGTCTAAAATGAAAGAATTGCCAAGCAGTATACAATTTATAACATGTATTGGAATCTACACACATGTTCAGTTAGCACAAAACATTTGCAGTTAAGTATTGCTCAGTGCAAATGTGATGACACCTGCCAGTTGAATGGTACCTTAATACAGATCTCCTGGGGATTTGCTGTGTTCTTGCCAGATGCACCTTTTAAATTTTCCCTCCAGCCTAGATCGCACAATCATTGATGAAACAGATAGCACAATCAACCATACGACTTTGGAACTGTCTCAGAATCAGTGTTGGTAGAAATATGTTTGACTTAACTCTTTTTAACAAGATTCGAGGAATCTTCCCACATCTCAGCGTGCATAATCATAAGGTTTTCATTCTTGGCTACAAACACACAGGATTTCTCTGTCTTTTCTTTCTTAATCAGTTCCCTGGCTTTGTCTCCACATCTCCCTATTTTTCCTATTTTTCTCTATGAATACTACTGCTTTGTTTATAGTACAGGTGACAAGACACAAACCAGGGTTTGGGAAGAATGAGTGAGAAGGGGCTGACTTCAAGTTGCCTTTTAGGAAACGTGCTATAACTTCAACATTTGCATCTGGCATTTTGTAGCCTGTATCCCCCTCATCATATGCTATGTGTGAATTCCAGTCAGATGATTCATTCTGACATGGGAGTTCTTTGCCTCTTTTACTCTACAAAAAATGTGAGAGAATGAGGGAGAAGGGGCTCATTCCTTCTAATTTTTCTAAGCAATCTTTTTTTTTTCCCATAGCTGGGAAAGAGATTTTCCGATGAGAAATGTTGCAGTTATGACATAACAATTCCATGTTTCACAACTGACCTCACTCTCCTTGTTGTTCTTTTCTTTTTTTCCCCGATTTCTCACAATTCCAAGTAAAGTGTGAGATTACTAGTACAATTAAGACTCTGGAAAGAGGAAAACTGCAAATTATGGCCTTGATAACCCTTCATGGAGAACAAGTTGCTCCTCTATCACAAATGCCAAATTTAGAGTTGGATTCAACAATAATAGTGAATAGAAGAAACACAGGAAAGCAGATACGTGTTTTAAAATCATCCACAACCAGAAATGTTTATCTATAAACATTACGCTCTGGCAAGATGTCTTTCATCTTTCCCTTGTATATATACTCCAGTTCGGGCAGGATAACCTTATCTATTATCTAAGCACTTTTATAACCTTATTTTGGAAAGGGCTCCCTGGTCACATGTACCTTAAGCTAGAGAGGAAGGCAGCTGATTGCCTGTTTTTTTTTAACTAAAATAGTTTTTGTAGAACAATGCAAATTATATTTATACCATTGCTTGCAAAGATTAAGATAAATTAAATTGTCACATCTACCGAGATGCACATTGAAAGTTTCTCTTTTTAGGAGGCAATGCATATATTTCGTCATTTTGATAAAGCAATGTACAGTAAGTAAAAGTAAGATTGACAACACACAATCTATCCGGAGGTTAAATATTTTGAGACAACATACCAGTATCTGGTATGTAACAGTGTCATATTAAGAAAGAACATAAAAGTCATGAAAATGTGTCATTCTTAACTTACAGAGATGCCATAATAGATAAATATCACTAGGAATTTTCCACACACAATGTATTACCTCCTTATTTCCCCTAATATATTTTTCTCAAATCCATACCCTATATTTCCCTTTATTTCTATTGTTGTTGGTTTTTAGAAGTTTGTTATTTTATTACTAGTCCCTTATTTTGTCTTCCTGCCTCCAAACTACTCCAGCTCTTTTACAATCCTCTAATTTTCCTTACACCTGACTTAATTCAACAAATTCATGAGAATTTCTTTAAGTGACAGTGATAAAAATCCTATTTAAATAAGTTAAATTTTAAAAGAGAATTTCTTGAGTTGTGTAAATGAGGAGTAGGAATGGCTAATACAGATAGGGTTCTCGATTTCATTTAACAGAATTTAATCATGACCATATTACTCTATTTATTGACTTTGATTAATTACACTTCCTTTATTTCTCAGAAAGAACATCTTGATGTGTTGACAAGATAGCTTTAAGAAATCTAATGCAAAATACCAGTCTACCAAAAAATCATAATAGAAAAAATAGAGGTCTTTTTTAATAAACTTGTGGAAAAAATCAAACGAAAAACATTTGGAAAAGATTCTGTTTAGTTCTATTAGGTTAATGTTCCATCCTCAAATAATTAATTGTATGTCCAGGGACAGGGGACTCTTCAAATGGCTAAATTGGGGTCAAGAACCTAGAACTTGAACAAGTGTCTAATACACAATATAAAATGAATGGGCACATAATGAGACACTACAACATGATTTTCAAAAACAGCCAAACAACTGGCAATAAAAAACAATCTTGCGGATGTTTTAGGTATTGTCATTCTGAAGCATATAGTTTAAAAATAACTACATTTACTATGTTCAAAGAGATCAAAGAAATTATGGAAAATTTAAATAAAGATCTGTAAATAATTTAAGAAAACAAAAAATAGGAGTTGCATTAGCAATCAATTGATTGGTTTAGTAGCAGATTAAACACAGTTACAAAGAGAATTATTGCATGGGATGTTTGTTTAGAGAGACATATATAAAATTAGAACAATAAACCAAATATTTGAAAAATAAGGGAGATTAAGATATTTAAGAATACTGTAAACAAAAAATTAGAAAGTGTGTGAATTAAAATTCCAGAAACAGAAAAGAAGAACAATGGGTCAGAAAAAATAACAGAATAAATAATGGACAAAAATTTTGGATGCTCAAGAGAGATAAGCCACTGATTTAAAACACACACACACACACACACACACACACACACACACACACACACACGAACACCTAGATTTTTAAAAATCACACACAAGTTAATACTGCTAAAAATCAACAAGAAGAAGAAATCATATAGGAAATCAATGAAAACAGACAGATTACCATTAAAGAAGCAGGAATAAGAATGACAACTGATTTCTCAAAATAAACCATAGTTGTCTTAAGACTATAAAATTATATATTTAAAATTCTAAGAGAATATAAATGCAAATTAGAATTTTATACCTAGTGAAACTATAAAGATGATTTTTTTTTATTTGAAACAGAGTCTCACTCTTTTACCCTGGTTGGAGTCCAGTGGCGTGATCTCGGCTCACTGCAATCTCTGCCTCCTGGGTTGAAGCAATTCTCCTGCCTCAGCCTCCTGAGTAGCTGGGACTACAGGTGTAAGCCATCACCATGCCCAGATAATTTTTGTATTTTTAGTAGAGATGGGATTTCATCATGTTGACTAAGCTGGTCTCAAACTCCTGACCTCAGGTGGCCCACCAGCCTTGGCCTCCTGAAGTAGTGGGATTACAGGTGCAAGCCATGGCACCCAGCCAATGTTTCTTAATAGACTGAAATGAGGTCAAGGAGCAGAGAGAGGGAGAGAAAAAATTATAACTAGCAGTTAGTAGATCACATTAAAGAAAATAATATAGCATATTATTCACGTAGAAAGAGAAATATGTGTACACGTGGAATCTCAGAAATGCAGAAAAAAGACAAAAAACAAAAATGGTAAGAATGTAGGCAAACAAATGATTACAGTATACAATAAACAATATGCTGTGAATTTTAAGATGTAAATTATTAAAATATACAAAACAATGACAGAAAGGTCTGGAAGTAGGAAAAAGGAAAAATGAAGATAAAATATTCCAAGTTTCTTCTACTGTCCTATATAAGGGTAATAAAAAACTAATATTTGATTTTTTAAAGTGATTTCTGTGGCAACTACCAAAAAAAATAGAAAAAGGAATTTCCAAGCTAGTAGACAATCTAGATTAATAAAAAAATAGCCAAGGCCAGGCGCGGTGGCTCAAGTCTGTAATCCCAGCACTTTCGGAGGCCGAGGCGGGTGGATCATGAGGTCAAGAGATCTAGACCATCCTGGTTAACATGGTGAAACCCTGTCTCTACTAAAAACACAAAAAAATTAGCTGGGCATGGTGGCACGTGCCTGTAATCCCAGCAACTTAGGAGGCTGAGGCAGGAGAATTGCCTGAACCCGGGAGGCGGAGGTTGCGGTGAGCCAAGATCGCGCCATTGCACTCCAGCCTGGGTAACAAGAGTGAAACTCGTCTCAAAAAAAAAAAATAGCCAAAATACAGGTAAGTGAGTAGCAAAAAGGGGATGTAGAATTACTGAGTTAGAAGATATTTTTAAACCTAAATTATATCAGATATCCATGTGACTTCTAGTTATCACTGTTACATGGCCACTTGGTTAAGGTAGTGTTCTAAAGGTTTCTCTACTCTAAAATCACTATTTTTCCCTTTTAAGATTCTATCATTTGGAGGAGAAGAACTAAATCCAACCTACAATCAAGGGAAAGGGGTTTAATTAAGCTTCAGCTAATAGTGGAGTATGTTACATGTGTTATTTGGAATTCTTCTGTAAGAAAAAATCTGCCCTTTCTCCCTCACTTATTTATTCAGTCATTTTGATATCAACATTGACTCATGTATCTTTATTTTACATTGGTTATAAACCCATATTGCATTACTTATTTTGTTCAAATCGTTCCAGTTTTGGCCATTTGCAACTCTCCCAGGTTGATTCCTCTGTGTCTTTCTTTGACCTGTTCCATCTACAGGCTTTTGTTTGTTTGAGCATTTCTTTATTTTCTGGCACTACAAGATGCTCCACAATCACACATCATTTTCCTATCTCTGCTCTAGAAGGAGCCATTTCACCAAGTTGCTCTCTACTATATTTTTATTTTTCTACTTTTATTCATTTATTTACTTAAATTATTATTTTTTGAGACAGGGTCTTGCTCTGTCACCCAGACTGGAGCGCAGTGGAATGATCAAGCTCACTGCAGCCTTGATCTCCTAGGCTCAAGTGATCCTCCAACCTCCACCTCAGAAGTAGATGGGCCTATAGGTGTGTATCACCCCGCCTGACTAATTATTTTGCTTTTCAGTAGAGATAAGGCCTTGCTATGCTCCCTACGCTGGTCTCTAACCCCTGAGCTCAAGCAATCCTTCTGCCTCGGCCTTCCAAAGTGCTGTCAAAACAACCACGCAGCACAGCACCTGGCCTATATTGATTTTTAGGTGAGATAAAATTTATATTGGTTAAAGTGAACAAATCTTAATTGTACAGTTCAATGAATTTTTGCCTCTGTATACACCACTACTTCCTTCATCAACATGTAGACCATTTTTCATCACTCTGGGAAGTTCTCTCAAACCCTTTCTCAAATATTTAATGGCAACTCCCCTTACTCCTTTTTTTCTTTTTTTCTTTTTTTGTATATTTTTAAGTTCTGGGATACATGTGTAGAATGTGCAGGTTTGTTACATAGGTATACATGTGCCACGGTGGTTTGCTGCACACATCAACCCATCATCTACATTAAGTATTTCTCCTAAAGCTATCCCTCCCCCAGCCCCCCTTCCCTCAAAAGGCCCCAGTATGTGATGTTCCCATCCTTGTGTCCATGTGTTCTCATTGTTTAACTTCCACTTATGAGTGAGAACAAGTACTCAAGCAGAAGAAAGAATGTCAGAGATTGAAGATCAACTTAATGAAATAAAGCGTGAAGACAAGATTAGATAAAATAGAATAAAGAGGAACAAAGCCTCCAAGAAATATGAAACTATATGAAAAAACCAAATCTACGTTTGATTCGTGTACCTCAATGTGACAGGTAGAATGGAACCAAGCCGGAAAACACTCTTTAGGATATTATCCAGGAAAACTACAGTACCTACTCCTCCTATTCTAACTTCTGTCACTGTGGTTGAATTTTGCTGGTTCCACCTAAATGGAATCATACAACATATACTGGTTTTGTTTCTGGCTTCTTACACATAACATGTTTTTAACATTCTTCTACATTATTGTGTATATGAGTAGTTTTATTTCTATGTGTCTTAGTCTATTCCTACTGCCGAAACAAAATACCTTAGACTGAGTAATTTATAAAAAATAAAAAGTATTTCTTACAGTTCTAGAGCGGGGAACACCAAGATCAAGGCACCAGCAGATACAGCTTGCTCTCTGATTCATAGATGGTGTCTCTTGCTGCATTCCAATAGGTTACAGGTTGCTGGGTCATATGTTATGAGATTGCTAAAGTGTTTTCTAAAAAGTGGCTGACTTATTTTTCATTGCCACCAACAATGTATGAGAGTTCCATTTGCCCCGATCCTTGTTGACACCCTCGGCGCTGTCATTTCTTTAAACCATTGGAATAGATGCAGAGCAGTATCTCATTTTGGTTTTAGCTTGCATTTTCCTAATGACTAATGTTGTTCAGTAGCTTTTCATTTGCTTATTGCCATCTTAATCTCCTCTTTTACAAAGCATTTTTGCAAATCTTTGCTCTACTTATGTATTGTTTTTTTATTAAGTTGTGAATGTTTTTTAAAAATTTCAGAAGCTAGTTATTTATCAGATACGGATTTTACGAATATTTTATCATAGGATGTCACTGGTCTTTTTATTAAGTAGAAGCTTTTAATTTTGAAGAAGTACAAATTATCAGTATTTTCCTATTTTTTTGTGTGTGTATCTAAGAATATTTTTTCTGACCCAAAGTCATAAAGATTATCTTCTATTTTTTCTTATGGAAGTTTTACAGCTTTGGGTTTTATAGTTAGATCTATGATTTGTTTGATTTTATTTATTTTGTAGGACACGGGTTGATGCTCATTGTTTTGCATATAAATATTCTAATTGTTCAGTTCTGTTTGTTAAAAAGTATTTTTATTTTTGGCCAGGCACAGTGGTTCTCAGTACTTTGGTAGGCTGAGGCAGGCAGATCGCTTGAGCTCACAAGTTCACCACTAGACTTGGCAACGTGGTGAAACCCTGTCTCTGCAAAAAAGTAGCCAGCCACAGTGGCATGTACCTGTAGTCCCAGCTACTTGAGAGGCTGAGGCAGGAGGACTGCTTGAGTCCAGAAGGTTGGAGGCTGCAGTGTGCAGTTGAGCTGAGATTGCACCACTGCATTTCAGCTGAGATGACAAAGTGAAATCCTGTCTCAAAACAACAGCAACAATAACAACAAACAACAATTTCCTTTTTCTATTGAATTACTTTGTCACTTTTGTCAAAAATTAACTTCATATGCATGAGTTTACTTTTGGAACGTCTATTTTCTATTTTATTCTATTGGTCTATATGTCTAATTTTTTTGCTATTTCGTTATAAAGATGGAAGCTTATCTTATTAATTAGAGACCTTTATTCTTTTGTAATATAAGTGTATAATCCTAGGTATTCCCCTCTAAGCACTTCTTTAGGTACATCCTGAAATGTTGATATTTTGTTGCTTCATTTTTATACAATTAAAAATATTTTCTAATTTCCATTTTAACTTCCTTATTGACCCATGGGCAAGTATGGAAGTGTGTTTTAAATCTTAAATATTTGAGGAATTTCTAGAAATCTTCCTGTTATTAATTTCTAGTTTAATTACTATAGTCAGAAAACAGACTTTGTATGGTTTTAATTCTTTTGCATCTGTAGAAGGTTGTTTTATATCAGAATATAATCTCTCTTGATCAATATGCAAAGTGTTCATAAAAGAACATGTGTTCTGTTGTTTTTAGGTGGAATGTCTACAATTTTCCATTAGGTCAAGTGTGTTGATCGTGTTTTTGAAATATTCCGTATTTTTACTGATCTGTCTACTTGCTCTATAGATTACTGAGTACCAAAGTCTCCAAGAACAGTTGTGGATTTTTCTATTTCTTCATTTAGGACAATCAGGTTTTTCTTCATATATTTGGAGTTCCATTAGCATCATATACACAATGAAAAGAAAATTCAACTGACCAACTGACAGTAACCTAAATATAACAGGGTGAAGTAGAGAATTTGGTGTTACCCAAAGAGAAGTCTAGCTTATGTCACTAGCTCCTGGGGGTAACCTCTAAACTCTTGGAATTTTCCAGGTGATAAGCCCTTCAGATCACGTTATATATTAATCAATCAATCATGCCCACATAGTAAAACCCCAATAAAACTTCTGAATTCTGAAGTTCAGAAGAGCTTCCCAGGTTGACGATGTATGTGTACAGTCACCATTGTTGCCAGGAAGATAATGTGTCCAGAGAACAATAGGACCTCCACGTTTAGGACATCCCAGATTCTGCCCTATTTATCATTTCCCTTGACTGATTTTAATGTATCCTTTTCATGTAATAAACTGTACCTGCAAGTATTACAGCTTTCAGAGAGTTCTGAAAGTCTTCCTAGTAAATTATCAAGATTGAAGGTGGTTTGGGGAAAGCCTTGAAAATGCACTTGGTATCAGAAATGGTGGTGGTCTTATATGCATTCTTTCCTCTCACTTTGCAATTGGACCTTAATTCTCTACAGTTGGAGGCAGTCTGAAGGACTGTGCCTCAACCTTCAATTTGGCTGATTCCAGGGACAGGATCTCATTACCAATCTAATGAAAAGTCAAGACTTTTTTCTGACCCTGACTTCTAAGAGGAACACACCACTTACACCATCACTAAGCGTGATTTAAGGACGTAGAAAGCTCGCAACCTCATCGCACAGCTGCAAAACTACAGAGTATTCTTTAGAATTATATTTTTAAAAGCACTTCCTTCCAAATTCAGAAAATTAAAAATATATATTATTACATTCTTATCAAAAAAGTTTAATTTACCAATTTAAATTACTGAGTCTGCTAATTCTATACTTTTCATCACTTTATATTATCTCATATTTACCACTCATAGCATGATGGAAGTAAAGTACTAAGCAATTTTTTATTTAATTATCATATTAAACACTGTTCAAGTTTATTGGCTATTTGTATTTCTTCCACAGGCAATCGGTTTAGGTGCTCTTCCCATTTTGCTGTTGGGTAAACAGTATAGAATCTGTCCCGATTGACTTTAAAAGCTTTTGAAATGTTAAATGTATTTCATTTTTATCTGTCAAAATTACTGTAAATAGTTTCCAAGTTATTTATTTGTATTTTAGTTCCCTTATTGTGTAAAACATGGAACCATAAAAGTGATTTTGAGGCTCAAATATATTTTATATTTTCATTTAGTACTTCTTTGACTCAGAAAGCTAACTTTCAACTTTTAACTATATAGTACAGATAAAATAATTTTATAGGACTTAAAAAATTCCAGTTATGTGCATCACTGTGAAGGAAAAAACGTAAATGGCCCATATAGGATAATGTTTAAATAAAGTATACTCCAATTTCTATAATGCAATATTAAGTAGCTTTAAAAAGTATATTTGAAAAAAATTATGTTGTGGGAAATGTTTACAATATAATGTTATGTGGGAAAGCATGATTCAAAATTATATAAGTCTAGGTCTATAAAAGAAAATATGTAAATATATTTATATAAATACAAAAATAAATAAAAGTCTAGAAGAAAATACATCAAAAATGTTAACTGGCTTCTCTAGGTCATGGGATTACATGCAGTTTATTTTGCTTTATATTTTTTTCCCATAAAAGGTACATATTATTTTAAACTGAAAAAGTAGGCGAGAATATAAAAGCTCATATTACTAAATATAATTCTGTAAAATTACTTCCATTTGGTGACTAAAGTAATTTAAAGTCAACTAAACGGTATTAAATTTTGTGGTAAGAGGAATAATGGCCTACAAATACATCCATAACCCAATCCCTGAAATCTGTGAATACGTTCATTTACATGGCACAGAGAATTTTGCAGATGGAATTCAGTAGATAGACTTTAAGATAGGAAGATGATCCTGGAATATTTATGTGGGCTCAATTCAGTCACATGGGTCCTTCAAAGTGAACAAGAAAGGAATAAGTGTCAGTCAGGGCAGATACTATGGGAAAAGAGGCAGGAGAGATTCAAAGCCGGCAGCAGCTGGACCTGCCTTGGCTGGACTTAAAGATGACTACCAGTCTTGACAGCCTGCAAGGAAAGGGCAACTTCAGTCCTGCAAACATAAGGAACCTGAATTCTGCCAAAAATCTCAATGAGTAAGGAAAGGGAGTCTCCCTTACGGCCCATAGAAAGGAAGAAAGCCCTACAGACATCAGATTTAACCTGATGAGACTCCTGTCAGGTTTCTGATTCATGAAACTATAAGATAATAAATCTATGTTGTTTACAGCTCCTATATTTCTAGTAGTTTTTTCAGAGGGGACCAATACTAATGCTTACTAAATGTGAGAGTGAGAGTTCAGATAAAATATGCCTTGGTGCAAGGCTGCAAGAAAAATATACATCAATAAATACCCATAGATGCTATGTTAAATTATATAGCCAAAGTTTTACGAAAATACAGGTTAAAAGTAATTCTGTATAGGGAATTCACGAAAAGCATCAATGGATATTTTGATATCTGCTTGTCACAATCACTGCCAAACCCTAAGAGTTAGATACATTTATTTGACGCATATTCAATTATGTTTATCTGTTGGCCAATATATAATATTTTTACTCTTTTTTTTTTTTTTTTCAGTCAGAGTCTCACTCTGTCACCCAGGCTGAAGTACAGTGGCACGATCAGGGCTCACTGCAGCTTCAACCTCCTGGGCTCAAGCAATCCTCCCCAGTCAGATCCCCAAGTAGCTGGGACCACAGGTATACACCACCACACCAGTATTTTTAGTAGAGGCAGGGTTTTGCCATGTTGCCCAGGCTGGTCTCAAACTCCTGGACCCAAGTGATCCACCCACCTCTGCCTCTTGAAGTGCTGGGATTACAAGCATGAGCCACTGTGCCCAGTCAACTGATACATAATCTAACTTTAAGCCCAAGGAAAGTAGACTTCATCAGTTCTACAAACACTCGTTTCCCTGAGCCACAAGTTTCAAAGGTACTTTCAGTTGGATAGTTCTAGATTCCAAGCTCATGTCGCAGTAACACGAAGTACCTAAGGCTCTACCCGGACAGATTAAGGAGAGTCTCTATGCTCTATTTGGAAAAGAGCTCTTAAAAACAGCAACTAAAAATTATACTTTATTATTTTTAAATCAATGCATTATTTTTTGGAGCATTTTTAGGTTTATAGAAAAATTGTTTGGATAGTACCAAGAACTCCCATAAAGCCCTTTCTTCAGCCCTAGTCTCCACTATTATTTACATTTTGTATTATGGTACATTTGTTACCACTGATTGACCAATATTAATACAACATTATTAACTTAAGTCCATTGCTTACATTAGGGTTTACTCTTTGTGCTCTGCATTCAATGTGTTTTAACAAATGTATAATGACATTTAGTCACCATTGCAGTGTCATATAAAACAGTTTCGTAGTCCTAAAAGTCCCCTGTGCTCCACCTATTATTTTCTCCCTCCCACTCCTAAACCTCTTATAATCATCGTTGTTTTTACTGTCTTCGTAGTTTTGTCTTTTCCAAAATGTCATATAGTTGGAATCATCCAATATGAGGTATTTTCCAATTGACTTCATCCACTTAGCGAGATGCTAGCAACTTTCCTCCCTTTTTATAGCTTGATAGCCCATTTTCTTTATCACGACATAATATTTCATTCTAAGTATGTACCACAATTTGTCTATCCATTCATCTATTGAAAGGCATCTTGACAAAACTTACTTCCAAGTTTTGTCAATTATGAATAAAGCTGATATAAACATTTATGTGCTGTTTTTTATGTGAATATAGGTTTCCAACTGATTTGGATAAATATCACACAGCATGATTGCTGAGTTATATGGTAAAAGTGTGCTTAATTTTGTAAGAAGCTGCCAAACTTTCTTACAAAATGCCTGTATCAGTTTGCATTCTCAGCAGCAGTGAAAGAGAGTTCTTGTTGCTCTACATCCTCCTCAACATTTGGTGTTGTTAGTGTTTTGGATTTTATCCATTCTAATAGGTATGTAGTGGTATCTTACTACTGTTTTAATTTGCAATTCCTTAATGACATGATGTTGAGCATTATTTCAGATGCTTAGTTGGTATCTATGTATCTTACTAGATGTGGTATCTGTTCAGTACTTTTGCCCAGTTTTGAAACTGGCTGTTTATTTTCTTATTATTGAGTTTTAAGAGATTTTTCTATCTCTTAAATTCCAGTCCATTGTCAGATACGTGTTGCAAAGATTTTCTTCTAATCTGTGGTTTACCTTTTCATTCCCCAGCATTCTATTTTGCAGAGCAGAATTTTTAGATTTTGTTGAGTCTAACTTACCAGTGTTTTTCTTCTGGGGGTTGTGCTTTTGTTGTTGTATCTGAAAAATCATCACCAAATCCAAGGTCCCCTATGATTTCTCCCATATTATCGTCCAAGAGTTTTATAGTATGGTATTTTACATTTGAGTCTACTTTTGTGAGGGCATAAATCTATGTCTATATTCATCTTTTTTATATTTTTTCGCTCATGGATGCCAGTTGTGCCAGCACCAATTATTGAAAAGTTTACTTTTTCTCCATTGTACTGCCTTTGATGTTTAGTGAAAGTTCAATAGACTATGATAGTGCTCATCTATTTCTGGGCTCTCAGTGTGTTTCATTAACCCACGTGTATATTCTTTCTCAAGTATCACACTGTCATGATTACTGTAGCCTTATAGCAAGACTTAAAGTTGGGTGGTGTCAGTCTTACAAATTTGTTCTTCTCTTTCAATATTTTGTGTGCTATTCTAGGTATTTTGCCTCTCAGTTTAAACCTTAGAACTCATGTCTCAATTTCCAGAAAAAAATCCCAACCTACTGGGATTTTTATTGAAATCACACCAAATCGTTGATTAAATTGGGAAGTGACATCTTAACTATATTGAATCGTCCTTTCCATGAACATGAAATATTTTTCTATTTATTTAGTTATTTGATTTATTTCACCAGAATTTTATACTTTTCCTCATATAGATACTATACATAGTTTTCTAGATGTATACAAAGTATTCCATGTTTTGCTGCTAATGTATTTCATTTTTAATGTTATATTCTAATTGCTCAATACTAACAAGTAGGGAAGCAATTGACTTTTATTGGAATGTATTTTTAACATGTCTATAGTATGCTTAGTGGGCTACATGAGAAGTGGGCATTGCCAGTTGGACCAGTGAGGAATCTGAGACCAGAGCTAACAATTTCTGACATTGTTTGACTTTGGTCATCGAGCTAGGTACTATGCATTTCCTCAGTGTATTAGTATCCAATATTTTTTCAAGTGTCTACCATAAATTTTTGACAGCTATTATGAGAACTTATCAGGCACATATCTGCATTATGTAAGAAAATGTAATTGTTGGCTGAGCGCTGTGGCTTATGCCTGTAATTCCAGCACTTTGGGAGCCTGAGGCAGGCAGATCACAAGGTCAAGGGTTTGAGAGAGATTAGCCTGGCCAACATAGTGAAACCATGACTCTACTAAAAATACAAAAATTAACTGGCCATGGTGGCAGGTGCCTGTAATCCCAGCTACTCGGGAGGCTGAGGCAGGAGAACTGCTTGAACATAGAAGATGGAGGTCGCAGTGAGCCAGGATGGCACCACTGCACTCCAGCCCAGGTGACAGAACAAGACTCTATCAAAAGAAAGAAAGAGAGAAAAGAGAGAGAGACAGAGGGATAGAAAGAGAGAGAGAGAGATAGAAAAGAAAAAGTAATTGCGGATAAGAAAACTTTTCATGGCAAGGAAAAAAGAAAAAGGAAAAGAAAGAAAGAGAGATAAAGAAAAAGAAAGAAAAAGAAAGAAGGGAGGGAGGAAGGAAGGAAGGAAGGGGGAAGGACAGAAGGAAGGAGGAAGGAGGGAGAAAGAAAAAAAGAGAAATAAATAAATAGTAATTGCAGCTAAGGAAACAATTTTTCATGTCCCAGAAGATTTTTACTGAGCCAAGATGAACTCTTTGGTCTCAGGGTTCCCATTCTTTGCCACTGTAAAATCATCCTTCTCTGAACCAGTAGTCCACCCCAAGCCTTGGGATGAAAATCGGTAAACTGACAGTGTCTGAAGGATGTAGTTTCATAGTTGGCATATTTAGCCAAAGTGAGATTTATTTCCTGAAGCCTACAACAAGCAGTGTATTCATTCTTCTTACCAGAGTCCTCTCACTAGCAGAAGCAGAAAAGACTCAGTCAATAGAAAGTTAATAGATGGCAACCATTAAGCCTTTGGCACACATATGCCAGCATGATCTGTACAGGCAGTGAGCAAATCCTCCAAATACTTGGCAAAGTAGGCACTCTAGGTTATCATACACACACTGTGAAATGTAGTTTTAGGAGGAACAAATAACACAGTCAAATACAATCAACTTTTCATAATGGGTATGTTGTGAAAAAAAATTATATAACTTTCAAAACTTCTAAAAAAATGCTTTCTCTCCACAGCTTAAGTCTCAAAATACATAGATTTTTAGCATTATTATCTATTAAATCTATGTATTAGAAATGAGGTAATTGAGTTTTATGCTGAAGCTTTATTATAAGCCTGAGCATCGTCTCTTACTCTCACTCATAGTAATTCCCACTAACCAGATTTTCTTAAATTTAAGAGTCTCAGAGAAACCTCCCCAATAATAAGCCTAATATTTCTAATGATTGGATTAAGGATCTAAGTTTTGTTTGTTTATTTATTTGTGTTAACAGTAAGGATGTGAATATTATGGCTTTTGTCTAAGTTATTTCCACCCTATACCAATTCTCCTGAGTTCTTTCTGTTAACATCAATGTGTTAAGTATTTAATATGTACTTGGAATTATGGTAAACACATGGAGATACAAAGATAAATAAAATAATGTCCCTTCCCTGAAAGAGTTCATAGATAACATAAAAATAGCTACTCAGGATCACCAGTTTAATTCTTCCCTTTACATACTCACAAATATAATTTCAGAAGTGTGAGATTACACAGTGGCACAAAAGTTCCCTGCCCTATTCACTCATAAATCAAACAAAACTAAAAATTATACTTTTTCTCTGTTGCTATGCACATTAAACTCAAGATAAAAATGGAGTCATCAATTATTAAATGTAATTTTTTTCTGTAATCTGTTTTTCAAAAGACTATATGTTTTCTGTTATATTTACTTTTTAAAACTATGTATTTATTTATTTAGAGGCAGGGTCTTGCTCTCTGTCACCCAGGCCAGAGTGCAGTGGTATGATCATAGCTCACTGTAGCCTGAAACTCCAGGGCTCAAGTGATCCTCCCGCCTCAGCCTCTTCCATAGTTAGGACTGTAGGTGCCCACCACCATGCCTGGCTAATTGTTTTTTTTATATATATATATATAACTTTTGCACATACAGAGTCTATTTGCCCAGGCTGATCTTGAACTCCTCGCCTCAAGTAATTCGCCTGCTGTGGCTGGGATTATAGGTAGGAGCCACAGTGTCCAGCTAGATTTATTTTAAAAGTCGTTGAATTGAAACTGAAAATTTTTTGTACTGATTATTTTTAAATTACCTATGAGTCACCCTACTATTTTCTACCAAGCAAAAACTTTAAAGTTTCTTTCATGATTTTTACAAATAAAATTTAGTTTTTACATATAGGCACTTATTTGCCAGTATGTATTTACCTGTATGTAAAAATTAAATTTTATTCATAAAATCATAATTTTTTTACCCTATATGCAAATCACCTTAATCAAAAAAACCAGAGCTAGTCATATAAACTTTGCCCTGATTCTTTTCTTATTTTTTAACTTTTAATTTCAAGTATTCACGTGCAAGATGTATCTATCCTTGCACAAAACTACACATAGATAAAAGTGTGTCTTGGGGGTTGGTTGTACCGATTATTTTTTCACCCAGGTGTTAAGCCTAGTATCCATTAGTTATTTTTCCTGATCCTCTTTCTTCTCTCAACCTCCACTTCTGAGTGTGTGTTGTTTCCCTCTGTGTGTCCAAGTGTTCTTATCATTCAGCACCTCCTTATAAGTGAGAACATGCAGTGCTGGTTTTCTGTTCCTGTGTTAGTTTGCTAAGGATAATGGCCTCTAGCTCCATCCATGTCCCTGCAAAAGACATGATCTTATTCTTTGTGATGACTGCATAGTATTACGTGGTGTGCATGTGCCATATTTTCTTTATCTAGTCTATCACTGATGGGCATCTGGGTTGATTCCATGTCTTTGCTACTGTGTATAGTGCTGCAATGAGCATATATATGCATGTGTCTTTATAATAGAAAGATTTATATTCCCTCAGGTACATAGAGGGATTGTAATGGGATTGCTGGGTGGAATGGTATTTTTGACTGTAGGCCTTTGAGGAATCACCTCACTGTCTTACACAATAGTTGAACTAATTTACACTCCCACCAACAGTGTATAAGCATTCCTTTTTCTCCACAACCTCGCCAGTTTCTGTGTGTGTGTGTGCGTGTGTGTGTGTGTGTGTGTGTTTAACTTTTTAATAGTAGTCATTCTGACTGGTGTGAAATGGTATTTCATTATGATTTTGACTTGCATTTCTCTAATGATCAGTGATATTGAGCTTTTTTTCCATATGCTCATTGGCAGCATGTATGTCTTCTTTTGAAAAGTGTCTGTCCATGTCCTTTGCCCACTTTTTAGTGGAATTATTTGGTTTTTGTTTCTTATAGATTCTGCATATTAGACCTTAGTCCGATGCATAGTTTGCAGAAATTTTTTCCCAATCTGTACGTTATCTGTTTACTATCTGTTGATAGTTTTTGCTGTGCAGAAGGTCTTTAGTTTACTAAGATCCCATTTGTAAATTTTTGCTTTTCTTGCAATTCCTTTGGTATGCCCTAATTGTTGAGGGACATGCACCCCTTTATATTTTACAGTAAATATATTCACAACATAGGCTGATATAGGAACCTCCACATCTCTGAGTTGTGCCCAATACAGATCTTGCCACACCCAGAGCTTAACTCAATTTCCTCATACTTAACTAAAAGTCTTAAGGTACATTTTTATAGATCAAATCTAATCAAATATTCATACGCAATCCAGTCATCCACATGCTGGGTAGCATCATGCAGTATAGATATGGTTGCCAGAGACCCACCTTTACCAAGAAGGAACAGAAAGGAGGAATTGTGATAAACTGAATATACAAACAGAAGAATATCAATTTCATTTTCCTATGTGGAGGGTTATGAAATCTTCCAGTTCGCTCAGAAATTTCTGATTTTATTCCTAATGTTCTCATGTAATTATTAACAACATCCTCTTTCACTCTTGCACTGATTTGGACAAAGAATTTTTGATATGGTTAGATTTTACTTATGTGATGTATAATAACTTTTTAATACTAAACTTAATGTTCACTTTGGCTATGATTATTACCTGTTGTTGATAAAATGAGATTACGTCTAAGATTTTGGTGAATCAAGTGTATAAGGAATGCCTATAAATATGGGTAGGCAGATTAAAATTTAAATGATTAGCAAAAATGAAAACCCACTTCACCTCAAAGTCTCTACACGTAAATTAAAATAAACAATTTATCCAATTCTTCAAAACATTTAGAACTTATGACTAGTAAGATAAAACATAGATCTTACAGAGTAGCACTGATCTTTTAGAAATAGCTATAGTAATAAAGAACCTTGAAAACACATCTTAGAAAGTCAATCAGGCCCCCTGGTTATTTTTTAGGTGTGTTTTCAAGATTCTTTATTATGGCTATTTCTAATTGTAAAACAACTTTCATTTGAATAAATAGAAGAGTCATCATATTCAGATAAAGGAGCACTGAAGACAGAACTTTCCAGAAAATGATGCCTCCATTTTAGGAATAAATAGAAAGTCACTCTGCTTTTTGCTACTGGACGTAACAATGAACATATAGTATTAAAAAATCACATGAAAAAGACAATTAAGTTCATGTGTTGAGTAGAATGAGAAAGGGAAGAGTCTAGAAATGACATCTTCTAAGTACCAGTCTCTTAGAAAATTGTTTTGCAAACTCTGAAAGAGGTGTTGGCAGCTTTTTAATGGGTGCTAAAAGTGGAAGTCTCAAAGTGCATCACTCTTGGGCTCTGAACATCATTATGTGCAAAGACCTGGGTTAGGAAGATTATGAAACTCACAGTTAAAAACTGGTTTCCCTGACCACAGAACTGTATACATTCCATTCTGGCTTTATGTCCTTACTGAAAGCAAAGAGGAGAGGAGAGAACCAGATATGCAAATTGATACCAAAATATAAACAAGGATTCAATCCCATGGCATAATCCTCAAAGGAATGAAAATGCTAGGAAGAAAAGAAGTTTATGAACTCCATGCTTAGCGGAAGCAGCTACAAAAGAGTTTAGCTGTCCTTCTAGAAAACAAAAATTAATTTGCTTTGGCCAAATTAAAATTAATTAAAATTATGCAATGTTGCCCTTGTGTTAATTTTAACGGTGAGGTTGTTGTGATTTAAGGCTACAATTAGTTCTAGTGTTTGAAAGAGAAGCTCTGTAATCGAGACAGGACATTTTAATAATACTGGTTATAAACATTTAATACATCATCTTTAGGGACTCACAAACACATTGTAATTAACTTTTACAACTGAAATAAATCAGATTGCATTAGCATATTGCAAAGGAAAAAATCATTTGCATGATTGAAAACAGCTTCAGAAAATTATGTATAACAGGCTTCATGCAAACACCAGCACAACTTTTACCAGGTTTCTTCTATGGGGAATATTTTAACTAGCACAGTTTTGGATTCTTCAGGTAATTATAACTTTTGCCATAAAAGGGGAAATACTCTGATTTGGAAGAAGCAGTGAAAGTCATTCTGTGGTCAATAGGACTGTGTCCAACTTTATTGTAAACTAATTGGGAAATATTCAAATAAAATTACAATGTGTACTTGCTCTGTAGCTACTGCTATGCTGTGCAAGTAATCTGGTTCAGAGGAAGGGATTTTTATTTATGTGTGATTCATGTTTCTAGTGCTAAAATCATTAGCAGGATGAGGGATACTAATACTGGTCTCACGATTGTCCCTATGGCCAGCACCCAATCTGCTTCATACCAACCCCTTCTTGAGTGTTTGAGCTGTGAATGATAAAACAACAGTCCGTATGTTCACTTTGGAAGTGAGCAAATGAAATAAGCTCTTATTAAATATTGGCTACTATTATTTACCAAAGTGATTTCAGGTTACATAGGTCTGCTAGGTATACTCTTGATGCTCTGATCAGGCATTTGGTGATATGGTTTGGCTCTGGGTCTTCACCCAAATCTCACCTCAAATTGTAATCCCCATTATGTCGATGTGTCAAGTGCAAGGCCAGGTGGAGGTAACTGGATCACGGAAGCAGATACCCCCATGCTGTTCTCATGATAGTGAGTGATTTTCATCAAATCTAATGGTTGTTTAAGTGTCTAGCATTTCCTCTACTTGCACTCGCTCCATCCTGCCACTCTGTGAAGAAAGTGTTTGCTTCTCCTTTGTCCTCTACTATGATTGTAAGTTTCCTGAGGCCTCCCCAGCAACGCCAAACTGAGTCAATTAAACCTCTTTCCTTTATTAATTACACAGTCTTGAGTATTTCTTCATAGCAGTGTGAGAACAGACTAATACATTTGGTCTCTAAAGAATAATCAATAGTGCCTCCATGTTCTGCACGGTTGTTGTTAAAAGCACAGATTCTATAGTTATATTTCCTGGGTTTGAATTTTAGTTCTATCATTTAGTGACTGTGTGACTTTGGGTTCTCCGACTAAGTTTCTCCATCTGTAAAACGAAGATAGTAAAGTATAAAACTGAACAGTGTTATTGTATTGTATTACAAGTTCAACTGTAAAGTATTAGAAAGTATTATGGTGGAGGTTAAGTGAGATAATATATACCATCTTAAGATAATTTCTGAAACATATTAAGTGCTCTATAAATATTAGTAGTACCACTGCAATAATTATTACTGTAGTATTCTCTTAGGTCAAGCCTAAAGGAAGAAAAAAAATCACCTTCTTATTGTTTGGAAGCTAGTGACTTTCTTATGTAGAACTTTTCCAATTATGCAACTTGGCTTCCATCCCTCCATTCACTTACTCAATTAATGTTGTGCATCTACTATACACAAAACATTAGCAGCTTTTCAAGACAGGACATGTGTGAGACTTCAGCACTGAAGTCAGGACACACAAAGCAAAATCTGGAATGAATTAAATGGTAAGAAGCTTTACCATGCTCCAAAATCAGGGTAAGGGGTTACAGCTAAGCTCAGATTCTAGTTGTCCAGGCCTAGCAACTCCCCATCTCACATTCTACTCATCCTGCTCCTCTCCTCAAAATGTAAGCAAGCAAACAAACAAAAAATACACAAACAGATCCTAACTAGAAAAAGAGAAAAGTCAATTTCTATGGATCAATCTTTGGTCGAAATTAAGGAGAGAGTGGTGTGCTAGTGATGATGCCGAGTTGAATTGAGGCTCTGTCCCCAGGTGGATTCTGAAAATGCTTCCTTCTCTCTGCTAGATAAAGCTAGTGATGACTACCTAAATGAAAATGAGGCCATTTGAGAAGGAGGTGAATCTTGGGTGGAGATTCTTAAAAGGCACATTACAATTGGTCATTGTGAGACCAAATGAGACAAGGAAAAGTGGGTGTCTCTTAGGCAGTTTTATACAAAAGACTAGTGGTTTTATAGGAAATATTTCTATTCAGATTTCTGTTTAATACTGATTCTAGAAATGGATGACATGTAAACTGGAAGTACAATTCATGCATATAATTTCTCCCTCATTTGGGTCTTGGTTTTGGAGAAAAAAAGGGGGTCACACATTCTGCTCCTTTTTGAGGAAGTACTTGATCTCTTCTAATGGGAAACTTCTCTTTTCTCCTGGGACTATACCTTATTGACTTAAAAGAGCAGTAGCTTAATTAACAGAAGAAATAAAGCCTGTTGCATAATTAACTGGACATTTACCTAAAATCAATAATCTAATTGCCACACCTAAAGGGGGGATAGTGGTTATTCTATTGAAAACAATTCATTTACATGTACATGTTAACAAGATGATTGGTGGTTTTAGAGACTAATCCGATCTGTAAAGTGATAATTTATTGAACAATCAATTAATCTTTTCAGTAGTACAAATATAAACAAGTCATGAAGAACTACAGATGTGTCTGCTTATGAAAGGTCAAATTTAGCAGATTCACAGTCTGAGTTCTTTTTCAGTCAGCACTAAGACATTTAGGCCTTGAACAGGATTTTATTTTAACACTATCCCTTTGAACATGTTTCTTTCATGGGGAGCCAGCAACACGTGCAACCTTTGTAAATACATAAAGCACTAATTTAGACCTGTATCCTGTCTTTAAATGGATTTCTAACATAAATTGTGTTCCCCTTTTTGCAGATACACATCAGTCTGTCTAAAAAGGTTTGATACTCCCAGCTACATATATTCTCTTGGATTTTATTTCAACAGTGTGAATTGTTTCACATCCAGGAGAATGAATTATTACATTTATTCAAGAATATGGGTCAATGTCAAAAAGCTTTAAAGTTTAGACTGAATTAAATATCCCAGAGTCTGAAGTCTTGTCCAGAGTTTATTTTAATCTTTTCACCCTGTACAATTGGATATGAGGTTTCCTAAGACTTAAGATACTTTCTGCTTTAAGGTTGTTTTCAAAGCATTTCACTTTTTAAAATATTGTCACAGCTTAATATGAATTTTCTTGTGTCTATCTTCAAGCTTGGCTATCGTTTAAATTCTAACATTTATACAAAGCTACTCTTTTCCAGTAGATACCTAAACCCCATAATAATTATATCAGCCTTACTCTTACGAAGGAGGAACAATTTAAGTATCCACAAAAAATTTATAAGACTTAGACTTTTAATGTCTTTAGGAACTTCATAAAACAGAAGAGTATGTGCTGAAGGGCAAATAGGGAAGGTGATTATGGGGGAAAAAAGACAATATACCAGCCTGATTAAGTGAAAACAAGATTCTCAGATTTAGATCAGATGGTCTTAACTTGGGGTTCTAGAACACAGATTCTTGATGCGGAATTTTAGAGCAAGGGGGACATGAAATTGGATGGGAAATACTGTAACTTACAGTTACACTTCCACTCGGTATTTGTTATTTTCACTACTTTTGAACTGGAACTTTGCATTTCTTTCATTATGAATGTGGATGACACACATCAAAACAGTACTAACTATGATTTATCACCAAAAGCTATTACAAATACGTTCATATGACCTTACATGATCACAGATATCTCAAAATATCATGTATGCTCAATACAACTTTGACACAATGGTAGTTATAAGACCTGCCACAAGATCTTATTACTTAATGTGTTAATAAAAAATGCATATTGTAGTATCAATTTTAAATATTTTAGTGATTTTGTTTTACATGTATTTTAGGTTATTCATCTTAAATAATTTTTCTGAGACGGGTTTGCATACTTCTTCAGATTTCCAAAGAAATCCATTGAGGAATTTATCTGGAAAGATGCCTTCCTTGGAGTCTACATAGTAAAGGCCTGGTATCACGCCGGCCCTCCCTCAACAGTGCACAAAGCAGACATTGCTTGTGCAGACTCATTCTCCTAGGTGTGGGTTTAGACTCAGAAGCCTTTTTATATCAAACATTACTACCAACTAGCAAGGCAAATAATGCCAATCGATGGTTGCTCTAAGTCTTTCCTACTTATTTTCTGCAAGATAAAATTTTCTGAAAATAATTATCATAACAATAATTATCATTTATTGAGTGCCAGGTTCTTCACACATGTTATTTCACCCAGATTCACTGCAAAAATCCCATGAGCTGGATGTTATCACTATTTAATAACACAGAAACTAGCTTAGAAGGTGGCAGAGCCTGTTTTCCAAAATCTCTGTTTCTTCCAATACACTCAGATCAACTATCGTGTTTTATTTGGAAGGGAAATAGTAAGGTCACATATGTTCATGGATCCCTGCTGTAACTAACAGATACTAACACAAAGTAAACATTTTATCACAGTTGCAATATGTGGCACTTAACATTCAAGTATCCATGTGGCTTTGCATGTGATTACCTGATACTTTATTGCTGCACATGGTGGTGAGAAAGTACTTAAATATAAAATAATTACCTGTCTTTTCACTGATTTCCATTAAGAGATTTTTTTTTTTCTTGAGAAGTTGTCTTAGTATGTTTAGGCTGCTGTAACAAAAATACTAAAGAGTGAGACATTTTTAAACAACCAAAATGTATTTTTCATAGTTCTACGAGGCTGAAAACTCCAGTATCAAGGCTCCAGCAGATTCAGTGTCCTGTGTGAGCTCGTTCCACATAGATGGTGCCTTACACATGTCCTCACATAGTGGAAGAAGCAAATAAGCTCCCTTGGGCCTCTTTTATGAGGGTATTAATCACCTCTCAAAGGCCCACCTCTTTATAATATTGTATTGGGGATTAGACTGCAACATGTAAATTTTGAGGGAAAACAAATATTTAGATCTGAACGGAAATAATTACTGAACTAAAAAAGTTTATTTTTAGTTATTTTTTATTATTTTTAAACATACTTTATGCTCATTCCTAATATAATTTAACATATTTAAATAATTTTGGCCACTGGAATGTCTGTTTAAAATGAATGTCCTTTATTTTTCCATTGGGTTGCTGGTGTCATCTTTTTTGATTATATTGCTATTATCCAAATACTATTGTCTTTTACTATAAGAGTACACTCAATAGAAAGCTCAGCTGGTGGTAAAAAGTTATGTTTTCTAATTTGGAGTTGGTTAACAGCTCAGATGGGCCCTTAAAGATTTGTATCTATGTTCAGGATATGCATCAGACTAAGAAGTATCACATTACATTTGTGATACATTACAAATTTGTGATTACATTACATTTTCTAATACTAAGAAGTATTAGAAAGAGTAGAGTATACTTATCAAGATTGCACCACTGCACTCTAGCCTGGGTGACAGCATGACTCTGTCTCAAAAAACAAAAAAGAAAGAAAAGAAAAGAGGAAGGAAGGAGGGAAGGAAGGAAGGAAGGAAAGAGGGAGGGAGGGGGGGAAGGAAGGAAGGAGAGAAGAAAGGAGGGAGGGAGGGAAGGAAGGAAGGAAAAAAGGAAGGAAGGAAGGAAGAATGGACAGAAAAAAGCATAGCGTTTACTTGTGATAAAATGGAAACCCAGTCCTATACCATGGATGAATGAGTCCCTCCAAATTCTCAGAGACAAACTGATGGTAGAAAAGTCAGGCACAGACTAGTGAAGAATGGGATCCATTGGCAGGATATGCCAAGTCAAGAAAGAACAAATACCAGATAAGCATCACATCTGAAATTAGAGTTTAGAAGGATTGATGAGACGAAGCAAGACATTGAAACTATAATTTGCACACTGGAATCCCAAGAAAATTCATCTAGACAGGATTTCAGACTAATGAAACCTCTTTGCAAAGTCTACAGACCAGCCCATGAGACCTGCTCCCACGACAGATATGATATTAAAATCTTCATATCTGAAACTATGGCCATGCCTCCTTTCTTTTGCACAGAATTCAACTTCACTCATCATGGTGCACCACATCTTTGCCACAAGTAAACTCTACAGTTTTCTTTTGACTTCATGAAAATGGACAAAATGTGGGTTCCTGATGTCAGAGGGATTGGTGTGGGAAGGCTGAAGCCCACACAGGTGGACTTTATTGTTTTTCCCATGATAAAGACAGTTGCTACCACTGATACTTCTTTTAAAATGGAGTTTTCCCTTCACCCCTCAAGCTGCCCCTGATAGTTTGTTTCTCGTGGTTTGCCCACTGTCAATTATTCTGGGCCTTATCTTTTCCAGGAGAGTGTTGTTTTTTTGTCTTTAACCCTTTCGAAGTTTTGCTTCCTCTTCCCCATGCCTCACTGTTATTTCAATTGGACTTCCACCAGCCATACACAAACACCCTGGCTAATCTTTCCAAATTAGCACAACACCAGCACTGGAGGTTCTCATTAGATGTGCAGCTGAGATTTATCAGATCTCATTTGCTTAATATGGAGCCTAACTTTGGGCACCTGGCCCTTGCAGTAGGGGGTAAGGGAGAACAGGAATGGGTCTTTTGTCACTGCTATGCAGACTCACTAATTTGCTCCACCTAATAAAATTACAAATGGATACAGCTTTATTCACATTGCCTTTATAGGTTATAATAACCTTGGTACCCCATAACCTCCTGCTAGCTGAATTAATCAGATCATATTAATATTTCTTCTTACTTTCTTTTAACTGGTTCTTCTCTTAATTAAAGGAGCCAAAGATGTAAACAGGGTAGGTGACTAGAAACATGGCGTCGGGTTATAAACAAGGCTCATTAAAAAGATGGATGTGCAGGCAGACTGCAAAAATTGCTTACTTTGCAAGTGTACATTTTGTAATTTCCTGACGACTAAAAGAACTAATGCCAGATCCCATCCCCTCCCTTTTTCTAATGTATAAAAGATGATAATTTTTGAATGCTAGGGTGGAAATAGCAAGATGGAGCAACCTATTCATCAAATAGAATTAGGTCTTTCACATTATAAAACTCTGTCCTTCCTTCCCACGTGACTCCAAATGTGAAATCTATTGAGAAGTGGAGGAAAGGAAAACAAAAAAACAAAAAAACAAACAAATCATTTTAAAAGGAAAAAAAAAGATGAGAAATGTTAAAGACAGAACATTAAATATGTTAAACCAATCAAATTTGAGAGAGAAAATGAAGGACCTTTTAAAGACTAATATATCTTCCGAACTTGCACATGTTCAAGAATGCACAAAATATGCACACATGCACAGAAGGCAAAAGAGAGCTTAATCTTTATGCATGGAAACAAAAATTGTTAAAGGAGAAGGTCCACAGTGTCAAGCTTACACAAAGTTATAACTGCAACAATACAGTAGAACTGAAAACAGCTTGATTAGGAAATTTAATTCAAGTATATCCTATATTGTGATAAACATTTTGTATCCATTTGTACACTGAATTGATGGTGCACCTATATGCTAATGACAAATAGTGTATCATATTATCAAAACTGATAAATAGATCCTTATTGATAAATGCAATAGGTATTTGCATTATACATGAATTATAGTGTTTTATATGTTATGCATTTATAATCTATAAATACATTTATTATATATATTTTAATTCCTACACTCATGCACATATATATGCTAATTTAATTATTATCCTCGTTTTTGAAACTTCTGTTCACATTCACTTAACCAAGCAAGAAAGTACTCCCATTTTTATTCTCACAGCAGTTACTAGGAGAGCTGCAGCTCCCAGTTTCCTGTCTTTCTATCTCCCTTCTCAACAAGAGAGAAAGTCATTCTGACAGGATGATGCACAGCTCAGCCAGGCAAGACCTTGCTCCTTCATGAATAAATTAGAAATGAAAGTTTAACTGATCCCCTTGCATTGTTATGGAGGGACCTCATCCTAATTTACCTAAATGCTTTGAGTGGGAGAAAAGAAAATATAAGAGACTAAGGTGGAAAGGTCAAAATCTGTGTTTAAATGGAGGGTTTTTTTTTTCCCCAACACACCACGACACATAAGTGCCTGCAACTGAACCAATGGTTTCTTATATAAACATTCTAAGGAAGAAGCCAAAAAATGGAAGATATTTTTTTCACTTCCCTATCCCTCTGTTTCGCTGTTTCTTTTTACATGAACCACAGCTGATGTGCCCAGTGATTCTAAGAAATTTCATATATATATATATATATATATATATATATATACACACACACATATATGTATGTCTTAGTCTAAGTAATTCCTTATAAATGTGAGACTCTCTCTTTGTATGTATGTGTGTGTATATATACACGTGTATACATGCATATATGCAAAAAATGTGTGTGTATATACATGTGTATATACGTGTATATGTATGTTTATACATGTGTATGTATATGTGTGTATATATATATACACACACACAAACACACACACAGAGTAAGTGCAAGAGTGGAAACTGAACAATCTATGTTTCAGACATTATTTTTCTCAATGGAGCTCAAGTCCTGTAGAAATGGCATTTTTCTTAAAGCTTTCCTAAGCTATGCTTCAATGAGTGACCTAATACAACGTGTTCTTCATCGATGCATTTTTTAGTACCAGGCCAGCATGCCATGAGATGGGGTGTGTGGTCAAAATACTAGGTTTATTCATATGCAATGAGGTCAGTGGGCTAATGGTTTTGGGATCCTGCCTCTGGCAGTAGCCATTACCTGATGCTTCAGAAGTCAGAAATGAATTTGCATGACCCCAGCCCTTAAGATGTCCCTTGTGGAAAAATAGGAAATTGGCAAGTAGGATCATTTCATAGATGTGCTGAAGCTGTCATTCCTAGAAATCTTTGGCTTCAGCTCTGTGCTGGATAAGTTCACCTGCTGATGCAGTATGAACTGTTCCCACTTGTAAATTGCTCATTTTCTAGGAAGATGAAGAGCCCTGTGCTCATTCTTAGCCTCTTAGCCTTTGGCTATTGAAAAGCCTGCTAAATACCATGTTCTGATAATGTTAGGGTTGAATGTGTAAACACCTCTGCTGTGACTGAAACATTGGCATGTGACAATTTTAAGAAAGGGTCAATGAAGGAAATTAAATTATTTTAGCCCAGCATTCTTTTTTGTTTTCTTTTCTTTTCATAGTTGTTTGATATTTAGCTGTATAGAGGCAGAAGAAAAAAATAAGCGAAAAACAGAGACACAAGTATATTTGTTTTATGATTCTACTATTCCCTTAAAACTTAAGCAAAATACTCATGACGTTGTAAATATGTGTTTGTCTAGTATAAAATCACTTGGACATTTCCTTGTACTTGGTCCTAATAAGGAAAACTCACAAATCTAGTCCATGACCCACAACATAAACATTTTCATAAGACATCTTCTAATTTTACTTAACATTTTCTTAATTGTCATATTGCTTTCCAAGAGATATAAACTTGAAGGATAAAATATGGCTATTTTCATTCCAGTCCTGTGCCATCTTGTGTTTTAATAACCATCCTAATTTAGTATTAACTAAGAGCTCCCTGTGTTACAAGATTCTTCTAAAATGACTAAAGTTTCTGAAATATTCAACATAGTCTACCAGCTAAAATTTTGATAACATCTTAATTAGCATTTGGGTGCACCCTAGACTATTTCTACCAAACGAAGTATATAGCGTTTTAGCAGCGCCTCACAGACTAGCAACGTATATTTTTTGAATGTTAAAATTCTTCCTTTCCTCTTCTTTTGATCATTTTTCTAAAGCAGATTGTCTCTCCCTCTCACCATTTGTCATTAGAGGAGTGTAATTTCATGACCCCTTTCTTCTTGCTACTTCCTCTAAACAAAAGGACACAATAAATAAACACAGGAGATAAGACAGTCTCTTCCCCCCAGCCTACCCTCTTCGAGTCTTCTGAGCAGTCAGAACCACTTTAGTCCTTCAAATATTGTCCTGAATTAGTATCCACGCTGATGCAGTGAGGCTAGAGTACATGATCATAACAAATACCAAGTTGAAGTGTAACTGTAATATGTTCATTGATACATATTTTTTCTAGTAGTTTTGGCAAACCTATCTTGCTGACTATACCGATGAAGGTTGCTAGTTAATTGTGTACGCGTTTTTGTGAAAGATAAATGACTTTCCTTCCCAAGGACACTTGGCCAGGCCTTAGTCGAGAGAGAGAGAGAAAGAGAGAGAGAGAGAGAGAGACTAACTGTTTTCTGAAAGGCTGACAAGGCATCTTGATCATTTCCTCATTTTGAGGCCTACCCACAGCCTTGCACACGGCCCCCCTCTTTGAAATGTTATTATTCTGTCGTGAGGCCTTCTTCAGCCAGGATGTTACTTCATTTCCACCTTTTGTCTCTGCCTGAATGTGAATGATGCTCTTTCAGCAATATACAGCCGCTTAAACTCCCTGCTGCTGCCTTACATAAATATACAACACCCGTCTCGCCCTATAACTCACTTCAGGCCTGGAAAAATAGTGACTTCCTTTATTGGTCAGATTCTCTCGCAATTCCCAACAGCTGTATGTTCTCACCTCAGAGGATCCTTATCTTCAAGTTTCCATTTGTCTCAGCACTATTCCAGTGGATTGCCAATAAAAATGATTCCCATTTTTATAACCCCTGAGAACGCAGCAGCCAGCTTTCCAAAGAAACTGATGTTCCCCCCCGCCACACACACAAATAAACAAACAAAACCTCCAGACAACTTAACAAAAAGGGGTAGTTTGTCTTCTGGAGAGATGACCTTAGAACTGAGTACACAGGGAATTCAGTAAAACGTAAAGCGTTGTTTTGGAACACATTAATTACAGTCACGAAAATCTGTGTTTATTTTCTTCCTTGAGATAATACTTTGAGTGATATGGCACATAGTCATTGAAATAACACATGTTCATAGGTATCTAAAAGGAATACCACATTCTTATTAAGTTACTGTATCTTCGTTAATAAATTTAATCACTTCTCTGTGCCTCTGAATTCCAGGCAACTTTTAAACATGGCTGGGTTCCGCTGAATTTATTTTTTTTAAAAATGATACAGGAAAAAAAGAAAAACACTTTTGAAAAAATTGAAATTGCTATGTAATTGTCAAGGTCTATAATGAATAAAGGCACTTTATTCAGTTATTGATGCCAGCTACCCATGGACATTGAGTTTAGGCTCTACTGCTGCTTACTATTGCGTAATTTAGGAAGATGAGCTATGTAAATCTAAGCCTCAGCTGTCACATCTGCCAAATGGGAGCTAAATACCTTCCTTTTACAATGTTTTTAAATTTAAGAAAGAGAATACGCATTAAAGAGTAAACTCCAAAGTGCTCTACAAATGGTACAGCTCAAGTTACCTTTTCCCCCCTCCATAATAACGTTGTGGTCACTACAGGCACCTTTTAAAGAAAAATGGAGCCTAGGGGCATGTGATGAAGAAAATGAGTATTTTTGTTACACCACTGCATACTCAACAAGAGAGCAGGAGTGTTAAATACTAATATATCAGAGCTATACTTTTTTTAAGATGCAAATTCAAGGAACAGGGAAATATGTCAGGTGAAAATCAGTAATATCCCTCTATTTTATGACTTCACAACTCTCCATAGGAGAAAGACGATTACTTCCATATAGCCTATGTTAGCAGAAGAGCTTGCTGGGGAGTTTTACTGCCAGGTGGAAAGTGACAATTGATACCATCTTATGCAAAATTTTGGCTCTGGGAGTTGTTTTCCCTTTCTGTTTCCTTTGTCCAACATCCCCCCAAAGCATGAATGATGATTTCAGAAGTCACCTGGCTGTGATCAACACATCAAATCTTCCCCCAAAGACTGTTCCCAAATAAACTAACATGATCTTTTTGGCATTTATGCTGAATATGGCCTAGAAATGTGCAGTGTTTTCATTTCTACTCTCTCTCCTTGGATGTATGTGTAGAGGTAGCTTTTTATAAATTCTCCTCTATACTTTTAACTCGGACCCAAACCTCCAAAACTGTCCTTCTGAATGGGAAGTGATTGTAATCTTATAGCCAACATCATTAAAGGCAGCCCAGAGTCTTCTATTGCCCATTACCTCAAACTGCTGTGGGTAGAACTTAACATTATGTTAGGGTCAAACGTTCCCTTGTCAGTGGGGAAATTTTTCTGCTCTAAATGAAATGTTACAAAATAAATTTTCCCCCACAAAGCTCTGAATGTGAAGCTGTTTTATTTATCTGGCCATTCTGAGTACTGTAAAACATGTTGCTTCATGTTGGAACATAAGCCCTTTTTAAAGTGTGCTCTGAGTATTTGCAATTGTTATCAGGCCCAGATGTATCTGAGTGACAGCATGAAGCTCTCCGAGTTGGCTCAGATATACAGAATGTAATTAGCTCAAAGGCCTCCATGCTACATTTGTAGAAGCACCAGCACTGCCTGAGAATAACCATTTGCTCTTCTCCTCTCCTCCTTTTCAACCCACCCCACTAAAAAAAAAAATGATGGCAAAGGTTAAAATTTATTGTTCGTGATACTAAAGCTGTTTTGCATAAAACAAATGTATGTTGTGATTGAGAATTTGAATGAGAGGGTGCCGGCGGCAAAAGTTAGCTAGGAAAAAGAGACAAGACTAATAAAACTTACTACCTGAAGCAGAAGAATTTAGAGGACCTCAAAGAGAAAACATGATCCTCAGTGCATTTAAAGATCATAGGCTTGAAATTCAAAATCACAACATTTTGCTTTCTTCTCTCTTCCAGACCTCCAACTTCTAATAATTAATCTAAGAACAAACATTTACATTAGAATCAACACGTTTTCAACTAGGGCTTCATTTTGTGTCATGTTCCATTGAAAAGTTTCTCAGTATCAGAAAGAAAGTAAGCCTGATACGCAACCAAGAAGTGCTCTAAATCACCCACATTCTTGATAAAAACTGAGCACTACATTAGGTTCAGAAAAAAGGGCAAAACCAAACAAAAATAGGTGGGTCATTTGCCCAACGCAGTCCACACTGGTGAAAGCAGTATAATTTCTTTCTGACCCTTGCAGGAAATCAGTTTATGCCCTGAAGCATGAAATTTGATTGTAATTATTTTAGTTTGCTCGGCTACATATGCTATTGATGTTCTTTCCTAAAAATCACCAGCCTTTCAGAAATCTTGCCACAGTACTTGACTCAATGACCTGTAAGTTATACATAATAAAAAATAAACCATGCAGGGTTTCTCTACTGATTTTTTTATAGAAATCACTCTTCCTAAAGAGTGAAGCACCAACATTATATAATATTCATATAGAAAATGAGATTATATTTATAGATATCTAAATATTTATAAAAAATGCAAAGTTCACATGAGTTAATCCACTGGCTGGAGGCCTCATATATCTTAGAATGCTCAAGGTTCCAGCAGATATTTTACTCTTACTTTATAAATCCTAAAGCCAGTTTTTGCAAGTACAATGAAGTGATGGGTTAAAGTAATTATCCAGGTGATACGAGTTTCTAAGTGTATTATTGAAAATGTTACTAAAATTCCTGGGGTTTGATCTAAGTCCTGTTGCTTACAGCACAGAAAGCCAATCACTGAGACAACGAGTATAGCCAGGGAAGAAGGCTTTAACTAGCTACTGCAGCTGAGGAGATAGATCAGTCTCAAATCCATCTTCCTGGTGGATTGAAGTTAAGGGTTTGTACAGCAGGGAAGAAATTTAACTGGGAAAATAGGAATCAGGGAGCAGGAAGCAAGAGGAGTTGGTAAACAGGAAACAGATGGTTGGTTAGGCAATCATGATGGGTGAGGGGTTTGGTGTCACACTGTCCAGATGTGGTGATCTGGTGAGTTTTCCTTTCTTGATACTATCTGGGAGTCTTGCTAGTTTGTTTCCTGAGAAAGGACCTCATATGAGTCAACTGTAATTTCCTCAAGTTTTAATACTGGGAGGGTCCATTTCTGTTTATTCAGAAGAAACCATATCAGTTCTATGGGACAACTGGTCTGGTTTCAAAAATACACATTGAGATGAACACCCAAACTGGTCATCTGCACCTATCAAAGTTTTTTAGTAACTTTCCAATTCCTCACATCATTCTTTTGCTGAAAAAAAAAAAAAGGGTAAAAATCCTAGATATGCACATCAGTCATAAATTAATCAAATAAGCCAGATTACACAAGATTATAACTTTCTAGGGGCTGTGGCTAACTGAAATGCAAGATGGAGGTTCCCCTGTTTATGAATTTGGTAGCAGAACCAGTGACCTTCCCCAGCAGTGTCTTCAGAAATCAAGGATTTTCCTGGCAGGTAGAAAAAGTTCCTTTTCATAGTATGGAAAATACATAGTGACATAACAATTATTTATGTCATTTTGCTCTTTATGGATTCTTACCTTCTATTCTGAGTTAGAATTAAATCATACTAATTGAAATAGAATAAAATCTTGACTATACTTAGGATCTCCACCTAAACTCCCTGCTAGAAAAAGTTTTACTTTCCCCTTTCACAATCTTCATGGAAGCTTTCTCTCTCTTTCCTTTTTCTCTTTCGCTGCCTAAATAAATCACTTTCTGGAAAAAAAAAAAGTTTCACTTTAATGTTTGAGTGGCTTTGAGTACATTTCTTTGTTTCTCTTTATAGTCTGCCTCTGAATACTTAATATGATGTACACCTGCCCACAGACTGCAGTGTGCAGGAACATGAACATCTACACCCAAGAAATTTCATTTTACCAAGTGAGACCAATATTTTAAGAGCTAATAATGAAATAAATCCTTGGCTATCCCTGTAATAAGTATGAAGAGGGAGCAGTGACCGGATGCTCTAAGGGAATAGCAAGAGAAACCAAGCCCCAGGTAGTGGCTGCAGGGAGAGGAAGTTTCTCTAAAGAGGGATTTCTGAAATGTGAGTTGGAACCTAATATGGTTTAGCTGTGTCCCCACCCAAATCTCATTTTGAATTGTAGCTCTCATAATCCCACCTGTTGTGGGAGGGACCTGGTGGGAGATAACTGAATCATAGGGGCAGTTCCCCTGTACTGTTTTTGTGGTAATGAATAAGTCTCATAAGATCTGATGGTTTTACAAGGGAAAACAATTTTCACTTGGTTCTCATTTTCTCTCTTTTCTGCCACCCTATAAGATATGCCTTTCTCCGTTGCCCATGATTGGGAGGCCTCCCCAGCCATGTAGAACTGTGAGACCATTAAACCTCGTTTTCTTTATAAATTACAGTCTCAGAGATGTCTTTATCAGCAGTATGAGAACAGACTAATAAAGAGCTCCAAAAGCAACTAAGACATTGAATAGGAAGTAAAACACATTTTACACAGAAGAAACCTCTCTTTTTCAGCCAAATGCATTTTTAAGCCAGCTTGGAGGTCTGACGTCTTCATTGAAAAGAAAATCAGCCTTAGCATCATTTAGGGGCAAGAAACCTGTTCCCTGAGTTACCACAAAGACACTTCTGATCTCAGAGTATCTCTGTGACTCTTTCTCATTCCACTGTGATTTTTCTCCAGATTTCATGCCCATGGATCGTGCAGCTCTGGTGAAGCATTAGAAAGCCTACTAGGTATGTGGTATGGAATTCCAAAAGTACAACTCAAACCAAGTTCACTGCAGGGAGAGAGGTTAGGTTATGAAGAGGTAGAAGAAATGTTTTACATGATATTAAAATATTCAGAGAAGAGGATGAAAGAAAAGCGGCAGATAATCTAGGAATAAGGGGAAGCTTTTTTTTTCTAAAGATGCTTCCCATATTACTAATAGAAGACAGAGGCACCAAGTACTTAAATAAATGACAGCCAGTAAATAATGAAGAGAAAATTAGAGAAAGCACATACATCTTTACATGTAAAAATGCTCTACTTCCTTCCCTCTCCCATCATTCCCACCTGGTTAGATTTTGCAAGTTCTCACTCCTCCTCTTAGGAAATAATTTTCCCTGCAGTCTTAGTTCTGCAAAGTCAATGTGGCTTATGAAAATCAAGTTGTATTCTGTATATTTAATACATCATCTCTTAGGATAATCATTCTGGAATCTGAACTTGTTTCTGTTATCTAGCTCCTCTTGACAATGATTTATGAACCAGAAAACAAGACAGCTTCATTTTCATAAAGCAAACGGAACCTTCTGGACCAGGAGGAGCTGTGAAACTTGTTTTGACTAGTAAACTGAAACAAACATGACATAAAAGTCAATACAACCACACCACTGGGCTCTCATTTTACAAAATAACTTTTTCTTCCACTGCAGCAGGATGATAGTTGAAACGTTGCATTACCCAATAGCAGTTTTTATCCTCACTAATTACTAGCCTGGTGTGACGATGAAGGATGCTCAAAAATGAAAATAAGCACATGACAATCAACTTCTAGAACTGTCAGCCTCACCCAGAAAGTGGAGGCTTAAAAAACATTTTAAGGAAGTATGTATTAAAAACAGTATCATCTTAATTGAATTATTTACTTGATGTGGGCATAATTTACCTAGAGTAAATGTTACTTATGATGATAATTTGCAAAGTAATTTAATAGTGTACATGAACTGCAGTAGACATTGTGAAATCAATCTTTTGCCCATAAACATACATAATTAAAAGTACGTATTACTATATGCTATATAAAAAAGCAAATATTACTATATACTATATACTGTATATAGTATATACAACATACTACAATATATACTATATATTACTATACACTATATACAGTAATGTATATTAATATCCTGTAACATAGTTATAGTAATAAACTTTTTGCTCAATCATGTGGTCTGGAAGAGGGAGCAATATATCAGTGCAGGATACAGAACAAACCACTAGACTTCATACCTGAGCATAGCCACTTAATTTGGTTGTCTCTTCATCTTCTCTTTGCATGTTTTCTTCTCTGTAAAAGGGCAAAAATAAAGATAATATGAGCTTTATAGTATAGTTAGAGAGGATTTAATGAGATATCGTGCTTTGTGTGTCTTTCATTGTTTTTGGTTAGTTGTTTAGTTCAGCAAGCTTCATAGAGTGCCCGTCATCTACTAGTATTTTCTTTTGGAAAATAAGACAAAAGTAAAAAGTATTCAAATGGTAGCCACCGTTCTAAAAGGCAAGAATGAGAAGATTATCTAAATCTCCTAAAATTATACAACAATGGCAGCCTCACAGTTATATCATGAACACACCTAAGAGAAATGAGATGGTAATGCCTTAAGTGTCTGATTTCATCTTTGAAAATTGTCTTAAAAGGAGACAGGAACATAAAAAAATGGGCATTTTGATGGACTGCATTCAACTAAAATTTCTGAATAATTGATTTAAAATCTTAGTATTCATACAGTTAGCTACTAAGTATATATGAGAAGTATAGAATGAAAGAGATCTTATGTAATTAACACGTATTAAATAATATTCAACTTGCTTTTAAATCTACTGTTTTATAAAAATAGATTTATATTTGTGAAATAAAGTGCACAGTGCAGACGGCTACCCATTTTTAGCTACGTTGAAGAATACTAGATGGTCACTGTCAGTTTTATTCATTTATTTATTTTTAAATGAAAAATGACAGATGAAAATGAGATCTGAGTTTGGAGTAATCTACACCTCCTTCCAACATTTAATTATCTATTGTTACTTTTTGATTTTGAAAATTATACTAAAAGATGCATGAATTATACATGTGCATTTTAAATAATTAGGATTTAATTTTATTTTATTTACTTTTTTAGACAGGGTCTTGCTCTGTCACCGAGGCTGGAGTGCAGTGGTGCAAAGAGGGCTCACTGTACTCTCAATTTCTGGGGCACAAGGGATGGAACTTCAAATAGCTGGGACTACAGGCACACACTACCATGCCCTGCTAACTTTCTGTGGGTTTTTTTGGTACAGACAGGGTTTTTCCATGTTGCCTAAACTGATCTTGACCTCCTGGGCTCAAATGATGCACCTGTGGCATCCCAAAGTGCTGGGATTGCAGACACGAGCCACTGCAACCAGCTTATAATAAGCTTTTTAAAATCATCCTTATGCTTACCCACCAAAGTTAAGAAACAGGACATTACCAGTGCCTTATGAAATCTATTTACTCTCACCCATCACATTCCCATTCCTCAGCCCACCCATTCCTGGTATCACTGTCCTTCCTGCATTTCCTGTTAACAATTCTCTTCTTTCTCTTTAAAGTTTTTTATCTTCATATGGATCTCTCATCAATCTAGATTTTAGAACTGCTAGTTTTTAAGGGTTGATGTAAATGAAATCATTTGTATACCTCTTTCTATATCTTCTGCTTTTGCTCAACAGCAGTACGTTTTTGACATTCACTGATGTTCATACACAGTTATCAGTTCTTTTTCTCCAATGCATACTTCCCATTGAATGAGCATTCCACAGTTTATTTTTTTGTTCTTTCATTAATAATCATTTGGACAGTTTTCAGTGGTAGACTACTTTTATTATTTATTTAGGAGATGAGATCTTACTATGTTGCCCAGATTGGATTCAGACTCCCAGACTTATGTGATTCCTCCATCTCTGCCTCTCAAGTACCTGGGATACAGGCGTGTACACCACACCTGGCTCAGCAGACTATTTTTAATAGTGCTCAGCATATGTGTAAGAATTTTTGCAAGTTATATATCTAGAACTCAAATTACTACATTGGAAGATGCACACATTTGCAAACTATTAGATCAGGCGTCCCCAAACTTTTTACACAGGGGGCCAATTCACTGTCCCTCAGACCGTTGGAGGGCCGCCACATACTGTGCTCCACTCACTGACCACCAATGAAAGAGGTGCCCCTTCCTGAAGCGCGGCGGGGGGCCGGATAAATGGCCTCAGGGGGCCGCATGCGGCCCGCGGGCCGGGCCGTAGTTTGGGGACGCCTGTGTTAGATAATCTCAAACTGTTGTCCAACATGGTTAGATCAGCTCATTCTCCATTTAGCAGCAGATTAAACTCTCATTGTCCTACAACTTCACCAAGTCAAAATAATGGGCATATTTTATTGAAAAAAAACAAGTCAACCTAAAAACATCATTTAGGTGTTCAAATCATCAATGTGACATTTTGATTTTAAAATCAGGGCCGGGTGCAGTGGTGGCTCACGCCTGTAATCCCAGAATTTTGGGAAGCCAAGAAGGGCAGATCACAAGGTCAGGAGTTCAAGACTGGCCTGACCAACATGGAGAAACCCCATCTCTACTACAAACACAAAAATTAACCAGGTATGGTGGTGAACGCCTGTAATCCCAGCGGCTTGGGAGGCTGAGGCAGGAGAATCACTTGAACCCAGGAGGCGGAGGTTGCAGTGATCTGAGATTGCACCACTGTACTCCAGCCTGGGCAACAGAGTAAGACTCTGTCTCAAAAAATCAGTTGTCTTCGAGTCCTATAAATAAGGGATTTAACTAAAATGTCCCCAGTTAATTAACTCGATATTCCTATTTTTGGTGGAGCACTAAACGCAGAATCAAGATGACTGCCCAGGATTATGTCTGGAAAAATCTCAGCAATTGAAAATGCCCTGCAGCTTCCTGAACCTCGAAGGTGGAAGTGGAGAAGTAAATGAGATATTGAGACCTACAGAGGACTACGTGAGAGCCCACATTTTCTCCAGTGTGTCTCATATGGGTTTGGGAAAGGAATGTAACAGCCTTTGCCCAGGAGGTATGTCAAGGAAGGGAGGCCCAAAGAGTGAAGTTCTGATTTGCTGTTTCCTGTCGGAATGATTAAGGAAGACCAACTACGTGATGTTGAGATTTCCTTCTAGTTTGGATATAGTATCATGCTGTCTTTGAATGTTGTTTCATGTTTTTTAAAATGTGACAGTCAGTCAGATCCGCCATAAGAAAAGACAGAGGAGAGGTTCAGAAAAACAAAGTGTGTTAAACTCTCAGGTCCTAGCATCAGGAGGCACAGTACGCCATGCAGGGATATAAAGGGAAGACATGGTGGTCAGTAGGCAAACGACAGGGGCCAGGGGAAGGCTTAGGCCAGAGCCTTTGTTGGGGTTTCTGTGGGAAAGGCAATGAAGGGCAGAGTGAATGATTTAGGATGGGCTACTTTGAGTAACTTAGCAAACTCTAAACTACAGGGGTAGTCTGTAGCTGTTTGGTACCTGTCCCTGGAATGGTTAAGGCAAAGGATGTTGCCTCCTGAAGTGTAAAGGCCAGAAGAGGAGGTATGGCTCTGGATTGATTAATGTGCATATCAAAGGCATGCTCCTGGCAGAGTTTTTGTTACCTCCAAGAATTGGCTAGCCCCTGGAGAGGCAGTCTCTCCCCAGACAAAAAGGTTTTTGGTTTTGGTTATGGTTTTTTTAGAGACAGGGTCTTGGTTCTGTCGTGTAGGCTGGAGTGCAGTGGTGCAATCAAGTTCCATTGCAGAATCATGCTCCTGGGCTCAAGCGATCCCCATTTCAGCCTCCCAAGCAGCTGGAACTGCAGACACATGCCACCTCATGAGCCTGGCTAATTTTTGTATTTTTTGTAGATAGGGTGTCACTCTGTTGCCCAAGCTGGTCTTGAACTCATGGCCTCAAGTGATCCTCTGGCCTCAGCCTCCGAAAGTGCTAGGATTACAGGCAGGAGTCACCATGCCTGACCTCAAAAAACGTTTTTAAAGATGTCAAAATATCAAAATACATAGAAAATTGTATTTTATCTATCTATATACATATGTAACTTGTGTGTATATAGATATGTATATATCAATGTATATGTACATGTCTATATATACACATACACATGTAACTTGTGTGTGAATACAGATATATCTAAATATCTAGATATATTTCAATATATCTTTATTATATATATCTATAGAGATATATCTGCATATATATACACAAGTTAGATGTGTACTTATGTAGATATATACATATCTGTGTCTATACACGTGTATATATCTATATATACACACACACACGTTATATGTGTGTGTGTACACAATTATATATGATAAACATGTCAAGAAAACAATACAGAGAAGGTACAAAGCTGTTTAGAAATGTAATTGTCCAGAAATCCTCAAAAATTTTTACTGATCTGGTTTTACACATAAAGACTTAATCAAAATATATTTTCTCACTTAGTATCAAATGTGATAAACTTGGTAAATTTACAGGCTTAAAAGTCCAAACCTTAGTGATTTCTAGCAATAAACAGACTGATTTTATGAGCAGCTTTGGGAGTGATGGAGAACAGTCTTGTATCAACAGATATTAAAAACCTATTCATGTTAACTAGACTGTGTGAACAGGAGCACATTCACAGGACAATTTCTCAGCACATCAAATTAATGGCTTTCCTTCAGAGGAAGAGGCATAAAATAGTCAAAAAAGGTTAGATTAGGTCCTCATGTGGTGACCAGACCCCATGGAAAAAGACACAATTTAATCATTTCTATTCTAAGAAAAATCAGCCTTAGTTACTATATAATGAATCCATCATAGGCAATTATTGTATTGACTATAAAAATAGACAAATATAGGTTTGACCCTGCCCTGTCTTCTTATTCAGGTAAGTAGAGAGTAAGTCCAATATTTGAATACTCTTCTCATTTAAATTAGATAAATGCAATAGGATCATAGAATGTTCATTTTTTTAACAAACTGCAATAAAACTATTACATTGACAACATTTAACCTAGTATTTCGACTTTGTAAAATATATATGTTTGCATAACCAAATAACTTAAATATTATATGAAGATATAAAGATTTAAATTCTTCTTGGGTTGTTCTTACTTTCCCATTCCCAAAACAATACTTTTAAATGGCTAATGGTTCAGTAAATAATGGTTCATTTAAATGGTTCATTAAAATAATTTGCTAACAAACATTTTGGATTGCCTAGTGGTGTCTATTTGGCAGTATGTAGTGTCTTAAGATTATCTGCATTTGGCCTGCTCTCAATGCAGAAGCATATATGTAAGTTAATGCTTAAAGAAAGGTAAATACTGGACTAATCAGAGATCAAGATGTCATAATTCCTCCAATCTGGTGCATGTTTATTTCTCAGCAAGTAACCGAGTTTGATGGCCATGGGCCAATGGAAACGTAAGTCTTCATATACGTTTGAAGAAATGATGGATTCATTTGTTCAACCTTGAAAACAATATTTATTGATTACCTACTATGTGCTAGGCCCTGAGCTAGATGCAATGATTTTGACCAAAAGGAAATCACCTCACAGATTTCTTGATTTCTCATTTGAGATAAAGGGTGCAGGAGGTAGGGCATGCATCCAGTAACTAATTGAGCACATGTTTGGGGCAATGTAGAGTAATATTGATACCACTGCCTAGTAGGGTTGATGTTTGATCTGAGCTCTAGTGCAGAACTAAATTTTGCATTGACCCTAATGTTTCCAATTATAAAACAATTTGAGGTTTTACTGATGATAATAAAATTCCCTCTGATTTTGTGTGTGTGTGTGCATGCACACACACGCACATGTGCTCGCACACACACGCACGTGTGCTCATCCTTATTTTTGGTATAGATTTAATGCTATTGTTAACAATAATCAAGGTCACATATGAGAATATTTACAATGTTATTAAGATCTATGTTCTGCTTAGAATAAGATATAAACCAAGTTTATCATTTTATTACACTCAAAGTAATACATGTTTATTTTTGAAATTTAAAATACTTATACAACTCAAACTATTGAGTCAACTCACAGGATTTCTGTCTCTGGGTTTACATTAGCAATGTAGATAGACATTCTTAAGTCAATATGCTCATCACTGAAAGCAAGAAAAAGCCTTTCAGGATTTGCCCAAAATAAATGTGGGTCCTTTTGAAATGCACCATGAACTACAGAACAGATTGTAATTTAGGCTAGTTTACAAAAAAGGGAGACATGTATGTGCAGAAATTTCAAAGGCGTCTGATTTAGGCCTTGCCTGTCTGGAAAGTTCTTGCAGAGTTTTGGTTCTGGTTGGGCCTCTCTCTCCTGCAGGTGGCCTCCACAGATTTTTGGGGAAGAAGGGCAGAATGGAAAAACTCCTGGCACATAACAAATAACTGAAGTAAGCAGGCAGTGAAATTACCCGCAGAAAGCCATTCATTATGTGTTTCCAATATCCTCTAAAAGGACAGCCCACCCCTAACTACATATTTATACATATTTACTTGATAATCAATAAAGGAAAATGGCTGCATTATTTTGATTAAAACATCAACTCTACGTGTTACTATAAAATCACATTTAAGAAGCCAGAAATGAGGAGACAGCAGTTCATGCTACCCTCCAGCCTATGATATATGATATTTTCAAGCTTCGAGGAGAGCAGACACATTAAGAAAATAGTGCTAATGATATTAAACTACTTTACAAGGCTTGTTACTAAGAGCTGACAAACCTGTCAAGTGCATAATGTAGGAGGCTATCGTAACGTTCTCAGAAAACCATACCTCTACCCCATTTCACTGCAATCTCCTAATAATGGAGCTGCTATAAATTCTAGCCAGCAATGGGACAGAGCCATGGCTTCTCACCCCAATGTGAGGACATGATAAATATAAAAGAAAATGGCTGTCAGTTTTGGCGCCCGGACCTTATTACAAAGTCTTAATCTTACTGGCCTCAGCACCTTTTATCACTGCCTTGTTATGAGCTGATGGCTTTTTTATTTGCTGGGAGATGGAGGATGTGTCATTTGATGTCCTTTTATGTAGCCACTGCTCTGTCCTCTCATGAAAAAAAAAAAACATTTTATATGTTTATTACAGTAACCGATTAAATGCGAGACTCATGCTGTTGGCTCAGGTATCGTGGGCTTAGGATTTAACAGAGTCTGGATTTAAGTACATCATTATGAGTATTTATGTGAATAGGATTCAAATAGGAAATTAATTTTTCTCAGCACTGGAGAGAGAGCATTTGCAATATTCATAATTGTTTATTCTTGCTATTATATTATTGTTACTGGGATTGGTCATTCCTGGTTCCAAGGTCAGCCAGAAATCCCAGCTCTGGCTTCTCTTCTTTCCTTAGACTGCTAGCTTTGAGGAAGGAGGCCTTGTAAACACACTTTAGCTCAAACTCGGCTTGGGTTCAATCGGCTTGATCTTTAAGATGAGATAAATTGCAATTATCTAAATATTAGTCGGAAAATCTTTCAGCTCACTTCCCATCCTCTTCATTTATGGCAAGTGAGAGTCAGAACTTCACTTGAAACACTGACCCTAACAGAACCTTTATTCACCGGAACTGCCGCAAAGTGGCAGTATCAGGTATTTCACAGAACCTGACATTGATGGGCTGGTTTCAAGCTGTAGCTGGAGACTCCATCACTAGATCTTTTCTTCAATTTGTGTTCATAAAACATGATGGCCCAGAGTGTGGATGCATGAAGAGTCTTATCCTGTCTGTTGTGCCTGCCAGCTGAGAGTCAGAGTCCAGAGTAGGGAAGTCACCAGTCTCATTCAGGGGTGGGACTAGCTCCATGTCTGTATGCGCAGCAGTAGGTGCTCAACATACATTTCTCTACATCCAAGGCTTTTGTATTCCAAAGTCAAAGGCCAAGGAGGCCCCAGAGATTTATTTCTCTTTATGTTGGAGGAAATTATCAAGTTGGTGGCTTTAGCTATTGGCTGTATGTATTGCCCATCTCTGAGGTGGTGTGTATGTGAAGCTAGCAGAATTGGTTTCAAAATAAAAATTAATTTATACCACTGAGGCTTCCTTTAATTGCATCCTACCAAATCACTGAATTGATAGTGCTTTTGACAAAATGGGTTATGGTTTTTTTTTGTTTTGTTTTGTTCTTGTTTGGTTTTGTTTTTGAGACAGGGTCTCCATCTGTTGCCCAGGCTGGAGCACAGTGGCATGATCTTGGCTCACTGCAACCTCCGCCTCCCAGGTTCAAGCAATTCTCCAGCCTCAGCCTCCTGAGTAGCTGAGATTACAGGTGTGTGCCACCACCCCTGGCAAATTTTTGTATTTTTAGTAGAGACGGGGTTTCACCATATTGGTCAGGCTGGTCTCAAACTCCTGACCTCAGGCAATCCATCACTTTGGCCTCCCAAAGTACTGGGATTACAGGCGTGGGCCACCTCCCCTGGCCTGGGTTATATATTTTAAGAAAGGGACAGAATAGTAAATTGGGCATTGAAGAGGCACACATCACATTTTCTTCTTATTTATTATATCCTGAGAAATTGAGTTCTTCAGGAACCCATTTGTTGTGGGATCTAGTTCTGAGCTATGAGAAGATACAGAAATACCTTATGTTCTTATCTTTGAAAATTAAAGAATTTGGGTGTTGCTCTTTCCCTAATGCACCTGTAAGTGTGAGAGTTTAAAATCCCCTTGGGCCTTTTTAGCACCCTGACTTCTCACTTGCAACTTTCTGTTGGAGACATATTTATGCTTACAGTGCAGCTTGGTATGAGTGGGCCCCAAAATGGCTCCTCCTATGATTGTTCCTGTAATAAGGCATTTGTGATTTGCCACTATATGAGAAAAAAACTGATGAAAACCCTAATATATCGGAAAAGGCAAATTGCATGTCTAAAAATTTAATTTAAAAAGGAAATAACCCTCCCTGTGTAAGGGTTGGCAGTCCCCTTCACAATCTTGCTCATACTCCTCCCCTCTTTCCTGCTCTCTCCAAGTACAAAAAGTACTTTCCAGGGAAATCTGCATATTAATGAGAATAAGCAGTTCATTGCAAGTAACCCAGAAGTACTTGGCTCCTCAGAAGAGGTGAACAGGTTAACTGGTCTATAACTTTAACAGTATCGCCTCTTGTTAACTTTTTTCACTGTATATTCTTCAACCTATTTGTGAACTTGTGATGACCACACTATCTACACTAATAATGGGGCATTCCCTTATGTCTGAATCACATGTTACACTTAAAAATCTTTGATATATTATGACAATGACATAAATATATATCTATATTTTATAGTTTAATGTCATCCTCATAATCACCTTCTAAGTTAACTAGGGTAAGCATAAATATACTTATTTATTAGACAAGAGAACTGATACAAAGGTTGACAGATACAATCCAGGAACACCATTTAAATTTGAATTTCAAATAAAAGACAAAAACTTTTTAAAGTACAGCATATTTCCATTTACATGGGACATTTTTCATACCAAAAATTGTTTGTTGTTTTAGCTGGACATGTGGGATTTTTATTTGCTAAATCTGGCAACCCTAAATGAAGCTCAAAGAAATATTTGCCAGTTCATACAAGTAATAAACAGCAGAGTTGCTACTGGGTTCTGAAAGATTTATATATGAATTCATTTAATTTTGATAGTATGAGGTTTCTCTCCTCATTGTCCAGATGAGGTCACTGAGTTGCTCAGGGCATAAGTAACTTGCTCAAAGTTATTCAAGTGGCAAGTAGCAGAGTAGAGGCACAGTCCTATATCCATGTTCCAGGGACTGGTGTTTTCATCACTCTGCCATGTTCGGGGCTTGGGATTCTGCCCCAGTCTGGCTGAATCCCATTCAATTGCACACTTCAGACAACTGCTTGGTGTACCTCAGGCCAAACGTTACAGACCTCACAAAGGAACTGGAGGAATAGCATCCACTGACACCCAGCACACACTGAAGTGTCAGCTCCCCTTAGCAGAATTGATTATATGAGATTTTGCTGCAAAGGGCATCTTCAGTAACTGCCATTGCCCTTTGCTGAAAAAGTCAACATCATCAAGTGAAGTCTGACTTTCACCAAATGAGAACTAAGTTGCAGATTAAGGGTGCCTTAAAGTATGCAGTTAAGACAGATGGGAGAAGCTGTGGCAGCAGACTTATTCTGTAGAAGAGTGACAGAAGCCCAGGAAGGCTTCAGTAAAACATACTCAGATGTGAAGATATGAACAAAACAAGCAACACTCTTCTGTACCAGAACCAACACATACACACAAGCAAATCGGTAGATATAAATGTTGTATCAGAAACCAAATCACTACTGTATGTATTTTCCCCAAAATGTAGAAAAAGGTAAGAAGGGAACACAACTTTAGAAGGAAGAAAACCTGTTGCAATTTTTACTCCTGTTCAACATTTGCATGCAAAGGTGGATCATAGAGCTTTTATATTTCTCCTAAGGTTTTGGTCCTGTTCCTATAAACTGCCAAATACACACCTATAGTATCTCTGGATTTTCACACAATATAGATGCATGAATCATACTGTCACTTAGCAATCATTTTCCTTATCGGTCAATATGTCATTGAGTGCTTGATGTATCAGTTTCCAAGTCCTAGTTTTGCAGGCTCTAGCGTACTTCCCAACACGCTTAAACCATCAATGCAAAATCTTTCTCTCCTCCCTGAGCAGTCCACTTTAAAAAATGTCACTATCTTGATTAATTTTCTGTTCCCCTTCATGTTCGGATGACATTTGGGAAACAATTTTCCCCAGAGAACCAATTTCTCATATTCCGGGCCACTCAATGGGACCTTAAGTCAAGATGAAAATTAGCATACCCCTTGCTATCTCCACACTAGTAAAGCATGTTTTAATTACCCTGTTGTGCCTATCTTGTAATCACATGATTAGCAAAGTGAGAGAGCATTGACAACAATGCTAAGTGGTATGCTTTATAGATATTTACAAGAAGGGTCACTATTTTCTCCTAATCTTGTTTGTGTACTGTATAATTGAATACAATTTCCTCTGTGATTTTAAAATCAAAATATACCATAAATATGCATAATTGATAAAAAAAAATTATTAAAAGTTACACTAGTCTCACTCAACTTTCATCCCCATACTTCCCAAGGTAACAGTTTAGTCTGAGACAAGAATCAAGTTGCAAAAGCAAACAGCATGAAGGAATTTAAGAAACTGTCCAATTTTTTAACAGAAGAAAGAGAAGGTGGAAGAGAGGTCAGAGGGAAAGAAAATCATAAGTTTCCTAATCTTCCTTTTGTCAGGTTTTGGTTAAAATAAATAAGTTTATTTGAGAAACTGAGGAGAATATCAAGAACAGAGATCCTTTCGTTCAGCCCAATGTTTAGGACCTCAGGGCCTGCACACACACCACCTGGGGGGCTACCACATCACCGTGAACTTTTGGTAGTAGCAGAGTTAGAAGGAGTGCATGGTTTACATTTTTCATGTTGTCTTCAGTTACACCTGGAGTGGACCTAGTGTAGAGAAATGTCCATGTATGCCTGGAAAGTCTGCACAAAGGTAACTTGAGTGAGGCACAGCCCAGCTGCCTTGGGGCTCACTGGGACCAAGAGGCAGCATGACTTCAAAGTAGAAGCCACCAGGTGCACAGACCAGCCCTGGAGCCAGATGAATAACCTGATGGTGACTTAGAGGATCTGGTTGTACTGGAAAAGATGACTTGAGGCCACCTAGGTTCTATCAGAAGGTTCTGATGAGGCTGACTAAGGCAAACTGTAAGTTAGCCCAACTGCAGACTGCAGCTAGGGGGTGTGGCCTTTATGCTGACTATCACCTATGCAGGAAGCAGCCCGGGGGAGCAATGTGGTGGGAGAGGCCAGGGATACCATGATGATTCAAGGACCTCATCTCTCCTTGAGCCTTGAGGATAAAACAACTGTCTCTCATATGCCAGACGCCAACACAGAAAAGAGAAAGGAGGATGAGGGTGTCTCTGAAAGAATGAACATTTTCCTTAAAGAAGATCACATTTTCTAAAGAAAATTTTCAAACTATGCTGTTAAACAGAGGTTACCAGATTGTTCTCAAATTTATGTCCCTTTCTCCTCCATGAAACAGAGAAAGAGCCCATGAGAAACATCAAATAAATTAATGCAAACATAAATAATGTATATCAGCTCTGCATAGTTTTTGAGTAACTGTCATTCTGCTACACTATGAAATATGAATTAAAACTTTTCACAAATTAAATTTAACAGAGTTTATTTGAGGGAAAAAAAAGTCCATGAATCAACAGCACTCAGAACCAGAAGACATTCAAAGAACTCCTCCAGTCTGGAAAGTGGACAGTGAGTATTTACAGACAGAGCAGGGAAGTACAGAAATCGCTTGATTGATTATAGCTAGGGGTTTGCCTTCTTTGGGACACAGACCAAACAGTTAGCAGCCTGTGATTGGCTGAAACATGGCTGCTTGTGATTGGCTGAGACCCTGCTTTGTAGTACAGAAATTAGACTCCTAAGTTAAATTTTGGCTCATTTACATAGTTAGGTTGCAGTTCCTTACATAAAAACTCAAAGTACAGAGCTTCAGGCTGATGGCCTCCTGCTTATTTAATTTAACAAATGTAAATGTGTTTCAAAGATGGTGAATTATTTGTAAGCCAAGAGTTGACTTACTCAAGAAAAATTCAGAGAAGTGGGCTTGGAGATGATGCATATTTATAGTTGTTGTTTTTTTAATTTTTTTTTTAAATGTGACCAGGTATAGAAGATGTTTGGCTTGTAAGTGCTCTGGGCCCCATCCTCTCTATGCCTGTGTTTGAACTCTCTCATTCATAGCCACTTAGCACCTGGGTTCTTCAAGACCTTTCATTGCAAGTGATGGGATGTCCCAACTCAAAGCAACAAATGGAAAAGGGGAGTATATTGTCCTGCATAACCCCGCCATGAAGAAGGGAGGACTGACTGGAGGATTTTCTCATTTTTCATTTCAGCTCTTCTCAGCTCATTCTTGCAAACCAGCTTTCTCAAAGGTTCCCTTTTGAGAAATTCCAAGCTTATATACAGTTAAAAAGTTATAATTATACTGTGCAGCTTTATCTATCAGCTATGCATCAAAAATTCCTCAGAAACATATCTTTTTGGTCTAGGCTGGTTCTTCCTAAATACTCTTGTATGTGTTTCTTACTGCTGCTGTATCAGAATATGACAAACTTAGTGGTTTTAACATACAAATTTATTACCTGATGGTTCTGGAGTTTGGAAGTCTCAAAGAGATCTCTAAGCCAAAATCAAGATGCCAGTAAAACTTTACTCCTTTTTGGAGGCTCTAAGGAAAAATGCATCTCCTTGGCTTTTCCAGCTTCTAGAGGTCACCTGCATTCCTTTGTCCATGGCTCCCTTCCTCCAAGTTCAAAGCCAACAACAGCGGACTGAGTTTTCATATATTGATCCAAAATTCTCTTCTGTGTCCCGCTTCCATTTTTAAGTATGCTTGTTATTACATTGGGTCCATCTGGATCATCCAGGATACTCTCCTTCTTTCCCTACTTGTTTGCTTTCTTGCCTACATACATCTTTCTATTCTAAAGCTGGCTTCCTTAACACATTGTGAGTTATTGGAGGGTAGGAATTTGTATCTCCTGTGCTTAGCATCATTCTTGGGAAACAATTTTAATACACATTCAGTGGACACACAATTTATGCTAGCTTCATGGATGTTCAAAATCACTCATGCATGAATTGGAAGAATTAGGAAACATGGGAACGTGGGATAATTGAAACATATATGATCTAAGCACACTATTCAAAAATTATGAGCAACAATTTCAAACAAATCCACCCAAAAGTAGAAGGAATAAATGAATAACAATAGGAGTAGATTCTATTGCACTAAAAAATAAAATAGTTGACAATAAATCTAAATGCTAGTCTCTCCTGAGACCAAGAAAAGACAAATACCTGCCATGCCCGAGCAAGAATGTTTTTTAAAAAGATTTAGAAAATAAAACAGAAAAACAGTATTAAAAATAAGACAAAGACATTCCATCAAATTGGAGGAAATTTAAAAATAATTGTATGAGAATACTATTTACTCCTTAGTACTAAAAGCAGAAATGATAGAAAAAAAACTGTTTTCTAGAAAGACACCAGATATCAAGGTTCTACCAAGACCAGGAAAATCAGAATACACCAATAATCACTGAAGAAAGCTAAAAGGCTGTTAGAAAAAAATGACTCCATGCTTTGGAGACAAAATTATAGAAACTTTATATAATGATCTATATTCTGGAAAGTTCCCTAAGGCACAAAAAACAGAGGATGGCTTTCCAGCTTATTAGATGATACTAGTATAATCTTTATATCAAAATTATCAGACACACACACACACACACACACACACACACACACACACACAAGCAAATTCACTCATTTACAAAGGAAAAAAAACTGTAAACCAAAGTATCAGCTATAAACAGAGGCAAGTATTAGCTAATAAAATCCAGCAGTGGGTTAAATGAATCATGATCACAGAGTTAGTTCCAGGGATGTGAAAATGGTGCAATATCAAGAAATGTGTTAATATAAATCACTATATTACACAAAGGTAAAAATTAAATGAAATTTTCTTTAATAGTAATACTAATACTACTAATTCTTAGCAAATACCATGTGCTCAGCCCTATTTACAGTTCTTTAGCACCCATGAGCTTATTTAATTTTAATATTTATTTATTTATTGTTGAGACAAGGTTTCACTCCTTGCCCAGGCTGGAGTGAAATGGTGTGATCTCCATTCACCAGACTTTGCCCACCAGGTTCAAGCAGTTCTTACACCTCAGCCTCCCCAGTGGCTAGGATTACAGGTACCTGCTACCACGCCAGGCTGATTTTTTGTATTTTGGTAGAGATTGGTTTTCGCCATGTTGGCCAGGCTGGTTGTGAACTACTGGCCTCAGGTGATCCGTCTGCCTTGGCCCCCCAGATTGCTGGGATTACAAGCGTGGTCACTGTGCCCTGCCTTATTTAATTTTTAGAGTAACTCAGCAGAGTGAGTCCTATGATTTTACGTACTTTTTAGATAAATACATGGAAGTACAGAAATGTAAGTGGTAGAGACATGCAAGACATGTGACATTCTAACTCCAAAATATGATCTCTGCACCTTATGTTACCTTTGTTACAAATGACATTCCTGATTTAAATGGAAAGGAAGCAAACTACAACAACCGCACAACATAAAAACGGAGACAGAAAAACCATGTCTCAACCACATCTACCAGAAATGTACAGTTCATACCATACTTAATTCTAAAATATCAGAATCATTCTCATCAAAACTCACCAAAAAAGGGCAGGGTGCCTGACTATCATGCTGGTATTTATCACTCTATTAGAGATTCTGGTTCATGGAATAACATGAGAAAAACATCACAGAGATAAATATTAAAATGAAAAAGACAGAAGGTCCTAATTTAGAGACAATGTGATTATTAACTAAATTTTTATGTAAAGAATGGAAAAAAACATTGATGAGAGTAATACAGTTCATAAGATGAACAGATGCAAGATCAATACTGTGAAAGCAATATGCTTTCTTAAGAAAAAAATAATCAACTAGAAAATATAATGGAAATAAAACATGCCATTCGTAATTTTCATAAATTTTTTATACCTAGAAATGTCAATGTTATATCTAGGAATAACTTTAATTGGAAATAAATAATGCCTATGTGAACAAAACAATAAAATGAAACTTTGTCAGCTAACATAAATGAACACCTAATTAAATGGAATGGAGAGACGCAGGTCAGAGAGAAAATTTAATATTAGAGAGATATCAATTTTTATAAATATATCTAGAATACAGTTAAACCACAATTGCAGTAAGATATTTAATAACACTTGTTAAGTTGACTCTGGAAAAATACACAAATGTAGTCAAGAAAATTTAGAAAAGAGTAACAACGGTATCTTATTCTATGAGATGGTAAGACGCACTGCAAACTCAGTAATTAAGACTGTAATACTCACAAAGTCATAGAGAAAATATATCAATAGAAGAGAGAATACCAACACAGACCTATGTAGATATGATTTATTTTTGATAAAATGTACCTCTTAAATTAGTGGGAAAGGAAAAAAAATTTCATAAATTTTGAAGTGAATAATTGATTAACCCCTTACGGAAAAAAAAAAATCAACTTAAACCTCTGCTCCAGAGTACAGATAACAGTTTAAGTGCACCACACAGGGACATGCAGTCACGTGTTGCATAACACCATTTGGTCAAGGATGGACTATGTATACAATGGTGTTCCACTCACATTCTAATTATATATTTTTCCTGTACCTTTTCTACATTTTGATTTAGACACGTAAATACTTAACCATGGCATTACAGTTCCCTACAGTATTCAGTTTAGTTTCGTGCTGTACAGGTTTCTAGATTAGGAGTAATAGGCTATACCATGTGGTCTAGGCGTGCAGTAGGCTGTGCCACCTAGGTTTGTGTAAGTGCACTCTAGGATGTTCATATAGTGATGAAATCACCTAAGGGTGTGTTTTTCAGAATATTTCCCCATCCCTAAGCAGTGCCTGACTGTACTGAAACTGTAAAAGCACTAGAATAAAATCGCGGATAGTATTTGTATAATCCTGAGGTGCATATAAACAAAATCCCTAGGAGTCATCATGTTGACGACTTACGTATTACACATTTATGAATAAGAAGAGACACCATGAAACAAGGCACAAGGGCCAGCTCAGAAAAACATTCTTAACCAAGTATTACTACTCAGAATATATGAAGAACTACTATAATTAAGCAAATAATGTAACTTTGAAAATATGTTATATTGAACTGAAATAACAAATTTCTTTTGTCATTAAATGTGAAATACCTAATATATTCTATTTTTAAAATATTAACAGTAAGAATAACATGTGTGAGAACCTCCTTTAACCTTTCCCTACATCCTTTCTTCTAATTTCTCCTTCACTCCCTTACCCCCATTCATTTATTCCCAGGAAATACCAATTTTCTACAATTTGATGGCATCTTTCCAAGTCCCCTTCTGGTAAATTTGCACACACATTTACACATACATGCTCCTTTTTGCATACAAACATATCAGTATTGCTTGCTCTATTTTTTTCACTTGACCTGCTTGAGAAGTTCTTCCATGGTAGGCATTTTTAAGGGATCCTTAGGGTCTGATAGCACAGATACACAAAGATTTATGGAATCACTTTCCCACTTGATAGACATTGAGGCTATTTTCAGTGTTTCACTGTTATGAACAAGTCTGCATTGAAAGTTCTTATGCATAAATCTTTCTGTACCCATGGTAATAGTTCTTTAGAACACATTTCTAGAAGCAGGATTGGCGGGCCAATTTATATTTGATAGTACAAAACTTCTTGCCAACTCCTTTCAACTATATACGACTGTGTGTCCTTGCCAATCCTTGTGTATCAATATTTTGCTAATTATTGTCAATAGGGGAGGCAATAATTGATAACAGTCTCTCTAATTGCTTTTGTCTGATAACTAGTGTTTCATACGTTCATTGCTTTTTTTCTTGTGGGTTCACAATTCATATTTTGTCATTTTTCTATGGGATTTTTATTGACTTGTAAGAATACTGTATACTAGAATATTAGTACTTTGCTTCAAATTGTTACAAATGTTTTCTTACGGCAAAAATTTAAAGGCTAGTATGAGTTTGTTAGCGGAGAAGGAAAGCACATTTTAGGCAGGAATAAACACTTTGACAATTTAATCAGGCAAGTAGTAAGTGACCAGGTAAATTAATCAGTTCAGGTGAAAAAAGTTTTATATATAAGACAGTTATACCCAAATCTGAATGCAAGAGAGCTCCTTCAGGCAACTTGAACTAAGGCTCCATGTCAAATAAGAGTGGAAGAGCTTGGCATGTGGCTATAACACAACACAACACAAAGTCCAAACAATCTGGTCTACTAAAACTAATAAATACCATCGGTCTGCCATATTCTCTATAATTTCTTTCAATTAAGTTGTACGGGTCTGTATGTATGTGTGTTGGTGGAGGGGGAGTTTTTGTTGCAGTGAGTATGGACACAGAAGATGGAAAGGGGATTAAAGCATGCTATCTAGGAGCATGCTGCTATTATTTAAAAAGTTAATGACATCTGGCATTGACAGCTGCCCAAATGTTGCTACATATGTCTTCACCCTCAAAGGTGACATTCTGAGAAGTCTAAGGCCAGTGTATTCTCTTCTGTGATGTTAAATGGCTTGCCAAAGCCCAATAGCTACTAAGGAGGTCAGGATGCCTCCTCCCATCCCCTTCCCTCATTTCCATCTTATTTTCCCCTGAAAATAAGTGCTGAACCATTAGTATGTCTTATTTTCTTTTTTAGCAAATTTTAGTTTATCACATGAGTTAACATAGCCAGTAGTGATCAGGGAAGTATAACAATGTGACATAGGTCAATTTGTTGATTCATTCATTCTTTCTTCTTCATAAAGAAGAACATTGCTTCTTTAAGATGTAATATGCACAAGGCACAGTGTTGGCACTGGGGTAAACAGGAGAGCAAAGAAATGGACTGTCTTGGCCAGACACAGTGGCTCACACCTGTCATCACAGCACTTTGGGAGACCGAGACTGGTAGTTCACAAGGTCAGGAGATCGAGACCATCCTGGCTAACACAGTGAAAATCCGTCTCTTCTAAAAATTCAAAAAATTAGCCAGGCATGGTGGCACATGCCTGTAGGCCCTGCTACTTGGGAGGTTGAGGCAGGAGAACTGCTTGAACCTGGGAGGTGGAAGTTGCAGTGAGCTGACATTGTGCCAATGCATTACAGCCTGGGTAACAGAGTAACAGAGTGAGACTTCATCTCAAAAAAAAAAAAAGAAAGAAAGAAAGAAAGAAAGAAAGAAAGAAAGAAAGAAATGAACTGCCTTGCTCTCATGGAGGTGACCGGCAGTGTCAGGGGTTATGTACTTAGCTTGGGATGCCCAGCTTAGAAAGAGCATCCACCACTTAGCAGGCAGGCAATAAGCTTATGTTTAGCAAATCCTAAACCTTGGAGATGTAATGAAATAGTAACAACGATATGAAAATCAAAAAGAATTAGTGATGGAAACACAGTTGATTGTCAACATTTTAATTTCCTGGATAAGTCTATTTAAAAACTATTACCAACTATCACCATTACTGGATATGTACAGAGAACATTTGAATCTCGAAGTCTTCTCCTCCAGAAGATGGAAGGAGAGGGAAGGCTGGTCCCCACCTATGCCCTGTTGGCCATTCAGCTTCTCTTGCCACCTCCAGCTCCTTTTGCGGCCTGGAGCACCTCACCAGCACATCTGTGGACACAAGGGTTGCTCCTCCGTGTTCTGCCACCTCCACCCATGAGGTGTTCACACCACTGAAGACACACTCAAATGTCTGAATCTGAATTTTATGTCTGAGGGCCTAAAGTAGCTAGCTTTGCTTTCCACACGAATACAATGAAATCAAATTCTTGGTTATGCTAGGGAGTAAGGGATCTGTGGCAGAAATGGGGGTGGTTGGCAAAGTTCTGTACCAAAGGTATGTGCCTTCCAATTCATGAAGCTGTACATTTGTATCACACATTTTGATATATATGTTATGCTTAGTGATAAAGGAGTTTTGTTTTTTCTATTTTTCTAGTGACTGAAAATTAGATTAAAACACCAAATATAGACTGGGCATGGTGGGTTACACCCAGAATCCCAGCACTTTGGGAGGCTGAGGCAGGCAGATCACCTGAGGTCCAGAGTTCGAGACCAACCTGGCCAACATGGTGAAACCCTGTCTCTACTAAAAATACAAAAATTAGCCAGGTGTGGTGGCTCCTGCCTGTAATCCCAGCTACTCAGGAGGCTGTGGTGGAAGAATCACTTGAGCCCGGGAGGTGGAGGTGGCAGTAAGCCGAGATCATGTCACTGCATTCCAGCCTGGGGGACAGAGTGAAACTTTGCCTCATTGAAAAAAAAAAAAAGGAAAAGAGGGAATTGGGTGAGGGACAGAATGATATTTGCTGTATTTTGGAACTAAATGTTTGAAACTATAATTGATATAATTATGCCACATATAATCCACAACGTGTGTACATGTACTTTGTTTAGGAGACCAAGATAGGAAATCCAAAGTTTAATCTGCAGACAGTCATCTAAGTTCAAAGTGCTCACAGTTTTTAACAAGCAATGCTGTCATTCTATCACGAACAAAACACATGTTCTCCACTAAATAACTTCCCTTCTTAATTGTAGAAAACAGACATCTAACACCATACCCAGTTTTAGTCTCATGCATTTCAGCAATTATTTAGCTGCGACAATGGGAGAGACTATAGGAGCCAGGTTCTCCAAACCTTGTTTTACTAGCACAACGGGGTCACAAAGTTTGTGAATGAGGTTTATAAAAAGAAACGTTTTGATGATTTGCGAATAAGAAACCATAGCACAAGAATTACTTTAATTAAAATCAGTATTGTACAACCCATCATTGTGTTACATTTCAATGAAATGGTATACAGCAATAAGCATTCACTTGCATCTTTTAATGCATTTAATTCAATAAGCAGATTTTGAGCATTCATCAGATGCTCAGCTTGTGGGCCTTCAGAGATCAATGATGTCATCAAGGTGTTTGTCTCATAAGTCTGCTCATCCAGTAAGTATGAGATCCTAGAATTCTTAGAATTATAAAACAAAATCCTTATCTATATTTTTATTTTTATTGGCCAAAAAGTATACTGAAATTAATGTCACTGGATCAGTCTCATTGATCCAAGGTGAAACACCTCCTTTAATTTAGGTACAGCTGATTAAGGAGAGAACAGGAAGAAAATAGGAAGCTCTATATTCATAAAAATACTGTTTTCCAAAGTATTCTTAATACAGCTACTTGAAGCTTAGAATTCATTTTCCTCTGGAAATGTTATTTACATGGGAATAGCTAACACTTTAAGAAGCGTGTGATTGATGTTCTTGGGCACCTGTAGCTTATTTATTTTCTATTGGCAATACTCATAGGAGTATTGAGTATTTTTGCACATGCAAATGTACTCCGATCATGTTTTGTCTGGAAAAAAAAAAATAGCCAACTGAAGTAGTTATAAGTGTTTCTTTTCTTTACTTCTCTTTAAAGGCACACAGTCAGAGTACAGAATACAGACTTGTGACCAGAAGTTTCACAGTAGCTTACATTTCAGCATGAAACTCAGTATGTGACGGTATATTATTTTCTCATTCCCATCAACATTTTTGCATGATCTGCATGATGTATAGCGTAGGATCTGGGGAAGGAGGTGTATAGATTAAATCCCACGGCCATGAACATTTCGCTTCAAAGTAAAATGCAAAAATAAAAGTAAAAATAATTACTTTTTACCTGAAGTCACTTCAATGTGAGTCTATTAAAATAAACCTTTGAAAAAAATTCCTTTTTAAAAACATTATTTTGAAATAAATGCACCATTTTGAAATAGGCTAATATGTACAAGCTCTTTCTTGGCCATATTATTTTCAATGTATGACTTTTTCATTTCAAAGGAAAGGAGCTCTTTTGCAAATGCCCTTTTCTAAAATGTAGAAGAACAATTTCCGTTACAAAGTAGGTTGTGCAGAGCCTCTGTGATCTTACCTAAATTATTAATTTGGTTAATCAGTGCATTCCCTTCACAGTTATTCTAAAGGGAGACAAGTCCCACTCCCTGTCCAAAATTTTACACAATATTAATTAGCAAATTTTTATTTAAAAAAATGAAAACAGTATTAAACCCAGTCAATGCTCAGTTGTCTTATACAATCTACATGATGCAAAAAATGGTGTATTTCATTATAGTTTGCACAAAGGAATTTGGTCTCTATTTTTCCTACATACGCGATCTGCATTTTATAACTGAGCAAACCTCCTTTCCAAACCCACTACAAATAATTTCTTAAGATGCAGAATTAGGACACTTGCCTCAAATCCTTTGATAGGTTTTAGTTCATTTCTTGGGAGAAGGGTTCTGGTTGTTTCTTTTTTAATCAAAGCTACTCTGCTAAATCGCTTTCCAAGCAGACCTCAGAATATTAACAAAAACTGGTTCTGGCCTTGTCACAATTTGAATATTAACAGTCACAGTTTTACAGCCCTTCCATTTTGAGTAATGCACTGCAACTTCCACAATTCAGCCCTCATTTTTTTCCCTTCCTTAGCCAGCCCTGGCCCTTAGAATGTTTGCGTGGTGTCACCGTGAATGTGCTCGCAGCAGAGTTATACGGCATCATTTTGAGAAACACTGCGTTAATAACCAGAGTTCAAGGGCAAAGGATATAAACTGAGCAAATTACAAGTCTGAACAGATATATAGCTTTTGCTAAAAGGGACATGGGCTGCTACTTTATTTACTGGGCACTGGTGTACTTGTGGAAGGTACCGGGACGCAAAAAGGCATTTTTAAAGGATCACATCACAGCCTGAGAAAACAGCACACATTTTCAGACCAGAAAGAAAGCAAGTGCAAGGATCAACGATTCTGTTTTTTAATAAAAGAATATGATTTGCTATCAGGTACCTTAAGTTTGCAGTGTAATTTCACAGATGATAATATAATTTTGTGTGCCACCATGGAAGGAAAGCAGAGGATTGTTGGAAACCTAAATTCTATAGATCCTTTCAAACTGCATCTTTGTTCAATTTGTCAGAGATTTCTTGCTGTGCATATTGTAACCATTTTAACTAGGGTTATCACCCTAGTTCAAAATTAATAACATGAAAGAGTTATTTTTTAAATGCTGTATTTTATTTTTAAATATCAACTTCAGAGCTATTTCAATGACTGAAGAGAAACCAAAATTCAAAAGAGAGGGAGAAGTTTTTAAAGAAACCAAAGAACTTCATTAATAACTAAAGAAAATGAGTATCAAAAAATAATTCCCACCTGTTACATTACTAAATATTTTTCCTAATAGTTTCAATAACGTAGAGCATACTTTTATAATGTGATGCATTTCCCAAGGTATACATATATCAAAACATCACATGTGTACCTTGAATATACACAATTTTTTTCATCAATTTTACCTGGATAAAGTTGAAAAAATGTGATACAATATTTTCCTAATGGCAGGATGGAATTGTACAATTCTTTTTGTAATGTAGCTTGAAAATGATTGTAAAAGTACTATCAAAATGTTCATAATGCATGCCCCATTTATTCCACTTAAATAAATTTCTTTGAAATCAAAAACTGAAAACAACGGAAATTTTGCCTCAAGATGTTCCTTACTGTGTTATTTACTCGAGTGAAACCCAAAAGCAACCTAAGTATCCAACATTGGGGAAATAGTTGGGCAAATCATATATACAGTTATTATTAAAATTGGCTAATATGGATGTTCTCTAATAATATTAAAAAGTGCTTTTGACATAATGAATCACTACATAATCCCATGATTCAAATGTACTCTTTTATAAGTATATAAGCATACATATAAATAATTCTAGTAAGAAGCATGCATACATTTAATTTATATGTGCATTTTTTCCATATGCTGCCCCTGTTAGCCTGATGGAATTATTAGTTTCCTTTTACCATTTCTTTTTTTCTAAACTTACTATTATGCTCATCTGGTATTTCAAAGAGAAACACATTTAAGCTTTCTCTCTCCACCCCCTCACTCTTCAATCAGTTATATAAAATATACCTCGGTGACATGTTTCCATCTCATTTATTACTATTTTAATAAGGCTTTCACTTTCTTCGTGGTAGTGGTCAGGGCAGAGGAGGATGGTGGAATTTTAAAGCACAGTTAAACAGAAAAACATTTTCCTCATAAATTTTTTTTTTTTTTTTTTAATAAACGGTGTTGCTCTCAGAAGTAAATGAATCAGCACGTGCAGGACTGACTCCTTGACAGGAGAGGCATTACCTTCAGCGTTGCAGCTTGCGCAGGAGGAATGCTTGCAGAGTGGACCTGTCTGTCCTTCAGCTGCCAAAGAAGAGCCCGGATGACACAGCAGCTCTCTATCGGCCCCATTTCTATGGTGGTTCACGACTTAACTCTCTCCTGCTATCAGTCTGCCGACTTCGACCCTCACTCTCAACGTAAAGAGTTTTTAAAAGGATGTCTCTTAAATAGAACTGCCTAAAACAATGTGTTGTTATCCTTTTGCAAGGACAAACAACATATTCAAATTGCTCAGGACTTTTAACACGTAAAAGCTAGATAAATCATGAAAATATTGCACATTCTAATGTGAAAATATGTATCTTGAGCACATTCTATTTTTTCTTTTAGAAAAAATAAGTTTACTAGCGTTGACTAGCAGATTATCTTAACATTTTTATCCTGTGTATAATATATAAGGTGTATTGCCCACGCCCCTCCTTTTTAACCAATTTTCAGTGGCTTTAATATGATCTGAGATAAGGGGATGCCAACTGTTGAGATCTGATTTCCTCTTTTTTCTCAGATACTGATAGGGTATCCTTCACATAAATGACAAGACTTCTGAACTGTTTGCAATTTGGGAAGGGGAGGCTCGCGGGTGGTTCCGTTGGTGAAACGACTTGTCAAACATCAGTACGAAATTATTCGGGGGTTCTTCGCCCTCTACTTTCCCATAGCGCGTTTTCCTTTCTCCCACAGAGATAGAACAGAAACCAATATTCAAAACGCAAACATTCCCAGCCCTGTGCTTTTGTGCAGGCATCTCGCTGTGTGCGCTGGGCACAGAGCAGCGCGCGCGCGCTCGCCTTTCCCTCGGCGGCCCCCCGCGGCTCGGACCCGGGACTGCAGACAGGCCATCCATCATCCGCCCTCCTTCCGTGGAGAGTCGCTGCTGCGGCCAATCGGCAGCAGGTGGGGCCGCACCTGCGGGACAGCTCGCACTTCCCTCCGATGATCTCTCCGCCGCGCCCGGCGTGCTAGCGATGCCCTTGTGAGCCACTGCGTTCTCCAAGGCCAGAACGAGACAGGTACGCGGGTGACCGGGACCGTGTGTGCGCTAAGTCCGCGGCTGGCAGCCAGGGGGGCGGCTGGAACGTGGGAAGACACGCTATCCCCGAATGTACACGCGTGCAGTGGATGGGTGTGTCATGTGTGTTTGGACACAGGAGCCGTCCCTGGGTTTAGCCTCTTGAAAAGTGGAAGAATGAAGATGCTTACCTTTGGAAGGGGAGTGTAACTGAGAACACGTTTTTAGGGATAGAATGTTTTGCCTCTGGTCTGTTTCTTGGGTGAACCCTTGATGGACTTTGCAAGCAACACCATCTGAATTCCGCGTGCCCCATACATACTACAGGCAGTATTCCCACAAAGCCTAAGTGGGAAATACTAACTCAATGCTAAAGATTAAATAGTCTCCATAGGATACAAAAATTACCCCAAACAAAAAGTTAACCCAGACCTCCAGGGCCATGAAAAGATTGTAACAACTTAAAGAAAAAATAGGACCTCAAACCACAGAGAAGCCTTCATTTTCCAAATAGGCAAATTATTTGAGGTGCAATCAGCTTGCTTTTGTGGGGGCTAAAGGGGGTATAGAGTTGCTTGGCTGTTCCGTGGAGGCAGCTAGGTAAGTCCTGCTAACATGTTATGGATTTTGTAAGTGGGCTCGATAACTCCCTTTGTTTTAAAAGATCCAAAACATATATTTTATCATGTAATTTGAGAACAAATGAGAACAAGCAGAATGCCTGCCTCCCCCGGTATGTTCCAGGAGTGTGTCTACGTAGATGTCAATTACGTAAGAGCAAGGCCTTGGAAAACAACAGCCCTGCAGGCGGCTTCAAGGCTTCAAGATTTTTCAGAAAAGCATATTTCTTAAAGAAAAATACAAAATGAAAATAACAGCAACTACAACTGCAAGCATTACCCACCAACCTCCTGCCCCTGTCTTGCTTTTGAATCATAAATCATGAAAAAGAGAAAGACAGTGACTCAAGTTTTCCTGCCTTAAACAACTGGAACTGATAATGCCAACAAGGAAGAGAAATAAGCAAGTGAGCTGTATTACTGTAGAAGAAGGAGAGCTGGACTTAGAAACCTGGAGGTTCGTCATCTCTAAGGACCTCCCATCCCTAAAAAGGGTCCCTCACATTAAAGTTAGTGGTTCTCAAACCTGTCTTCATGTGAGATTCATATAGGCTTTTGTTTAGTTTTAAGAAATACAAATGCCAAAATTAATACTCTGGTTTGATTGGTCTGGGGTGTGATGCAGGCATAAGTACTTGGGGTTAGGGAAATTCTGCGAAAACTTTCCAGTCAGTGGCATGCACAGCCATCCAGCTATGCATTCCAATTCTGTTCTGTTTCATGGGATACATGAGATATTATTTGATTATATTTCATGAGATATATGAATGGGATTCATGGGATAGTATTCTGTTCTGTTTCATGGGATACAATTATCCCCCCAGCCGACAGTTGCTTCCCCTCTCCACTCAAACATATGCACAGCTCCCACGTTGGGTAAACAAGATCTCTCTTTTTTTTCTTACCCATCACTCACTCCTATTAGCATTTTAGTCTCTATTAGCATTTTAGTCTATTCATTCTGGTTGTTAAAATGTATCACTCCTCATTTGAACACTTTGATAGCAGTTTGGGACTTCTGTTATTTGCTATTGATGCATTTATATTTATATTATATTCTTTAAAATACTGACTTTTGGGGATTAGAAAGCAAGTGATAGACGTGCTGTGAAATTTTGAAGTCCAAAATGTTTTTATCAGAACCTGGGAGCCCAGCATGGTGGAGAAGTTTCCCCTTCAGAGTGTGGTCTTTGTTCATCCCCTTCAGGACCATCTGAGCCACTGAGGCTCACCCTGCAGAAGGCTGGCTGCTCATTTTCTATGAGCAGGACATTCTTCCTGTTCACCAAAGTGGAACTGAAGTTTCTCTTTCCCTTGGATTTTCTCGCTCTCCATGGCCAGCAGCACCACATTTCTGGATTATGTTATATGCGTTACCTTGAGAGATAGATGATCTGTTCTTTGATTAGACACCCTGACCTTTTACGGGTGTTGATCATTGATCACGATACAGGCTGAATAGAAAGCTCTTGACTCTGAAAAGTTACTCTGCTGCCAACACCACAGGGAAATGCAGTTTCTGAGTCCTGGCAGTCACTGCAGCAGGACTCCCCCTCACTTAGGATTTCTCTTGTTATTATTTTACTTTTTTTTAAAGTAAGCTGCAGCCTCTGCTGTCTAGCTCTAGCTTTTAGTTACAGTAATCAATTTTTCAGTATAACTGGCTGTAACTGTTGGCTTGGATATTGAGCTTTCATGGGGCTTAGACAGAGTGTTCTTGTGAAGGGTCTTCTCCATACCTAGCAGACATATGGGTAATAATACCATACATTAATATCTCCACATTGGTTTATGTGTGTTTGACGACAGTGCAAGCATAATTATTTTTGCCCAGTAAAAGCTATTAGAGATCTATTTGGTAGGTTTTACGATCAATAGCTCCTGTGATATTTGTGTAGCAGCCACAGAATAATCAATCGAAGGTCATATAAAGTAAATTACCATCCTCCTATAATGATTCTTTTTTCTAAATGAAAATTGGGTTTTATTATTTCATCAGGAGTCTCTCACAACACATGCTCTGTCTGTTTGAGAAAGAGAGATATAAAAGTTGTGAGCCTGTTTTGAACATAGTATTAATATCCATTACGTGAATTTATGGTATTGAATTATTGAATTAGTGGATTCACACTGGAATTCCTTCAAAACCCTTTCTTATGTACTCAGTGACACACTTAATAACAGTCAAGAGCAAACGGACGCCTTTGCCGCATGGTGGAGTGAGTCACTTTGCAAAAGTCAATCTTGGTAGCTGTCTCTTTAAAGCAAATTTAGAGTTGGTTAAATGTGTTATATTGACAGTGTGACCAACTGAGCTTCTCTCTGCAAACCCTTCTGGAGAGTGACTGGTGAACTAAGCAGGAGATGGAGTCAGGAATGCTGAATACTAATGCATAGTCCATGAGTAGCTCAAGGTGAAATAGGGGCAAGTGGTAGATGAAGAGGAGAGAGGCCTCTGCACCTGCTCTCCAGCCAGGCCTCTTCCTCACATAAGATGCCTAACCTGGATTTCAGACTGGCAGTGCGAGCCAGAGTGATGGCTGTGCCTCTCTAAAAGATTGCAATTTGCCAACCGGAGGCATGCAATCCCCCAACTGTCTTAAAGGGACACATTTTCAAAGTGTAGCCTTTCTTTTTGTGGGTGCAATCAGTTGTGCACTGAAAAACTGCAGCCACAGTTGGATAACTGCAGGCACAACAGGCCACAAGAGGCTTCTTTGCTCCAAATTTTGTACATGCAACTAATTGCCCTTACAGAAAATGGGAGTGTGGTAGAAGCTTTTTTAAAAATTGGGGCCAGTAAATTCTCCATGGAGGAAATAGGCAAGGAAAAGAGACAATTACTCACTTTCTTTAGGACAAAGGCAAATAAAGACATCCTTTCCTTCACACACTTCATCTAGTTTGTAGAGCATGGTCTAGAAGCCAAATACTAGGTACCACAAATGCCCTGATCATCTGGGACATTGCCTGGGTCTCAGTGACATCTTGCAATTGTACAAGAAATCATCTACTGAAAAGCAGCCCAGAGAAGACATTAGCGAGTTTGAGACTACAACTCTGGTGACAAATTAATGAAGTGTTTTATAATAAATAGCAGAAGGTATTTTCTTTCTCTTTAAATAAATCGTTATTATTGTTACTTCCCATTTGCTTTGCAGATAACTCATGAAAAAAGTAAGATGGTAGGGACTCTAGATCTTATTCAAAAGGTAAATCAGGAGGCTCTCTGCATTTACATGTATTTATAAATATATAAGCTATGGATGTAATTACACATACATAAATATATATATATAAATTATATATGGTATATCTGAATATGCACATATATACACATATTACACATATTTTATAGGTATACTTTTTTTTTGAGACAAAGTCTTGCTCTGTTGCCCAGGCTGCAGTGCAGTGGTGCTCACTGCAGCCTCCACCTTCCGGGTTCAAGTGATTCTCCTGCCTCATCCTCCTGAGTATCTGGGACTACAGGTGCACATCACTGTGCCCAGTTAATTTTTGTGATTTGAGTATAGAGACGGGGTTTCACCATGTTGGCCAGGCTGGTCTCTAACTCCTGACCTGAGGCGATCCAGCCACCTCAGCCTCCCAAAGTGCTGGGATACAGACGTGAGCTATCGAACCAGGCTACATATACCTAATTATTTTTTCGATGAAATTAGGGAAACGGCAATCTTGCCTATTTTTTTTTTTTTCAGAGTTTCACTCTTGTTGCCCAGACTGAAGCGCAATGGCACCAACTTGGCTCACTGCAACCTCAGCCTGCCAGATTCACGCAATTCTCCTTCCTTAGTCTCCCAAGTAGCTGGGATTACAGGCATGTACCACCAGGCCCGGCTAATTTTGTATTTTTAGTAGAGTCAGGGTTTCTCCATGGTGGTTAGGCTGGTCTCAAACTCCTGACCTCAGGTGATCCGCCCACCTTGGCCTCCCCAAGTGCTGAGATTAGAGGCTTGAGCAACCGTGCCTGGCCCAACCTTGCCTTTTAATGGATATATAAATATGACTTGGGTGACTGCCAAGTCCTGATGGCTGAACTCCCTGCCTGGAGGGGTTTGTGAAGTCATGTCTCACAGGGAACCCATCTTACCATCTATTCTGCACTATTTAGTAATAAGCAAGGTGAGACTCAACTCAAAACTTTATTTTCTACCTATTGCAGGTGACCATAAATTAAGCTCTGGGAATTATAAATAAAATACAAAGTAACATTTGTGTCTTGAAATACAGTTCTTACAGAAATAGTTTGAAATTTAATTTTATCTCAATAACAAATTTAATCACCAAACAAAACAGTAAAGGGTTTTAGTAGTTCTTATGGTTCCCAAGAAATTGATGACAGAGTAGTATAACAGGAATTAAAAAGTGAAGAATTCCAGACAGAAATATAGAGCAACAGAATAGAATAGAGAGCACAGAAATAAATCCATCTATTTATGGTCAACTTGGCAAGGGTGTCATAATACACAATAGGAAAAGTATTGCCTTTTCAACAAATAGTGTTGGGACAATTGGACATTCACATGCAAAAGAATGATAGTGTACCTATATCTTATACCATACACGAACATTAACTCAAAATGGGCTAAAAACCTAAACCTGTAAAACTCCTAGAAGAAAATGTAGGGTAAAATATCATGACATTGATTTTGGAAATGATTTCATAGATATGACACCAAAAGCACAAGCAACCAAAGCAAATATAGACAAATGGGAACACTTTCGCACAGCAAAGGAAGCAGTCATCAGAGTGAAAAGGCAACCTACAGAATGGGTGAAAATATTTGCAAACTATTCATACAACAAGGGATTAATATCCAGAGGATATAAAGAGCTTATACGACTTAATAGCAAAATGATAACAACCAATTGTTTAAATGAACTATGCACTTGCATAGACAATTCTCCCAAGAAGACATGCAAATGGCCAACAGGTATATGAAAAACAAGATGCTTAGCATCACTTATCATAAACAAAATACAAATCAAAACCACAATGAGATATTACCTCGTACCTGTTAGGATAGCCATTTTCAAAAAAAACTAAATGACAAGTGTTGAGAGAGGTAGAGAAACTGGAACCCTTTAACCCTGTTGGTAAGAATGCCGCATGGTATAATCACTATGGAAACCAGTATAAAGGTTTCTAGAAAATATAAAAATAGAACTACCATATGATTGGGCTACCTGACTTTGGCTGTTTATTCAAAAGAATTGAAATCAAGACCACAAAGGGGTATTAATACTCCAATGTCATTGAAACATTATTTACAATAGCTGAGAAGTGATAGCACGTCAAATGTCCATCGGAAGATAAATATATAAATAAAATGTGGTATATACCTACTATGGGTATATAGAAATATATATACCCATATATATTTCTAAATATGGGTATATATTTTTCTAAATTTATTTCCAGCTTAAAGAAAAGAAAACTAATATATTTCCAGCCTAAGGAAAAGAAAGAAATCCTGCAATATGTGACAATATGCAGTATTGTGAAAAATGTATTTGGTCTAGGTCCTCACTTCCTGGTATGTAACTTCTAAAATTCTTGGAATTTCCAAAGAGAAAAGTGTGTTTTTGTATGTTTGAGGCTTGATTAATGGCTGGCAGCCCCTAATAGCTTCAGGATGGAACTTGTCACTGCAAAGATCAAGAGAGGATTCGAAGGTTGGGACTTTTAACCCCATCCTCAAGGAGAAGAGAGGGGCTGAAGGTGAAGTTGGTCACCAATGACCAGTGATATAACCAGTCATTCAAGTAATGAAGCTTCCATAAAGGACTGGGTATGAAGAGCCTCTGGAAAGCTGGACAAGCTGGAAGCTCTTAGAGGGGTGATGTGTCTAGAAAGAGAATGGAAGCTCTGTACCAACTTCCCCCATATCTTACTCTATGCCTTTTATTTCTGATGAAACCTTTGTAATATCATTTAATAATAAACCAGTAAATGTTAAGTAAGTGTTTTTCCTGTGTTCTGTGAGCCACTCTTGTAAATTAATCAGACCCAATTAGGGGGTCACTGGTTATAAATCCTGATTTATCGCTGGTCAATCAGAAGCACAGGTAAAACAACCTTAGGCTTGTGATTAGCCTTTGAAGTTGAGGGCAGTCTCATGGGATGGAACCCTCAACCTGTGGGATATGAGGCAATCTCCAGGTAGATCATATCAGAGTTACATTGCAGGGTGCCCAGCTTATGTCTGCTGTAGAGTTGATTGCTTGCCTGATGTGTGGGGGAAACCACCCCTATGTGTGGTATCAGAAGCATGTCTTGAGACAAGAGTAGGAGAAACCGAGTTTCTATTTTCTACTCAACATGAATGATACTTGAGGACATTATAGTAGGTAAAATAAACTAGTTGCAAGGGACAAATATTGAATGTTTCCACTCACTTGAGATGTTTAAAATAGTCAAACTCAAAGAGGCCAAGAGTAGAATGGTGGTTGCCAGGGATTGTGGAGAGGGAGAGATGGAGAGTTGGTAATCAATAGGTATAAGGTTTCAGTTATGGAAGATGAATAATTTCTAGGGATTTACTGTGTAGCATTTTGCCAATAGTTAAAACATTGTATTGTACACTTAAAAAGCTGTTAAAGGCTGGGAGTGGTAGCTCATGCCTGGAATCCAATAACTTCAGGGGGCGGAGGTGGGAGGATCACGCAGTCAGGAGATCAAGACCATCCCGGCTAACATGGTGAAACCCCGTCTCTACTAAAAATACAAAAAACGAGCCAGATGTAGCGGCACACATCTATAGTCCCAGCTACTCAGGAGGCTGAGGCAGGAGAATCGCTTGAATCCGGGAGGCAGAGGTTGCAGTGAGAAGAGATTGCACCACTGCAATCCAGCCTGGTTGACAGAGCGAGACTCCTGAAAAAATAAAATCTGTTAAAGAGTAGAGTTCTTACCACAATAAAACAAAAGTAGAAATTTTAAAATAAAAGAAAAAGAGACAGTTCAAGACATCATGGGAAGACACTCTTGAAATAAGGCAATTAAAGGCCAGAAGTACTCCAGTTCAGTCCATCTACTGCCTCTCTAACACAACATGAGTATAAATCACATTTTAAAACTCGGGCACTTTTCCCGCAGAGTAACACTGAAAGGAATTGTTAGGTTTACTCACATATTTACTAAATAATTGGCTCTTAATGTAAATATGAAATTCAGAAACACAGCACTGAACGGATTTTGGTATCAATAACTGCATTTGTTTTCATCTAGGTATGTTGGCCTGGGAATCTAGTCTCCCTAGCAAAATCCCTTCAAGGGAATGAAATACCACTAGAAATACAAATGAGCCCCCAAGAGGCTTATTAAGGGCCACCTGACCTGCATCATAATGGGAACATTTGAGATTGTGGAGCTACCCTTCATCTTCCCCCACCTTTCCTTTCATGATACAATTGTATGAATGAAGCCTCTACCATTATCCTTTGGATACTAAATCAAATAAGGGATGAATTTCCCTTATTCATTCAGCTGGACGTCTGCATTCAGGTTTGGTCCCACACCACAAAGAGTGATGGAGAACTTGTAGAGAGTTCAGAGAAGAGGAATACAAATGATAAGAACAATAGGATCAGAGCTATGTTCAGTAAGTTGTTCTACAGAGGAAGAAGGTAAAAGATGACCAGAGTATGAAATGATGAAGAGGAAATGGCAAGATTATTTTTCTTCAGGGGTAAAAGCAGTAACATTTGGGGAAATGGGCTTAAATTAGGAGCAATTTTACATATATAGTAACCTATTTCATTAACTGTGAAAGTGAAAAAATAAAGATGGCCGGGTGCAGTGGCTCATGCGTGTAATCCCAGCATCTTGGGGGACCAAGGTTGGTGGATCACCTGAGGTCAGGAGTTCAAAACCAGCCTGGCCAACATGGTGAAACCCCGTCTCAACTAAAAAAAAAAAATACAAAAATTAGCTGGGCATGGTGGCACACACCTGTAGTCCCAGCTACTGGGGGCTGAGGCAGGAAGATCCCTTGAACCTCGGAGGCAGAGGTTGCAGTGAGCCAAGATCAAGCCACTGCACTCCAGCCTGGGCAATAGAGTGAGACTCCCTGTCAAATAAATAAATAGATAAAGTGAAGCTATAAAAATGGCAATTCTTATACGTAAAAAAAATGCCCTATGCAAATGAAGTGTTCAATAAACAAACAGCTGTTATTGGAACTGGTTGATGATGACAATGACGATGATAATTAGAATTATTTCCTTGCAAGTTTCTGTAATAACTTGGCACTTTCTAGTCTTTCTTAGTACTTGTTTTGCCAACCCCCTACCTTGGATTAGCACCACCATGTTCCTCCTCCACACCTGTGCTGGAAGCTTTGCTTGGCTAATTGTGGCTGATCCTGGCTAATCTTGGTTTCACTAGAAATAGTAATATCTTGGCCAGGTGTGGTGGCATGTGCCTGTATTCCCAGCTATTTGGGAGGCTGAGGCAGGAGAATCACTTGAGCCTGGGAGGGGGAGGTTGCAGTTAGCTGACATCATGCCACTGCACTCCAGCCTGGGCAACAAGAGTGAGACTCTGTCTCCAAACAAACAGAATAAAATCTTAAGCCTCGAATGGGCTCTCACCACTGTCCTGAAACTCTAAAAAAGTTTTCCTATTGAGTTGAGTCTCCAAGACAGTGTCTCCTCCCTCCTCAAACGTGTGGTTTACACTAAAAACTGACCTTGCCTCAACTTTTACTTGGAAAGTAAATGTCATCAGTTGAGAAATCTCTCATCTATTACTTAATTTTTTAAATATCAAAACTTAGCTATATCCACACTGTCTTTTTTCCTTCAAGATTGCAACTGATAAAAGGTGCCTTCTGCTTTCAAAGGTCAGGGGTTTTCTTTGTTTTGTTTTTTAAGATCCTATTCTCTCATCCTTCTGAGTCATTACTCTCCTGCATCCAACGTACCTTCTTTACTGGATTGGTGTACACACTAGGCAGTATAAACACCTACACAAAACAAACAAACAAAAATCATGCCGAAAAGATGATAGTTGACCTCTAATTTGGCAAAAGATGATAGCTGACCTCCAATATCCATTGTTTTCTTCTCTCTTGGTATACAAATCTATGCTCCTCTCTGGGTCCATGAATACCTGGAATGAGTCATGTTTCCCAGCTTCCCAGGCAGCTAGGTGTGGCCCTCTGAATGAGTAAACAGATGCGATATTTCAAGCTTCTTGGAAGCATCCTCAATCCAGGGATCTGAGACCTTCATCATTTCGTCTTATACTGATGTTGACAGAGCTATGAGAGAGAAAGATCTTGGCTCCCATTGTTTGGGGAGCCACCATAGCAGTTTTAGAATTCTTATCTCTCAAAAATATCAATGGGAGAGAAAAATAGACATCTACCTACTGTAAGCTGTTATTATATTTTCTATCACTTGCAGCCAAATCTAATCCCAGCAGATATACTAACACTCCCTACAACTCATGTTCCTAAAACTGCCTCGCCCCTCAGCTTTTCTTCACAGACAGAATTTTGAGTTACCTCCATATGCATCCCTCATATCTTCACTTCTGTCATGCCTTGACCTACTCCAGTGTGGCTTTCACCGTCATCCTGCATAAACTGCATTTTTCAAGAGCACTGACCTCCATCTGCCAATCTTCATCTTATCCAACAGAGCAGCAGCACTGAGCATCCTCCACTTTCCACAAGTCTCTCTTTTCTAGAAGTCTGTGTTATCACACTGTCCTGAATTATCTTTGGCCCCTCTGGTTACTATTCCTTAGTCTCCTTGGCAATCCTGTATTTCAGTGGTCTGCTCCATAACTCCCCTGTTGGTTTCATAAGCATTTAAACATAATGTATCTAAAACGAGACTCTTGATTCTCCCACCTCCCAAACCTAGTTCTACCTCAATCTTCCTCATATTAGCAAATTCACAGACTTATCTAGAATATGGGAATCATCTCCCATTCTGATCTCTACCTCACTCCTTAGAACCCACATCTCAAAGCAGTCCTGATGAGGTCCATCTCAAACATAAAAAGCACATCTGTCTATTTCAACCTATCTTCACTTCAGATATCCTATCTCCTGGGCCATGAAATGGCATCTGCTCTGATTTTCCCACTTTTCCTCTTTCCTGTTCAGTCCCAGATTAATATAAGGAAGTAAAGCATATAGCTCTGCTGTTCCAAGCTCCACAGTAGTGGATCCACAGCACTGAGGACAGAATCTAAGTTCCTTAACAGGGAGCAGATGGCCCTATATAACATCATTGTCCTTCACACAGGTTTCTTTTAAGTTCCTCCAAAAGACCAAAGTATTTCCTACCTCAGGACCTTTGTGCAAGCTAATCCTTCTCTCTAATAGTCTCTTGCCACATCAGTTCTTGTGGTTGGCTCATTCTCTCCATTCAGATCCCCCATTAAATGGTATTGCCTCTGCAAAACCGTCACTGGCCATCTTACTTAAGGAGACACACACCTATGTATACTAATCCTTCAAAATTCCCAGGTCTTTTATTCCTTTAGAGCAATAATAATTATTTTTCAAGTAATAATTTCTGAGGTTTATTGGCTTAATCGATTTTTAAATATTTTAACCACTTTATTGAGGTATTACTTATTTACCATAAAATTCATCTGTTTTAAGCAAACATTTCATGTTTCATATTTTAATAAATTTAATGAGCTATGCATTCATCACTACAACTGAATATTAGAACTTTTCCCTCATGGCCATTTGGGGTCACTCTTCATTCCCTGCTAGACCCAAACAATCACTAATACACTTCTTGTCTTTTGACTTGCCTTTTTGGACATTTTATGTAAGGGGAATCATATAATACATGGTATTTTGTGACTAGCTTCTTAATCATTTAACACCATGTTTTTCACGTTTCACGTGTCCATTTTATAAGTGATAACACATATTAGTACTTCATTCCTTTTTCATTGTCATATAAATTTCAATGGATATATACTACATTTGCTTTTTTATTCACTGGTTGGCAGTCATTTAAACTGCTTCCAGTTTTTGGCTGTTATGTATTATGCTGTCTAGTACTTACTATATTCAACTATACTTTTTTTTTTTTTTGAGACATGGTCTCTCTCTGTCACCCAGTCTGGAGTGCAGTGGCCTGACTTCAGCTCACTGCAACCCCCACCTCCCAGGTTCAAGCGATTCTCTCTTCTCAGGCTGCTGAATAGCTGGGATTACAGGTATGCAACCTCACACCAACTTGTTTTTGTATTTTTAGTAAATACGTGGTTCCACCATGTTGACCAAGCTGGTCTCAAATTCCTGCCCCAAGTGATCTGCCCACCTCTGCCTCCCAAAGTGCTAGGATTACATTTTTAAACCTTCTTTGTATGTCTCTTTTCTAAACCTGTAAGCCTGATAGCACTTGATTGGCCTGTTTTGTCACCAGTATGTGCCTAGTACCTAGCAAATGCTTGCTATGGCTAGAAACATAGTAAGCATATCTTAAATGAATGAATAATAACTAACCCCACGTTGATTTCCAAATATCTCTTTCTAATGATTAGAGGCCAATTTAGATGATTGTAGAGGCCAGGAAAAGGGTAATTTTCTAACTTTTGGATAACATCAGCCCTAGTGGCATAATCTTCTGAATGTGCTTCTGTTTCACCTTGTTGTACCAACTGGAGATACTTCTCCAATTGGTACAACAATCGTTCTGGGTTGGGGGAAGCCTATATTCCTTGAGAGTGGTTTGCTAAATGTCCATCTCTGACTTTCTAGAAAGTCTGAGAGCATGCAAAAAGTATGATAATGTTATTTCACATTTATCTGGAGCTCAGGAAAAGAATCTTTGAAAGCTTTTGGGAAGTACCTTCCATACAGTTAAATTAGAGTCTGTGATTTGGGAACCCATACCTGAGTGGAAAACTAGGAAACAGTTTCTGGATGGCAGTACATGTAAAATCTTCCCAAGCACAGAATCCTGCTTTAGGCTTTTGTCCAAGTAGCTTAATTCAGCATCTAGCATGCAAGTTTAGGCAGACTTTATTCTCCAGGCCAAAATTAAGGAGACCTGACTTTCAGAAACTGAGACTTAGAGTGCAGTGTGAACCAGAAGGGCTCTTTACCACCTAAGAAAGAGGTGGAAACTAGTGGTAGCTATGATGAATATGCTCTGTATCTGTTTATTTGAAACAGACATACTTTGCAAACATACCTTGGGTATGCAAAATATCTTTTGCAAAGAACTGTAATCCTCATTGCTTCTTTATGAAATCATTAAATAAAATTAGAGAATTTGTGAACTTATTATTGGAAACTACAAGCCCATGGAGAGCTGTGGTGATTATATTCTGTTCCTAGGGGGAGAGAAAGTCCAAGAAAAACGGAAGCTGAGGAAGGGGACTGTGAGAAGCCAAAACGAGGCACATGAGACTAATCTAGTAGGGGCTGGGAAGGGGCCAGGGTCTCCACATTCAGTAAGCTCAGGGAGGGAGGGTGAAGCCCTTTTCTTCCCAAGTAGGTAGGCCTGGCTTCGTTTTACTCAGTAATTTAAGCAAAATCTAAGAAGACTGTAGCAAATAAATAAATAATTCCCCCATAAACATGATATATTTATTGGAGGAAATCAGAATGAAGAAACCCCAAACAATGCAAATGAGCTGATTTTTGGAAGAGCCACTTTGGAAAAGGTGTCTGATGTGTGGGTCCTGCAACAAGTGTTGGACTAGAACCTGCCTGCTTAAACAGGACAGGAAGGCTAGAAACAGTGATTCACTCCTATAATCCCAGTGCTTTGGAAGGCTGAGGCAGGAGGATCATTTGAAGCCAGGAGTTTAGTTTGAGACCAGCATGGGCAACACAGCAAGACCTTGTTTCTACACAAACAAAACGAAAATTAGCTGGGCATGGTGGCATGTGCCTATGGTCCCAGTTAGGAGACTGAGGCTGAAGGATCACTTAGGCCCAGGTGTTCAGGCTGCAGTGAGCTGTGATTGCACCACTGCACTCCATCCTGGACAACAGAGTGAGACCCTGTCTCAAAAAAGAAAAAATAAAATAATAAAATTTTGAAAATAAAAATAAACAAAGTAGGAATAAGAATGGAGAGCAAAAAATAAGCTTTTACTAGCCCTAAAGGCAAGAGCAGGATGATTTCCTGAGGGCTGCAGAACTTCAGGGGCAACCAAGAGGACATTTAGTGCTCGGAGATGAGCCAAGCTGGAAATGACTCAGAAACAGGGGGTGGCTTAAAATATGTCATTGCAAAGTGGGTTGGGGAGAACAGTGGACTTGATAAAGAGGCTGAGGGAATATTCCAGTTAAAGCAGAGGAGAGAATTAGTGAGAACAGGTGACTTTAGTTGTAGAGAGAAGAGTTCTGACCTGAGAAGGAAGGTGGGCCAGAAAGAACTAAGCAAACTCGCAGGGCACAGTGTCTCATGCCTGTAATCCCAGCACTCTGGGAGGCCAAGGTGGGTGGATTGATTGAGCTCAGAAGTTCGGAACCAGCCTGGGCAACACTGTGAAGCCTCGTCTCTACTAAAATAAAAAAAATTAGCCAGGCATGGCAGCGTTCGCCTGCAGTCCCAACTACTCAGAAGGCTGAGGCAGGAGAACTGCTTGAACTCAGGAGGTGGAGGCTGCAGTGAGCTGAGATCATGCCACTGCACTCCAGCCTGGGTGACAGAGCGAGACTCTGTCTCAAAAAATAAATAAATAAATGTAACTAAGCAAACCCAAAGACTTTAGCTAAATCAAGTCTGTTAGCAGAATACAAATAAATCTGGAAGTATACAGAATCTGAAGCCACCTACTGAGGTGTGTTGAGCTAGTTTACATGATAACACTCAGCACCCATGATCCATTTCCTGGTGAATGTGAGCTGCCTGCTATCTCACTCTAAGGTAGTGTTTCTCCTTCTGCTTCTGGCATGTTCTTTTCCTCTCCTGTCTTGCATCTCATTTCCTTGAAGAAAAATCAAGTGTAAAGACTTTATTTTAAAATGCCATCTAAATAATACTCTTTCCCCTATGAAGTCATGGAAAAAGTAAAAAATGAACTCTAGCATAGACAAATTTTAACCAAACTGGGAACGATTTCCACTAATGGAAGTATTGATGAAAGCAGCCAGAAGAGATAAATCAATCCACCATCTATGCTGTGCTATCAGAATTTAAGTTAAAAGATGCTTTCTGGGCGGGCACAGTGGCTCACTCTATAATCCCACCACTTTGAGAGGCCAAGGTGGGCAGCTGATAAGGTTAAGAGATTGGGAACATCCTGGCCAACATGGCGAAACCCTATCTCTACTAAAAATAAAAAAATTAGCTGGGTGTGGTGGCACGCACCTGTAGTCCCTGGTATTCGGGAAGCTGAGGTGGGAGAATCACCTAAACCCAGGAGGTGGAGGTTGCAGTGAGCCCAGATCATGTCACTGCACTCCAGCTTGGCCACAGAGTGAGACTCCATCTCAAAAACATAAATAAATAAATGCTTTCTTTGCTCTTTCTGCCCCCTCTCAACTCTCTACCCCCACTATCTCCCATGAGAATTACCCTCTTTAACATCATAATATGCACCTGCAGGTTTTTTGAGGCTCTCAGAACTTAGTTTCTCCCTTCTATTTTCTCTTGATTAATAGCTAACTTTTTAACAATGCTAGGATAAGCAGACACAAGTGTTGAGTACATGTAATGGGAGAGCTTTGTGGCATTAGGTGGGGAATCGCCTTAGCAAATGTCACTGTGGGAGATGTGGTGCTTCCAAGAAGAGTCCTTCAGGACAGGTAAACTCTATGGGGTGTAGTTTTTATGTATAAATTTAATTTATCACAAAAATTAGAATAACATCCAATTTTTGTCTAGCAGAATCACTGGCATTAAATACTTGGAATTGAGCTAGGGCAATTGACATGAAACTGACAGCAGCTGAGGCTGTGAGAAGAGATTTTTAGTCAGCACCCAAGTGGAGAGTGAGTAGTGCTCCACAGTGCTCTGCTCAGTTCTAGTTCTGGATGGAGGACACTTTGGTTAAGCATGAGTACGGAGGGAACAACAGCAACTGTGACTTGAAGGACAAAGAAAATTATATGCCAAATGTGATAAATGGCATGTGCTCTGTTGTCAGAACCAGAGAAAAAGTCAGAACAGTTTGGCTCAATCAGTAAAATACAGGGAGACTTGGTGTTTATGAAATTAGAGCAAAATGCAAGAGAATAGACTGGGTAATAGAACAGAATTACACCACTGAATGATACATTGTAAGAAAAGCCAAAGTGAGGGACTGATAACAGGAGAAAGGATTGCACATGTAGCAGGTGCTGGAAACATCACTACGGGAGTGTGTTCCTTGCCCCTGTCCAGGGACTTCCTTTCCTTTGGGACCCTGTGGAAAGTAAACTGTGAGCAGGGGATGCAGCTCACTACGTAATGCAAGTCAGTCATTCAGTTTTTTAAAATTAATTACTGTGTTAGGCTGTTCCTGCATCGCTATAAAGAAATACCTGAGACTGGGTAATTTACAAGAACATAGGTTTAACTCACTCATAGTTCTGCAGAGTTTACAGGAAGCATGGTGCTGGCATTTGCTTGGCTTCTGGGAAGGCTTCAGGAAGCTTCCAATCATGGTGGAAGGCGAAGGGAGAGCAAGCATCTTATGTGGCAGAGAGGGACCAAGAGAGAGAGAATAGTGGGGGAAGTTCCACACACTTAACCAGATCTCATGAGAATTCACTATCTCAAGGAGAGCAGCAAGTCATGACTCTAACACCTCGCAACAGGCCACACCTCCAACATTAGGGATTACAATTCAACATGAAATTTAGTGGGGGCATATATTCAAACCATATCAAGTACATTTTTAAAAATTATCATTTTTAGGTGGCAGAGAGAAACAATTACAAGGAAGAATAGACAAACAGCTAGTAAGTGACATCTGGTTGAAATAGCTTGCTGGCTTGGCCTGGAAAAATAGGTATTATAACCCCAACAACAGCGTTTCTTCTGCCTCCCTTTCTAGGAACCATCCTCAAACATTCTAAGCAACCTGGAAGGGGAGATCAGAATAAAAAGCCTAGCAGATATTTACGTACCTGCCTGTGACTAAGATATGTGTTTATCTGTGGTAGGTTGAATCATGGCCCGCCCCCACCAAGAAAAGGTGTACAAGTCCTACTCCTGGGTACCTAAAAGTATGTTACCTTGCATGGCAAAAAGTAACCTTGCAAATGTGATTAAGTTAAGGTTATTGAGATGGAGGGATTGTACTGGATTATCCAGTGTATCTGCAAGGGTCCTTCTAAAAGGGAACCAAGAAAATCAGAGGTAAAGAAAGAGATGTGGGCCAGGGGTGGTGGCTCACACCTGTAATCCCAGAACTTTGGGGGCTGAGGTAGGCAGATCACCTGAGGTCAGGAGTTTGAGACCAGCCTGGCCAACATGGTGAAACCCCATCTCTACTAAATATAAAAAATTAGCCGGTGTGGTGGCAGGCATCTGTAGTCCCAACTACTCAGGAGGCTGAGGCAGGAGAATCTCTTGAACCCGGGAGGTGGAGGCTGCAGTGAGCCGAAATCATGCCAGCCTGGGCAACAGAATGAGACTCCGTCTCAAAAAAATAAACAAAAAAGAGATGTGACTAAGCACAGGTTTACACAAAATAAACTAAAATGTAATTTCAGAATTAAAGCAAAACTTCATCACCATAAAGAGGAGAAACTATACTGAAAAAAGGCAAGACAAAAAACTCTACTAGTGATATCATAAACCAACTTCATACACTGAAGAACTATCAAAGATGGTAGGAAAATAGTATTGGTTTGTAAGAATATATAGACACTGATTAAAAAAATGAAGATAGACTTCAGAATTTACACAGTTTCTGGAAGAAGAAGAAGATAGGACAACTAGAGCAGAAACAATAGTTGAAGATAAAATTAAAGAAAACTTTACTGAATTTAGAAACAATCTGGATATGTGTATCAGATGGGCCCACAGCTTTTCAAGCAAACTCAATGAAAAGATAATACAAAAATTAGCTAGGTGCGGTGGCGCACGCCTATAGTCCCAGCTATTCAGGAGGCTGAGGCAGGAGAATTGCTTGAACCCGGGAGGCGGAGGTTGCAGTGAGCCAAGATCGTGCCACAGCACTCTAGCCTGAGTGACACAGCAAAATCCCATCCCAAAACAAAGAAAAAGAAAGAAAGAAAGAAATTAGAAATAGGGATTACATGGCATTAAACAGCCCCATCCTCACTTTTGCAAGTTGGATTCCTATCTTAGAAATACAGACTGGGAAACCAATTTAGAGTATTATGTGTTGAGAGCTGTATTCTGCCACCAGGATACAGAATTGGCCCTGCCTAGCTATCCTCAGATGCTCCTAACACCACTCCCAGAACGCAGGAAGGAGTGTAATCACTTGATAACTCGGCTCTACTACTACTCAGCTCTACTACTACTTAAAGCAATAACCAATGATGCTCAGTTTCAGCCTTTATTACAGATGGTACCTCTACGTGTTTAGGAAACAATGCTCAGCTAATTAAGAACTATCACCTTCTTTCCTACTTTGGCTTTCTAGAAGACATACACAACAGTGAAAGGAACCACTTAGTATCCTAGCAAATTGCCCAGGGAAATTTTTGCACATCAAAACTTGAATGACCCAATCCACTGACTTTCAGGTTTTCACTTTTGTTTTTGACTGAGAAAACTATCACGACAATCTTAAGAGTGGAGTATCTCTCATAAAGCTTCATTTCTTCAACATTTTTAATCATAAAAAGTACTATATGAGAAATTAATATTTTAATATAAGTTTCTTTGTACCTACACCCACATGTAGAAAAAAATACAAAAAATGTTTCCTTTTTGGTGGCACTATGTTTTTGTTATTCCTTCTCTACTCAGCTTGTAAACTCACTTCACCCTCTGCTCTTTCTCCTCCCATCAGCCCAGCTCCCCACAGGGAAATGATATGAATTATGCAGTGCTAATTCTTTCATATTTTCAAGCACATACATTCTTATACAGTTATAATACTATGATTCTCTATGGGTGGATATAGATGGTGCATGTGATTGTGTGTGTGTGTGTGTGTGTGTGTGTGTGTGTGTGGTGTGTTTGTAAGTGATTATTTGTTTTCCCAAAATAGGCTATATACGCCCTCTATAAGTGTCTTCCTACTGAGTAGTTCTTCATGGAATTCCATCCAAGTCCACTGATATGACTCTAATTTATTCTTTTTAGTTATTGAATAATATTCCATGACATGAATGTATTACACATGATTCACTTTTTATGTGCCCGTGAAGAAAGTTATGTGCTATCTATACGTTTGTTGTATCACTCTTGACTATAGTATTTCAGGCTGAATAATATATACATACATACATATATATTTTACACACATACACACATACACACACACACACACACACACACACACACACACACTGCGTATTTCCTAAAAGAAGAAGACTTTTATTTCTTGAAATGAATTGCTAAGAGTGCAACTGCTGAGTGGAGGAATATATATATACACATACACACACACACACGTGTATGTGTGTATAATGTGTATGTGTGTATATATATATATGTATATGTATACAAATATATGTATACACAAATATATTTTTTAAATTTACAATATGTTATCAGATTGCTTTTCCAAAATGCAAAAAAGTCTTCACATTTTTACAAGTGATGTATGAATGTACCCTTTTCTGCACATTTCTGCCTGCCATTGGTGATTTCCTTTAAAAAATTTGCCTACTTGATGGATGTAAAGTGATACTTCACTATGTTGGTGCTTTCATTTTCCTGCCGCCAAGTGAGTTTGACCATCTTATTTGCTGGTGGGCTATCTAGATTGGCACTTCTGTTGACTGTCTCCTCACAGCCTGTGGTCATTCTCCTCATTCTTCTATTAGGCTGTTCATCTCTATCCTGGCGTACGTTAGCTATTAACCCTTCTTCTCTATTACTTTTATATTTTAAAAATCTTTGTTTTAGCAAAACAGGCAGAAGATTAAAGGATGTGAAATTCATTCAATGATGAAAATGCTTAAAACACTCTATCTTGGAGATATTTGCATTTTAATTGGTAGCAAGCTTAAAAAGAAGAGAATGAAGATCCTGGAGCCCTCTAATCATCAAGGAAAGGGTATAAATCAAACTGCTCTGATGGCCTGATTTGCACTTCTACAGGTATTGAATCTGTGCAGACTATAGTGTTCCACAACAATGTAGAAAAGCTGAGTATGCTTCTGAATCTTCTAAGTACTTTATATAAGTGGAATCACAATGTATTTACCTTTTTGTCACTAGGTTATTTTACTTAGCACAATATCCTCAAGATTACTTTGTGTTGTAGCATATGTCAGACTTTTCTTCCTTTTTCAGGCTGAATAATATTTCATTGTATATTGCATTGGACTTGTTCTATGTAAAATTTTCAATGCCACAAAAGAAGTAGTATTCAAATATAAATTTCCTTAGTGAGGCAATTTACTTCCATAGAAGAGTGCGGCTCCCAGACGGAACAATGGCAAGTGTACCCCGGGGACAAGGGAGGGGAAGGGGTTTTTATTCCTGACAGAGATAGCCCCCACTGCTGTGTAGTTCCCCTACTGGCTAGGGTTAGACTGCACAGTCTAGACTGATCCTGATTGGCTATTTTAGAGGGCAGAGGTTCCAGCTGGAGTGGCGGGGGTTGGGGAGTAGTTTGGTGGGAAGGATGGTTGTGGGCAGGTCAGAGCAGATAGCCAGTGGTGACCTAGGTCAAAGCAGGGGACAGGAGCAGGTAACCGGGGCAGGTGACCAGGATGAGTCAGGATGGAGTAGGGGACTGGGGTAACAGATGTGGACTACTGATCAGAACTGGGGGAAAGGTTGTTTACTGAAACTACAAGGAAGTTAAACTTTAAAATAAAGGAGAAGGAACTGAACATACTGACATACTGATCCTTTGAAAAGAAACTTGGGAGTTCACTACGTCTAACAGACTAAACATTTATGTCCACCCAATATTCCTGTGTTGACACTCTCATCTGATGGTTTGGAGGTAGGTTTATTGGGAAGTAATTAAATAATGAGGGCGGAGCCCTCATCATTGGGATGGTGCCCTGTAAGAGGCCAAAAAGATAGCTAACTCTCTTTCAACCAAGAGAGAACACAGCAAGAAGTTGGCTGTCTACAACCCAGTAAAGGGCTTTCACCAGAACTTGATATGCTGGTATCTTGATCATCCAGCCTCCAGAACTGTGAATAAATTTCTGTTGTTTATAAGCCACCAGTCTGTGATATTCTGTTATAGCAACTAAAATTAACTAAGACATATCTATGTACCACATTTTGCTTATTCATTTATCCATCAATAGACATTTGGATTGCTTCCACATTTTAGCTATTGTAAATTATGCTGCTGTGAACATGGATGTGAAAATACTTTTTCAAGACCTTTTTTCTAGTTCTTTGAAGTATATACCCAGACGTAGAATAACTAGATTATATGGTAATTCTATTTTTAGTATTTTGAGGAACCACCAAACTGTTTTTTACAGTAACTGTAGCATTTTACATTCCCACCAAGAATCTACAAGAATTCCAGGTTCTCCAAATATTCACCAATACTTGATATTTTGTTTTTTTTCTTTTTGATATTAGCCATCCTGTGGGTGTGAGGTGATATCTCAGCATGTGCTTACTTGCCATTTGTATTATCTTCTTCGGAAGGACCTTTTGTTTCAAGGTTCACACAGGCTTGTCCCCACAAAAATCCCTGATATTGAGGGTTTTCTTTCTTTGTTTTTTTGTTTGTTTGTTTTCTTAGGAGTTGGCTTCTTGCCCTGTCATGCAAGCTGGAGTGCAGTGGTGCAAGCATAACTCACAGAAGCCTCAAACTTCTGGATTCAGGGGATCCTCCCATCTCAACCTCCTGAGTAGCTGAGATTATAAGCACACATCATCATGCATGGCTAATTTTCATTTGCTTTTATTTATTGTAGAGACAGATCTCCCTTTGTTGCCCAGGCTGATCTCAAACTCAAAAAGTCAGTGACAACAAGAGGTCTGTGGGCAAATATTCTTCTTAACATCTATGTCATGTGGCCATTGGTACCCAATGTGGTACAAACGTAGGCTCCACCACTTACTACTCGTATAAACTTGGACAACTTAGATATGATACTCTCCTTATAGGATGGACCTTGACTTGCTTTTTTGTAAGATTAGAAAAATATCTTCAGAAGCTGTTAGTAGTATCAAGCATTAAATGTAAATGAAATTACTTTGAAGTGTCTTTAAAACATAGAAATGCTATTATTTTGACAACTTATCAGACAAGGCCAAATTTTATTCTGTGAGCTGGTCAGGCCTGAAAAGCAATAATTCAACCACTTTCTTGAGAGAGATTAAGATAGCAATTTAAGTTCAGTTCCTGAATATGTTTACACGTTATAGAAACCTCTGCTTCGGTAAAGGTGTCTGACTTGGCTATGCTAGGATGGTCCTACTCAAAGTGTGGAATTCCTAAGATAAGGTGTTGACAAATCAATCGTGCTCCCATTCCCCGGATGAAAATTTCTGAAAGCACAGATGAGCTAATGGCCAGTGGATGCATGGACATTCAGCCTGTTATAGATAAGAAATGAGGTCCTCCCAGAGGTGACAAGCAGTCAGAGCTTTGGCCAGAACCCCTAAATATAACCCATGTTGTTCTCTCTACTTCCTTCTTAGGGTAGACAGGAGGTTTTGTACCCAGAAATATTGTTTCTGCCGTTTGCATTATATTTTTTAAGGCTGGAATATAAGTAATAGAATTAAACCCATTGGTAGGCAAAGTGTGTTATAAATTGCAGCAGTTTTCTGAGGAATTTAAGCCAAGATGATACTTTTGGTTTCACTAAGTAATGTAATTCAGGCCAAAATGACTTCCAAATTTGAATTGCCAAAAACAGTGCTAGTTCACCACTTCACTTGGCTGACACAGAGAAGGCGATCCCAACTTCTAAGATGAAATGAAATTTCTAGGAAAAATCAAAATCAGCCAGTACATTTTTTCTCTGGAGGGCATGGGAGGAAGAAACAAAATAGGGTCATTACAATGTTGTAATCTGTTAGTCATCCAAAAAGAAGAAAAGAGGACACTTTCTCTATGTTCTATAAATTCTATTCCAGCTGCATAGACTGCACTAGAACTGAACACAGCCTCCACCAAAATAAAATTAAAAAAAAAAAAAAAATACCACCAACAACAAAAAACTCATAAATGATCTCGGACCACTTTAACAGCAAAGTGGTCATAAACCAATGTGTTGGAATTTCATCAATATGACATCATTCCCAATGTGACATCGGAGAGCCCACCCTCCATTTCCCTTCCAAATATCCCTCTCACACGCCCCCTTTCCTCTTAAAGAAATGATGAAGCTGCCTGTGCAGCACAGAAGGATAATAAAAACCTGTATCCCTTAAGCTGAATTCAGCCCAATGAACTGCACAAACAGCAATAACCAAAACAAAGCTAGCAGGAAACGTTTGCACACAGCATCTGTTATGATCGCATAACCACGAGACAGCTGTTTAATCCCAACTGTTAACATAAGATCATTTGTGTGTTTGAAGAGCGATCCCATTTGGATTTTCCCCTTTATTTATTTATTTTCTAGCTTTTCCAAGAGTGAGGCTTTCTCAGCTGTAGGATGCAATTTGTGTTTCTGGTTTTTTCCACTTTCACCTTCAGCTTCTGAATGAGAAGGGTGGTGTGGTTTCTTAACTATAAATACTCAGAGGGGAAAGAGGACGGCTGTGTGGTCTCCTAGCTGAGCAGGGCACAGCCCTTTCTCAGCCTCCAGGGCCGGCTTTTGGCTCCCTAGAACATTCATAAACCATTGTGGTCAGATTATGGGAAAAGGATCTCACATGAAACACATCTGGTGGTCTCAGTCAAATTCTAGTGAGGCTGAGTTTTCTCACCACCACCCAGGATTGGAAGCAGTCCTTGTAAAGTTCAGTTCCAAAATTCGAAAACAAAGTCATCAGGCTGACAATTGCTATGAAAAGGTCAATGAAGGATGTCAGCAGTTTGGGTGGCCTGTGTGAGTACCCACATTGGAAGCCTGAACAGGACACCTAGATAGCTTATGATGATGAGGGCTATGATCAGACTTTCCTTTTTTCCATTTACATCGCAACTCACTGCCTGCAGGCTCCCCACATGTTCAGTAGAGAATATGCATGCTTTACTGTTGAATTGCAGCCAAGGTGTCACACAAGTGGCTGACGACAGTGACAAGCAGTACAGAGCTGCCCATGTGGTCCTTGGGCAAGAGGAATTGGCCATGAAAATTTGGACAAGCATTAACCTTGAAAGCTGCCTGAAATTAGCATTACATAAATCTTTCTTCACATCCTCTGTCTTTTAATATTTCATCTCAGCAAATACTCCATTTTGATCCCAACAGGATGATAACATGTATAATACTAAGTTTATCTTTCCAGGAAAAATGAAGCTCATGTCCTTCTACAGCTTGAAAGTGAATGTCTTAAACAGGCGTCCCCAAACTTTTTACATAGGGGGCCAGTTCACTGTCCCTCAGACCGTTGGAGGGCTGCCACATACTGTGCTCCTCTCACTGACCACCAATGAAAGAGGTGCCCCTTCCTGAAGTGCAGCGGGGATAAATGGCCTCAGGGGGCCGCATGCAGCCTGCGGGCCATAGTTTGGGGACGCCTGGTCTTAAACCTGATTCTTAGGGCAAATTCATTTCTAGGTCATATGAACCTTGGGAATAAAAGGGACTTTTCACTCCTCACTCATTTTCTGTTAAAACTTTTAAAAAATACAAATTGTTTAAGAGCAACTTATATCCCTTTGAAATGAGAAACACCATAATAATAGTTTCCGAACTCTGAATTTCTCCTAAATATAAGAACCTCTTTTATTCTTTCTGGTGGTTCCACCTCCTCAATTTATTGCTTTTTGCTCCATCCCTTTACTTACAAAAAAAATTATACATAATTTTTGTATGATTCTATTTTGCATTTTCTATGGAGACTGTCATGGATATTAATATCCTGAAATTTACTAAGGAAAACAAAATTTATCAGTGGGGGCAATCGTCAAAAAATTTAGTGTTGAGGTCAGTCTGTGGTGTGATTTCTTATCATACTGAGATAAAGTGCTTTTTACCTTTAGCCTGACATTCTTATCACATGCAAAACAGTTTGCATCCCATAGCAAGGAGAGCGGGTGACCATGGTCCCTTTAGATTATGGATATCCACCTTAATGTTCAACTTCCCCTACATGGGGCAAAATCACCAACATCTTTAATGAGAGAAAATCCTTTATCAACTGATTCATTTCCACGTTTTGTTTCTGCTGCTAGACGGGATATCCTGTAAGGTGGTGAAAAGGGAGGGAAATTTCGCACTATCTGTTTGTGATCTGCCATCATCATTACTAGTAGTATTATTTCCACTCTCAAGTTAGTATTACGTTTATCTACTGATTTTCATATATAAAGTCTATTTTTGGTAAATTCTTTTTCCTTCTCTCCCTTCCCTTTCTATCTTACTTCAGAATGATTTTTGGCAGGATTTGGAGAAGAGTTTATCTTTACTACATTAAGAAGTCTTATCTTTTAATATTTGCTACTTCTGTTAAAACTAAATAATCAAGCAGTTATTATGTACTCTGAGTTACTGAATAAGAACCGTAGTTAATTTTACTGGTTTTATTTAAGTGTAGGGCCAGTTGGGAAAATAGTTTTGAGTGATTTTAAAAGAAGAAGAATTACCTACTCTAGCTGGAGAGAGAAATCCCAGGGTGTAAGCACAGAGAAGTTACAAGTGTCTATTAGATGCTCATTAGTCAGCAAAAACCAGGAAATAATCTCCTACTGTTTTGTGATCACCTCCAGTTACTGCTGTAACAGGAAGCATAAATGAAAGGCAGATGATGTAAGAAGAACAGGAGTTTCAACTGGACACCAAGCCCTTCACATACCACATCCACCACAATATTTATCTTGGCAAAAAGAGCCCAGTTAATCTGCCCCACTCATGCTTGAGACCAGCCACATTTACTTATTATTAATTTTTTTTAATGTCTTACACTTTGTATTCAGATAAAATATACAGATACAGTTTGCCATCTCTACCATTTTTCAGTGTCTAGTTCATTATTTATATTCTATTTTTTTTCCATCATCCTTCCATCCCCTTGACCCTTCCAAGTCCCTGGTAACCACAATTCTACTCTGTCTTTATGAGATGCACTTTTTTAGTTCCCACATATGAATGAGATCATGTGAAATTTACCTCTCTGTGCTTGGCTTATTTCACTTAACACCATGGCCTCCAGTTCCCTCCATGTTGCTGCAAATTACAGGATTTCATTATTTGTCTAGATTATTCAGATTTGTTGCATGTTTGTCAAATACAAAATGCTACATTTCAAGGCAGCATATATCCTTGAAACAAAGCTTGAGGATTTTCCTATTATATACATTTTAGTGTTTAGCTAATCCTAAATCGACCTGTCAACAACCACTCATCAAGAAATTATGATCTTAAAAACAAGCACATTGGAAGTGAGGATAGGGACAAAGAAAATTGTTCGACTACACCAGGGGGAGAAAAGCCCTGAGAAAATTAACCAACTCTGAATGAACCAAAGATTTTGTTTCACAAGGTAGATGCTCCCAGTGCTTCTATTACTTACTTTTTGCAAAACATGACTCATAGAATGGCAGTCTCCTTGTAAGTTGGTCATTTTGAATTTAAGAAACAAACATTTTGAATGTGAGCAAACAAACAGAAAAATCTAAGTAAACAGACCATGGAAATGTAGGCTTAGGAATGTGGACAGTGAACCAGTAGGAAACCTTTAGTCCTGTTAGTCTGCAGTGCTAGGAAATGCTTCACTCTGCATTCCTTAGAAATTCAATGCATCCTTTCCTGGCAGAAGTCTCTCTCTCCCTTCCTCACCAGATTATAGTTACTACATCCAATCCACCTCCTGCCTATCCCTGGGATGCCTGATTTTTCCATGTGGGTCCTATGTCCCACATCTTGTGTAGCTGTGACATTCAGGGTTCCAGCTCTGCTTTTTTCTAATCTGTATTTGCCTTCGAGATTGGACCAGAAGGCAACGGGAGATTTTTTTTACCTATTTTCTGCTCCTCTGATGATTTCATAGTAAGTCAGTTTTCCTTGTGACTCTGAATTGTGAGTGCTACCTAAGAACTTATTCAACATCTTTTAATATAAGACACAGAGGGTAAAATTAGGAGCATCCCCAAAATTTGCCTTCCACACATACTTGGGAAGGCTTGTATCTGGGTTCAGTCTTGGAAAAAGAAAATATTTTCCATCTCTTCTAAATTATTGGAAAAATTTGGAAAATATTTACATCCTCCCTTGTCTACCTTGTCTTCAAGTCATCTCTTTACCCGCACCCACGAATATGCATGCAGTATGGGGGCAATGTAGTGCCTTTCCAAGACTGGCTCACCTGTATTTGCCGCCCATAAATTCAATTTGGAATAACAGCGTAATATGAACAGTATATTTAATTTTACTTATTAGGAAAATTATGGCCAGGCACAGTGGCTCATACCTGTAATTCCAGAACTTTGGGAGGCCAAGGCAGGTGGATCACTTGAGGTAAGGAGCTTGAAACCAGCCTGGCCAACATGACAAAACTCCATCTCTACTAAAAATACAAAAATTAGCCAGGCGTGGTGGTGCACACCTGTAATCTCAGCTATTCAAGAGACTGAGTCAGGAGAATCAACTGAACTTGGGAGGCGGAGGAGGTTGCAGTGAGCTAAGATCATGCCACTATACTCCAGCCTAGGCGACAGAGTAAGACTTTGTCTCAAAAAAAAAGAAGAAAGAAAAAGAAAAAAAGAAACAAGAAAAATCCCAAGGAACATTTTATACTTTGAAATATCTGTTTCGAATACATTAATTACTGGGTTGCTTTTTTAAATTATTTTAAACTAAATTGATAGAATTGATTGGTAATTTGGATACTGAAAACAGGAAGATTCTTTTGACAACTGAGTCAAAAATATGTTTAATTTTTTTTTAAAAAAGGCTTTTCATGGAGCGAAAAAACCACTTTGAGAAAAATAATCTGACTAAGCATTTTATACAATCAGAAAAAAAAAAAAAAAAAAACATGCCAGCCAATTCCTGATACTTCATTCCCTCAAACAACTGAACTGGTAAATGAAGGCAATTATCCTAAACACCTTTCCTTAATTACAGGGATGGCGTAGGTAAGAAAATTCTGGGCCTAAATTTTTGCAGTAATTATTTTAATTTGCACTTCATTTTGCATGTGATGACACAGCCTTAGCATCGTGGTCACTTATAATTCTGCACCCAAACTATGTAGCTAAACACAATTGAAAGCAGAAATTCATCCAAAAGATATCTTAATATCACTACTAACCTGATTTTTTTAATCTTAACTCTTTTTATGGCATTTTCCAAATTTTCTATAATGAGCATGCATAACATTTATAATTGGAAACGAATAAGCATATCAAAAATTATATTAAAATAAACTATCTTAATTTACAGAGTTTCTCAGTGGGTGGTTTGGGATAAGAGTTTGTTGCAGCTATCCTTGGAAAACACAGTCTGTCACAGAGCACTTCTGTTAATATGTGGTACCTGACCACTTCCTCTCTTTGAAAAACCACAGGCTGAATTTTAGGAGACTTTTCTAGTTGGAAGATCTTGCACAAACCTGTAGGGCTGATTTGCATGGAAAGGGTGTTCCCTTAAAGGTGAGCTCTCTTCCCTGATCTGTTCCATGGGACTTGCTCGCTCCTCATAGGTAGTCCTGCGTTCCTCAACTTTGGCCTACCTCTCATTTCTTTAATGACGCGAGAACAAAAGCAAGGTGAATGGTTACTGTAAACTACTGCGATTCAGGCAGACCCTCAACACCATTTGGCTTTGTGTTGGGTACTGCTTTATTTATATTATTTATTGTCCAACCTAAAATCTGAAACAAAGTCATGATGCACATTGTACCAATGAGGAAATCTGAATCTTGGAAAGAATACCTTGTGCCCAAGGTCACAAAGTCAAGAGGCAGAGACACACGATTTGCATCCAGGTCTGTCTGATTGCCAAACCTATGCTTTTTCTGCTTCTCTCACTCGAAATTTACAATGCCATTGGAACTACTACCAGAAAATTTTAAATGAGGACTGAAAACCTTTCTGCAGTCTCTCAAACCAAGAAGACTTCAGTTCAGTTCACCAAACTACCTGGTACACACACACACACACACACACACGCACATGCACACACACATTTACAACAAGAAAACAACAAAATCTTGAGATATTACCAGTTGAGTAAAAAATATGAGTACTTCAAAACTCCATTCTCTCAGAACTCACTTTGAGGCACAGCCTTTTACTAAACTTTGTTAGGGAAAAGAAGGGGGAATGTAATGATTGAACTTATTTTGGGCCAGATATTTTACGGATATCCTTTTATATTCTTCTCACACACAGCCACTTTGATCACATGTCACTTGAGAAGAGCTCAGAGAGGTAAGTAATTTACTCAAGGTCACACAGTCAAGAAGCCACAGATCTGGGATTCCAGCTCAAGCTCTTTTATAATCCAGTTTGGGGCGATCTCTTCCAGTGCAGAGTTTCTCAGTCTCAGCACTACTGACATGCTGGGTCAGATAATTGTTGCATGAGGGCAGGTCTGGGGATGGGAGTGGAGGTACCGTCTGTGTATTGCAGGGTATTTAAGAGCATCTGGTGTTTCTCAGGTGCCAGTGGCATCCTTCAACACCACCACCAAATTATAATACCGAAAAAATAAATTTAAAAGTTTCCAGACACTGCAAAATGTCACTTAGAAGGGAAAAAAATCACCCCTAGTTCTAGTATTTACATATATCCAAATTGTTCCACGAACAGAAAAACAGTTAAGTGAGTTGATACTTGAAATAGATTGTACTTCAGGGCAATTTTTAT